>NC_092139.1:82382496-83820412 GCF_043159975.1 Macaca nemestrina | reverse complement strand
TGTTTTAAAATATAACATTAAGTTAAGGTGTTTTATTTCTTTTTATAGTTTATTAAGTATATTTTATCATGAATGTGGGTTAAATTTTGACAAATGCTTTTCTTTGATTAAATGATCACATGAGGGTTTTTTCCTTCTTTATGTTAATGTGATATTATACTGATTTTCATGTGTTGGAGCATATTTTTATTTCAGGAGTCAATTATACTCATTCATAGTGTATAATCCTTTTAATGCACTGCTAAATTTGAATTGCTGGTATTTTGTTGAGGATTTTTGCATCAGCATTTGTAAGGGATGTTTGTTTGTAGTTTTCTTATGGTGTCTTTGTCTGACTTGGTGTCAGGGTAATACTGGCCTCGTAGAGTAAGTTAGAAAATGTTACATCCTCTTCAATGCTTTGAAAAAGTTTGAGAAAAACTGGTGTTAATTTTGTTTTAAACTTTGGGTAGAATTCAACAGTGAAGCCATCTGGTCCAGGCTTTTCTTTTTTGCTGGGTGTTTGATTACTGATGCAGTCTTCTTGCTGAATCTCCTTGCTGAATAGGTTTATTCAACTTTTCTGATTCAGTCTTAGTAGGTTTTTGTTTCTAGGAATTTGTTCATTTTATTTAGGTTATTCAATTTTTAAGTGTACAGTTTCTTATGGTTCTCTCTTACATTCCTTTTTTACTCCAAAAATTTGTGGTAATGTACCCATTTGATTTTTGAGTTTTGTAATCTGAGTATTCTTTTTTCTCTTAGTCCATCTAGTTAAAGGTTTGTCAGTTTTGTTGAACTTTTTCAGAGAACAAACTTGGTTTTGTTGATTGTTGATATTTTTCTATTCTCTATTTCACTTATTTCCACTGCTATCTTTAACATTTTTTTTAATTTTGCTAGCTTTTAGTTCCCTCCTTTTCCCTCTGGTTTTAATTCGTTAGGTATAAAGTTAAGTTTTTAATTTGATATCCTACTTTTTATAATCATTTGTGGCTATAAATTTTTCTCTTATGCTACTGTTTTTGATGTCTCTTAACTTTCAGTATTTCATATTTTCAATTTGTCTGTAGATATTTTCTTTTTCTCTTGTGATTTCTTCTTTTATCCATCCTTCAGTGTTTAATACATGTATTTTTAGACATAAAATGTGTAACCTACAGAATTTTCTTGATTTGTTAAAATTTTATTTGTTGTAAGTTTTTATTTCAGAATTAAATATGTGTATCAACATTTGTTATGTTCCCATAAACTTTGTAATACATGGAGATTCCTGGTCCACATATGCAAGCCTCTACATGAATATTATTTTGAAGCATTTAACCTTCTGTTTTAATATTCCAAATGTCTATATGAAATTGAGATCTTGGTTTCTGAGATGAAATCGTGGTAGGTGACTGAGAAATCCTTAAAAATTAGCCAACTTCAAAATTCAACATGAATGAGTCACTCTGTATTGCTGGTAATAAAAAATAAGTCTTTGATGGTATAAAAGCAAACTTCAGAGAATGTTTTTTTCCCCACAGTTGACATCTAAATTAAAATCTGTAAAAAAATTTTATGGCCTTAGGCACTTTTCACTTTAGAATTCCAACTTTTTCTAGTTAAAATTTTTCTAAACAGATTCCTGTGTATTTGAAAGACAAATGATTTTTCAGTTGAAATGCTTAAGCAGTTTTTAAGAAGTTAAAGCTCTTGTGCTTATTCTTGCTTTAAATAGTTTATTTAATGTAACTACATTTTAAGAGCTTGATTGTTAAGTTTCTCTAAACTTTGGTTAAGAAGCAGAAAGCATTACATGAGATTTTTGACATATGCTTTCAAGGAATCTTTTAAAAATGTTAAAGGTAGAACTATTTAACATAAAATTGAATTTTTAATTATGTGTTTGCATAATTTGAAAAAGTATGTCTCACAGCTTTTTTAATGCCCAAGTATGATACATATTTCCCTTAGTAATATGAGAATAATAATTGTAGTTACCATGAGTTAACTATATGCCACATGACATGCTAAATTCTTTATATATATGTATCTTCTAATCTTCAGAATTGTCTAATAAGTTTGGCAGTTTTATTGTCTCCATTTTTATAATCATTATTCTTGATTCATTATACAGTCTCATCATTTTTCTGTGCTTGATTCTTTGTTTATGTTTGTTCATGTGCTTCTATTTCTAATAATAAACATTTAGAAATTAAAAATTAGAAATAAGATTTAAAAGTGGAATAAATTGTCCATGGGACACCCAGCTATAAGATGCAGAGCCAGGATTAAAACTGGCCTCTGTCTGACTCTAAAACCTGCGATGGTAACCACTGTAATTGCAGAAAAACTTCCTTGGTCATTCGACATGAATTAAATTATCCGTCTTTTTCTTCTCTCATTCCTCATTTTTGTTCTTAGTACTCATTACTACTTGACGTGCATGTGTAGATTTTTTATAGAGATGGGGTCTTGCTTTCATAATCATACATGTATATTTTTAATTTGCTATCTTTCTCTCTTGCTCTTTCATTCACTGTTCTCCTAAAACAATTCCAGGCATTTGTATTGATTTGTAGGTATTGGTTGATACTTAAATAAATGAATATAATTAGTGTATTCTGTAGAGCATCAGTGCATATATTATTAAAGGTGTTATAGATTTTGTGTTTTCCTCTCTTTATATTTTTCTTTCTATATTGCAGCAGGCTCCAATCTTTTTGGCACCAGGGACTAGTTTCATGGAAGACAACTTATCCATGGACTGGGCAGGGGGATGGTTTCAGGATGATTCAAGTATATTACGTTTATTTCTTACTTCATTATATTGCATCGTAATATATAATGAAATAATTATACAACTCACCATAATGTAGAATCAGTGGGAGCCCTGAGCTTGTTTCCCTGCAACTAGACAGTGCTATCAGGGTGATGGGAGACAGCGACCCCCAGAATGTGGTGCTTATGTCCAGTCTGCTTTATACTCTTATTTTGATTGCCATCATTGCACAAAACAAACAAGCAAGCAAGCAAACAAACAAACCAAAAAACAACAAAAAAACCTGCTTCACAAAGACAAGATTTTGGAAATGGAAGCAGAAGTTTCAGTGATACTATTGACAAAGAAATGTCAGTGCTCCTGTGGAGAACAGCAATGGCTTCACTATACTTAAATTTTACATAACATTTTCTATTATTGGTCCTTCTCCATGTTCTTATTTTTTTCTGATCTCTCTCCTCTTAAATGGTACCTATGATCCTGCTATTTTATTTCTAAATTTTTTAATGCTTTTCAATGCTTGCAGGTCTTTACTGAATTTCTCTATAATCATTTAACTCCAATTCTATTTCAATAGCTAAGCTGCCCATCTGGTATTTCCATTGGTTATTATATCTATTACAAACTTGATAAATCTGAAATTCAGTTCTATAGAAAATTTTCTTGTAACAGTTTAAAAATATGTTCAAAATTATTTGAAACTCTTCAAAAAGTATGAAGGATCTTCAAAAAGTTCATGGGAAATGCATGTTATGAAGAAACTCCATAGATTTCAAAAATGTTTTGCACCTGAATAAATTTGTACTAACTTTGTTATAACATGTCTGAACAGGATCTAATTTGAGGAATTATAATAAGGAAAGTAAGACACCAGTTTGAAAAGAGATCCTATTACAGCAGCGTGAATTCTGCTAAAAGTAAAGCAAAAATAAACATCAAATTTATGGCAATTTGGGGTGAAAGAATAGTAAAATCACTGATTCTTTATAACAATTTATGAGGACAATGCCCCCCCAACTTTCACAAGTATACAAATGAATAACTCATTTAAGAAGGGATGGCCGGGCGCGGTGGCTCAAGCCTGTAATCCCAGCACTTTGGGAGGCCGAGATGGGCGGATCACGAGGTCAGGAGATCGAGACCATCCTGGCTAACACGGTGAAACCCCGTCTCTACTAAAAAATACAAAAAACTAGCCGGGCGCGGTGGCGGGCGCCTGTAGTCCCAGCTACTCGGGAGGCTGAGGCAGGAGAATGGCGTGAACCCGGGAGGCGGAGCTTGCAGTGAGCTGAGATCCGGCCACTACACTCCAGCCTGGGCGGCAGAGCGAGACTCCGTCTCAAAAAAAAAAAAAAAAAAAAAAAAAAAAAAAAAAAAAAAGAAGGGATAAGGCGTTGAAGATAAAGCCTGCAGCGGCAGACGATTCATGTTAATTCACCAGAAAAGAAATTAATCTTGTTCATGCCCTGCTTTAGGAATGACAACAGTATAAACAACAGTCAACACCACAGCTATCTCAACTGATTAAATTTACACAATTTTGAAAAATTTTCCACTCAATAGATGCAAAAACTCTTGTTCCTAGATCAGCTGCAGACAAGAGCAGAGCTTTCAACTGAAATTGTACATAAGTGCAATCAAGATGCTGAAGCATTTCTTCAAATAATTGTGTGAGGAAGTCATACGCAGATGTTCCAGTGAAATTTTCAAGACAAAACACAAAACAATGGCTACCAAGCGGTGTAAATGGTCCAGTCCCAGCAAAAGGTTACTGGTCTAGAACAAGGCTCATAGCAATGGTGTCTTAGGATGCTCAAGGCATTTTGCCTCTTGGCTTTCTAGAGGGCCCAAAACAAACAAACAAAAACCCAATAACACATGCTGTTATGGAGTATTTTGAGAAATTTAGCCAAAGCTTTAGAAGAAAAATTTCCAGAAAATTTTGCCAGAGAATTCCTCTCCACCACAACAATGTTCCTCCTCATTCCTCTCATTTAAAAAAAAGACAATTTTTGGCCGGGCGTGGTGGCTCAAGCCTGTAATCCCAGCACTTTGGGAGGCCGAGACGGGCGGATCACGAGGTCAGGAGATCCAGACCATCCTGGCTAACCCGGTGAAACCCCGTCTCTACTAAAAAATACAAAAAACTAGCCGGGCGCGGAGGCGGGGGCCTGTAGTCCCAGCTACTTGGGAGGCTGAGGCAGGAGAATGGCGTAAACCCGGGAGGCGGAGCTTGCAGTGAGCTGAGATCTGGCCACTGCACTCCAGCCTGGGCGACAGAGCGAGGCTCCGTCTCAAAAAAAAGACAATTTTGCAAAGTTTCCATAGAAAATTATTAAGCATCCACCTTTTAGCCCTGATTTGGCTCCCTCTAACTTCTTTTTCTTTTCTGATTAAAAAAAAAAAAAAACTTTAAAGGATACCAATTTTTCTACAGTTAATAATGTAAAAAATATTTTCTTGACATGGTTAAATTCCCAGGGCCTTACTTTTTGTAGGGATAGACTAAAGGCTGGTATTATTCCTTATAAAAGTGTCTTGAACTTGATGAAGCTTATGTTGAGAAATAAAGTTTACATATTTTATTTTTGTGTTTTACTTTCACTTTTTCACAGACTTACTGAAGTCCTCTGATAGACCCTAATTCTCTTCTTCTTGAAGGTATGTCAAACTTAAAAATCCTTTCTGGCGAATAGAATGTGACGGAAGTGACCATGTGTGACTTCTGAGTCTAGGTCATAAAAGATTTTGCCAGTAATGCATTGCTTTTTCCTAAGCCACTCATTCTGGAAGAAACCAGTAGCTATTTGGTGAGAACAGTCAAGCAGCCCTACAAAAATATCTATGTGGAGAGAACCTGAGGCCTTCAACTACAAACCCCACCAACTTGCAGGCCATGAATGTTAGCAAACTTGAAAGTGGATCTTCTAGGTTCGGTCAAGCCTTTGAATGGCAGACCTAATTGAAATCTGACTGTAATAACATGAGATGTCCTGAGGCACAACCACCATGATAAATCGTTCTTGAATTTCTCATTTACAGAAACTCAATTAGGTAATAAATCTTGTGATTTTATGCCACAAGTTTTGGGGTTACATGTTGTAAAACAATAGATGGCAATTTCACACTCTCAACATTCATTTTATTTTTTATACAATCATGCATTTTTAATAATGGGGATATATCTTGAGAAATGTACCATTGTATAATATGATTATTGTGTGAACATCATAGAATGTACTTACACAAACCTAGGTGGTATAGCCTATTGCAGACCTAGACTATACAGTATAGTCTATTGCTCCTAAACTACAAACCTGTACAGCATGTTACCTTGCTGAATACTGTAGGCAATTGTAACACAATGGTCAGCATTTGTGTACATAAGCAGAAAAGGCAGAGTAAAATTATGTTATAAAATATGTAAAAATGGTACACTTGAATAGGGCACTTACCTCAGGTGGTCTGCTAATTTTCATGGTCACATGAAGATTCCATTGAAACATATTCTGCACTACCCACTGCCATAGGTGGCAGCCTTGACTATATGCACCACCCATGAATGTTGCCTTTGCCTTGCTTTTCCTGACTTGTCAAGTGCATGATAATGTGGTAAGTCAGCACAAGAGCTGAACTCTGTTCTCTTCTATTGAGTTCTGCAGCTATTTATTCTCAGTTTGCTACCTAGATTTTGTAGACCCCATTTCATTGACATTCTTGGTAGAATCAGGCCATCTTCATCCCATTGTGCTATCCTTGTGTTACTGTTCTGTGTTATAATGCCTAAAGCTACATTTTTATAAGAACAATCTGAGGGTAGACCACAGGCCTAGGACCTTTGTGCCAATTGTTTCAGCCAGCCTCACAGAGGGGACAGTTAGTGGTTTTTCCCTCGATCAGCATCAATTTGGATAAATGTTACTGTCAGTTACTGTGAAACTGGTTACATTCTCCTTTCACTTTTTTCATGTTAAAAAATATTTAATCCATATAGCATGTTTTCTATGGTTTTATACCCACTAGAGTCATAGGCTTTCTTCTGCTTTAAGATATGGCCAACCATTGCATTAGGGCTGAGATATTAGGTACACAGGATTACACACAAACTGTACTCTAAACACTCCTCATTTTAGGATAAAACTATTGGTACTTATATATACTTTACAATTCTTACACTTATTTCTCTGAATAGCATTTCTTCATCAAGGATTATTTGAACCTTTAATGGCCACATTAATGGATGTTGACTAGAGAAACATTGTTCCTTTGAGGGGCACTTTAGGAAAACAAAGATTCCTCAGGTCCAATGGGCAGTATTTTTAGTTGGTAGGCACAAGGCTCTACATGGAATTCTGAATTAAACATTGCTCCACTAAAATACGTTGTGGCTAAAGATGAAAAAATTTACAATCAGAAGCAACAAAAACTAGACACATTTTTTGGTAAATCCTTCCCCTCCTTGTCCTTCGGTTGGCTCCTGGCATGCAGCTCTCCCTCCTGCCCCTTATGATTCTGATCCCTCTTCTTTTGCTCCACCGTTGACTTCTCCTTCTTGCTTTTTGTTCTGAAATTATTTTCCCAACTGTCATACTTCCCAAATTGTTTGTTTCATCTAAAGATCAACCTTTACTATGAGCCAGATTTGTAAGCAACTGCAGAATTTAAATCTAGCGCATGAGTTCAGAGTTGTACATGAACAAGTTATAATTAACGATTTTAAAAAACTAAACAAGAAAATTAAATATTCATCAAATAATTTAGAATTATTTAGGGCACATATGGCCCAGGGTTACTTGACATACCGACTTGTACACCTGTTAATTGGAACATAAGATGCTAAATCCTGGATGACAAACTGTGATTGGCCTGACCTGCTAGGAAACTTGTAGAATTTCTCTTTCCAAAATAAATATTGGGATGAAAATCATTCATAAAAATTAGAATAAAATTATTAAACTATAGAAGAATTTGGAGATAGCCTATAAAGTTTATTGTTACAACTCAGAATTAAAAGTTTTTTTATCAAAAATCAATATGTAAAAGCTATAAAACGTAAAATCTTCATGGGGCTATTTATATAATAAAAGCTGCCACAAATACTCAACAGGAAACTTCAGAAATTATTTTGCCATTTATATTTTACTATCAACTATAATTATTGTTAAAAGAAATAAATAGGTCATTATGAGGTGATCAGAAGCAGACAAGGAGATTAGACAATTCCTCATTTATTCACTCAGCAACACTGCCACAGAAGTAAACCTGTGCCAATTGCCCTGGTGAGCCCAGCATGTGGTGCTGAGAGATGATTGAGTGGCCCTTTCCCCCACTCAAGGAGCCCACAGTCTGAGGACATACAGACGAAAACACTAAAGCAAGTACATGTAAAAGAGTAAATGCTATAATTAAAGTAGGATGTTGGGAGGGAGGGCGGGGGGCCACAGCATTTGAGGGACCCAAATGCCTCACTGAGGTAACATTTGTGCCATGACCAGGATGACAACAGAGGGCCAGCCCTGCACAAGTCTGGGAATAACATGTCAGGGAGATGCCACTCCTGGTGCAGAGACACGCAGGCAGAAGTGACTTTGGCAGAGGATGTGATAAAGAGGTCAGTGGGGGCCAGAGGGAGCCTGGGGAAGAGAAAAGGAGAGGGAAGGAGGACTCTGGGGCCTGGAAGAAGAAGTTAGTGATCTGCTTCTCTCTGGCAACATTGTTCCCAAACTTAACACCTTTAACAACAAATGCTTGCTGTTTCACAACTTATGTGGACCGGAATCTGGACACAGCTGTGCTGGTTTCCTGCACATGGGGCTCCATGAGGCTGGGGCTGTTCTTAGCTGAAGCTGGGCTGCGGGAGGATTGGCTTCCAAGCACGCTCATGTGGGTATTGGCCGGATTCAGTGTAGACTGACAGCCTGAGGGTCTCCCGGGGCCTGGGCACTCCCTCTTTCTCTGTTGTGTGGGCTGCTGAATAGGCAGCTTATAACACTGGAGCTTGCTTTCTGAACATGAGGAATGCAGTAGAAAGACGGGGAGAGAAATACATATTGACAGAGAAAGAGAAAGACATTGGCAGAAAAGGAGGGAGAAAACACTGAACAGAGTAAGTAGAAGAGATAAGAGAAATCGAGAGAGATTGAGGGAGGAAACACAGGAGAAAGTCAACAGGAGAAAATGACAGCTTTTTTGATAAGGACATAATGAGAGTCACAATAGACTGAACATTTCCCCACCAACAATGGTGTATGTTGAAATCCTAGCCCCCAGTGTAACAGTACTAGGAAGTGGGAGGTAATTAGGTCCTGAAGGTGAAACCCTCAGGAACAAGATTACTGGCTCTCTACACAAAAACAAAAAAAAAAAAAATGCAGAGAGCTCCCGCCTCCACTATCTGTCAGGTAAAAACACAATGTAAAGTCTACAGTCTGAAGCTCAGAAGAGCGAGTTCTCGCCAGACCTCAATCATGCTGACGTTCTGATCTTCAACTTCTGTCCTCCAAAACTGTGAGAAAGAACATTCTGTTGTTAAGTGGTTCAGTCTATCTTTGCTACAACAGCCTGATCGAAGACAGATGTGTTATCCCATCACGTTTATTGTATTCTGTTAGTCAGAAGGGAGCCACGGACCGCTTAGTGTGGTGAGCCTTCCTGTGGTCTGCGCACCACATGGGTCACAATGAAGGACATGGGTCTGATTCTGAATATGATGAGAAGGCACTGACAGGAATAATGTCAGAGGATGACAACATCTGCTTTTCATTGTATCTCAAACTCTTACTGGTGCAGAATGAAAACAGGCTGAGAGGGGAAGCGACTTGCCAATATCACACTGTTGGACACAGGCCTGTTTGAGTTGTATTCTATGCTACCTCCCATTCCTCCTTACAGTTCTTTTATCTCTAAGTGTGTTCATTTATCTACATAGGGTGCCATACCGTGAGTTTTACAAGTTTTATCTCATACACACGTGATGAATTCCCTAGGAAGGAGATGCTGGCATGCTACCCACTGCACAGGTTGAAAGGCCCCCAAACCCACACTAACTTTTCTAGTGTCACAGAACTAATAAGAAAAAGTAGGTTCTTACTCAGATCTATGACCTCACACCTGAGGCCCTGGCTTCATTCGGATATTTTCAAGGAACTGAGGAGGGCTGTGCTTCCATAATTGTGCACAGGTGAAGAGTTGACATGCAGGCAGAGTGAGCAGCCAGTAGCCCAGCAGGGCCTTTGAATGGGTTTTATGGAAGAAAGCAAGGAGCCTAGAGGATGAAACTTTGAAAAAGTGATCTTACTTCCTTGATGACAGACCCCAGCTGAACTCAGAACTCTGGTAACCGATCACCCACATCCTAGAGACAGCCCTGTATCCAGGTCACTTGCTGGGAAATGCTTAAGAGAGCACAATATGCTCCAGCTAGATCCCAATGCTCTTAGGCTCCTGCTTCAGGAAGGCCTAAAGTGAAAACCTTTTCTGAGACGCTGACATTGGCTTATTCCTCACCCCAGATGTCTCTGGAGATTTTGAAGGGGTCACCCAGAGGTAACATATGGTGAGCCTAGGGCAAGCCCCTCCAGCCTAGGTCTCACCAGTGCTTTCATTTCCCTTTGCATTAGAATGTAAGAAAATATCAGGAATTTAAAATAGGAAGAATTGACCAAAACTACATTTTTGTTAGATTCCCGAAGGTTCTGTGTTGGTGGTGGTGGTGGTGGTGTTTTGTTTGTCTGTTTGCGACAGTACCTCACTGTCACTCAGGCTGGAGTTCAGTGGCACAATCATAGCTCACTGGAGCCTAGATCTCCTGAGCTCAAGTCATTCTCTCACCTCAGCTTCCCAAGTAGCTGAGAGACTACAGGTGTACACCACCACACCTGGCTAATGCATATTTTTTTTTATTTTTAGCGGAGATGAGGTCTCATTATGTTGTCCAGGTCTGTCTTGAACTCCTGAGCTCAAGCAATCCTCAATTTTTGATACATAGCTTTGGTAGGTGTAGGATTCTTAGTTGACGGTTTTATTTTTTTTCTGTGAGCACTGGCCAAGGAACTTTTGAAAAGAAGAAATAGAGAAACTTCAAATAAGGCAATTAAATGAACAAATAAACAGCTAAGAAACAACAAAGACTGAGTATTGAGGTTGTAGTTATGGCAGTTAATGACAGAATGGACCCAGTCAAGAGTTCAGGCAGAATTGTATTTACAGAAAGTAGAAGTCTGAGCGTGAGGGTGTCCTAAATGAGGCCGGTTGGAACACTTGTTTGTTATAGAATCAAAGACAATGCATGAGAACACACCATGCCAAACCCAAACAGACTGAGCTTGTGCTCTGTGCTAAGATATGTAGGTTTATGGGAAGAAAAACTACCCTTATAACATCAAGTGTTTTTTTTTTTTTTTTTTTTTTTTAATTAAAAGAATCCTAAATGTGGCAGTTATAATCACGATTAAGGTTAAAGTTATATTTCGGGTTTGGTTGGTGGGTGTCACAAAGCAAAAAATTTGTTGCCAAGAAGTGGGCGTTCTAGTTTGTGAAATAAAATATCTCCATGACTAGAGACAGTAGAGGAGAAAAAGGAATGGGATGGCAAACACAAGTTCCTGGAAATTTATGTCAAAATAAGATATATAAAGAAGGACAGTGTGCATCTCAGTCATCAGTGCTGCCTGCAATGAAGGTGTCCTCTTCTCCCCTTGATAAATATATCAGGCCTACTATATGAGAGGTGAAAAGCAACCTACATTCTGCTTCTCATGCCAGATGCCTTGACTTGGGGCTGTGTTCCCAGGGAGTAAAAGCACATCTTTTAAGTAATTTTGGAGTGTGATGTATCTCCAAATTCCAACAAAGTAGCTTTGTTGGTCACCTATTTCTAGGTGACCCTGAGGCCACTGAAGAAGAAATAAATGAAGGCCGTGAAACTGTCTTGAACTTGGGGTCCATGAGAAAATCTGACATTATGTTCTATTCTCTTGGAAGGTAGAAATATTGTTTGACTTCTGTTATGCTGACAAGAAATGTGGTCCTGAGCAAGGTTACCTGGGACAATGACCTCACACATGGAAAACGCTGGAACCCATCTGTTTCCAATCTGCTGTTTTTCAAAAATTAGGGGAGTTCAGTTTTCCCTTTGATACACTCTGTTTCTAACAATCTCAATGCCAGGGCTGTCCTGCTTCTATAAGTGACAATGACAATGACAATGACAAATATAGGCCTGAAAGAAGATGAGCTGATGGCATTCCCAGCTTATTACCACTTCTTGGGGACCTTATCTCACATACATGGATTTAATTCATAGACTCAGCTGGGTGAGTATTATTCAGTTGCATTAGAAGTGACTGCTTTGGTCGGGCACGATGGCTCATGCCTGTAATCCCAGCACTTTGGGAGGTCGAGGCGGGCAGATCATGAGGTCAGGAGATGGAGACCATGCTGGCTAACACAGTGAAACCCCATCTCTACTAAAAGTACAAAAAATTAGCCCGGCGTGGTGGCAGGCACCTATAGTCCCAGCTACTCAGGAGGCTGAGGCAGGAGAACGACATAAACCTGAGAGATGGAGCTTGCAATGAGCCAGATTTCACCACTGCACTGCAGCCTGCAGCCTGGGCGACAAAGTGAGACTCTGTCTCAAAAAAAAAAAAAAAAAAAAAAAAAGAAGTGACTGCTTAAGACTCAGGTGTGTGGTGAAATGAGGCAGGATTTTCTCCCCATAATTACCATCTTACTGTCACTAAATCATAGCTAAAATAAGGAAATTATTTATAAAGGAATAGATATATAATCTTATGAGGACATAAATTTAGAGATTTGTGGAAAGGCCTTAATTTTGTGATGTTCTTTTTGAGCTTGGATTATAGTTGACATTTCATTATAATATATTAACTATACTAGACTTTATGCATTTATGTAAAGTTTGTTTTATTATACTTTAAGTTCTGGGATACATGGGCAGGGCATGCAGGTTTGTTACACAGGTATAGACACACCATGGTGGTTTGCTGCACCCATGAACCCATAATCTACATTAGGTATTTCTCCTAATGCTATTCCTCCCCCAGCCCCCTACCCCCAGACAGGCCTCGATATGTGATGTTCCCCTCCTTGTGTCCATGTGTTCCCATTGTTCAACTCCCACTTATGAGTGAGAACATGTGGTTTTTGGTTTTCTTTTCTTTCTTCTTCTTCATCTTCTTTTTTTTTTTTTCATGATGGAGTTTCACTCTTGTTGCCCAGGCTGGGGTGCAATGGCACAATCTCAGCTCATTGCAACCTCTGCCTACTGGGTTCAAGCTATCCTCCTGCCTCAGCCTCCCAAGTAGCTGAGATTACAGGCATGTGCCACCACGCCTGGCTATTTTTTTGTATTTTTAGTAGAGATGGGGTTTCTCAACGTTGGTCAGGCTGGTCTCAAACTCCCAACCTCAGGCGATCTGCCCACTTCAGCCTCTCAAAGTTCTGGGATTACAGGCATGAGCCACGGTGCCTGGCCTGGTTTCCTTTTCTTGGGTTAGTTTGCTGAGCATGATGGTTTCCAGCTTCATCCATGTCCCTGAAAAGGACATAAACTTATCCTTTTTTATGGCTGCATATACTATTCCATGGTGTATGTTTGTCACATTTTCTTTATCCAGTCTATTATTGATGGGCATTTGGGTGGGTTCCAAGTCTTTGCTATTGTGAACAGTGCTGAAATAAACATATGTTTGCATTTGTCTTTGTAGAAGATTGATTTATAATCCTTTGGGTATATACCCAGTAATAGGATTGCTGGGTCAAATGGTATTTCTGGTTTTAGATCCTTTAGGAATTGCCACACTGTCTTCCACAATTTTTGAACTAATTTAAACTCCCACTAACAGTGTAAAAGCATTCCTATTTTCCACATCCTTTCCAGCATCTGTTGTTTCCCGACTTTTTAATAATCACCATTCTAACTGGTGTGAGGTGGTATCTCATTGTAATTTTGATTTGCATTGCTCTAATGAACAGTGATAATGAGTTTTTTTTTTTTAATATATGTTTGTTGGCCGCATAAATGTCTTCTTTTGAGAAATGTCTCTTTGTTTCCTTTGCCCACTTTTTTGACGGGGTTTTTTTTTTTTTTTCTTGTGCATTTGTTTAAGTTCTTTGTAGATTCTGGATATTAGCCCTTTGTCAGATGGATAGATTGAAAAAATTTTCTCCCATTCTGTATGTTGCCTGTTCACTCTGATGACAGTTTCTTCTGCTGTGCAGAAGCTCTTTATTTTCATTAGATCCCATTTGTCAATTTTGGCTTTTGTTACCATTGCTTTTGGCATTTTAGTCATGAAGTCTTTGCCCATGCCTATGTCCTAAATGATATTGCCTAGGTTTTCTTCTAGGGTTTTTATGGTTTTAGGTCTTATGTTTAAGTCTTTAATCCACCTTGAGTTAATTTTTGTATAAGGTGTAAGGAAGACGTACAGTTTCAGTTTCTTGCATATGGCTAGCCAGTTTTCCCAACATGATTTATTAAATAAGGGATCCTTTCCCCATTGCTTCTGTTTGTCAGGTTTGTCATCAGATGGTTGTATGTGAATGGTCTTATTTCTGAGTTCTCCATTATGTTCCATTGGTCTATGTGTCTGTTTTTGTACCAGTACCGTGCTGTTTTGGTTACTGTAGCCTTACAGTATAGTTTGAAGCTGGGTAGTGTGGTGCTTCCAGCTTTGTTCTTTTTGCTTAGAATTGTTTTGACTATTTGGGCTCCTTCTTAGTTCCATAAGAATTTTAAAATAGCTTCTTCTAATTCTTTGAAGAATATCAATGGTAGTTTAATGGGAATAACATTGAATTATTTTACAAATTACTTTTGACAGTATGGCCATTTTCATGAATTAATTCCTCCTATCCATGACCATGGAATGTTTCTCCATTTGTTTGTGTCCTCTCTGATTTCTCTGAGCAGTGGTTTGTAGCCCTCCTTGAAGAGGTCCTTCATTTCTCTTGTTTGCTGTATTCCTAGGTGTTTTATTCTCTTTGTAGCAATTGTGAATGAAGTTCATTCATGATTTGGCTCTCTGCTTGCCTGTTGTTGGTGTATAGGAATGCTAGTGACTTTTGCACATTGATTTTGTATCCTGAGACTTTGCTGAAGTGGTTTATCAGCTTAAGAAGCTTTTGAGCTGAGATGATGGGGTTTTACAGACACAGGATCATGTCATCTACAGAAAAAGATAATTTGACTTCCTCTCTTCCTATTTAAACTCCTTTATTTTTTTTTCTGCCCAATTGCCCTGGCCAGAAATTTCACTACTACGTTGAATAGGAGTGGTGAGAGAGACCATCCTTGTCTTGTGCCTGTTTTCAAGGAGAAAGCTTCCAGCTTTTGCGCATTCAGTAGATATTGGCTGTGGGTTTGTCATGTATGGTTCTTATTATTTTGATATATGATCCTTCAATAGCTAGTAGTTTATTGAGAGTTTTTAACATGAAGGGATGTTGAATTTTATTGAAGTCCTTTTCTGTATCTTTTGAGATAATCACACTGTTTTTGTGTTTAGTTCTGTTTATGTGATGAATTACATTTATAGATTTGCCTATGTTGAAGAAACCTTGTATCCCAGGGATGAAGCCACCTTGATCATGGTGGACCAATGTATCCTTATCAGTCTTAGGTTCAGTCTTTTTACATAATTCCATATTTCTTGAAGGTTTTGTTCATTCTTTTTTGTTCTTTTTTCTCTATTCTTCTCTTCCTGTCTTTTATATCAGACAGATAGTTTTCAAGCTCTGAGATTCTTTCCTCCACTTGGCCTATCCTGCTCATGATACTTGTGGTAGCATTGTGAAGTTCTCATGTTGTGTTTTTCAGCTCCATCAGGTCAGTTATGTTCCTCTCTAAACTGAATATTCTGGTTATCAGCTCCTGTATTTTTTATGATTCTTAGCTTCCTTGCTTTAAGTTAGAATGTGCTCCTTTAGCTCAGTGAGGTTTGTTATTACCCACCTTCTAAAGCCTACTTTTGTCAATTCAGCCGTCTCAGCCTCCGGCCAGTTCTGTGCCCTTGCTAGGGAGGTGGTGTTGTCGTTTAGAGGAGAAGAGGCATTCTGCCTTTTTGAGTTTTCAGCATTTTTGTATTGATGCTTTCTCATCTTTGTGGCCTTATCTACCTTTGATCTTTGACATTGCTGATCTTTGAATGGGGTTTTTGTGGGGTTTTTTTTGTTGATATTGTTTTTGTTGCTTTCTGTTTGTTTTTAACAGTCAGACCACTCTTCCCTAGGGCTGCTGTGGTTTTCTGTGGGTCCACTCTAGACCCTGGTCGCCTCAGTTTCTTCTGCACCTGGAGGTATCACCAGTGAAGGCTGCAAAACAGCAAAGATGGTAGCCTGATCCTTCCTCTGGGAGCACGAGTCCAAGGGGATACCAACTTGATGCCACCTGGAATGCTTCTGTAGGAGGTGTCTGGAGACCCCTGTTGGGAGGTCTCGCCCAGTCAGGAGGAACAGGATCAGGGACTGCTTAAAGAAGCAGTCTGGCTGCCCCTTGGCAGAACAGGTGTGCTGTGTTGACGCCCAGGAGTCTCTAGAGCCAGCAGGCTGGAAAGGCTAGGTCGGCTGAACTGGGGAGATAGCAGCTATCCCTCTCCCTGGGGACTTCATCCCAGGGAGAAATCAGAGTTCTGTCCATAGAACTCTGGCTGGATTTGCTAAAATTCTGATGGGGAGGTCCTGTCCAGTGAGGAGGGATGGATTGTGGTCTCACTTAAAGATGCAGACTGGCCACAATCAGGCACAGCATCTGTGCTATGTTATGGGGAACTCCTCCTGGTCCCTGGTGCCAGCAGGTTAGAGTGGCCAACTCAAACCACAGATATAGCGGCTGCCCCTCCCTCCGGGAACTTGTAAAACACATAAAGACCTTTTTCTAGAGAAAAATGAAGTACCAGGTGCCAAGTGACAGATTTACATGATAATTTTTAGGGACAACACATTGTGATTTGTAGCACAATCATAGCCAATTTGAACCAAAAAAAAAAGTCGTGTATGCATTTACGTTGTTTCTTACTACTTACCTTTCAATCCTTTGCACTGATTCCAATGAATTGACATCAGAAATCTGTGCTGGAGTCAACAATGAAAGGTGATATCATAATGTATATTGGAGATGGGAGGAATTCAGGTTTGTGAAATTTAGTCTCAGAATTATTCATGAGAAAATAGTTTTCTGGACACTGATTCTAAAATTCTTTCTAAAAAATTAGGTCTTAAGTAAGCTAACAAATGTTAAATAAATATAGAGTTTCTTGGACACTGTTTCTAAAGTACTGGTAGTTTCAACTTCTGTATGTAACATCCTTTTCTTTTTGGGTCTAGTTGGATACAAGATAAATAGATCACAAAAAGTCTACTTCTTCCTAGCTGAGTTGACTAGTAGCCAAAACTTTTAGAAACCTGGTGGATTGCCTATGTATGAGACTCTGCCAGGTTGGGCTATATTCGTTTCTAGGGCTGCTTTAACAAAGTATCACAAACCAAGTGTCTTAAACAAAAATGAATCATCTCATAGTCCTAGAGACTAGAAATCTGAAATTGAGGTTATCAGTAGGGTTGGCTTTTTATGAGGGCTATAAAGAAGAATCTGTTTGATACCTCTTTGCTAGCTTTTGCTGGTTGCTGGCAATCTTTAGCATTCCTTGGCAGGTAGACTCATGTCTAGAGTAACTGCGGCTATTTGACCAAAAGTGTAAGTCCAAATTATGTTTGTATCTGAATAATATGCTTTTATAATTCCTCAGCCCACAGCCAATTGAGTTGATGGTAGTAACCTATGATAGAGCCACCCATGATATGTGAGTTAAAAACAAAGATTTATATACATGTAAGTGTATATACACATATATACACATAAATACATACTTCTATCAACATACACGCATGCATACACATACACACACAGAAACATAAAACAATGAAAGAAGTTGATATTTGTAAAATTCACTGTCAGGCATGTCCTTGGAAATACAGAGTATCTTTGACACTATGTCGAAATCTTCTCACTGTAGGGTCTATAGATAACTTTCTATTTTTTTTTCAGACCACATTGGATGAAAGAGGAAGAAGTCATGAAAGGGATGCTTCTTCCTCTTAGTATATTTGTCACTCTAAGTTATTAGTATTCAATCCCTTAGGAACCTTTGAAGTTTCCCATTTATGAGACTCTACTACTACTAGAGTGGGCCAAAGGGAGAGAGAATCCTATTTGGAGCAATGGGGAGGTAACAGGTGACAGGGAGGAGTGAAGCACTCATCAAAAAGAACAGAGTTCATGAAACCTTAATGGCTTCCTCACCCTCTAGAGTTCTACCACCATGTGAGGCTGGTGCCCCAAACCAAACCCAAACCCACAGTATTTTGTAGGGAGTTCCTGACTCAGGCCTACAGCTACATGGTCATATCTTCTGGGCAGGAAAGACAGCCATGATGGGTGAAAGTAAGGAAGTGACAGAGGGACTTAGGAATCAAAAATTTAGATGGGGTAAGAGGCATGTTTCCTTACAGACTGCAGTTACATTAGAAATAAATGCCACTGGCCAGGCATGGTGGCTCATATCTGTAATCCCAGCGCTTTGGGAGGCCAAGACAGCTAGATCACTTGAGGCCAGGAATTTGAGACCAGCCTGACCAACGTGGCAAAACTCTGTGTCTACTAAAAATACAAAAATTAGACAGGCATGGTGGTGCATGCCTGTAATCCCATCTACTCAGGAGGCTGAGGCAGGAGAATTGCTTGAACATGGGAGGCAGAGGTTGCAGTGAGCCAAGATCACACCACTGCACTCCAGCCTCGGTGAGAGTGAGACTCTGCCAAAAAAAAAAAAAAAAAAAGATACATCTAAAAAAGTTCGAAAAAAAAGTTCGAATTAGTGAATACACGTGAATATTTAAACATCAACCAGATAGTACATTATAGAGTAACTGTAGCTGTTTGATCCAAAAAGTAAGTTTAGAATTACATGTGTGTCCAGCTATCTACTTTTATATTCCTTTAGCCTGCATACAGATGAATTGACATCAATAACCTATGATACAACCACCAATGAAATGTGAATTATAAAATATATATACACAAATATGTAAAGAAATACATATGTAAAGAAATATGCATGCATACTTCTGTCTGTCTAGACACACAAACACAGGGAGAGAGAGAGAGAAACAGGGAGAGAGAGAGAAAAGAGAGAGAGAGAAACAACAGAGAGAAAGATGAAGATTATGTGCTTTACTCTCAGGATCATCCAAGGCCATACAGAATGTCTTTCACACTGTTTATAAATCACCTCACTATAGGCCCTGCAGGTCCCTTATCCAACTTTTTGATTAAATTGGATAAAAAGGAACAGGTCAAAAAAGGGAAACTTTTTTTTTGAGGCGGAGTCTCGCTCTGTCGCCCAGGCTGGAGTGCAGTGGCCGGATCTCAGCTCACTGCAAGCTCCACCTCCCGGGTTTAAGCCATTCTCCTGCCTCAGCCTCCCGAGTAGCTGGGACTACAGGCGCCCGCCACCTCGCCCCGCTAGTTTTTTTGTATTTTTAGTAGAGACGGGGTTTCACCGGTTTAGCCAGAATGGTCTCGATCTCCTGACCTCGTGATCCGCCCGTCTCGGCCTCCCAAAGTGCTGGGATTACAGGCTTGAGCCACCGCGCCCGGCCGAAACTTCTTGTTATTGTCTTGTCACCCTTAGTAGCAGGCACATACTTAGGAAAGTCAGATTTCCTGTGTATGAGACATACTAGAGTGGGCCAAGGGAAGAAAATCCTATGCAGAGCAATGAGCAAGTAGCAATGGGCAGGGAGCAGTGGAGCCGTTAGGGAAAATAACAGAGCTAATGGCCTGGCAGGGTTCCTCACACCCAGAGCTCTACCACCATGTGAGGCTAACACTACAAGCCCACACCCATCATCACATGGTACGGAGCAGTTTCTTGACCCTGTGTGAGAGCAGAGAAGACACCTATGATGGTGAAAACAAGGCACTGATGAAGGGATTTTAGTATCAGGAAATGAGATGAGGTCAAAGGGATTTGTACATAGAAACTGCAGCTGAATTTGAATTAAAGTAAACCACCAAATGCTTACTTTGTGCTTCATTCAATTGTAGCAACTAAACATCACTTGTGAGTAAGTCAAACCAGAAAGTGAAGTCTAGGATGTCATATTGGTGTTGGACTCTATATATATATACACACACACACACATATATATATATGTTTAAATTCTGTAGCACTGCCAAGTCTAAATTCAAATCACTACCCCCGAATGGAGCTATCAATGAACTGTGAGACAGAAATCAATCAATACAGATATAAGGATATATGAGCATAGGAGGAAACGATTATATACCATTTATATAAACCTATATGGATTCATATTAAATCAAGGGTGCACCCACAGGTACTGCAGAGAAATATAAAGGTTGAGATTAGGGAAGATTCAAGGGCATTAATGGAAAAACAAAAAACTTTTACACGTGTCTACATGATCTCACTATAGGATACGAAGGTGCCTTTATGGCTTCTTGAATGAATTTAGATAAAAGATGACCACATAATAAGAAGGATGATTTTTCTTACTAGTCTGTTTGATACTCTGAGTAACAATCAAAAATAATTTTCAGACTGCCTATATGTGAGACCTCACTACAATGGCTGAGGACAGCAGAGAATCCTCTTTGGAAACAGAAAAGGATAGCAGGGGACAGAGAGTAGTGAAGACCTCCGAAGAAGAGAAAAAAGCTAACAACCCTAGAAATGTTTTTGACCCTGCAGAACTCTGCCACAATACAGGGTGATACTCCAAACCCCAAACCCCATCATATTGGATTGTGTCCTTGACTCAGACCTGCAGTTACTTTACCCTACTTGTGGACCAAGACAGACGATCAAGTAAAGAAGTAATGGAGAGCCTTTGAGGCAGCATATTTAGTGGAATAAGAGGGCCGACTACCTCCACACAAAAGTTTAGTTTGAAATAACTGTCACCACAAAGGCTGCCACGCATTGGGACTGAGGTCATAACAAAGAGGTTTATTTAAATCTGGAAGCATTACTATTTTCCACAGCCTAAGATGTTGGTTGCCATCGTATAAATCCTCCTTTCTAATAAAAAATGACATTTCAGAACCAAATAGTGCTATACACATGAATAGTCAGAACTTAACTGGTTTATGGGCAGAGTAATGAAAGCGAGTTTTATCAGAAAAGTGAATTTCGAGTTGTGTCTCCTGTCTGTGTTCTTTTATCATCCTCCAGTCCACCCACAAATGAATTATCAGGCACGAACCCGGAGGCACGTATCCATGAAAGGTGAGTTATGCATACGTGTGTCTTTATTTATGTAATTATAAGTGAGCATAGAAGTTTTCACACACACAGGCACATAAACAAATATATCCATCCATCCATCCATGCGTCCATCCATACACACTTCTCTCAGCACACATCCACTAGCAACCCATGCACACAATGGAAACATACAAGAAGGAGACAGGTGGACGGACATTTGTGGGGTTTATTCTGAGAAGCCTGCATGGCCATAGAGAGTGGTTTTTAACAGGGTTTCGAGTTCTTCTTATCATAGCCTTTGTAGGTAACATTGCATCCTTTTCTAATGGAGGTCATATAGAAAGGAGCAGGTCACAGGAGAGCTGCTGCTTCCTGTTAGTGTATTTGTCACCCTTAGTTCCTAGTAAGCAGCTTCTTAAAGGACTCAGATTTCCTGAATTTGAGAGCCTGTGAGATTGACAGAAGGGAGGAGAAAATCCTGTCTGCAACATGGAGGAGATAGCAGCTGACAAGGAGTGGTGAAGCCTTGGAAGAAAAGAATGGAGCCAATGGAGCATGGACTTGTCCCTCACACTCCAGAGCTCTGTCAACATATGAGGTTGGTGCTACAACACAAACACGAGCATAGCACCTCATTGGATGCAGCCCTTCCTTAGGCCCAAGCTACTTGCCTGTGTCTCCTGGACAGGAAAGACTAGCACGATGGGTGAAAGGAAAGAGGTGATGGAGAGATCCAGGAAGTGGGCCATAGATGGGATTAGAGGGAGGAATGCCTACACAGTGGAGTTGAATTTAAAAGAAGTTTACCCACAAAAGGCTGTCGAGGATTGGCCAGCTCCAGTGGTAGAGAGTTTTGGTGAACTCTTGAGTCAGTGAGTCTCAGATAGGTGTAAAGTATGTGCTGCAATCATATAAAGTATGATGTGTAGGGTAAATGGCATGGCAGATTCCAAAGAACCAAATACACACATGACTTCTGTAAGGTAAGGCAGTTTACAGGTTGAAAGTAGTTGGAAGGTCGAGTGCAGTGGCTCAGGCCTGCAGTCCAAGCACTTTGGGAGGCCAGGGCGGGTGGATAGTGGGATCAGGAGTTCAAGGCCCACCTGGCCAACATGGTGAGACCCTGTCTCTACTAAAAATACAAAATGAGCCGGGCATGGTGGCGGGTGCCTGTAGTCCCTGCTACTCAGGAGGCTGAGGCAGGAGAATTGCTTGAACCTGGGAGGCAGAGTTTGCAGTGAGCCGAGATCGTGCCACTGCACTCCAGCCTGGGAGACAGAGCCAGACTCTGTCTCAAAAAACAACAACAACAACAACAACAACAAACAAAAACAAAAAGCAATTGGAACTCTTTTGAACTGAAAACGTTAAGTCTAGGAAGTTACATGTTGTCTTCCTATGTACATTTTAAGTTCTTTGGCACTACCCTGTGTGTGAATTGAGAGTATCTTCTAGTAGGCTGGCCAGTGCAACATGTGATATAAAGGAATACAGCTATACATGTATATATGCATAAACAAACACATACATACATGCATTCATACACACAAGAGAGATTGAGTTGGACTATTGACTGTCACAAGCATCCATGGGAACAAGGAGTTCCCTGGAAACTATTTCTAGAGTCCTCTCAGAATGAGCTTTGTATGGAATATTCTTTTGTTTTTTGGATGGAGGTAGGAAAATGCGGAGGAACTCATAGAGGGAGGTTTTTATGCTAGTGTTTGTCACATTTCCTTTCTGTGAGAATGAGACTGTACTAGTAGCGTGGACCAAGGGAAAAGCGAATCCTACTTGGAGTGAGAAGAAGATAGGAGTGGACAAAGATCAGAGAAATGCCAGCCAAAGAAAAGAACAGAACTAACAACCCTGGCATTATTTCACACCCTCCTGAGCTCTGCCTTTATGTGAGGCTGACTGCCTTGGCCCATACCCACCCTCACATGGGATGGAGCCCTTGCTTGAGGCCTGTAGCTACTTGGCCACAACTCTTGGTCAGGAAAGATAACTAGGATGGGTGAAAAGTGAGGAGGTGATTGGACATCATAGAGAATGAGGAACTCAGATGCAATTATAAGAAGAGGAACTTACAAACAAAATTTGAACTAGAATTAAATGCTCTCCAGAAATGCTGCTACACATTGAGGTGTAGATGCCCTTACTTAATCTGGATGCATCACTAGGTTCAAAGCCTAAGATACTCACTATTGGTGTATAAAACCTCATTTCTAGGCCGAGCGCGGTGGCTCAAGCCTGTAATCCCAGCACTTTGGGAGGCCGAGACGGGCGGATCACGAGGTCGGGAGATCGAGACCATCCTGGCTAACACGGTGAAACCCCGTCTCTACTAAAAAAATACAAAAAACTAGCCGGGCGCGGTGGCGGGCGCCTGTAGTCCCAGCTACTCGGGAGGCTGAGGCAGGAGAATGGCGTGAACCCGGGAGGCGGAGCTTGCAGTGAGCTGAGATCCGGCCACTGCACTCCAGCCTGGGCGGCAGAGCGAGACTCCGTCTCAAAAAAAAAAACAAAAAAAAACCTCATTTCTGGAACCCACCCTCCAAGCCCAGAGAGGCGCTGCTGCCACCGCCGCCACGCCGCCGCTGCCTTAGTTATGCCGCACGTGTTCTCTGTGGACATGACCTGTGGAAGCTGTGCTGAAGCTCTCTCGGGTCCTTGATAAGCTTGGAGAGATGGAGCCTTGCTGTGTGGCCCAGGCTGGAATGCAGCAGTGCAATTACGGCTCACTGCAGCCTTGAACTCCTGGGTTCAAGTGATCATCCCGCGTTGGCCTCCCAGAGTGCTGGGATAACAGACATGAGCCACTGTGCCTGCCCCAACTCACAATTTTATCTGCTGGACTTCCGCCTACAGCCCCAGTGGTACTAAGCCATGTTCTGGACTTCAGCAGATCCGGATTTAAATTCCTTCACCACTTAAAAACTGTGTGACCTTGGGAAAGTTCCTGATTCTTTTGTGCAACTCAGTTTCCTATTCTGGAAAATGGGGGTCATAACTACTCTGACCATTGTGAGAATTAAAGATCTTCATGTGCCTCATTCTTGATAATGGCATTCCACAAATAAAACTTTCTGTCTGGCCTAAAAAAATTAAAAATAAAAAAAAAAACCTCATTTCTAATAAAAAACAAATGCCATCCCAGGTCAATTTAGTGATGTACATACATGTGAATAATTACAGTGTAACTGGGGAATAACGCATAGTCTAACTGGCTATTTGTTGAAAAACATTACAATTATGCATTGTGTCTGACTCTGACCATATTTTTCCTTTAGTCCCAATCCAAATGCCCTGGAGGGAGTCATCATTGAGAGAAGCCCCAGTGACAGATGAGTTATAAAAGATGCACATGGCCAGGTGCAATGGTTCACACCTGTAATCTGAGCACTTTGGGAGGCCGAGGCAGGCAGATACCCTGAGGTAAGGTGTTCGAGACAAGGCTGGCAAACATGGTGAAACCCTGTCTCTGCTAAAACTACGACAACTAGCCAGGTGTGGTGGCAAGTGCCTCTAATCTCAGCTACTCAGGAGGCTGAGGCAGGAGAATCACTTGAACCGGGGGAGGTGGAGGTTGCAGTGAGCCAAGACCACGCCACTGCATTCCACCCTGGGCAGCAGGAGCGAAACTTTGTCACAATAAAGAAATAAATAAATAAGATGTGTACACACACACACACACGCACAAACAGTGACAGGGAAAGAGACTGAGAATAGTGAGATTCACTTTCAGAAGTGTTCAGGATAACACAGAGTGTCTCTGACACAGTTTCTTTCTTTGTCGTCTCACTGTATCACGCATAGATAACTTCCACATTTTTACAGTTGTTTAGAAAAAAAGAAACAGACTACAGAGAGAGGCTCTTGTCTGTGACTGTCTTTTCATCATTTGTTAGTAGCAGTCAAATGCCTTGGAAACTCTGATTTTCTGTGTATGAGACATACCAGAGTGGGCCAAGGGAACAGATAATCCTGTTTGGAGTGAGGAGGAGGTAGGAGTGCTCAGGGCACTGTGAAGCCCTCGGCAGAAAGCAACAGAGCTAAGAGCCTTGGAGTTGTTCTCCACCCTCCAGAACTCTGCCACCACGGAGGCTGGAGCTCCAAACCTCAAATCACCATCCTATTTGGATTGCGCTCCTGTGTCAGACCTCTAATTACCTGACCCTTTTTGTGGGACTAGAGAAACCATCATGCTGGGTGAAGGTAAGGAGCTAATGGACGGCCTTTGAAGCAGAACACTGAATGGAATAAGAGGGCTGACTACCTACAAACTGAGTTGAGTTTGAAATTACTGTCACCACAAAGTCTGTCACACACTGGGACTGAGGTCATAATAAAGAGGTTGACTTAAATTGCGAAGCATTACTATTTTCCCCAGCCTATGATTTTGGTTGTCGTCACATAAATCCTCATTTCTAATAAAGAAAAAAGACATTCCATGTTCCAATAGTGCCATACACATGAATAGTCAGAAATTAATTGCTTTCTGTCTAGAGTAATGAAAGGTATTTTTTCCAAAATGTAACTTCAGAACTATGCCTCCTATCTGACTGTATTCTTTTATCATCTGCTAGTCCACAGACAAATGAATTTAAAGGAGCAACCGAGGAGACACTTACGAATGATATGTAAGTAGTAAATGGTTAAATAAAGACATCCATCAGCATAAGTGTGCATAGAACTATAAACACACACAGGCACATGAGCAAATATATCCATCCATCCATCCATCCATCCATCCATCCATCCATCCATCCATCCATCCATCCATCCATCCTTCCATCCATCCATCCACACTTCTCTTCAACACACATACACAAATTAATCCATGCACATCGTGGAAACTTAGAACAAGGAGAAAAGAGACAGATGGACATTTGTGGAACTTAGGAGCCTGTCTGGGCATATAGATTTTTTTTTTAATGGAGTTTCCAATTCTTCTCATTGTAGCATCTGCTAGTAACTTTGCATCCTTCTTTGGTGGAGTTGTATAAAGAGGAGCAGGTCATAGGAGAGTTGCTTCCTCCTGTTAGTGTATGTGTCACCCTTAGTTCCTAGTAAGCAGTTTTTTTATGGGACTCAGATTTCCTGACAGAAATTAATTGGTTTCTGTCTAGAGTAATAAAAGCTAATTTTTCCAAAAAAGTGAATTTAGAATCGTGTCTCCTAGCTGACTGTATTCTTTTATCATCCTCTAGCCCACACAGCAGTGAATGTAAAGGAGCAGCCCTGGTGTCACCTATCAGTAAAAGGTGAGTTATAAATCCATAAAGACACATGTATGCATAAGTGTGCATAGAGCTATACACATACACACACGCACATACACAAATAGATCCATCTATCTCCATCCATACTCACTTCTGTCAACACATTTACACAAACAAACCCATGCACACAATGGAAACACAAAACATGGAGACAGATGGACATTTGTGGAATTTACTCTCAGGAGCCTGCATGGCCATACAGAGTGTTTTTAACAGGGTTTCCAATTCTTCTCACTGTAGCATTTGTAGGTAACCGCATCCTTTTTTGATGGAGTTGTATGAGGAAGTCAGTTCATAGGAGAGCCACTTCTTCCTGTTAGTGTATTTGTCACCCTCAATTTCTGAGGCAATTTTTTAAGGGATTTGGGTTTCCTGAGTTTGAGACCCTACCATAGTGTGCCAAGAAAGGAGAGAATCCTATTTGCAGCATGGAGGACATGGCGGCCAATAAGGAGTAGTGAAGCCCTGGGAAAAAAAGAATGGAGCTAATGGAATGTGGACTTGTCCCACACCCTCAAGAGCTCTATCCACATGTGAGGTTGGTGCCCAGACCCAACTCAAACCCACCACCTCGTTGGATGCCGCTTTCCTTAGGTGCACAGGTACTTCACTGTGTTTCATGGGCAGGAAAGACTAGCATGATCAATGAAGGGAAGGAGGTGATGAAGGGTTTTCCCAGTCATGTGAAAACCTCTCCTGGAAATAAATCATAAAGGTGTAAGTAATATGGAAAACCTGATTCAAGTTAATTATAGTGTAATGCTCAAGAAAATTTGCAAAAATGAATGAGATTTTATAGAAGGAATAAAAGGATTGTGTTTAATCAGTGGCTGATTAAGGAAACATCTAGGTGAGAATTCTGTAGTTGCTCATGAAGCAATAGTATGTGAGTTTTGTGTGTAGTATTGATTTTTAAGCCAATAAGTAAATCTTTAAAAGAATTTATTTTATAGGACATTGGAGGCATGGGCAAATTAAAATGTATTTCTATTATTATTATTATTATTTTTTGAGACGAAGTCTCACTGTTGCCCAAGCTGGAGCGCAGTGGCACGATCTCGTCTCATTGCAACCTCCACTTCCCAGGTTCAAGTGATGCTCCTGCCTCAGCCTCCTGAGTAGCTGGGACTGCAGTCACGTGCCACCATGTCTGACTAATTTTTTGTATTTTTCGTAGGAGCAGGGTTTCACTATATTGGCCAGGCTGGTCTTGAACTCCTGACCTCATGATCTGCCCGCCTCGGCCTCCCAAAGTGCTGGGATTACAGTCATGAGCCACCGCACCTGGCTAAAATGTATTTCTAATATGTACATAGGTTTAATTTATATATAGTTTAATCTCGGATGAATTGACCATTGATAAATGAGTCTTTGTTAATTGTTGGACTTTACTTACTGGGCTTATGTGGTAGTATTTGCATACCCTCACTTATTATATATGTACGTACTTCATATTTATAGAAAATCTACTTCTTTTGGTACAAAAAATGTATTTGCTAATAGTGTCAAAAAAGAGAAATTCACTATATGTCTATGTACCTTTTTGCTCCATCAGCACTGCCTTCAGTGAAATGACAACAGGTAACACATGAAGGGACTTTCAACAAAATTTGAGGTTTAAGTAAATAAAAAGCTAGATGTAAACATATATGTAAATACACACATAGACACACACAAAAGCATACATGTAGAAAAGGGAGATTCAGATTTGGGAAGTTCATGGTCTGGAGTATCCATAACAATACAGGTGTTTTAGGCACTGTTTTCTAAAGTCTTATTACTGTAGTGTCTGTAGTTACCTTTCTTTCTTTGATCTAGTTGGATAAAAGAGGAATAGGTCTGAAGAGGAATGCTTCTTATTCCTATTCCATTCCTATTCCACTGCTTATTTACCAGCACCCTGAAACCTTAGGAAAATATGAGAATGTGTGTGTTGTATGACACTCTACTAGAGTAAGCCAAAAGAGGCAACAGTCCTATTTGGAGCAAGGAGGAGGTAACAGTGGACAGGTAGCTGAGGAGCTCTCAACAGAAAAGAACAAAGCTAATAGACCCCTGGTCTCTCTGTCTGTTACCACAGGAGGCTACTGCCCCAAAGATAAACCCACCATCAGATTGTATGGAGGCCCTGCCTTGGGTCTGTAGTTACTTAGCCCTTTCTGAGGGGCAGGAAAGACATCCATGATTGGTGAAGAGTTACTGGTGGTATTTGAATGTGAAAAGGCAGAAAATTACAAGGACAAGCAAGGTGGGTATTTACAAACTGAAGTTGAATTAATGTAAATTTTGCCAGAAACAGTAACTTGGGGATTACGTTTAGGAGTGAAGAAATGTAAATAAACTTGTTTCATTAAGTTTTTTTCACAGGCTGAAAAATTTCATTACAAACATCTAAAACTTCATTTCCAGAGAAAAATTAAATACCAGGTTTCAAATAAATAACTGATTAATGTCAATATTTCAGGGTAACTAGATTATAAATTATAGAATAATTATCACTAATTTGTATCAGAAAATTAAGTCTAGGATAACATGTGGAGTCTTGCTATGTGCATTTTTAATCCCTTAGCTACTACCCCATTGAATTAAAAAGAGTAATGTGTGGTAGTCATCAATGATGGGTGAGATTTCAAAATATGGAGAGAAAGAAGAGAGGGATATATTGAGACTGGTAAAATTCACTCACAAATGAAGTAATAAAGAACTGCACTTAAGCTGTGATTCATTAGACTGTTAAGGCCCAAGAGCACCTTTACATAATGTAAGGTTTTCTTCTAGGAAAAAATGATATATTAATAGTAGACTCCAAATCATTGACATATACATTTTCAGAGTTCAACCAGTTTATAAATGTAGTGTGATAGTACATAACTTCAACCAGAAAAGTATGTCTCTGAAGTCACTTGACCTGACCTGTACATTTTTAATCCTTAGCACTGGCCCGGATAAAATGACATCAGTAGTCTTTCACTACTTCGATATATCTTTGATATAACTCGCCTTTCAATGGTGGTGTCATTGAAAACTACTGAGGTTATTAATTTGGGTCACTGCTAAAGGATCTATCTACACACACACACACAATGCACACGTATATATGTGTGTGTGTGTATATATATACAGATATATCTTTTAGCTATATATGTAGTATATATAGGTATATAAATATGTATTTGTGTGTATGTAGATACACATAGCGCTATACATATGTCTATATATGTGCATATTTAAATGTGTGTGTATATATCTATATATAGATATATTCTTTAGCACTGACCCAAATTAATAACATCAGTAGTCATATATAATTTAATATATATAAGCATGTGTATATATATGAAAGCATATGTTTATATCCTTTAGCCTATATATGTATATGTATACATATATAGGTTATATATACATATATGTGTGTGTATGCATATATATCTTGTTTTATTGTGCTTTACTTTATTGCCCCTCAGATATTACTATTTTATAAACTGAAGGTTTGTAGCAGCCCTGCATTGAGCAAGTCTCCTGGTTTTATTTTTCCAACAGCATGTTCTCACTTTGTGTCTCTGTCACATTTTAATAATTCTTGCAATATTCTAAACTTTTTATTATCATATCTGTTATGGTGATCTCTGATCAGTGATCTTTGATGTTACTATTGTAATTGTTTTGGGGCAACACGAACCACGCCCATATTAAGACGACAAGCCTAATCAATGATATGTTGGTTCTGACTACTCCACTGACTAGCCATTCCCCCATCTCTCTCCTTCTCCTTGGGCCTCCCTATTCCCTGAGACACAACAATATTGAAAGTAGGCCATTTAGTAAGCCTATGATGGTCTCTAAGTGTCCTAGTGAAAGGAAGAATCACATGTCTCTCACTTTAAACCAAAAGCTAGAAATGATTGTGAGGAAGGCTAGACTTCTTGCACCAGTTCAGCCAAGTTGTGAATGTAAAACAAAAACAAAACAAAATGAAAAAGCCAAAAAATTTCTTGAAGAAAATTAAGACTGCTACTCCAGTGAACATACAAATGATGAGAAAGCAAAATAGTCTGATAGCTAATATGGAGAATGTTTTAGTGGTCTGGATAAACGATCAAACCAGCCACAGCATTCCCTTAAGCCAAAGCCTAATCCAGGACAAGGCCCTCACTCTCTTTGATTCAATGAAGGCTGGGAGAGGTAAGGAAGCTGCAGAAGAAAAGCTTGAAGCTAAAAGGTTGGTTCATGAGGTTTAAGGAAATAAGCCATCTCCACAACATAAAAGTACAAGGTAAACAGCAAGTGCCAATGCAGAAGCAGCAGCAAGTTATCCAGAAGATCTAGCTGAGATAATTGATGAAGGTGGCCACACTAACCAACAGATTTTCAGTGTAGACAAGATAGCCTTTTATTGGAAGAAGATGCCATCTAGGACTTTAGTATTTAGAGAGGAGAAGTCAACGCACGGTTTCAAAGCTTCAAAGCACAGACCAATTCTCTTGTTAGTGGCTAATGAAGCTGGTGGCTTTAAGTTGAAGCCAACAATCATTGACTATTCTGAAAATCCTAGGGCCCTATGAATTATGCTAAATCAAGCAAGATGGGTGACTAGAGATGCCTGGTGCTTGTCTCCCCTACAAGAAAGAACCAAGGCAACAAATACACATCTAAGATTTGATTAGAGTATCAAAGGGATAGTCCTAGAGTGGAGACACACCTGTGGTGACTGGAAGTCCCCACAGCATGGAAACACTCAGCCTCTGCAGCCCCTTCTCCCCCATCTGGATTGAATCAGCCCAGAGAGAGGAGGGACTTCTCATTGCAGGGTGAAGGTTAGCAAAAGATCCCCACCAGCCCCACCGCCATCACTAACACAAAGTCTTTACAACAGGAGAATCTCACAGTCTTTGCAAGCCCTGAGGCCAATGTGGAGTACTGCCAAGAATTTACGCAACTGCATGTCCTGAACTAGGAGTACAAGCTGAAGACTTCCCACCCCCAGAGACCTAAGCTGCAGCAGCACAGCACCATCTTGAGACCAGAGTCATCTCTGGAGTGTGCCCTCCTCTGGGGGCCAGTAGCCACTGTGCCTCTCCACCACTGGAGCTTTAACTTCAGTACACCAAGCCCACATGGGTGGGTTAAAGCCACAATCCCAGCTGTGTGGAGCTTGGTCCCAGGATTGGCTGTAACTCAAGTACTGCAGAGCAGGGAAATCAACCCCCACCACCACACTTCCAGACAGAGGAATAATCTGCAGTCCCATCCAGGGTAAACTCGCTCTTAAGCCAGCCAAACCACTAGCTGCCCTCTCCCAAGTGGGAGAGGCCCCTAAGCCTCTGAGCAGCTGATACACCCCCAGGTCAACAGAGTGACTATGAGCCCATGCTCAGGACCTGAGAAACAGCCCTGCAGGCCCCATCCACCACAGACATGCTCCTGGCCTGCCCAGGAGCCCTCTGCCTTTAATAAGGGCCTGAGGAGCAGTCCCACAGGCTGCCCCCAGCAGGCACACCACTGAGTGGGCCTTGCACCCGTGTCTCAGACCTGAGAGACAAGCAGCTGTGTATGCCCAAGTCTCAGGGCCGAGAAACAACCCTGGGAGCTTACTCTGGCCAACATACCCTCAGGCCAACTAAGCAGCCACACACCTATGTCCCAGGTGAGGAACATCCCTGTAGGCCACACCCCACCGAAACACTCCCAGGCCAACTAAGCAGCTGTGCAACCTTTCCTGAGCCTGAGAAATAGTCCTGTAGCCATTCCTGGCAGATGCACCTCCAGACCAGCCAATCAGCCATGAATGCCCATGTCCTGGACCTGAGAAAGAGCCCCATGGGCTACTCCCAGAAGACATGCCCCTAGGCCAGCCAAGCAGCCTCGTGCCCACATCCTGGGTCATCGAAGCAGTCCCCTGGGCTTCCCCTGGCAGGCACCACACAGGCCAGCTGAGCAGCAGTGTGCCCACATCCTGAGCTAGAATAGTCCTATGGACTACCCCCAGCAGACACACATCCAGGACAGCTGAGAAGTCATTTGACTGTATCCCAGGCCTGAGAAACACCCCCTCTTGGTCAGCCATGGCAAAGATACATTCAGTCCAGCTTAGCAGCCATGCAGCTATATATTTGGCCCATGAGTTTCCCCCAGCAGACTGGCCCCAGGCCAGATGAACAGCTGTGTACCCACATACCAGGTATGAGAAACAGCCCTTCAGGCCACTCTGGGAGTGCACGCTTCCAGGCCAGGCAAACAGCTGTGTGCCTGCATCCTGGGCCTGAGAAACTGTCCTGCAAGGCACATCTGGCTGGCATGCCCTGGTTGAGCAACTGCATCCCCATGCTCCTGGCTAGAGTGACAGCACCATGGTCAGCCACATAAAGCCATACTCCAAGTTTTCTGACCCACTGTATGCCTGCACACACCTCTACCCTAAGAAACAGCCCAGTGAGCCCACCCTTGGCAAAGCTGCACCACCATCACCACAAACTTCCTTAGCCTAGGCCACTGAGTAACTTGCAAATGTTACTAGTGTGGATCACAGCTGAATAAACTACGTGGAGACTACACTTACTGCATCCAAGTAAGTGTAGAACCAAGGCCAATATACCCCAATGAACTGACATCCAAGACCCATTCATACAAATAAATTCATACAAGTAAACCTACTCCATAAAATTGGAAAAGGTGACTTTTTCACCATATGCGTAGAAATCAACACAGAAACACACCAACCATGAAATGCAAGCAAACATGTCACCTACAAAGGGAAATAATAATTATCCAGTAATAGACCCCAATCATACACATATGAAATGACAGAAAAAAGAATAATCTTAAGGAAACTCAGTGAGATATAAGGTAATACAGATAGACCAGTCAATGAAATCAGGAAAACAGGATTTGAAAGAGAAATTCAGTAAAGATACAGATACCCTAAAAAGAACCAACAGAAGCCCTAAGAGCTAAACAGTTCAAGGGATGAAATGAAAAAATACAATCAATGGCTTTACAGACAAGAACAAGCAGAACAAATGATTTCTGAATTTGAAGACAAGTCCTTTGAAATAACACAGGCAGGCAAAAAAGAATAAAAAAGAATGAAAAAAGCCTACAGGATTTATGGGACACCATTAATTTGATCAAATATTCATATTATGGGCATTCCAGAAGGAAAAGTGAAGAGAAAATGTGAGGAAAGCATATTTAATAAAATAAGAGCATAAAATTCCTAACTCTTGAAAGAGAGCTAGACATCTAGTTTCAGGAAGATCAAAGAACCCCAAATACATTCAACCCAGACATTATAATCAAATTGTGAAAAATCAAAGACAAAGATTTTTAAAAATAGCAAGAGAGAAGTAAGACACTTATAATGGAATCCCCGTTAGACTAACAGCTGATTTCTCAGCAGAAACCTTAGGCTAGAAGAGAATGGGATGATATATTTGAAGTCCTGAAAGAAAAAAATCTTTCAGCCAAGAATATTATACCCAGCACAGCTATCCTTTACAAATGAAGAAGACATCTGTCATAGATAAACAAAAACAAAGATAATTCATCACTACTAGACCAGCCTTACAAGAAATGCCCAAGGGAGTCTTACATCTGGAAGTAAAAAGATGATAACCACTATCATAAAAACATGCAAAACTTTAAGTCACTGTTAGAGTCAATACATAAAGGAGAAAGAGAAAGGAATGAAACCTTATCACTACAGAAAACTACCCAACTTCAAAAGTAAACAGAGAGGAAGAAAGGAAGAAAACATATACAAAACAACCAGAAAACAATAAAACGTCAGAAGTAACTCCTCACCTACCAATAATAACTTTGAATATCAATAGATTAAATACACCATGAAGGATAGAGACTTGCTGAGTGGATTAAAAAATAAGACCCAACTATATTTTATCTAAAATAAACTCACCTTACCTGTAAAGAAACAAATAGACTGATAATGAAGGGAAGGAAAAAGATATTCCATGCAAATGAGAGCCAAAAGTGAGCAGAAACAGCTATACTTGTATAAGACAAAACAGACTTCAAGTTAAAAACCATAAAAAGTGACAAACAAGATTATTATATAATAATAAAGGGTTCCATTCCACAAGAAATATAACATAATTGTAATTTGTGTGTAATTGTAAATATGTACGCACTCAAACACCAGAGCACCTAGACATATAAAGCGAATATCTAGATCTAAAGAGGGAGATAGACCCAGTTACAATAAGAGTTGGGCACTTCGGTATCTCACTCTTAGCACTGGACAAATCATCTAGACAGAAAATCAACAAAGAAACATCAGACTTAAACTCCACCATAGACCAAATGGACATAACAAACATTTACAGAACATCTCACCTAACAGCTGCAGAATACACATTCTTTTCATCAGCACATGAAACATTATCCAAGATAGACCGTATGTTAGGCTACAAAACAAGTCTCAGCAAATTTTTAAAAATTGAAATTATGTCAGGTGTCTTATCTTGCCACAATGGAATAAAACTAGACATTCATAGCAAGAGGAACATTAAAAACTATACAGACATATGGAAATTAAACAACATGCCCTTGAGTTACAATGAGTGAAGAAAGAAATTAAGAATGAAATTTAAAAATTCCTTGAAACAAATATAACTAGAAACACAACATACCAAAACTAGGGGACACAGCAAAAGCAGTTATTAAGAAGTATGTTTTTAGCAGTAAATGTCTGGATCAAAAACACTAGAAAACTTTCAAATAAACTACTGAACAATTCTACCTTAAGAAACTAGAATAGTAAGAACAAACCAAAGCCCAAATTATTAAAAAGAAATAAATAATGAAGACCAAACAGAAATAAACAAATTTGAGGCAAAAATTACAAAAGGTTAACAAAAAGCAGGTTTAAAAAATCAACAAACCATTAGCTAGACTAATTAAGAAAAAGAGAAGACACAAATAAGTAAATTCAGAAACCGAAAAAGAGACTTCATAACAGACATGACAGAAATAAAAATAATTATTAGAGACTATTATGAGCAACTCTACAATAAATTTGAAAACCTAGAGGAAATGGACAAAATCCTTGACCCATACGACCTACCAAGACTAAACCAAGAAGAAATAGAAAACCTGAACAGACCATAAACAAGTAATGAGATTGAACCAGTAATAAAAAGGCTTTCAACAAAGTCCAGGACCTGATGGCTTCACCACTTAATTCTCACTTGTGAAAGGAAGAGTCATTTGCTACAGCAAACTTCATTGTTGTCCTATTTTAAGAAATTGCCTCAGCCACCCCAACCATTGGCAACCACCACTCTGATCAGTCAGCAGCCATCAACATGGAGGCAACAATGCCCTCCACCAGCAAAAAGACTAGGACTTGCTAAAGGCTCAGGTTATCATTAGCATTTTTTTAACCAATAATGTAGTCTTTAATTAAGTTATGTGCATAATTTTTTTAACATAATGCCATTGCAAACTTAACAGGCTACAGTGTAGGGTAAATATAACTTTCATATGCACAGGGAAACCAAAACATTTGTGTGAGTTGCTTAATGCAGTTTTTGCTTTATTGCAGTGGTCTGGAATGAAACCCACAATGTCTTTGAGATATGTCTATACACATATTATTTATATATTATACATCTGTATACATATTCTTTTATATATCTTTATATACATATATATAGAAAGAGATAGAGCAAAGAAGACAAAAATATGCAAAATTCAGTGTTGGGAGTATCCATGAAGAAAGAGTTTCTGGTTAATGATTGTAATTTTCTTTCTTAAATATTAAGTCTTCCAGTGAGCTAAGTCATGTTTACTATATCCTTTAGATTCATGGGATTCTTGTTATTCAAATATATTTTTCATCACTATTTTGTGTAGCAAATATCTAATGATATATTTTTGCATTTTTTTTTTTTTTGGTAGATAAAGTATGTTAGAACGACTTTCCAAGTTTGAAGTTGAAGATGCTGAAAGTGTTGCTTCATATGAGTAAGTCAGTTTGAAGTTTGAAAGGAGGGAGCCATTGATGGATCTCTTATCTTTAGTTAAACAGAGCTTATGCTGAGGCAAGAAGAAAAAAGGGAAACTATGGAAAGATATCAAAATGTATGGGTGGGAGCATACACCGTATTTACTCCAGTTGAATTATTAGACAAGTATTATTTTGAAAAAAAAATTCCATCCATTCAGAAATAAATGTTCTTCTAGCTTGAAAATGTAAAAAGTATTCTTAGAAGAAATTAATTCCATTAAAAGTTTTCTTTTAAAAAAAAAAAAAACAGGAATGCAGAATGCTACTTAACTCATCACTAGTGAACATTTCTCATTTTTACCGGATATTGTGTGATTTCCAATTTTGTAGATTTTGCCTATGAGCAAATGGTATTGATAGCAAAAGCAAACATGTTTTGCTGACTAAAGACCTCTTTATTCGGAGCTTGCAGTGAGCTGAGATCTGGCCACTGCACTCCAGCCTGGGCGACAGAGCAAGACTCCGTCTCAAAAAAAAAAAAAAAAAAAAAAAAGGCCTCTTTATGCTCATTGGGATTTTATTCTTATTTGTTTCTAATCTCACTAGAGTACTTCCTGTTGCACTGACCTGAAGGCATTTTATCATGTACTCACTGTAATGAAACAATACATTCTTAAACTGGCTTGTGTCTGAACTGCAGACATATTCAGGAAATTTTTCTTCTGCTTCTTTCTTGCCCAGTTGTATAACCATTTGCCAGCTTGTGTCAATGTTGGAGACCAAGTCCCGCCATAGAGGAAGTTAACTCACCATGGTTGTAAGTGGTTGGTGTCTGTCTAAACAAAGATTGGAAACAAAGGGGGCAAATACAAATAGTTCTTCAAATTACCCTGAATTTGCCACTGAATTAAACTGTGTGTCTGCAAATCATCTATACGTTTTCTGTAATGGAGCTGCCCAGGGATGAAGCAAAATTAGACAGATTAAGCAAGGCAAGCATTTCCTTCTTTCCCCACTCCAAACAAAATAAAGCAGGATTTCATTTTATTTTATTTTTAAATTACAAATTCTCATTACATAGATATAGGAGGAATTTGCAGTAGTCCCTGTGAGAAACGCTGGTGTTTCATACCAGGGGGATGATCTTGGATTTATAGTAAAAGCTGGAATCAGTGCTTGGCTTTGACATCATATATTCATTCACCTGATACTCAGCAAGTCACTAAACCTTTTTAACTTTCAGATTATTCAAATGTAAACTGGTTATGATGCTATCTATGTATTGGATATTGTATTGTAAAAAATTAGTAATAAAACTAAAATAACACACAAAAATACTTTGAAAACTCTGTAGCTTTGTGAATAGGTTTTATTCTAAAAACTGAAAATAACATAAGAGTTCATTAAAGGAAAATCAGAAAATACAATCAACAAATCTACCCACGTATAGTCCTTCTTAAACTTGGATGCATGCACTTCTAAGTTCTTTAAGCATATACTTTTTTTGTTTACAGATATGAGACCATACTTATTATTATTCTTTTGTAAATAACCTTATTACTTCATGACATCATGACTATATTTTTTGTTAATATATATTCATGTGCACTTACAACATTATTTGTAACAGTTGTTTTACAAACTGTTATATTTACAAAGTAATATACCATGAAATATTTCATGGTGTAGATGTGCTATAATTCATTTAATAGTCAGATATTGCTGAACAATTAAGTTTTTTTACAAGTTTTTAAGTGTTACAAAAAATGAATATATTTGAGGCTAAATCTCCGTATATTGTTGGTTATTTGCTTGTTATAAATTCTCAGAAGTGGAAATTCTGTGTCAAAGGGAATGATTGTGACGCTATGGATATTGATATGTGCTTTAACATCAAGATGCAAGTGTACATTTCTCCCTTCCCACACTTAGCACTAACCATCATTGATTTCTTTGATATCAGTAAATATATTTTTTCTAATGCACATTCTTTGACACACCTTCATTTACCCTTTCTAAGTTAATATTTCATCATTTGCAAACTACTTTTGCCCAGTTAAAATTGGGGTGTTTTTCTGTCTTTGGACTGAAAAGTTAAATCTATTGATCCTTTTTCTATTTTATGTAATATAAGTAATTTCTCCCAGGTTGTCTTGCTTTTCACTATATAAAGTATTTAATCTTCATCTAATCAAATGTATCTGTACTTTTCTTTGTGATTTTGTCTTTAATGTTATTCTCAGAAAGTCCTTCTTACCCCAAGATTTTAAATGTATTCACCAAAATTTCTGTTTTGAATGTATTTTCTTCATTTGTATAAAATATCTGCCCTGAATTTTCTTTGTCTTAAGGTATAAAGTGTAGAAATTTACCTTTCTCCTAAGTGACTCATAGTTTTCTCAGCATGAAAATGTCATCCCCCTGTGTTGTCTTTACTGTGTTTTAGTGATCTAGAGTGAGCAGGAAGACCAGAGTCACTACAGTGTTTTTAGTGCTTTGCATCATGGCCATCTCCCTTCCCCTAGAGTCTGTACCAGAGAAAAATGTGTCCAGTGGGAGAGACAGCACCTGCCTCCAATACAAATCCCACTTCATTAAACATGGTCTGGTTAGTGTCATGTATCTCCCACCTTCTATTGATAAAAAATAAATCATGTTCATAGTTAATATTTGTGCTTTTAATTCAACTTTGATATTGATATTGGAACTTTTAGTGTTTTAAGGTTTAGTATCGCATATCTTTTTCTGTCTGTCTCTCTCTCTCTCTTTTTCTTTTCTTCTGAGCCAGAGTCTTGCTCTGTCATCAGGCTGGAGTGCAGTGGCGCCATCTCAGCTCACTGCAACCTCTGCCTCCGGGGTTCAAGAGATTCTCCTGCCTCAGCCTCCTGAGTAGCTGGGACTACAGGCACGCACCACCATGCCCAGCTAATTTTTTGTATTTTTAGTAGAGATGGGGTTTCACCATGTTGGCTAGGATGGTCTCAATCTCGACCTCGCGATCTGCCCACCTCGGCCGCCCAGAGTGCTGGGATTACAGATGTGAGCCACTGCGCCTGGCCACTCTTTATTTTTAAATTGTCATTTAAATTTAGTTTTTGTCTCTCGTGTATAGCATGTAATGCCTTTAATTTCAAAGTTATCTGAGAGTATTTCTCAATATGCAATATGAGAGTAATATGTTTGTATTTATGATTTCTGGTATGTTTGGTTTTATTTATCATCTTTTTCTTTTTAAAAATACTTTGATATTTTCTTTTTAAATTGGTCTATATTTTTTGCTATTGATTTGTTTTTATCTCCTGCATTTTTTATTTGTATGCAAGTCAGAAGCCCATTTCTAGTCTATCAAAGTTTATATTTAAACATATAGAGAATATAATTATATCACTTTTCTCCATCAATATCGAGAATAAAACTGGACTTGTACCTGTGAAAGATAAGAAATGCAACCTGCCTTTACTTCTATCTTCTTCCACACCTTGAATCCTAGTGTAAGAATGCCTAAAAATTCAAATCAATACTATTATTCGTGATTTTATATGATTTATCTTTACTTTTAGAATCATTTATTTACATTTTCACCTGCTACGTTTTTATGCTACATTAACAATTATTATTTAGACTTACCTAATTCTGAGTTTATATTATGTACCATCTTTTCTCAGTAAGTCATCTTCCTTATTTCTATGTTCTTCATTTTGATTCATTGCTCAGCTGACTCAAGCCCGTTGAGTAATTGTTTTTAGGAAAGGTACATGGAGGCTATGCTTCGAGTTGCTGCATGTTGGAGTGTCTGTCTATTGCTCCCAAGTGTGAAAAGTACTTTTCCTGGATATGGATTTATTGGGTCATAGTTATTTCCCTGCAAACTCTGCACATAACTGCTTGAAACTGCATTTACATAGCACACTTTTTTAAACCAAAAAAGTCTCAACTGTATATTTATTTGATATAGTTTCAGTGGACACTGAAACAGATTAAGGGGCTAAAGCCACCCAAGCCACTCCTTCATGCCTTCGTAATCTGTCAGGCTTGGTTCTGTATGGTGACATTGTCAAGTGAGTTCAGATTTATATTTCCTTGATACCCAGAGATCCAGTAGACTGTGTGGGATCAGAGGGTCTTATAGTAAGAGAATGGCAACTTGAGGAGAGAATTCACCTCTTTTGGCCAATTGATTCTCCATCTACATCAGCCTTAATTCTCCAAGCCTGGGCAGAGGTGGTGGGTCCAGGTGGAGAGGGGAAAATTAGAAGGATTGGGGATTTCCTTTATCTCAGGTTAACGTAATATCATTCAGCAAAGGCCAGTTTTTTTTTTTTTAACTTTTATTTTAGGTTTGGAGGTACATGAGAGGTTTGTTACATAGGTAAACATATGTCAGGGAGGTGTTTTTTTTTTTCCACATATTATTTCATCATCCAGGTGTTAAGCTCAGTACCCAAATAGTTATCTTCTCTGCTCCTCCCTCTCCTCCTACCCTCCCCACGTAAGTAGACCCCAGTGTCTGTTTCTTTCTTTGTGTTCATAAGTCCTTATGATTTAGCTACCACTGATAGGTGACGACATTCAGTATTTGGTTTTCTGTTTCTGCACTGGTTTGCTAAGGATAATAGCCTCCAGCTCCATCCATGTTCCCACAAAAGACATGATCTCATTCTTTTATTATGGCTGCATAGTATTCCATGGTATATATGTACCACATTTTCTTTATCCAGTCTGTCATTGATGGTTACCTAGGTTGATTCCATGTTTTTGCTATTGTAAATAGTGCTGCAGTGAACATTCATATGCATGTATCTTTATAGTAGAATGATTTATATTCCTCTGGGTATATGCTCAGTAATGGGATTGCTCAGTCAAATAGTAGTTCTGCTTTTAGCTCTTCAAGGTATTGCCATACTGCTTTTTATGATGGTTGAACTAATTTACACTCCCACCAACAATGTATAAGTGTTCCCTTTTCTCTGCAACCTTGCCAGCATCTGTTATTTTCTGACTCTTTAGTAATAGGCATTCTGACTGGTGTGAAATGGTATCTCATTGTGGTTTCAATGTGCATTTCTCTAATCTGTGATGTTGAGCTTTTCTTCATATGCTTGTTGGCCACATGTATGTCTTCTTTTGAGAAATGTCTGTTCATGTCAAAGGCCAATTTTGGCAGTGCCCCAGTTCTGCTCAGTATCTGCCCTCTTTGTTCTCCAGTCTTAGGCACAGGCTGTGAGCATTGTCTTAGGATTCATGGTTCTCAGGGTGGAACTTAAGTCTTGTGTTGGAGGCTTCAGTATGACAGAAACTTTCTGAAGACTTCTACTGAAGCCTCCTGTGTTGGAGGCTTCTCCTTCTAAAGAGCCTCCAACACACGAGGCTTCAGTAGGACAAAACAATTGTTCCTCATCAGCTACCTTGTCTCCAGCCATAAGGTAAAATGAGGCATTATTGGAGGCTCCATCAAACAGGTTCTCCTTCCTTTGATTAATGGAAGGAGCCCAGTCTTTCGGGTGTTTCTCCTTTGCAGTATATCTTACTAAAATGTCTTACCTCTGAAGTTCATTTGCAACCTCAAATGTGACTCTTGCTAATGTGTCTGTTTACTAGGTGTCTCGTTTGAAGAGATGACAAAAGCATCATTTACTCCCTATGCTCATTCCTGAAATACCTTATTTTATTGTGGTGGAAACTGAGATCTGGCCAAAGTTTGATGACTTGCCCAGGCTGGCACTAAAATACGGTTGTCTTCTACCACCCTTTTCTGTCTTCATGCTATACTCCCTGAGTAGATGACCACAAGTTTAAGTTTAGTATTGCCATAAAGTTGGGGTTGGGGCTTTGCATGCAATGGAAATGTTACTAAACATCCAAAGTTTACTGTCTTATTCGCATATATTCTGGATAGCAAAGTGAAATACTCATGGAGCAGAAAGAATGAAATTTTAGCGATTAGTAAAAAGCATTTTGTTATACAACTTCTGAATAATTTTCTTTTAAATTGTATTTATAAAGGCCTTTGTTTTTTGGTTAAATTTACCATATATGTTAGAAGAAATCTGATTAATTTTATTTTTACTTCTTTTTGCAGCAGCAAGATTAAGAAAATTGTGCATTCAATTGTATCATCCTTTGCATTTGGGTATGTGGGACATAGAAAACACCATGTGTTAAATATATTTGAGACTTGGCTTGGCGTGGTGGCTCACGCCTGTAATCCCAGCACTCTGGGAGGCTGAGGCGGGCAGATCACCTGAAGTCAGGAGTTCAAGACCAGCCTGGCTAACATGGTGAAACCCCATCTCTACTAAAAATACAATAATTAACTGAGCATAATGGCGGGTGCCTGTAATCCCAGCTACTCAGGAGGCTGAGGCAGAAGAATCGCTTGAACCTAGAAGGCACAGGTTGCAGTGAGCTGAAATTGCACCATTGCACTGCCGGCTGGGCAACAGAGCAATACTCCATCTTAAAAAAAAAAAAAAAAATATATATATATATATATATATGTCATATATATATATGTCATATATATATATATGTCATATATATATATGTCATATATATATATATATGTCATATATATATATGTCATATATATATATATATATGACTTAATACTTCAATGAGAAAGACTGAAATAAAAAAACAAAAAAGCATTTCCACCTTCCATCAGTTGCTGAGTAGCCATGTGCCCCTTCTAATGTAATCTAATTTATCATGGAATTCTGGTTTAAGCTGGACATTAAGACTTGCAAATAAATGGCTTTTGCCTAAGATTAATAGTAACATATTAATATTGTTTTTCTTCCATCTGCAAAAGTAACATTAATGAAAATTAAATGTTAAAATTCTATAAGTTAAGTGTTTTATTAAGTACCGTATACATCTAGACTTACTCTTTAATTCTGGAAATAATTTACTTAGACTCTTCTCTACATAAGAGTGAGATTTCATACTATGATATAGATTTATGCAATATAATTGTTTCCTTTTGAATTAATACTATTTTAATTTGAGCTGCAAGTTTTTAAAAAAGTACTTCGAAGACTAATTCATCTTCATGGATTAGGCAAATAGTCTAATCAATTTATGGAGAATGTATTTAGAATATGTAACAGCAAGTGGCAGGAGGTACTTTAGAGTTCAAGACTCACGTGCCCATCACTATGCTAGAAGCACCCATAAATATGGAATCATGTACTTGTTGAAAATGTCACTGATGAAAAATCTTGGTCTTTTATGAGCATATGTTACTCATGCTTTCATTTGGTGTTTATTAATAAATTCTTTAGAATTATCCAGATTGAGGGTTTATTTTTTATGAGAAATTGGTATAAATTTCTTATAAAATTCTCAAATTTTAAGAAGAGTTTCCAAACAGACACAGGTGATTTTAATTCAGTTTTACTTTTCTCTCTTGAGGTGTTGGTCTGATGTTTCTACTATAAAAGGGCATGATAATATCTTGTGAAGTGGTTTGGTGAGAATTTTGTTTATTAAGAACTGCTTCTATTGGGTGAAAACAGTGACTTTCTGAGATTCTAAGGCATTACAGTTTTTCCTGACACTGGGCGGCTTAATACTAAATAATAACATTTTGGTACCTGATCAGTGGCCTAAATACAGTATAGCTAGAGGGACAAAAGCCCCTTTATCTTTGTATTTATTTATTTATTTTAGAATATTTGGAGTTTTCCTGGTCTTACTGCATGTCACTCTCCTCCTTGCCGACCTAATTTTCAATGATAGCAAACTTTATATTCCTTTGGTGCATCGTTCTATTTCTCTAGCTATTGCCTTATTTTTTCTCATGGATGTTCTTCTTCGAGTATTTGTCGAAGGGTAAGTTTGATTATTTTTATAATGCATTATGCTGTTTTGTACTTTTATAAGAAGCACTGTGGGAGGCTGAGGTGGGAGGACCCCAAGGTCAGGAGTTCAAGACAATCCTGGCCAACATGGTGAAACCCCGTCTCTACTAAAAATGGAAAAATTAGCTGGGTGTGGTGGTGGGTGCCTGTAATCCCAGCTGCTTGGGAGGCTGAGGCAGGAAAATCGTTTGAGCCTGGGAGGCAGAAGTTGCACTGAGCTGAGATCACACCATTGCACTCTAGCCTGGGTGACAGGGCAAGACTCCATCTCAAAAAACCAACCAAACAAACAAACAAAAAACAAAAAAAAGAAGCATTTTAAAATAATTAACAGGAGCATTCACCACAAACTGACTTAAGAGCCTTTGGGCCTTATAAGAACATTGGCGGTAGTCTGGCAGTACCCACCATGGCCTGTGTTTGAGGTGCCCATGGATTGATGCTCCTCTGCCTTTGGAGAGGGGTGGAAAGAGTGAGAGGGACTGCATCTTGTGGTTTGAGTGACAGCTCAGCCATAGCACAATAAAACACTAGGTAGACTTTAAAAGTTTTTGATCTAGGCCCTGATTCCCAGGCAGCACCTTTGGATCCACCCAGAGGCTGGGAGAACTTGCCATCCTGAAGGGAAGGACACAGGCCTGGCTGTTTTTACCATGTGATGATTGTAGAGCCCCAGGGCCTTCAGGAAACTTATGCAATAGCTAAGGAGTGGCTACAGCAGGTCTTGGGCAAGACCCAGTGCTGTGCTGGCCTCAGGTCTGACCTAGTGAAGTCACAGTAGTGGTAGCCACATGGGTGCTCGTGTCACTCAACCCCAAGCTTTAGGTGCCTCAGAACAGAGAGAGAGAGAGACTCTGTTTGTTTGGGAGAAAGTAAGGAAAGAGAACAAGAGTCTTTTTTTGGTAACACAGAGAATTGTCCTGGATCTTGTCCAAGACCATTAAGGCAGTACCACTGTGAGTCTGCAAGAACCACAGAGTTTAGGAGGCTTGGGGTGTCCCCTAAAGCAGATACAGCTTAGATCACAATATCCAAGTTCTTTCAAATATCTGGAAAGCCTTCCCAAAAAAGATGGGTACAAACAAGCTCTGACAGTGAAAACTACAATATACAGTGAAAACTACAATAAATACCTAACTCTTCAATGCCCAGACACCAAAGAACATCTGCTCACATCAACATTATCCAGGAAAACATGACCACACCAAATGAACTACATAAGACACCAGGGTCCAATCCTGTAGAAACAGAGATATGTGACCTTTTAGACAAAGAAATCAAAATAGCTGTGTTGAGGAAACTCAGAGAAATTCAAGACAACACAGAGAAGGAATTCATAATTCTATTTAGATAAGTTTAACAAAGAGATTGAAATAATTTAAAAGAATCAAGCAGAAATTCTGGAGCTAAAAAATGTAATTGGCACACCAAGGAATGCATTAGAGCCTTTTAATAGCAGAATTGATCAAGCAGAAGACAGAATTAATGAGCTTGAAGACAGGCTATTTCAAAATACATAGAGCAGACAAAGGAAAGAATAAAAAACAATGACACATGCCTACAGGATCAAGAAAATAGCCTCAAAAGGACAAATCAAAGTGGTATTGGCCTTAAAGAGATGGGAAGTGTAGAAAGTTTATTCAAAGGGATAGTAACAGAACTTCCCAAACCCACAGAAAGATACAAATACCCAAGTACCAGGAAGTTATAAAACACCAAGCAGATGTAACTCGAAGATGACCTCAAGGAATTTAATAATCACAGTCCCAAAGATCAAGGATAAAGAAAGGATCTTAAAAGCAGCAAGAGAAAAGAAACCAATAATATACAATGGAGCTATAATATATCTGGCAGCAGACTCTTCAGTAGAAACATTTCAGGCCAGGAGAGAGTGGCATGACATATTGAAAGTGCTGAAGGAAAAAAACATTTACCCTGAAACAGTGTATCCGGTGAAAATATCTTTCAAAGTGAAGGAGAAATAAAGACTTTTCCACATAAACAAAAGCTGAGGGATTTCATCAACACCAGACCTGTACTAGAAGAAATGCTAAAGGGAGTACTTCAGTCAGAAAGACAAGGACATTAATAAGCAGTAAGTAACAACCTTAAGATATAAAACTCACTGGTGATAGTAGGTACACAGAAAAATGCAAAATGTTAGAACACTGTAACTATGATATATAAACTACTCTTATTCTAAGTAGAGAGACTAAACTATGAGCCAATCAAAAATATTAACTACTTGAATTGCCATGTTGGTGCTTTAATCATATATATGTGTCAAATGATGAATATAACTTTATTGTTTGAAAACATCCCATGAATGTTATATTTTTCTCTTAGTCTACTCTAGAAAATACATTTTAAATAATTAATGAAAGTAGAATTCTTAATGTGGATGAGTCAATAGTTTGTGTTCTTTAAATATTCCTAGCTCTTCTTGCAGGGGGGAATGAACTTTTTTTTTTTAATATTACAGGAGACAGCAGTATTTTTCTGACTTATTTAACATTTTAGATACTGCCATTATTGTGACTCCTCTGCTGATTGATGTCATTTACATTTTTTTTGACATTAAGTTTCTTAGGAATATTCCCAGGTATGAAATGTAAGACTTACCTCTCTTAAAGTTTTAAAGTTTTTCATTAATTTTACATTTTCTGTGGCTTTTATTCTATATAATCTTTTTTTTTGAGACAGAGTCTCGCTCTGTCGCCCAGGCTGGAGTGCAGTGGCCAGATCTCAGCTCACTGCAAGCTCCGCCTCCCGGGTTTACACCATTCTCCTGCCTCAGCCTCCCCAGTAGCTGGGACTACAGGCGCCCGCCACCTCGCCTGGCTAGTTTTTTGTATTTTTTGGTGGAGAAGGGATTTCACCGTGTTAGCCAGGATGGTCTGGATCTTCTGACCTTGTGATCTGCCTGTCTCGGCTTCCCAACGTGCTGGGATTACAGGCTTGAGCCACCGCGCCTGGCCTTCTATATAATCTTTTAAACTTCAGATGTTCTCATTCTATACCAAATACATTGCTTTAAAATGAAATGTTTAGGTAAATTCACACATACTTTGAAACTAAAAGATTGTGACATTTGGGGACCAGTGAAGAGCATCCACACTAAGTACCATTAATTGAATGAAGAAGATGGAGTACCCAAAGAAGGACCTTTTTACTCTTGTACTAACTTTAACTTCTCTACATTTTGAAGTTCTCATCAAATTCCCGTTTGTATCATTTTTTTTTTTTGGCCTTTTGGCTAAGATCAAGTATAATATTTTTATCAGTTTAATATCTGCTATGTAAAAAAAATTTTATATTCAAAACAATTCCCCTCTGTGCTTCAACTACAAATCCCTTACACATAATGTTCTGTCTGGATTTTTCCTACAGCCAAGAGGGAATCTATTTGAGCATATGCAAAATTTGAGTGACTTCAATCATGAGTTTCTAAAAAATAGCAAACAGAACAGAAACTAGGAGATGACACGTGTGGCAACACAATGGTGGAGTTTTGCAGTATAGTTGTGGTAGACACAAAGAAAGCTTAGGCAAAGTTAGAACTGTTAGGATTAGGGAACTAAAGAGTGTATGAGGACCTGGTGACTTTTTTTTCTTTTTTTATTGTGACAATGAGGAAAATGAAAGAGCAAATGTATACTGGGATGTAGATGGTGGCTTCCTAAGCTTGTTCATGGGTCAAATAGCTGATTTCTTTTTGTATCCTAGCTTCCCTGGACTACAGCTCAGGCCCCAACTAAGCATGTTAAGTGATAGGCTTTTGGAGTTATTTGAAAATAACCTTAGCCAATGTGGTCCTCTGACTAGAAACCTCAGCATCACTTGAGAGCTTGCTAGAAATACAAGAAGAAAAATACTTTAGGCCCCACCTTGGACCCACTGAATCAGTATCTCTGGGACCCAGCAATCTGCAGCTTAACAAGCTTTTCCAGATGGCTCTTATTTACGTGTGCCCAAATCAGAGAAGCACTAGTCCAGACCATCAGTTCTCTTCTTCAGTGTTTCTGATGGTAGGAGAGACACCAGCTAGCACACTTTGGAAGTATCTCAATCTGTTGCCTGCCTGATGTGCATTAGCAGCTGTAGTGAACCTCTGTTACTCATGGGAATAACAAAGATGAACAAGAATAATCAATTTGTTTTGATGTGGAAAAATTGAAAATGCTAGTCTTAAATCCCAAAATTAAATTAACAAATGCGAAGAGCCTGTTGTATCACTATTTCTCTAGACCAGAATTTCTCAACCTCAGCATTACTGACATTTTGGGCCAGATCTTTGTCATGAGAGGGTGGTGAGCAGTTACATTAACTGCAGGCTGTTTAGCAAAATTCCTGGCCTCTATCCACTAGATGTAAGTAACACACACACACACACACACACACACACACACACACACACACACACATCAGTTGGGAAAACCGAAATGCCTCCAGACATTGCCAAATATTCCCAAGGTAGGTAGGTAATTGGGGAGAGGAGGGAAAATTGCCTCTGGTTAACAACTGCTGCTCTAGACATAGTTTATATTGATAAAATTCTGTTTCTGAAGCAAAAATCGATCTTTTAAATTTATTGTTAGATGAACACATTTAGTTCGACTTCTACGACTTGTTATTCTGATAAGAATTTTTCATCTGATTCGTCAAAAAAGACAACTTGAAAAGCTGATGAGAAGGCTGGTAAGTGGCAAAACATGCTTATGATTCAGAAAAAATATTTTGTGTTTTGGGACCCATTGGCAAGGGTTGATATCTATACTGTATAATGTTTTTATTTTTATGTTGATGAATGTTTCACAAACTAATGATGATTTTAAACTCTCAGGTTTCAGAAAACAAAAGGCGATACACAAGGGATGGATTTGACCTAGACCTCGCTTATGTTACAGGTTTGTGACACTTAACTGTTGATTTATTTGTATTACTTCACTTTTTCTTGTAATTGTATTTTTTTTTTTTTTGCCTCATGTAAGACACATTCATTCAAAATATTCTTTATTCATGAGGATATATGCCACTGTGATAGTGTGACATATTTGTGGTTTAGCCCCTGGCAATGGAAGGGTTGCATGCCTTCTCATTTCAGGACTACTCGGTTGCAGCATAGGAACTTGAATGGATTTTCAGCCGACTCCGTTTGAGTTTCAATTTATGAAGCTCTAGTAGTTATTCTGAGTCTCAAGGATCCCAGAGAGACCTCTTCGCATCCTAGAACCCCAGAGAATGAGGTCAGTGCTTGGTAGATCTCAGGTTTTCTGAGTCAGAGGGCTGCAAAGCACCTTGGGAGTTCCCACCATCACTGGTGCCCAGAACTCTTGGATTTTCTCTGGTATTTAAGATAAGAAATAAATTCTAAGAACAGGGAGAGCTTCATACTGAGGCCAACATAAGTACATGGCATACGGTTAGTACTAGTGGAGTCTTAAGAACGCCATGCCAGTTTAATTGTCATTATGTTGGATCATTTAATATGTTATTTGATTATCCTGAGTATTAGCTCTTTTCTGTTAACCTCAATCTTAAAAGTTTTTTTTTTCTGTGAAAATGGAGTGTGATCATGAATAAATTATGTTTTGTATGTTATAGGAAATCTATAATAATGTTTGTAATAGTGATGGTTTTGGTTTTCAGAACGTATTATCGCTATGTCATTGCCATCTTCTGGAAGGCAGTCTTTCTATAGAAATCTAATTGAGGAAAGGGCCTTTATCTGACAAATACTCATTTCTCAGTGAATGTAGGCTGTGTAGTCATGAGTTTATTATTGACCCAGATACGGCAGTATTCTTTTAAAAATGTACTCTTTCAAGTAAAAAAAAAAAAAATCATAATGGATTAATACCAGTTACAATTGTGCCAGTGGTTACAAACCACCCCAAAACTTACTGGCTTATAACAGCAACTATTTATCTGGCTCATGATACTATGGTTTGTGAATTTGGCATGGGCTTAACTGTCCAATTCAGGTGACTGCAGAAAGGATTTCCTGTCTCAACTAAGCTCATTCATGTATCTATGGGCAGCTACTGGGTCATCTGAGGACTGACTAGTCTAAAATGACTTGGTTACCCTTAACTGACAGAACCACTACATGCTACATGCACCCCCTAAGGTCCAAGGCCCATCCCATCTGGCACTCACTGCTGCTAACAGCTCCACCCCCTTCACCAGCAGAGCCACCATATGCTGCATGCACTTCTAAGGCACTGAGGACTGGCCTGCCTGGTGCCCACCCTGCTGGTGGCAATATGCCACAACTAGCAAAGCCACTGCACTTAGCATGCATATGCTTAGTGCCTGAGAACTCATCTGAATGATGGCTCCCACACCAAGAAAAACCATACCACTGTCTCCACAAACACTCACCATCAGACCACTGAGGCACTCACAGACACCACTGAATTCTGATTATAGCCAAAAAAGTCGCATGAAGACTATATTACTGCACCCACCCAGAACCAAAGTCAAAGCACCCTGCTCAATGAACACTATAGGGGACAACTATTGGAAAAAGTATTTCTTTATGAAAGCTCTCTAACATTGGAAGAGGCAACTGTTCCCGTAGATGTGCAAAAATCAATTTAGGGCCCCAAGAAACATAAAAAGCAAGGAAACATTACACCTCCAAAGAAACACAATAATTCCCCATGAACAGACCCTAAATTTTAAGAGTATATCAAATGGCTAAGAAATTCAAAATAATGATCTTAAGGAAACTCTATGAGATACAGAGAATACAGATAGACAAATCAATGAAATTAGAAAAACAATTTATGATCTTATGAGAAATTCAACAAGGATATATATATGTCACTAAAAACCAGACAGAGATTTTGGAGCTGAAGAATTTAAGGAATAAAATAAAAATACCATCAAGAGTCCAGGTGCAGTGGTTCACACCTGTTATCCCAGCACTTTGGGAGGCCAAGGCAGTGCATCACTTGAGGCCAGGAGTTCAAGACAAGCCTGATTAACATGGCAAAATCCTGTCTCTAAAAGATAAAAAAATTAGTTGGGTTTGGTGGCGCATGCCTGCAATCCAAGCTACTTGGGAGGCTGAGACATGAGAATTGCTTGAACCCAGGAGGTGGAGGTTGCAGTGAGCCAAGATTGTGCCACTGCACTCCAGCCTTGGTGGCAGAGCGAGACCCTATCTCAAAAAAAAAAAAAAAAAAAAGCAATCAAGAAGTTTAAAAACAGACATGGGAGAGATATGGCCAAAATCTAGGAAGCTCAAAGGTTCTCAAATAGATTCAACCCAAAAAGTTCTTCTCTGAGGTGCATAATAGTCGAACTGTCAAAAGTCAAAAAGAGGGAATATTTGTCAGGTGTGGTGGCTCACACCTGTAATCCCAGCACTTCGGGAGGCTGAGGCGGGTAGATCACTTGAGGCCAGGAGTTCAAGATGAGCATGACCAACATGAAGAAACCCCATTTCCACTAATAATACAAAAAAATTAGCTGGGTATGGTGGCATGAACCTGTACTTCCAGTTACTTGGGGGGCTGAACCACAAGAATTGCTTAAACCCAGGAGGTGGAGGTTGCAGTGGGCCAAGATCACACCACCGCACTACAGCCTGGGTGACAGAGCAAGACTGTATCCAAAAAAGAAAGGAAATATTAAAAACAGCAAGAAAAAAGCATCAAGTCACATATAAGGGAATCTCCATTGATTAACAGTAGATTTCCCAGTGGAAACTTTACAGGTCAGTAGACAATGAGATGGGATGATATATTCAAAGTACTGAAGGAAAAAAATAAACAAAACTGTCAACCAAGAACACTATACCCAGCAGAGCTATCCCCTAGAAATGAGGGAGAAATAAAGTATTTCCTAGACAAGCAAAAACTGAAGGAATTCATCACCACTAAACTGGCCTTATAAGTACTGCTTAAGGTGGTTCTACATCTGGAAGCAAGAGGATGATTACCATTGTGAAAACACACGAAAGTATAAAACTCACTGGTAGCACAGATATGCACATGAGAAAGAGAAAGGAATCAAACTTTATCACTACAGAAAATGACCAAACCACAAAGATTAAAAAAAAAAAAAAAAAATAGGGGAAGAAAAGAACAAAGGATATACAAAACAACCAGAAAAAAATTGAACAAAATGACAGGATAAAGCCTCATCTATTAATAGTAACCTTGAATGTAATATAAACAGATCAAATTCCCAATTAAAAGATATAGAGTTGGCTGCCAAAATTAAAAAAAAAAGACCCAACTGTATACTGCCTACAATAAACTAACTTTACCTGTAAAGGTTCATATAGACTGAAAGCGAAGGGATAGAAGAAATTATTTCAGCCAAACAGAAACCAAAAGCGAGTAGAGGTAGCCATACTTATCAGGTAAAACAGACTTTAAGTCAAACTGTATGAAGAGACAAAGAAGGTCATTTGATAATAAAGGGATCAACTTAGCAATAAGATATAATAATTGTAAATATATATGTACCCAACACTAGAGCATTCAGATAAACAAGGCAAATATTATTAGATCTAAAGGGAAAGATAGACTTCAATGCAGTAACAGTTGGGGCCTTTAACACCCCACTCTTACCATGGGACAGATCATCCAGACAGAAAATCAACAAAGAAATATCGGATTTAAGCTTACAGATAGGACTAAGTTCTGGTGTTCTATAGTGCTGTAGGGTGAGTACAGTTAACAATAATTTATTGTATATTTTTAAATAGAGAGGATGTTGAGTGTTCCCAACACAAACAATGATAAATATTTGAGGTGATAGATATGCTGATTATCCTGATTTTATCATTACATGTTGTATATAGGTATTGAGATATCCCTCTCTACCTTCTAAATATGAACAAGTGTTATGTGTCGATTAAAAATATTTTTAAAGAATGAAGGAAACAAATTTTTTAAATGAAAGGAAAGAAAATAACCTGACTTGGCTGAATGGCCCCAGGTGGTCTCTCATTCTCCAGTAGGCTACTTCAGTCCTGTTCACATGATGGCAGAGGCAAGAGTCCCTGGAGCGGCAACAAAGCAATGCAAATCCTCTTAAGGCCCAGGCTCAAAATTATATATTACTTCTACCCTATTTTACTGGACAATGCAAATTACAGTACCAGTCTGGATTCAAGGAGTAGAAAATAAACTCGAATTCTTGATAAAAGGAATTATAAAGAATTGTGGCCTTTTTTGATAGTCTGCCATAGGGAAGACAGATGGGGATGCTATAACCAAAATGGGTATTCTTAGGTTGAGGTCCTAAATTATAGTGAGGGCATACTGGTTTAGGCTCTGTGGATGACTAAATTAATTTCAAACATATAATGCTGTTTACTGTGAAATGCCAGCTGAAAGGATCACTGTTTAATTTTATGTAATTTACAATACTTATTATATCTCAATAAAAGTATAATTATCGAGGGCCGGCATCAGTTGCTGAGAGGTGGAAGGAGTAGCTCTCTGCAGTGTGTTAGTTCAGTTCCCAACAGGACAGTAGCTCTCTGCGGTGTGTTAGCTCAGTTCCGAATAGGACAGTACCCCTCTGCGGTGTGTTAGCTCAGTTCCCAACAGGACAGCGCCTCTCTGCCGTGGGTTACCTCAGTTCCCAACAGGACAGCGCCTCTCTGCCGTGGGTTACCTCAGTTCCCAACAGGACAGCGCCTCTCTGCCGTGGGTTACCTCAGTTCCCAACAGGACAGCGCCTCTCTGCGGGTGAGTTAGCTCAGTTCCCAACAGGGCAGGGCTGCAAGTTCAGCTGCTTCCCAGAAAATGTCCTGGACCCCCGGCCTGAGTCATCATCCCATGACTGGAGAACGTGGACAGATTATTTTATCAAGAAACTGGTGATAAACGAGGGACTATAGGAATTAAGAACTGGGCTGGAAAAGAAATGTTTAGAGTGATGCAAGATGGCCAATTAGAAGCAACTGCAGTCTGCAGCGCTCACAAAGAGGAATGAAAAGCGGCGAGGGAATTCAGCACCTTCAACTGAGATATCCAGGTTCTCACGTTGGGACTGACTGGATGAACAGGTCGGCCAATGGAGAACGAAGAAAAGCAGGGAGAGGGTGCGATGGCCCAGCCAGGGGCAGCATGGAGCCAAAGGAACCCCCACTCCCAGCCAAGGGAAGCAGCGAGGGATTGTGCAATCCTGCCCAGGAAACTGTTTCTCCCATGGATCTTTGCAAGCCATGGATCAGGAGATCACCTTGTGAGCCCATGCCACCAGGGCCTTGGGTCTGCTACACAGAACTGTATGGAGTCGCGCACATCAGCTGCTCAGGCACACACAGAAACCCAGGAGTTTGACACACTCTAGCACCCGGGATCTTCAGCACAGTGGGAAATCTGTCCATATGTATCTCTGGGAAGGGGGCTGAATCCAGGGAGCCAGGCAGCGTCATTCTACAGGCCCCATTTCCATGGCACTTCACAAGTTAAGACCCACTGGCTTGGAATCCTAGCCTGCCAAAAGCAGCAGGCTGGAATCCACCTCAGATGGGTCTGAGTTCCCGGGGAGGTGGTGAGAGGCAGCCGGCATCACTGTGGTTCATAGACTCAGCCACTCCAGCCTGCCAGCTATGGAGAATACAGTCTGGACAAGGAAGAGTTCCCCACAACACAGCACAGCTGGCTTGCCAGATCGTGACCAGACTGCTTCTTTTTTTTTTTTTTTTTTTTTTTTTTTTGAGACGGAGTCTCGCTCTGTCGCCCAGCCCAGGCTGGAGTGCAGTGGCGCGATCTCGGCTCACTGCAAGCTCCGCCCCCCGGGTTCATGCCATTCTCCTGCCTCAGCCTCCCGAGTAGCTGGGACTACAGGCGCCCACAACCGCGCCCGGCTAATTTTTTTTTTTTTGTATTTTTAGTAGAGACGGGGTTTCACCGTGGTCTCGATCTCCTGACCTTGTGATCCGCCCGCCTCGGCCTCCCAAAGTGCTGGGATTACAGGCGTGAGCCACCGCGCCCGGCCCAGACTGCTTCTTTAAGCAGGACCCCAATTCATTCCTCCTCACTGGGCAGGAATCCCTGTGGGGCTTTAACCACTCCAGCAATGGTTCTATGGACAGAGCTTTGATCTCTCCCTGAAATGGAGCTCCTGGCCGGAGGGGCAGCTGCCGTCTCTGTAGTTTGGCCAACTCAGCCACTCCAACCTGCTGGCTTTGGAGAATACGGGTGGGCTGCAGGAGGAAGTATCCCCCACAATGCGGCACACCTGCTCTACCCCAAAGCAACCAGACTGCTTCTTTGGAGGGGTCCCTGATCCCATGCCTCCTAACTGGGTGAGAACACGCAACAGAGGTCTCCAGCCACCTCCTGCAGGTGTGTGTGGGCTGGCTATAGGTCAGTATCCCCCTGGGTTGGAGCTTCCAAAGGAAGGAGCTGGCTGCCATCTTTGCTGTTTCGCGGCCTTCGCTGGTAATACCTCGTTCTGAGTCTATGAGGAACTTAAATGTACAAGAAAAAAACAACCCCTTTAAAAAGGATCTGAACAGACAAAGGATCAGGCAAAGGATCTGAACAGACACTTCCCCAAAGAGACATGCATGCAGTCAACAAAAATATGAAAAAAAAAAGCTCAACATCACTGATCATTAAAGAAATGCAAACAAAACCACAATGAGATACCATCTCATGCCAGTCAGAATGGCTATATTAAAAAGCCAAAAAACAACAGATGCTGGGAAGGTTGCGGAGAAAAAAGAATGCTTTTACACTGTTGGTGGGTGTGTAAATTAGTTCAACCCATTTGGAAGACAGTGTGGCAATTCCTCAATGACCTAGAGGCAGAAATACCATCTGACCCAGCAATCCCATTATGGAGTATATACCCAAAGGAATATAAACCATTGTCTTATAAAGATACATGCTTGCACACATATGTTCATTGCAGCAGTATTCACAATAGCAAAGACATGGAATCAACCTAAATGCCAGTCAATGATAGATTGAATAAAGAAAATGTGGTACATAGAGTGGGACTTCTGGCTTCTGAGCAGGAACCTTTGTAGCGCCAGTGACGAAAGAGAGAATTAAATATGGGTGATGTTGAGAAAGGTAAGAAGATTTTTGTTCAGAAGTGTGCCTCGTGCCACACTGTGGAAAAAGGAGACAAGCACAAGACTGGGCCTAATCTCCATGGTCTCTTCAGGTGGAAGACAGGTCAGGCCATTGGATTCTCTTACATAGACACTGGTAAGAAGAAAGGCATCACCTGGGGAGAGGATACACTGACAGAGTATTTGGAGAATCCCAGGAAGTACATTCCTGGAACAAAAATGATCTTTGCCAGCATTAAGAAGAAGGCAGAAAGGGCAGACTTGCTAGCTTATCTCAAAAAAGCTACAAGTGAGTAATAATTGGCCACTGCCTTATATTACAAAACAGAAATGTCTCATGACTTTTTTATGTGTACCATAATTTAGTAGATCTCATACACCAGAATTCAGATTGTGAATGACTGTCAGAATATTTTGTTGGGCAGTCCTGATTTAAAACTAAGACTGGCTTGTGGTTAAATGAGTAAGTCTGGTTCTTGAATATTAATAGTGATTCCAATTCAGTAAATGCTATCACTGCTTACCCCTTCTAAAGATATGATTAGACTTTGTTAATAATGTTCAACTTTTCACAAAGATGGTGAGTACCATCTTAAAACTTATTGGAGATTGGTTTTATATTTATATTGCTTTATATTTAGATTTATATGACTGGTTATGTGAATATATTTAAATACTGGGGAAATTTCTTCACTGTCTCAGAACCAAGCAAGATTCACCTGTATTTTGTGTTTATTTGCCTTTTACAGGCAAGGGTTGAGGATAAGGTAGCAATGTCTACTTTGTATTTTTGGCCTTAACTATGCCAATCTAATTAGAATGCCCTGTATTTAAGATGATTCCTTTTACTGATTCAAAGGCATTTTGTGTGGTTTCTGTGTGATTTCAAATAAAGAGTATTTAACACTTAAAAAACAACAACAAAAAGAAAATGTGGTACATAAACACCCATAGAAAACTGTGCAGCCATAAAAAGGAACAAGATTGCATCCTTTGCAGGGACATGAATGGAGCTGGAAGTTGTTATCCTCAGCAAACTAACACAGGAACAGAAAACCAAACACCGCATGTTCTCACTTATATGTGGGAGCTGACAATGAGAACACATGGGCACACGGTGGGGAATAACACACACTGGGGCCTGTCGGGAGGGAGGGGATGGAGGAAGGAGAGCGTCAGGAAGAACAGCTAATGGATGCTGGGCTTAATGCCTAGGGATGGGATGATCTGTGCAGTAAACCACCATGGCACACATTTACCTATGTAAAAAACTTGCACATCCTGTGCACGTACCCCTGAATCTAAAATAAAAGTTGAAGTAAAAAAGATATATAAAATTATCTGTATATACATATGCCTGATGTAAGTATACATTATACATGCATGCATATATAACCACATTTTTATTGAGGTATAACACATATAGTAGGTTTCACTAACCAAGTGTTTATCTTGATGATATTATACGTAAGTATATATACATGTAACTAACACCTCTATCAATATTTTGGTCTATGACTGACCTCCAATTAATTGTTGTAAAGATATAAAGTATCAAGGTTCATGTTTTTCACATAGCTATCAATTCCTCCTGTACCATTTATTGTAAAAAGCATAATTTCCCCCAATGAATTGCAGAGGTGTGTTTATTGCAAATAACGTGCACATATATGTATAGGTCTGTTTCTGGGCTTTTCGTCCTTTCATTATGACTGTACTTAAGTCCAGATCACAGTTTTAATTATTATGGCTTTGTAGTGACTCTTGAAAACTTGTCTATAAGTCCTCCAACTGTATACTTCTTTGTTTAAAAACTATCTTGGCTTTCCTAGATTTTTTGAATTTCCATATAAATTTTAGAATCATCTTGGCAATTTACATACACACACCTCCACTCAACGCCTCCTCCATCCCCCACTCCCCACCCCCCACACACCCTGTTAGTATTTTGACTTGGACATTGACTACATAGCTTAATTTGGAGAGAACTGACATCTAAAAATACTGAGATTTCCAACTCATGAACATAATACATCTCTCTACTGACATCTTCTTTGATTTCTTTTAGCAGTGTTTGTAGTGTACAGGTTTTACACATCTTTTGTTAGTTTTATTTCTACGTAGTTGATAAGTTTTTATGCTATTTTAAAAGATATTTGAAGATCTTCATTTTCTAAATATTTGCTATTGGTATATAGGAACATAACTAATTTTTGCATATTGACTATTGTTTATTTGTTTGTCTTAAGACAGGGCCTTGCTCTGTCACCACAGGTGCCAGCAGTGCAGTGGCACCTGGGCTCAAGCGATTCTCCCACCTCAGTCTCCCACATAGCTGGGACTATAAGCAGGCATCACCACACTTGGCTAATGTTTTTTAGTTAATTTTTGTACAGAAGGAGTCTCTCTGGTCTCATTGACCCAGGCTGGTCTTGAGCTCCTGGATTCAAAGAGTCCTTCCACCTCAGCCTCCCAAAGTGCTGGGATTACAGGTGTGAGCCACCACACCTGGCCTTGTATGTTGACTTTACATCTAGCATCCTTCATAAATTCACACATTCATTTTAATAATGAATGTGTAGATTCCCTGGGATTTTTTAAATGTATATAATCATATAAAGTTACTACTTTCTTCCCACTTTTTATACTATTTTCTTTCTTTATTGAATTATCTAGTACTTTCACTGTAATATTGAATAGAAGTGGTAAGAGGAGGCAGCCTTGCCCTGTTCCTAAACTTGGGTGGAAAGAATTTCATGCTTCACTATTTGAAATGATGTTTGCTATAGGCTTTTGTAGTCATTCCTTACTAGATTAACACAGTCCATTTATTTCTAGTTTGCTAAAAGTTTTGAATCATGAATTGGTATTGAATATATCAGATATTTTTTCTGCATCTATCAAGGTAATCAAAATGTTTTTCTGTTATTCCATTAATGAGATTTTCAAATGTTAAAGTAACCTTTTTTATTTTTGGAATAAATTCCTTTTGGTCTTAACGTATTATCTTTTTTATATAACACTAGATTCTGTTTGCTAATATTTTATGTAGAACTTTTCATCTGTGTTCATGAGTGACATGTAGTTTTCTTTCCTTGAAATGTCTTTGTCAGCTGGCCTACAATTACCTTAGCTTAAGTGCCTTGGGTAACTCCTATCTGCTCAACTCATCTTCATCCTCCATCCGGATGAATATGATGGATATGTTTCATGGTAATGGCAAAAGAAAAGAGCTAGAGTGGAATCTTGCCAGTGCTTTTGCAGGCCTCTCCTTTGTGGCATCCCAGTGGCCAAATCAACTCACATAATGGAACACAAAATTAGAGTGAAAGGGTACTACGAGGTGAAATACGAGGGCTTGGATTCAGGAAAAGGTGAAGAATTGAGACCACTGATGGAATGATTCTACCTTATTCTCAGGCAGGGAAGCGTTTTTATACATGCAGATAGTTCACAAGAAATAACTAATATATAGTCAGAGAGTCAAGACTTCAGCAATTGTATAAAAGTACATTTGTAAATACCTAAAAACCTTGAAGAGAAGGGTCTGAACCACATCTCACCCAGGTTATGCTATTCTCGGCTAAGACATGACTCTACCACTCCCTTGGCCAATTTTGAAAATTGTTTCAAACTATTTATTGGAGGTGGAATTACTTTTTGTCGCTCCTAATGGGCACAGTCATGGAGTAACGTGACTAGGGCCCACTGGATGGGTCATGGCACTTGAGGGCAGCCATCCCAAAATTTTCAAATTCCATCTTTATGGGTAAAACATCTCTTGATTGCTAATATTGTTTTTTAAAGCAGGTTAAGCTAATAACTGTGAGTTAATTATAGCATGTCTAAATTGAGCCAATTTTCTTTTAGTAGATTTGGTGGTGACTAATACAAATTTGGCAACACTTAATATTAGCTGGGGTGTTTTTAAAAAGCCAAAAACTTTTAGCATGTAAATCAAAACAAAGACATGACTATTTCCTTCTGGGGTGATCTCTAGACTCTTGGTTTCTATCAGTTATTAAACTGTTATCTCCTTGGGGCATTGACAAAGTACTAATAAGTCATTGATTCCTTTACCACTTTTAATCAGAGTATCCAAAAAGGAGGTAATCACGTGTTTTTAATAAATTCCACAAATCATAAACCACCCAAAAAGCAAATCTACCATCCATATTAATATTTAGTCTTTCAACTGCCAGAGTGCAGCCCCAAATCTAAGCTACTAGTTCAGCTACTGGGCAGGCTGGGAATCAGGCCATGGAGCACTTCAGTGATTGCATGTTCAATGATAACAGCATATCCTGCACTGGGAGTGTCTCTGTCATATTTGAGAACCATCTACAAAGTGTATTAAATCAATTTTGGCTAAAAGGGAGAAGATTCAAATCCAGGCATACTTAACTCCTGAGAGGATGCTAAACAGTCATGTGATTCCCCTTTATTCTTAAAAGGGAATAAAGTTGCAGGGTTACATTTTGAACAGCAGCGAATATGCAAAGCAGACATTACAGTTTCATAAGTGGTAAATTGACTAGTGGGGAAATGTCAGATGCTGCCTTGAAGTAGCAGAAACTTTAGAGGTGCAGGACCCATAGAGTTAGTGGAGAGACAAGCACTATGGTGGAAGCATCAACACGTTTGGCCACTGCTACCACCTCATGCAAGTACAGAAGTATACCTTTGCCTCCAAATCAAGGAATGTACTAAGATAGGCAGAGAGAAGAGTTTGGTAGATTTAGGAAAACCCGGAGGTGGAGTTTGTTGCAAGAAGGCTTGGGATTACAGGTGTGAGCCACCACACCTGGCCTTGTGGAGTAGATAGCATTTTCTACTTTTGCATCACAAGGAAGAGTTTCAGAAATTATAAACTTAGTGAGCCCATGCAAAGGCTGAGCTATTGAGAAAAATCAGATATGCAATTACCTACATTCCTACAATCTTCTTAACCATCTTTTAATTTCTGTTCTTGGTAGAATTGAATCGCTTTGTTCTGGCTGAAAACAGAAACTGTCCATCTGGTGACAGATTGTGACCAGAAAAATGTAGATTCTTAGCACAGTTGAAATTTTTTCTAGATTCTTTATGTCCTTTTTCACCTAATTTGGATAAGAGGTATTTAGAGTCTTCAGTAAACTACTTAGATCAGAAAACACAGCAGTAAATCATCTAAATATTGAGTTGATATATATATATATGATTATAAAAATTATATATTATATGATTACAAAAATTATATATATGTAATTTTTTAGACATTGAGAGAACTAGGAAGTGGATTCGGAAAAATCCCTAAAGCTTAACCATCCAGGTATATTTGTTTTCCCATGAAAAAGCAAATATTGACTGTTTTTCTATATATGTATACTAAGGAAGGCTACACACAAATTACCACTGTGAGATACTTGTTGAGAGAATGAAGGACAGGGGCTGGCGTGGTGGCTCACACCTGTAATCCCAGCACTTTGGGAGGCTGAGGAGGGTGGATCACTTGAGGTTAGGAGTTAAAAACTAGCCTGGCTAACATGGTGAAACCCCGTCTCTACTAAAAATACAAAAAATTAGCCAGATGTGGTGGCAGGCGCCTGTAATCCCAGCTACTCAGGAGGCTGAGGCAGGAGAATTGCTTGAACCTGGGAGGCAGAGGTTGCAGTGAGCTGATATCGCACCATTACACTCCAGCCTGGGCAACAAGAGTGAAACTCCATCTCAAAATAAAATAAAATAAAATAAAATAAAGTGAAACGAAGGACAGGACTGTATTCTAATGGTTGCATGATATTTCATTAGTTCTGTGATTAACCTCTAATGTTGGACATTTAAGTGTCACTATAATCAATAATACAGTAACAGACATCTTTGCACATAAGGCTTTTTCCATATAGATTGCTAGGAGTGACATTACGTAACTAAGAGTATGAATATTTTTAGGGTTCTTAATATATATTGCCAAATCCAAGAGCAATTGTATTCTTGTATCAACAATAAATCAAAGTTTTAAATTTCATGCCTTATTTTGCCAACATTGGATTTCTCATTAAAAGGGAAAGGGTTAATTTCATGGGTGCAAATGGCATGTCATTGTTTTGACTTCTTTATTGGTGACACTGAATATTTATGTAGGTTGTTAATCAGTTAGATTTTCTCTTTTATGGATTGTTTATGTCCTTGGTGCAGTTATCTATAAGGTGAGTGAGTAATATTTAAGTTGTTGTTAATGAATTATTAATTTATAATACTAGGCATAGTCCTCATTCAGTCCATTTTTCTGAAAAATCGCTTCCCCTGTTATTCATTATAGCATTTTTAAGCTGAAATTTCAGATTTTTATGAAGTCAAACCTAAGCCTATTGATCTTCCATTGATTCAACACTTTCAGTTCTTCCTCATCCAAAGAATTGCTTAAAATTTGCTTAAATATCTCATAGACATTTGTGGTTTTTATATGTGATTTCTAAACCCATATGAATTTTATGTAAGAAATTCCATGAATTCTGAAGTATATGAAACTGTTTATCCTTGCCTCCCCCACTATGTAGATTCAGAGTGTTCATCTTTTTGACTTATTATTTCTTCCTAACAGAGATAGCCAGTTGAATAAATGGATGATTTTGATACCTTAATTTTATTTTTCTCAATATTAAGCCAGTAAACATTGCTCTGAGGTAACATACTAATCAGTTTTAAGATTTTGTGTCATTTTTGTTGTTGCACAGAGATATATACTTATGTGTGTATATGTTTCAGAAAGGTACATTTACTGAAAGTTGGATTCATATAGTGGTATTAACTGTATTTTAAATAATAACTACTATTTGTTTTTCATTTTAAAGGTTACACATATATATACATATATATACACACACACACACTCATAGGTACACATATATCTTCATTTTAAAAAATAAGAGAACAGATGAGCCAAAACAGTCTCCATATTGTTACCAGTTATTTAAAATTTGATATGTTTATATTTTTCTATCATGCATACACACAATAACACTATATGCTTTTTGCATTTATTTGTTTACATAGTGCTTAGGTAGACTGTAATATGAAGATCACTCTCTAAAGATGTATCTATCCATAATTAAATTTAAATAAGAACTCCAATATGAATTAGATTTAAACAAGAACCACATTAACTGTGAATTAATGATTTAGAACAAATTACTTAAAGTTAGTTAACCAGCTAATTTCCTTATCTGATAGCTTAAACAGTGTGTATTTACAAGAGATTCATCTGAGTAGCCAAACACACTTTGTGGACTATTTGAAAAATCACAGTGGATTAGAACTTGAAATTTGCATACCTTGTATTCTCTAAATCTCCCCTAGAAGATGCTAGTGAGAGACAAATTAATGAAAGCAATAACCATTTTAGGTTCCCCCTAGGAAATAGCTTATGTTGGTGCCATGTAAATATGTAAGATATGTGTTTGTCTTTTTTAGGAAGTCGTGCGGTTTCTAGATAAGAAACATCCAAACCACTATCGAGTCTACAATCTATGCAGTATGTACATTACTCTATATTTTGCTACTGTAGATAGAAAAGTTTACTGTATGTAAGAAGATGATTATGCTTTTTACCTTGCATTTAATCGTAAGTATTTGGTGGTGGCAAGGAATGAATTTAAAAATCCCCATCTTGGACTGGCCCCATTTAGTAGAAGGAGTTAGCCCAGCAGCACAAAGTTCCTGTGAAGGAGGAGGCTTTTGGCAGGACCAGTGAGGCTGGAGTGGAAGCAAACCATTTTCGGGAAGCTCTGTTCTAGCGATATTAGGTTTAGGAAAATCTTTCTGTTTTTCCTGCCAGATTGTGTTATGAGGACATAGACAATTTAACAAACGAGTCCTCTGCCCCACCAGCAGTGGGCTGTGATGAGAGCAGAGCCCTAGATGGGAAAAAAGCAAAAAACTCTGTGGAAAATAGGTTGTAACCCAGATTAATATTCTGTCTCTCTTGATTTTTTCCTCTACCTGTATACTCAATAGACATTTTCAGGGGGCAATAATTTTGGTCAGCTACATTTGCCTCTTGTGTGGTTTCTAACTACCCTGCAATAATATAATGAATGATCTGCTAGAAAGTTAAAAATTATACCTATTAAACAAAAATAAGTTGAGTTTAGGTTACATGAGATGGATAAACCACTACCATCCTTACGTTTTTGAGACCCCTGCGTTTATTTTAGAGTGGCAGGAGCAACTTGGAAAGCTCTTTTTGAAGATAGATAAGGAATTCCAATAAGATATGTTAATTTATTCATAACTTCATTGTTTATCATATTATTCCCTATAGAGATATGACATACATATTATTTATTTTAGGTGAAAGAGCTTATGATCCTAAACACTTGCATAATAGGGTCAGTAGAATCATGATTGATGATCATAATGTCCCCACTCTACAGTAAGTTTTATGCTAAGTTTACTATCAGAAGAGGGCTAATTATATTGGGCTTGATTTTTTGAAAATATTTTAACTAAAAATCTTAAACTTGAAATCAGTGAGATGGTGGTTTTCACCAAGGAATTAAATGAGTGGATGGCTCAAGATCTTGAAAACATCGTAGCGATTAGCTGTAAAGGAGGCGAGGTAATAACATTTTCCTTTTTATTTCTCCCTTTCTAAAGACATGTAAATATAGATAAAGTACAAGAACAAGATACATATTGCTATTAATACATATTAACAATTGTTAGCATTTAAAAATATTAGCCCCAAGACTGAAAGAAGGGAAGGAGAAAGGAAAGAGGAGAGGAGGAAGGGTAGGAGACAGGGAGAGGATAAGGAAGGAAAGAAAGCAGGAAAAAAGAACTATGGAAGGTTGAGCATATTTTCCCTCGTTTTCCTAGTATTTGGATTTCTTTATTTTTGCTTTGCCAGTTTATATCTCTCAAAATAGAAACAGTCTTTAATTTTAGAATGTCAGAGTACTTTTGTTTTATTTAAGGCTGATCTTTTTAAATTTTTAAATTAACATAAAAATCGATATATTTATGATGTACAATATGATGTTTTGATGTATATAAGCATTGTGAAATGGCTAAATCAAGCTAATTAACATATTCATTGCTCCACATATTTTTGTGGTGAGAACTTTAAAAATCTACTCTCTCAGCAATTTTCAAGTATACATTATCATTAACTATGGTCACTATGTTGTACAATAAATTTCCTGAACTTATTCTTCCTGTCTAATTGAAATTTTGCATCCTTTAATCAACATCTCAGGCTGGGCACAGTGGCTCACACCTGTAATCCCAGCACTTTGGGAGGCTGAGGCAGGTGGATCACATGGTGAGGCCCTATCTCTACTAAAAATACAAAACATTAGCCGGGTGCGGTGGCATACACCTGTAATCCCAGCTACTCCGGAGGCTGAGGCAGAAGAATCGCTTGAACCCGGAAGGCAGAGGTTGCAGTGAGACAAGATTGCACCATTGCACTCCAGCCTGGGCAACAAGAAGAAAACTCCATCTAAAAAAATAATAATAATAAAGTAAAAACCAACATCTCCACAATCCCCCCACTTTTGTCCCCCCAGTCCCTGGTAACCCTGGTAACCACTCTACTCTCTGCTTCTATGAATTTGACATTTTTAGATTCCATGAATAAGTGAGACATGCAATATTTGTCTTTCTATGCCTGGTTTATTCCACCTAGCACAATGTTCTCCAGATTCATCCATATTATCTCAAGTGACAGGATATCCTCTAAGGCTGAAGAGTATGCCTTTATTTATACATACCACATGTCCTTTATCCATTCATCCATTGATGACATTTACATGGACTCCATAGCTTGGGTATTAGGAATAATGCTGCAGTGAACATGGGAGTGCAGATTTCATTTCCTTTGGATATATACCCAGAAGTGGAATCTCCAAATCATATGGTAGTTCTATTTTTATTTTTTTGAGGAATCAGTGCTGTTTTCCACAATAACTACTAATTTACATTCACACCAACAGTGTACAAGGGGGATCCCTTTTCTCTGCATCCTCACCAACTCTTCTTTTGTCTTTGTGTTAATGACCATCCTAACAGGTGTGAGGATATCTCTATGGTTTTAATTTGCTTTTCCCTGATGATTAATGATGTTTAGCATTTTCTCATATACCTCTCAGCCATTTGTGTGTCTTCTTTTGGGAAATACCTTGTCAGGTTCTTTGCCCATTTTCTAGAGAAGTAACTTGTTCTCTTGCTATTGTGTTGTCTGAGTTCCTTTTTTAAAAAAATCTATTAACCTATTATCAAATGTATGCTTTGTAGATATTTTCTCCCGTTCTGTAGGTTGTCTCTTTACTCTATAAATGTTTCCTTTGCTGTGCAAAAGCATTTTAGTTTGATACAGTATCATTTGTCTACTTTTTCTTTTGTTGCTTATGTTTTTCAGTCATATCCAAAAATATCTTGTCCCAGACCAATGTCAAGAAGATTTTCACCTATGTTTTCTTCTAGTAGTTTTCCAGTTTCAGGTTTCACAGTTAAGCATTTACTTTGAGTTGATTTTTGTATATGGGTGAGAAAGGTTGCAATTTCATTCTTCCACAAGTAGATATTCAGTTTCCCCCGTATTGTTTATTGAAGAGACTGTCCTTTCCCCATCTTGGATTCTTGGCACCTTTGTCGAACATCAGCTGACTATAAATGCATGGATTTATTCTGGGGCTTTCTATTTTGTTCCATTGGTCTACATGTCTGTTTTTGTTCCAGTAATATTTAAGGTTGTTCTTAAACTTTGTGAAAACCTTTTAGATTAAGGGAACCAACAGAGATGCTATTTCAAAAATTATACTGGAAATTTTATAGTGTAATGATACAAAGAAGTTGACATTGGTGGGGTTAAAATGGGGATAAAGAGGCCAATTTTGTAAATTCAACCAATTTAAGTTTAGTTAGATTTTCTCTCTTCAGGTTTAGGCTTTAACTAATCATCTAAGCATATTTCACAATTTTTGACAAACATAAATAATTACATTTTTAGTGGGCTCTAAATCAATTTTTATATCAAATTCCAGGAAAACATAACACTGTAAACTGACTTACATAATTCAGTAAAATCAAGTTTTAGTCTTATTGACTAGTTTCAAGCCCATTAGTTAATATACAGGTTCTGTGTTTAGCTGTATATTAGTTGATATACAGGTTCTGTGTTTAGCTCTACAGGTTGGAATATTGTGTATAAACTGGCAATTTACAATACCATAGTTAAATTAAGAATATAGAGGTTGAATCATTTGAAATTGCCAGTTTTAAACCATCTTTTGCTTTAAAAATGGCCATTTCACATTGCCCAACCTAAAATGTTATCATTCAAGAAGTTAGCATCAGTTTTCTATTAACTAATGCTAATTCCTTGCTTGAAGGAAAGCATTCGTTTCAAATTTGACTTTTTTCTTTTTTGCTGAGAGGGGGTTTACATTATTCTGTGTTCACATAATATTTTGTTGATTTTGTTAAAGGTTATTTAGAGGATTAACATTCAGCTGGTATGTACCAGAGCAGCCTCTTTTTTAAGTGTTCATTCATATTAGTCTTGCTGTCTTCTGTGGTTGCTGCCTGCAGGTTACCAATAGTATCATGATAGTAAAAATATTTTATATTGATTTATAGGAGTTCGTCAAGAATCTGAATGCCAATTTTTCTTAGTATTGCAATTACATTCTCCCAACATGTTGCCTTTTAAATTTGATTGTGATTTATTTTGTTGTACAAAAGTTTGTAAATTTTTGTTTTGAGACATGATCTCACTCTGTCAGGCTGGAGTGCAGTGGCACGATCGGCTCATTGCAGCCTGAAACTCCTGGGGCTCAAGCGATCCTCCCATCTCAGCCCCTCTGAGTAGGTGGGACTACAGGCGAGCATCATCATGCCTGGCTAATTTTTGTATTTTTGGTAGAGACAGGGTCTCACTATGTTGCCCACACTGGTCTCGAACTCCTGGACTCAAGTGATCCACCCACCTCAGCTTCCCAAAGTGCTGGGATTACAGGCATGAGCCATCGTGCCTGGAGAGGAGTTTGTAATTTTGAAGGTAGTAAAATTTGTTCATCTATGTGTGTGTATGTATTTCATGCTTTTCTGTCATGTTTAAGAAATTCACCCCTATACTAATGTAGTGAAGATATTCCACATTTCTTCAAAAATATTCAAGTTCTATTTTTAATATTTGGGTCTTTAATCTAATTGGAAGTTGGGAGAGGTATTTTTTTCATATAGATAGCCAATTGTCCCAACACCATCAATTGCATGCTATTTTGTTCTCCATTAATTTGTAATCCCTCTCAGTAATATACTAAATTTCTATAAATATTCAAAACTGTTTCTAACTTCTCTCTACCACACTTTTGTAATATTTGTAGCTTTATAATGTAGTTTGATAAAGGCAGAATAGTCTTGCTCTCCTTGGAACTTTATTATTATGTTCAGTTTTAAAGTCATTTTGTGAAATGCCATAATAAAACGCTTTTAGGATTTTTGTTGGAACTACATTGAAATTATTGATTAACTTGAGAGAACTGACAACTTTGCAATATTGAGTTGTACATATGAATTATCTTGTTCCTTTTTAAATAATGTTTTATACTTTTTTCATCATGTCTTTGCATATCTTTTCAAAAATTCGTTCCTACACAAATTGTAACTGAAAATGGCATCTTTTTTTCTGTTACATTAGGTTGTTTCCAATTTTTACTGTGATAAATAATACGGCTTTTTTTGTTTGTTTTTATCACCCAGGCTGTTTGTATCAGCCTGGGTTTGTTTTTTCACCCAGGCTGGAGTGCAGTGGCATGATTTCAGTTCATTGCAACCTCTGCCTCCTGGGTTCAAGCAACTCTGGTGCCTGAGCCTTCCAAGTAGCTGGGATTACAGGCATCCACCACCACACCCAGCTGTATTTTTAGTAGAGATGGGGTTTTGCCATGTTGTCCAGGCTGGCCTTAAACTCCTGACCTCAAGTGATGCGCCTTCCTCTCCCTCCCAAAGTGTTGGGATTATAGGCATGAGCCACCGCGCCTAGCCCAATAATACTGGTTTTAAAAATACACGCTTCTTGTTGCACATGTGGCCACATTTTTGTTGAGTATATACCTTGGACTAAAATTGTTCTGTCTTAGGGTAATGAATCTTGAACTTTACTTGATAATGTCACCTGTTTTCTAAAACAGTTGTACAAATTTTTACTCCACTGGTATTGTATACTTCAAGCATCCCATATCTTCCCCAATACTTGCAATTCTGAGTATTTTTATTTTTAGCCTTTGGGTGTTTGTGTGATGGCATCTTACAGTGGTGATCATTTGCATTTCTATAATTACTAAGAAAACTGAGGAAGTTTCTTTAAGATTATTAAGTATTTGGATATCCTTTTTTGTACAGTAAATTTTAAATTTTCTTAACCATTTTTCTCCTGGGTTATTCATCTTTTTTCTCTTGATTGTAGGAGTTCTTTATGTATTCTGATTTCAATTATGTTATTGATCATAAATGTATTTCAAGAAAGCTTTTCTGCTCTGTGATTTGCCTTTTCTCTCTCTCAGGAGTATCTTTTGGTTGACAGAGGTTCTTAGTTGGATTACCGTCATAGGTACCATGCTCTCCCTTTATAAAGCTTGTGTGTTTGGGTCCTGATTAAGACAATTTTCCTTGAGTTTAAAGGACATTTTACTACTATATTTTCTTCTAGAAGGTTCATTCCTTTTAAAATTGATTTATGTGTGTGGTGTGAGGAAGGCATCAGGTTTCATCTTTTTCCATGTATGGCTATCGAATTATTGCAGCACACTGGTTGAGAAGATTTTCATTTCTTTACTACCTTGCAGAACATGAATCTGTTTCTGACCTTTCTGTTCTGTTCATCGATTTTTCATCTGTGTGCCAATAGCACAACTATCTTATTGTGGCTTTCTAATACGTCCTCATTTCCAGTCATGGAGTATAATTATCTTTTCCTTTTTCTTCACAATTGTTTGGGTATTTTAGGTCATCTACATTTCCATGTAAAGTTTGGAATCAACTAGTCAAATTACACACACTGGATAGAAATTTGTTTGGAATTACATTGAATTTATAGCCTGGGGAGAATCGAGTCTTTACAATATTGACTCATCCAACCCATGAACAGAGGTATTCTCTCGTTGAGTTAGGTCCTCTTCAATTTCTCTTTACAATGCTTTCTCATTTTCTGTATAGAAAGCTTGCATATTTTTGGCAAGATTTATGCCTAGATTTTTTTTGTGTGGTTATTTAAATGATATCCCTTTAAAATGTTTATTTTCTAATTATTTTTTGTTGTTTTAAATGCAGTTCATTTTATTTATTCATCTTGCAATTAGCAACTTTCCTAAACTAACTTTTTTTTTTTTTTTTTTTTTTTTGAGGTAGGGTCTCATTCTGTCACCCAGGCTGGAGTGCAGTGTCACGATCATGGCTCACTACAGCCTCAACCTCCCTGGGCTTGGGTGATCCTCCCATATCAGCCTCTTGAGTAGCTAGGACCGCAGGCAGGTGCCACCATGCCCAGCTAATTTTTTGATTTTTTTGTAGAGATGGGGTTTCGCTATGTAGCCCAGGTTGGTCTCAAACTCCTGAGCTCAAGTGATCTGCCAGCCTCAGCCTCCGCCTCCCAAAGTACTAGGACTGCAGGCCTAAGCCACTGTGTCCAGCCTAAACTCACTTATTAGTTCTATTAATATATCTATAGATTCTTTTGGATTTTATGGTACATGATTACATCATACGAAAATAATACATTGTATTTTTTCTATTTCAGTCATTTCTCTCTTCTAGCACTGACTAAAACCTTTAGTACAGTGTAGAATTAGAAGTGGCAATAGTGACCATCAACATTTCCATTCTCAAAGGAAAAGCTTTCAACATCTCTCCAATTGCTTTATGAGTGTGTGTGTGTGTGTGTGTGTGTGTGTGCGCGCGCGCGTGTGTGTGTGTTAGCTACCATTTATTAGATTAAGAAATTCCTTGGCTGGGTGCTGTGCTTACACCTGTAATTCCAGCACTTTGGGAGGCCCAGCGGGGCAAATCACTTGAGGCCAGGAATTTAAGACCTGCCTAGGCAACATGGTGAAACCCCATCTCTATTCAAAAATACAAAAATGTGCCAGGTGTGGTGGCGCATGCCTGCAATGCCAACTACTCCGGCTGAGGCAAGGGAATCAGTTGAACCCAGGAGGCAGAGGTTGCAGTGAGCCAAGATCGCACCACTGCTCTCCAGCCTGGATGACAGAGTGAGACTCTGTCTCAAAAAACAAAACAAAGCAAAACAAAACAAAAAGAAAGAAAAAAGAAATTCCTTTAGTTTGCTAAGAGTTGGTTTTTTTTTTTCCAATCATGAATGGATGTTGAATTTTTAAAGATTTTTCTGAATCTTTGAGATGATAATTTTTCTAATTTTTCTACTTTATCCTATTAATAAATGTGGCTAATTACATTGATTAAGTGGTAAACCAACATATTTCTGGAATAAATGTAATTTACTTGTGCTATATTATTTTGCCAAATAATTATTAAATTATTTTATTATTAAATTGCCAGATCCTGTTTGCTAATATTTTGTTTAGGATTTTTAAATTCATGTAATCTGGGCAATTGGTTATAATTTTCCTTTCTCATAGTTTCTTCAAATCTTGGCTTCATAAAATGAGTTAGATTTCATTTTCTCTGCTTTTATTCTCTAGGTAAATTTACACATGCTGATTTTTTTCTTTCTTAAGTGTAAAGTGAAATTCACCAGTAAAGGCACATTGGCCTAGAGTTTTCTCTGGAGAGAAGTCTTTAAATTCAATTCCACATATAGAATTTTTAAATAATTTTATTTATTTTGCCCATTTTGTATAGTTTTCCCAGTATTTGTCCATGTGATCTAACTTTGAAATGTCTTAACATCAAATTGTTCACAATATCATTTTACCATTTTAATGTCTACAGAGGTGTTCCTTTTCTTATTCCTTACATTGCTTTCTTGGTGCCTTCTCCCCTTTTTTCTTTTGATTAGTCTCATCAGGGATTTATCAATTTTACTAGTCTTTTAAAAGTACCAAATTTTTGGCCTTTTTGGTGGTCTCTATTATTTATTCATTTTTTATTTCATCAATTACTATTACATTTAGTATTTTCTTCTGTACTCTTTAGGTTAATTTGTTCTTTTCCTGACTTCTTGAGATGGATAATTCTTAGAGTGTCGACCACTCTCTTTTCTATTTACTCCAGCCTGGGCAACAGAGCGAGACTCCATCTAAAAAAAAAAAAAAAAAAAAAAAGAGAAAGAAATGATGGAGCACCTATTGCCGTTCTTGCACTTGTTCCTGGGGAGCTCACAGCCTATCTTTTACAAGTGTCCTGAGCCTCTTGCAGGCCTTTCATGTGTGTTTCCTTCCTGACTTCCTCCTATTTTTCTCACACCTCTGAACCTGCTGTCAGGTGAAAAATCAAAGTGGGCCCCAAATTTAAGAGCTCATGAATTTGATGGTGTGAGAGTGTCCTAGACAGTCCAGCCCTTGGGGGTGGGGAGTTGGGCAGAGAGGAAGGATGGCACTCCAGGGGCCAGAGCCAGAAGCACAGGGAATCCAGGCCTAGAGTAGGATTTCCAGGCTGAGGAAAGAGAGGCCGTGGGTCAGGGGAAGGTCCAGACCAGGACAGGGACAGAGGGTGTATCTCGAGGTTCAGCCAGAAATAGCTCCCTCCAAAACACAGGCAGCGAGTTGGAGGGTGAGCTGCAAGGAGGAAGGGGAGGTGGGAGAGAATGGATGGACCGGTGTTCAGTGAGCCGATTCCTCCTATCCTGGCCTATGTCTCCAGGGGACACGCCTGGGAGCCTGTGATCCTCTCCTCCAGGCTGCTTTCCCACTGGTGCCAGGATTCCCCCAATGCCACACTGAGAACCCAGGAGAAGCATCAAATTGTATGAGAGATAAGAAATGAAGAGAGGGAGCAGGATTTCTGGTTGACAAAAGACGTTTGAGGGTTTTCTGGGTACAGGGAGAAGGGCTGGATGGCTTGGGATGCAGAGAGAGCCCTCCTCTGGGATCCTGCAGCTCCAGGCCCCTGTGGGTGGGGTGAGGGTTGGGAACCTATGAACATTCTGCAGGGGCCACTGTCTTCTCCACGGTGCTCCCGTCATGCATGACCTGGCAGCTGAAGATGTTGCGGGATCTCCACTGCTCGGGCGTCAGGCTCAGGTAGCTGCTGGCCACGTATTTGTTGCTCTGTTTGGAGGGCACAGTCATCTCCATGCCCTGGATGATGGGGGTACCATCTGCCTTCCAGGTCACCATCAAGATTCCCAGATAGAAGTCACTCATGAGACACACCAGTGTGGCCTTGTTGGCTTGCATCTCCTCAGAAGATGGCGGAAACAGAGTGACTGAGGGGGTGGACTTGGGCTGACCTGTGTGGACAGAGGAGGGTGTGAGAGATGGCAGAGGTAGCATGGGGTGCTGTGGAGCACCTCTCTCTGTCTAAAGTCTCTGGGAGGGTTCATGGTGTGGCCATCTGGTCCACCCAGGGTCTCTCCCTCCCTCTTAATTCCCTCCTTTCCACTAGAGCCCTCAGGAGAGCAGACAACCCTGCACCTTCCTAGGGGCCTTCCCAAGTCACCTTTGCCAGGTGTCCTGGCCCAGTCATTTCCTCTGCAGCCTCGGTTTCCCCGTGTGTACCCACAGTAGGCTGTGCTCCCTCCTTCTTGGTTTCTGGAGTTTAAGTTTGGAATCTAGGGGTCTCTCCCACAGCACACAAAACTGTCCTGGCAGGGTGTGGGGAGGCCTAAGCCTGGCATGGCCTGGAGCTTCCTGTCCCCTGGGACACCTGGCCCACTCACCTCTCCTGGTGAAGCACGGGCTCCACCCAGACAAACCCTGGGGCTCTGCCATCGACCCCGTCCCACCAGCCCGACCACAGGACCCTTCACATCGGCTGGGTTCTTGGGGCTGCTTGCCCGGACTGAGCGTGGTGGCACACACCTACAGTCCCAGCTACTTGGGAGGCTGAAGCAGGAGAATCACTTGAACCCAGGAGGTAGAAGTTTCAGTGAGCCAAGATTGTGCCACTGCAGTCCAGCCTGGGCGACAGAGCAGGACTCTGTCTTAAAAACATTAAAAAAAAAAAAAAAAAAGGCTCAAATGTGTCCTATGAAAAGTGTGTTGGATCTGTCAGTATACAGTATGTAAAATGTATGAAAGGTAGCCTGTTCCAGAGTTAAGTTTGGAAAGCTGAGGACCATCTGCATATACACAGCACGCCCTTTCCCTGCACCACAGTATCTTCAAAAATTCTTCCCTCCAATCCTTTTTTTTTTTTTTTTGGAGACAGGGTCTCACTCTGTCACCCAGGCTGGAGTGCAGTGGCATGATCACAGCTCACTGCAGCCTTGACCTCCTCAAGCGATCCTCCCATCTCAGCCTCCTGAGTAGCTGGGATTATAAGCGTGAGCCACTACACCCAGTTAATTTATTTTTATTTTTATTTTTAGAGATGGGGTCCCACAATGTTGCCCAGCTCATCTGGAACTCCTGGGTACAAGCAATCCACCCACCTTGGCCTCCCAAAATGCTGAGATTACAGGCGTGAACCACCACACCTGGCCTCCAATCTCTTCAAATTTCAGAACCTTACCTTTCTATCACTATAACACTATTTCCCTCACAGGATGCACGGTTATTATCAAGAAAGGCAGGAAGGGTGAAGATTTCTAGCATTTCTCTCTCAGTCCCATTTGGTGCTTACATCTTATTTTGGGTTGCACTTGACATCTTGACATATGGAATACTTGTCAGTAAGGCTTACAACAGCCTTAGGGTGATCATGTGGGTAATCTTGATGAGAGATATGATCATTAAATTCTAACCAAAACGTAGCATCCAAACATAAGACAAATATTTACAAGTGATAAATCCTGCATGAAAGAGAGGATAACGGTGCCCACCTCTGATAATCTGTCCCAAATCAAGGCAGTACAATTCCTGCAAAGAAAAAAAACAAAAGCATGTCTGCTAGTTCCAGGCCTGTGTTAGAGAAGGCTCTTTCTAGGGGCACCAGAGGGAATGGAGTGTAATTCAAACTGGAAGCCTTTTAAAGTGAGCTAGCTCACCTATTGAGGCTATACCTTTTAACTCCACTGCACTGCAGTAGTCAGGACTCTTGTTCCAAGTGACAGAAACCCCACTCAAACTAGCTTAAGCCTAAAGATAGATTTATGGGCTGTCTCATGGAATTCATAAACAAGATAGTTCTATCTCTCAGAACTCATTGGCCTTAAGAACTCTGTGGAGCCAGAAACTCAAACACCACTCTCTTCTCTTGTCATGTCTCCGTTTCTTTGAGATTTGTCCTTTTATCTCAGCAATTCCCCCAATCCTCTAGTTCACATAATCTGAAGCATGGTTACAGGGAGCTCCTAAATTTTATATTTTGCAAATAGAGAGCCTGGTTCAACTCTCTTTCTGTCTCCGTTTGAAAAATCTGTGTAAAGACATTTATTGGATTGGCCTGGGCAGGTGCGTTCCCCTGAATCAATCAGCACTGGGCATAGGACAAGTTCACATAATAATCGGGCAACCTAGAAAAAGGAAGTAAGGAGCAGAGGCAGCCCTTAGAAGGCAAGTAGTGCCAGAACAACATTCCCATGGGTGTTCTCTGCATCAACAACCCTACCATCCTGATGTTTTCTTTTGCATTCATTAATATTTGTGTGAGTCTGGAGAAATATACCATGTTCATGGATTGGAATACTCAATATCATAAAGATCAGTTATCCTCAAAGTGATTTGTAGATTACATGTAATTCTTATCAAAACCTAAACAGATTTCTTTCTTTTCTTATTTATTTATTTATTTAGAGACAGAGTCTCGCTCTGTCACCCAGGCTGGAGTGCAGTGGCGCAATCTCGGCTCACTGCAAGCTCTGCCACCCGCATTCACGCCACTCTCCTGCCTCACCCTCCCAAGTAGCTGGGACCACAGGTGCCCCCCACGACACCCGGCTTTTTTTTCTTTTGTATTTTTGGTAGAGATGGGGCTTCACGGTTTTAGCCAGAATGGTCTCGAGTTCCTGACTTTGTGATCTGCCTGCCTCAGCCTCCCAAAGTGCTGGGATTACAGATGTGAGCCACTGCGTCCAGCGCTTTTTTTTTTTAAACAAACAGTCATCATTAGGATGAATCTCAACATATTTCTTAATAAATATTGACAAGCTGATTCTAATTTTGTTTTTAGAAAGCATCTTGCTCTGTTGTCTAAGCTGGAGTATAGTGGTGCAATTACAGCTCAGTGAAGCCTCAAACTCCTGGGCTCAAGCAATCCTCCCACCTCAGTCTCTCCAAGTGCTAGGATTACAGATGTCTGCCACCACGCCCGGCTAATTCTAAATTTATATGAAAATGCAGGCTGGGTGTGGTGGCTCATGCCGGTAATCACAAATTTTGGGAAGCAGAGGCAGGTGAATCACCTGAGGTCAAGAGTTCCAGATCAGCCTGGCCAACACAGCAAACCCCGTCTCTACTATAAAAACACAAAAAAGTTAGCCAAGTGTAGTGGCACATGCCTGTAATCCCAGCTACTCAGGAGGCTGAGACAGGAGAAACACGTGAATCTGGGAGGCAGAGGTTACAGTGAGCTGAGATTGCACCATTGTACTCCAGCCTGGGCAACAAGAGCAAAACTCTGTCTCAAAGAAAAAAAAAAAATGCCAAGGGCCAAGAATAGCCAAAATACTGGCTTGTTCTGAAATCTCTGGTCTATGAGATAATCCACTTTTTTTTTTTTTTTTTTTTTTTTTTTGAGACAGTCTCCTCGCTCTGTTGCATAGGCTGCAGTTCATTGGTGTGATCTTGGCTCACTGCAAGCTCTGCCTCCTGGGCTCACGCCATTCTCCTGCCTCAACCTCTCAAGCAGCTGGGACAACAGACACCCACCACCACCCTGGCTAATTTTTTGTGTTTTTAGTAGAGACGGGGTTTCACCGTGTTGGCCAGGATGGTCTCGATCTCCTGACATCGTGATCTGCCCGCCTCTGCCTCCCAAAGTGCTGGGATTACAGGCATGAGCCACCGTGCCCGGCCAGACGAGATGATCCACTTCTTACTGACTTCAAGATGTGAAAAAAAGGCTTGGCACAGTGGCTTATGCCTGTAATGCCAACACTGGGAGGCTGAGGTGGGAGGATCACTTAAGGTCAGGAATTGGAGACCAGTCCAGGCAACATGGCAGGAGCTTGTTTCTGCAGAAAAAGTAAAAAAAAAAAAAATTGCTGGGCACGATGATACACACCTGTAGCCCTAGCTATCCAGGAGGCTGAGTCAGGATGATTATTTGAGCCCAGGAGTTCAAGGCTATAGTGGCTGAGGTGGGCGGATCATGAGGTCAGGAGAGCAAGACCATCCTGGCCAACAAGGTGAAACCCCATCTCTACTGAAAATACAAAAAAATTAGCCAGGCGTGATGGCGGGTCCCTGTAGTCCCAGCTACTCGGGAGGCTAAGGCAAGAGAATCACTTGAACCCAGGAGGCGGAAGGTGTGCGCCTGTAATCCCAGTTACTGAGGAGGCTGAGGCACGAGAATTGCTTGAGGTCAAGAGACGGAGGTTGCAGTGAACTGACATCTCACCACTGCACTCCAGCCTGGGTGACAGAATGAGACTGCCGGAAAAAAACAAAACAAAACAAAACAAAAAATCAGTGTTATTTTATCTTGTGTTTTATGATTAAAGTCTACAATTGTCTTTTGCACTAAGTTTATTATTTTTATTGTATTAAACTTTAGATTCATGGGGCACATGTGCAGGTGTGTTCCATGAGTACACTGCAAAATGCTAAGGTTTGGGCTTCTAGTGAACCCATCACCCAAACACTGACCATAGTACCCAACGAGCAGTTTTTCAACCCTTTGCCCTCCTTCCCTCCCCACCTGTGGAGTTCCCAGGGTCTGTTATTTCCATCTTTATGTCCATTTGAACCAACTGTTTAGCTATTTATTTATTAATCTATTTTTGAGACCCTTCACCCTGGCTGGAGGGCAGTGGCTCCATCTCAGCTCACTGCAACGTTCGCCTCCCAGGTTCAAGCGATTCTCCCGCCTCAGCCTTCTGAGTAGCTGGGATTACAGGCACGCGCCACCACACCGGGCAAACTTTTGCAATTTTAGTAGAAATGGGGTTCCATCATGTTGGCCAGGCTGGTATCGAACTCCTGTCCTCAAGTGATCCACCTGCTTTGCCCTCCCAGAGTGCTGGCATTATAGGTATGAGCCACTGCACCTCGCCTATTTTTAAATAATAGTTAATTTTCTTTTATTTTGCTAATAATTTAGAGTACAATTATATAATGATGTTAACTTTTTTTGGGCGGTGGGATGGGGTCTCACTCTGTCACCCAGGCTGGAGTGCAATGGCTCAATCATGCTTCCCTGCTGCCTCAAATTCCTAGGGTCAAGTGATTCTCCCACCTCAGCCTCCCAAACAGACCACCATGCCTAGCTGATTTTTCTATTTTTGTGGAGACAGGGTCTTGCTATGTTGCCCAGGGGGGTGTCAAATACCTGAGCTCAAGCAATCTGCCCGCCTTGGCTTCCCAAAGTGCTGGGATTATAGGCATAAACCACCGTCCCTGGCCTAATAATGTAGAATTTTACTTAATGCTTCATAATATCATTTTAAAAGTTTGTATTGGAAATGTATTTAAATATGTAGTTTGATCTTTTGAAAAACATTTGAATTCCTAACAGATTATAAAATACTAGTTGTGCCCAGGAGGCGGAGGTTGCAATGAACAGAGATAACACTACTGCACTCCAGCTGGGGTGACAGAGCAAGACTCCAACTCAAAAAAAAAAAACAAAAAACAAATAGCTGTGTTAGGGTTCAAACCAGAGAAGCAGAACCAGTAGGAGAGATACACAGATTCAGATATACATAAACATATAGTGACACACATCTGCATAGATATAGAAACGGATGGCTTCTAGCCGGGCACAGTGGCTCAAGCCTGTAATCCCAGCACTTTGGGAGGCTGAGGCAGGCAGATCACCTAAGGTCAGGAGTTTGAGACCAGCCTGGCCAACATGATGAAACTCTGTCTCTAATAAAAATACAAAAATTAGCCAGGTGTGGTGGTGTAGGCCTGTAGTTCCAGCAAATCGGGAGGCTGAGACAGGAGAATTGCTTGAACCCGGGAGGCACAGATTGCAGTGAACCGAGATCGTGCCACTGCACTCCAGCCTGGGTCACAAAGCTAGACTCCGTCTCTAACAAACAAACAAACAAACAAAAAAGCTATATACAGGCATACATCTAGATAGATAGATAGATTGGTAAAACCTTGGCTTCTGTATTTGTGGGGTTGGCTAAGCAAGCCCAGAGTCCACAGGACTGGCCGTCAGGAAACGACAATAACCGGTAGGCTGGAGCCGCACAGGCAGGGCCAAAGCTTGTTTTTCACAGGCACTCAGGAAGAAAGATCCAGAGAGAAGGGAGCACAATGGTGGACTCAACTGCTATTTGAAGTCTGTGCTCCAGGAAGTCCTAAGCCCTCTCTTTTTTAAAAAAAGAAACATAAACTTTTTGGCTGGCTGTGGTGGCACAAGCTGTAGTCTCAGCTGCTCAGGAGGTTGAGGCAGGAGAATTGCTTGAGCACAGGAGTTAGAATCTAGCCTGAGCAGCATAACAAGACTTTGGTTCTAAAAAGTATTTAAAAAATAGTCTGGCCGCAGTGGCTCACGACCGTAGTCCCAGCACTTTGGGAGGCCAAGGTGGGTGAACTGCTTGAAGCCAGGAGTTCAAGATCAGCCTGGCCAACATGGTGAAACCCCGTCTCTACTAAAAATACAAAAATCAGCCGGGTGTGGTGGCGCATGCCTGTAATCCCAGCTACTTGGGAGGCTGAGGTGGAAGAATTGCTTGAACCTGGGTGGCAGAGCTTGCAGTGAGCCAACATTGCACTGCTGCACTCCAGCCTGGGTGACAGAGTGAGACCCTGTCTCAAAAAAAAAATAAGAAATATTTTCAAAATAAAACACTTTTAATGTTATTGTTATTTTTTTCTTTAGCAGCACATGGGGAAGTTGAGTAAACTTTTAATTTTAAAACAGTTTTAGAATTACAGACAAATTGCCAAGACAGCACAAAGTTCACACATACCCTTGTACCTGGCTTCCTTCTTATGAACATCTTAAATTACTATGGTAAATTGCTACAGTTAAAAAACCTGGCTGGGCATGGTACCTCACACTTAGGATCCCAGCACTTTGGGAAGCCAAAGTGGGAAGATTACTTGAGTCTTGGAGTTCAAGACTAGCCTGGGATACACAGTGAGACCTTGTTTTAGTTAAAAAAAAAAAAAAAAATTTAAGGCCGGGCACGGTGGCTCATGCCTATAGTCACAACACTTTGGGAGGCCGAGGCAGGCGGATCACCTGAGGTCGGGAGTTCAAGACCAGCCTGACCGACATGGAGAAACCCGGTCTCTACTAAAAATACAAAATTAGCTGGAAGTGGTGGGGCACGCTTGTAATCCCAGCTACTCAGGAGGCTGATGCAGAAGAATCACTTGAAACCAGGAGGCAGAGGTTGCAGTGAGCCGAGATCTCGCCATTGCACTCCAGCCTGGGCAACAAGAGTGAAACCCCATCTCAAAGAAAAAAATTTTTTTAATGAAAAATTGGACCAGGCTGGAGCACAGTGGCACAGTCACACCTTACTGCAGCGTCAAACTCCTGGGCTCAAGCAATTCTCCCTCCTCAGCCTCCCTAGCAGCTGGGACTGTAAGTGCATACCACCTGGGTGACACAGTGAGACTCTCTCTCAAAAAAAAAAGACAAAGAAAAAGAGGAGGTAGAACAGGCAAACGCGGCCCAGACCTTACCGGATCCCACTTCTCTGCTGACCACATCCAAGTCAGGAGGGCAACAGGGGTGGCGTCCTTGGTCTGATGTCACTGTCTGTCCTCTATCTGAACCCTGAAAACCAAGCTACCTTCCCCCCTCGGCAGAGCCAACCTCAGAATGTCTAAACTGTCCCCTCCTCCCGATCCCCGGGCCCAGCTCTGTGCAGGGCCTGCCCCTCAGGCCTGACAAGTGTCTGGTGGCTCATGCCTGTAATGAGCGCTTTGGGAAGTCAACGTGGGAGGATGGCTTGAGGTCAGGAGTTCGAGATCAGCCTGGAGAACGTACTGAGAACCTGTATCTTAAAAAACAAAACAAAACAAAAAGTTGGTTTTTGTTTTGAGACGGAGTCTCAGTCTGTCACACAGGCTGGAGTGCAGTGGCTTGATCTGGGCTCACTGCAACCTCCGCCTTCCTGGTTCAAGCAATTCCCCTGCCTCTGCCTCCCAAGTAGCTGGGATTACAGGTGCTCATCACCACGCCCGGCTAATTTTTGTATTTTTAGTAGAGACGGGGTTTCACCACGTTGGCCGGGGTGGTCTTGAACTCCTCGCCTCAAGTGATCCGCCCGCCTCGGCCTCCCAAACTGCTGGGATTACAGGCGTGAGCCACCAAGCCCGACCAAGTTTCTTTCTTTCTTTTTTTTTTTTTTTTTTTTTTTTTTTTAATTAGGCATGGCGGTCCCAGCTAAATTGCAAGGCTGGGGCGGGAGAATCGCTTGAGCTCAGAAGTTAGGATTGCCCCATTCCGCTCCAACCTGGGCGGCAGGACCAAACCCAGTCTCAAAAACATTTCAAAAATTAAAACTAAATATTAGAAAGGACACTGCCCGGGCTCAGACTTCGCCTCCGGACGCGGCTGGACAGGAGCTCTTCCTCCTCCTCCCGCCTCCTCCGCCCTGGCCCTCCTGAGTCTCCCTAGTCCCCCCCGGTTCCCCCGTCCTCCAACCCCGCGCCCCCAAGCCCGTTGACCTTTAACCTCCTCCGGGACCCCAGCTCCAGGGCACTCAGGTGAAGGAGGGTGTAGGGCGCCGGGACTTAGGCCATTCCCAACGCCGGGCTCCCGGCGCCTCTCCCAACGGCCGCCCGTACCTCTGCTCCTGGAAGCCCAGGCGTCCCTTGTCGGAGAAGTGGGCTTCGAAGCTTCAGAGGCCTCTCCCGCAACCGGCTCTCCCCGGTGTACAGCATCCCGCCCAGTAGCGCCTGCGCGCAGCCACACAACAGCGGCCGAGAGCGGCCCCGGACACCGCCACCATCCAAGTCATACTTCCCGCTCCCTGTGTTGTCAGCCAGTCTGACAGGATGAGAGCGGCGCGGGCGGAGCCCTGTGGGCGTGCCGCGCGGCGCGCCTGCGGCCTGAGGCACGTGAGGCCGTATGCGCCATGTTTGTTGAGGGCGAGTGCCAGGCCTGGAGGGGCGGGGCGGCGCCAGACGCTGCCCAGTAGGACCTGTGGCTGAAATCCAGGACTAGGCCTTTGGGGAAGCCCGACCTCCACCCTCAGCTGCAGCGAAGAAGGACGTCGTCTGCTCCCCATCCCAGCAGAGGCTGGACGATCCAGGGCTGCAGGCCAGGACAGAACCCCTGAGATTGGTGGCATCCCCTTTTCTTCAAGGGGCACCTCCACTTGCTTTCCCCAGCAGGAATTGGAGCAGGCCCCACGGGAGCCTCTTCCATGACTGCTGGATGCAGCCTCTTGCAGGGATGCACCTCCTTGGGAGGCGGCCATAGCCTTGACACTGGACCTCTTGGACCCTGACCCTAACCAAGGGGACAGAAGCTCCTTCTTGGCTTTGAAGATACATGAAGATACAGGGAGAGAGGCCAAGTGCAGTGGCTCAGGCCTGTAATCCCAGCACCTGGGGACGCTGAGGTAGGCGGATCACTTGAGGCCAGGAGTTCGAGACCAGCCTGGCCAACATGTCGAAACCCCCTCTCTACTGAAAATACTCAAAAAAAAAAAAAAAAAAAGGGAGCCAGGCATGATAGCAGGCGCCTGTAATCCCAGCTACTCAGGAGGCTGAGGCTGAAGAATCACTTGAACCCAGGAGGCGAAGGTTGCAGTGAGCCGAGGTCACACCACTGCAGTCCAACCTGGGTGACAGAGCAAGAATCTATCTCAAAAAAAAAAAAAAAAAAATTGCAGGGAGAGGGTGCCCTGCGGGACCCCACTTTACTCCAGTAGGGAAGGCATCATGTGGAAGGAATCTGGAAGAGATCTGGAGACAGTGAAAAAGACATAGGTTTATTAAGGGGACTTTCACACAGGTGCAGTGGCTGTGGCTGGACATGAGAACCACTACATTTGTAAAAAGCATGCAGCTTCCATAACATTTTCACCTAGCATCCTCGACCTTTTACAGGTGGAAGGTATCCGAGTTCCCGGTGGTGAATCCATACACAACTGAAACAACCTCAATTCTTGCCTCCTCAGAAGAAATAATTTGACTGAGGGTCATAAGGTAGATACCAGATAGAGGCAAGTTGCAGAGCAGGAGTAAAATTTTTTTAAAAAGCAGGCCAGGAAAGGGCGTAGTGGCTCATGCCTGTAATTCCAGTACTTTGGGAGGCTGAGTTGGGTGGATCACCTGAGATCAGGAGTTCGAGACCAGCCTGGCCAACATGGTGAAACCATGTCTCTACTAAAAATACAAAAATTAGCTGGGCGTAATGATGAGTGCCTGTAATCCCAGCTACTTGGGAGGCTGAGGCAGGAGAATCTCTTGAACCTGGGAGGTGGAGGTTGCAGTGAGCTGAGATTGAGCCACTGCACTCCAGCCTGGGCTATAGAGTGAGATAGTATAAAAAAAAAATGATTATTAAAAACTTTAGAACAGGAAGTAAAGGAAAGAAGGAAAGTACAACTTGGAAGAGGGCCAAGCGGTCGACTCGAGAAACCAAGTCCCCAGCTTGACCTCTTGACTCAGAGTTTCACAGGTTGGCATCCTTCCAGGATCTTGCCACTCCTGATTCCTTAGCTTGGGGATCCGAACACACTGTCTTCTTCGACCATAAAGTCATTCTGAGGGTCCACATCAGGTACGGCTGTCAGGTGCCTCTGCCATACAGAGGGGTCCCTCTGGTCCTAGGAACCTCGACTGGACACAATTGTTTGCATGATTACTCCCCCACCCCTTTTCTCATGCTCGCCAAATCCACCTTCTGGGAATGGACCTTAATACTGGAAATGGAGTCCCCAGCATAGTGAAAATAAATACATTCTACAAACTGACAAGGCCTAAAGGCTTTTTCCCAAATGTTTATGCACTTTTTCTTATTTTCTTTCTTTAAAATTTTACTTGTATATTCCTTTAGTGAAATGCTTACATGCTTAAATTAGGATATAGTTCGCTGTTTATGAGGCAGCTTTAGGCCACATTTAACAAAAGTAAGAACAAGTAGGATGCAAAAGTTTATACAGTATGTAAAAATCAGTAATTCAGGATGGGCTTAGTGGCTCACACCTGTAATCCCAGCACTTTGGGAGGGGGAGGCAGGAGGATGACTTGAGCCCAGGAGTTGTGACCAGCCTGGACAATATAATGAGACCACGGTCTCTACAAGAAATACAAAACAAACAAACAAAAAAAATTACCCCGGGGGTGTGGCACACACATATCATCCCAGGTACAGGAGAGGCTGAGGCAGGAGCATTGATGAAGCCCGGGAAACAGAGGTTGCAGTGAGCCAAGATTGTGCCACTGCGCTCCAGCCCAGGTGACAGAGCAACACCCCATCACAAACAAACAAACAAAAAAAAAAAAAAAAAGAAAAGAAAAAAATAAGACTAAAGGGCGCCAGAGAAGATTTTTCTTTTTCTTTTTTTTTTTTTTTTGAGTCTCGCCCTGTCACCCAGGCTGGAGGTGCAATGGCCCCATCTTGGCTCACTGCAACCTCCACCTCCCTGGTTCAAGTGATTCTCCTGCCTCAGCCTCCTGAGTAGCTGGGATTACAGGTGCTCACCACCACACCCAGCTAATTTTTGTATTTTTAACAAAGATAGGTTTCACTATGTTAACCAGGCTGGCCTCAAAGTCCTGACCTCAGGTGATCCGCCCGCCTCAGGCTCCCAATGTCCTGGGATTACAGGCCTGAGCTACCACGCCTGGCCAATTCAAATATTTCTTCAGTTTACAGTTGACTAAGAAAGCAAAGCTTTATCTAAAACCTTGGGGTCAGCAGAAGGGGTGTTAAGTTTTGCCTGTGAGTGTGATTCCCTCCAGACCCCTCGGGAAGAAATTTGGAACAAAGAACGCCAGTGAGAGTTCAGTCTTCGGTTCACCCTTATCTGAGGTCGAAGGGAAAGCTGTCACCATTTTTCATCCAGTGGAGAACTGTACTTCTGAAAACAACTTAGGGACATTTGTCAAGATGTTATATTTACTTTCTATAGGGGATCAAATATCTTGTGGCTCTAACCAACTTGGGTGGCTATTGTTCTGAGCTATTATTATCTTTTTCCTTTTCTTTTCTTTTCTTTTTTTTTTTTTTTTTTTGAGGCGGAGTCTCACTCTGTCTCCCAGGCTGGAGAGCAATGGCCCAATCTAAGCCCGCTGCACCATCCGCCTCCCGGGTTCAAGCAATCCTCCTGCCTCAGCCTCCTCAGTAGCTGGGATAACAGGCATCCGTTATCACATCCAGCTAATGTTTGTATTTTCAGTAGACATGGGGTTTCACCATGTTAGCCAGACTGATCTGGAACTCCTGACCTCAGTTGATCTATCTGTCTTGACCTCTCAAAGTGCTGGGATTACAGGTGTGAGCCAGTGCACCCAGCCAATTACTACCATCTTCTTATCAACTTGCTAATTTACTTCTCAAGAATAGCTAGGTGCTGGAATTTCCCTTGAAGGCTAATGTGGTTCGGGTATGTGCCCTCCAGATCTCATGATGAGATGTGATTTCCAGCCAGGCACAGTGGCTCACACCTGTAATCCCACCACCTCCTCCTCCTCCAATTCCTCCTCCTCCTCCTCCTCCAACTCCTCCTTCTCATCCACTTCCTCCTCCTCCTCCAACTCCTCCTCCTCCCACAATTCCTCCTCCTGTTTCTTTATCCTCCTCCTCCCCCTCCTTCATTTCTTTTTCCTACTCTTCCTCCTACATTTCTTTTTCCTCCTCCTCCATTTTTTTTTCCTCCTCCTTTTCTTTTTCTTCCTCCATTTCATTTTCCTCCTTCGCCTCCTCACAGGCATGAGCCACTACACAAGGCCTGGCTGTTTGTTTCTTCCTCCTCCTCCATTTCTTTCTCCTCTTCCTCCTTCTCCTCTTCCTCCTCCTCCTCAAAGTCACCAGCCACCATGACTGACCTGGCTATTTCCCTTTCCTCCTTTCCTCCTCCTGCTCCTCCTCTGCCTCCCAAATTGCTAGGATTACAGGCCTGAGCCACCACACCTAGCTATTTCTTCTTTTTTTTCCTCTTCCTCCTCCTCCTTCTTCATTTAATTTTATTTATTTTTTTTGATGTGGAGTCTTGCGCTGTTGCCCAGGATGGAGTGCAGTGGTGCCATCTCGGCTCACTGCAACCTCCATCTCCTGGGTTCAAGCCTCCCAAGTATCTGGGATTACCAGCGTCTGCCACCATGCCCATTCAATTTTTGTACTTTTAATAGAGACAGGGTTTCACCATGTTGGCTAGGCTGGTATCAAACTCCTGACCTCGTGATCTGTCCACCTCCACCTCCCATAGTGCTGGGATTACAAGGATGAGCCACTGCGCGCAGACCCCCTGGTTTTTTTTCTGTTTTTTTTTTTTTTTTTTTTTTTTTTTTTCCATGAAATGGAGTTTCACTCTTGTTGCCCAGGCTGGAGTGCAATGGCGTGATCTTCCCTCACTGCAACCTCCACCTCCCGGGTTCAAGCGATTCTCATGCCTTAGCCTCCTGAGTAGCTGGGATTACAGGCACTTGCCACCATGCCCGGCTAATTTCTATATTTTTAGTCAAGACAAGGTTTCTCCATGTTGGCCAGGCTGGTCTTGAACTCCTGACCTCAGGTAATCTGCCCTTCTTGGCCTCCCACAGTCCTGGGATTACAGCTGTCAGCCACTGCGCTGGGCCTACAGCTCATTTCTTACCACAGAAATCTTTGCACCTCTCCACAAAATTGCCATCAGGGATGTCCCCAGAAACCATTCATCCCAGGTGCCATGCAGAGAAGAGCTTCTTGTTCTCCTTTTCCCTTTCCCTCTTCCCTCTCACCTCATCTTGTTCATTCACTCATCCCTTTTCCATTCTCACTTTTAAGCGTTAACCTTTCAAAAGCCTGTCTTCCCCTATAAGTAATGTATTGTAACTCCCGCCATCACCATATCCTTCTCCAACCCACCAAACTGCCAAGGATGGTAAGTTAATAAACTAAGAAGAAATGGGAAACATTCATTGCAAACATTGCAGCCCCTCAGTCACCCAACATGACATCACAGATCTTCTGGTCTTTGAAGACCCATTTTTTTTTTTTTTTAAAGACAGGTGTCACTCTGTCACCCAGGTTCAGGTGCAGTGGTGCAATCACAGCTCACTGCAACCCCCAACTCCTGTGCTCAGACGATCTGCCTGCCTCAGCCTCCTAAGCAGCTGGAACTACAGGAACACACCACCACACACAGCTAATGTGCTTATTTTTTGTAGAGATGGGGTCTTGCTCTGCTTAACAGGCTGGTCTCAAACTCCTGGCCTCAGGGATCCTCCCACCTTGGCCTCCCAAAGCGCTGGGATTACGGGGATGAGTCACCATGCCCGGTCTGAAGACTTTAAATGCTGCCATATTCAAGATGCGTTGAAACTCACCTGTGTTTGATGAGCCTGCTTTTTGCAAGTGAGTAATATAAAACACACTGAAATACCTTAAGCTTCTCAGGCTTTGTACCTTCCTCTGGAATAATCATTGTATCTCAAAAGTAAATCCATAATGAGGTCCAGTTTTTCCTTCATCCTTGGCTATGAAATAGACAAAGAAAAAGGCAAGCTAGCCATGTCCACCTCACTGTAGGAGACTCTCCTGTTTGCTTTTTGACTATATTTGGGAAATGAGGGCCTGACTGCTTTCCTACTTCCTAAGCACAACTTCCTTTACCTAGGAAATCCTCAGCGCAACCTACATGGATTAAACCAGCTTCCTCACTTTGTTTCCAATATTTTTACAACCAAAATATCCAGAAAGGGCAAGGCAACCTGAAAAAATGAGGACGGGTACCTTATCCCATGAGCCAAACTGCCACTTACACTGGTTAGTCATGAAATCAGCAAAATTCCAGATGAGCTCTCCAACCATGTATTTTCTGCATTTTTGATCCAGACCCAGATGGTACTGCTCTAGCAGACTGTTCTGGTCATCTTCACTGAATATCAGAGATGCATCCTGGAATTCAAGACAAAGAGAATTTAAGAATCAGAACTGGCAGAATTGCAAATGTTAAATAAAAAATAAAGATCCACTTGATGGTGACGAAAATATCTGACCTCACAGGGGGCTGTAGTGACTACAGGACTCACTGATGCTAGGGTAAAGACAGCCAGGGAATGATCTAACCCAGAAGAAAATGGAGGTTTAAAAAAACAACAACATGGCCAGGCGTAGTGGCTCACACCTGTAATCTCAGCACTTTGGGAAGTCTAGGCCAGGCAGATCACGAGGTCAAAGATCGAGACCATCCTGGCTAACACGGTGAAACCCCATTTCTATTAAAAATACAAGAAATGAGCTGGGCATCGTAGCGGGCGCCTGTAGTCCCAACTACTCAGGAGGCTGAGGCAGGAGAATGCTGTGAACCTGGGAGGTGGAGCTTGCAGTGAGCAGAGATCGTGCCACTGTACTCCAGCATGGGCAACAGCGAGACTCTGTTGAAAGAAAGAAAGAAAAAAAAAAAAAAAAGAAAAGAAAAGAAAAAAAAGAAAGAAAGAAAAGAAAGTCATTACTTAGTAACTGCTTTATTTATAAATATAATTTGATATTCCATTCATCTTACTTTTCCATCTCTATCTGCTGGTACAGTCTTAAGGCTGAACTACACGAGAAGTAAAAATATGCCTTGGGATCAGGCATGATGGCCCATGCCTGTCATCTCAGCATTCTGGGAGGCCGAAGTGGGAGGACTCCTTGAGCCTGGGAGTTCAAGAGCAGCCTGGGAAATATAGCAAGACCCCATCTCTACAAAAAATACAAAAATTAGCCAAGCATGGTGGCACACACTGAGGGTCCCAGCTACTTGGGAGGCTGAGGTGGGAGGACTGCTTGAGCCCCAGAGGTCAAAGCTTCAGTGAGCTGTGTTTGCATCACCGCACTCCAGCCTGAGTGACAGAGCGAGACCCTATCATAAGTAAATAAATGTATGTATGTATGTATATATGTATGTATGTATTTATGTATGTATAATGAAATTAAACCAGGCTGGGCATGGCAGCTCAGGTCTGTAATCCCAGCACTTTGGGAGGTCAAGGTAGGAGGATCACTTGAGCCCAGTTCAAGACCAGCCTAGGCAACACAGTGAGACCCAGTCTCTAAAAAAGTTTAAATATTAGCCAGGTGTGGTGACGCATGCCTGTGGTTCCAGCCACTTGGGGGGCTGAGGAGGTAGGATCATTTGAGCCCAGGAGGTTGAGCAATGAGCTGTGATTATGCCACTGCACTGCAGCCTGGGCGACAGAGTAAGGCTGTGTCAAAAATATCTATATCGTTAATTAAACTAAATAAATTCAGCTATTCTAGTCATATATCAAGACCTCAATAGCCATATGTAACTATTGGCCACCATTTCACACAGTGCATATATGGGGCATTTCTATCATTGCAACGGTTCTTTTTTGAAACTAGGCCTCACTCTGTCCCCCAGGTTGGAGCACAGTGGTGCAATCATGGCAGACGGCAGCCTTGACCTACTGGGCTCAAACAATCCTCCCACCTCAGCATCCCAAGTAGCTGGGACTACAGCAAGCACAGCCATAATCAACTAATTTTATTTTTTATTTTTCTTATTTCTTTGAGATGGAGTCTCGCTCTGTCACCCAGACTGGAGTGCAGTGACATGATCTTGACTCACTACAACCTCTGCCTCCCTGGTTCAAGAAGTTCTCCTGCTTCAGCCTCCTGAGTAACTGGGATTACAGGTGCACACCACCACATCCAGCTAATTTTTGTATTTTCTTAGTAGACACGAGGTTTCACCATGTTGGTCAGGTTGGACTCAAACTCCTGACCTCGTGATCCACCCACCTCGGCCTCCCAAAATGCTGGGATTACAGGTGTCAGCCACCTTGCCTGGCCACAACTAATCTTAAATTTTTTGTAGAGATGGGGTCTATGTTGTGCAGACTGGTCTCAAACTCCTGGGCTCAAGAGAGCCTCTGACCTCGGTCTCCCAAAGTGCTAGCATTCCAAGTGTGAGCCACCACACCCAGCACTGCAGAACCCAGGTCTATCAGTGCTGACCTAGAACTTCTCGAGAGTTTCTTAAGAATTCAGAACTGGGGCCAGGCATGGTGGCCCATGCCTGTAATTCTAGTACTTTGGGAGGCCAAGGCAGGTGGATCACTTGAGGTCAAAAGTTCAAGACCAGCCTGACCAACATGGTGAAACCTCACCTCTACTAAAAAAATTTAAAAAAAAGATTAGGAGAACGTGGTGGTACGTACCTGTAATCCAAGTTACTTGGGAGGCCGAGGCAGGAGAATCACTTGAACCGGGAGGCGGAGGTAGCAGTGAGTCAACATTGTGCCACTGAACTCCAGCCTGGGTGACAAGAATGATCTTCCCTCTCAAAGAAAAAAGAAATCAGAGCTGGTTACCTTTTCAAAGAGGATGAGCAAGGGTGCATATCCACGAGTCACTTCCCTCTTCTTGACTAGTTTGCAGAAGTGGCATTCTGTAAGCACGATAAATTTAAGGGTGCAAACAGAACAGCACAGTCCACTGTAGGGGGCTGTTCTTCATGTGTCAACGGGAGTCCCAGGAGCTGTGACAAATGAGTGTGAGCTGGCTGGGGAGGGAACAAGGGGCTGGATGGGTTCAGGAATCCACATTAAAAAAAAAAACCCGACAAGATAAAGCAACCTATCTTTGGTGAGGAAGATGAAAAAATGAGAGGGATAAAAATATGAGGACAGGCCTGGAATGGTGGCCAGGGAGGCCAGCCAGATCTCCACACAAAGATTCTGTTGTTAAGCAGGAAGCAGCCTCAGGGGTGAAAGTTTCCTGAAGCAACTCAGGTCAGGCCTCACATACAAGAGCCCCAGAGGCTGCAAAAGCACCAGCTCAGCCAGCCAAGAACCCAGGGCCACACCCTTCTGAGACCCAGATTCCAAGTGAGGATCGCAGGGATTCAGCCAAACAGGAGGACGTGACAGCTGGAGGACCAATACTTCCCAACACCCTTCCAGCAAGCAGCTGTGGACCTGCCATAGGAGTGGTGACAGGCAGGATGGTGGTCTGGGAAGAAGGATCCCAGACTGGGTGTCCCATAGGACCAGGTTGTGACAATCCCACAGCCAACACTCATGCCCCAACCAAACCCAAACCCCACAGCTCCCCAAGCCCTCCATGTAAATAGCCTGTGCACTGCTAAGCAGATACCTCAGGGAATAATCTGATGGCTGTGAAGAAGATGCAGCCTCAACAGGGTTCCACAAGCCTTCTGCAAGCAAAGCCTTGTTTGCTTGGGTGCCTCTTCAAAGCACTAGGGAAACTCTTAAAAGATACAGGGCCAGGCACAGTAGCTCATGTCTGTAAACTCAGCATTGTGAGAGGCAGAGGCAGGAGTACAGCTTGAGGTTAGGACTTTAAGGACAGCCTGGGTGGAATAGTGAGACCCTGTCTCTACAAAACACAAAAATTAGCATGGCATGGTGGTATATGCCCATAGTCCCACCCACTTGGGAAGCTGAGAAGGGAGGATTCCTTGAGCCTGGGAGGTCAAGGTTGCAGTGCCCATGATCATGCCACTGCGCTACAACCTGGGCCACAGCACAAGATCCTGTTACAATCAAACAAGCAAACAAAAAACCAAAGATGCCTGTCATCTGCCCCATCAAATAAATCCAAATCTCCGCAGGGTGACACAGGGTATTCACATTTTAAAATATCTCCTCTGCTGAATAAAAGTAGAGTAATGGCTGAAAACCACTGAGTTATGTAAATACACTTCCTGTGACTTATTTGTAGCCCTTTCGTATCTAGCAATTTCTACAGACCCTCTCTGTGGGCTTCAGAAGCCAGAATGGGCAGGGCCAGGTGAGAGGTGTCCTAGCACACTGAGGGTAGAGCACAGCATCCAGCTCAGGGGGACCTATTTCTGAGGCAAAGGCACCCACCAGGGGCTCCGCCTGTCTTCAGAGGGAAAATCACACTTTAGAACCCCAGAGACCCAAAAGAAAGCTCAAATTCAGCAGATACCTGCCACTGGACCCTGCAGCGGCAGTCCCAGGAAAAACTGCCATTGCCCTGTCAGCTCCCTCCAGCCCTCTCTCAGGTCCCAGCAGGAGGAGGTCTCTGACTAAGCTCAGAGGTCTCAACAAACGGCGGGTTGAAGCTCAGAGGAGTTACTAATAGGCCTATAGTTACCTCAAGACTCCACCTGATCAGGGCCAAAAATGAGTCCTGGGAGGGCAGCCAGGAAGAAAGCAGGGCAGAGAGGAAACACAGGGAGAGGGGCCCTGGGACCATGTCAGATACGGAGGGAACCAGGGGAACGAGAGTAGCCCTGATGATTGTGCTCCCCACAGCCCCTGCATGTCTCTGTTCCATGAGAATTCAGGGTGAGGAGCTCAGTCTTACCCTTCACCCGTTCCTGGGCTCTGGCAGGCTGGCCTGATTCCTGTCCCAGCCTCACCCATTCTCCGCAGTCGTCACCACTGATGTGGGCAAGCTGATGTCTCCGGTTTGCTGGGATCTCACTCTCCACCCAATGGCACCAAGTTAACTTCTTTGCGTGCTTTATTTTCTGTGATTAAAAAGGGAAGCAATTCTCACTGACGCCATTTCTCAGAGGAGAAAACAGGCACAGGGATGTTCTATCACTTCCTCAAGATCACCAAGCTACAAGTGGGAGCTGGGCTATGAATGGAAGTCTACCCGTGCTCCTAAAGTTGAGCCATCCTCCAAGGAAACGATCGGGGAGGGTGAGCGGCCAGAAGCCCAGTGGGGTCTTTGAGTAGGTCTTATGGAAAGGAGGTGCTTACAGGATGGAACCTACAAGATGTGACCTCACTTCCTTACTGACAGACCCCAACAGAACTTAGAATTCTGGTAACTAGGCACCCATATTATACACACAGCCCCATTTCCAGCTCAGTTGATAGTCGACACTCCAGAGAACAACATGTTCTCCTGCTGTGTCCCAACATGCTGCCGACCTCCTCGTCGCAGGAGAGGCCAAAATGAGACTGTTTCTCGAGAATATAGACATTGGTACAACCCTCACCCTCGACGCCTCTGGCCCTTTGCCAGAAGGCACCCACAGGTAACACAGGGCCCAGGGCAGGCCCGACCAGGCCAGGCCTCAACTGTGCCCACTAGGGCAGTGCTGAGCCCCTCCCCATGTGTTTGGGGGAAACAGGAGAAGAGGGGCCCTCCCTGGACAGGAGCAGGTAGGTTGTCGGGGGTTGGGAGCCTGGTCAGTATGTCAGGTTCACAGCCCAGACCATGCCTTCAGGATGGGAAGGTGAGTGTCGAGGACACAGTTTGTCTGCTCAGATCTGAATCCCAGGACCTCAAGCTGTCATCTGCCAGAGATCTCAAGCTCCTCTGGCTGGAGGTCTACGCAGATGCTCCTATGTGCCAAATCCTGTTGGGGAAGGGGGCGCCAGGGAGGAGTTCTAATGGGGGTGTCCCACTATGGGGTCAGCCAGGCAGGCCACTGACACCTCTTCGCCTGGCTCACTCTCTTTGCAGAGCTCCACACAGCAGATCAAGCAGGAGCTGTTGGATGGATTCCATTTCTCCATCTTCTTCAAAGAAGGGCAGGGGCCCCCTGCTACCAACCACGGCCAGTGCTGGTCTGGGGTGAGACTGGACACAGAAGGGTCTCCACAGACAGGGATTCCAGAAAACCAGGGTGGGCCCAGGACTCAAACACGAATATGGGGATTCCCTAGGCTCTGTCCTAGGGCTTTCACACTTGAGTGAGCCACTGTCCTCTCCCAAAGGAATCTGGCTGCCATTAGTCCCCAGTGGCAACTTGGTTACAGGCAAAGTCCCTTTCACCTATCAGAGGAAGATCAGAGAAAATCCTTCTGTTTTCACTTGATGCTATGCCAGGAGTATCTCAGCATGTTGCTACAAGAATTGGGTATGATGGTAACATTGTAGCACATACTCATACTGTTATCATTTTAACTCCCCACCCTAAGTGTATGTCCAGCAACAGGCAGCTCCCCTGCCCTGCTGACCTCTTCCAGGACTTAAAATCCAACACTTCTACACAAACAAGATGGGGGGGTGGTGATTACAACAAAAGAAGGTGAAGCTACTCTATGCATCTGTGTTGAAAGTGTCATCTCAGAGAACTCATCCCTGCAGACACACCGGGCAGCTGCTGCACTCTTGCATGTCACTGTAATATTCCTTAAGGGAGGCCATGCTCCACAGCGGGTCAGCCTCTCAGTGCTGGTGGAGCCTGTCGTGATAAAATTCCCTTTCTAGGCAGCCTTTCTACAGGGAGCATAATCCTATGTGTGTCCTAATAGGCTGGAGCAGTTTGCCAGGGCTGCCATAACATGCACGCTGACTGAATGGCTTAACCACAGAAATCTGGTTCCTCACAATTCTGGAGACTGGAAGCCCAATGTCAAACTGTCAGTCTGGGGTGGTTTCTCTGGGCCTCTCTCCTTGCCTTGGAGATGGCTGATTTCTATCTCAGTCAGGACAGGGTCTTCTCTTGAATTTCTCTGTGCACTGACCACCTCTCCTTGTAAGAAGCGCAGGCCTATTAACTTAGGGGCCACCCTAATGAACTCACTTCTCCTGAATTACCTCTTGGAGAACTCTGTGTCCAAACACAGTCACATTCTGAGTCTCTGGGGTTGAGAATAGAAACAGTTACATTTGGGGGAGGGGACACAATTCAACCCATAAAATACACAAATCCCCTGCGGAAGACACACACCCGGGAAAGGGAAATCTGGGTGAAAGGATGTGCAGATAGCAAGTTTCAACAGGTGTAGCCAGTTGACTTTCCAAAAGGGCTCCAGCTGCTCACAGGGTCACCAGCAGCCTCTGAATGTAGCTGCTTCTTTGAACACAACCTCCCCTGAATACTAACATGTTCTTAACTTTTTGTCAATCTGCTGTCTGTGTGGCAGAGAGAATCACCTTGTTTCATTTCCACTTTAAACCATACATTTCCGTAACCTTTCCCGCTTTCAATACCTGCCTGCGTTTTCTCTTCCACGAGTCGCCTGGCAGATCCTGGGCCTTGGGATGCGCTTCCTCCCACCCTGGAGTCTTCCGGCACTTTCCCCTTGACCGGGGCTGGGATGGCCGTAGCTGTTTCTCCAGACTCACATTCATGTTAAAGAACAAAAACAATCATATCCCTTTAAGTCAAAGGGTTCTTCTAGAGCATCTTGTCCGGTGTGCTGTCACTAAAATAAGGAGGGGATGAGACCTCCCCAGACCCTTCCCTTCCATATAAGAAGCAGAGCCTCAGGTGGCCTAGAGGGAATTTCATCCAGTCCTCCCTGTGGAAGGTGCTCTCTTCTGACCCGGGTGCTGCTGAGCAAGCATCTGACATCCAAAAGCCCGCGTCTCCTCTTCTCCACCATGAGGGTGATTTTTGAGGAGTGCAGGGATGATGCTCTTCATGCAGGCTGTTGATACAGAGGGTGCTGTTGCCCCACAGCTCACATTCACCATGCTGATGCCTTGAAGGCATGAATCATTTTATCCTTCCCCATCCTCACATGCAATTTTACCTTGAAAGCCCAGAACCCTTTTCACCATGGGCACCCAGGTTCTCCACATGCACAAGTCCCTGAAGGGTTGATGCTTCTTGGTGTGAGTTCCAGATCCCGATCCTCTGGTGGTTCATGGTGTTACCACTGACTCTCATGTCCCTCCTTGTCCCCCTAGTATGAAAATGAGATCTGCAGGATGCCAACTTTCCAGCCCAGCACAAGGGAGAAGCTGTTGGAGTCCCTGGTTCCAGCCTTTCTAACTAAACCCATCTCCTCCTATGCCACCTGCCTGGGTCCCTCCTGGGACTTTATCACCGTGCCACACTTTTTGGAACTACTGGTTAGAAGGTGAGTGTCCATCCCCTCCAAGGCACCGAGGTGCCTCTGTCCCGTACTGGCTGTGTCTTGAAGATGCACCTCTTGGAGCCTCAGTTGGCTCCTCTGGAACAGGGAGTAATGAGAAGATGAACCTCACAGGTTCTTGTAGGGACTGAATGATCTAAGACACAGCAAACAAAGGGGTCCCTAGAGCCTAAAACTCTGGACAATCTGCTGTGGGTGCTGTGATTCATCTTTATTACTTTTCTCTTCCCCCTCACTGAAGCAGCTCTCAGCATTCTGCCACAATGGCCCATCTCTCTTCCTGTTTGGAAAGGCACATAGAAAGCAAGTCTGCAATGGCATTAGTAAACGATGTCTGAGTTTCCTTCTGGCTGGACTTTCTCCTTGATACAGACAGAAGTGGGGTCCCTTCATGCTGAGAAAGGAGCCACAGGCCCTCTCTGACATCTGGAGAGGCTCACTGAGTTTCTCCAATGGTTGGGGTTCACTCATTCAACACATACATACAAAACACTTCATTTGTGCATCGTTCTTCTTGTGACTTGGCATAATTTCATAAACAAGGCAGATGACAATCCCTGGGCCTCAATTCTACTCAGAGTCAGGTGCTCACAGTAGACACAATAAACAAATGGTATCTTCAGAATGTTAGAGGTGAAACCCTCATGGCCTCCTCTACGTATGGTGGCATCTTCCCAGATCCTGACTAGAATGACGGAGCCCAACAAGTATCAACTGGGGGGACTTAGGGTTCTGAAGGGCCTCTTCACCTACAAAACATGGGGGGAAATATGTGGACTCTGGCTGGGGAGAGACTAAAGGAGCCCTGGGGTTCATATGTCCTGTAATTCCCACAACAAGGCTGACATCTGGGGACTTCCCCTGCACGAGGCAAATAGTGAGTTCTGTAAATGGAGACTTAGGTCCCTTGCAAAGGAGACGTGAGGTTGAGGTCACAACTGGCCACTGAGAGACCCATCCCCAGCACCGTGCCTTCCCAGCTCTCCCTGTCCTCCTCCACCCAACATCTGCCCCTACCCTCCTCACCCCAGGACCAGAGCTGGAGCTTTAATGAGCAAGCTGCTCACAAATCTGCCTGGAGCTGCAGTCTTGAGTGCCCAGCTGCACAGTGCTGTGCTCCAGGGCCATTGGGAAGAGAATGTCAGTGGGACGCTGGGGCGCAGAAGGGTCCGTACAGCCCTGCTACATGGCCAGGTCTGCCCCTTCCAGGACAGCACTGATGGCTTGGGGTAGGGTGGGGCTGTCCTCTACACAGGCAGCAAGAGGCCAGGGACCCAGAACCACACAAGGGTGCCCTGGAGGGTTGTGTGGGAGAAGGCCAGGCCTCTGACTCAGCTGTCCACTCCATCACCAGCACCACCGGCTCCATTTTGTTCACCTGGCCCCCTGAAAACCCTTCAGTTTGCTGCCAGGCCCTGCAACGGTCATCTTTCTGGATAAAGCTGGCCTTCAGGACCTTCACCTGGCCTGGACTGGGCTTGGAGGACCATCAGGGAATTGTCCTAGGCCAGTTGGTGCTTCCGGAGCCCAAGGAGGCCAAGCCAGATGGTGAGAAGACTTTCCAGGGCTGGTGTTTTCGGGGTACAATTCCCTTAATTTCCATCCAGTCATTTCTATACTTGGAAATCCCAGTGAGGAGTGACTGGAATGGTGACCTTTTCTCCTTTTCCAGATCCTGCTCCACCTCCTGGGCAACACGCATTAACAATGCTGGCCCTGGAGCCAGCGCCACCACTGCTGGCGGAACTGCCGCCTGCTCTGGAGCCAGAGTCACCTGTAGCCCTGGATGCACAAGGATATCGACATTCAACACCAGCACCAGCACCAGGGGAAGGGCCCCCTCCAGGAACAGTGCTGGAGCCACAGTCAGCCCCAGAGTCACCCTGTCCCTGTCCCGGGACTGTCAAGAGCCAACACACTGAGGAGCGGCCTGACATCACCACCTTCCCTCCCAGGCTGCTGGCAGAGCAGCTGACCCTCATAGATGCGGTGAGCAGCTGGGCTTTGCAGGCTGTGCGTCTGGCACCAGCTGTCTCAGACCAGCCTCTCCCTGAAGAGCAGCCAATGCCCTGGGTCCAGTTTCAGCCCCACTTCTTACCAACCATGGGATCTGGATGAGTTTCCTCAACCACAAGCCTTCCCTGTCTGCATGTGGACAGCAGAGATGGGAAATCACCCGTGCCAGCTGCACAGAGTGACTGTGCAGACTGAATGACAGGGGATGGACAGAAAGCAGGACAGGGCAGGTGATCAGTGAGGGGCAGGCAGGGCCATGGGTCACTCACCCAGTTGCTCAGGAGCCTCACTACCCTCAGCACTTACTAGGTATCTCATGCATATTAGATTCTATGGCAGACACCCAAACAGAGCCCAAGGTTGCAGTTGCTGCAAGGAAACTGCACCGGTATGGAGAGAAGGAGTAGAGGGCTGATTGGGATGGGAGGAAGTAGAGGCCTCAGGATGGGCAGGCCTGAGCCACCTTCTAGTTCTTGGAGTGAGAATGGCCTGGAAGAAAACATCACTCTCACTTTCCACCCTTGTTGGGTTCTGGGCCATGATGCATTCAGGGCCCTCGGTGCCCAGAAAACCAAATGCAGGGACTCCCACAGGTCTGGAGCATATTTTAAAGCTTTCTCAGCTCCAGCTCTGTTCATGCCAGAGACTGTGGATGACTGTGAGCTCACTTCCTGCCTGGGACTCTGGGTGACTCTGAGCTGGGCTGTGCTGTGTCCGTGACACTCTCCTCCTCCCCCAAAGGAGCTGTTCAAGAAGGTGGAACTCTACGAATGCATGGGCTCCATCTGGGGCCAACAACATCAGAAGGGGAGTGAGCATGTGGCACCCACAGTTTGTGCCACCATTGCACACTTCAACAGGCTCACCAACTGTGTCACCACCTCCTGCCTCGGGGACCACAGCATGAGGGCCCAGGACAGGGCCAGGGTGGTGGAGCACTGGATCAAGGTGGCCAGGGTAAGCCATGGTCGGGCCTTGGGATTCCCTCTCTCAAAATGGGGAACTGCCTCTTCTCCGCCATCGGCTTTCAGGATTGGCATCTGCATCTCTAGCCTGAGCCCTGCAATCCCCTAGGCCCTTCTTCCCAGAGCTTCCCTGACCTTGACCCCCATGGCCCAGTAGTGGCTGCTCACTTCTGACCTGGGATCTTCCTTGGGTTGAACTGAAATCTTCCTAGATGAGTGACATTCACTCAGCCCCAGGTGTACCCTCCTGAGGCTCCCTGGGCCTCTGCTTCATTCAGGAAGGGAGATCTCAGCAGAGGGTGCTGAGGCTGAAGTGGGTCGGACTCCAACTCTGGACCTCACAGCTCACTCTTCCCTCTCCAGGAGTGCCTACGCCTCAACAACTTCTCCTCAGTGCACGCCATCGTCTCTGCTCTGCGCAGCAACCCAATACATCGGCTACACAAGACGTGGGCAGGAGTGTCCAGGTGAGGAGCTCCCTCCACGGGAGCACCAGAGTTGACCTAGGGACCCATAGGTCTCCCCATGTGCCCTCAACGACTCTGAAAGGTTCTTGGAGAACAGGGACGGTGGAGGTAGGGATGGGCTGGTGGGAGTGCTCACTAAGCTGCCCTGGACTCCTAGGCAAGGATTTCTAACTCAGGAGGAAGGTTTTTTAACCATCAGGAACAGACTGGAGCCAATTGGAGGCTTTCAGGTGTTTGTACCCAGCAGTGTAACTGTGTCCAGCTGGAAGCTAACTGTGAACACGCAGGGGCTCATGTGAAGTGGAGATGGGCCAGGGGAGGAGCACGACAGTCCCACCCTGGTCCTCTGGAGCCCTTGTCATCAGATGACCCCACTGGAAACTCTCACGCAGGAAGCCGAGATTCATTGAGTTTTCAAACAAAAGGGATTGGAACTCACAAATCTGCCCCGTGATTCCCAAATTTACCCTTTTTTCTTTCCTCTGTCAATAGCAAGAGCACAAAATATCTAAAAGAACTCTGCAAAAAGGACACTGCAGTGAAGAGGGACCTGCTGATCAAGGTACAGTGGAGTCTGGGAGATGCGGCACAAGTGTTTAAGGGTCAGAGAAAAGAGTGAGTTTGGAAGGGCATTGGACCCGGTGCGCAGTGGTTATTTTGTAATGTTTTGACTTACCTACAAAAAGTGCACTTGAAAAATTCCCTCCAGGCCTACTTTGGGCAAACAGGAGGAAAGGTGTGTGGGTCCATGGGCGCGTGGGGGCACGGGGACAGGAGGTCCTGGAAATGGGATGTGGCAATGGCTGCTGGGCTTCTGAGTGGCAGTGATGAGCTGCAGCATTAGCAGGGCTCTGGCTCCCACGCTGGTCAATGCTGCTGGCATGGAGCTTCCTCCAGGCTGGGGGTGGTCATTGTAGGTGGGACTTTCTTCCTTCCTCAAACTGGCAGCAATTCCTCAGGAAGCCAGGCCTCTGCTGCTGCATCTGTCTGCAGCGCACCTCCATGGGCAGGGACTGCAGCCCACACTGGGGGAAACAACAACAGAGGAAGCTCATGTGCCAGGGAGTCCAGTAGACTGCCCAGCTATGGGTACCAATGGGCAAACTCAGGACACATGTATGTGCTTGCTGGGACTCCCCGCTCTGCCCTTTGCAGACATCTGAAAATGGTCGTGTCACAGGATTCTCAACAATTAGCAGTGACAAAGGCTCATGACAAGTATCTGGGGGATCCATGCATTCCTAGGGGATCCTCCCCAACCAGATCTCCGAAACTCCATGCAAAAGAGAAGGCAACATGCCACCCCACCCAGGATTCTGGAAAATCCTGCCATATCCGTCAGAGATGTCGCCTCAGGAGGCCACATCCTGAGTGGAGGAAGAGAGAGTTCTGTGCATGGAACTCCCCTGGGGGATCACAGACGAGGCCAAACCGTGGATTTGGCATGGCGCAAACCCAGTTAGTGTGGCAGAGACTCCGGTGGGGCTCAGATACGCAGGTGCCATTTAACCAGGTCTCCTAAAATGCCCTGTCCGTTTCCCATCACGACTCTGCAAGGCTGGAGTCCTAGACACTCAGAGACTCCAGAGAACAAGACCCTGATGGGTGGTGGTGCTGGGATGTGGGGTGAAGGCAGCCGAGACGGAGCCTCCAGTAGGGGGAGGAGGTGCCCTCTCTTTTGGGGCCCTGGGGAGTCACTGCCCACTCTTGGTCTCTGTTTCTTTATCTGGAAAATGAAGGGATGCTGAGCCTGTAGTGCGGGCCTCACAGGGTGGAAATGAGGTTCGAGAAAAGAAAGCACTTGGAGGGTGCTCCTGAATGGTTCTTCCTCAGAGGGATGAGGGGGAGAACAATGACAACAGCTACAGGAAACAGTACTCAGGAGGCCCTGTGAGGTAGCTGTGGTTTTCATGGCTCTTTACAGAAGAGGAAACAGTCTCAGGGAGGCCTGGCTGTATGATTGGGTGACACACACAGGAGTGTGGAGCTGGCCAGTGGTATGAACACTGTGCCAGGTGACTCACGCCAGTACCTGGGGTTCCAAGTGTGGGGTGGCTGGGGTATAACTGGGGGAAGGGAAGACAGCCTCACTGTCCCTGTCCCTGACACCTGGCAGGCGGGGAGCTTTAAGGTGGCCACCCAGGAGAGGAACCCCCAGAGAGCCCAGATGAGGCTGCGGACGCAGAATAAGGTGAGTGAGACTGTGTCATGGAGGGACCACAGGGGATCAGAGGACAGGGCTCTTTTCCCCACCAGCTGGAGACCTCCGTATCAAGACAGCGGGGGCTTCCTCCCCAGCCCTGTCCTCCTATGGCCACTGGGCCTGGAAAACCTCCATTGGAGAGACCAGAGCAAGGGTCTGGGAAAGCAGAACTCAGAGTGGATGTGGGGAAGGGTAAGGCTGGGACCACAGGCCCTTGTGACTTGTTAAAATCCCACCATAGAGGTAACTAGGAGTGACTGCCAGACTTGGAGGTCAGCTGGAATAGAGGAGGCAGAGAATTGGGAAAGGTAGCTGAGGGTCTTTGGCTGCTACAACTGGGAGACCTGGGGAGGGGGGTTCTGGGAGACAGGGGCTGATGGGATTTCATGGGACAGGGCCTTGGGCAGGCACCTCAGGGTCAATACTCATCACCACTACCCCTCTCACCTCCCCACCCCTCCATGGCACAGGGCGTGGTCCCCTTCCTGGGGGATTTTCTGACTGAGTTACACAGGTTGGATTCGGCCATCCCGGATGATCTGGATGTGAGTGAGCCTGGGGCAGGCTGCTTGGGAACCAGGATCCTGAGGCTTGGGAGGAGAGGGGCCTGGACGGAGCCCTTAGATCTCAGCCCTTGGAAAACCTCCTCTCCTGAGAGTCTCACAGCTGCTCCTGTGGGAGGGGGTGCCAGGCCCATCTCATTACCTCTGATTGACAGAGGCTCCATGGCAGTCACCAGTCCCTATCCCTGAGTGGTGAAGCTGCAGAGCTGCCTGACTGCAACGATGCTGAGCTGTGGGCTGAGCTGGACTCAGCCTCTCCCTAGGGTAGTCCCATAATAGGAGGGTGAAATTGAGCCTTTCCAAGGGCAGGCAATTCCAGGGTCACTGAGCACTTTCTTTCTACGAGAGACCTCAGTTTCTCTGTCTGTCATCTCAGAGGGTTGGGGCAGAAGGTCCCTGAGCCTCAGCTCCCATGACCCCTGCCCTAGAGCCCAGAGCCTGAGGCAGGTTCAAGTTCTGTCATGTGCACATCCCCTGACCCTGGTGGCCCTGGCAGTAGTGCAGCATGGGAAGGGATGGGGTGGGGCTGTTGTGGGCCAGGGACCTTTCTGATGGGCTCTATCTGACTTCCAGGGCAACAGCAACAAGAGGAAGAAGGTGAACAGCTGGGGCATTCTCGTTGGATGAGGTTGGGGATGTGGACGTCACAGTCCACCCTGGGCAGGACACTCCCTGGCTCCATCCTCTACATCTTAGGTTTACTGGGAGGGTTTGACACACACAGGAGGAGGAGGAGACCTATCCCAGTGGAGAGAGTGGGAAAGGCACTGGAATCAAAGACCAGTTCCTGCAGGAGGGGCTGTTCACATCCAACTCTGAGAACAGGCTGGGGGCTGCATGGGACCCCTTCACAGAATGGTCCCAGGGACCAGCCCCTTCTCCCTGCCTGCCAAAGGTCCCCTCAGTGTCTTCCACCCAGGCCCTGTCAGCATCCTGTCCTCTGTCTCTAGGAGGTCCGAGTTCTGCAAGAAATGCAGCTGCTCCAAGTGGCCGCCATGAATTACAGGCTTCGGCCTCTGCAGAAATTTGTCACTTGTTTCTCAAGAATGGAGCAGCTCAGTGAAAAAGAGAGGTGAGGGCCTGGCACATGGGCAGAGGGTGGGAGAAGGCTCTCCATTTTTTTTTTAAATGTGGTCTGGCTCTGTCGCCCAGGCTGCACTGCAGTGTCACCATCTCTGCTCACTGCAACATCTGCCTCCTGGGCTCAAGCCCTTCCTCAGCCTCCCAAGCAGCTGGCACTACTGCTATCCACCACCGTGTGCGGTTGTTCTCCTGTTGTTGTTCTGGTACAGGTGGGGTTTCACGATGATGTCCAGGCTGGTCTCAAACTCCTGGCCTCAAGCAATCCACCCACCTCAGCCTCCCAAAGTACTGACAGTAAAGGTGTCAGCCACCCCACCTGGCCTAGAGGAGGCTCTCCTGTGGACAGCTGCAGAGAGCCTATGGCCATGACTCCACCGCCAGCATCAAGCCCTGTTGCATGGGGACTGCTGGGGACCCAGGATTCCAGCTGGGCAGGCAATGAGAAGGGACCCGATGTGTGGCTCATGGTGGCCTCACAGCTGCCTCTCTGTCCTGCAGCTACAAGCTGTCCTGTCAGCTGGAGCCCGAATCCCAGTAGGCTGGAAACATCCTGCAGTGGCTGGGGCCCTATTGGGATGCTGGCCAGAACACCGGCTCTGCATCATCCTTCATCCAGACCCGAGACACCAGGAAATCACATCTAGGTGGCTGGCAGCTCAGCTACATCTTGACCCCGCTCCTCAATACCAGATACTCCTGCTGGCCAGGATCAGGTCATGGGACTTTTGCATGTCAGGCGGGAAACCATTTTATGTTTATTTTCTTTAATGTATAAGTAACGGTTTTTTTCTTAGCTTTTGTTAAAATAAAATTTTAAAACACTATTCAGAATGTTCTATAGTTGTTGGAATGAGAACAGTAACTCCAGTGCAGTAACCGTATACCAGTCTTTAGGATTCATCGTCTAGTATGTCAAATTGAGGCTATGGCTGAACAAGTCATGGAATAGTGTTCGCGTTACACCTGCCAACCGTTTAATGTTTTCCTTCTTTATTCAAATTAATTATTGCTAACTCTGTTTAAGGAAAACAAAAAATAAAACAAACAAACAAAAAAACACTGAAAAACCACAGTATGTCACCCAATCTATGTCACTTGTTCTACTGACCAGTTACTCTCAAACCTAAATTCTAGTTAAATTCAAGTTCCACTGGGTTACTCTACTTTTTTAAGTTGTAAATATTTAATGAATCACTTAAATATTTACTGAAGGGCTGGAGATGGGAGGTATTTATGCCAGTGGTAGGGCTGGCCTTCTCCAGAAGTCCTGTGCACAAGGGAGCTGGCCATGAGTCTCCAGGAAATACAGATAAACTTTTCCCACTATGGATCTTCCCAGACTTTCTGACACCTCTCCCCTAAGGGAACATCAAGGAAGGAGAGAATTGTTTGAACACAATATCTAAAGGATGTCCCACAGCTTAATTTGAACACAAGAACACAAGCCCCATTGTGGTATATCAGACAAAAACAAGTCAAAGAAATCAACATTTCAGGGTCTGAAATATGATACCCCCAAATCAACACAAAATAAACACTTCAATCCAGTCCTGGAGCCACAAAGCTCCTATAAGAAAAGTGGGAGTTTATTTCAGCAAAACTTGTATCTATGCATGCAGTTTGCAAAAAAGAAAGAAAACAACAGCAAAAAGTATCTATGGCAGCAAACCCTTAGGCCATGCAATTGATTTGGCATTACTTTTTCTTTCTTATTTTTTGTTCTTTTTGGATGGGACACAAAAATCACTGCTAAAAAATATAAATACAAACACACGGGACTATACATCATTTGAGAGCTTCCGCATGGGAAAGAGAAACAATGAACCATTAAAGAAGGCATCCTGATGAGTTCATGTCCTTTGTAGGGACATGGATGACGCTGGAAACCATCATTCTCAGCAAACTATCGCAAGAACAGAAAACCAAACACCGCATGTTCTCACTCACAGGTGGGAATTGAACAGTGAGAACACTTGGACACAGGAAGGGGAACATCACACACTGGGGCCTGTGGTGGGTCCGGGGGTTGGGGGAGGGATAGAATAGGAGATATACCTAATGTAAATGATGAGTTAATGGGTGCAGCACACCAACGTGGCACATGTATGCATATGTAACAAACCTGCATGTTGTGCACATGTACCCTAGAACATAAAGTGTAATAATAATAAAAAAAAGAAGGCATCCTACACATTGAAAGAAAGTTCAGCAGAAACATATCTGTGAAAGGGATTGCAATCTAACATGTATGAGAAACTAACACTACTCTGGGAAAATGAACAAAATCTAATACCCAAGCTAAAACTGGGCAAAGAACCTCAACAGGCACATCTGAAAAGTAATCATGAAATTGACTGACAGGTCAAAGAGAAGCTGCTCAACTTCACTAATCATCACACACATGTCTAAGTGCAAACCACACTCAGATACCTCTCACTCTCATTAGGATGAAACTTACCAAAAACAAGAAAAATCCCATACATTTGCAGGCAGTGGCCAATGTAGAAGTGCAGAAAAAGAGATTTTATACACTATTGGTGGGAATGTACATTACTATACACATGAAGGAAAACAGTTGAAGGTGCCTTAAACATTTTACAACTACCCATTCACCTAGGAATACCACCACTGGTTACACACAGAAAGCGCATGAAATCTGTTATGTTAAAGAGATATCGGCCTTCTTATGGCAATTGTAGCACTATGCACAATAGCGAAGGTATCCAATCAACCTACCTGTTCATGCACAGATAAAGGGATAAAGAAACTGCGGTACACAATGGAATCCTCCTCGGCCATAGAAATTCATGAAACCATGTCATCTGCAACAACGTACAGAAACCTGGAGGACATGATTTTCCATGAAATGAGCCAGGAAGAGAGAAATAAACACGGCATGATTCCATGCCTATGAGAATGAGATCAACTTTGTCTCTAAATGATTTTATCTCCTAGTAGAACGTTTCATAGCAGTGAAGAGAGCCTGGGGGTTGGGGAGGCAGCACAGGAACTGGGAAATGGATGCAATGTTACACTCAGATGACAGGAATAAATTCAGCTGTTCTACTCCACAGCAGGATGTCTAGAGTTAACTGTATCCTACCATATTTTCCAAAAAAGGCTGAAAAGAAGGATTCTGAATATTGTGACCACAGAGAACTAATAAATAATAACCACACAAGGTAACAGAGATAGTCAGTCAATCCCTTGCTTTCATCATTACACAAGGTACATATACATGGATTAAAATGTCCCACTCTACTCTTTAATTGTATAACTATACTAGAGAGCAAATTGGTTTTAAAGACATAGAAATAAACAATGCTGAAGTTCATGTGAGACCAGGAAATGCCCTGCATTTCCAAAGAAATTCTGAGAAATCCAAACTACATTGGATGCATGACACTCCCTGATGTGAAATTGCACTCAAACTCTAGGGACCTGCTTCTGCATGGATGAGTGGAAGAGAATAGAGAACCTGTAAACCCACACACTTCATACCACCTGATGCTGGATGAAATACACAATGATGAGTAATGGGGAAAGAACTCCCTTTTCAATAGTCTTGGGATAAATGGCGAGCCATATGCAGAAGAGTAAGTAACACTAGGCATCTACTTCTCACCATGTATCAAAGTTCACTCAGATGAATGAAAGATGTAAGTGGAAGACCTCAAAGTACAAAAATCCTACAAGAGACCCTAGGAAATACCCTTCTTGACATCAGCTTTGACAAAGCATTTATATGCCTAAGACCCCACATGACACTGCAACAACAGCAATAATCGACATGTGGGACCTAATACACTAAAGAGCCACCACACAACACAAGAAATTACCCACAGAGTAGACAGACGACATACAAGATGAGAGAAAATGTTCCCAAACTATGCACCAGACCAAGTTCTAATATCCAGAATCTACCTTAAAGACCTTACACAAATCAATTAGCAAAACCACCCTCATAATTAATAGGCAATGGATATAAACACAGACTTCTCAAAAGATGATGATGAGCAACCAACAAATTGAAAATATGCTCAACCTAATTATCAGAGAAATATAAATCAAAAGCACAATGTGATCTATCTCACGCTGGTCAGAATGGGGATAACGCAGTTAAAAAACAAAAAAAGACACTGGCGAGGCAGCAGAGAAAGAGGACACTGGTCCACTTTTGGTGAAAATGCAAAGTAGTTCAGACACCATGGAGAGCACTTCGGAGAGATTGCTCAAAGAACTTGAACCAGAACTACCATCTGACCCAGCAATCCCACCACTGGGGTATACACAGAGGAAAAGAAATCCTTCTCTCCAAAACACACATGCACACAAATGGTCATGGCAGCAGTATTTACAATGGCAAACACATGAAATCAGCCTAGGTACCCGTCAACAGTGGATCAGAAAAGGAAAATGTGGTACATATATACCACAAAAAACTAGGCAGCCATTAAAAAGAAAAAAAAAGAGAAGGAAATCATGTCCTTGGCAGCAACATGAAAGGAGCTGGAGGCCATTATCTAAAGAGAAATAAGGAAAAAACAGAACACCAAATACCACATGTTCTCGCTTATAAGGTGGAGCGAACATTGAATACACCCTACCGTAAAAGTGAAAACAACAGACACTGGTGACTGTCCAATGAAAAAGGATGAAGGCATGAGGTATGTGCCGAAGACCTACCTGGTGGGTACACCCACTGCCTGCATGATAAGGTTGCTTGGACCCCAAGTCTCAGTGTCATGGAATATACCAAAGGCAGTAACTAATCTGCATTTGTACCCTTTAGTCTATAATAAACATAGAAGTTTTGTCACAAAATACAAACTTAGAAGCTAAAAGCATGAATGAAAAACACAAACTTTTATAATTATCCAAACAATCTTTTATTGGCATAAACTAAGAAAGTGGACAGAATGAGTAAACCAAATATTCAACCCCAATTTACATATAGTGAACAGGTTTTTCAAAAGAACACCAAAAAGATGCAATTGGAAAATAAAGAGCCTGTTCAATAGATGATTTTGAGCAAACTGAATATTCACATACAAAACACTGAAATAGGACCCTTATGTCACGCAACAGAAAAATCAACGCAAAATACATTAAAGATCTAAAACTCAATTCTGAAACCACAAAACTCCTACAAGAAAACATAGGGTGTGCATTATTTTAGAAAAGAAATCCATACATGTAGGCTGCTAAAGGTATTTAAAAAACATTAAACCAAAGGAAACACTCAAGAAAACACCCATAGACAAGGTAATGGCTTGGCATTTTCACTGAAAAGCTGGAGACCCAGTTCCACACAACAGTGGAACACATTAGAAGACCCAGATATAAACCTGCACACCTGAAACCATCGATATTTGAAAAAAAAAAATCAACAAAAATAAGCAATGGAGAAAGGACTCCCTATCAGCAAGTGGTGCTGAGATAAGTGACCTAGCTAGATGTAGAAGAAATAACACTGGGCCCCTATGTCTCATCATGTACAGAAAGCAACTCAAAAGAAATAAAAGATTGAAATGTAAAACGCTGGGCTGGACACAGTGGCTCAATCCTGGAATCCAAGCACTCTGGGAGGTCGAAGCAGGCAGATGACTTGAGATCCTGGAGTTTGAGACCACCCTGGCCAACATGGTGAAGCCAATGTCTAAGAAAAAACCAAAAGTTAGCTGGGCGTGGTGGCACGTGCCTGTACTCCCAGCTACTCAGGAGAATGAGGCAGAAGAATCACTTGAACCCAGAAGCTGGAAAGTGCAGTGATCTGAGATCACTCCATTGCATTCCAGCCTGTATGAGAGAGTGAGACTTGGTCTGTAAATAAATACGTAAATACATACAAATCCAATACCTGAAACTATTAAAAAAAATCCTGCATGAGGATCTAGCAAATACCCTTCTTGACAGAGGCTTTGGCAAAGCATTTATATGTCAAGTCCCCAAAAGCAATGGCAACAAAAACAATTACTGATAAGTGGGACCTAAAACACAAAAGAGCTGCTGCACAGAACAAGAAACAACCATAGAGTCAGCACACAGCCTACAGAATGAGGGAAAACATTCCCCCACTACGCATCTGAAAAACGTCTAATATCTACGATTTACCATAAAGACCTTAAACAAATAAAACCAGAAAAAAAAAAAAAAAAAAAACCAACAACAAGTTATAAAAGGGCAAGGAACATGAACACTTAAAAGGAGGTGTACCAGTAACTAACGAGCATGAAAACATGTTCGATCTCACTGATCATCAGAGAAATGCAAATCAGAAACATACTGAGATAAGATCTACACTGGTCAGAATGGCAATTATGACACACAGTCCACAACAATAGAGGCTGCTGGGGCAGATGAGCAAAGAAATGCAGGTCCACTGTTGGGGCAAATGCAAACTAGTTCAGATCCCCTGGGGAGCAGTGTGGACATTTCTCAAAGAACCTCAAAGAGAACTACCACCCAACGCTGCAACCCCACTCCTAAGGATCTATAAAAAGGAAAATCCTTCCATCCAAAACTCACATACACTCCTATGTTCACGGCAGTACTACTCACAATGGTAAAGACATGAATCAGCCTTGATGCCCATCAGCAGTGGATAAGAGAAAGGAAATGTGGTACATACACACCACGGAACACTACACAGTCATAAAACACACATACATGCTCTTACCAGAAACCTGGACAGAGCCATAGGCCATTATGAACAAAAGGCAAGAACAGAAAACCAAAATTTTCAAAACAGCTACAAAGGTCAGTTGTGAATGTTCTCTCCACAGAGAAATCATAACTCTGGAGCTCACGGAAGTGCCAGACTCTGAAACTTCATTATGATGCTACCTTTACACAGATCAAATTGTCCCTTGCACCCGCTGGTTATACACACCTACTCTACGGCAATGAAACTGCCGTCCCAATTTGGTAACGCTCATTCTCACCGGAGTGAGATGATATCTGAGTGTGGTTTTGATTGACTTCTTGTGAGGATCAGTAATGTTGATTCAGAATCTTTTACCCGTGCATCCTTCTCAGGTCTTCAGGTTCTTTGCCCAGTCTTACACATCAAATTGAAACAAGTTCATGATAACTTGGCAAACATCTCTAACCACAGCAAAACGTAAATCAAAACCACACTTAGATATTGGTAACAGGTACAGAGTGACACTGAGACACAATGAATCTGTTCTGGTGTTCTACTGCACAGCAGGGTGACTAGGTGACTAGGGTCAACAGAATCTAGAAAATTTTTTCAAAATCAGCTGGAAAATATGGTTCTGAATATTCTCTCCACAGAGAAATAATAATGATGGAAGGTCACAGAGATGCCAGATATGATGATTTGATCACGATACTACACATACATATGTCAAAATGTCCCTTGCACCCTTGGGTTGTGTGTGTGTGTGGGTGAATGTATATACCCACACACACACACACACACACACACACACACACACACACTCTATAGAAACAAAACTGCCATCAAATGTTGCTAGTATTCATTCTAACTGGAGTGAGATGAAATCTGGGTGTGATTTTCACTTACACTTTTGTGTGCATCAGCGATGGTGAGAATCTTCTCTTTGACCTGTGCATCAACCTCATGTCTTCAGGTCCTCTGCCCAGTCCTACACAACAAATTAAAAACAAATTCACAATAACATAGCAAGTACCACTTATCACACACACACAAAAATAAAAAACACACTCAAGATTCCATCTCACTCTACATGCAACAGATGCTACCAGAAAAAAGTTGAAACATATGAAAACACAATCCAATCAAGGTGTGGATTTCCGGAGGAGGCACTTGTCTCCACATGTGGTGGGAAATGGTAAACTAGTATGCACACTAAAGAAACCACTTGGATGTTCCTTGAAATCCTAAAACTACAACTACCATTTTCTCCAGCAATTCTATTCCTAGGTATATACACAGAGGACATGATCAGGGCATGGAAGAGATTATCTGTCATCCCAGGTGGCATTCAGCCCTATGCTCAAAAGCCAAGAAAAGAAATCAGCCTATCTGTCCATCCACAGATGAAGGGATGAAGAATCTCTGGTACCCAGACAGGATGGAATACTTTTATGCCATCAAAATTCATGGAATCCTATCATTTCCAGCAACATGGCTGCACCTGCAGATATTCTGTTCAATCACATCAGAAAGGCAGACAAAGACCAAGCCCGCATGTTCTCACTCATGTGGGAGCTGAAAACTTTAACTCACTGAAGGTGAAAATACAGTAGTGGTCACCACAGACTAGGTGGAGGACAGGACCTCAAGGATTGGCAATAGGTACACAGAGAGTTACAGGAGAGGAATACATTCTGGTATTCCACTCCAAAGCAGGGCGATGATACTTAACAATATGGTTATGCCATTTTCAAAGTAGCTACCAAGGAGGATACTGAATGTTCACACATCGAAGATATCAAACTTACACGTGGTCACAAGCATGGGAAACTCCCTGATTTTATCCATACTCAAGGTATACAAACAAGTATCACAATGTCCCAATGCACCCCTAATTCTGGACATGAAGTGTAAAACAAACGTTTTATGAAATGTTAACAATACACGGCTAAATGTTCACATGGATCCACTGAAGACCCAAGGAACCTGAATATGCAAAGCAATTCTAGGGAATACAAACTCAACTGGAGGCCACACACTCCCCAATTTCAAATTACATGTAACACCTCCACTCATCCAAAGACTACAGTAGTGGCATAAAAATGAATCCATCAACCTAGGGACTTAAGAGAATCTAAACACATACCTGCAGTCAACACATTCTTTTTCAAAGAATGCCTAGAAGATGCAATGAGGCCATGTGCTGTGGCTCACACCAGTACTTCCAGCAGTTTCAGAGACCGAGTTGGGTGGACCTCTTGAGGTCAGGAGTTTCAGACCAGCTTGGCCAAAATGGTGAAATCCTATCTCTAGTAAAAATACAAAAGATATTAGTCAGGTGTGGTGGTGCACAGCAGCAATCCCAGCCACTTGGGAAGATGAGGCAGGAGAATCACTCGAAGCAAGGAGGCGGAGGTGGCAGAGAGCTGAGATCTCACCACTGCACTCCAGTCTGGGTGACAGCATGAGTGGGACTGTGTCCCCAAGGGGAAAAAGGATGAGATGAGGAGTCAGCAGTCTGTTCAATTGAGCAGTCTGAAATGACTGGATAGCCACATACAAAAGAATGAAATAAGACGTTAACGTTATACAATACACAAACACAAACTCGAAATACATTAAACCCTAAACACAAGACCTAAAAGCATAATACTGCTGCAGGAAAACACAGAGTGAGCTTAAGTGAGGAAAACCTGAATCTAGGCTCACAGGATATAAAAGCAAACAACAGACAAAAGAGAAAAATAGAAAAAAAAACACTTCCAACAACAGAAGTCAAAAACTCTAGTTTTTGTTATTGACTTTACCTTACAAAAACAATCACTGCTACTCAGGCACGGTGGCTCACACCTGTAAACCCAGGACTTTGGGAGGCTGAGGTGGGTGGATCACCTGAGGTCAGGAGTTTGAGACCAGCCTGGCCAACATGGTAAAACCCCTTATCTACATACAAAAATTAGGTGGGCGTGGTGACAGTTGTCTGTAATCCCAGCTACTCAGGAAGCTGAGGCAGGAGAATCACTTGAACCCAGGAGGCAGAGGTTGCAGTGAGCCAAGATTGCACCACTGCACTCCAGTCTGGGCAACAAAGTGAGATACTGTCTCAAAAAAAAAAAAAAAAAAAGAAGACGTTCAAGTGATCAACCAACATGAAAAAATGCACAACCTCAGTGCAATGCAACTCCCAAACACAATAAGATATCATCTCACGTTGGTCACAATGGGTAATTTTCCAAAGTCAAAACAACATGCCGGTGAGGCAGCAAAGGAAAGGGAACGCTGCTACACTCTTGGTCAATGTGAAAACTAGTTCACACTGTGCAAACCAGTTGAGAGATTCTCAAAAAACTTAAAACAGAACTACCATCAGACCCAGCAATTCCACGACACTTGGTATCTACCCAAAAGACAATAAATCATTCTATCAAAAGACACATGCTCTCCCGCATTCATGGCCATGCCATTCACAAGAACAAAGATGTGGAAGCGTCCTAGGTGACCAGCAACAGTGGATTTCAGTTTTTGTTTTTGTTTTTTTTTTAATGTGGTGCATACACATCACAAAATACTACACAGCCATAAGAAGAACACACAATCATGTCCTAAGCAGCATGGATAGACCCGGGGCTTATTATGTTTAGCAAACCAAGGCAAGAACAGCAATCCAAATACTCAAAAAAAAGAAAAAAGAAAGAAAGAAACAAACAAAAAGTCTAGAACTTGAGTGATGAATGTCAACTTACAGAACAAAACCAAAGCCAAATTTTTGAAGACAGGAAGTAGTGTGATACCATCTTTTGTGGGAACTCTTGGCTTCCCCCAAAATTAGAGAACTGGGGAGAAAGAAGCCTCAGCTCAGAATCTGTGACTGGGTTGGAAGTGGAGGCTGGAAATGTGCTCAAGGTCAAACTTTCCTCCTCCCTTCAAAGGAGCCTGGAGTTTTACCAGTGAGCCTAGAGTGAATATTCACCCCGCCGTCCACCCCAGGAGATCCCTTTAAACCAGGAGCGCACAGTGAGGACAGAAACATGAATGTGCACTAACAAGTCCTGAAAGTTTAGAGGGTGATTCTCCATTTCCCCGTGGCACACAGCAGAAGAACTGTGGTCTCTAGGTTCCAGGAAATGCCTGTGAGAGAGCTGTGTCCCCCAGATTCCCTTCATCACAGATGACACCCAGTGCTTAAGCCTACACCCCTTGTGACCAATCCCAAGGAGTATTGACTAATCTAAACCAAAGGCTCTGATGTTCCACAAAAAGAAAAGAGCGGGTGGACTGCAAAGAGAATCTCTCATGAATGCAGCACCCTCATAGCCCATACAGACAGTTCTTACCATGATGCCAAGAAACTGAAAACAACAAGCCAGACCTCACACACATTTCCATTTTCCTTCTGATTTCATACCCCCTCCTTCAGCCCCTCCTCACAATCAGCAGGGATAACCTGGAGGCTCCTGGGAACCTTTCCCCATTGGGTTTTTACTGGCACATAGTTCCCTACCTGGATGAGTCTCCACATCACTTATACTCTCCAGCATCAAGTCTTTAGAAACAAAAACACCAGGATAAGTCATTAGAGAGTGTGACTCACCCACTCCTCCTACGTTAGCTGAAGCTGAATGATGGGCTTTTCTCCCATGCCAAGCTGCTTCTTACCTGATCCCCTAATCTTTCTTCTGGATTGACAAACCTTCCTACAGCTTCTTGGGCCAGAGTTCTATACTGGCAAAATCACTTTCATGAGAATCCCAAGCCTCTTTCCCAGCAGGAACCCAGAAACAGGTTTCTATACAATGAAGCTAGCAAGTTTTTCCCTCGGGAAGTGAGTTATTTCATGGTACATACCTTTTCCTTTCCAAGATCTTATCTGCAATTATATAAAAGAAAACATTATGAGAATCAGATTCTGCTGTGTGCTTCACACAGATCTGTTATTCTCTTGACAATGATAAAAAACCAGAAGGCAGTACAGTGATTGAGCCATAGGTCAAAATCCCCAAAGACTAGCACAGAGGATAGCTATAGAAAAACAAGACCTCTATTCACAGAATTTACCTTTAAATTTAATTTGATATGCAAACGCACAATGCTTCATCCAAGGAGGAAAACTGGTATTGTGGAAAATGCCTCAGTATTGCAGTTGATAATGCATGCTGTCATTTAAAAGCAGCATAGTGTACCATGTATCAGTTGGGAAGACACGCTTACTGAATTCCAGCCCCACAAAGACAATAGTGTACAGTGTACATAATGTACATTGCCAGGTTTTCAAATCAAAATTAATTGAGAAGTAAAGAATCAGGAAAGCAACATTGATGTAGAAGACAAAAAAGGGGGATCTTACCTGGACATCATCATCATCATCATCATCATCATCACAATCAACATCACCATCATCGTCATCATCATCTTCATCTTTGCATTGTGGTGAGCATCTTAAAAACAGGCCATCCTCAGGACGAGCTGGAAGGGCCTAGAGGAAAGATCAGTGCACCGGTGGTTGGTGACTGTGAGTCACTCAGGGAGCTTTGCTGGATGTGGTGTATGGAGGTGGTTGATATACAAGAATGGACTGAGTTGATACTGGGCTATTTCTCTGAGTGGAAGATGGATGGCAGAGGAGGGGAGCTGGAAAGACATGAGACATGGAGACCTTGGCTTCGTACTAGAGGCATCGGGCAGCAACACAAAACAGTCAACCCAAAATGGAACTAAAATGCACACTGAGGGTCAATGGAAGAGTGCCTTCCTGCCTCTCAAATGTTTTGAAACTCTTCTAAACAAACAGCCATTAATTAGTGTATTCAAGACCGTGTCAGTACACTAGAATCTAATCATGCTGATACTACATTTAGCATCTGTTTTAAAGGATTTATTACTTGATTAAAAGCCTATTTTAGGGGTGAAATGGACTCAATTTTACCCAAAGCACTCTATTCTATTAATCACACATTCTTTTTCATAGAGATCATTAAAAAATTCAATATTAAAACGCTACAATTAAAAATAGTCATGATTTCCCATTTGTAAGTCTTATTCTAGAACGACTTCTACACACCCTTTTGGGGCCCTGTGATGAGGGGCTTCAGCACCTCCTGTGTGACTCTCCCTGGGGAGATTCCCTAAAAATCAAGCTTCATTCAAACAGGCCAAGCTCACACAGCCAGCTCTACATACACCAGTGAAGCTGAGAGACTTGACTTTGACCACTTTCTGCCATGAAGATAAGTTTAAAAGTTCAAATACACATTATCTACTGAAATGAGGAAATGTATACCAATAGAAATGAACAAATTCATGAAAAAATGTACATGAGTATGGGGGTGATTTTTGGTTAACTAGCTTACATAAAAATTATTTTTTTGGCCGAGTACTCTGGCTCACACCTGTAATCCCAGCACTTTGGGAGGCTGAGGCAGGGGGATGACCTGAGGTCAGGAGGTCATGACCAGCCTGGCCAACATGGTGAAACCCTATTTCTACTAAAAATACAAAAAGTTAGCCAGGCATGGTGGTGAGCGCCTGTGATCCCAGCTACTCAGGAGTCTCAGGCAGGAGAATTGCTTGAACCTGGGAGGCAGATGTTACAGTGAGCCGAGATCATGCCATTGCACTCCAGCCTGGGCAAGAAGAGTGAACCTCCATCTCTCTCTCTCTCTCTCTCTCTCTCTCTCTCTCTCCCCCCCCCGTCTCTCTCTCTTTCTCTCTCTCTCTCTCTATATATATATATATAATTATATACGATGCCTATTCATTCAGACATACAAAATATTGGTATAGGAAATCAAAAATTCTTATCAGTCATGTTAAATCTAACTTATCATCTGTCAACATGAAGATCCTAGCAAATAAGGAAGGTACAAATAAGTGGAAAGGCATCCTGTATTCATGGATAGGAAGACTAAACCTGACTAACACACAATACTACACAATGATCTACAGACTCACAACAATTACTATCAAACTGGTAACACCCATCAGTGGAGAAATGGAAAAGATAATCCTACAATTTTAATGAATTTTATGTGCCTTATGTAACCATGATGACGTTAAAAAAATAGTGTTATAGGATGCAGGTTCATGAGATTGAAATGCACACACACACACACACACACAAAATACAGAAATATAGAGAGTTTGTTTCTAGCATAGGGGCACTCATAAGTTTCACAGATATAGAGAGCCCAGAATTAAATGCACACATATACAGTAAATTGATCTTCAACAAAGGTGTCAAAAATACACAATCGGGGGAAAGGAAAGCCTCTTCAACAAATGATGGTAAAACTGCACATTCTCATTCAAATGAAGAAATAGAATGCTGATAGAGTCCTCAAGGTTGTGCTTCTCCCTCCATTTCCAAGACACTGGAGCTTTTGCACTGAGCCCAGATTGAATTTTCATTCTGTCCTCCACGCCGAGGAAGAGCTCTTGATACCAGAGGTAAGCAGGGAAAAACAGACAAATGAGTGTGCTGCCAGGAAACTTAACAGTTCATAAGGTGAGGATCAATCTCTCCTATGCCTCTGGGCACACCACAGAATTTTGTCTCCAGCATTAAGTAACTGCCTGTGATAGAACTCTGTCCTAAACTAAAGGCTTTGAGATTTTGCAGTGGCAGAGGCAGGAAAGAGCAGGTGTTCTAAAAAGATCATCTTTAAATAATAAATAAGAAGAGGTGATCAAAAACACAGGATACTCAAAATCTCATAAACTCAAAAGAACAAACTTCACTTACGTTTACTTTTTCTTTTTCTCTTTCTACACCCTCCCTCAGCCTCCCAAGCAGCAGGTATAACATGAAGGCTCCTGGAAATGCTGTGTTATTACACCGCACTTGAAATCTTCTTACTTACCTAGAAAGGTATACTCTTCCCTGCTGAGATTCTCGAGAATCCACTCTTTAGAACGACCAACATCAGGATAAATCAGGGAGAGGTGCACTCACTACTCCGCCTCCAGGTGAAGACACAACGGCTTACACAAAATCTCCTGGTTGGTCCTCTGGGCTCACACACATTTCTACAGCCCCTCTGGTCATACGTGTACACTTGCAAAATCATTTGCTCTCACCAGATCCCCAATATTGTTTAACAGGAACCCAGATTAAGGTTTCTATATAGTAAAGCCAGCAAGTCTGTTTCTCAGAAAGTGAGTTAGTTCAAGGTACATACCCAGGACAGGTGATGGTAAAATCTGCAACGAGACAAAAGAAGATGCCATGAGGATCCGATCAATTCTGCTGCACCCCTTACACAGTTCTGTGAGTCTCTTGATGACTTCAGAAAACTACCTGTGAAACAGTGGTGAGTCAAAGTCAAAGTCAAAGGCCAAACATTCTAGAATAGAGGACACTCATGGAAAAAACAAGAGCTTTTCCCACAAAATTTATCCTTGACGTTGGTTTAGGTTGGTAAATGCACAATGCCTAATCCAAGGAGAAAAACTGGTGTGGAGGAAAATGTCTCTGCATTACAGTTGGTGATGGATGCTGTCCTTCAAAACCATCATAGTGTGTCATGTATTAGATGAAAGGAAACTGCCACTGAACTCCATCCTCACAAAGAGAATAGTGTGTGTCGTACATAATGTGCCTTGTCATATTTTTATATCAAAATTAATTGAGAAGGAAAGAAATCAGATGAAGGAAATAATGTATACAGTGGTCCATTTTTAACACAAAGTGCCTTGAACCGGTTTAGGTCAGCAAAGGATAGAAGAAATAGGATGTGCCAGGCTCCTGATTGGATGGGCAATACCTGCTCATTGGGGCCCCTCTCCTCCCCATTTAGTTGCCCTCACTTCAACCAAAGAAGATTAGTCTAAGATGAAAGTTTACTAGCCAGAAAATAGCTCGTTTTGTCTGTTCTTCTCAGCCTGCCCAGCTACTTAGGTCATAAGTCAAATACTTGAAGTGCCCCTGAGCTGACTAGGATAGCAATGCATTGTGGGCTGCAACAAAATGCAGTAAGACAACTCTAGAAAAATACCTAAAGTCTCTCCCCAAAAATCAATAGGCAACACCTGGGAAGATTGTGACCCCACAGTTCTCAGCCTATGAGGAACCAGGGGAGGGACCTGCACACTAGGGGATAAATTGCTTGTGGAAAGTGTGCTGGGTGTGTCTGCCCATCAGACACCGGATCTTGCAACACTGTCATTAAAAGTCTCACTTTCTGCCAGGTGGAGTGGCTCACACCTGTAATCCCAACACTTTGGGAAGCTGAGGTGGGCAGATTACCTGAGGTCCGGAGTTCGAGACCAGTCTGGCCAACATGCTGAAACACCATCTCCACTAACAATACAAAAATTAGCTGGGCATGGGGACACATGCGTGTAATCCCAGCTACTCGGGAGGTTGTGGCAGGAGAATTCATTGAGCCCAGGAGATGGAGCTGAGATTGCACCACTGCACTCCGGCCTGGCAAACTGAGCGAGACTCTGTCTCAAAAGGACAAAAAAAAAAAAAAAACAAAAAAAAAAAAAAGGAAAGAAAATCTCACTCTTGCTGTTTTTCAGCTCCCTGAGTCCATTCTTTGGGTTTGGACTGGTGAGTTTGTTTCTCACATCAGAAAACCAACATTTCCTTACAAGACAAAGAAAGGTGTTCTTACCTGGACATCATCATCACCATCATCATCACCCCAGTCATCATCTTCACTTGGTGGTAGGCATACTAAACTCAGGTTGTCCATAGAAAAAGCTGGAAGGACACAAGAAAGATCAGTGCACCGATGGTTGGTGACTGTGAGTCACTCAGGGAGCTTTTCTGGATGTGGTGTATGGAGGTGGTTGATTAACAAGCATGAACTGAGTTGATGCTGGGCTATTCCCCTGAGTGGAAGAGGGATGGCAAAGGAGGGGATCAGGAAAGACATGAGACATGGAGGCCTTGGCCTTGTACTAAAGACATCATGCAGCAACACAAAACAGTCAACCCAAAATGGAAATAAAGCACACACTAAGGGTCAATGGAAGAGTGCCTTCCTCCGTCTCAAATGTTTTGAAACTCTACGAAACAAACAGCATTTTCTTAATGTATTCAAGACTGTGTAAGTACATTAGGACCCAGTTATGCTGGTACTACATGTAGCATCTCCTTTAAAGGATTAGTTACTTAATTTATTGGTGGAAAGGATTCAATTTTACCCAAATTACTCTGTTCTACTGATCACACAGTTTTGTTTGTTTGTTTGTTTGTTCATTTGTCAGTTTGTTTGTTTCTGAAACGGAGTCTCACTCTGTCATCCAGGCTGGAGTACTGTGGCACGATGTTGGCTCACTGCAAGCTCCACCTCCTGGGTTCACACCATTCTCCTACTTCAGACTCTGGAGTAGCTGGGACTACAGGCACCCGACACCACGCCTGGGTAACTTTTTTGTATTTTCAGTAGAGACGGGATTTCACCATGTTAGCCAGGATGGTCTCCATCTCCTGACCTCATAATCTGCCCACCTCAGCCTCCCAAAGTGCTGGGATTACAGGCATGAGTCACGGCACCAGACAGATCACAATTTCTTTTTCATAGAGGTCATTTAAAAAATTAAGTATTAAAATGCTAAAATGAAAAATAGTCATGATTTCCTCTTTGTAAGTCTTCTTCTGGAACCATGGTGTGTGCACACAATTTTTTGGGTTCCTGTGATCAAGGGCTTCAGCAGCTCTGTGTCGCTCTCCCTCAGGAGATTCCCTAAAGATCAGGCTTCATTCAAACAGGCCAAGCTCACACAGCTTGCACAACCTACACCAGTGAAGCTGAGAGACATGACTCTAAAAACTTTCTGCCATGAGGATAAGTTTCCAGGTTCAAATATACATGAGCTACTGAAATGAGGAAATGCATACCAATAGAAAATGAGCAAATTCATGAAAAACTGTCCCTGAGTATGGGGGTGATTTTTGGTTAAGTAGCATACATAATATTTTTTATTTGATGCATAATCATTCAGACAGACAAAATATTGGCAAAAGATACAAATTTGGCCAGGCACGGTGGCTCATGCTCGTAATCCTAGCACTTAGGGAGGCCAAGGTGGGTGGATCATGAGATCAAGAGATCAAGACCATCCCAGCCAACAAGGTAAAATCACATCTCTACTAAAACTACAAAAATTAGCTGGATGTGGTGGCATGCATCTGTAGACCCAGCTACTCAGGAGGATAAGGCAGGAGAATCACTTGAACCCAGGAGGTGGAGGTGGCAGTGAGCAGAGATCATATCACTGCACACCTGTATGGTCACAGAGTGAGACTCTGTCTCAAAAACAAAAAAACAAAAAAAGAAATCACAAATTCATATCAGTCACATTAAATCTAACTAATCAGCTGTCAACATAAAGATTCTAGAAAGTAAAGAACATAGAAATAAGTTGAAAGGTTTCCCATATTCATGGATAGGAAGACTAAACCTGACTAACACACAATACTACACACATGATCTACAGACTAACAACAACTGCTACCAAACTGGCAATAGCCATCTGTGCAGAAATGGAAAAGATAATCCTAAGATTTTAATGAACTTTCATGTGCCTCAAATAGCCATGGCAACATTGAAAAATAAGAGTGTTGGAAGATGCACATTCATGAGATTGAAATCTAAAAATAAAAATAAAAAAAAAACAGAAAAATTCAGACAGCATGCTTCTACTGTGGGGGACACCCATAAGTATCACAGATATAGAATCGACAGCACAGAATTAAATGCATACATACAGAGTCAGCTGATCTTCAACAAAGGTGCCAAGAATACACAATGGGGAAAGGAAAACGACTTCCACAAATGATGGTAAAACTGCATATTCTCATTCACATGAAGAAATGGAATACTGACAGTGTGCTCAAGGCTGTGTTTCTCCCTCCATTTCTAAGACACTGGAGCTTTTCAGTGAGCCCACAGTGAATTTTCATTCTGTCCTCCATGCCCAAGGAGATGTCTTGATACCAGAGGTAAACAGCAAGGACAGAAAAATGAAATTGCTGTCATGAAACCTATGTTCATAATGTGTGGATCAATCTCTCCTATGCATCTGGGCACACCGCAGAAGAGTTTTATATTCAGGATTAAGTAACTGCCTGTCACAGAACTGTGTCCCAAACCAAAGGCTCTGATATTTTGCAGTGGCACAGGCAGAAAAGAGCAGGTATTCTCTGAAAAATCATCTTTAAATAATAAACCAAGAACAGGTGATTGAAAACACAGGATACTCAAAAGCCCATGAACATAATACTCCTCACCATGATGACATTAAACTCTGAAAATAACAAACGTGGCTTATATTAACTTTTTCTTTTTCTCTTTCTACTGCCTCCCTAAGCCTCCCAAGCAGCAGGTATAACATGAAGGTTCTTGGAAATGCTGTTTTATTAGACCCCATCTGAAGTCTTGTTGCCTACCTGGAAAGGCATCCTCTTCCCTGCTGAGATTTTCCAGAATCCACTCTCTAGAACCACCAACATCAGGATAAGTCAGTGAGAGGTGCACTCACTTCTCCTCCTCCCAGTGAAGACTCACTGGCTCACACAAAATCTCCTGGTTGGTCCTCTAGGTTCACACACATTAATACAGCCGCTCTGGTCATAGCTATACACTTGCAAAATCATTTACTCTCAACAGACCCCCAACATTTTTTAACAGGAATCCAGATTAAGGTTTCTATATATTCAAGCCAGCAAATTTGTTTCTCAGAAAGTGATTTGGTTCAAGGTATGTACCCAGGACAGGTGGTGGTAAAATCTGCAATGAGACAAAAGAAGATGCTATGAGGATCAGATCAATTCTGCCGCCCCCTTACACAGATCTGTTAGTCTCTTGATGACTTCAGAAAACTACTTTTGAAACAGTGGTTAAGTCCATGTCAAAGACAAAACACTCTAGCATAGAGGACATGTATGGAAAAGACAAGAGCTTTTCCCACAGAATTTCTTTGAAGTTGATTTAGATTGGTAAACTCACAATGCCTAATTCGAAGAGGAAAACTGGTGTGGACGAAAATGCCTCTGCATTACAGTTGATGATGGATGCTGTCATTCAAAAACATCCTACCATGTCATGTATTAGATGGGAAGACATTCCCAGTGAACTCCACCCCAAGAAGGACTATTGTGTATGTCATACATAATGTGTCCTGTCATATTTTATACCAAAATTAATTAAGAAGGAAAGAAATCAGCTGAAGGAAATAGTGTATACAGTGGTCCATTTTTAAGACAAAGTGCCTTGAAGTTGTTTAGCTCAGCAAAGGACAGAAGAAATACTAGGCTCGTGGTTGGATGGGCAATGCCGGCTTGTTGGGTCCCCCTTCCACCCCGCTTAGTTGTCCTCACTTTAACAAAGAAGTATAGGCTAAGTTAAAAGTTTACTAGCATGCAAAACAGCTCGCTTGGTCTGTTCTTATCAGCCTGCTCAGTTCCTTAGGTAGTAAGTCAAATACTTGAAGAGACCCTGAGCTGACTAGGATGGCAATGCATTGTGGGCTTCCAGAAAATGCAGTAAGACAACCATAAATATATATATTTATAGATATATATTTCTATTTATAGATATATCTTGCAAGACCATCATTAAAATTCTTACTTTCTCTGTTCTGTAGGCCTCTGAGTCCATTCTTTGGGTGTGGATGGGTGAGTTTGTTTCTCACATTAGGAAAGCAGCATTTCCTTAGAATGCAAAGAAATGGGGTCTTACCTGGGCATCATCATTATCTTCCTCACTTGGTGGCAGAGATTTTAAACTCAGGTGGTCCTCAGGGGGGCCTAAAAGGACACAGAGTTAATGTCAGTGCCCTGGTGGTTGGAGACTGTGAGTCCCTCAGGAAGCTTTGCTGGATGCGGCATATGGAGCGTGGGACTGAAGATTCTGAGACCATCTCAGAGAAACAACTACGTTCAAGTAGTGAGCATGAGGGAGTGTCACCAGATACCTCGCATCTTAGTCAGTGCCTGGACCTAATAAGACTCTGCATTCTCAAGTCAAAGACCAAGGCTTTGATGTTTGCTGTGACATAGACAGGAAAAACTGGTCTTCTGGGAAAGGTAACCATTAAACACCAGAGTAAGGAAAAAAAGGGTTACAAACACAGCACACAAAGCCCATGGAGGCAAATGACCTCATCTCTATCTTATTAAAATACAAAAGGAACAAGTCACACTTCTACACATATTTCCTTTGGTTCTGACTTCATTGCCCTTTTCCTGATTTCCAAAGCAACAGGTGTCACCCAACTGCTCCCAGAGATCCTCCTAGACTATCATGCTCTACCTGCAGGTCTGCCTCAATGCAGCTGCCCTCATGGACGGTGTCCATTGGCCAATCTTTAGAGACAAAAACTCCACAAGAAGTTATTCCAGAGAGCACCTCGCCCACCCTCCTACTCCAGGTGAGGCCACATTGGGTTGTACGAGATCACTCTGCCCTTCCCTCGGTGTTGTCAGACTCTCCCTGGACTCTGGGGAGTCAGAGGTCTCTAGAAAGGCATTGCTCACACTTGCCAGCCTTCAAGTGAGAAAGAGGAACTGAAGGAACCACCTTTCAACTTTTTCCTTCCAATGGCCCATTATAGGTCTCACCTCCAATCTCACAGCCCTGAGATTCCCACTGTAAGGTGCACGCTTTGAGTTAGAGGAGTTCAATAATCAGCCCCTCAGCCAGGCTTACAGCAGATGTGAAAGAACATTCTGTGGGGATGGAAATCTCTCCGGTGCATGAACAGAAAGCTGCTGGGGGATTGCATGGCAGCTGCTATAATGAAGTTCTGAAATTCTTTTTTTTTTTTCGAGATAGAGTTTCACTCTTGCTGCCCAGGTTGGAGTACAATGGCATGATCTCGGCTCACTGCAACCTCCACCTCCCGGATTCAGGCGATTCTTCTGTCTCAGTCTCCTGAGTAGCTGGGATTACAGGCATGCACCACCACACATGGGCTAATTTTTGCATTTTTAGTAGAGATGGGGTTTCACCATGTTGGCCAGGTTGGTCTCGAACTCCTGACCTCAGCTGATCCACCCGCCCCGGCCTCTCAAAGTGCTGGAATTACAGGTATGAGATGCCACGCCCAGCCCTGAACTTCTAATTGAAAATATTTAAATGTATTTAAATATGAAGAGGCACATATATGACTGAGAACCGCACTAGACGGCACAGGAGACCCAGACATGAGGAAGACATGACTCTCCTCACCTGGTGTTTTCTTGCAAAATAGTTCGCAGCTCTGCTCCTACCATAAATTTATGGATACTTACTGGACATCTGCAAAAGGTCCTGTGGGTCCGGGGATATAACAATGAGGACAATATCCAGGTACAGAGGGATGCGTACAGGGGGCGCACGTGCACACAAGCGAAGAGCGTGGCCCTGCACACCGTGTCTAGACAGGATCAGAGCAGCAGGAGCCGAGGGCCAGAGGCACTTCACTGTCCTCAAGAGCTCAACCTCATCTCCAGGGACCCTGACTTAGGAGCTGGGGCAGGCTCCAGGATTGGTGTAGGGCTCAACAGGCTGGACAGACTGAGAAGGGAACATTTCCACACCTGTGCTAGATCCAGGCCCAGGGCTGACCTAGAACTCATCCCAGGGATGTGTTCACTACAATGCCCATGGGGCCTAACAGGTTCTCCCCAGGACTGACCTCTGGGATAAGGACTAATGAGGAAGACACAGTCACTGCCCTGGCAGGAAACACCCATAGCCAGGGTTCCTCTATCCACAGTGTGGGAAAATATAACACAGATAGAGTTTGACACTGAAGACTCCAAACCTTCTATACAATAAGTGGAAACTAATGTGTTCTGGATTCCACAGAAGGGTTGCAAGGATGAGCTGGACTCTGGAATCCGTCACCATCCCTTTGCTGAGCTCCTGGTGCACTGGAACTCATGTCCCTCCCCACCTCCCCTGCTACTTGGGAGTGCTGCAGCTACAGGCCCAGTGTTATGGGGTCAGTCCCGTTGAAACACATTTCAGCCAGGCATGGTGGCTCACACTTGTAATCCCAGCACTTTGGAAGGCACAGGCGAGTGGATCACCTGATGTCAGGAGCTCGAGACCAGCCTGGCCAACATGCAGAAACCTTGTCTCTATTACAAATACAAAAATTAGCTGGGCATGCTGGCCCATGCCTGTAATTCCAGCTACTTGGCAGACTGAGACAGGAGAATTACTTGAACTTGGGAGGTGGACGTTGCAGTGAGCTGAGATCGCACCACTGCACTCCAGCCAGTGAGACTGCACCACTCACTCCCGAGTGAGACTCCATCTCAAAAGAAAAGAAAAAGAAAAGACCACACACACACATTTCTGGGCCAGAAAACCCTTGGCCAACAGTGTCTCCTCAAGGACCATCCCTCAAGTGACTTCCAGAAGAGGTGAAAAAGAAAAACTCATCTGTTCCAGCCCCAGGAAGATCAGGCCTGGGACCTGTCTGTGTCTGTCCTGACCCTGAAGTCCATCCCTGCTGACTTGTGTTCTGTCTGCTCTGTGTCAGACAAGTGGGGACCTGATTCCTGTTCTGACCCCTCACCAATTTCTGCTGGTGTCACTGCCATCATTGCACAAAGAGATGGAGATGACAAGAGAAAGCAATGAAACTCCATTCTTGAGGCATTTAGGATGATGTCCACACCATGCTCTCGGCAGGCAGGAAGGCCAGGTCCTGCTCACTCCTACTCAGAAGGGGTCTCAGAGGTATGAGTACTAACCCTGTGATATTTCTCTACAGCTCCTCTCTTTTTTTCGTTTTTTTTGAGACAGAATCTAGCTCAGTCACTCAGGCTGGAGTGCAATGGTTTGTTCTCGGCTCACTGTAACCTATGCCTCCTGGGTTCAAGTGATTCTCCTGCCTCAGCCTCCGGAGTAGCTGGGATTACACGCACCTGCCACCACACCCAGCTCATTTTTGCATTTTCAGTAGAGATAGGGTTTCACCAGGTTGGCCACGCTGGTTTCAAACTCCTAACCTCAGACAATCCATCCACCTCCTATTTTTTTTTTTTTTTTTAAGGTCTGCGATACATGTGCAGGATGTACAGGTTTGTTACATGGGTAAAACTGTGCCATGGTGCTCTGCTGCACCTGTCAACCCATCAGCTAAGTATTAAGCCCTGCATACATTAGTTGTTTATCCAGATGCTCTCCCTTCCCCTGCCCACTGACAGGCCCCAGTGTGTGTCATTCGCCTCTCTAACACTGTACATATGCTAAGACCACTCCCTTGCTGATGACAAGTCTAAGTGATGGGTTGTGGGAGACTCTCTTGCCTGTTTTTGTCTGGAGAGACTGCCTGGCTTCAGGTTCCTGATAACAGTGAGGACCGGGAGTGCAGTGTGAGAAACAGATGGCTCAGTGAAGAGCTGTGATCATCCACTAGAGTCCCTGGAGACAGCCGTATTATTTAGATGGTGTGGGTATGTGTGCAGGCGGGTTGGAAGGTAGCTAGGGGTGAACCAATGTGTAGTGATTGTGAGTGTGTCTGTAAATGTGTGTTTTCCCCCCAAAATGTGGCCCCACATGCCCAGCACAGTACAAGTGTCACTTTTCTTGAATTCCTGGTCTATGTGGTCCTCTCACCTCAGCCTCCCAAGTCATGTCATTCTTCTAATAGAAAGGAAGAGAAACTTCAGCACCACCATACTCTTTACATAAATGACCTCTTTCTTCCCTCACCACAGCTGTACCTGAAACTCAGTTTAATATCCCTACTCCTTAGATACAGAGAGTGCAGAAAGGAGTGAACCCAGATTTTGACCTCCTGAATGGAAGAGGCAAAAGTGAACCCAAAAATGGGTCCCAATGTTGATGGCATGTTTTACTCAACTGTGTCATCACTCAGGCTTGGTGACAGGACCCCACACCAGGGAGTTCCAGCACCTATGTGTGCCCCTGGAACTGTGTGGCCTATAAGCTACCAAACTTTGCCCATCATCAACTGGGGCCCCAGTGGTCACATAACCCTGGGTAGCAAAAGGTACAGGGAACAAGAGATGTTGGCATGGACATTACCGTGAAATACACATAGAAAGCCCACAGGCTTCTGGTCAGCTCACAGATTCTGAGAAGTGTAAGGGATCATGTAGAACAGTGCAGGTCAACATCTGTCAGTGCTGGGCTCATTCCTCAGCACTTGGTCAAAGCAGGGAAGATCAGGAAGATACTGCATTGTATTTCATAATACGACTACCTCAAGCCTTAGAAATGCTCCAATCCATGGCTGGGTGTGGTGGCTGAAACCTGTAATCCCAGCACTTTGGGATGTTGAGGCAGTGGATCACCTGAGGTCAGGAGTTTGAGACCAGCCTGGCCAACATGGTGAAAGCCTGTCTCTACTAAAAATGCAAAAATTAGCCAGGCATGGTGGCCCATACCTGTAATCCCAGCTACTTGGGAGACTGAGGCTGCAGAATCACTTGAACCTGGGAGGTGGAGGTTGCAGTGAGCTAAGATTGAGCCACTGCACACGCCAGCCACTGCACACTCCAGTGAGACTCTGTCTCAGAAAAATAAAGAAATAAATAAAAAGAGATGCTCCAATCCATAGCAGACAGACAAGGGCCAGTGCCACATCAGAACTCAGGACAACATTATCATTAGCCTGGTGCCCATCACCCTCACTGGAGTCCTCCTGCACAGCTAGGTGAGTGAGGCTCAGCACTCATCAGGTACTGATCCCCATGGGGAACTGTCCCACTGTCAGGGGCTGGGGCGAGCATGAGCAGCCACTGACTCAGTGGATGCACACACAGTGTAAAGAAATGGAAGATGTGGGCTGGGCGCGGTGGCTCATGCATATAATCCCAGCACTTTGGGAGGCCGAGGCAGGTGGATCACGAGGTGAGGAAATTGTGGCCGTTCTGGCGAACACGGTGAAACCCCGTCTCTACTAAAAATACAAAAACATAACCAGGTGTAGTGGCGGGCACCTGTAGTCCCTATTCAGGAGGCTGAGGTTAAAGAATCACTTGAACCCAGGAAACACAGGTTGCAGTGATCTGAGATCACACCACTGCACTCCAGCCAGGGCAACAGACCAAGACTCCATCTAAATAAATAAATAAATAAAAATTTAAAAAATAAACTACCATAAGGGATGGTAGAAAAGAAACAATCTGACTCTTGCCTGGTTCCTTCATTTAGGTACCAAACTGGCCAGGTAGGTAAGCTAGAGAATGGGATGGGGATTCCAAAATTGGGGTATTTGAATTTTCATTGAAAAAAGGGCTCTCCCTTTTCTAGATCAAAAAAGCCTCAATGACAAAGACAAGAGGCAGAGTCAGCCTTTGCCCCCATGCCCCAGATCTGGGAAAGCTGGCTATGGGCAGGAGGGAGCTGGAAGCTGAGGATGTCTCTGGGGATGAGGCTATGGGAAGGGGGTGAGGGTGGCCACAGGCATGCCAGAGAGGAAACAGCACCCGTGGCTTTTTTACCTGTGGGCATCTTTTGGTTGCCGATGTGCTGCAGTTCGTGGCCCTCGGTGGCTCCCACATCCAGCTTGCCGGGCTCTACACTAGTGGATTCTGATGTTGCAGCAGCCACAGCCTCATAAATAACAGATTCATAACAGGGCGCCACCTTCCCCCTGCACCAGCTACAGGTGGAGTCGATACAACAGGTCAGTACACACCCCATGGGGCACCCACACTCCTCTCCACTCCTGCCTGAGCCTTCGATGAAACTGAAACGGTGCTGCCCGAGCAGCCACACTACTGAGGCTGGCACAGCACTTGTAGAAGCAGCCTGACCCCAGGCAGATCTGGGGCCTCAGCCCTTACTCTGGTGCCACCTCCCAAACTGGCTGGTCTATGAGGTCAGGGACCTGCTGTCGCACAGTCGGAGCTCCTCCTTCTTCCACTACCAGCTACCGACTGAGGGTTGCTGGCCCTGGCTGATGCCTATAACCACAAAGCTTCCTATGTCACCTGCTTACCAGGAAACAGCCAGGTCAGGCTAGTGACTCACAATGTCCAGCCCCACAACCCCACCCAATGCCTCACAATGCCCATCCCTGCTGCTGCCCACCTTGTGGCCACCCTGCCCCTCTGTGGTGACGGTACTACTCAGGCTTTTATTCACCCTGGGCTGCCTGAGCTTTCCAGTCCTGAGGAAAGTGCGGGGGAGTTATTATTGGAAGTCACCCTTGGCAAGAAACTCAATAGAAAACCCTGGTACAACCGGGTGTGGTGGCTCACGCCAGTAATCCTAGGGCTTTGGGAGCCTGAGGGGGGTGGATCACTAATATCATCTCTACTAAAAATATAAGAATTAGCCTGGCATGGTAGCGGGGGCTTGTGGTCTCATCTACTCAAGAGCCTGAGGCAGGAGAATTGTTTGAACCCGGGAGTTACAGGTTGCAGTGAGCCAAGATCATGCCATTGAACTCCAGCCTAGGCGAGAGAGATTCTGTCTCAAAAAAAAAAAAAAAAAAGAGAGAGAGAGAGAGAGAGACATTATGTTCATCTGGAAGAACGGGTAAGGCTAAAGGCAGTGGAAATGACTGCAGTGGATGGAAAAGTCTTGTGATCATTTGGGAGAGAGAACAGGAAGCGCTAGATGATTAGATGTGGAAGAACAGGGCAAGTAAAAGGAAAAACAGGCTGCCGAGGCTCTAGTTTGAAGGACTGGGTAAATAGCAATGACTTTCTCCTACGCAGAGAATGGAGGAAGAGGAATAGGTATGGGGAATAAGATAGTTTTCAGTTGGGTGCAATGACTCACGCCTGTAATCCCAGCACTTTGGGAGGCCGAGCTGGGCGGATAATGAGGTCAGGGGTTTGAGACTAGCCTAGCCAACATGGGGAAACCGCATCTCCACTAAAATTACAAAAATTAGCCAGATGCGATGGTGGGTGCCTGTAGTCCCAGCTACTCAGGAGACTAAGGCAGGAGAATCACTTGGACCAAGGTCGCGGAGTTTGCAGTGAGCCGAGATCATGCCACTGCATTCTAGCCTGAGTGACAGAGTGAGACTCCGTCTCAAAAAAAGGGGATAGTTTTGGACTCTTAAGTATTGCATTGAAATGGAGCTCTCTGGTAGAAAATTAGATAGAACCTCTGTAGGATAACTCCATTCTGTGACATCACAAGTCATGTTTAAAAAAAAACGCACACACAAAGTCAAACCATTACAGAAATTTCCTAAAATTTACACACTGAAATATGACAACTTTTTAGTTATTACTTTCCTTTTTATTTATTGATTGATTTTTTTTTGAGATGGAGACTTCGCTCTGTCACCCAGGCTGGGGTGCAGTGGCCGGATCTCAGCTCACTGCAAGCTCCATCTCCGGGGTTTAGGCCATTCTCCTGCCTCAGCCTCCTGAGTAGCTGGGACTACAGGCGTCCGCTACCTCACCCGGCTAGTTTTTTGTACTTTTTTTTTTTTAGTAGAGACGGGGTTTCACCGAGTTAGCCAGGATGGTCTCGATCTCCTGACCTCGTGATCCACCCGTCTCGGCCTCCCAAAGTGCTGGGATTACAGGCTTGAGCCACCGCGCCCGGCCTAGTTATTACTTTCTTAGAGCAACTTTGAATTTACAATCGTAGTGAATGAGGTGTCATGTAAAATAAAGCAGCTATAAAAAAATGACATTTAAATTTTTTTGTCATCAGAGCATATAAAAAACAATTGCAGCCATGGGTATGGCAGGGATTGCTTTAAAAAGCTGTGTCTAAGGAGGGGAGCTGGAAAGAAAAGAGACTTAGGGGCTAGGTGCGGTGGCTCACACCTGTAATCCCAACACTTTGGGAGGCCTACGCAGGCGGATCACCTGAGGTCAGGAGGAGTTTGAGACCAGTCTTGCCAACATGGCAAAACCCCGTCTCTACTAAAAATACAAATATTAGCCGGGCCTTGAAGTGGGCACCTATAATCCCAGCTATTCGGGAGGCTCAGGCAGGAGAATTGCTTGAACCCAGGAGATGGATGTTGCAGTGAGCTAAGATGGTGCCACTGCACTCCAGCATGGGTGACAGAGCAAGACTCTGTCTAAAAAACAAAATGAAAAGAAAGAAGACTTGGGGAATAGGGAGGTTTAAGTGGCATAAAGTAAAGCCTGCAAATGTGAGCAGTGAGAGTCAGGGTACCTGAGTGTTCATCAGAAATGGCTGATCGGGTGAGTCTCATCACAATGGAGATGGTGTCTGCTTCTCATTTCTCTAATTGCTGTACTTAGCACAGTACCTGGTCAATAGGGACTCAGTACCAAATACCCCAATGAACACAGAAAAATTCTGCCAGTTCAAAACTATGTCCATACCCACCAACTTCCCTCATGGAGTTTTACTTCTTTCACTTACTGTAATGTTTTGAAGTCCATCCCTCCTGTGGCCTGTATCCATAGTTTCTTTTCTTTGTATAACTGAGCAGCGCTCCACTGTATCCATAGCCCACAAGGGTCTATCCATTCTCTAGCTGACGGACACTTGCGTTCTTTCCAGTTGTTGCCTGTAGTGAATGAGGCTACTGAGAACATTTATGTATACATCTTTTTGAACACATGCTTTCATTTCTTCTAGATAAATTCCTAGGGCTGGAATTGTTAGGTCAAATGGCTAGTTTATGCTTAACTTCTTTTTTTGCCTTTCTTATTCATAGAAAATATTATACTGATACATAATATTGAAGATTTTTATGAGGCGCATGTGCTGTTTGGTTCCCTGCATCCAACATGTCATCATTAAGACAGTGAATTTGGAGTATGGCCTTGAGTATTTACCATTTCTATGTGTTGAGTATATTTGAAGTTCTCTCTTGAAGCTATTTTGAAATATACAATACATTATTGCTAACCATAGCCAACCTACTCTGCTATCCAACATTAGAACACACTCCTTGCATCTAATTGTAACTGTGTATTCATTGACCAACCTCTCTGCATTCCCTTTTCATACCGGGAGGAGAGAGGAAGGAGGGAAAGGAGCTGTGGGTGGCTGAATTAGGGCCCAGGGATGGCTGTGTCCCAGTCCCTGGACCTGTCCATGTGCAGTGTTGTGTGGCCACAGGGACTTTACAGATGTGAGGATGTGAAGGAGCCTGAGGTGGAAGATGATCCTGGGTTATCTGGGTGGGTCCAAGGTGCGGTCTTTATAAGGGAAAGAAGGAGGCAGGAGGATCAGAGTGAGAGCAGGTGTGGGGGTGGAGGGAAAGAAAGGGAGAGAAAGAGGGAAGGTGAGAGAAGACGGTGGGAAGAGACAGAGAAGAGTGGGAGAGATACTTGAAGATGCTGAGCTCTGGCTTTGAAGTTGGAGGAAGGGGCCAGGAGCCCAGGGTGTCCTCTAGAAGCTGGAAAAATCCTGGAAATGGATTCTCCCCAGAGCCCTCAGAAGGAGCCTGGCCTGGCTGGCACCCTGATTTTAGACTCTAGGATTCATTTTGGACGTCTGACTCCATACCAGGGAGAGAATCAATACGTGATATTTAAGCCTCTAAATTAGGGGTCATTTGTGACAGCAGCCACAGGAAAGTCAAACAGGAGCCATCGGAGAGACTCCTTAGGATGCCCCTAGTGTCCCTCCCTGGCCCCATCCACAGAAACACAGGCCTGACCACTGCTGGTGCCCCCACCCCTCGAACACCCTGCTCAGCAGGAACCATGCAGGAGGGGATGGATGTGGCTGGGCCATGCTCTCTCCTCCCACACCTTCTTCTCAGAGAGCAGCTGGAGCCCCAGACCCAGGGAGCCTCACAGAGAAATTCCCAACACAGGACCTGGTTTTCCACCTGAGCCTCAGGATCCAATGGAGAAGTGTTTCCCAAAAATGATGCTTCCTCCAAAGATGGTCAGTGACTTTCTGTGCCAAACATCTGAGAAAATCTCCATGTCCTAGGGCTGTCAGGCAGTCACCTGTGCACATGTTGGAGCCCAAATCCCATCAATAGCGAGGCCTTGGGTAAAACACATCCCCACTTTTAATTATGATGAGCTGCCTGGCCTCAGCATTGACAACACCAACTTCCCTCGAGCAGACTTGTTTAATCTCTTAGAAATGATGGAGCACACCAACCTCAACAACATGGTGAAACCCTGTCTCTAATAAAAATACAAAAATTAGCTGGGTGTTGAAGCATGTACCTGTAATCCCAGGTACTCAGGAGGCTGAGGCAGGAGAATTGGTTGAACTTGGGAGGTCGAGGTTACGGTGAGCTCAGATCGTGCCATTGCACTCCAGCCTGGGCAACAGAGGGAGACTCCATCTAAAAAAAAAAAAAAAAAAAAAAAAATTATGGAGCACCTATTGCCGTTCTTGCACTTGTTCCTGGGGAGCTCAGAGCTTATCTTTTACAAGTGTACTGAGCCTCTTGCAGGCCTTTCATGTGTGCTTCCTTCCTGACTTCCTCCTATTTTTCTCACACCTCTGAACCTGCTGTCAGGTGAAAAATCAAGGTGGGCCCCAAATTTAAGAGCTCATGAATTTGATGGTGTGGGAGTGTCCTAGACAGTCCAGCCCTTGGGGTTGGGGAGTTGGGCAGAGAGAAAGGAGGGCATTCCAAGGGCCAGAGCCAGAAGCAGAGGGACTCCAGGCCTAGAGTAGGATTTCCAGGCTGAGGAAAGAGAGGCCGTGGGTCAGGCGAAGGTCCAGACCAAGACAGGGACAGAGGGTGTATCTGGAGGCTCAGCCAGAAATAGCTCCCTCCAAAACGCAGGCAGCGAGTTGGAGGGTGAGCTGCAAGGAGGAAGAGGAGGGGGGAGAGAATGGATGGACCGGTGTTCAGTGAGCTGACTCCCCTTACCCTGGCCTATTTCCCCAGGGGACATGCCTGGGAGCCTGTGATCCTCTCCTCCAGGCTGCTTTCCCACTGGTGCCAGGATTCCCCCAACGCCACACTGAGAACCCAGGAGAAGCATCAAATTGTATGAGAGATAAGAAATGAAGAGAGGGAGCAGGATTTCTGGTTGACAAAAGGATGTTTATTGAGGGTTTACTGGGTACAGGGAGAAGGGCTGGATGGCTTGGGATGCAGAGACACCCGTCCCCTGGGATTCTGCAGCTCCAGGCCCCCATAGGTGGGGGACGGGTTGGGAACCTATGAACATTCTGCAGGGGCCACTGTCTTCTCCACGGTGCTCCCATCATGCGTGACCTGGCAGCTGAAGATGTTGCGGGACCTCCACTCCTCAGGCGTCAGGCTCAGATAGCTGCTGGCCACATACTTGTTGCTCTGTTTGGAGGGCGCAGTCATCTCCATGTCCTGGGTGATGGGGGTACCATCTGCCTTCCAGATCACCGTCAAGATTCCTGGATAGAAATCACTCATGAGACACACCAGTGTGGCCTTGTTGGCTTGCATCTCCTCAGAAGATGGTGGAAACAGAGTGACTGAGGGGTGGCCTTGGGCTGACCTGTGTGGACAAAGGAGGGTGTGAGAGATGGCAGAGGTAGCGTGGGGTGCTGTGGAGCACCTCTCTCTGTCTAAAGTCTCTGGGAGGGTTCATGGTGTGGCCATCTGGTCCACCCAGGGTCTCTCCCCCCATCTTAATTCCCTCCTTTCCACTAGAGCCCTCTGGAGAGCAGACAACCCTGCACCTTCCTAGGGGCCTTCCCAAGTCACCTTTGCCAGGTGTCCTGGCCCACTCATTTCCTCTGCAGCCTTGGTTTCCCCGTGTGTACCCAGAGCAGGCTGTGCTCCCTCCTTCTTGGTTTCTGGAGTCTGAGTTTGGAAACCAGGAGTCTCTCCCACAGCACACAAAACTGTTCTGGCAGTGTGTGGGGAGGCCTATGCCTGGCATGGCCTGGAGCCTCCCGTCCCCTGGGACACCAGGCTGTGCCCCAGCCTGGCCCACTCACCTCTCCTGGTGAAGCACAGGCTCCACCCGGACAAACCCTGGGGCTCTGCCGTCGACCCCGTCCCACCAGCCCGGCCACAGGACCCTTCACATTGGCTGGGTTCTTGGGGCTGTTCCCCCAGACTTTGGGTCACTGCAGCCCCATGGCCACCCCAGCAGCCTCTGATGCCCCTGGACTTCACCTGGTGGCCCTGGAGTTCTCTGCACCCCCGTTTACTGCCTGCTAGTCACCTCCTGAGTCTAAGGTGCCATTCCTCAAATGAAGACTGGAGGTTGACCAGTGAACAGAGAGACAGTGGGCCCCAGAGGTGACAGGGCTCCAAGGACAGACACATCTCTGCCCCAAGAGACCCCCTCCTTTCTTGTTACTGTCCTGGGATAGCTGAGCTCTTGGACCTCGCCCAGTCTCATCTTTCCCTTGGTGTCCCCATGTCCTCATGACCCAGCACAAGCCACAGAGCTGCAGCCTAGAACCAGAGTCCTGTGCCTTCCACTGGTCTCCCCTTGGAGTGACTCCTGTGTCCCCAGGCCCCCGTGTGGCCCTCCCAGGCTGGATGAGCACCCAGCCCTCAGCCTAGACCCGGGGGTCCAGGGGACTGTCTCCAAGACCACTGCAGGGCCCCTCATCAGAACTGGCCTCTGTCCCTCACTCAGACATCTGCCCTGGGAGAGGCAGGGAGCCCTGACCCTGCCCAATCTCAGCCCAGGCACCGGGCAAAGGCTGTGTCCTGCTGTTGGAACCTGAAGGCGGCTGTTCCCACTGTGGTGGCCCTTCCTGCAGGATACCCTGAGACTAGCCCGCTTCCCCCAGACTCCATGGAGAAAGGAAGGGTTCCATGCTTAAGACTTGGAGGGCAGAGAAGAAGCCCCAGAGAAAGAAAGCAGACTTTTCCAGAGACAGGAGAGGGTGGGACAGGCTGGGGAAAGTTGTCAGAGCCACCTACCTAAAACGGTGAGCTGGGTCCCGCTGTCAAGCACATGCCTTGGTGAATTATGCTTGGATTGAAACCTCCGGGGCCAGCACCTGGGGCCAGTCCAGGAGCTGTGCTGGAGCAGGAACCTGCTGGGTGTGAGGGGCACAGGGCTGCAGTGTGGAGGTTGTGACCTAGGCACAGGGCAGGGGGTGCCCAGTATCCCAGTAGTGTCTCTGTGCCTGTTCCTTGTCTGAGGCAGGTGCCGTCCACAGCCTTGGAGTCACCGCAGCCTGTGTCCCACTCTCTGAAGCTGTTGGTGCCGATGGCAACCTGGCCCAGTGAGTCCGAGCAACTCCCTGAGTGACACATCCCCTCAGGCAGCTGTGCGGTGTGGCTGAGGAGTGCTGAGCTGGCTCAGACCTGCCCAACCTCACTTGGCTCCATTTTAAGGGCCTCTGAAATACGCCACAAGTGTCCCCAGTCAAGCCAGGCTGCCAGGCTGACTTCCTCCCTGGACCAGGTTGCTGGGTCATTCCCGACTCAGGAGGAGATTCCTCTGCTTTCATATCTATCCATGGAGATGCAGCTCAGTCTCACTTTCTTCATGAAGCCTTTTCTGATCATTCATTCCATCTGTCCACCTATTCATCTGTCTTTGCATCCATCTATCATCTATCCATTCATCCATCCGTTTACCTGTCCGTCCATCCATAAATGAATCCTGTCTACCAGGCACTGTTTTCTGTGCTGGGGACATGGTGTGGTCCTCCATGCTCTCACCCCCATCTCTCCGAGGTCATGGCCAACAAGGCACTCCTCATGGTCATGTCCAAAGTCCTTCTGCTGTACCTGGTGTCTCTGCTGGATGTGACACGGGGCTGCCTCTCTTTCCAGTGACTCTTTTCCCCTTGGGGTCTGACTCCCCTTTCCTCTTCCCCTGGCATCTGTTTCTCCATGGCCCATGCCCAGCTGCTGACTCCCCCAGACCGCTACTCAGTCCTCTTTCTTGGCCATCTTCACACTCTGTGACCCCTACTATTGCCCACATGGTGAGGCTGGAGTCAATCCCAGCTCCAAACCCTCTCAGCTCAACTGCCGACTGACCATGCCCAGTGAGCTACCCAACAGGACTCTCAAACTAATCACATCCAGAGGAAATGACCACCTTCCCCCAGCCCAGCTCATTTTCCACCTTCAACTCATCACAATGACCATGGGCGGTCTCAACCCCTCAGCCAGAAACCTGGAGTCCCTGGACTCAGTCACCTCGCCTCCCACACTGAAATGGCTTCTGCGTACTTAGCTACTGCATCTAGACATTCCCTTTTTTTTTTCTCCTTTGAGACAGAATCTCGCTCTGTCGCCCAGACTGGCGTGATCTTGGCTCACTACAACTCTTGCCTCCCAGGTTCTAGGCAATTCTGTCTCAGCCTCAAGAGTAGCTGGGATTACAGGCATGTGCCACCACAGCCGGCTAATTTTGTATTTTCAGTAGAGATGGGATTTCACCATATTGGCCAGGCTGGTCTCGAACTCCTGACCTCCGGTGATCCGCCCGCCTTGGCCTCCCAAAGTGCTGGGATTACAGGCATAAGCCACTGTACCCGCTGACATTCCCTTTAAAGCTGAAAGAAGGCTCAATATGATTAAGAAACAATAAAACCACCTTCTGAGACTCTAAAACCACAAGAAGAGTGAACTTTGCTTTTCTGGATTTTAATCTCAAACTCTCTTTGGTACAAGGATGTGGTGTTCAGCTGGGGCTTACTGGGTGCAAGCTCCCTGCCAGGGGTTCAGACCGGAGTGTTTCTACCTTAGAAGCTGGTCTAGTAATTGGTGATTGGTTTTGTGATGTGAACATAAGATTTTTCTTTGTTTATTTGCTTATTTATTTGTTGAGAGAGGGTCTCACTCTGATACTCAAACTGGAGTGAAGTGGCGCCATCACAGCTCACTGCAGCCTTGATCTCTTGGGCTCGAGCGATCCTCACACCTCAGCCTCTTGAGTAGCTGGGACCACAGGCATGTGCTACCATGCCCAGCTATTTTTCTCTTAATTTTTTTTTTTGGAGAAATGGGGTCTCACCATGTTGCCCAGGCTGGTCTCAAGATCCTGGGCCTCCCAAAGTGCTGCGATTATAGGCATGAGCCACCATGCCCAGCGAGATTTTTTTTTTTTTTTGAGACAGAGTCTTGCTCTGTCGCCACGTCGGAGCACAGTGATGCGACCTCGGCTCACTGCCACCTCCGCCTCCCAGGTTCAACTGAGAGTCCTGCTTTAGCCTCCAACTAGCTGGGACTACAGGCGCACACCACCACGCCCAGCTAATTTTTGTATTTTTAGTAGAGACAGGGTTTCACCATGTTGGCCATTATGGTTTCAAACTCCTGACCTTGTGATCCACCCACCTTGGCATCCCAAAGTGCTGGGATTACAGGTGTAAGTCACCCTGCCTGGCCTTTATTTTTTATTTTCAAGAAAAACTTTGTTTTTGGGATGGAGTCTCACTCAGTCACCGACGCTGGAGTGCAGTGCTGGCATCTTGGCTCACTGTAACCTCCTCCTCCCGGGTTCAAGCGATTCTCCTGCTTCAGCCTCCAAATTGCTGGGACTACAGGCACGTGCCACCACGCGTGGTTTTTTTTTTTTTTTTTTTTTGAGACAGAGTCTTGCTCTTGTCACCCAGGCTGGAATGCAGTGGCACAATCTCAGCAACCTCCACCTCCTGGGTTCACGCCATTCTCCTCCCTCAGCCTCCTGAGTAGCTAGGACTACAGGCACCTGCCACCACACCCGGCTAATTTTTTGTATTTTTAGTAGAGATGGGATTTCACCATGTTAGCCAGGATGGTCTCGATCTCCTGACCTCGTGATCCACTTGCTTCAGCCTCCTAAAGTGCTGGGATTACAGGCTTGAGTCACCGAGCCCAGCCAGTTTTTGTATTTTTAGTAGAGATGGGGTTTCACCATGTTGGTCAGGCTAGTCTTGAACTCCTGACCTCGTGATCTCCCCGCCTCAGCCTCCCAAAGTGCTGACATTACAGGCATGAGACACCATCTCCAACCATTTTTTTTTTTTTTTCCTCCTGAGTCTCATTCTGTTGCCCAGCCTGGAGTGCGGTGGTATGATCTCGGCTCACTACAATCTCCACCTTCTGAGTTCCTGGGTTCAAGCAATTCTCATGCCTCAGCCTCTCAAGTAGCTGGGACTGCAGGTATGCTCCACCATACCCAGCTAACTTGTCTATTTTTTACAGAGACAGGGTTTCACCATGTTGGCCAGCCTGGTCTCAATCTCCAGACCTCAAGTGATCCACCCACCTGGGCCTCCCAAAGTCCTGGAATTACAGGCATGAGCCACCATGCCCCAGCCCAAAAAACTCTTTCCTCTTTTAAAATTATGAGAATATAACATTTAAGACAATTAATGAATAGAGAAGTGTATTTAAGAACTGCAATATTGGGCTGCGCTCGGTGGCTCACACCTGTAATGCGAACACTTTGGGAGGCCAAGGTGGGCAGACTGCCTGAGCTCAGGAGTTTGAGACCAGCCTTGGCAACATGGCGAAACCCCATCTCTACTAAAATATTAAAAAAAAAAAAAAAAAAGGCTGGGTGCTATGGCTCATGCCTGTAAACTCAGCAGTTTCGGAGGCCAAGTAGGGGGAATCACCTAAGGTCAGGAGTTCAAGACCAGCCTGACCAACATGGAGAAACCCTGTCTCTATTAAAAATACAAAATTAGTCAGGCATGGTGGCACATGTCTGTAATCCCAGCTACTTGGGAGGCTGAGGCAGGAGAACTGCTTGAACCCAGGTGGCAGAGGTTGCGGTGAGCCAAGATCATGCCATTGCACTCCAGTCTGGGCAACAACAGTGAAACTCCGTCTCAAAAAAAAAAAAAAAATTTAGCCTGGTGTAGGTGTGCACCTATAGTCCCAGCTACTCAGGATGCTGAGGCAGAATTGCTTGAACATGGGAGGTGGAGGTTGCAGTAAGCTGAGATCGTGCCATTGCACTTCAACCTGGGCAACAAGAGAGGAACTCTGTCTCAAAAAAAGAAGTGTAATATTGGCCAGGAGCTGTGGCTCATGCCTGTAATCCCAGCACTTTGGGAGGCTGAGGTGGGCGGATCATGAGGTCAAGAGATCGAGACCATCCTGGCCAACATGGTGAAACCCCATCTCTACTAAAAATACAAAAATTAGCTGGGCATGGTAGCACACAGCAGTAGTCCCAGCTACTCGGAAGGCTGAGGCAGAAGAATGGCTTAAACCCAGGAGGTGGAGGTTGCAGTGAGCCAAGCTCACGCCACTGCACTCCAGCCTAGCAAAAGAGCAAGACTCAATCTAAAAAAAAAAAAAAAAAATTGATCTCTCACTCTTTCTCCTGCCATGTTCGGCCCCATTTCCTTTTCTTTTTCTTTTGCAAGACTCCATCTCAAAAAAAAAAAAAAAAAAAAAAGAATTATAATATTTTTTGTCTCTCCCTCTCTCTCTCCTGCTACATAGAGCCCCATTTCCTTTTTTTTTGAGACAGAGTTTAACGCTTGTTGCCCAGGCCAGAATGCAATGGCACAACCTTGGCTCACTGTAACCTCCACCTCCCGGATTCAAGCAATTCTCCTGACTCAGCCTCCCGAGTAGCTGGGATTACAGGCATGCACCACCACGCCCGGCTAATTTTTTGTATTTTTAGTAGAGACAGGGTTTCTCCACATTGGCCAGGCTGGTTTTGAACTGCCAACCTCAGGTGATTCACCCTCCTCAGCTTCCCAAAGTGATGAGATTACAGGTGTGAGTCACCATACCTGGCTCCATTTCTATAATTGCAGTCAACCATACATAGCATTAATATTTCCACTTAACTATTTTTAAATGTACAGCCCCATGGCACTAAGTACATTCACACTTGGGCAACCTTCACCACCATCCATCTCCAGGACTCTTTCATCTTCCCAAACAGAAACTCTAAACCCATTAACTACAGTACCCCATTCTTCCTTCCCCCTTGCCCTGATAACCTCAAAGCTACTTTTTGTCTATGTGAATTTGCCAGTTCTAGGTACCTCATAAAAGTGGACTCAAATGACATTTGTCTCTTTGTGTCTGGCCTATTTCACTAAGTATAATGTCTTCAAGTTTCATCCATGTTGTAGAAGATTTTGAAATCAATTTAAAAATAATTAACAATTAAAACCTATCAAGACCTATTCAAAGTAGTCCAGCTGGGCGCGGAGACTCACGCCTGTAATCCCAGCACTGTGGGAGGCCGAGGCGGGGGGATCACCAGGCCAGGAGATCCAGACCATCCTGGCTAACACAGTCAAACCCCGCCTCTACTAAAAATACAAAAAAATAGCTGGGCATGGTGGTATGCACCTGTAGTCCCAGCTACTTGGGACGCTGAGGCAGGAGAATCGCTTGAACCTAGGAGGTGGAGGTTTCAGTGTGCCAAGATTGTGCCACTGCACTATGTCCCAGGTGACAGAGCAGGACTCTGTCTTAAAAAAATAATAAATTTTTTAAAAAGTTCAAATGTGGCCTTTGAAAAGTGTGTTGGGTCTCTCAGTATACAGTATATAAAATGTATGAAAGGTAGCCTGTTCCAGAGTTAAGTTTGAAGAGCTGAGGACCATCTGCATATACACAGCACGCCCTTTCCCTGCACCACAGTATCTTCAAAAATTCTTCCCTCCAATCTTTTTTTTTTTTTTTCTGAGACAGGGTCTCACTCTGTCACCCAGGCTGGAGTGCAGTGGCATGATCACAGCTCACTGCAGCCTTGACCTCCTAAAGCAATCCTCCCATCTCAGCCTCCTGAGTAGCTGGGATTACAGACGTGAGCCACTACACCCAGTTATTTATTTATTTTTTTTAGAGACAGGGTCCCACCGTGTTGCCCAGCACAACTGGAACTCCTGGGTACAAGCAATCCACCCACCTTGGCCTCCCAAAATGCTGCGATTACAGGCATGAACCACCACACCTGGCCTCCAATCTCTTCCAATTTCAGAACCTTATCTTTCTATCACTATAACAGTATTTCCCTCACAAGATGCAAGGTTATCATCAAGAAAGGCAGTAAAAGTGAAGATTTCTAGCATTTCTCTCTCAGTCCCATTTGATGCTTGCATCTTAGTTTGCGTTGCACTTCACATCTTGACATATGGAATACTTGTCAGTTAGGCTTACAACAGCCTTAGAGTGATCATGTGGGTAATCTTGATGAGAGACATGATCATTAAATTCTAACCAAAATGTAGCATCCAAACATACGACAAATACTTACATGTGATAAATCCTGCATGAAAGAGAGGATAAGGGTGCCCACCTCTGATAATCTGTCCCAGATCAAGGCAGTAAAATTGCTGCAAAGAAAAAACACAAAAGCATGTCTGCCAATTGCTGGCCTGTGTTAGAGAGGGTTCTTTCTAGGGGCACCAGAGGGAATGGAGTGTAATTCAAACTGGAAGCCTTTTAGAGCCAGAGCTAGCTCACCTATTGAGGCTATACCTTTTAACTCCACTCAATTTCAGTAGTTAGGACTCTTGTTCCAAGTGACAGAAACCCCACTCAAACTAGCTTAAGCCTAAAGACAGATTTATGGACTGTCTCATGGAATTCATAAACAAGATAGTTCTGACTATCTCTCAGAACTCATTGGCCTTAAGAACTCTGTGGAGCCAGAGACTCAAACACCACTCTCTTCTCTTGTCATGTCTCCATTTCTTTGAGATTTGTCCTTTTATCTCAGCAATTCCCCCAATCCTCTAGTTCACATAATCTGAAGCATGGTTACAGGGAGCTCCTAAATTTTATATTTTGCAATCAGAGAGCCTGGTTCAACTCTCCTTCAGTCTCCGTTCGAAAAATTTGTGTAAGGACATTTATTGGACTGGTCTGGGCAGGTGCATTCCCTTGAATCAATCAGCACTGGGCATAGGACAAGTTCACATAATAATCAGGCAACCTAGAAAGAGGAAGTAAGGAGCAGAGGCAGCCCTTAGAAGGCAAGTAGTGCCAGAATGACATCCCCATGGGTGTTCTCTGCATCAACAACCCTACCATCCTGATGTTTTCTTTTGCCTTCATTAATATTTGTGTGAGTCTGGAGAAATATACCATGTTCATGGATTAGAATACTCAATATTATAAAGATCAGTTCTCCTCAAAATGATTTCTAGATTACATGTAATTCTTATCAAAATCTAAACATATTTCTTTCTTCTTTTTATTTATTATTTATTTTTTTGATACAGAGTCTTGCTCTGTCACCCAGGCTGGAGTGCAGTGGCGCAGTCTCGACTCACTGCAGGCTCCACCTCCCGTGTTCACACCATTCTCCTGCCTCATCCTCCCAAGTAGCTGGGAATACAGTCGTCCGCCGCACCTTCCCCCCCGCTTTTGTTTGTTTGTTTTGTATTTTTGGTAGAGATAGGGTTTTACGGTTTTAGCTAGAATGGTCTCGAGCTCCTGACTTTGGGATCCACCCACCCCAGCCTCCCACAGTGCTGGGATTACAGATGTGAGCCACTGAGTCTGGCCTTTTTTTTTTTCTTTAATAAACAGTTACCATTAGGATGAATCTCAACATATTTCTTAATAAATATTGACAAGCTGATTCTAATGTTTTTTAGAAAGCGTCTTGCTCTGTTGTCTAAGCTGGAGTATAGTGGTGCAATTATGGCTCACTGCAGCCTCAAACTCCAGGGCTCAAGTGATCCTCCCACGTCAGTCTCTCCAAGTGCTAGGATTACAGATGTCTGCCAACATGCCTGGCTAATTCTAAATTTATATGAAAATGCAGGCTGGGTGTTGTGGCTCATGCCTGTAATCCCAGAACTTTGGGAAGCAGAGGCGGGTGAATCACCTGAGGTCAAGAGTTTGAGACCGGCCTGGCCTACATGGCAAAACCCCATCTCTACTACAAAAACGATAAAAAATTAGCCAAGCATAGTGGCACACGCCTGTAATCCCAGCTACTCGGGAGGCTGAGACAGGAGAATCACATGAACCCAGGAGGCAGAGGTTACAGTGAGTTGAGATTGCACCATTGCACTCCAGCCTGGGCAACAAGAGTGAAACTCTTTCTAAAAAAAAAAAAAAAAAAAAAAAAAAAAAAAAAAAAAAAGCAAAGGTCCAAGAATAGCCAAAATACTGGCTTGTTCTGAAAGCTCTGGTCTATGAAATAATCCACTTCTTTATTTTGTGGTGTTTTTTTTGTTTGTTTTTGTTTTGAGACAGAAACTCCTCGTTCTGTTGCCCAGGCTGGAGTGCAGTGGCGTGGTCTCGGCTCACTGCAAGCTCTGCCTCCTGGGCTCATGCCATTCTCCTGCCTCAACCTCTCAAACAGGTACCCACTGCCTCAGCTTCCAAGTGGCTGGGATGACAGGCACCTGCCACCGTGCCTGGCTAATTTTTGCATTTTTAGTAGAGACGGGTTTTCGCCATGTTGCCCAGGCTGGTTTCAAACTCCTGACAGGTGATCCACCCACCTTGGCCTCGCAGAGTGATGGGATTACATACATGAGCCACTGTGCCCGGCTACTGACACAATAACATTATTCTTAACTCTGGTTCAAAGACTTGTTGAAGAAGCAGACAATGAACATGACAGAATTGAAACTGATTTGAGGAATCGATTAAAATCTCCATCTAGGTCAGGCACAATGGCTCACTCCTATAATCCCAGCACTTTGGGAGGCCAAGACAGGCGGATCACTTGAGGTCAGGAGTTCGAGACTAGCCCAGCAAACACGCTGAAACCCCATCTCTACTAAAAATACAAACATTCGCTGGGCGTGTTGGTGTGCACCTGTAATCCCAGTTATTCAGGAGGCTGAGCCACGAGGATCACTTCAACCCAGGAGGTGGAGGTTGCAGTGAGCCACGATCACGCCACTGCACTCCAGCCTGGGCAACAGAGTGAGACCCTGTCTCAAAAAAAAAAAAAAATTCCCCATTCATACATGATGAAACCCAAAGACCAAAAGAAAGCAGAACGATTTTTTTTGGAGCAAAACACACTGCTTGCTGTCAATAAAAAGATTACAGTCCTAACCTTTTCCCCAAGAATTCTGTCAGATAATCTCAAAGTCATCAAAATGAAATGAGATTATTTAAAGATGAAGGACTTTAAGAAAAATATTTGGCCAGGCACGGTGACCAATGCTTGTAATCCCAGCACTTTGGAAGGCCGAGGCTGGTGGATCACCTGAAGTCAGGAGTTCAAGACCAGCCTGGCCAACATCATGAAACTGCATCTCCACTAAACAAACAAAAATTGGCTGGGCACGGTGGCGGGTGCATCTAATTCCAGCTACTCAGGAGGCTGAGGCAAGAGAATCACTTGAACCCAGGAGGCGGAAGGTGTGCGCCTGTAATCCCAGTTACTAGGGAGGCTGAGGCACGAGAATTGCTTCAGTTCGGGAGACGGAGGTTGCAGTGAACTGAGATCTCACCACTGCACTCCAGCCTGGGTGACAGAATGAGACGGCCTGAAAAAAACAAAACAAAACAAAACAAAACAAAAAATCAGTGCTATTTTATCTTAAGTGTTTTATGATTAAACGTCTACAATTGTCTTTTGCACTAAGTTTACTATTTTTATTGTATTAAACTTCAGATTCACGGGGCACATGTGCAGGTGTGTTCCATGAGTACACTGCAAAATGCTAAGGTTTGGGCTTCTAGTGAACCCATCACCCAATCACTGACCATAGTACCCAATGAGCAGTTTTTCAACCCTTTCCGCTCCTTCCCTCCCCACCTGTGGAGCTCCCAGTGTCTGTTATTTCCATCTTTATGTCCATTTGAACCAAGTGTTTAGCTATTTATTTATTAATTTACTTTTGAGACAGAGTCTCGCTCCTTCACCCTGGCTGGAGCGCAGTGGCACCATCTCAGCTCACTGCAACGTTCACCTCCCAGGTTCAAGCGATTCTCCTGCCTCAGCCTTCTGAGTAGCTGGGATTACAGGCACGCACCACCACACCAGGCAAACTTTTGCAATTTTAGTAGAAATGGGGTTCCACCATGTTGGCCAGGCTGGTATCGAACACCTGACCTCAAGTGATCCACCTGCTTTGCCCTCCCAGAGTGCTGGCATTATAGGTACGAGCCACTGCACCTTGCGTATTTTTAAATAATACTTAATTTTCTTTCATTTTGCTAATAATTTAGAGTACAATTATATAATGATGTAAACTTCTTTGGGGGGTGGGAAGGGGTCTTACTCTGTTACCCAGGCTAGAGTGCAATGGCTCAATCATGCTTCCCTGCTGCCTCAAATTCCTGGGCTCAAGTGATCCTCCCACCTCAGCCTCCCAAACAGCTGGGACCACAGGCACGCACCACCATGCCCAGCTCATTTTTCTAATTTTGTGGAGACAGGGTCTTGCTATGTTGCCCAGGGGGGGGTCAAATTCCTGAGCTCAAGCAATCTGCCCACCTTGGCTTCCCAAAGTGCTGGGGTTATAGGCATAAACCACCGTCCCTGGCCTAATAATGTAGAATTTTACTTAATGCTTCATAAGATTATATTTGAAATGTATTTAAATATGTAGTTTAATCTTTTGAAAAACATTTGAATTCCTAACAGATTATAAAATACTAGTTGTGCCCAGGATGCGGAGGTTGCAATGAACAGAGACCACACAACTGCACTCCAGCCGGGGTGACAGAGCAAGACTCCAACTCAAAAAAAAAAAAATAGTTGTGTTAGGGTTCAAACCAGAGAAGCAGAACCAGTAGGAGAGATACACAGATTCAGATATACATAAACACACAGTGACACACATCTGCATAGATAAAGATATGGATGGCTTCTAGCCGGGCACAGTGGCTCACGCCTGTAATCCCAGCACTTTGGGAGGCCGAGACAGGCAGATCACCTGAGGTCAGGAGTTTGAGACCAGCCTGGCCAACATGATGAAACTCTGTCTCTAATAAAAATACAAAAATTAGCCAGGTGTAGTGGTGCATGCCTGTAGTTCCAGCAAATCAGGAGGCTGAGGCAGGAGAATCGCTTGAACCTGGGAGGCAGAGATTGCAGTGAACCGAGATCGTGCCATTACACTCCAGCCTGAGTGACAAAGCTAGACTCCGACTGTAACAAACAAACAAACAAAAAAGCTATATACAGACATACATCTAGATAGACAGATATACTGGTAAAAGCTTGGCTTCTGCATTTGTGGGGTTGGCTAAGCAAGCCCAGAGCCCACAGGACTGGCTGTCAGGAAACGACAATCACCGGCGGGCTGGAGCTGCACAGGCAGCTCCTGTGAAAAGCTTGCTTTTCACAGGCACTCAGGAAGAAAGATCCAGAGGGAAGGGAGCACAATTGTGGACTCAACTGCTATTTGAAGTCTGTGCTCCAGAGAGTCCTAAGCCCTCTCTTTTTTTAAAAAAGAAACATAAACTTTTTGGCTGGCTGTGGTGGCACAAGCTGTAGCTCAGCTGCTCAGGAGGTTGAGGCAGGAGAACTGCTTGAGCACAGGAGTTAGAATCTAGCCTGAGAGGCATAACAAGACTTTGGTTCTAAAAAGTATTTAAAAAATAGTCTGGCCACAGTGGCTCACGACCATAGCCCCAGCACTTTGGGAGGCCAAGGCGGGTGAACTGTTTGAAGCCAGGAGTTCAAGATCAGCCTGGCCAACATGGTGAAACCCCGTCTCTACTAAAAACACAAAAATCAGCCGGCTGTGGTGGCGCACGCCTGTAATCCCAGCTACTTGGGAGGCTGAGGTGGAAGAATTGCTTGAACCTGGGAGGCAGAGCTTGCAGTGAGCCAACACTGCACTGCTGCACTCCAGCCTGGGTGACAGAGTGAGACTCTGTCTCAAAAAAAAAAATAAGAAATATTTTCAAAATAAAACACTTTTAATTTTTTAATTTTTTTTTCTTTAGCAGCACATGGGGAAGTTGAGTAAACTTTTAATTTTAAAACAGTTTTAGAATTACAGACATATTGCCAAGACAGCACAAAGTTCACACATAGCCTTGTACCTGGCTTCCTTCTTTTGAACATCTTAAATTAGTATGGTAAATTGCTACAGTTAAAAAACCTGGCTGGGCATGGTACCTCACACCTATGATCCCAGCACTTTGGGAAGCCAAAGTGGGAGGATTACTTGAGTCTTGGAGTTCAAGACTAGCCTGGGATACACAGTGAGACCTTGTTTTAGTTAAAAAAATAACAATAATAAAATTTAAGGCCGGGCGCGGTGGCTCATGCCTATAATCACAACACCTTGAGAGGCCGAGGCAGGCGGATCACCTGAGGTCGGGAGTTCAAGATAAGCCTGACCAACATGGAGAAACCCGGTCTCTACTAAAAATACAAAATAAGTCAGACGTGGTGGGGCATGCTTGTAATCCCAGCTACTTGGGAGGCTGATGCAGAAGAATCACTTGAAACCAGGAGGCGGAGGTTGCAATGAGCCGAGATCTCGCCATTGCACTCCAGCCTCGGCAACAAGAGCAAAACCCCATCTCAAAAAAAAAATTTTTTTAAATGAAAAATTGGACCAGGCTGGAGCACAGTGGCACAGTCACATCTCACTGCAGCATCAAACTCCTGGGCTCAAGCAATTCTCCCTCCTCAGCCTCCCTAGCAGCTGGGACTGTAAGTGCATACCACCATGCTGACTAACTAAAAGAAAAAAAAAATTTAGAGAGATGTAGTCTCGCTATGTTGCCCAGGCTAGTCTCACACTCCTGACCTCAAGATCTTCCCATCTTAGCCTCCCAAAGTGCTAGGATGTGAGCCACCATCTCCGGTCCCAATAAACCAATACTGACACATTATTACTAAATAAGGTTCACCTTGATTCAGATTTCTTTACTATTTCCCCTAATGTTCTTTTCCTGTCCCAAGATCTCATCCAGGAGACCATACTATGTTTAGTTCTTAAGTCTCCTAAGGATTGCTGGAGTGCAGTGACTCCATCTCGGCTCACTGCAACCCCTGACCACTGAGTTCAAGCTATTCTCCTGCCTCAGCCTCCTCAGGTGTTGGGATTACAGGCACCTGCCACCATGCCCAGCAGTGCAGTGGGGTGATCTTGGCTCACTGTAACCTCCGCCTTCTGGGTTCAAAAGATTCTCCAGCCCCAGTCTCCCAAGTAGCTGTGATTACAGGTGTGTGCCACCACTCACTGTCTTTTTTTTTTTTGGAGACAGAGTTTGAGATGGGGCTTCACCACATTGGCCAGGCTGGTCTAGAACTCCTGGCCTCAGGTCATCCACCCACCTCAGCCTCCCAAAGTGCTGGGATTACAGGTGTGAGCAACTGTGCCCAGGCTATACTGCACTTCACTTGCAAAATACTTTTCCCGTTACATAAATTGCTCTATGCTGCATCACCTTTGCTGTGTGATTCTTATTTAAGTTCTTTATTTATTTTAATTATTTCTTCGTTTTGAAACAGGGTCTCACTATGTTGCCCAGGCTGGTCTCAAACCTTTGAGCTCAAGCAATCCACCCACCGTGGCCTCCCAAAGAGCTGGGATGACAGGCATTAGCCACCACACCCAGCCTAAATTCTTTGAAACTTACAACTGCGGACCCAAAAGACCTGTCAATCATTGCACCACTGCCATCCAGCCTGGGTGACAGTCTAAGGCCTCATCTCACAAAAGGAAAAAGATATATTAAAAATAAATAAACAAATAAAAATTTTTTTCCTTAAAAACAGGGTATCCCAGTCAGGCACGGTAGCTCACACCTGTAATCCTTGCACTTTGGGAGGCCGAGGAACGTGAGTCATCTGAGGTCAAGAGTTCAAGACCAACCAGGCCTACATGGTGAAACCCTGGCTCTAATAAAAAAAAAACAAAAAAAAAAACCACAAAAATTAGCTGGACACGGTGGAAGTTGCCTGTAATCGCTGCTACTCGGGAGGCTGAGGGAGGAGAATCACTTGAACTTGGGAGGCGGAGGTTGCAGTGAACCCAAGAGTGCACCAGTGTCCTCCAGTCTGGGCTCCTACAGAGTGAGACTCCAGTTCAAAAACAAATACAAATAAAGAAGACAGGGTCTCCCTCTGTTGCCCAGACCAGAGTGCAGTGACGCGGTCACGGCTCACTGCACCCTTGACCTCCCATGCTCAACTGATTCTCCTGCCTCAGTAGCTGGGACTACCGGCACACATCACCATGCCTGGCGAATTTTTTAATTTTTTGGGGTGATTGTCTCGCTATGTTGCCCAGGCTGCTCTTGAACTCTTGGCCTGAAGTGATCCTCCTACCAAGTCCTCCTTACAAACAGCTGGCATGACAGGCGTGAGCCACCGCACCCAGCTCTCCAAAGCTGCCTGTTCCTTGAGCATGATGTGTAACAAGGGGAGCGAGAGTGAGAGCAGCACCGTGGGGAAGGGACAGGACTGCCACCCTGAGCTATGTGACGTTAGGCCAGACCCCTCTTCTCCAAGTGAGATCAACCACATGAGTGATCTCGGGAGCCCGTGCGCGCTCAGACAGCCTGGATTTTAGCTTCGTAGATGGATGGGAACCTGTGAAGGTTTAGAGATGCTGGGAGAACCTTTTTCCTGGGAGAGTTTTCCAAATAGGGAACAAACAGAGCCACCCTGGGCCCCGCTGAGGGAGGATCCTACCAGAAGCCGTCACCACTGTCTCGCTCCACGCCGGTGGTGATGGTGATGTCATCGATGCAGGTAGTTGGTGTCGTGTACAGAAGCACAGACGGCTGCAGTCCCGCGTACTTGAAGAAATCAAAGTCTGTGTTCTGGACAAAGTAACCCTTGGGATACCTAGGACGGGAGGACTGTGGTTCGCTGGGCCCTCGCCATGGGTCTTTTGCCCTCAGTTCACATGCCCCCCAGATCAGGGCCTCCTCTCTGCGAAGGCCACCCTGTCCCTGGCAGGAAGACCACAGGGTGGGGCGGGAAGGTGGGTGCGTGCAGTGGAGGCACGATGGTACACACTTGGACGTGTCGGTCACATACGGATGGTCCCTGGTGGCACGGTGGGGGAGTGAGTGGGCTGTTGATGGCAAGAGTGACATAGAGGCGGGTGGGCAGGGGCCCCACCTGGAACAGGCTGCTGCTGTCAGCCTCGAAGGGGAGGTAGCCCCTTTCATGCTCTAGCATGTGGACACCATTCACCCACTGCAGACATAGGAGATATGGGGAGGGGATGGCAGGTCGGGGCATGAGGAGGGGCTCTGCTATCGGGCACTCCCTCACATAACCCGCAGCATGGGGCTCAGGGGCCTGCCAGCCAGATGGGAAGAACGACATCCCAGTGGGGGTAGATCAGGCCACCTATCCCCCTACACAGGGCACAGCCCCCAGGGCAGGGTAAGGCCTCCCACCGTCCCAACCCAGGAAACAGGCTGTGGGTGGAATCTGAGGGTCCCATGCTGATCAGGAGCTGTGCCCACCCACCCGCCCTGCCTGCTCCTGGCCACACTGACCACAATGGCATAGAAGTGGGCACTGCCAATCCTCAGCACCACTCTTGTGTGCAGGTCCTGGATCCATTGCTTCAGCAGGGTCACCTCCCGTTCATATCACACCCAGCTGACAAAATGCCCAGTCCTGGCTGATGTCATTGAAGATGGAGAGAACCGGTATGTCCAAGGTGGGGCCAGACTGCAAAGAGAAGGGCTGGGCTCAGCTCCTAGGCCCCCAAAGGGATCCGGGACCAGTGTGCTGCACAGCTGTGCCCCCAGGCCTAGCACAAGCCCTGACACATGGCGGGGACTCCTGGTGGAAAAGACAGATAACTTGCTGATGACAGGTCCACTGCCAGGGCAGGTTGTACATCTGGACCAGTGGGGCCAGGAGATCCTCGTTGGAGCGGATAGCACCCAGTATCTCCCGAGACAGGGGTGAACCCAGGGGCACATCCCAGCCAAAGGCAAGAAAGTTCAGACCTGTGACTAAGATGCAAATGACCCACTGCCTGTCACAGGGAGGAAGGCTGGTTAGGGGGATGGGGGAGTTTGCTTAGGACACTGTGAGTGAGGCCCACGCTGGCAGCCAGCCCTCTCCTCTCTTTCTCTTGTACTGAATACCACAAAGTCAGAAACAGAGGATGTAGGTTGGGCACAGTGGTTCACACCTGTAATCCCAGCACTTTGGGAGGCAGAGGCAGGCGGATCACAAGGTCAGGAGTTGGAGACCAGCCTGGCCAATATGGTGAAACCCCATTTCTACTAAAAATACAAAAATTAACTGGGAGTGGTGGCGGGCGCCTGTAGTCCCAGCTACTCGGGAGGCTGAGGCAGGAGAATCGCTTGAACCCAGGAGGCAGAGCCTGCAGTGAGCCAAGATCATGCCATCGCACTGCAGCCTGGGTGACACAGCGAGACTCTCTCACAGAAAAAGAAAAAGAAAAAGAAAAAGAGGATGTAGACCAGGCAAACGCGGCCCAGACCTCACCGGATCCCACTTCTCTGCTGACCACATCCAAGTCAGGAGGGCAACAGGGGTGGCGTCCTTGGTCTGATGTCACCGTCTGTCCTCTATCTGAACCCTGAAAACCAAGCTACCTTCCCACCTCGGCAGAGCCGATCTCAGAATGTCTAAACTGTCCCCTCCTCCGATCCCCGGGCCCAGCTCTGTGCACGGCTTGCCCCTCAGGCATGACGAGTGTCTGGTGGCTCATGCCTGTAATGAGCGCTTTGGGAAGTCAACGTGGGAGGAGGACTTGAGGTCAGGAGTTTGAGATCAGCCTGGAGAACGTACTGAGACCCTGTATCTTAAAAAACAAAACGAAACCAAAAAGTTGGTTTTGGTTTTGAGACGGAGTCTCAGTCTGTCGCACAGGCTGGAGTGCAGTGGCTTGATCTCGGCTCACTGCAACCTCCGCCTTCCTGGTTCAAGCAATTCTCCTGCCTCTGCCTCCCAAGTAGCTGGGATTACAGGTGCTCATCACCACGCCCCGCTAACTTTGTATTTTTAGTAGAGATGGGGTTTCACCACGTTGGCCGCGCTGGTCTTGAACTCCTGGCCTCACGTGATCCGGCCGCCTCGGCCTCCCAAGGTGCTGGGATTACAGGCGTGAGCCACCAAGCCCGACCAAGTTTCTTTTCTTTCTTTCTTTTTTTTTTTTAATTAGGCATGGCGGTCCCAGCTAACCTGCAAGGCTGGGGCGGGAGAATCGCTGGAGCTCAGAAGTTAGGATTGCGCCATTCCGCTCCAACCTGGGCGGCAGGGTCAAACCCCCTCTCAAAAACATTTCAAAAACTAAAAATAAATATTAGAAAGGACACTTCCCAGGGCTCAGCCTTGGCCACCGGACGCGGCTAGACAGGAGCGCTTCCTCCTCCTTCCGCCTTCCCCGCCCTGGTCCTCCTGAGTCTCCCTAGTCCTCCCGGTTCCCCCGTCCTCCAACACCGCGCCCCCAAGCCCGTTGACCTTTAACCTCCTCAGGGCTCCCAGCTCCCGGGCACTCAGGTGAAGGAGCGTGCCGGGCGCCGGGGCTTACGCCATTCCCAACGCCGGGCTTCCGGGCGCCTCTCGCAACGGTCGTGGGTACCTCTGCTCCTGGAAGCCCAGGCCTCGGTTGCCGGAGAAGTCGGCTTGACAGCTTCAGAGGCGTGGAGCTCCTTACGCTGCCCCTACGCGCTCTCCCAGGTGTACAGCATCCCGCCCAGCAGCGCCTGCGCGCAGCCACACAACAGCGGCCCGAGAGCCGCCCAGGACACCGCCACCAGCCAGACCATACTTCCCGCTCCCTGTCTTGTCAGCCAGTCTGAGGGGATGAGAGCCGCGCGGGGAAAGCCCTGCGGCCCGTCGCCTGACGCGCCTGCGGCGTGAGGCGCGTGAGGCCGTCGGCGCCATGTTTGTTGAGGGCGAGTGCCAGGCCTGGAGGGGCGGGGCGGCGCCAGGCGCTGCCCAGTAGAACCTGTGGCTGGAATCCAGGGCTAGGCCTTTGGGGAAGCGAGACCCCCACCCTCAGCTCCAGCCAAGAAGGGCGTCGTCTGCTCCCCATCCCAGCAGAGGTTGGACGATCCAGGGCCGCAGGCCAGGACAGAGCCCCTGAGATTGGTGGCATCCCCGTTTCTTCAAGGGGCACCTCCACTTGCCTTCCCCAGCAGGAATTGGAGCAGGCCCCACGGGAGCCTCTTCCATGACTGCTGGAGGCAGCCTCTTGCAGGGATGCACCTCCTTGCGGGGCGGTCGTAGCCTTGACCCTGGACATCTGGGACCCCGACCCTAACCAAGGGGACAGAAACTCCTTGGCTTTGAAGATACATGAAGATACAGGGAGAGAGACCAACTGCAGTGGGTCACACCTGTAATCCCAGCATTTTGGGACGCTGAGGTGGGCGGATCACTTGAGGCCTGGAGTTCGAGACCAGACTGGCCAATATGGGGAAACCCCCTCTCTACTGAAAATACTAAAAAAAAAAAGGAGCCAGGCATGATAGCAGGCGCCTGTAATCCCAGCTACTCAGGAGGCTGAGGCTGAAGAATCACTTGAACCCAGGAGGCGAAGGTTGCAGTGAGCCGAGGTCACACCACTGCAGTCCAACCTGGGTGACAGAGCAAGAATCTATCTCAAAAAAAAAAAAAAAATTGCAGGGAGAGGGTGCCCTGCGGAACCCCACTTTACTCCAGTAGCAAAGGCACCCTGTGGAAGAGTAGAGGAAGAGATCTGGAGACAGTGAAAAAGACATAGGTTTATTAAGGGGACTTTCACACAGGTGCAGTGGCTGTGGCTGGACATGAGAACCACTACATTTGTAAAAAGCATGCAGCTTCCATCACATTTTCACCTAGCATCCTCAACCTGTTACAGGTGGAAGGTATCCGAGTTCCTGGTGGTGAATCCATACACAACTGAAACAACCTCAATTCTTGCCTCCTCAGAAGAAAGAATTTGAGGGTCATCAGGTAGAAACCATTAGAAGCAAGTTGCAAAGCAGAAGTAAAGTTTTATTAAAAAGCAGGCCAGGAACAGGCGTGGTGGCTCATGCCTGTAATCCCAGTACTTTGGGAGGCTGAGTCGGGTGGATCACCTGAGATCAGGAGTTCGAGACCAGCCTGGCCAACATGGTAAAACCATGTCTCTACTAAAAATACAAGAATTAGCTGGGCGTGATGCTGAGTGCCTGTAATCTCAGCTACTTGGGAGGCTGAGGCAGGAGAATCTCTTGAACCTGGGAGGTGGAGGTTGCAGTGAGATGTGATTGAGCCACTGCACTCCAGCCTGGGCTATAGAGTGAGATAGTATTAAAAAAAATGGTTATTAAAAACTTTAGAACAGGAAGTAAAGGAAAGAAGGAAAGCACAACTTGGAAGAGGGCCAAGCGGTCGACCTGAGAAACCAAGTGCCCAGCTTGACCTCTTGACTCAGAGTTTCACAGGTTGGCATCCTTCCAGGATCTTGTCACTCCTGATTCCTTAGCTTGCGGCTCCGAACACACTTTCTTCTTCGACCATAAAGTCATTCTGAGGGTCCACATCAGGTATGGCTGTCGGGTGCCTCTGCCATAGAGAGGGGTCCCTCTGGTCCTAGGAACCTGGACTGGACACAGTTGTTTGCACGATTACTCCCCCACCCCTTTTCTCATGCTTGCAAATCCACCTTCTGAGAATGGACCTTAATGCTGGAAATGGAGTCCCCAGCATAGTGAAAATAAATACATTCTAGAAATTGACAAGGCCTAAAGGCTTTTTCTCAAATGTTTATGTTTTTTTTCTTATTTTCTTTCTTTAAAATTTTACTTGTATATTCCTTTAGTGAAATACTTACATTCTTAAATTAGGATATAGTTCACTGTTTATGAGGCAGCTTTAGGCCACATTTAACAAAAGAAAGAACAAGTAGGATGCAAAAGTTTATACAGTACGTAAAAATCAGTAATTCAGGATGGGCTTAGTGGCTCACACCTGTAATCCCAGCACTTTGGGAGGCGGAGGCAGGAGGATGACTTGAGCCCAGGAGTTTGTGACCAGCCGGGACAACATAATGAGACCAGGGTCTCTACAAGAAATACAAAAAAAAAAACAAAAAAAAATTTACCCCGGTGGTGTGGCACACACTATCATCCCAGGTACATGAGAGGCTGAGGCAGGAGCATTGATGAAGCCCGGGAAACAGAGGTTGCAGTGAGCCAAGATTGTGCCACTGCACTCCAGCCCAGGTGACAGAGCGAGACCCCATCTCAAACAAAAAAACAAAAGAAAGAAAAGAAAAGAAAAAAATAAGACTAAAGGGTGCCAGAGAAGATGCCTTCCTTTCTCTTTTTTTTTTTTTTTTTTTTTTTTTGAGTCTCCACCTCCCTAGTTCAAGTGATTCTCCTGCCTCAGCCTCCTGAGTAGCTGGGATAACAGGTGCTCACCACCACACCCAGCAAATTTTTGTAATTTTAACAAAGAGAGGGTTTCACTATGTTAACCAGGCTGGCCTCTAACTCCTGACCTCAGGTGATCCGCCCGCCTCAGCCTCCCAAACTCCTGGGATTACAGGCATGAGCCACCACACCTGGCCAATCAACTATTTCTTCAGTTTACGGTTGGTAAGAAAGCAAAGCTTTATCTAAAACCTTGAGATCAGCAGAAGGTGTGTTAAGTTTTTACCTGTGAGTGTGATTCCCTCCAAGCCCCTCAGGAAGAAATTTGGAATAAAGAACGCCAGTGAGAGTTCAGTCTTGGGTTCACCCTTATCTGAGGTCGAAGGGAAAGCTGTCAGCATTTTTCATCCTGTGGAGATCTGCACTTCTGAAAACAACTTAGGGACATTTGTCAAGATGTTATCTTTACTTTCTATAGGGGATCAAATATCTTGTGGCTCTAACCGACTTGGGTGGCTATTGTTCTGAGCTATTATTACCTTTTTTCTATCCTTTTTTTTCTTTCTTTCTTTTTTTTTTTTTTTGAGACGGAGTCTCTCTCTGTCTCCCAAGTTGGAGAGCGATGGCCCAGTCTAAGCCCACTGCACCGTCCACCTCCCAGGTTCAAGCAATCCTCCTGCCTCAGCCTCCTCAGTAGCGGGGAAAACAGGCATCTGTAATCACATCCAGTTCATTTTTCTATTTTCAGTAGACATGGGGTTTCATCATGTTAGCCAGACTGATCTGGAACTCCTGACCTCAGTTGATCTATCTGTCTCGACCTCCCAAAGTGCTGGGATTACAGGTGTGAGCCAGTGCACCCAGCCAATTACTACCTTCTTCTTATCAACTTGCTAATTCACTTCTCAAGAATAGCTAGGTGCCCGGAATTTCCCTTGAAGGCTAATGTGGTTCGGATATGTGCCCTCCAGATCTCATGATGAGATGTGCTTTCCAGCCAGGCGCATTGGCTCACACCTGTAATCCCACCACCTCCTCCTCCTCCAATTCCTCCTCCTCCCCCTCCTCCAAGTCCTCCTTCTCCTCCACCTCCTCCTCCTCCACCTCCTCCTCCTCTTCTAACTCCTCCTGCTCCTCCAACTCCTCCTCCTCCTCTGTTTCTTTATCCTCCTCTTCCCCCTCCTTCATTTCTTTTTGCTCCTCCTCCTCCTACATTTCTTTTTAATGCTCCTCCTCCGTTTCTTTTTCCTCCTCCTTTTCTTTTTCTTCCTCCATTTCTTTTTCCTCCTCCTCCTCCTCACAGGCATGAGCCACTACACAAGGCCTGGCTGTTTGTTTCTTTCTCCTCCTCCTTCTCCTCCTCCTCCTCCTCCTCTTCTTCCTCCTCACAGGCACCAGCCACCACGACTGACCTGGCTGTTTCCTTTTCCTCCTTTCCTCCTCCTGCTCCTCCTCTGCCTCCCAAATTGCTGGGATTATAGGCCTGAGCCACCACACCTAACTATTTCTTCTTCTTTTTCTTCCTCTTCCTCCTCCTCCTTCTTCACTTAATTTTATTTTTTTGGATATGGAGTCTCGCTCTGTTGCCCAGGCTGGAGTGCAATGGTGCAATCTCGGCTCACTGCAACCTCCACCTCCTGGGTTCAAGCCTCCCAAGTGTCTGCGATTATCAGCGCCTGCCACCCTGCCCAGTCAATTTTTGTACTTTTAGTAGAGATGCGCTTTCACCATGTTGACTAGGCTGGTCTCAAACTCCTGACCTCGTGATCTGTCCACCTCCGCCTCCCATAGTGCTGGGATTACAGGCATGAGCCACTGTGCCCAGTCCCCCTGGTTTTTGTTTTGTTTTCTTTTTCCATGAAATGGAGTTTCACTCTTGTTGCCCAGGCTGGAGTGCAATGGCATAATCTTCCCTCACTGCAACCTCCACCTCCCGGGTTCAAGCGATTCTCATGCCTTAGCCTCCTGAGTAGCTGGGATTACAGGCACTTGCCACCGCACCCGGCTAATTTTCATATTTTTAGTAGAGACAAGGTTTCTCCATGTTGGCCAGGCTGGTCTTGAACTCCTGACCTCAGGTGATCCGCCCTCCTTGGCCTCCCAAAGTGCTGGGATTACAGCTGTCAGCCACGGCGCTGGGCCTACAGCTCATTTCTTACCACAGAAATCTTTGTGCCTCTCCACAAAACTGCCATCAGGGATGTCCCCAGAAACCATTCATCCCAGGTGCCATGCAGAGAAGAGCTTCTTGTTCTCCTTTTCCCTTTCCCTCTTCCCTCTCACCTCATCTTGTTCATTCACTCATCCCTTTTCCATTCTCACTTTTAAGCGTTAACCTTTAAAAGCCTGTCTTCCCCTATAAGTAATGTATTGTAACTCCCGACATCACCATATCCTTCTCCAACCCACCAAACTGCCAAGGGTGGTAAGTCCATAAACTAAGAAGAAATGGGAAACATTCATTGCAAAATTTGCAGCCCGTCAGTCACCCAATGTGACAGCACAGATCTTCTGGTCTTTGAAGACCCATTTTTTTTTTTAAGACAGGTGTCACTCTGTCACCCAGGTTCAGGTGCAGTGGTGCAATCACAGCTCACTGCAACCCCCAACTCCTGTGCTCAGGCGATCTGCCTGCCTCAGCCTCCCAAGCAGCTAGAACTACAGGAACACACCACCACACACAGCTAATGTGCTTATTTTTTGTAAAGATGGGGTCTTACTCTGCTTAACAGGCTGGTCTCAAACTCTTGGCTTCAAGGGATCCTCCCACCTTGGCCTCCCAAAGTGCTGGGATTACAGGCATGAGTCACCATGCCTGGTCTGAAGACTTTTAAATGTTGCCATATTCAAGATGTGTTGAAACTCACCTGTGTTTGATGAGCCTGCTTTTTCAAGTGAGTAATATACAACACACTGAAATACCTTCAGCTTCTCAGGCTTTGTACCTTCCTCTGGAATAATCAGTGTATCCCAAAAGTAAATCCATAATGAGGTCCAGTTTTTCCTTCCTACTTGGCTATGAAATAGACAAAGAAAAAGGCAAGCTAACCATTTCCATCTCACTGTAGGAGACTCTCCAGTTTGCTTTTTGACTGTACTTGGGAAGCGGGGACCTGACTGATTTCCTACTTCCTAAGCAGAACTTCCTTTACCTAGGAAATCCTCAGCGCGACCTACATGGATTAAACCAGCTTCCTCACTTTGTTTCCAATATTTTTACAACCAAAATATCCAGAAAGGGCAAGGCAACCTGAAAAAATGAGGACGGGTACCTTATCCCATGAGCCAAACTGCCACTTACACTGGTTAGTCATGAAATCGGCAAAATTCCAGATGAGTTCTCCAACCACGTATTTTCTGCATTTTTGATCCAGACCCAGATGGTACTGCTCTAGCAGACTGTTCTGGTCGTCTTCACTGAATATCAGAGATGGACCCTGGAATTCAAGGCAAAGATAATTTAAGAGTCAGAACTGGCAGAATTGTAAATGTTAAATAAAAAATAAAGATCCACTTGATCGTGACGAAAATATCTGACCTCACAGGGGGCTGTAGTGACTGCAGGACTCACTGATGCTAGGGTAAAGACAGCCAGGGAATGATCTAACCCAGAAGAAAATGGAGGTTTAAAAAAAAAAAACAACATGGCCAGGCGTGGTTGCTCAACCCTGTAATCTCAGCACTTTGGGAAGTCTAGGCCAGGCAGATCACGAGGTCAAGAGATCAAGACCATCCTGGCTAACACAGTGAAACCCCATTTCTACTAAAAATATAAGAAATGAGCTGGGCATCATAGTGGGTGCCTGTAGTCCCAGCTACTCAGGAGGCTGAGGCAGGAGAATGCTGTGAACCTGGGAGGTGGAGCTTGCAGTGAGCAGAGATCGTGCCACTGCACTCCAGCATGGGCAACAGCGAGACTCTGTTGAAAGAAAGAAAGAAAGGAAGAAAAAAAAAGAAAAGAAAAGAAAAAAAAGAAAGAAAAGAAAGTCATTACTTAGTAACTGCTTTATTTATAAATATAATTTGATATTCCATTCATCTTACTTTTCCATCTCTATCTGCTGGTACAGTCTTAAGGCTGAACTACACGAGAAGTAAAAATATGCCTTGGGACCAGGCATGATGGCCCATGCCTGTCATCTCAGCACTTTGGGAGGCCGAAGCGGGAGGACTCCTTGAGCCTAGGAGTTCAAGAGCAGCCTGGGAAATATAGCAAGACCCCATCTCTACAAAAACTACAAAAATTAGCAAAGCATGGTGGCACACACTGGGGGTCCCAGCTACTTCGGAGGCTGAGGTGGCAGGACTGCTTGAGCCCCAGAGATCAAAGCTTCAGTGAGCTGTGTTTGCATCACTGCACTCCAGCCTGGGTGACAGAGCGAGACCCTATCATAAGTAAATAAATGTATGTATGTATGTATGTATGTATGTATGTATGTATGTATGTATAATGAAATTAAACCAGGCTGGGCATGCCAGCTCAGGTCTGGAATCCCAGCACTTCGGGAGGTCAAGGTAGGAGGATCACTTGAGCCCAGCAGTTCAAGACCAGCCTAGGCAACACAGTGAGACCTAGTCTCTACAAAAAGTTTAAATATTAGCCAGGTGTGGTGACGCATGCCTGTGGTTCCAGCCACTTGGGGGGCTGAGGAGGTAGGATCATTTGAGCCCAGGAGGTTGAGCAATGAGCTGTGATTATGCCACTGCACTCCAGCCTGGGCAACAGAGTAAGGCTGTGTCAAAAAATATATATCTTTAATTAAACTAAATAAATTCAGCTATTCTAGTCATATATCAAGACCTCAATAGCCACATGTCACTAGTGGCCACCATTTCACACAGTGCATATATGGGGCATTTCTATCATTGCAAGAGTTCTTTTTTGAAACAAGGTCTCACTCTGTCCCCCAGGTGGGAGCTCTGTGGTGCAATCATGGCAGAAGGCAGCCATGACCTACTGGGCTCAAACGATCCTCCCACCTCAGCGTCCCAAGTAGCTGGGACTACAGGCAAGCACAACCATAACCAACTAATTTTATTTTTTATTTTTCTTATTTTTTTTGAGATGGAGGCTCGCTCTTTCACCCAGACTGGAGTGCAGTGACATGATCTTGACTCACTACAACCTCTGCCTCCCTGGTTCAAGCAGTTCTCCTGCTTCAGCCTCCTGAGTAACTGGGATTACAGGTGCACACCACCACATCCAGCTAATTTTTGTATTTTCTTAGTAGACACGAGGTTTCACCATGTTGGTCAGGTTGGACTCGAACTCCTGACCTCGTGATCCACCCACCTCAGCCTCCCAAAATGCTGGGATTACAAATGTCAGCCACATTGCCTGGCCACAACTAATCTTAAATTTTTTGTAGAGATGGGGTCTATGTTGTGCAGACTGGTCTCAAACTCCTGGGCTCAAGAGAGCCTCTGACCTTGGTCTCCCAAAGTGCTAGCATTCCAGGTGTGAGCCACCACACCCAGCACTGCAGAACCCAGGTCTATCAGTGCTGACCTAGAACCTCTCGAGAGTTTCTTAAGAATTCAGAACTGGGGCCAGGCATGGTGGCCCATGCCTATAATTCCAGTACTTTGGGAGGCCAAGGCAGGTGGATCACTTGAGGTCAAAAGTTCAAGACCAGCCTGACCAACATGGTGAAACCTCCCTCTACTAAAAAGAAAAAAGATTAGGAGAACGTGGTGGTACATACCTGTAATCCAAGTTACTTGGGAGGCCGAGGCAAGAGAATCGCTTGAACCGGGAGGCGGAGGTAGCAGTGAGTCAACATTGTGCCACTGAACTCCAGCCTGGGTGACAAGAATGATCTTCCCTCTCAACGAAAAAAGAAATCAGAGCTGGTTACCTTTTCAAAGAGGATGAGCAAGGGTGCATATCCACGAGCCACTTCCCCCTTCTTGACTAGTTTGCAGAAGTGGCATTCTGTAAGCAAGATAAATTTAAGGGTGCAAACAGAACAGCACAGTCCACTGTGGGGGGATGTTCTCTATCTGTCAATGGGAGTCCCAGGAGCTGTGACAAATGAGTGTGAGCTGGCTGGGGAGAGAACAAGGGGCTGGATGGTGTTCAGGAATCCACATGGAAAAAAAAAACCAAAACCGTCAAGATAAAGCAACCTATCTTTGGTGAGGAAGATGAAAAAATGAGAGGGATAAAAATATGAGGACAGGCTTGGAATGGTGGCCAGGGAGGCCAGCCAGATCTCCACACAAAGATTCTGCTGTTAGGCAGGAGGCAGCCTCAGGGGTGAAAGTTTCCTGAAGCAACTCAGGTCAGGACTCACATACAAGAGCCCCAGAGGCTGCAAAAGCACCAGCTCAGCCAGCCAAGAACCCAGGGCCACACCCTTCTGAGACCCAGACTCCAAGTGAGGATCACTGGGATTCAGCCGAACAGGAGGACGTGACAGCTGGAGGACCAATACTTCCCAACACCTTTCCAGCAAGCAGCTGTGGACCTGCCATAGGAGCGGTGACAGGCAGGATGGTGGTCTGGGAAGAAGGATCCCACACTGGGTGTCCCATAGGACCTGGTTGTGAGGATCCCACAGCCAACACTCATGCCCCAGCCAAACCCAAACCCAACAGCTCCCCAAAGCCCTCCATGTAAATAGCCTGTGCACTGCTAAGCAGATACCTCAGGGAACAATCTGATGGCTGTGAAGAAGATGCAGCCTCAACAGGGTTCCACAAGCCTTCTGCAAGCAAAGCCTTCTTTGCTTGGGTGCCTCTTCAAAGCACTAGGGAAGCTCTTAAAAGATACAGGGCCAGGCACAGTAGCTCACGTCTGTAAACTCAGCATTGTGGGAGGCAGAGGCAGGAGTACAGCTTGAGGTTAGGACTTTAAGGACAGCCTGGGTGGAATAGTGAGATCCTGTCTCTACAAAACACAAAAATTAGCATGGCATGGTGGTATATGCCCATAGTCCCACCCACTTGGGAGGCTGAGAAGGGAGGATTCCTTGAGCCTGGGAGGTCAAGGTTGCAGTGCCCATGATCATGCCACTGCGCTACAACCTGGGCCACAGCACAAGATCCTGTTACAATCAAACAAGCAAACAAAAAACCAAAGATGCCTGTCATCTGCCTCATCAAATGAATCCAAATCTCCGCAGGGTGACACAGAGTATTCGCATTTTAAAATATCTCCTCTGCTGAATAAAAGTACAGTAATGGCTGAAAACCACTGAGTTATGTAAATATACTTCCTGTGACTTATTTGTAGCCCTTTCATATCTAACAATTTCTACAGACCCTCTCTGTGGGCTTCAGAAGCCAGAATGGGCAGGGCCAGGTGAGAGGTGTCCTAGCACACTGAGGCTAGAGCACAGCTCCCAGCTCAGGGGGACCCATTTCTGAGGCGAAGGCACCCACCAGGGGCTCCGCCTGTCTTCAGAGGGAAAATCACACCTCAGAACCCCAGAGACCCAAAAGAAAGCTCCACTTCAGCAGATACCTGTCACTGGGCCCTGGAGCGGCAGCCCCAGGAAAAACTGCCATTGCACTGTCAGCTCCCTCCAGCCCTCTCTCAGGTCCCAGCAGGAGGAGGTCTCTGACTAAGCTCAGAGGTCTCAACAAACGACGGGTTGAAGCTCAGAGGAGTTACTAACAGACCTATAGTTACCTCAAGACTCCACCTGATCAGGGCCAAAAATGAGTCCTGGGAGGGCAGCCAGGAAGAAAGCAGGGCAGAGAGGAAACACAGGGAGAGGGGCCCTGGGACCATGTCAGATACGGAGGGAACGAGGGGAATGAGAGCAGCCCTGATGATTGTGCTCCCCACAGCCCCTGCATGTCTGTGTCCCCTGAGAATTCAGACTGAGGGGCTCACTCTTACCTTTCACCCGTTCCTGGGCTCTGGCAGGCTGGCCTGCTTCCTGCCCCAGCCTCACCCATTCTCCGCAGTCGTCACCACTGATGTGGGCAAGCTGATGTCTCTGGTTTGCTGGGCTCTCACTCTCCACCCAATGGCACCAAGTTTACTTCTTTGCATACTTTATTTTCTGTGATTAAAAAGGGAAGCAATTCTCACTAACACCATTTCTCAGAGGAGAAAACAGGCACAGGGATGTTCTATGACTTCCTCACGATCACCAAGCTACAAGTGGGAGCTGGGTTTGAATGGAGGTCTACCCATGCTCCTAAATTTGAGCCATCCTCCAAGGAAAGGACAGCACTGTAAAAGCTCAGTGATGGGGCGGGAGTCCTCACTAAGGCCTGACCAGGCTGGAACCCTGATATCCAACTTCCAGCCTCCAGAACTGGGAGAAACATAATTCTGTTTTTGATCAGATCCCCAGGCTATGGCTCTTTGTTGTAACATCCTGAACTAGCCCAGAAGTGCGACTCCATCATCTGTGTCATATACCATCATTCAGAAGGGAGTCACTAACCCCTCAATGCTGTCTTTGTGGATGCTGCCCACCCTAGGCTGAGATGAGGCACAGGATCTGGGTCTAAATAAGACGAGAAGGCACTGGAAGGTACAATGTCAGACGTGGAGGTCTGAATTTCATTTAATCTCAATCTCCACTGTTGTAGAATGACAGACGAGGCCCAGAGCAAAAGTGTCTTCTCCTGAGAACACACTGTGGACCCCAGTCCCACTGGAGTTCTCTTCTATGCTACCTCTCACCCCTTCTTGTATTTCTTCCATCTGTAAGTGTGTGCAGTATCTACAGGGAACACCACACCATGAGTTTTATAAATCTATCTCAAACACACCTCATGAGTTCCCTAGGAAGGAGATGCTAGCATAACCCCCATTGTGCATGCTGGGGAGGCCCCAAAACACCAAAGGAGTTCTCTAGGGTCTCACAATTGCTAAGATAAAGGTTGTTTGACCCAGAACTATCTCCTCAAACCTGGGACCCTGGTTACATCCAGGTCTTCCCAAGGTGCTGAAGGGGCACACTTTGGCATAATGGTGAAAGGTAAGGAGTTGATGGGGGAGAGTGAGCGGCCAGAAGCCCAGTGGGGCCTTTGAGTAGGTCTTATGGAAAGGAGGTGCTTACAGGTTCCATCTTGTGGAACCTACAAGATGTGACCTCACTTCCTTACTGACAGACCCCAACAGAACTTAGAATTCTGGTAACTAGGCACCCATATTATACACACAGCCCCATTTCCAGCTCAGTTGATAGTCGACACTCCAGAGAACAACATGTTCTCCTGCTGTGTCCCAACATGCTGCCGACCTCCTCGTCGCAGGAGAGGCCAAAATGAGACTGTTTCTCGAGAATCTAGACATTGGTACAACCCTCACCCTCGACGCCTCTGGCCCTTTGCCAGAAGGCACCCACAGGTAACACAGGGCCCAGGGCAGGCCCCTCCAGGCCAGGCCTCAACTGTGCCCACTAGGGCAGTGCTGAGCCCCTCCCCATGTGTTTGGGGAAACAGGAGAAGAGGGGCCCTCCCTGGACAGGAGCAGGTAGGTTGTCGGGGGTTGGGAGCCTGGTCAGTATGTCAGGTTCACAGCCCAGACCATGCCTTCAGGATGGGAAGGTGAGTGTCGAGGACACAGTTTGTCTGCTCAGATCTGAATCCCAGGACCTCAAGCTGTCATCTGCCAGAGATCTCAAGCTCCTCTGGCTGGAGGTCTACGCAGATGCTCCTATGTGCCAAATCCTGTTGGGGAAGGGGGCGCCAGGGAGGAGTTCTAATGGGGGTGTCCCACTATGGGGTCAGCCAGGCAGGCCACTGACACCTCTTCGCCTGGCTCATTCTCTTTGCAGAGCTCCACACAGCAGATCAAGCAGGAGCTGTTGGATGGATTCCATTTCTCCATCTTCTTCAAAGAAGGGCAGGGGCCCCCTGCTACCAACCACGGCCAGTGCTGGTCTGGGGTGAGACTGGACACAGAAGGGTCTCCACAGACAGGGATTCCAGAAAACCAGGGTGGGCCCAGGACTCAAACACGAATATGGGGATTCCCTAGGCTCTGTCCTAGGGCTTTCACACTTGAGTGAGCCACTGTCCTCTCCCAAAGGAATCTGGCTGCCATTAGTCCCCAGTGGCAACTTGGTTACAGGCAAAGTCCCTTTCACCTATCAGAGGAAGATCAGAGAAAATCCTTCTGTTTTCACTTGATGCTATGCCAGGAGTATCTCAGCATGTTGCTACAAGAATTGGGTATGATGGTAACATTGTAGCACATACTCATACTGTTATCATTTTAACTCCCCACCCTAAGTGTATGTCCAGCAACAGGCAGCTCCCCTGCCCTGCTGACCTCTTCCAGGACTTAAAATCCAACACTTCTACACAAACAAGATGGGGGGGGGGGGGTGGTGATTACAACAAAAGAAGGTGAAGCTACTCTATGCATCTGTGTTGAAAGTGTCATCTCAGAGAACTCATCCCTACAGACACACGGGGCAGCTGCTGCACTCTTGCATGTCACTGTAATATTCCTTAAGGGAGGCCATGCTCCACAGCGGGTCAGCCTCTCAGTGCTGGTGGAGCCTGTCGTGATAAAATTCCCTTTCTAGGCTGCCTTTCTACAGGGAGCATAATCCTATGTGTGTCCTAATAGGCTGGAGCAGTTTGCCAGGGCTGCCATAACATGTACGCTGACTGAATGGCTTAACCACAGAAATCTGGTTCCTCACAATTCTGGAGACTGGAAGCCCAATGTCAAACTGTCAGTCTGGGGTGGTTTCTCTGGGCCTCTCTCCTTGCCTTGGAGATGGCTGATTTCTATCTCAGTCAGGACAGGGTCTTCTCTTGAATTTCTCTGTGCACTGACCACCTCTCCTTGTAAGAAGCGCAGGCCTATTAACTTAGGGGCCACCCTAATGAACTCACTTCTCCTGAATTACCTCTTGGAGAACTCTGTGTCCAAACACAGTCACATTCTGAGTCTCTGGGGTTGAGAATAGAAACAGTTACATTTGGGGGAGGGGACACAATTCAACCCATAAAGTACACAAATCCCCTGCGGAAGACACACACCCGGGAAAGGGAAATCTGGGTGAAAGGATGTGCAGATAGCAAGTTTCAACAGGTGTAGCCAGTTGACTTTCCAAAAGGGCTCCAGCTGCTCACAGGGTCACCAGCAGCCTCTGAACGTAGCTGCTTCTTTGAACACAACCTCCCCTGAATACTAACATGTTCTTAACTTTTTGTCAATCTGTTGTCTGTGTGGCAGAGAGAATCACCTTGTTTCATTTCCACTTTAAACCATACATTTCCGTAAGCTTTCCTGCTTTCAATACCTGCCTGCGTTTTCTCTTCCACGAGTCGCCTGGCAGATCCTGGGCCTTGGGATGCGCTTCCTCCCACCCTGGAGTCTTCCGGCACTTTCCCCTTGACCGGGGCTGGGATGGCCGTAGCTGTTTCTCCAGACTCACATTCATGTTAAAGAACAAAAACAATCATATCCCTTTAAGTCAAAGGGTTCTTCTAGAGCATCTTGTCCGGTGTGCTGTCACTAAAATAAGGAGGGGATGAGACCTCCCCAGACCCTTCCCTTCCATATAAGAAGCAGAGCCTCAGGTGGCCTAGAGGGAATTTCATCCAGTCCTCCCTGTGGAAGGTGCTCTCTTCTGACCCGGGTGCTGCTGAGCAAGCATCTGACATCCAAAAGCCCGCGTCTCCTCTTCTCCACCATGAGGGTGATTTTTGAGGAGTGCAGGGATGATGCTCTTCATGCAGGCTGTTGATACAGAGGGTGCTGTTGCCCCACAGCTCACATTCACCATGCTGATGCCTTGAAGGCATGAATCATTTTATCCTTCCCCATCCTCACATGCAATTTTACCTTGAAAGCCTAGAACCCTTTTCACCATGGGCACCCAGGTTCTCCACATGCACAAGTCCCTGAAGGGTTGATGCTTCTTGGTGTGAGTTCCAGATCCCGATCCTCTGGTGGTTCATGGTGTTACCACTGACTCTCACGTCCCTCCTTGTCCCCCTAGTATGAAAATGAGATCTGCAGGATGCCAACTTTCCAGCCCAGCACAAGGGAGAAGCTGTTGGAGTCCCTGGTTCCAGCCTTTCTAACTAAACCCATCTCCTCCTATGCCACCTGCCTGGGTCCCTCCTGGGACTTTATCACCGTGCCACACTTTTTGGAACTACTGGTTAGAAGGTGAGTGTCCATCCCCTCCAAGGCACCAGGGTGCCTCTGTCCCGTACTGGCTGTGTCTTGAAGATGCACCTCTTGGAGCCTCAGTTGGCTCCTCTGGAAAGGGAGTAATGAGAAGATGAACCTCACAGGGTTCTTGTAGGGACTGAATGATCTAAGACACGGCAAACAAAGGGGTCCCTAGAGCCTAAAACTCTGGACAATCTGCTGTGGGTGCTGTGATTCATGTTTATTACTTTTCTCTTCCCCCTCACTGAAGCAGCTCTCAGCATTCTGCCACAATGGCCCATCTCTCTTCCTGTTTGGAAAGGCACATAGAAAGCAAGTCTGCAATGGCATTAGTAAACGATGTCTGAGTTTCCTTCTGGCTGGACTTTCTCCTTGATACAGACAGAAGTGGGGTCCCTTCATGCTGAGAAAGGAGCCACAGGCCCTCTCTGACATCTGGAGAGGCTCACTGAGTTTCTCCAATGGTTGGGGTTCACTCATTCAACACATACATACAAAACACTTCATTTGTGCATCGTTCTTCTTGTGACTTGGCACAATTTCATAAACAAGGCAGATGACAATCCCTGGGCCTCAATTCTACTCAGAGTCAGGTGCTCACAGTAGACACAATAAACAAATGGTATCTTCAGAATGTTAGAGGTGAAACCCTCATGGCCTCCTCTACGTATGGTGGCATCCTCCCAGATCCTGACTAGAATGACGGAGCCCAACAAGTATCAACTGGGGGGACTTAGGGTTCTGAAGGGCCTCTTCACCCACAAAACATGGGGGGAAATATGTGGACTCTGGCTGGGGAGAGACTAAAGGAGCCCTGGGGTTCATATGTCTTGTAATTCCCACAACAAGGCTGACATCTGGGGACTTCCCCTGCACGAGGCAAATAGTGAGTTCTGTAAATGGAGATTTAGGTCCCTTGCAAAGGAGACGTGAGGTTGAGGTCACAACTGGCCACTGAGAGACCCATCCCCAGCACCGTGCCTTCCCAGCTCTCCCTGTCCTCCTCCACCCAACATCTGCCCCTACCCTCCTCACCCCAGGACCAGAGCTGGAGCTTTAATGAGCAAGCTGCTCACAAATCTGCCTGGAGCTGCAGTCTTGAGTGCCCAGCTGCACAGTGCTGTGCTCCAGGGCCATTGGGAAGAGAATGTCAGTGGGACGCTGGGGCGCAGAAGGGTCCGTACAGCCCTGCTACATGGCCAGGTCTGCCCCTTCCAGGACAGCACTGATGGCTTGGGGTAGGGTGGGGCTGTCCTCTACACAGGCAGCAAGAGGCCAGAGACCCAGAACCACACAAGGGTGCCCTGGAGGGTTGTGTGGGAGAAGGCCAGGCCTCTGACTCAGCTGTCCACTCCATCACCAGCACCACCGGCTCCATTTTGTTCACCTGGCCCCCTGAAAACCCTTCAGTTTGCTGCCAGGCCCTGCAACGGTCATCTTTCTGGATAAAGCTGGCCTTCAGGACCTTCACCTGGCCTGGACTGGGCTTGGAGGACCATCAGGGAATTGTCCTAGGCCAGTTGGTGCTTCCGGAGCCCAAGGAGGCCAAGCCAGATGGTGAGAAGACTTTCCAGGGCTGGTGTTTTCGGGGTACAATTCCCTTAATTTCCATCCAGTCATTTCTATACTTGGAAATCCCAGTGAGGAGTGACTGGAATGGTGACCTTTTCTCCTTTTCCAGATCCTGCTCCACCTCCTGGGCAACACGCATTAACAATGCTGGCCCTGGAGCCAGCGCCACCACTGCTGGCGGAACTGCCGCCTGCTCTGGAGCCAGAGTCACCTGTAGCCCTGGATGCACAAGGATATCGACATTCAACACCAGCACCAGCACCAGGGGAAGGGCCCCCTCCAGGAACAGTGCTGGAGCCACAGTCAGCCCCAGAGTCACCCTGTCCCTGTCCCGGGACTGTCAAGAGCCAACACACTGAGGAGCGGCCTGACATCACCACCTTCCCTCCCAGGCTGCTGGCAGAGCAGCTGACCCTCATAGATGCGGTGAGCAGCTGGGCTTTGCAGGCTGTGCGTCTGGCACCAGCTGTCTCAGACCAGCCTCTCCCTGAAGAGCAGCCAATGCCCTGGGTCCAGTTTCAGCCCCACTTCTTACCAACCATGGGATCTGGATGAGTTTCCTCAACCACAAGCCTTCCCTGTCTGCATGTGGACAGCAGAGATGGGAAATCACCCGTGCCAGCTGCACAGAGTGACTGTGCAGACTGAATGACAGGGGATGGACAGAAAGCAGGACAGGGCAGGTGATCAGTGAGGGGCAGGCAGGGCCATGGGTCACTCACCCAGCTGCTCAGGAGCCTCACTACCCTCAGCACTTATTAGGTATCTCATGCATATTAGATTCTATGGCAGACACCCAAACAGAGCCCAAGGTTGCAGTTGCTGCAAGGAAACTGCACCGGTATGGAGAGAAGGAGTAGAGGGCTGATTGGGATGGGAGGAAGTAGAGGCCTCAGGATGGGCAGGCCTGAGCCACCTTCTAGTTCTTGGAGTGAGAATGGCCTGGAAGAAAACGTCACTCTCACTTTCCACCCTTGTTGGGTTCTGGGCCATGATGCATTCAGGGCCCTCGGTGCGCAGAAAACCAAATGCAGGGACTCCCACAGGTCTGGAGCATATTTTAAAGCTTTCTCAGCTTCAGCTCTGTTCATGCCAGAGACTGTGGATGACTGTGAGCTCACTTCCTGCCTGGGACTCTGGGTGACTCTGAGCTGGGCTGTGCTGTGTCCGTGACACTCTCCTCCTCCCCCAAAGGAGCTGTTCAAGAAGGTGGAACTCTACGAATGCATGGGCTCCATCTGGAGCCAACGACATCAGAAGGGGAGTGAGCATGTGGCACCCACAGTTTGTGCCACCATTGCACACTTCAACAGGCTCACCAACTGTGTCACCACCTCCTGCCTCGGGGACCACAGCATGAGGGCCCAGGACAGGGCCAGGGTGGTGGAGCACTGGATCAAGGTGGCCAGGGTAAGCCATGGTTGGGCCTTGGGATTCCCTCTCTCAAAATGGGGAACTGCCTCTTCTCCGCCATCGGCTTTCAGGATTGGCATCTGTATCTCTAGCCTGAGCCCTGCACATCCCCTAAGCCCTTCTGCCCAGAGCTTCCCTGACCTTGACCCCCATGGCCCAGTAGTGGCTGCTCACTTCTGACCTGGGATCTTCCTTGGGTTGAACTGAAATCTTCCTAGATGAGTGACATTCACTCAGCCCCAGGTGTACCCTCCTGAGGCTCCCTGGGCCTCTGCTTCATTCAGGAAGGGAGATCTCAGCAGAGAGGGCTGAGGCTGAAGTGGGTCAGACTCCAACTCTGGACCTCACAGCTCACTCTTCCCTCTCCAGGAGTGCCTACGCCTCAACAACTTCTCCTCAGTGCACGCCATCGTCTCTGCTCTGCGCAGCAACCCAATACATCGGCTACACAAGACGTGGGCAGGAGTGTCCAGGTGAGGAGCTCCCTCCACGGGAGCACCAGAGTTGACCTAGGGACCCATAGGTCTCCCCATGTGCCCTCAACAACTCTGAAAGGTTCTTGGAGAACAGGGACGGTGGAGGTAGGGATGGGCTGGTGGGTGTGCTCACTAAGCTGCCCTGGACTCCTAGGCAAGGATTTCTAACTCAGGAGGAAGGTTTTTTAACCATCAGGAACAGACTGGAGCCAATTGGAGGCTTTCAGGTGTTTATACCCAGCAGTGTAACTGTGTCCAGCTGGAAGCTAACTGTGAACACGCAGGGGCTCATGTGAAGTGGAGATGGGCCAGGGGAGGAGCACGACAGTCCCACCCTGGTCCTCTGGAGCCCTTGTCATCAGATGACCCCACTGGAAACTCTCACGCAGGAAGCCGAGATTCATTGAGTTTTCAAACAAAAGGGATTGGAACTCACAAATCTCCCCCGTGATTCCCAAATTTACCCTTTTTTCTTTCCTCTGTCAATAGCAAGAGCACAAAATATCTAAAAGAACTCTGCAAAAAGGACACTGCAGTGAAGAGGGACCTGCTGATCAAGGTACAGTGGAGTCTGGGAGATGCGGGACAAGTGTTTGAGGGTCAGAGAAAAGAGTGAGTTTGGAAGGGCATTGGACCTGGTGTGCAGTGGTTATTTTGTAATGTTTTGACTTACCTACAAAAAGGGCACTTGAAAAATTCCCTCCATGCCTACTTTGGGCAAACAGGAGGAAAGGTGTGTGGGTCCATGGGCGCATGGGGGCACGGGGACAAGAGGTCCTGGAAATGGGATGTGGCAATGGCTGCTGGGCTTCTGAGTGGCGGTGATGAGCTGCAGCATTAGCAGGGCTCTGGCTCCCATGTTGGTCAATGCTGCTGGCATGGAGCTTCCTCCAGGCTGGTGGGTGGTCATTGTAGGTGGGACTTTCTTCCTTCCTCAAACTGGCAGCAATTCCTCAGGAAGCCAGGCCTCTGCTGCTGCATCTGTCTGCAGCGCACCTCCATGGGCAGGGACTGCAGTCCACACTGGGGGGAACAACAACAGAGGAAGCTCATGTGCCAGGGAGTCCAGTAGACTGCCCAGCTATGGGTACCAATGGGCAAACTCAGGACACATGTATGTGTTTGCTGGGACTCCCCGCTCTGCGCTTTGCAGACATCTGAAAATGGTCGTGTCACAGGATTCTCAACAATTAGCAGTGACAAAGGCTCATGACAAGTATCTGGGGGATCCATGCATTCCTAGGGGATCCTCCCCAACCAGATATCCGAAACTCCATGCAAATGAGAAGGCAACATGCCACCCCACCCAGGATTCTGGAAAACCCTGCCATATCCGTCAGAGATGTCGCCTCAGGAGGCCACATCCTGAGTGGAAGAAGAGAGAGTTCTGTGCATGGAACTCCCCTGGGGGATCACTGACGAGGCCAAACCGTGGATTTGGCATGGCGCAAACCCAGTTTGTGTGGCAGAGACTCCGGTGGGGCTCAGATACGCAGGTGCCATTTAACCAGGTCTCCTAAAATGCCCTGTCCCTTTCCCATCACGACTCTGCAAGGCTGGAGTCCTAGACACTCAGAGACTCCAGAGAACAAGACCCTGATGGGTGGTGGTGCTGGGATGTGGGGTGAAGGCAGCCGAGACGGAGCCTCCAGTAGGGGGAGGAGGTGCTCTCTCTTTTGGGGCCCTGGGGAGTTACTGCCCACTCTTGGTCTCTGTTTCTTTATCTGGAAAATGAAGGGATGCTGAGCCTGTAGTGCGGGCCTCACAGGGTGGAAATGAGGTTCGAGAAAAGAAAGCAATTGGAGGGTGCTCCTGAATGGTTCTTCCTCAGAGGGATGAGGGGGAGAACAATGACAACAGCTACAGGAAACAGTACTCAGGAGGCCCTGTGAGGTAGCTGTGGTTTTCATGGCTCTTTACAGAAGAAGAAACAGTCTCAGGGAGGCCTGGCTGTATGATTGGGTGACACACACAGGGAGTGTGGAGCTGGCCAGTGGTATGAACACTATGCCAGGTGACTCACACCAGTCCCTGGGGTTCCAAGTGTGGGGTGGCTGGGGTATAACTGGGGGAAGGGAAGACAGCCTCACTGTCCCTGTCCCTGACACCTGGCAGGCGGGGAGCTTTAAGGTGGCCACCCAGGAGAGGAACCCCCAGAGAGCCCAGATGAGGCTGCGGACGCAGAATAAGGTGAGTGAGACTGTGTCATGGAGGGACCACAGGGGATCAGAGGACAGGGCTCTTTTCCCCACCAGCTGGAGACCTCCGTATCAAGACAGCGGGGGCTTCCTCCCCAGCCCTGTCCTCCTATGGCCACTGGGCCTGGAAAACCTCCATTGGAGAGACCAGAGCAAGGGTCTGGGAAAGCAGAACTCAGAGTGGATGTGGGGAAGGGTAAGGCTGGGACCACAGGCCCTTGTGACTTGTTAAAATCCCACCATAGAGGTAACTAGGAGTGACTGCCAGACTTGGAGGTCAGCTGGAATAGAGGAGGCAGAGAATTGGGAAAGGTAGCTGAGGGTCTTTGGCTGCTACAACTGGGAGACCTGGGGAGGGGGGTTCTGGGAGACAGGGGCTGATGGGATTTCATGGGACAGGGCCTTGGGCAGGCACCTCAGGGTCAATACTCATCACCACTACCCCTCCCACCTCCCCACCCCTCCATGGCACAGGGCGTGGTCCCCTTCCTGGGGGATTTTCTGACTGAGTTACACAGGTTGGATTCGGCCATCCCGGATGATCTGGATGTGAGTGAGCCTGGGGCAGGCTGCTTGGGAACCAGGATCCTGAGGCTTGGGAGGAGAGGGGCCTGGACGGAGCCCTTAGATCTCAGCCCTTGGAAAACCTCCTCTCCTGAGAGTCTCACAGCTGCTCCTGTGGGAGGGGGTGCCAGGCCCATCTCATTACCTCTGACTGACAGAGGCTCCATGGCAGTCACCAGCCCCTATCCCTGAGTGGTGAAGCTGCAGAGCTACCTGACTGCAACGATGCTGAGCTGTGGGCTGAGCTGGACTCAGCCTCTCCCTAGGGTAGTCCCATAATAGGAGGGTGAAATTGAGCCTTTCCAAGGGCAGGCAATTCCAGGGTCACTGAGCACTTTCTTTCTACGAGAGACCTCAGTTTCTCTGTCTGTCATCTCAGAGGGTTGGGGCAGAAGGTCCCTGAGCCTCAGCTCCCATGACCCCTGCCCTAGAGCCCAGAGCCTGAGGCAGGTTCAAGTTCTATCATGTGCACATCCCCTAACCCTGGTGGCCCTGGCAGTAGTGCAGCATGGGAAGGGATGGGGTGGGGCTGTTGTGGGCCAGGGACCTTTCTGATGGGCTCTATCTGACTTCCAGGGCAACAGCAACAAGAGGAAGAAGGTGAACAGCTGGGGCATTCTCGTTGGATGAGGTTGGGGATGTGGACGTCACAGTCCACCCTGGGCAGGACACTCCCTGGCTCCATCCTCTACATCTTAGGTTTACTGGGAGGGTTTGACACACACAGGAGGAGGAGGAGACCTATCCCAGTGGAGAGAGTGGGAAAGGCACTGGAATCAAAGACAAGTTCCTGCAGGAGGGACTGTTCACATCCAACTCTGAGAACAGGCTGGGGGCTGCATGGGGCCCCTTCACAGAATGGCCCCAGGGACCAGCCCCTTCTCCCTGCCTGCCAAAGGTCCCCTCAGTGTCTTCCACCCAGGCCCTGTCAGCATCCTGTCCTCTGTCTCTAGGAGGTCCGAGTTCTGCAAGAAATGCAGCTGCTCCAAGTGGCCGCCATGAATTACAGGCTTCGGCCTCTGCAGAAATTTGTCACTTGTTTCTCAAGAATGGAGCAGCTCAGTGAAAAGGAGAGGTGAGGGCCTGGCACATGGGCAGAGGGTGGGAGAAGGCTCTCCATTTTTTTTTTAAATGTGGTCTGGCTCTGTCGCCCAGGCTGCACTGCAGTGTCACCATCTCTGCTCACTGCAACATCTGCCTCCTGGGCTCAAGCCCTTCCTCAGCCTCCCAAGCAGCTGGCACTACTGCTATCCACCACCGTGTGCGGTTGTTCTCCAGTGGTTGTTCTGGTACAGGTGGGGTTTCACGATGATGTCCAGGCTGGTCTCAAACTCCTGGCCTCAAGCAATCCACCCACCTCAGCCTCCCAAAGTACTGACAGTACAGGTGTCAGCCACCCCACCTGGCCTAGAGGAGGCTCTCCTGTGGACAGCTGCAGAGAGCCTATGGCCATGACTCCACCACCAGCATCAAGCCCTGTTGCATGGGGACTGCTGGGGACCCAGGATTCCAGTTGGGCAGGCAATGAGAAGGGACCCGATGTGTGGCTCATGGTGGCCTCACAGCTGCCTCTCTGTCCTGCAGCTACAAGCTGTCCTGTCAGCTGGAGCCCGAATCCCAGTAGGCGGGAAACATCCTGCAGTGGCTGGGGCCCTATTGGGATGCTGGCCAGAACACCGGCTCTGCATCATCCTTCACCCAGACCCGAGACACCAGGAAATCACATCTAGGTGGCTGGCAGCTCAGCTACATCTTGACCCCGCTCCTCAATACCAGATACTCCTGCTGGCCAGGATCAGGTCATGGGACTTTTGCATGTCAGGCAGGAAACCATTTTATGTTTATTTTCTTTAGTGTATAAGTAACGGTTTTTTTCTTAGCTTTTGTTAAAATAAAATTTTAAAACACTATTCAGAATGTTCTATAGTTGTTGGAATGAGAACAGTAACTCCAGTGCAGTAACTGTATACCAGTCTTTAGGATTCATCGTCTAGCATGTCAAATTGAGGCTATGGCTGAACAAGTCATGGAATAGCGTTCGCGTTACACCTGCCAACCGTTTAATGTTTTCCTTCTTTATTCAAATTAATTATTGCTAACTCTGTTTAAGGAAAACAAAAAATAAAACAAACAAACAACACTTAAAATCCACAGTATGTCACCCAATCTATGTCACTTGTTCTACTGACCAATTACTCTCAAACCTAAATTCTAGTTAAATTCAAGTTCCACTGGGTTACTCTACTTTTTTAAGTTGTAAATATTTAATGAATCACTTAAATATTTACTGAAGGGCTGGAGATGGGAGGTATTTATGCAAGTGGTAGGGCTGGCCTTCTCCAGAAGTCCTGTGCACAAGGGAGCTGGCCACGAGTCTCCAGGAAATACAGATAACCTTTTCCCACTATGGATCTTCCCAGACTTTCTGACACCTCTCCCCTAAGGGAACATCAAGGAAGGAGAGAATTGTTTGAACCCAATATCTAAAGGATGTCCCACAGCTTAATTTGATCACAAGAACACAAGCCCCATTGTGGTATATCAGACAAAAACAAGTCAAAGAAATCAACATTTCAGGGTCTGAAATATGATACCCCCAAATCAACACAAAATAAACACTTCAATCCAGTCCTGGAGCCACAAAGCTCCTATAAGAAAAGTGGGAGTTTATTGCAGCAAAACTTGTGTCTATGCATGCAGTTTGCAAAAAAGAAAGAAAACAACAGCAAAAAGTATCTATGGCAGCAAACCCTTAGGCCATGCAATTGATTTGGCATTACTTTTTCTTTCTTATTTTTTGTTCTTTTTGGATGGGACACAAAAATCACTGCTAAAAAATATAAATACAAACACACGGGACTATACATCATTTGAGAGCGTCTGCATGGGAAAGAGAAACAATGAACCATTAAAGAAGGCATCCTGATGAGTTCATGTCCTTTGTAGGGACATGGATGACGCTGGAAACCATCATTCTCAGCAAACTATCGCAAGAACAGAAAACCAAACACCGCATGTTCTCACTCATAGGTGGGAATTGAACAGTGAGAACACTTGGACACAGGAAGGGGAACATCACACACTGGGGCCTGTAGTGGGTCCGGGGGTTGGGGGAGGGATAGAATAGGAGATATACCTAATGTAAATGATGAGTTAATGGGTGCAGCACACCAACGTGGCACATGTATGCATATGTAACAAACCTGCACGTTCTGCACATGTACCCTAGAACATAAAGTGTAATAATAATAAAAAAAAAGAAGGCATCCTACGCATTGAAAGAAAGTTCAGCAGAAACATATCTGTGAAAGGGATTGAAATCTAACATGTATGAGAAACTAACACTACTCTGGGAAAATGAACAAAATCTAATACCCAAGCTAAAACTGGGCAAAGAACCTCAACAGGCACATCTGAAAAGTAATCACGAAATTGACTGACAGGTCAAAGAGAAGCTGCTCAACTTCACTAATCATCACACACATGTCTAAGTGCAAACCACACTCAGATACCTCTCACTCTAATTAGGATGAAACTTACCAAAAACAAGAAAAATCCCATACATTCGCAGGCAGTGGCCAATGTAGAAGTGCAGAAAAAGAGATTTTATACACTATTGGTGGGAATGTACATTACTATACACATGAAGGAAAACAGTTGAAGGTGCCTTAAACATTTTACAACTACCTGTTCACCTAGGAATACCACCACTGGTTACACACAGAAAGCGCATGAAATCTGTTATGTTGAAGAGATATCGGCCTTCTTATGGCAATTGTAGCACTATGCACAATAGCCAAGGTATCCAATCAACCTACCTGTTCATGCATAGATAAAGGGATAAAGAAACTGCGGTACACAATGGAATCCTCCTCGGCCATAGAAATTCATGAAACCATGTCATCTGCAACAACGTACAGAAACCTGGAGGACATGATTTTCCATGAAATGAGCCAGGAAGAGAGAAAGAAACACGGCATGATTCCATGCCTATGAGAATGAGATCAACTTTGTCTCTAAACGACTTTATCTCCTAGTAGAACATTTCATAGTAGTGAAGAGAGCCTGGGGCTTGGGGAGGCAGCACAGGAACTGGGAAATGGATGCAATGTTACACTCAGATGACAGGAATAAATTCAGCTGTTCTACTCCACAGCAGGATGTCTAGAGTTAACTGTATCCAGCATATTTTCCAAAAAAGGCTGAAAAGAAGGATTCTGAATATTGTGACCACAGAGAACTAATAAATAATAACCACACAAGGTAACAGAGATAGTCAGTCAATCCCTGGCTTTCATCATTACACAAGGTACATATACATGGATTAAAATGTCCCGCTCTACTCTTTAATTGTATAACTATACTAGAGAGCAAATTGGTTTTAAAGACATAGAAATAAACAATGCTGAAGTTCATGTGAGACCAGGAAATGCCCTGCATTTCCAAAGAAATTCTGAGAAATCCAAACTACATTGGATGCATGACACTCCCTGATGTGAAATTGCACTCAAACTCTGGAGACCTGCTTCCGCATGGATGAGTGGAAGAGAATAGAGAACCTGTAAACCCACACACTTCATACCACCTGATGCTGGATGAAATACACAATGATGAGTAATGGGGAAAGAACTCCCTTTTCAATAGTCTTGGGATAAATGGCGAACCATATGCAGAAGAGTAAGTAACACTAGGCATCTACTTCTCACCATGTATCAAAGTTCACTCAGATGAATGAAAGATGTAAGTGGAAGACCTCAAAGTACAAAAATCCTACAAGAGACCCTAGGAAATACCCTTCTTGACATCAGCTTTGACAAAGCATTTATATGCCTAAGACCCCACATGACACTGCAACAACAGCAATAATCGACATGTAGGACCTAATACACTAAAGAGCCACCACACAACACAAGAAATTACCCACAGAGTAGACAGACGACATACAAGATGAGAGAAAATGTTCCCAAACTATGCACCAGACCAAGTTCTAAGGTCTACCTTAAAGACCTTACACAAATCAATTAGCAAAACCACCCTCATAATTAATAGGCAATGGATATAAACACAGACTTCTCAAAAGATGATGATGAGCAACCAACAAATTGAAAATATGCTCAACCTAATTATCAGAGAAACAGAAATCAAAAGCACAATGTAATCTATCTCACGCTGGTCAGAATGGGGATAACTCAGTTAAAAAACAAAAAAAGGCACTGCTGAGGCAGCAGAGAAAGGGGACACTGGTCCACTTTTGGTGAAAATGCAAAGTAGTTCAGACACCATGGAAAGCACTTTGGAGAGACTGCTCAAAGAACTTGAACCAGAACTACCATCTGACCCAGCAATCCCACCACTGGGGTATACACAGAGGAAAAGAAATCCTTCTCTCCAAAACACACATGCACACAAATGGTCATGGCAGCAGTATTTACAATGGCAAACACATGAAATCAGCCTAGGTACCCATCAACAGTGGATCAGAAAAGGAAAATGTGGTACACATATACCACAAAAAACTAGGCAGCCATTAAAAAAAAAGAGAGAGAAGGAAATCATGTCCTTGGCAGCAACATGAAAGGAGCTGGAGGCCTTTATCTAAAGAGAAATAAGGAAAAAACAGAACACCAAATACCACATGTTCTCACTTATAAGGTGGAGCTAACATTGAATACACCCTACCGTAAAAGTGAAAACAACAGACACTGGTGACTGTCCGATGAAAAAGGATGAAGGCATGAGGTATGTGCCGAAGACCTACCTGGTGGGTACACCCACTGCCTGCATGATAAGGTTGCTTGGACCCCAAGTCTCAGTGTCATGGAATATACCAAAGACAGTAACTAATCTGCATTTGTACCCTTTAGTCTATAATAAACATAGAAATTATGTCACAAAATACAAACTTAGAAGCTAAAAGCATGAATGAAAAACACAAACTTTTATAATTATCCAAACAATCTTTTATTGGCATAAACTAAGAAAGTGGACAGAATGAGTAAACCAAATATTCAACTCCAATTTACATATAGTGAACACGTTTTTCAAAAGAACACAAAAAAGATGCAATCGGAAAAAAAGAGCTTGTCCAATAGATGATTTTGAGCAAACTGAATATTCACATACAAAACACTGAAATAGGACCCTTATGTCACGCAACACAAAAATCAATGCAAAATACATTAAAGACCTAAAACTCAATTCTGAAACCACAAAACTCCAACAAGAAAACATAGGGTGTGCATTATTTTAGAAAAGAAATCCATACATGTAGGCTGCTAAAGGTATTTAAAAACATTAAACCAAAGGAAACACTCCAAGAAAACACCGATAGACAAGGTAATGGATTGGCATTTTCACTGAAAAGCTGGAGACCCGGTTCCACAGAACAGTGGAACACATTAGAAGACCCAGATATAAACCTGCACACCTGAAACCATCGATATTTGAAAAAAAAATCAACAAAAATAAGCAATGGAGAAAGGACTCCCTATCAGCAAGTGGTCCTGAGATAAGTGACCTAGCTAGATGCAGAAGAAATACCACTGGGCCCCTATGTCTCACCATGTACAGAAAGCAACTCAAAAGGAATCAAAGATTGAAAAGTAAAACGCTGGGCTGGACACAGTGGCTCATTCCTGGAATCCAAGCACTCTGGGAGGTCGAAGCAGGCGGATGACTTGAGGTCCTGGAGTTTGAGACCACCCTGGCCGACATGGTGAAGCTGATGTCTAAGAAAAAAACAAAAGTTAGCTGGGCGTGGTGGCACGTGCCTGTACTCCCAGCTACTCAGGAGAATGAGGCAGAAGAATCACTTGTACCCAGAAGCTGGAAGGTGCAGTGAGCCGAGATCACTCCATTGCATTCCAGCCTGTATGAGAGAGTGAGACTTGGTCTGTAAATAAATACGTAAATACATAAAAATCCAATACCTGAAACTATTAAAAAAAATCATGCATGAGAATCTAGCAAATACCCTTCTTGACAGAGGCTTTGGCAAAGCATTTATATGTCAAGTCCCCAAAAGCAATGCCAACAAAAACAATTACTGATAAGTGGGACCTAAAACACAAAAGAGCTGCTGCACAGAACAAGAAACAACCACAGAGTCAGCACACAGCCTATAGAATGAGGGAAAACATTCCCCAACTACGCATCTGAAAAACGTCTAATATCTACGATTTACCATAAAGACCTTAAACAAATAAAATCAGAAAAAAAAAATAACAACAACAACAAGTTATAAAAGGGCAAGGAACATGAACACTTAAAAGGAGGTGTACCAGTAACTAACGAGCATGAAAACATGTTCGATCTCACTGATCATCAGAGAAATGCAAATCAGAAACATACTGAGATAAGATCTACACTGGTCAGAATGGCAATTATGACACACAGTGCACAACAACAGAGGCTGCTGGGGCAGATGAGCAAAGAAATGCAGGTCCACTGTTGGGGGAAATGCAAACTAGTTCAGATCCCCTGGGGAGCAGTGTGGACATTTCTCAGAGAACCTAAAAGAGAACTACCACCCAACGCTGCAACCCCACTCCTAAGGATCTATAAAAAGGAAAATCCTTCCATCCAAAACTCACATACACTCCTATGTTCACGGCAGTACTACTCACAATCGTAAAGACATGAATCAGCCTTGGTGCCCATCAGCAGTGGATCAGAGAAAGGAAATGTGGTACATACACACCACGGAACACTACACAGTCATAAAACACAAATACATGCTCTTACCAGAAACCTGGACAGAGCCATAGGCCATTATGAACAAAAGGCAAGAACAGAAAACCAAAATTTTCAAAACAGCTACAAAGGTCAGTTGTGAATGTTCTCTCCACAGAGAAACCATAACTCTAGAGCTCACGGAGGTGCCAGACACTGAAACTTCATTATGATGCTACCTTTACACAGATCAAATTGTCCCTTGCACCCGCTGGTTATACACACCTACTCTACGGCAATGAAACTGCCGTCCCATTTTGGTAACACTCATTCTCACCGGAGTGAGATGATATCTGAGTGTGGTTTTGATTGACTTCTGGTGAGGATCAGTAATGTTGATTCAGAATCTTTTACCTGTGCATCCTTCTCAGGTCTTCAGGATCTTTGCCCAGTCTTATACATCAAATTGAAACAAGTTCATGATAACTTGGCAAACATCTCTAACCACAGCAAAACGTAAATCAAAACCACACTTAGATATTGGTAACAGGTACGGAGTGACACTGAGACACAATGAATCTGTTCTGGTGTTCTATTGCACAGCAGGGTGACTAGGTGACTAGGGTCAACAGAATCTAGAAAATTTTTTCAAAATCAGCTGGAAAATACGGTTCTGAATATTCTCCCCACAGAGAAATAATAATGATGGAAGATCACAGAGATGCCAGATATGATGATTTGATCATGATACTACACATACATATGTCAAAATGTCCCTTGCACCCTTGGGTTGTGTGTGTGTGGGTGAATGTATATACCCACCCACACACACACACACACACACACTCTATAGAAACAAAACTGCCATCAAATGTTGCTAGTATTCATTCTAACTGGAGTGAGATGAAATCTGAGTGTGATTTTCACTTACACTTTTGTGTGCATCAGCGATGGTGAGAATCTTCTCTTTGACCTGTGCATCAACCTCATGTCTTCAGGTCCTCTGCCCAGTCCTACACAACAAATTAAAAACAAATTCACAATAACATAGCAAGCACCACTTATCACACACACATAAAAATAAAAAACACACTCAAGATTCCATCTCACTCTACATGCAACAGATGCTACCAGAAAAAAGTTGAAACATATGAAAACACAATCCAATCAAGGTGTGGATTTCCGGAGGAGGCACTTGTCTCCACATCTGGTGGGAAATGGTAAACTAGTATGCACACTAAAGAAACCACTTGGATGTTCCTTGAAATCCTAAAACTACAACTACCATTTTCTCCAGCAATTCTATTCCTAGGTATATACACAGAGGACATGATCAGGACATGGAAGAGATTATCTGTCATCCCAGGTGGCATTCAGCCCTATGCTCAAAAGCCAAGAAAAGAAATCAGCCTACCTGTCCATCCACAGATGAAGGGATGAAGAATCTCTGGTACACAGACAGGATGGAATACTTTTATGCCATCAAAATTCATGGAATCCTATCATTTCCAGCAACATGGCTGCACCTGCAGATATTCTGTTCAATCACATCAGAAAGGCAGACAAAGACCAAGCCCGCATGTTCTCACTCATGTGGGAGCTGAAAACTTTAACTCACTGAAGGTGAAAATACAGTAGTGGTCACCACAGACTAGGTGGAGGACAGGACCTCAAGGATTGGCAATAGGTACACAGAGAGTTACAGGAGAGGAATACATTCTGGTATTCCACTCCAAAGCAGGGCGATGATACTTAACCATATGGTTATGCCGTTTTCAAAGTAGCTACCAAGGAGGATACTGAATGTTCACACATCGAAGATATCAAACTTGCACGTGGTCACAAGCATGGGAAACTCCCTGATTTTATCCATACTCAAGGTATACAAACAAGTATCACAATGTCCTAAGGCACCCCTAATTCTGGACATGAAGTGTAAAACAAACATTTTATGCAATGTTAACAATACACGGCTAAATGTTCACATGGATCCACTGAAGACCCAAGGAACCTGAATATGCAAAGCAATTCTAGGGAATACAAACTCAACTGGAGGCCACACACTCCCCAATTTCAAATTACATGTAACACCTCCACTCATCCAAAGACTACAGTAGTGGCATAAAAATGAATCCATCAACCTAGGGACTTAAGAGAATCTAAACACATACCTGCAGTCAACACATTCTTTTTCAAAGAATGCCTAGAAGATGCAATGAGGCCATGTGCTGTGGCTCACACCAGTACTTCCAGCAGTTTCAGAGACCGAGTTGGGTGGCCCTCTTGAGGTCAGGAGTTTCAGACCAGCTTGGCCAAAATGGTGAAATCCTATCTCTAGTAAAAATACAAAAGATATTAGTCAGGTGTGGTGGTGCACAGCAGCAATCCCAGCCACTTGGGAAGATGAGGCAGGAGAATCACTCGAAGCAAGGAGGCGGAGGTGGCAGAGAGCTGAGATCTCACCACTGCACTCCAGTCTGGGTGACAGCATGAGTGGGACTGTGTCCCCAAGGGGAAAAAGGATGAGATGAGGAGTCAGCAGTCTGTTCAATTGAGCAGTCTGAAATGACTGGATAGCCACATACAAAAGAATGAAATAAGACGTTGACGTTATACAATACACAAACACAAACTCGAAATACATTAAACCCTAAACACAAGACCTAAAAGCATAATACTGCTGCAGGAAAACACAGAGTGAGTTTAAGTTGAGGAAAACCTGAATCTAAGCTCACAGGATATAAAAGCAAACAACAGACAAAAGAGAAAAATAGAAAAAAAACCACTTCCAACAACAGAAGTCAAAAACTCTAGTTTTTGTTATTGACTTTACCTTACAAAAACAATCACTGCTACTCAGGCACGGTGGCTCACACCTGTAAACCCAGGACTTTGGGAGGCTGAGGTGGGTGGATCCCCTGAGGTCAGGAGTTCGAGACCAGCCTGGCCAACATGGTGAAACCCCTTATCTACATACAAAAATTAGGTGGGCGTGGTGACAGTTGTCTGTAATCCCAGCTACTCAGGAGGCTGAGGCAGGAGAATCACTTGAACCCAGGAGGCAGAGGTTGCAGTGAGCCAAGATTGCACCACTGCACTCCAGTCTGGGCAACAAAGTGAGATACTGTCTCAAAAAAAAAAAAAAAGAAGACGTTCAAGTGATCAACCAACATGAAAAAATGCACAACCTCAGTGCAATGCAACTCCCAAACACAATAAGATATCATCTCATGTTGGTCACAATGGGTAATTTTCCAAAGTCAAAACAACATGCTGGTGAGGCAGCAAAGGAAAGGGAACGCTGCTACACTCTTGGTCAATGTGAAAACTAGTTCACACTATGGAAACCAGTTGAGAGATTCTCAAAAAACTTAAAACAGAACTACCATCAGACCCAGCAATTCCACGACACTTGGTATCTACCCAAAAGACAATAAATCATTCTATCAAAAGACACATGCTCTCCCGCATTCATGGCCATGCCATTCACAAGAACAAAGATGTGGAAGCGTCCTAGGTGACCAGCAACAGTGGATTTGAGGTTTGTTTTTTTTTTTTTTTTAATGTGGTGCATACACATCACACAATACTACACAGCCAGAAGAAGAACACACAATCATGTCCTAAGCAGCATGGATAGACCTGGGGCTTATTATGTTTAGCAAACCAAGGCAAGAACAGCAATCCAAATACTCAAAAAAAAGAAAAAAGAAAGAAAGAAACAAACAAAAAGTCTAGAACTTGAGTGATGAATGTCAACTTACAGAACAAAACCAAAGCCAAATTTTTGAAGACAGGAAATAGTGTGATACTATCTTTTGTGGGAACTCTTGGCTTCCCCCAAAATTAGAGAACTGGGGAGAAAGAAGCCTCAGCTCAGAATCTGTGACTGGGTTGGAAGTGGAGGCTGGAAATGTGCTCAAGATCAAACTTTCCTCCGCCCTTCAAAGGAGCCTGGAGTTTTACCAGTGAGCCTAGAGTGAATATTCACCCCGTCGTCCACCCCGGGAGATCTCTTTAAACCAGGAGCGCACAGTGAGGACAGAAACATGAATGTGCACTAACAAGTCCTGAAAGTTCAGAGGGTGATTCTCCATTTCCCCGTGGCACACAGCAGAAGAACTGTGTCTCTAGGTTCCAGGAAATGCCTGTGAGAGAGCTGTGTCCCCCAGATTCCCTTCATCACAGATGACACCCAGTGCTTAAGCCTACACCCCTTATAACCAATCCCAAGGAGTGTTGACTAATCTAAACCAAAGGCTCTGATGTTCCACAAAAAGAAAAGAGCAGGTGGACTGCAAAGAGAATCTCTCATGAACGCAGCACCCTCATAGCCCATACAGACAGTTCTTACCATGATGCCAAGAAACTGAAAACAACAAGCCAGACCTCACACACATTTACATTTTCCTTCTGATTTCATACCCCCTCCTTCAGCCCCTCCTCACAATCAGCAGGGATAACCTGGAGGCTCCTGGGAAACTTTTCCCATTGGGTTTTTACTGGCACGTAGTTCCCTACCTGAATGAGTCTCCACATCACTTATGCTCTCCAGCATCAAGTCTTTAGAAACAAAAACACCAGGATAAGTCATTAGAGAGTGTGACTCACCCACTCCTCCTACGTTAGCTGAAGCTGAATGATGGGCTTTTCTCCCATGCCAAGCTGCTTCTTACCTGATCCCCTAATCTTTCTTCTGGATTGACAAACCTTCCTACAGCTTCTTGGGCCAGAGTTCTATACTGGCAAAATCACTTTCACGAGAATCCCAAGCCTGTTTCCCAGCAGGAACCCAGAAACAGGTTTCTATACAATGAAGCTAGCAAGTTTTTCCCTCGGGAAGTGAGTTATTTCATGGTACATACCGTTTCCTTTCCAAGCTCCTATCTGCAATTATATAAAAGAAAACATTATGAGAATCACATTCTGTTGTGCGCTTCACACAGATCTGTTATTCTCTTGACAATGATAAAAAACCAGAAGGTATTACAGTGATTGAGCCATAGGTCAAAATCCCCAAAGACTAGCACAGAGGATAGCTATAGAAAAACAAGACCTCTATTCACAGAATTTACCTTTAAATTTAATTTGATATGCAAATGCACAATGCTTCATCCAAGGAGGAAAACTGGTATTCTGGAAAATGCCTCAGTATTGCAGTTGATAATGCATGCTGTCATTTAAAAGCAGCATAGTGTACCATGTATCAGTTGGGAAGACATGCTGACTGAATTCTAGCCCCACAAAGACAATAGTGTACAGTGTACGTAATGTACATTGCCAGGTTTTCAAATCAAAATTAATTGAGAAGTAAAGAATCAGGAAAGCAACATTGATGTAGAAGACAAAAAAGGGGGATCTTACCTGGACATCATCATCATCATCATCATCATCACAATCAACATCACCATCATCATCATCTTCATCTTTGCATTGTGGTGAGCATCTTAAAAACAGGCCGTCCTCAGGACGAGCTGGAAGGACCTAGAGGAAAGATCAGTGCACCGGTGGTTGGTGACTGTGAGTCACTCAGGGAGCTTTGCTGGATGTGGTGTATGGAGGTGGTTGATATACAAGAATGGACTGAGTTGATACTGGGCTATTCCCCTGAGTGGAAGATGGATGGCAGAGGAGGGGAGCTGGAAAGGCATGAGACATGGAGACCTTGGCTTTGTACTAGAGGCATCGGGCAGCAACACAAAACAGTCAACCCAAAATGGAACTAAAATGCACACTGAGGGTCAATGGAAGAGTGCCTTCCTGCCTCTCAAATGTTTTGAAACTCTTCTAAACAAACAGCCGTTTCTTAGTGTATTCAAGACCGTGTCAGTACACTAGAATCTAATCATGCTGATACTACATTTAGCATCTGTTTTAAAGGATTTATTACTTGATTAAAAGCCTATTTTAGGGGTGAAATGGACTCAATTTTACCCACATTACTCTATTCTATTAATCACACATTCATTTTCATAGAGATCATTTAAAAATTCAGTATTAAAATGCTACAATTAAAAATAGTCATGATTTCCCATTTATAAGTCTTCTGGAATGACTTCTACACACCCTTTTGGGGCCCTGTGATCAGGAGCTTCAGCACCCCCTGTGTGACTCTCCCTGGGGAGATTCCCTAAAAATCAAGCTTCATTCAAACAGGCCAAGCTCACACAGCCAGCTCTACCTACACCAGTGAAGCTGAGAGACGTGACTTTGACCACTTTCTGCCATGAAGATAAGTTTAAAAGTTCAAATACACATTATCTACTGAAATGAGGAAATGTATACCAATAGAAATGAACAAATTCATGAAAAAATGTACACGAGTATGGGGATGATTTTTAGTTAACTAGCTTACATAAAAATTATTTTTTTGGCCGAGTACTTTGGCTCACACCTGTAATCCCAGCACTTTGGGAGGCTGAGGCAGGTGGATGACCTGAGGTCAGGAGGTCATGACCAGCGTGGCCAACATGGTGAAACCCCGTGTCTACTAAAAATACAAAAAGTTAGCCAGGCATGGTGGTGAGCGCCTGTAATCCCAGCTACTCAGGAGTCTCAGGCAGGAGAATTGCTTGATCCTGGGAGGCAGACATTACAGTGAGCCGAGATCATGCCATTGCACTCCAGCCTGGGCAAGAAGAGTGAACCTCCATCTCTCTCTCTCTCTGTCTCTCTCTCTCTCTCTCTCCATATATATATATATATACATACATACATATATATATGCCTATTCAGACATACAAAATATTGGTATAGGAAATCAAAAATTTTTATCAGTCATGTTAAATCTAACTTATCAGCTGTCAACATGAAGATTCTAGCAAATAAGGAAGGTACAAATAAGTGGAAAGGCATCCTGTATTCATGGATAGGAAGACTAAACCTGACTAACACACAATACTACACAATGATCTACAGACTCACAACAATTACTATCAAACTGGTAACAGCCATCTGTGCAGAAATGGAAGATAATCCTACAATTTTAATGAATTTTATGTGCCTTATGTAACCATGATGACGTTAAAAAAAGTGTTAGAGGATGCAAGTTCATGAGATTGAAATACACGCACACACACACACACACACACACACACACAAAATACAGAAATATAGAGAGTATGTTTCTAGCATAGGGGCACTCATAAGTTTCACAGATATAGAGAGCCCAGAATTAAATGCACACATATACAGTAAATTGATCTTCAACAAAGGTGTCAAAAATACACAATGGGGGGAAAGGAAAGCCTCCTCAACAAATGATGGTAAAACTGCATATTCTCATTCAAATGAAGAAATAGAATGCTGACAGTGTGCTCAAGGTTGTGCTTCTCCCTCCATTTCCAAGACACTGGAGCTTTTGCACTGAGCCCAGATTGAATTTTCATTCTGTCCTCCATGCCCAGGAAGAGCTCTTGATACCAGAGGTAAGCAGGGAAAAACAGACAAATGAGTGTGCTGCCAGGAAACTTAACAGTTCATAAGGTGAGGATCAATCTCTCCTATGCCTCTGGGCACACCACAGAAGAATTTTGTCTCCAGCATTAACTCTGTCCTAAACTAAAGGCTTTGAGATTTTGCAGTGGCAGAGGCAGGAAAGAGCAGGTGTTCTAGAAAGATCATCTTTAAATAATAAATAAGAAGAAGTGATCAAAAACACAGGATACTCAAAATCTCATCAACTCAAAAGAACAAACTTCACCTACATTTACTTTTTCTTTTTCTCTTTCTACACCCTCCCTCAGCCTCCCAAGCAGCAGGTATAACATGAAGGCTCCTGGAAATGCTGTGTTATTAGACTGCACGTGAAATCTTCTTACCTACCTAGAAAGGTATACTCTTCCCTGCTGATATTCTCCAGAATCCACTCTTTAGAACCACCAACATCAGGATAAGTCAGGGAGAGGTACACTCACTTCTCCTCCCCAAGGTGAAGACACACCGGCTTACATAAAATCTCCTGCTTGGTCCTCTGGGTTCACACACATTTCTACAGCCCCTCTGGTCATACATATACACTTGCAAAATCATTAACTCTCACCAGACCCCCAATATTTTTTAACAGGAACCCAGATTAAGGATTCTATATATTAAAGCCAGCAAGTTTGTTTCTCAGAAAGTGAGTTAGTTCAAGGTATGTAACCAGAACAGGTGATGGTAAAATCTGCAACGAGACAAAAGAAGATGCCATGAGGATCAGATCAATTCTGCTGCACCCCTTACACAGATCTGTGAGTCTCTTGATGACTTCAGAAAACTACCTGTGAAACAGTGGTGAGTCAAAGTCAAAGTCAAAGGCCAAACATTCTAGAATAGAGGACACTCATGGAAAAGACAAGAGCTTTTCCCACAAAATTTATCCTTGACGTTGATTTAGGTTGGTAAATGCACAATGCCTCATCCAAGGAGAAAAACTGGTGTGGAGGAAAATGTCTCTGCATTACAGTTGGTGATGGATGCTGTCCTTCAAAACATCCTAGTGTGTCGTGTATTAGATGAAAGGAAACTGCCACTGAACTCCATCCTCACAAAGAGAATAGTGTGTGTCGTACATAATGTGCCTTGTCATATTTTTATATCAAACTTAATTGAGAAGGAAAGAAATCAGATGAAGGAAACAATGTATACAGTGGTCCATTTTTAACACAAAGTGCCTTGAACTGGTCTAGTTCAGCAAAGGATAGAAGAAATAGGATATGCCAGGCTCCTGATTGGATGGGCAATAACTGCTCATTGGGACCCCTCACCTCCCCATTTAGTTGCCCTCACTTCAACCAAAGAAGATTAGTCTAAGATGAAAGTTTACTAGCATGGAAAATAGCTCGTTTTGTCTGTTCTCAGCCTGGCCAGCTATTTAGGTCATAAGTCAAATACTTGAAGTGCCCCTGAGCTGACTAGGATAGCAATGCATTGTGGGCTGCAACAAAATGCAGTAAGACAACCCTAGAAAAATATCTAAAGTCTCTCCCCAAAAATCAATAGGCAACACCTGGGAAGATTGTGACCCCACAGTTCTCAGCCTATGAGGAACCAGGGGAGGGAAATGCACACTAGGAGATAAATTGCTTGTGGAAAGTGTGCTGGGTGTGTCTGCCCATCAGACACCAGATCTTGCAACACTGTCATTAAAAGTCTCACTTTCTGCCAGGTGGAGTGGCTCACACCTGTAATCCCAACACTTTGGGAAGCTGAGGTGGGCAGACTACCTGAGGTCCGGAGTTCGAGACCAGTCTGGCCAACATGCTGAAACACCATCTCCACTAACAATACAAAAATTAGCTGGGCATGGGGACACATGTGTGTAATCCCAGCTACTCGGGAGGTTGTGGCAGGAGAATTCATTGAGCCCAGGAGATGGAGCTGAGATTGCACCACTGCACTCCGGCCTGGCCAACTGAGTGAGACTCTGTCTCAAAAAGAAAAAAAAAAAAAAAAAAAAAAGGAAAGAAAATCTCACTCTTGCTGTTTTTCAGCTCCCTGAGTCCATTCTTTGGGTTTGGACTGGTGAGTTTGTTTCTCACATCAGAAAACCAACATTTCCTTACAAGACAAAGAAAGGTGTTCTTACCTGGACATCATCATCACCATCATCATCATCATCATCATCATCACCCCAGTCATCATCTTCACTTGGTGGTAGGCATACTAAACTCAGGTTGTCCATAGAAAAAGCTGGAAGGACACAAGAAAGATCAGTGCACCGATGGTTGGTGACTGTGAGTCACTCAGGGAGCTTTTCTGGATGTGGTGTATGGAGGTGGTTGATTAACAAGCATGGACTGAGTTGATGCTGGGCTATTCCCCTGAGTGGAAGAGGGATGGCAAAGGAGGGGATCAGGAAAGACATGAGACATGGAGGCCTTGGCCTTGTACTAAAGACATCATGCAGCAACACAAAACAGTCAACCCAAAATGGAAATAAAGCACACACTAAGGGTCAATGGACGAGTGCCTTCCTCCATCTCAAATGTTTTGAAACTCTACGAAACAAACAGCATTTTCTTAACGTATTCAAGACTGTGTAAGTACATTAGCACCCAATTATGCTGGTACTACATCTAGCATCTGTTTTAAAGGATTAATTACTTAATTTATTGGTGAAAAGGATTCAATTTTAACCAAATTACTCTGTTCTACTGATCACACAGTTTTGTTTGTTTGTTTGTTTGTTCATTTGTTAGTTTGTTTGTTTCTGAAATGGAGTCTCACTCTGTCATCCAGGCTGGAGTACTGTGGCACGATGTTGGCTCACTGCAAGCTCCACCTCCCGGGTTCACACTATTCTCCTACTTCAGACTCTGAAGTAGCTGGGACTACAGGCACCCGCCACCACGCCTGGCTAATTTTTTTTGTATTTTCAGTAAAGATGGGATTTCACCATGTTAGCCAGGATGGTCTCCATCTCCTGACCTCATAATCTGCCCACCTCAGCCTCCCAAAGTGCTGGGATTACAGGCATGAGTCACTGCACCAGATGGATCACAATTTCTTTTTCATAGAGGTCATTTAAAAAATTAATTATTAAAATGCTAAAATTAAAAATAGTCATGATTTCCTCTTTGTAAGTCTTCTTCTGGAACCATGGTGTGTGCATACAATTTTTTGGGTTCCTGTGATCACGGGCTTCAGCAGCTCTGTGTCACTCTCCCTCAGGAGATTCGCTAAAGATCAGGCTTCATTCAAACAGGCCAAGCTCACACAGCCTGCGCAACCTACACCAGTGAAGCTGAGAGACATGACTCTAAAAACTTTCTGCCATGAGGATAAGTTTCCAGGTTCAAATATACATGAGCTACTGAAATGAGGAAATGTATACCAATAGAAAATGAGCAAATTCATGAAAAAATGTCCCTGAGTATGGGGGTGATTTTTGGTTAACTAGCATACATAATATTTTTTATTTGATGCATAATCATTCAGACAGACAAAATATTGGCAAAAGATACAAATTTGGCCCGGCATAGTGGCTCATGCTTGTAATCCTAGCACTTAGGGAGGCCAAGGTGGGTGGATCATGAGGTCAAGAGATCAAGACCATCCCGGCCAACAAGGTAAAATCACATCTCTACTAAAATTACAAAAATTAGCTGGATGTGGTGGCATGCATCTGTGGACCCAGCTACTCAGGAGGATAAGGCAGGAGAATCACTTGAACCCAGGAGGTGGAGGTGGCAGTGAGCAGAGATCATATCACTGCACACCTGTATGCCTGTATGGTGACAGAGTGAGACTCTGTCTCAAAAACAAAAAAACAAAAAAAGAAATCACAAATTCATATCAGTCACATTAAATCTAACTAATCAGATGTCAACATAAAGATTCTAGAAAGTAAAGAACATACAAGTAAGTTGAAAGGCTTCCCATATTCATGGATAGGAAGACTAAACCTAAGTAACACACAATACTACACACATGATCTACAGACTAACAACAACTGCTACCAAACTGGCAATAGCCATCTGTGCAGAAATGGAAAAGATAATCCTAAGATTTTAATGAACTTTTATGTGCCTCAAATAGCCATGGCAATATTGAAAAAGAATAGTGTTGAAAGATGCACATTCATGAGATTGAAATCTAAAAATAAAAAAATTAAAAAAAAAACAGAAAAATTCAGACACCATGCTTCTACTGTGGGGGACACCCATAAGTATCACAGATATACAATTGAGAGCACAGAATTAAATGCATACATACAGAGTCAGCTGATCTTCAACAAAGGTGCCAAGAATACACAATGGGGAAAGGAAAACAACTTCCACAAATGATGGTAAAACTGCATATTCTCATTCACATGAAGAAACGGAATGCTGACAGTGTGCTCAAGGCTGTGTTTCTCCCTCCATTTCGAAGACACTGGAGCTTTTCAGTGAGCCCACAGTGAATTTTCATTCTGTCCTCCATGCCCAGGGAGCATGATACCAGAGGTAAACAGCAAGGACAGACAAATGAATGTCCTGCCATGAAACCTAAGTTCATAAGGTGTGGATCAACCTCTCCTATGTATCTGGGCACACTGCAGAAGAGTTTTATATTCAGGATTAAGTAACTGCCTGTCACAGAACTATGTCCCAAACCAAAGGCTGTGACATTTTGCAGTGGCACAGGCAGAAAAGAGCAGGTATTCTCCAAAAAATCATCTTTAAATAATAAACCAAGAAGAGGTGATTGAAAATACAGGATACTCAAAAGCCCATGAACATAGTACTCCTCATGATGATGACATTAAAGTCTGAAAATAACAAACGTGGCTTATATTTACTTTTCCTTTTTCTCTTTCTACACCCTCCCTAAGCCTCCCAAGCAGAAGGTATAACATGAAGGTTCTTGGAAATGCTGTTTTATTAGACCCCATCTGAAGTCTTGGAAAGGCATCCTCTTCCCTGCTGAGATTTTCCAAAATCCACTCTTTAAAACCACCAACATCAGGATAAGTCAGTGAGAGGTACACTCACTTCTCCTCCCGGTGAAGACTCACTGGCTCACACAAAATCTCCTGGTTGGTCCTCTGGGTTCACACACATTTCTACAGCCCCTCTGGTCATACCTATACACTTGCAAAATCATTTGCTCTCAACAGACCCCCAACATTTTTTAACAGGAATCCAGATTAAGGTTTCTATATATTCAAGCCAGCAAATTTGTTTCTCATAAAATGAGTTAGTTCAAGGTACGTACCCAGGACAGGTGATGGTAAAATCTGTAATGAGACAAAAGAAGATGCTATGAGGATCAGATCAATTCTGCTGCCCCCTTACACAGATCCGTTCGTCTGTTGATGACTTCAGAAAACTACTTTTGAAACAGTGGTTGAGTCCATATCAAAGACAAAACACTCTAGCATAGAGGACATGCATGGAAAAGACAAGAGCTTTTCTCACAGAATTTCTTTGAAGTTGATTTAGATTGGTAAACTCACAATGCCTAATTCGAAGAGGAAACTGGTGTGGATGAAAATGCCTCTGCATTACAGTTGATGATGGATGCTGTCATTCAAAAACATCCTACCATGTCATGTATTAGATGGGAAGACATTCCCAGTGAACTCCACCCCAAGAAGGACTATTGTGTATGTTGTACATAATGTGTCCCATCATATCCTTATACCAAAATTAATTGAGAGGGAAAGAAATCAGGTGAAGGAAATAGTGTAAACAGTGGTCCATTTTTAAGACAAAGTGCCTTGAAGTTGTTTAGCTCAGCAAAGCACAGAAGAAATACTAGGCTCATGGTTGGATGGGCAATGCCGGCTTGTTGGGTCCCCCTTCCACCTCGCTTAGTTGTCCTCACTTTAACAAAGAAGTACAGTCTAAGTTAAAAGTTCACTAGCCTGCAAAATAGCTTGCTTGGTCTGTTCTTCTCAGCCTGCCCAGCTACTTAGGTCATAAGTCAAATACTTGAAGAGCTCCTAAGCTGACTAGGATGGCAATGCATTGTGGGCTTCCACAAAATGCAGTAAGACAACCATAAATATATATATATATATATATATATTTTTATTTATATATATATATATATATATATATATTTCTTGCAAGACCATCATTAAAATTCTCACTTTCTCTGTTCTGCAGGCCTCTGAGTCCATTCTTTGGGTTTCAATGGGTGAGTTTGTTTCTCACATCAGGAAAGCACCATTTCCTTAGAATGCAAAGAAAGGGAGTCTTACCTGGGCATCATCATTATCTTCCTCACTTGTTGGTAGAGATTTTAAACTCAGGCTGTCCTCAGGGGGGCCTAAAAGGACACAGAGTTAATGTCAGTGCCCTGGTGGTTGGAGACTGTGGGTCCCTCAGGGAGCTTTGCTGGATGCGGCATATGGAGCGTGGGACTGAAGATTCTGAGACCATCTCAGAGAAACAACTATGTTCAACTAGTGAGCATGAGGGAGTCTCACCAGATATCTCGCATCTTAGTCAGTGCCTGGACCTAATAAGACTCTGCATTCCCAAGTCAAAGATCAAGGCTTTGATGTTTGCTGTGACATAGACAGGAAAAACTGATCTTCTGGTAACCATTAAACACCAGAGCAAGAAAAAAAAATGGTTACAAACACAGCACACAAAGCCCATGGAGGCAAATGACCTCATCTCTATCTTATTAAAATACAAAAGGAACAAGTCACACTTCTACACATATTTCCTTTGGTTCTGATTTCACTGCCCTTTTCCTGATTTCCAAAGCAACAAGTGTCACCCAACTGCTCCCAGAGATCCTCCTAGACTATCATGCTCTACCTGCAGGTCTGCCTCATTGCAGCTGCCCTCATGGACGGTGTCCATTGGCCAATCTTTAAAGACAAAAACTCCACAAAAAGTTATTCCAGAGAGCAACTCACCCACCCCCCTACTCCAGGTGAGGCCACACGGGGTTGTACGAGATCACTCTGTCCTTCCCTCGGTGTTGTCAGACTCTCCCTGGGCTCTGGGGAGTCAGAGGTCTCTAGAAAGGCATTGCTCACACTTGCCAGCCTTCAAGTGAGAAAGAGGAACTGAAGGAACCACCTTTCAACTTTTTCCTTCCAATGGCCCATTATAGGTCTCACCTCCAATCTCACAGCCCTGAGATTCCCATTTTAAGGTGCACGCTTTGAGTTAGAGGAATTCAATAATCAGCCCCTCAGCCAGGCTTACAGCAGATGTGAAAAAACATTCTGCGGGGATGGAAATCTCTCTGCTGCATGAACAGAAGGCTACTGGGGGATTGCATGGTGGCTGTTGAGATGAAGTTCTGAATTTTTTTTTTTTTTTTCGAGACAGAGTTTCACTCTTGCTGCCCAGGCTGGAGTACAATGGCATGATCTCGGCTCACTGCAACCTCTGCCTCCCGGACTCAGGCGATTCTTCTGTCTCAGTCTCCTGAGTAGCCGGGTTCACAGGCATGCACCACCACACATGGGCTAATTTTTGCATTTTTAGTAGAGATGGGGTTTCACCATGTTGGCCAGGTTGGTCTCGAACTCCTGACCTCAGCTGATCCACCCGCCCCGGCCTCCCACAGTGCTGGAATTACAGGTATGAGACGCCACGCCCAGCCCTGAACTTTTAATTGTAAATATTTAAATGTATTTAAATATGAAGAGGCACATATATGACCGAGAACTGCACTAGACGGCACAGGAGACCCAGACATGAGGAAGACATGACTCCCCTCGCCTGGTGTTTTCTTGCAAAATAGTTCGCAGCTCTGCTCCTACCAGACATTTATGGTTACTTAGTGAACATCTGCAAAAGGTCCAGTCACTGTGTGGGGCTGGGGATATAACAATGAGGACAACATCCAGATCCAGAGGGATGCCTCCAGGGGGGACACATGCACACAAGGGAAGAGCGTGGCCCTGCACACCCTGTCTAGACAGGATCAGAGCAGCAGGAGCCGAGGGCCAGAGGCACCTCACTGTCCTCAAGAGCTCAACCTCATCTCCAGGGACCCTGACTCAGGAGCTGGGGCAGGCTCCAGGATTGGTGTAGGGCTCAACAGGCTGGACAGACTGAGAAGGGAACATTTCCACACCTGCGCTAGATCCCAGCCCAGGGCTGACCTAGAACTCATCCCAGGGATGTGTTCACCGCAATGCCCATGGGGCCTAACATGTTCTCCCCAGGACTGACCTCTGGGATAAGGACTAATGAGGAAGACACAGTCATTGCCCTGGCAGGAAATGCCCATAGCCAGGGTTCCTCTATCCAACCTGTGGGAAGACACAACACAGATAGAGTTTGACACTGAAGATTCCAAACCTTCTATAAAATAAATGGAAACTGATGTGTTCTGGATTCCACAGAAGAGTTGCAAGGATGAGCTGGACTCTGGAATCCGTCACCATCCCTTTGCTGAGCTCCTGGTGCACTGGAACTCACGTCCCTCCCCACCTCCCCTGCTACTCGGGAGTGCTGCAGCTACAGGCCCAGTGTTAGGGGGTCTGTCCCATTGAAACACATTTCAGCCAGGCACGGTGGCTCACACCTGTAATCCCAGCATTTTGGGAGGCAGAGGCGAGTGGATCACCTGATGTCAGGAGTTCGAGACCAGCCTGGCCAACATGCAGAAACCTCGTCTCTATTACAAATACAAAAATTAGCTGGGCATGCTGGCCCATGCCTGTAATTCCAGCTACTCAGCAGACTGAGGCAGGAGAATTACTTGAACTTGGGAGGTGGACGTTGCAGTGAGCTGAGATCGCACCACTGCACTCCAGCCAGTGAGATCCCACCACTCACTCCAGAGTGAGACTCCATCTCAAAAAAAAAAAAAAAAAAGACCACATACACATATTTCTGGGCCAGAAAACCCTTGGCCAACAGTGTCTCCTCAAGGACCATCCCTCAAGTGACTTCCAGAAGAGGTGAAAAAGAAAAACTCATCTGTTCCAGCCCCAGGAAGATCAGGCGTGGGACCTGTCTGTGTCTGTCCTGACCCTGAAGTCCATCCCTGCTGACTTGTGTCCTGTCTGCTCTGTGTCAGACAAGTGGGGACCTGATTCCTGTTCTGACCCCTCACCAATTTCTGCTGGTGTCACTGCCATCATTGCACAAAGAGATGGAGATGACAAGAGAAAGCAATGAAACTCCATTCTTGAGGCATTTAGGATGATGTCCACACCATGCTCTCGGCAGGCAGGAAGGCCAGGTCCTGCTCACTCCTACTCAGAAGGGGTCTCAAAGGTATGAGTACTCACCCTGTGATATTTCTCCTCGGCTCTTCCCTTTTTTCTTTTTTTTGAGACGGAGTCTAGCTCAGTCACTCAGGCTGGAGTGCAATGGTTCGATCTCGGCTCACTGTAACCTCTGCCTCCTGGGTACAAGTGATTCTGATGCCTCAGCCTCCTGAGTAGCTGGCATTACCGGCACCTGCCACCACTCCCAGCTCATTTTTGCATTTTCAGTAGAGACAGGGTTTCTCCAGTTTGGCCAGGCTGGTTTCGAACTCCTAACCTCAGACAATCCATCCACCTCCTAATTTTTTTTTTTTTTATTTAAGTTCTGCGATACATGTGCAGGATGTACAGGTTGCTTACATGGGTAAAAGTGTGCCATGGTGCTTTGCTGCACCTGTCAACCCATCACCTAAGTATTAAGTCCTGCATGCATTAGGTGTTTATCCAGATGCTCTCCCTTCCCCTGCCCACTGACAGGCCCCAGTGTGTGTCATTCGCCTCTCTAACACTGTACATATGCTAAGACCACTCCCTTGCTGATGACAAGTCTAAGTGATGGGTTGTGGGAGACTCTCTTGCCTGTTTTTGTCTGGAGAGACTGCCTGGCTTCAGGTTCCTGATAGGAGTGAGGACCTGGAGTGCAGTGTGAGAAACAGATGGCTCAGTGAAGAGCTGTGATCATCCACTAGAGTCCCTGGAGACAGCCATATCATTTAGACGGTGTGGGTTTGTGTGCAGGAGGGCTGGAAGGTAGCTAGGGGTGAATCAATGTGTAGTGATTGTGAGTGTGTCTGTAAATGTGTGTTTTATCCCTAAAATGTGGCCCACATGCCCAGCACAGTACAAGTGTCACTTTTCTTGAATTCCTGGTCTATGTGGTCCTCTCACCTCAGCCTCCCAAGTCATGTCATTCTTCTAATAGAAAGGAAGAGAAACTTCAGCACCACCATACACTTTACATAAGTGACCTCTTTCTTCTCTCACCACAGCTGTACCTGAAACTCAGTTTAATATCCCTACTCCTTAGATGGAGAGAGTGCAGAAAGGAGTGAACCCAGATTTTGACCTCCTGAATGGAAGAGGCAAAAGTGAACCCAGAAATGGGTCCCAATGTTGATGGTCTGTATGACTCAACTGTGTTATCACTCAGGCTTGGTGATAAGACCCCACACCAGGGAGTTCCAGCACGTATGTGTGCCCCTGGAACTGTGTGGCCTATAACCTGCCAAACTTTGCCCATCATCAACTGGGGCCCCAGTGGTCACATAACCCTGGGTAGCAAAAGGTACAGGGAACAAGAGATGTTGGCATGGACATTACTGTGAAATACACATAGAAAGCCCACAGGCTTCTGGTCAGCTCACAGATTCTGAGAAGTGTAAGGGATCATGTAGAACAGTGCAGGTCAACATCTGTCAGTGCTGGGCTCATTCCTCAGCACTTGGTCAAAGCAGGGAAGATCAGGAAGATACTGCATTGTATTTCATAATACGACTACCTCAAGCCTTAGAAATGCTCCAATCCATGGCTGGGTGTGGTGGCTCAAACCTGTAATCCCAGCATTTTGGGAGGCCAAGGTAGTAGATCACCTGAGGTCAGGAGTTTGAGACCAGCCTGGCCAACATGGTGAAAGCCTGTCTCTACTAAAAATGCAAAAATTAGCCAGGCATGGTGGCCCATACCTGTAATCACAGCTACTTGGGAGACTGAGGCTGCAGAATCGCTTGAACCTGAGAGGTGGAGGTTGCAGTGAGCTAAGATTGAGCCACTGCACACTCCAGCCTGGGTGACAGAGTGAGACTCTATCTCCAAAAAATAAAGAAATAAATAAAAAGAGATGCTCCAATCCATAGCAGACAGACAAGGGCCAGTGCCACATCAGAACTCAGGACAACATTATCATTAGCCTGGTGCCCATCACCCTCACTGGAGACCTCCTGCACAGCTGGGTGAGTGAGGCTCAGCACTCGCCAGGTACTGATCCCCATGATGGACTGTCCCACTGTCGGGGGCTGGGGCGAGCATGAGCAGCCACTGACTCAGTGGACGCACACACAGTGTAAAGAAATGGAAGATGTGGGCTGGGCGCGGTGGCTCATGCCTATAATCCCAGCACTTTGGGAGGCTGAGGCTGGTGGATCACAAGGTGAGGAAATTGTGGCCGTTCTGGCAAACACGGTGAAACCCCGTCTCTACTAAAAATACAAAAACATAACCAGGTGTAGTGGCGGGCAACTGTAGTCCCTATTCAGGAGGCTGAGGTTAAAGAATCACTTGAACCCAGGAAACACAGGTTGCAGTGATCTGAGATCACACCACTGCACTCCAGCCAGGGCAACAGACCAAGACTCCATCTAAATAAATAAATAAATAAAAATTTTAAAAAATAAGCTACCTTAAGGGATGGTAGAAAAGAAACAATCTGACCCTTACCTGGTTCCTCTATTTAGGTACCAAACTGGCCAGATACGTAAGCTAGAGAATGGGATGGGGATACCAAAATTGGGGTATTTGAATTTTCATTGAAAAAAGGGCTCTCCCTTTTCTAGATCAAAAAAGCCTCAATGACAAAGACAAGAGGCAGAGTCAGCCTTTGCCCCCATGCCCCAGATCTGGGAAAGCTGGCTATGGGCAGGAGGGAGCTGGAAGCTGAGGATGTCTCTGGGGATGAGGCTATGGGAAGGGGGTGAGGGTGGCCACGGGTGTGCCAGAGAGTAAACGGCACCCGTGGCTTTTTTACCTGTGGGCATCTTTTGGTTGCCGATGTGCTGCAGTTCGTGGCCCTCCGTGGCTCCCACATCCAGCTTGCCAGGCTCTACAGTAGTGGATGCTGATGTTGCAGCAGCCACAGCCTCATAAATAACAGATTCATAACAGGGTGCCACCTTCCCCCTGCACCAGCTACAGCTGGAGTTGATACAACAGGTCAGTATACACCCCATGGGGCACCCACACTCCTCTCCACTCCTGCCTGAGACTTCGATGAAACTGAAATGGTGCTGTCCTAGCAGCCACACTACTGAGGCTGGCACAGCACTTGTAGAAGCAGCCTGACCCCAGGCAGATCTGGGGCCTCAGCCCTTACTCTGCCGCCACTTCCCAAACTGGCTGATCTATGAGGTCGGGGACCTGCTGTCTTCTTTGAAAAATAAATGAACACGACAAGCGCCGAGAGGCACAAAAACTGCCGTGAGACAGCACAGTCGGAGCTCCTCCTCCTTACACTACCAGCTACCGACGGAGGGTTGCTGGCCCTGGCTGATGCCTATAACCACAAAGCTTCCTATGTCACCTGCTTACCAGGAAACAGCCAGGTCAGGCTAGTGACTCACAATGTCCAGCCCCACAGCCCCACACAATGCCTCACAATGCCCATCCCTGCTGCTGCCCACCTTGTGGCCACCCTGCCCCTCTGTGGTGACGGCACTACTCAGCCTTTTATTCACCCTGGGCTGCCTGAGCTTTCCAGTCCTGAGGAAAGTGCGGGGGAGTTATTACTGGAAGTCACCCTTGGCAAGAAACTCAGAGGTGGCGGCGCCTGTAGTACCAGGTACTCGGGAGGCTGAGACAGGAGAATGGCGTAAACCCGGGAGGCGGAGCTTGCAGTGAGCTAAGATCCGGCCACTGCACTCCAGCCCGGGCAAGAGAGCCAGACTCCGTCTCAAAAAAAAAAAAAAAAAAAAAAAAAAAAGAAAACCCTGGTACAACTAGGCACGGTGGCTCGTGCCTGTAATCCTAGCACTTTGGGAGCCTGACGGGGGTGGATCACTAACCCCATCTCTACTAAAAATATAAAAATTAGCCTGGCATGGTAGCAGGCGCTTGTAGTCCCATCCACTCAAGAGTCTGAGGCAGGAGAATTGTTTGAACCTGGGAGTTACAGGTTGCAGTGAGCCAAGATCATGCCATTGAACTCCAGCCTGGGCCAAAGAGAGAGATTCTGTCTCAAAAAAAAAAAAAAAAAAAAAAAGAGAGAGAGACATTATGTTCATCTGGAAGAACAGGTAAGGCTAAAGGTAGTGGAAATGACTGCAGTGGATGGAAAAGTCTTGTGATCATTTGGGAGAGAGAACAGGAAGCGCTAGATGATTAGATGTGGAAGAACAGGGCAAGTAAAAGGAAAAACAGGCTGCTGAGGCTCTAGTTTGAAGGACTGGGTAAATAGCAATGACTTTCTCCTACACAGAGAATGTAGGAAGAGGAATAGGTAAGTTTTCAGTTTCAGGATAGTTTTCAGTTGGGTGTAATGACTCACGCCTGTTATCCCAGCACTTTGGGAGGCCGAGCTGGGCGGATTATGAGGTCAGGGGTTTGAGACAAGCCTGGCCAACATGGCGAAACCGCATCTCTACTAAAATTACAAAAATTAGCCAGGTGCGATGGCGGGTGCCTGTAGTCCCAGCTTCTCAGGAGAATAAGGCCGGAGACTCACTTGGACCCAGGTCGTGGAGTTTGCAGTGAGCCGAGATCGTGCCACTGCACTCTAGCCTGAGTGACAGAGCGACACTGCGTCTCAAAAAAAAAAAAAAAAAGACATAGCTTTGGACTCTTAAGTATTGCATTCAAATGGAGCTCTCTGGTAGAAAGTTAGATAGAAACCTCTGTAGGATAACTCCATTCTGTGACATCAAAAGTCACGTTTTTTAAAAAAACACATACACAGTCAAACCATTACAGAAATTTCCTAAAATTTGCATACTAAAATATGACAACTTTTTAGTTATTACTTTCCTTTTTTTTTTTTTTTTGAGACAGTCTTTGCTCTGTCACCCAGGCTGGGGTGCAGTGGCACGATCTCAGCTCACAGCAACCTTTGCCTCCTGGGTTTACGCCATTCCCCTGCCTCAGTCTCCCAGGTATCTGGGACTACAGGCGTCCGCCACCTCGCCTGGCTAGTTTTTTGTACTTTTGTTTTAGTAGAGATGGGATTTCACTGTGTTAGCCAGGATGGTCTCGATCTCCTGACCTCATGATCCGCCCGTCTCGGCCTCCCAAAGTGCTGGGATTACAGGTTTGAGCCACCGTGCCCGGCCTAGTTATTACTTTCTTAGAGCAACTTTGAATTTACAATCGTAGTGAATGAGGTGTCATGTAAAATAAAGCTGCTATATAAAAATGACATTTAAATTTTTTTGTCATCAGAACATATAAAAAACAATTGCAGCCATGGGTATGGCAGGGATTGCTTTAAAAAGCTGTTTCTAATGAGGGGAGCTGGAAAGAAAGGAGACTCGGGGGCCAGGTGTGGTGACTCACACCCGTAATCCCAACATTTTGGGAGGCCTCCGCAGGCGGATCACCTGAGGTCAGGAGGAGTTTGAGACCAGCCTTGCCAACATGGCAAAACCCCGTCTCTACTAAAAATACAAAAATTACCTCAGTGTTGCAGTGGGCACCTACAATCCCAGCTATTCGGGTGGCTCAGGCAGGAGAATTGCTTGAACCCAGGACACGGATGTTGCAGTGAGCTAAGATGGTGCCACTGCACTCCAGCATGGGTGACAGAGCAAGACTCTGTCTAAAAAACAAAATGGAAAAGAAAGAAGACTTGGGGAATAGGGAGGTTTAAGTGGCATTCAGTAAAGCCTATAAATGTGAGCAGTGAGAGTTAGGGTACCTGAGTGTTCATCAGAAATGGCTGATCGGGTGAGTCTCATCACAATGGAGCTGGTGTCTGCTTCTCATTTCTCTAATGGCCGTACCTAGCACAGTACCTGATCAATAGGGACTCAACACATAATACCCCGATGAACACAGAAAAATTCTGCCAGTTCAAAACTATGTCCATACCCACCAACTTCTTTCACTTACTGTAATGTTTTCAAGTTCATCCCTCCTGTGGCCTGTATCCATAGTTTCTTTTCTTTGTATAACTGAGCAGCACTCCACTGTATGCACAGACCACATGGGTCTATCTATTCTCCAGCTGACGGACACTTGGGTTGTTTCCAGTTGTTGCCTGGAAAGAGTGAGGTTGTTGAGAACATTTATGTATACGTCTTTTTGAACACATGCTTTCATTTCTTCTAGATAAATTCCTAGCACTGGAATTGCTAGGTCAAATAGCTAGTTTATGCTTAACTTCTTTTTTTGCTTTCTTATTCGTAGAAAATATTATACTGATACATAATATTGAACATTTTTATGAGGCGCATGTACTGTTTGGTTCCCTGCATCCAACATGTCATCATTAAGACAGTGAATTTGGAGTATGGCCTTGAGTATTTACCATTTCTACGTGTTGAGTATATTTGAAGTTCTCTCTTATAGCTATTTTGAAATATACAATACATTATTGCTAGCCATAGCCACCCTACTCTGCTATCCAACATTAGAACACACTCCTTGCATCTAACTGTAGGTGTGTATTCATTGACCAACCTCTCTGCATTCCCTTCTTATACCCGGAGGAGAGAGGAAGGAGGGAAAGGAGCTGTGGGTGGCTGAATTAGGGCCCAGGGATGGCTGTGTCCCAGTCCCGGGACCTGTCCATGTGCAGTGTTGTGTGGCCACAGGGACTTTACAGATGTGAGGATGTGAAGGAGCCTGAGGTGGAAGATGATCCTGGGTTATCTGGGTGGGTCCAAGGTGGGGTCTTTATAAGGGAAAGAAGGAGGCAGGAGGATCAGAGTGAGAGCAGGTGTGGGGGTGGAGGGAAAGAAAGGGAGAGAAAGAGGGAGGGTGAGAGAAGACGGTGGGGAGAGAGAGAGAAGCGTGGGAGAGAGACTTGAAGATGCTGAGCTCTGGCTTTGAAGTTGGAGGAAGGGGCCAGGAGCCCAGGGTGTCCTCTAGAAGCTGGAAAAATCCTGGAAATGGATTCTCCCCAGAGCCCTCAGAAGGAGCCTGGCCTAACTGGCACCCTGATTTTAGCACTCTAGGATTCATTTTGGACGTCTGACCCCACACCAGGGAGAGAATCAACACGTAATGCTTTAAGCCTCTAAATTAGCAGTCATTTGTGACAGCAGCCACAGGAAAGTCAAACAGGAGCCATCGGAGAGACTCCCTAGGATGCCCTGAGTGTCCTTCCTTGGCCCCACCATCAGAAACACTGGCCTGACCACTGGTGGTGCCCCCACCCCTCTAACACCCTGCTCAGCAGGAACCATGCAGGAGGGGCTGGGTGTGGCTGGGCCATGCTCTCCCCCTACACCTTCTTCTCAGAGAGCAGCTGGAGCCCCAGACCCAGGGAGCCTCACAGAGAAATTCCCATCACAGGACCTGGTTATCCATCTGAGGCTCAGGATCCAATGGAGAAGTGTTTCCCAAAAATGATGCTTCCTCCAAAGATGGTCAGTGACTTTCTGTGCCAAACATCTGAGAAAATCTCCATGTCCTAGGGCTGCCAGGCAGTCACCTGTGCACACGTCAGAGCCCAAATCCCATCAGTAGTGAGGCCTTGGGTAAAACACATCCCCACTTTTAATTATGATGAGCTGCCTGGCCTCAGCATTGAAAACACCAACTTCCTTCAAGCAAACACTTGTTTAATCTCTTAGAAATGATGGAGCACACCAGCCTGAACAATTGTGAAAACCTGTCTCTAATAAAAATACAAACATTAGCTGGGTGTTGTAGCATGTATCTGTAATCCCAGCTACTCAGGAGGCTGAGGCAGGAGAACTCGTTGAACTGGGGAGGCAGAGGTTATGGTGAGCTAAGATCGTGCCATTGCACTCCAGCCTGGGCGAGAGCGAGACTCCATCTAAAAAAAAAGAAAGAAAGAAATGATGGAGCACCTATTGCCGTTCTTGCACTGGTTCCTGGGGAGCTCACAGCCTATCTTTTACAAGTGTCCTGAGCCTCTTGCAGGCCTTTCATGTGTGTTTCCTTCCTGACTTCCTCCTATTTTTCTCACACCTCTGAACCTGCTGTCAGGTGAAAAATCAAAGTGGGCTCCAAATTTAAGAGCTCATGAATTTGATGGTGTGGGAGCATCCTAGACAGTCCAGCCCTTGGGGGTGGGGAGTTGGGCAGAGAGGAAGGACGGCATTCCAGGGGCCAGAGCCAGAAGCACAGGGAATCCAGGCCTAGAGTAGGATTTCCAGGCTGAGGAAAGAGAGGCTGTGGGTCAGGGGAAGGTCCAGACCAGGACAGAGACAGAGGGTGTATCTGGAGGCTCAGCCAGAAATAGCTCCCTCCAGAACACAGGCAGCGAGTTGGAGGGTGAGCTGCAAGGAGGAAGGGGAGGTGGGAGAGAATGAATGGACCGGTGTTCAGTGAGCCGACTCCTCCTATCCTGGCCTATTTCCCCAGGGGACACGCCTGGGAGCCTGTGATCCTCTCCTCCAGGCTGCTTTCCCACTGGTGCCAGGATTCCCCCAACGCCACACTGAGCACCCAGGAGAAGCATCAAATTGTATGAGAGATAAGAAATGAAGAGAGGGAGCAGGATTTCTGGTTGACAAAGGATGTTTGAGGGTTTTCTGGGTACAAGGAGAAGGGCTGGATGGCTTCGGATGCAGAGAGACCTCTCCCCTGGGATCCTGCAGCTCCAGGCCCCTGTGGGTGGGGTGAGGGTTGGGAACCTATGAACATTCTGCAGGGGCCACTGTCTTTCTCCACGGTGCTCCCGTCATGCGTGACCTGGCAGCTGAAGGTGTTGTGGGATCTCCACTGCTTGGGCGTCAGGCTCAGGTAGCCGCTGGCCACGTATTTGTTGCTCTGTTGGGAGGGCACAGTCATCTCCACGCTCTGGGTGATGGGGGTACCATCTGCCTTCCAGGTCACTGTCAAGATTCCCGGATAGAAGTCACTCATGAGACACACCAGTGTGGCCTTGTTGGCTTGCATCTCCTCAGAAGATGGCGGAAACAGTGACTGAGCGGATGGCCTTGGGCTGATCTGTGTGGACAGAGGAGGGGGTGAGAGATGGCAGAGGTAGCGTGGGGTGCTGTGGAGCACCTCTCTCTGTCTAAAGTCTCTGGGAGGGTTCATGGTGTGGCCATCTGGTCCACCCAGGGTCTCTCCCTCCCTCTTAATTCCCTCCTTTCCACTAGAGCCCTCTGGAGAGCAGACAACCCTCCACCTTCCTAGGGGACTTCCCAAGTCACCTTTGCCAGGTGTCCTGGCCCAGTCATTTCCTTTGCAGCCTCAGTTTCCCTGTGTGTACCCACAGCAGGCTGTGCTCCCTCCTTCTTGGTTTCTGGAGTCTAAGTTTGGAATCTAGGGGTCTCTCCCACAGCACACAAAACTGTCCTGGCAGGGTGTGGGGAGGCCTAAGCCTGGCATGGCCTGGAGCTTCCTGTCCCCTGGGACACCTGGCCCACTCACCTCTCCTGGTGAAGCACGGGCTCCACCCAGACAAACCCTGGGGCTCTGCCGTTGACCCCGTCCCACCAGCCCAACCACAGGACCCTTCACATCGGCTGGGTTCTTGGGGCTGCTTGCCCAGACTGAGCGTGGTGGCACACACCTACAGTCCCAGCTACTTGGGAGGCTGAAGCAGGAGAATCACTTCAACCCAGGAGGTAGAGGTTTCAGTGAGCCAAGATTGTGCCACTGCAGTCCAGCCTGGGTGACAGAGCAGGACTCTGTCTTAAAAACATTAAAAAAAAAAAAAACAAAAAGGCTCAAATGTGTCCTCTGAAAAGTGTGTTGGGTCTGTCAGTATACAGTATATAAAATGTATGAAAGGTAGCCTGTTCCAGAGTTAAGTTTGGAAAGCTGAGGACCATCTGCATATACACAGCACGCCCTTTCCCTGCACCACAGTATCTTCAAAAATTCTTCCCTCCAATCCTTTTTTTTTTTTTTTTGAAGACAGGGTCTTACTCTGTCACCCAGGCTGGAGTGCAGTGGCATGATCACAGCTCACTGCAGCCTTGACCTCCTCAAGCGATCCTCCCATCTCAGCCTCATGAGTAGCTGGGATTATAGGCGTGAGCCACTACACCCAGTTAGTTTTTTTTAATTTTTATTTTTAGAGATGGGGTCCCACAATGTTGCCCAGCTCATCTGGAACTCCTGCATACAAGCAATCCACCCACCTTGGCCTCCCAAAATGCTGAGATTACAGGCATGAACCACCACACCTGGCCTCCAATCTCTTCAAATTTCAGAACCTTACCTTTCTATCACTGTAACACTATTTCCCTCACAGCATGCATGGTTATTATCAAGAAAGGCAGAAAGGGTGAAGATTTCTAGCATTTCTCTCTCAGTCCCATTTGGTGCTTACATCTTATTTTGGGTTGCACTTGACATCTTGACATATGGAGTACTTGTCAGGCTTACAACAGCCTTAGGGTGATCATGTGGGTAATCTTGATGAGAGACATGATCATTAAATTCTAACCAAAATGTAGCATCCAAACATAAGACAAATATTTACAAGTGATAAATCCTGCATGAAAGAGAAGATAACGGTGCCCACCTCTGATAATCTGTCCCAAACCAAGGCAGTAAAATTCCTGCAAAGAAAAAAAACAAAAGCATGTCTGCTGGTTCCAGGCCTGTGTTAGAGAAGGCTCTTTCTAGGGGCACCAGAGGGAATGGAGTGTAATTCAAACTGGAAGGCTTTTAAAGTGAGCTAGCTCACCTATTGAGGTTATACCTTTTAACTCCACTCCACTGCAGTAGTCAGGACTCGTTCCAAGTGACAGAAACCCCACTCAAACTAGCTTAAGCCTAAAGACAGATTTATGGACTGTCTCATGGAATTCATAAACAAGATAGTTCTGACTATCTCTCAGAACTCATTGGCCTTAAGAACTCTGTGGAGCCAGAGACTCAAACACCACTCTCTTCTCTTGTCATGTCTCCATTTCTTTGAGATTTGTCCTTTTATCTCAGCAATTCCCGCAATCCTCTAGTTCACATAATCTGAAGCATGGTTACAGGGAGCTCCTAAATTTTATATTTTGCAATCAGAGAGCCTGGTTCAACTCTCCTTCAGTCTCCGTTCGAAAAATTTGTGTAAGGACATTTATTGGACTGGCCTGGGCAGGTGCGTTCCCCTGAATCAATCAGCACTGGGCATATGACAAGTTCACCTAATAATCGAGCAACCTAGAAAAAGGAAGTAAGGAGCAGAGGCAGCCCTTAGAAGGCAAGTAATGCCAGAACGACATTCCCATGGGTGTTCTCTGAATCAAAAACCCTACCATTCTGATGTTTTCTTTTGCATTCATTAATATTTGTGTGAGTCTGGAGAAATATACCATGTTCATGGATTGGAATACTCAGTATCATAAACATCAGTTCTCCTCAAAGTGATTTGTAGATTACATGTAATTCTTATCAAAATCCAAACAGATTTCTTTCTTTTCTTATTTATTTATTTACTTATTTATTTAGAGACAGAGTCTCGCTCTGTCACCCAGGCGGGAGTGCAGTGGCACAATCTGGGCTCACTGCAAGCTCTGCCTCCCGCATTCACGCCACTCTCCTGCCTCAGTCTCACAAGTAGCTGGGACCACAGGTGCCCCCCACGACACCCGGCTTTCTTTTTTTCTTTTGTATTTTTGGTAGAGATGGGGCTTCATGGTTTTAGCCAGAATGGTCTCGAGTTCCTGACTTTGTGACCTGCCTGCCTCGGCCTCCCAAAGTGCTGGGATTACAGATGTGAGCCACTGCGTCCAGCGCTTTTTTTTTTTTTAAAACAAACAGTCATCATTAGGATGAATCTCAACATACTTCTTAATAAATACTGACAAGCTGATTCTAATTTTGTTTTTAGAAAGCGTCTTGCTCTGTTGTCTAAGCTGGAGTATAGTGGTGCAATTACAGCTCACTGAAGCCTCAAACTCCTGGGCTCAAGCAATCCTCCCACCTCAGTCTCTCCAAGTGCTAGGATTAAAGATGTCTGCCACCATGCCCGGCTAATTCTAAATTTATATGAAAATGCAGGCTGGGTGTGGTGGCTCACATCTGTAATCACAAAACTTTAGGAAGCAGAGGCAGGTGAATCACCTGAGGTCAAGAGTTCCAGATCAGCCTGGCCAACACAGCAAACCCCGTCTCTACTATAAAAACACAAAAAAGTTAGCCAAGTGTAGTGGCACCTGCCTGTAATCCCAGCTACTCAGGAGGCTGAGACAGGAGAAACACGTGAATCTGGGAGGCAGAGGTTGCAGTGAGCTGAGATTGCACCATTGTACTCCAGCCTGGGCAAAAAGAGCAAAACTCTGTCTCAAAGAAAAAAAAAAAAAATGCAAAGGGCCAAGAATAGCCAAAATACTGGCTTGTTCTGAAATCTCTGGTCTATGAGATAATCCACTTTTTTTTTTTTTTTTTTTTTTTTTTGAGACAGAGTCTCTTCGCTCTGTTGCATAGGCTGCAGTTCATTGGTGTGATCTTGGTTCACTGCAAGCTCTGCCTCCTGGGCTCACGCCATTCTCCTGCCTCAACCTCTCAAGCAGCTGGGACAACAGGCACCCACCACCACCCTGGCTAATTTTTTGTGTTTTTAGTAGAGACAGGGTTTCACTGCGTTAGCCAGGATGGTCTCGATCTCCTGACCTCGTGATCTGCCCGCCTCTGCCTCCCAAAGTGCTGGGATTACAGGCATGAGCCACCGTGCCCGGCCAGACAAGATGATCCACGTCTTACTGACTTCAAGATGTGATAAAAGGCTTGGCACAGTGGCTTATGCCTGTAATGCCAACACTGGGAGGCTGAGGTGGGAGGATCACTTAAGGTCAGGAATTGGAGACCAGTCCAGGCAACATGGCAGGAGCTTGTTTCTGCAGAAAAAGTCAAAAAAAAAAAAAAAAAGCTGGGCACGATGATACACACCTGTAGCCCCAGCTATCCAGGAGGCTGAGTCAGGATGATTATTTGAGCCCAGGATTTCAAGGCTATAGTGGCTGAGGTGGGCGGATCATGAGGTGAGGAGAGCAAGACCATCCTGGCCAACATGGTGAAACCCCGTCTCTACTGAAAATACAAAAAAATTAGCCAGGCGTGATGGCGGGTGCCTGTAGTCCCAGCTACTCGGGAGGCTGAGGCAAGAGAATCACTTGAACCCAGGAGGCGGACGGTATGCGCCTGTAATCTCAGTTACTGGGGAGGCTGAGGCACGAGAATTGCTTGAGTTCAGGAGACAGAGGTTGCAGTGAACTGACATCTCACCACTGCACTCCAGCCTGGGTGACAGAATGAGACTGCCTGAAAAAAACAAAACAAAACAAAACAAAACAAAAAATCAGTGCTATTTTATCTTAAGTGTTTTATGATTAAACGTCTACAATTGTCTTTTGCACTAAGTTCATTATTTTTATTGTATTAAACTTTAGATGCATGGGGCACATGTGCAGGTGTGTTCCATGAGTACACTGCAAAATGCTAAGGTTTGGGCTTCTAGTGAACCCATCACCCAAACACTGACCATAGTACCCAACGAGCAGTTTTTCAACCCTTTCCGCTCCTTCCCTCCCCACCTTTGGAGTTCCCAATGTCTGTTATTTCCATCTTTATGTCCATTCGAACCAAAGTTTAGCTATTTATTTATTAATTTATTTTTGAGACGGAGTCTCACTCCTTCACCCTGGCTGGAGGGCAGTGGCTCCATCTCAGCTCACTGCAACATTCGCCTCCTGGGTTCAAGCGATTCTCCTGTCTCAGCCTTCTGAGTAGCTGGGATTACAGGCACGCACCACCACACGGGGCAAATTTTTGCAATTTTAGTAGAAATGGGGTTCCAGCATGTTGGCCAGGCTGGTATCGAACTCCTGACCTCAGGTGATCCACCTGCTTTGCCCTCCCAGAGTGCTGGCATTATAGGTATGAGCCACTGCACCTCGCCTATTTTTAAATAATACTTAATTTTCTTTCATTTTGCTAATAATTTAGAGTACAATTATATAATGATGTTAACTTTTTTTGGGCGGTGGGATGGGGTCTCACTCTGTCACCCAGGCTGGAGTGCAATGGCTCAATCATGCTTCCCTGCTGCCTCAAATTCCTAGGGTCAAGTGATTCTCCCACCTCAGCCTCCCAAACAGCTGGGACCACAGGCACGCACCACCATGCCCAGCTCATTTTTCTATATTTGTGGAGACAGGGTCTTGCTATGTTGCCCAGGGGGGTGTCAAATTCCTGAGCTCAAGCAATCTGCTCGCCTTGGCTTCCCAAAGTGCTGGGATTATAGGCATAAACCACCGTCCCTGGCCTAATAATGTAGAATTTTACTTAATGCTTCATAATATCATTTCAAAAGTTTGTATTGGATATGTATTTAAATATGTAGTTTGATCTTTTGAAAAACATTTGAATTCCTAAGAGTATAAAATACTAGTTGTGCCCAGGAGGCGGAGGTTGCAATGAACAGAGATAACACTACTGTACTCCAGCTGGGGTGACGGAGCAAGACTCCAACTCAAAAAAAAAAAAAAAACAGGCCAGGCGCGGTGGCTCAAGCCTGTAATCCCAGCACTTTGGGAGGCCGAGACGGGCGGATCACGAGGTCAGGAGATCGAGACCATCCTGGCTAACACAATGAAACCCCGTCTCCACTAAAAATACAAAAAAATTAGCCGGGCGTGGTGGCGGCGCCTGTAGTCCCAGCTACTCGGGAGGCTGAGGCAGGAGAATGGCGGGAACCCGGGAGGCGGAGCTTGCAGTGAGCCGAGATCGTGCCACTGTACTCCAGCCTGGGCGACAGAGCGAGACTCCGCCTCAAAAAAAGAAAAAAAAAATAGTTGTGTTAGGGTTCAAACCAGAGAAGCAGAACCAGTAAGAGAGATACACAGATTCAGAGATACATAAACATATAGTGACACACATCTGCATAGATATAGAAACGGATGGCTTCTGGCCGGGCACAGTGGCTCAAGCCTGTAATCCCAGCACTTTGGGAGGCTGAGGCAGGCAGATCACCTAACGTCAGGAGTTTGAGACCAGCCTGGCCAACATGATGAAACTCTGTTTCTAATAAAAATACAAAAATTAGCCAGGTGTGGTGGTGTAGGCCTGTAGTTCCAGCAAATCGGGAGGCTGAGACAGGAGAATTGCTTGAACCCAGGAGGCACAGATTGCAGTGAACCGAGATCGCGCCAGGGCCCTCCAGCCTGGGTGACAAAGCTAGACTCCATCTCTAACAAACAAACAAACAAACAAAAAAGCTATATATAGACATACATCTAGATAGATAGATAGATTGGTAAAACCTTGGCTTCTGCATTTGTGGGGTTGGCTAAGCAAGCCCAGAGTCCACAGGACTGGCCGTCAGGAAACGACAATCACCGGTGGGCTGGAGCCGCACAGGCAGGGCCAAAGCTTGTTTTTCACAGGCACTCAGGAAGAAAGATCCAGAGAGAAGGGAGCACAATGGTGGACTCAACTGCTATTTGAAGTCTGTGCTCCAGGAAGTCCTAAGCCCTCTCTTTTTTAAAAAAAGAAACTTTTTGGCTGGCTGTGGTGGCACAAGCTGTAGTCTCAGCTGCTCAGGAGGTTGAGGCAGGAGAATTGCTTGAGCACAGGAGTTAGAATCTAGCCTGAGCAGCATAACAAGACTTTGGCACTGCTGCACTCCAGCCTGGGTGACAGAGTGAGACCCTGTCTCAAAAAAAATATAAGAAATATTTTCAAAATAAAACACTTTTAATGTTATTATTATTTTTTTCTTTAGCAGCACATTGGGAAGTTGAGTAAACTTTTAATTTTAAAACAGTTTTAGAATTACAGACAAATTGCCAAGACAGCACTAAGTTCACACATACCCTCGTACCTGGCTTCCTTCTTATGAACATCTTAAATTACTATGGTAAATTGCTACAGTTAAAAAACCTGGCTGGGCATGGTACCTCACACCTATGAACCCAGCACTTTGGGAAGCCAAAGTGGGAGGATTACTTGAGTCTTGGAGTCCAAGACTAGCCTGGGATACACAGTGAGACCTTGTTTTAGTTAAAAAAAAAAAAAAAAAAATTTAAGGCCGGGCGCGGTGGCTCATGCCTATAGTCACAACACTTTGGGAGGCCGAGGCAGGCAGATCACCTGAGGTCAGCAGTTCAAGACCAGCCTGACCGACATGGAGAAACCCGGTCTCTACTAAAAATACAAAATTAGCCGGAAGTGGTGGGGCACGCTTGTAATCCCAGCTACTCAGGAGGCTGATGCAGAAGAATCACTTGAAACCAGGAGGCGGAGGTTGCAGTGAGCTGAGATCTCGCCATTGCACTCCAGCCTGGGCAACAAGAGTGAAACCCCATCTCAAAGAAAAAAAAATTTTTAATGAAAAATTGGACCAGGCTGGAGCACAGTGGCACAGTCACACCTTACTGCAGCGTCAAACTCCTGGGCTCAAGCAATTCTCCCTCCTCAGCCTCCCTAGCAGCTGGGACTATAAGTGCATACCACCATGCTGACTAAGTAAAAGAAAAGAAAATTTAGAGAGATGTAGTCTCGCTATGTTGCCCAGGCTAGTCTCACACTCCTGACCTCAAGATCTTCCCATCTTAGCCTCCCAAAGTGCTAGGATGTGAGTCACCATCCCCGGTCCCAGTAAACCAATACTGATATATTATTATTAACTAAGGTTCATCTTGATTCAGATTTCTTTACTATTTCCCATAATGTTCTTTTCCTGTCCCAAGATCTCATCCAGGAGACCATACTATGTTTAGTTCTTAAGCCTCCTCAGGATTGCTGGAGTGCAGTGACTCCATCTCGGCTCACTGTAACCTCTCATCACTGAGTTCAAACTATTCTCCTGCCTCAGCCTCCCCAGTTGCTGGGATTACAGGCACCTGCCACCATGCCCAGCAGTGCAGTGGGACGATCTTGGCTCACTGCAACCTCTGCCTCCTGGGTTCAAACGATTCTCCTGCCTCAGTCTCCCAAGTAGCTCGGATTACAGGTGTGTGCCACAACTCACTGTCTTTTTTTCTTTTGGAGACAGAGTTTGAGATGGGGCTTTACCATATTGGCCAGGCTGGTCTAGAACTCCTGGCCTCAGGTCATCCACCCACCTCAGTCTCCCAAAGTGCTGGGATTACAGGTGTGAGCAACTGTGCGCAGGCTATTCTGCACTTCACTTGCAAAATACTTTTCCTGTTACATAAATTGCTCTATGCTGCATCACCTTTGCTGTGTGATTCTTATTTAAGTTCTTTATTTATTTTAATTATTTCTTCTTTTTGAAACAGGGTCTCACTATGTTGCCCAGGCTGGTCTCAAACCTTTGAGCTCAAGCAATTCGCCCCCCGTGGCCTCCGAAAGAGCTGGGATGACAGGCATTAGCCACCACACCTAGCCTAAATTCTTTGAAACTTACAACTGCGGACCCAAAACACCTGTCAATCATTGCACCACTGCCATCCAGCTTGGGCGACAGTCTAAGGCCTCATCTCACAAAAGGAAAAAGATATATTAAAAATAAATAAATAATTTTTCCCCCCCTAAAAACAGGGTATCCCAGTCAGGCACGGTAGCTCACACCTGTAATCCTTGCACTTTGGGAGGCCGAGGCAGGTGAGTCATCTGAGGTCAAGAGTTCAAGACCAACCAGGCCTACATGGTGAAACTCTGGCTCTACTAAAAAAAAAACACAAAAATTAGCTGGACACGGTGGAAGGTGCCTGTAATCGCTGCTACTCGGGAGGCTGAGGGAGGAGAATCACTTGAACTTGGGAGGCGGAGGTTGCAGTGAACCCAAGAATGCACCAGTGTCCTCCAGTTTGGGCTCCTACAGAGTGAGACTCCAGCTCAAAAACAAATACAACAAAAAAGACAGGGTCTCCCTCTGTTGCCCAGACCAGGGTGCAGTGACGCGGTCACAGCTCACTGCACCCTTGACCTCCCTTGCTCAACTGATTCTCCTGCCTCAGTAGCTGCGACTACCTGCACATATCACCATGCCTGGCGAATTTTTTTAATTTTTTGGGGTGATGGTCTCACTATGTTGCCCAGGCTGGTCTTGAACTCTTGGCCTGAAGTGATCCTCCTACCAAGTCCTCCTTACAAACAGCTGGCATGACAGGCGTGAGCCACCGCACCCGGCCCTCCAAAGCTGCCTGTTCCTTGAGCACAATGTGTAACAAGGGGAGAGAGAGTGAGAGCAGCACCGTGGGGAAGGGACAGGAGTGCCACCCTGAGCTATGTGACGTTAGGCCAGACCCCTCTTCTCCAAGTGAGATCAACCACATGAGTGATCTCGGGAGCCCGTGCGCACTCAGACAGCCTGGATTTTAGCTTCGTAGATGGATGGGAACCTGTGAAGGTTTAGAGATGCCGGGAGAACCTTTTTCCTGGGAGAGTTTTCCAAATAGGGAACAAACAGAGCCACCGTGGGCCCCGCTGAGGGAGGATCCTACCAGAAGCCGTCACCACTGTCTCGCTCCACGCCGGTGGTGATGTTGATGTCATCGATGCAGGTAGTTGGTGTCCTGTACAGAAGCACAGACCGCTGCAGTCCCGCGTACTTGAAGAAGTCAAAGTCTGTGTTCTGGACAAAGTAACCCTTGGGATACCTAGGACGGGAGGACTGTGGTTCGCTGGGCCCTTGCCACGGGTCTTTTGCCCTCAGTTCACATGCCCCCCAGATCAGGGCCTCCTCTCTGCGAAGGCCACCCTGTCCCTGGCAGGAAGACCACAGGGTGGGGCGGGAAGGTGGGTGCGTGCAGTGGAGGCAGGATGGTACCCACTTGGACGTGTCAGTCACGTACGGATGGTCCCTAGTGGCAGGGTTGGGGGGTGAGCGTGCTGTTGATGGCGACAGTGAAGCAGAGGCGGGAGGGCAGGGGCCCCACCGGGAACACGCTGCTGCTGTCAGCCTCGAAGGGGAGGTAGCCCCTTTCATGCTCTAGCGTGTGGACACCATTCACCCACTGCAGACATAGGAGATATGGGGAGGGGGTGGCAGGTCGGGGCATAAGGAGGGGCTCTGCTATCGGGCACCCCCTCACATAACCCGCAGCATGGGGCTCAGGGGCCTGCCAGCCAGATGGGAAGAAAGACTTCCCAGTGGGGTAGATCAGGCCACCTATCCCCCTACACAGGGCACAGCCCCCAGGGCAGGGTAAGGCCCCCCACTGTCCCAACCCAGGAGAGAGGCTGTGGGTGGAATCTGAGGGTCCCAGGCTGTTCAGCAGCTGTGGCCACCCACCCGCCCTGCCTGCTAATGGCTACACTGACCACAATGGCATAGAAGTGGGCACTGCCAATCCTCAGTACCACTCTTGTGTACAGGTCCTGGATCCATCGCTTCAGCAGGGTCACCTCCCATTCATACCACACCCAGCTGACAAAATGCCCAGTCCTGGCTGATGTCATTGAAGATGCAGAGAACCGGTATGTCCAAGGTGGGGCCCGACTGCAAAGAGAAGGGCTGGGCTCAGCTCCTAGGCCCCCAAAGGCATCTGGGACCAGTGTGCTGCACAGCTGTGCCCCCAGGCCTAGCACAAGCTCTGACACATGGCGGGGACTCCTGGTGGAAAAGACAGATAACCTGCTGACGACAGGTCCACTGCCAGGGCAGGTTGTACACCTGGACCAGTGGGGCCAGGAGATCCTCGTTGGAGCGGATAGCACCCAGTATCTCCGGAGACAGGGGTGAACCCAGGCGCACATCGCAGCCTGAGGCAAGAAAGTTCAGACCTGTGACTAAGATGCAAATGACCCACTGCCTGTCACAGGGAGGAAGGCTGGTTAGGGGGATGGGGGAGTTTGCTTAGGACACTGTGAGTGAGGCCCATGCCAGCAGCCAGCCCTCTCCTCTCTTTCTCTTGTACTGAATACCACAAAGTCAGTAACAGAGGATGTAGGCTGGGCACGGTGCTTCACACCTGTAATCCCAGCACTTTGGGAGGCAGAGGCAGGCGGATCACAAGGTCAGGAGTTCGAGACCAGCCTGGCCAATATGGTGAAACCGCATCTCTACTAAAAATACAAAAATTAACTAGGAGTGGTGGCAGGCGCCTGTAGTCCCAGCTACTCGGGAGGCTGAGGCAGGAGAATCGCTTGAACCCAGGAGGCAGAGGCTGCAGTGAGCCAAGATCATGCCATCGCACTCCAGCCTGGGTGACACAGCGAGACTCTCTCTCAAAAAAAAAAAGACAAAGAAAAAGAGGAGGTAGAACAGGCAAATGCGGCCCAGACCTCACCGGATCCCACTTCTCTGCTGACCACATTCCAAGTCAGGAGGGCAACAGGGGTGGCGTCCTTGGTCTGATGTCACTGTCTGTCCTCTATCTGAACCCTGAAAACCAAGCTACCTTCCCCTCTCGGCAGAGCCAACCTCAGAATGTCTAAACTGTCCCGTCCTCCTGATCCCTGGGCCCAGCTCTGTGCAGGGCCTGCCCCTCAGGCCTGACGAGTGTCTGGTGGCTCATGCCTGTAATGAGCGCTTTGGGAAGTCAACGTGGGAGGATGGCTTGAGGTCAGGAGTTCGCCTGGAGAACGTACTGAGACGCTGTATCTTAAAAAACAAAACAAACCAAAAAGTTGGTTTTTGTTTTGAGACAGAGTCTCAGTCTGTCGCACAGGCTGGAGTGCAGTGGCTTGATCTCGGCTCACTGCAACCTCCGCCTTCCTGGTTCAAGCAATTCTCCTGCCTCTGCCTCCCAAGTAGCTGGGATTACAGGTGCTCATCACCACACCTGGCTAACTTTTCTATTTTTAGTAGAGAGCGGGTTTCACCACGTTGGCCGGGGTGGTCTTGAACTCCTCCCCTCAGGTGATCCGCCCGCCTCGGCCTCCCAAGGTGCTGGGATTACAGGCGTGAACCACCAAGCCCGACCAAGTTTCTTTTCTTTCTTTCTCTCTTTTTTTTTTTTAAATTAGGTATGGGGGCCCCAGCTAACTTGCAAAGCTAGGGCGGGAGAATCGCTTGAGCTCAGAAGTTAGGATTGCGCCATTCCGCTCCAACCTGGGCGGCAGGGTCAAACCCAGTCTCAAAAACATTTCAAAAATTAAAAATAAAAGAGAGTACACTGCCCGGGCTCAGCTATCGCCTCCCGACGTGGCTGGACAGGAGCGCTTCCTCCTCCTCCCGCCTCCTCCGCCCTGGCCCTCCCCGGTCCCCCTAGTCCCCCCGGTTCCCCCGTCCTCCAACCCCGCGCCCCCAAGCCCGTTGACCTTTAACCTCCTCAGGGCCCTCAGCTCCCGGGCACTCAGGTGAAGGAGAGTGCAGGGCGCCGGGGCTTTCGCCATTCCCAACGCCGGGCTTCCGGGCGCCTCCCAACGGTCGCCCCAACATCTGCTCCTGGAAGCCCCGGCGTCGGTTGTCGGAGAAGTCCGCTGGGAAGCTTCAGAGGCCGTGGAGCTCCTTGCCCTCCCCCGAGGGGCTCTCCCGGGTGTACAGAATCCCGCCCAGCAGCGCCTGTGGGCAGCCACACAACAGCTGCTGAGAGCCGCCCAGGACACCGCCACCAGCCAGGTCATACCTCCCGCTCCCTGTCTTGGCACCAGTCTGAGGGGATGAGAGCCGCCCGGGGGAAGCCCTGCGGGCCTGTCGTGTGACGCGCCTGCGGTGTGACGCGCCTGACGCCGTCGGCGCCATATTTGTTGAGGGCGCGTGCCAGGCCTGGAGGGGCGGGGCGGCGCCAGGTGCTGCCCAGGAGGACCTGTGGCTGGAATCCAGGGCTAGGCCTTTGGGGAAGCGAGACCCCCACCCTCAGCTCCAGCCAAGAAGGGAGTCGTCTGCTTCCCATCCCAGCAGAGGCTGGACGATCCAGGGCCCCAGGCCAGGACAGAACCCCTGAGATTGGTGGCATCCCCGTTTCTTCAAGGGGCACCTCCACTTGCTTTCCCCAGCAGGAATTGGAGCAGGCCCCAGAGGAGCCTCTTCCATGACTCCGGGATGGAGCCTCTTGCAGGGATGCATCTCCTTGGGAGGCGGCCGTAGCCTTGATCCAGGACCTCTGGGACCCCGACCCTAACCAAGGGGACAGAAGCTCCTTCTTGGCTTTGAAGATACATGAAGATACAGGCAGAGAGGCCAGGTGCAGTGGGTCACGCTTGTAATCCCAGCACTTTGGGACGCTGAGGTGGGCGGATCACTTGAGGCCAGGAGTTCGAGACCAGCCTGGCCAACATGGCGAAACCCCCTCTCTACTGAAAATACTAAAAAAAAAAGGAGCCAGGCATGATAGCAGGCGCCTGTAATCCCAGCTACTCAGGAGGCTGAGGCTGAAGACTCACTTGAACCCAGGAGGCGAAGGTTGCAGTGAGCCGAGGTCGCACCACTGCAGTCCAACCTGGGTGACAGAGCAAGAATCTATCTCAAAAAAAAAAAAAAAAAAATTGCAGGGAGAGGGTGCCCTGCGGGACCCCACTTTACTCCAGTAGGGAAGGCACCATGTAGAAGGAATCTGGAAGAGATCTGGAGACAGTAAAAAAGACGTAGGTTTATTCAGGGGACTTTCACACAGGTGCAGTGGCTGTGGCTGGACATGAGAACCACTACATTTGTGAAAAGCATGCAGCTTCCATCACATTTTCACCTAGCATCCTCGACCTGTTACAGGTGGAAGGTATCCGAGTTCCCGGTGGTGAATCCATACACAACTGAAACAACCTCAATTCTTGCCTCCTCAGAAGAAATAATTTGACTGAGGGTCACAAGGTAGATACCAGATAGAGGCAAGGAGTAAAATTTTTTTAAAAAGCAGGCCAGGAACAGGCGTGGTGGCTCATGCCTGTAATCCCAGTACTTTGGGAGGCTGAGTCGGGTGGATCACCTGAGATCAGGAGTTCGAGACCAGCCTGGCCAACATGGTAAAACCATGTCTCTACTAAAAATACAAAAATTAGCTGGGCATGATGGTGAGTGCCTGTAATCCCAGCTACTTGGGAGGCTGAGGCAGGAGAATCTCTTGAACCTGGGAGATGGAGGTTGCAGTAAGATGAGATTGAGCCACAGCACTCCAGCCTGGGCTATAGAGTGAGATAGTATTAAAAAAAAATTGTTATTAAAAAACTTTAGAACAGGAGGTAAAGGAAAGAAGGAAAGTACAACTTGGAAGAGGGCCAAGCGGTCGACCTGAGAAACCAAGTGCCCAGCTTGACCTCTTGACTCAGAGTTTCACAGGTTGGCATCCTTCCAGGATCTTGCCACTCCTGATTCCTTAGCTTGGGGCTCCGAACACACTTTCTTCTTCGACCATAAAGTCATTCTGAGGGTACACATCAATTACGGCTGTCGGGTGCCTCTGCCATACAGAGGGGTCCCTCTGGTCCTAGGAACCTGGACTGGACACAATTGTTTGTACGATTACTCCCCCACCCCTTTTCTCATGCTCGCCAAATCCACCTTCTGGGAATGGACCTTAATACTGGAAATGGAGTCCCCAGCATAGTGAAAATAAATACATTCTACAAACTGACAAGGCCTAAAGGCTTTTTCCCAAATGTTTATGCACTTTTTCTTATTTTCTTTCTTTAAAATTTTACTTGTATATTCCTTTAGTGAAATGCTTACATGCTTAAATTAGGATATAGTTCGCTGTTTATGAGGCAGCTTTAGGCCACATTTAACAAAAGTAAGAACAAGTAGGATGCAAAAGTTTATACAGTATGTAAAAATCAGTAATTCAGGATGGGCTTGGTGGCTCACACCTGCAATCCCAGTACTTTGGGAGGGGGAGGCAGGAGGATGACTTGAGCCCAGGAGTTGTGACCAGCCTGGACAACATAATGAGACCACTGTCTCTACAAGAAATACAAAAAAAAAAAAAAAAAAAATTACCCCGGAGGTCTCGCACACACCTATCATCCCAGGTACATGAGAGTCTGAGGCAGGAGTATTGATGAAGCCTGGGAAGCAGAGGTTGCAGTGAGCCAAGATTGTGCCACTGCACTCCAGCCCAGGTGACAGAGCGAAACCCCATCTCAAACAAAAAAATAAAACATAGAAAAAAACACTAAAGGGTGCCAGAGAAGATGCCTTCCTTTTTCTTTTCTTTCTTTCTTTCTTTCTTTTTTTTTTTTTTTTTTTTTTTTGAGTCTCTCCCTGTCACCCAGGCTGGAGTGCAATGGCCCCATCTCGGCTCACTGCAACCTCCACCTCCCTGGTTCAAGTGATTCTCCTGCCTCAGCCTCCTGAGTAGCTGGGATTACAGGTGCTCACCACCACACCCAGCTAATTTTTGTATTTTTAACAAAGATACGGTTTCACTATGTTAACCAGGCTGGCCTCAAAGTCCTGACCTCAGGTGATCCCCCTGCCTCAGGCTCCCAAAGTCCTGGGATTACAGGCTGAGCCACCACACCTGGCCATTTCAAATATTTCTTCAGTTTACAGTTGACTAGGAAACAAAGCTTTATCTAAAACCTTGAGGTCAGCAGAAGGGGTGTTAAGTTTTTGCCTGAGTGTGATTCCCTCCAGGGCCCCTCAGGAAGAAATTTGGAACAAAGAATGCCAGTGAGAGTTCAGTCCTCCGTTCACCCTTATCTGAGGTCGAAGGGAAAGCTGTCACCATTTTTCATCCTGTGGAGATCTGCGCTTCCGAAAACAACTTAGGGACATTTGTCAAGATATTATCTTTACTTTCTATAAGGGATCAAATATCTTGTGGCTCTAACCGACTTGGGTGTCTATTGTTCTGAGCTATTATTACCTTTTTCCTTTTCTTTTCTTTTCTTTTTCTTTTTCTTTTTTTTTTTTTTTATTGAGATGGAGTCTCGCTCTGTCTCCCAGGCTGGAGAGCAATGGCCCAATCTAAGCCCGCTGCACCATCCGCCTCCCAGGTTCAAGCAATCCTCCTGCCTTAGCCTCATCAGTAGCTGGGATAACAAGCATCTGTTATCACATCCAGCTAATTTTTGTATTTTCAGTAGACATGGGGTTTCACCATGTTAGCCAGACTGATCTGGAACTCCTGACCTCAGTTGATCTATCTGTCTTGACCTCTCAAAGTGCTGGGATTACAGGTGTGAGCCAGTGCACCCAGCCAATTACTACCTTCTTCTTATCAACTTGCTAATTTACTCCTCAAGAATAGCTAGGTGCCCGGAATTTCCCTTGAAGGCTAATGTGGTTCGGGTATGTGCCCTCCAGATCTCATGATGAGATGTGATTTCCAGCCAGGCGCAGTGGCTCACACCTGTAATCCCACCACATCCTCCTCCTCCACCTCCTCCTTCTCCTCCACCTCCTCCTCCTCCAACTCCTCCTCCTCCTGCAACTCCTCCTCCTCCAACTCCTCCTCCTCCTGCAACTCCTCCTCCTCCTGCAACTCCTCCTCCTCCAACTCCTCCTCCTCCTGCAACTCCTCCTCCTCCTGCAACTCCTCCTCCTCCTCCAACTCCTCCTCCTCCTGCAACTCCTCCTCCTCCTCCAACTCCTCCTCCTCCTGCAACTCCTCCTCCTCCAACTCCTCCTCCTCCTGCAACTCCTCCTCCTCCTCCAACTCCTCCTCCTCCTCCAACTCCTCCTCCTCCTGCAACTCCTCCTCCTCCTGCAACTCCTCCTCCTCCTCCAACTCCTCCTCCTGCAACTCCTCCTCCTCCTGCAACTCCTCCTCCTCCTGCAACTCCTCCTCCTCCTCCAACTCCTCCTCCTCCTGCAACTCCTCCTCCTCCTCCAACTCCTCCTCCTCCTGCAACTCCTCCTCCTCCTGCAACTCCTCCTCCTCCAACTCCTCCTCCTCCTCCAACTCCTCCTCCTCCTCGAACTCCTCCTCCTCTGTTTCTTTATCCTCCTCTTCCCCTTCCTTCATTTGTTTTTCCTCCTCCTCCTCCATTTCTTTTTCCTCCTCCTCTTCCATTTCTCTTTCGCCCTCCTTTTCTTTTTCTTCCTCCTTTTCTTTTTCCTCCTCCTCCTCCATATCTTTTTCGTCGACCTCCTCCTCACAGGCATGAGCCACTAAACAAGGCCTGGCTGTTTGTTTCTTTCTCCTCCTCCTCCATTTCTTTTTCCTCCTCCTCCCTCTCCTCCTCCTCCTCCTCCTCCTCCTTCTCCTCACAGGCACCAGGCACCACGACTGACCTGGCTGTTTCCTTTTCCTCCTTTCCTCCTCCTGCTCCTCCTCTGCCTCCCAAATTGCTGGGATTACAGGCCTGAGCCAGCACACCTAACTATTTCTTCTTCTTTTTCTTCCTCTTCCTCCTCCTCCTTCTTCACTTAATTTTATTTTTTTTGATGTGGAGTCTCGCTCTGTTGCCCAGGCTGGAGTGCAGTGGTGCAATCTCGGCTCACTGCAACCTCCACCTCCTGGGTTCAAGCCTCCCAAGTGTCTGCGATTACCAGCATCTGCCACCATGCCCAGTCAATTTTTGTACTTTTAGTAGAGATGGGGTTTCACCATGTTGGCTAGGCTGGTCTCAAACTCCTGACCTCTTGATCTGTCTACCTCCGCCTCCCATCAAGCTGGGATTATAGACATGAGCCACTGCGCCCAGTCCCCCTGGTTTTTTTTTTTTTTTTTTTTCCATGACATGGAGTTTCGCTCTTGTTGCCCAGGCTGGAGTGCAATGGCGTGATCTTCCCTCACTGCAACCTCCACCTCCCAGGTTCAAGCAATTCTCATGCCTTAGCCTGCCGAGTAGCTGGGATTAGAGGCACTTGCCCCCATGCCCGGCTAATTTTTATATTTTTAGTAGAGGCAAGGTTTCTCCATGTTGGCCAAGCTGGTCTTGAACTCCTGACCTCAGGTAACCCTCCCTTCTTGGCCTCCCAAAGTGCTGGGATTACAGCTGTCAGCCACTGCGCTGGGCCTACAGCTCATTTCTTACCACAGAAATCTTTGCACATCTCCACAAAACTGCCATCAGGGATGTCCCCAGAAACCATTCATCGCAGGTGCCATGCAGAGAAGAGCTTCTTGTTCTCCTTTTCCCTTTACCTCTTCCCTCTCACCTCATCTTGTTCATTCACTCATCCCTTTTCCCTTCTCACTTTTAAGCGTTAACCTTTAAAAGCCTGTCTTCCCCTATAAGTAATGTATTGTAACTCCCGCCATCACCATATCCTTCTCCAACCCACCAAACTGCCAAGGGTGTTAAGTCCATAAACTAAGAAGAAATGGGAAACATTCATTGCAAAATTTGCAGCCCGGCAGTCACCCAACGTGACAGCACAGATCTTCTGGTCTTTGAAGACCCATTTTTTTTTTTTTAAGACAGGTGTCACTCTGTCACCCAGGTTCAGGTGCAGTGGTGCAATCACAGCTCACTGCAACCCCCAACTCCTGTGCTCAGGCGATCTGCCTGCCTCAGTCTCCCAAGCAGCTGGAACTACAGGAACACACCACAGACCCAGCTAATGTGCTTATTTTTTGTGGAGATCAGGTCTTGCTCTGCTTGACAGGCTGCTCTCAAACTCCTGGCCTCAAGGGATCCTCCCACCTTGGCCTCCCAAAGTGCTGGGATTACAGGCATGAGTCACCATGCCTGGTCTGAAGACTTTTAAACACTGCCATATTCAAGATGCGTTGAAACTCACCTGTGTTTGATGAGCCTGCTTTTTCAAGTGAGTAATATACAACACACTGAAATACCTTCAGCTTCTCAGGCTTTGTACCTTCCTCTGGAATAATCAGTGTATCCCAAAAGTAAATCCATAATGAGGTCCAGTTTTTCCTTCCTCCTTGGCTATGAAATAGACAAAGAAAAAGGCAAGCTAGCCATGTCCACCTCACTGTAGGAGACTCTCCTGTTTGCTTTTTGACTGTATTTGGGAAATGAGGGCCTGACTGCTTTCCTACTTCCTAAGCACAACTTCCTTTACCTAGGAAATCCTCAGCGCGACCTACATGGATTAAACCAGCTTCCTCACTTTATTTCCAATATTCTTACAACCAAAGTATCCAGAAAGGGCAAGGCAACCTGAAAAAATGAGGACGGGTACATTATCCCATGAGCCAAACTGCCACTTACACTGGTTAGTCATGAAATCGGCAAAATTCCAGATGAGCTCTCCAACTACGTATTTTCTGCATTTTTGATCCAGACCCAGATGGTACTGCTGTGGCAGACTGTTCTGGTCGTCTTCGCTGAACATCAGAGATGGATCCTGGAATTCAAGAGAAAGAAAATTTAAGAGTCAGAACTGGCAGAATTGTAAATGTTAAATAAAAAATAAAGATCCACTTGATGGTGACGAAAATATCTGACCTCACAGGGGGCTGTACTGACTGCAGGACTCACTGATGCTAGGGTAAAGACAGCCAGGGAATGATCTAACCCAGAATAAAATGGAGATTAAAAAAAAAAACAACAACATGGCCAGGCGTGGTGGCTCAACCCTGTAATCTCAGCACTTTGGGAAGTTTAGGCCGGGCAGATCACAAGGTCGAGAGATCGAGACCATCCTGGCTAACACGGTGAAACCCCATTTCTACTAAAAATACAAGAAATGAGCTGGGCATCGTAGCAGGCGCCTGTAGTCCCAGCTACTCAGGAGGCTGAGGCAGGAGAATGCTGTGAACCTGGGAGGTGGAGCTTGCAGTGAGCAGAGATCGTGCCACTGCACTCCAGCATGGGCAACAGCGAGACTCTGTTGAAAGAAAGAAAGAAAGAAAAAAAAGAAAAGAAAAAAAAAGAAAAAAAAAGAAAGAAAGAAAAGAAAGTCATTACTTAGTAACTGCTTTATTTATAAATATAATTTGACATTCCATTCATCTTACTTTTCCATCTCTATCTGCTGGTACAGTCTTAAGGCTGAACTACACAAGAAGTAAAAATATGCCTTGGGACCAGGCATGATGGCCCATGCTTCTCATCTCAGCACTTTGGGAGGCCGAAGGGGGAGGACTGCTTGAGCCCAGGAGTTCAAGAGCAGCCTGGGAAATATAGCAAGACCCCATCTCTACAAAAACTACAAAAATTAGCCAAGCATGGTGGCACACACTGGGGGTCCCAGCTACTTGGGAGGCTGAGGTGGGAGGACTGCTTGAGCCCCAGAGGTCAAAGCTTCAGTGAGCTATGTTTGCATCACTGCACTCCAGCCTGGGTAAGAGAATGAGACCCTATCATAAGTAAATAAATGTATGTATGTATGTATAATGAAATTAAACCAGGCTGGGCATGGCAGGTCAGGTCTGTAATCCCAGCACTTTGGGATGTCAAGGTAGGAGGATCACTTGAGCCCAGGAGTTCAAGACCAGCCTAGGCAACACAGTGAGACCCAGTCTCTACAAAAAGTTTAAATATTAGCCAGGTATGGTGACGCATGCCTGTGGTTCCAGCCACTTGGGGGACTGAGGTAGGATCATTTGAGCCCAGGAGGTTGAGCAATGATCTGTGATTATGCCACTGCACTCCAGCCTGGGCAACAGAGTAAGGCTGTGTCAAAAAATATATATATTTAATTAAACTAAATAAATTCAGCTATTCTAGTCATATATCAAGACCTCAATAGCCATATGTAACTAGTGGCCACCATTTCACACAGTGCATATATGGGGCATTTCTATCATTGCAAGGGTTCTTTTTTGAAACAAGGCCTCACTCTGTCCCCCAGGTGGGAGCGCAGTGGTGCAATCATGGCAGACGGCAGCCTTGACCTACTGGGCTCAAACAATCCTCCCACCTCAGCATCCCAAGAAGCTGGGACTACAGGCCAGCACAACCATAATCAACTAATTTTATTTTTTATTTTTCTTTTTTTTTTCTTTTTTTTTTTTTTTTTTTGAGACAGAGTCTCGCTTAGTCACCCAGGCTGGAGTGCAATGGCGCGATCTCGGCTCACTGCAAGCTCCGCCTCCCGGGTTCACGCCATTCTCCTGCCTCAGCCTCCCCAGTAGCTGGGACTACAGGCGCCCGCTGCCTCGCCCGGCTAATTTTTTGCATTTTTAGTAGAGACGGGGTTTCACCGTGTTAGCCAGGATGGTCTCGATCTCCTGAACTCGTGATCCGCCCGCCTCAGCCTCCCAAAGTGCTGGGATTACAGGCGTGAGCCACCGCGCCCGGCCTATTTTTTATTTTTCTTAGTTTTTTGAGATGGAGTTTCGCTCTGTCACCCAGACTGGAGTGCAGTGACATGATCTTGACTCACTACAACCTCTACCTCCCTGGTTCAAGCACTTCTCCTGCTTCAGCCTCCTGAGTAACTGGGATTACAGGTGCACACCACCACACCCAGCTAATTTTTGTATTTTCTTAGTAGACACGAGGTTTCACCATGTTGGTCAGGTTGGACGCGAACTTCTGACCTCGTGATCCACCCACATCGGCCTCCCAAAATGCTGGGATTACAGGTGTCAGCCACCTTGCCTGGCCACAACTAATCTTAAATTTTTTGTAGAAATGGGGTCTATGTTGTGCAGACTGGTCTCAAACGCCTGGGCTCAAGAGAGCCTCTGACCTCGGTCTCCCAAAGTGCTAGCATTCCAGGTGTGAGCCACCACACCCAGCACTGCAGAACCCAGGTCTATCAGTGCTGACCTAGAACCTCTCAAGAGTTTCTTAAGAATTCAGAACTGGGGCAAGGCATGGTGGCCCATGCCTGTAATTCCAGTACTTTGGGAGGCCAAGGCAGGTGGATCACTTGAGGTCAAAAGTTCAAGACCAGCCTGACCAACATGGTGAAACCTCACCTCTACTAAAAAAAAAAAAAAAAAAAAAAAAAAAAAAAAAACCAATTAGGAGAACGTGGTGGTACGTACCTGTAATCCAAGTTACTTGGGAGGCCGAGGCAGGAGAATCGCTTGAACCGGGAGGCGGAGGTAGCAATGAGTCAATATTGTGCCACTGAACTCCAGCCTGGGTGACAAGAATGATCTTCCCTCTCAAAGAATAAAGAAATCAGAGTTGGTTACCTTTTCAAAGAGGATGAGCAAGGGTGCATATCCTCAAGCCACTTTCCCCTTCTTGACTCGTTTGCAGAAGTGGCATTCTGTAAGCACGATAAATTTAAGGGTGCAAACAGAACAGCACAGTCCACTGTGGGGGGCTGTTCTTTATGTGTCAACGGGAGTCCCAGGAGCTGTGACAAATGAGTGTGAGCTGGCTGGGGAGGGAACAAGGGGCTGGATGGGGTTCAGGAATCCACATAAAAAAAAAAAAACCGACAAGATAAAGCAACCTCTTTGGTGAGGAAGATGAAAAAATGAGAGGGATAAAAATATGAGGACAGGCCTGGAATGGTGGCCAGGGAGGCCAGCCAGATCTCCACACAAAGATTCTGCTGTTCAGCAGGAGGCAGCCTCAGGGTGAAAGTTTCCTGAAGCAACTCAGGTCAGGCCTCACATACAAGAGCCCCAGAGGCTGCAAAAGCACCAGCTCAGCCAGCCAAGAACCCAGGGCCACACCCTTCTGAGACCCAGACTCCAAGTGAGGATCGCTGGGATTCAGCTGAACAGGAGGACGTGACAGCTGGAGGACCAATACTTCCCAACACCCTTCCAGCAAGCAGCTGTGGACCTGCCATAGGAGTGGTGACAGGCAGGATGGTGGTCTGGGAAGAAGGATCCCAGACTGGGTGTCCCATAGGACCAGGTTGTGACAATCCCACAGCCAACACTCATGCCCCAGCCAAACCCAAACCCCACAGCTCCCCAAAGCCCTCCATGTAAATAGCCTGTGCACTGCTAAGCAGATACCTCAGGAAACAATCTGATGGCTGTGAAGAAGATGCAGCCTCAACAGGGTTCCACAAGACTTCTACAAGCAAAGCCTTCTTTGCTTGGGTGCAGCTCTTAAAAGATACAGGCCCAGGCACAGTAGCTCACGTCTGTAAATTCAGCATTGTGGGAGGCAGAGGCAGGAGTACAGCTTGAGGTTAGGACTTTAAGGACAGCCTGGGTGGAATAGTGAGACCCTGTCTCTACAAAACACAAAAATTAGCATGGCATGGTGGTATATGCCCATAGTCCCACCCAATTGGGAGGCTGAGAAGGGAGGATTCCTTGAGCCTGAGAGGTCAAGGTTGCAGTGCCCATGATCATGCCACTGCACTACAACCTGGGCCACAGCACAAGATCCTGTTACAATCAAACAAGCAAACAAAAAACCAAAGATGCCTGTCATCTGCCCCATCAAATAAATCCAAATCTCCGCAGGGTAACACATGGTATTCACATTTTAAAATATCTCCTCTGCTGAATAAAAGTATAGTAATGGTTGAAAACCACTGAGTTACGTAAATACACTTCCTGTGACTTATTTGTAGCCCTTTCGTATCTAGCAATTTCTACAGACCCTCTCTGTGGGCTTCAGAAGCCAGAATGGGCAGGGCCAGGTGAGAGGTGTCCTAGCACACTGAGGCTAGAGCACAGCTCCCAGCTCAGGGGGACCCATTTCTGAGGCGAAGGCACCCACCAGGGGCTCCGCCTGTCTTCAGAGGGAAAATCACACCTCAGAACCCCAGAGACCCAAAAGAAAGCTCCACTTCAGCAGATACCTGCCACTGGGCCCTGGAGCGGCAGCCCCAGGAAAAACTGCCATTGCACTGTCAGCTCCCTCCAGCCCTCTCTCAGGTCCCAGCAGGAGGAGGTCTCTGACTAAGCTCAGAGGTCTCAACAAAAGGTGGGTTGAACCTCAGAGGAGTTACTAATAGACCTATAGTTACCTCAAGACTCTACCTGATCAGGGCCAAAAATGAGTCCTGGGAGGGCAGCCAGGAAGAAAGCAGGGCAGAGAGGAAACACAGGGAGAGGGGCTCTGGGACCACAACAGATACGGAGGGAACCAGGGGAACGAGAGCAGCCCTGATGATTGTGCTCCCCACAGCCCCTGCATGTCTCTGTCCCCTGAGAATTCAGGGTGAGGAGCTCACTCTTACCCTTCACCTGTTCCTGGGCTCTGGCAGGCTGGCCTGATTCCTGCCCCAGCCTCACCCACTCTCCGCAGTCGTCATCACTGATGTGGGCAAGCTGATGTCTCCGGTTTGCTGGGATCTCACTCGCCACCCAATGGCACCAAGTTAACTTCTTTGCATGCTTTATTTTCTGTGATTAAAAAGGGAAGCAATTCTCACTAATGCCATTTCTCACAGGAGAAAACAGGCACAGGGATGTTCTATGACTTCCTCAAGATCACCAAGCTACAAGTGGGAGCTGGGCTTTGAATGGAAGTCTACCCATGCTCCTAAAGTTGAGCCGTCCTCCAAGGAAAGGACAGCACTGTAAAAGCTCAGTGAATGGGATGGGAGACTTCACTAAGGCCAACCAGGCTGGTACCCTGATATCCAACTTCCAGCCTCCAGAACTGGGAGAAACATAATTCTGTTTTTGATCAGATCCCCAGGCTATGGCTCTTTGTTGTAACATCCTGAACTAGCCCAGAAGTGCGATTCCATCACCTGAGTCATACTCCATCATTCAGAAGGGAGTCACTAACCCCTCAGTGGTGTCTTTGTGCATGCTGCCCACCTTAGGCTGAGATGAGGCACAGTGTCTGGGTCTAAATAAAATGGGAAGGCACTGGAAGGTGCAATGTCAGAGGAGGAGGATGTCTGAATTTCATTTAATCTCAACCTCTACCGGTGCGGCATGAAAGAGGAGGCCCAGAGCAAAAGTGTCTTCTCGTGAGATCACACTGTGAACCCCACGCCCACTGGAATTCTATTCCATGCTACTTCTCACTCCTTTTTGAATTTCCTGCATCTGTAAGTGTGTGCAATATCTACAGGGAACACCACACCATGAGTTTTATAAATCTATCTCAAACACGCCTCATGAGTTCCCTAGGAGGGAGATGCTGGCGTAATCCCCATTGTGCATGCTGGGGAGGCCCCAAAACACCAAAGGACTTCTCTAGGGTCTCACAACTGCTAAGATAAAGGTTGTTTGACCCAGAACTGTCTCCTCAAACCTGGGACCCTGGATACATCCAGGTCTTCCCAACGTGCTGAAGGGGCACACTTTCGCATAATGGTAAAAGGTAAGAAGTTGATGGGGGAGGCTGAGCGGCCAGAAGCCCAGTGGGGCCTTTGAGTAGGTCTTATGGAAAAGAGGAGGTTACAGGATGGAACCTACAAGATGTGACCTCACTTCCTTACTGACAGACCCCAACAGAACTTAGAATTCTGGTAACCAGGCACCCATATTATACACACAGCCCCATTTCCAGCTCAGTTGGCAGTCGACACTCGAGAGAGCAACATGTTCTCTTGCTGTGTCCCGACATGCTGCCGACGTCCTCGTTGCAGAAGAGGCCAAAATGAGACTGTTTCTCGAGAATATAGACATTGGTACAACCCTCACCCTCGACGCCTCTGGCCCTTTGCCAGAAGGCACCCACAGGTAACACAGGGCCCAGGGCAGGCCCATCCAGGCCAGGCCTCAAATGTGCCCATTAGGGCAGTGCTGAGCCCCTCCCCATGTGTTTGGGGAAACAGGAGAAGAGAGGCCCTCCCTGGACAGGAGCAGGTAGGTTGTCCGGGATTGGGAGCCTGGTCAGTATGTCAGTTTCACAGCCCAGACCATGCCTTCAGGATGGGAAGGTGAGTGTCGAGGACACAGTTTGTCTGCTCAGATCTGAATCCCAAGACCTCAAGCTTCATCTGCCGGAGACCTCAAGCTCCTCTGGCTGGAGGTCTATGCAGATGCTCCAATGTGCCAAATCCTGTTGGGGAAGGGGGCGCCAGGGAGGAGTTCTAATGGGGGTGTCCCACTATGAGGTCAACCAGGCAAGCCACTGACACCTCTTCGTTTGGCTCACTCTCTTTGCAGAGCTCCACACAGCAGATCAAGCAGGAGCTGTTGGATGGATTCCATTTCTCCATCTTCTTCAAAGAAGGGCAGGGGCCCCCTGCTACCAACCACGGCCAGTGCTGGTCTGGGGTGAGACTGGACACAGAAGGGTCTCCACAGACAGGGACTCCAGAAAACCAGGGTGGGCCCAGGACTCAAACACAAATATGGGGACTCCCTAGGCTCTGTCCTAGGGCTTTCACACTTGAGTGAGCCACTGTCCTCTCCCAAAGGAATCTGGCTGCCATTAGTCCCCAGTGGCAACTTGGTTACAGGCAAAGTCCCTTTCACCTATCAGAGGAAGATCAGAGAAAATCCTTCTGTTTTCACTTGATGCTATGCCAGGAGTATCTCAGCATGTTGCTACAAGAATTGAGTACAATGGTAACACTGTAGCAACATACTCATACTGTTATCATTTTAACCCCCACCTTAAGTGTATCTCTGGCAACAGGCAGCACCCCTCCTCTGCCAGACCTCCTCCAGGACTTAAAACTCAACACTTTTACACAAACAAGTTCGGGCGGGGTGGTGATTGCAACAAAAGAAGGTGAAGCTACTCTATGAATCTGTGTTTAAAGTGTCATCTCAGAGAACTCATCCCTGCAGACCCACCAGGCAGGAGCTGCACCCTCGCATGTCACTGTAATATTCCTTAAGGGAGGCCATGTTCCAAAGCGGGTCAGCTTCTCAGTGCCGGTGGAGCCTGTCGTGACTAAATTTCCTTTCTAGGCTGCCTTTCTGCAGGGAGCATAATCCTATGTGTGTCCTAATAGGCTGGAGCAGTTTGCCAGGGCTGCTATAATATGCCACGCTGACTGAAGGGCTTAACCACAGAAATCTGGTTCCTCACAATTCTGGAGACAGGAAGCCCAATGTCAAGCTGTCAATCTGGGGTGGTTTCTCTGGGCCTCTTTCCTTGCCTTGGAGATGGCTGATTTCTATCTCAGTCAGCACAGGGTCTTCTCTTGCACTTCTCTGTGTACCGACCACATCTCCTTGTAAGAACCCCAAGAATATTAAATTAGGGGCCACCCTAATGAACTCACTTCTCCTGAATTACCTCTTGGAGAACTCTGTGTCCAAACACAGTCACATTCTGAGTCTCTGGGGTTGAGAATAGAAACAGTTACATTTGGGAGAGGGGACACAATTCAACCCATAAAATACACAGATCCCCTGCGGAAAACACACAGCTGGGAAAGGGAAATCTGGGTGAAAGGATGTGCAGATAGCAAGTTTCAACAGGTGTAGCCAGTTGACATTCCAAAAGGGCTCCAGCTGCTCACAGGGTCACCAGCAGCCTCTGAACGTAGCTGCTTCTTTGAACACAACCTCCCCTGAATACTAACATGTTCTTAACTTTTTGTCAATCTGCTGTCTGTGTGGCAGAGAGAATCACCTTGTTTCATTTCCACTTTAAACCATACATTTATGTAACCTTTCCCAGTTTCAATACCTGCCTGCGTATTCTCTTACATGAGTTGTCTGGCAGATACTGGGCCTTGGGATGCGCTTCCTCTCATCCTGGAGTCTTCCGGCATTTTCCCCTTGGCCAGGGCTGGGATGGCTGTAGCTGTTTCTCCAGACTCACATTCATGTTAAAGAACAAAAACAATCATATCCCTTTAAGTCAAAGGGTTCTTCTAGAGCATCTTGTCCGGTGTGCTGTCACTAAAATAAGGAGGGGATGAGACCTCCCCAGACCCTTCCCTTCCATATAAGAAGCAAAGCCTCAGGTGGCCTAGAGGGAATTTCATCCAGTCCTCCCTGTGGAAGGTGCTCTCTTCTGACCCGGGTGCTGCTGAGCAAGCATCTGACATCCAAAAGCCCGCGTCTCCCCTTCTCCACCATGAGGGTGATTTTTGAGGATTGCAGGGATGATGCTCTTCATGCAGGCTGTTGATACAGAGGGTGCTGTTGCCCCACAGCTCACATTCACCATGCTGATGCCTTGAAGGCATGAATCATTTTATCCTTCCCCATCCTCACATTCAATTTTACCTTGAAAGCCTAGAACCCTTTTCACCATGGGCAACCAGGTTCTCCACATGCACAAGTCCCTGAAGGGTTGATGTTTCTTGGTGTGAGTTCCAGATCCCGATCCTCTAGTGGTTCATGGTGTTACCACTGACTCTCATGTCCCTCCTTGTCCCCCTAGTATGAAAATGAGATCTGCAGGATGCCAACTTTCCAGCCCTGCACAAGGGAGAAGCTGTTGGAGTCCCTGGTTCCAGCCTTTCTAACTAAACCCATCTCCTCCTATGCCACCTGCCTGGGTCCCTCCTGGGACTTTATCACCGTGCCACACTTTTTGGAACTACTGGTTAGAAGGTGAGTGTCCATCCCCTCCAAGGCACGGAGGTGCCTCTGTCCCCTACTGGCTGTGTCTTGAAGATGCACCTCTTGGAGCCTCAGTTGGCTCCTCTGGAACAGGGAGTAATGAGAAGATGAACCTCACAGGTTCTTGTAGGGACTGAATGATCTAAGACACAGCAAACAAAGGGGTCCCTAGAGCCTAAAACTCTGGACAATCTGCTGTGGGTGCTGTGATTCATGTTTATTACTTTTCTCTTCCCCCTCACTGAAGCAGCTCTCAGCATTCTGCCACAATGGCCCATCTCTCTTCCTGTTTGGAAAGGCACATAGAAAGCAAGTCTGCAATGGCATTAGTAAACGATGTCTGAATTTCTTTCTGGCTGGACTTTCTCCTTGATACAGACAGAAGAGTGGTCCCTTCATGCTGAAAAAGGAGCCACAGGCCCACACAGATATCAGGAGTGGCTCACTGAGTTTCTGCAATGGTTGGGGTTCACTCATTCAACACATACATACAAAACACTTCATTTGTGCATCGTTCTTCTTGTGACTTGGCATAATTTCATAAACAAGGCAGATGACAATCCCTGGGCCTCAATTCTACTCAGAGTCAGGTGCTCACAGTAGACACAATAAACAAATGGTATCTACAGAATGTTAGAAGGGAAACCCTCATGGCCTCCTCTACATATGGAGGCATCCTCCCAGATCCTGACTAGAATGATGGAGCCCAACAAGTAACAACTGGGGGGACTTAGGGTTCTGAAGGGCCTCTTCACCCACAAAACATGGGGGGAAATATGTGGACTCTGGCTGGGGAGAGACTAAAGGAGCCCTGGGGTTCATATGTCTTGTAATTCCCAAAACAAGGCTGACATCTGGGGACTTCCCCTGAACGAGGCAAATAGTGAGTTCTTTAAATGGAGACTTAGGTCCCTTGCAAGGGAGAGGTGAGGTTGGGGTCACAACTGGCCACTGAGAGACCCATCCCCAGCACCGTGCCTTCCCAGCTCTCCCTTTCCTCCTCCACCCAACATCTGCCCCTACCCTCCTCACCCCAGGACCAGGGGAACAAGAGCTGGAGCTTTGATGAGCAAGCTGCTCACAAATCTGCCTGCAGCTGCAGTCTTGAGTGCCCAGGTGCACAGTGCTGTGCTCCAGGGCCATTGGGAAGAGAATGTCAGTGGGACGCTGGGGTGCAGAAGAGTCTGTACAGCCCTGCTACATGGCCAAGTCTGCCCCTTCCAGGACAGCACTGATGGCTTGGGGTAGGGTGGGGCTGTCCTCTACACAGGCAGCAAGAGGCCAGGGACCCAGAACCACATAAGGGTGCCCTGGAGGATTCTGTGGGAGAAGGCCAGGCCTCTGACTCAGATGTCCACTCCATCACCAGCACCACCGGCTCCATTTTGTTCACCTGGCCCCCTGAAAACACTTCAGTTTGCTGCCAGGCCCTGCAACGGTCATCTTTCTGGATAAAGCTGGCCTTCAGGACCTTCACCTGGCCTGGACTGGGCTTGGAGGACCATCAGGAAATTGTCCTAGGCCAGTTAGTGCTTCCGGAGCCCAAGGAGGCCAAGCCAGATGGTGAGAAGACTTTCCAGGGCTGGTGTTTTCGGGGTACAATTCCCTTAAATTCCATCCAGTCATTTCTATACTTGGAAATCCCAGTGAGGAGTGACTGGAATGGTGACCTTTTCTCCCTTTCCAGATCCTGCTCCACCTCCTGGGCAAGACGCATTAACAATGCTGGCCCTGGAGCCAGCACCACCACTGCTGGCGGAACTGTGGCCTGCTCTGGAGCCAGAGTCACCTGTAGCCCTGGATGCACAAGGATATCGACATTCAACACCAGCACCAGCACCAGGGGAAGGGCCCCCTCCAGGAACAGTGCTGAAGACACAGTCAGCCCCCTGTCCCTGTCCCCGGACCGTCAAGAGACAACACACTGAGGAGCGGCCTGACATCACCACCTTCCCTCCCAGGCTGCTGGCAGAGCAGCTGACCCTCATAGATGCGGTGAGCAGCTGGGCTTTGCAGGCTGTGCGTCTGGCACCAGCTGTCTCAGACCAGCCTCTCCCTGAAGAGCAGCCAATGCCCTGGGTCCAGTTTCAGCCCCACTTCTTACCAACAATGGGATCTGGATGAGTTTCCTCACCCACAAGCCTTCCCTGTCTGCATGTGGACAGCAGAGATGGGAAATCACCCGTGCCAGCTGCACAGAGTCACTGTGCAGACTGAATGACAGGGGATGGACAGAAAGCAGGACAGGGCAGGTGATCAGTGAGGGGCAGGCAGGGCCATGGGTCACTCACCCAGCTGCTCAGGAGCCTCACTACCCTCAGCACTTATTAGGTATCTCATGCATATTAGATTCTATGGCAGACACCCAAACAGAGCCCAAGGTTGCAGTTGCTGCAAGGAAACTGCACCGGTATGGAGAAAAAGAGTAGAGGGCTGATTGGGATGGGAGGAAGTAGAGGCCTCAGGATGGGCAGGCCTGAGCCACCTTCTAGTTCTTGGAGTGAGAATGGCCTGGAAGAAAACGTCACTCTCACTTTCCACCCTTGTTGGGTTCTGGGCCATGATGCATTCAGGGCCCTCGGTGGGCAGAAAACCAAATGCAGGGACTCCCACAGGTCTGGAGCATATTTTAAAGCTTTCTCAGCTCCAGCTCTGTTCATGCCAGAGACTGTGGATGACTGTGAGCTCACTTCCTGCCTGGGACTCTGGGTGACTCTGAGCTGGGCTGTGCTGTGTCCGTGACACTCTCCTCCTCCCCCAAAGGAGCTGTTCAAGAAGGTGGAACTCTACGAATGCATGGGCTCCATCTGGGGCCAACGACATCAGAAGGGGAGTGAGCACGTGGCACCCACAGTTTGTGCCACCATTGCACACTTCAACAGGCTCACCAACTGTGTCACCACCTCCTGCCTCGGGGACCACAGCATGAGGGCCCAGGACAGGGCCAGGGTGGTGGAGCACTGGATCAAGGTGGCCAGGGTAAGCCATGGTTGGGCCTTGGGATTCCCTCTCTCAAAATGGGGAACTGCCTCTTCTCCGCCATCGGCTTTCAGGATTGGCATCTGTATCTCTAGCCTGAGCCCTGCACATCCCCTAAGCCCTTCTGCCCAGAGCTTCCCTGACCTTGACCCCCATGGCCCAGTAGTGGCTGCTCACTTCTGACCTGGGATCTTCCTTGGGTTGAACTGAAATCTTCCTAGATGAGTGACATTCACTCAGCCCCAGGTGTACCCTCCTGAGGCTCCCTGGGCCTCTGCTTCATTCAGGAAGGGAGATCTCAGAAGAGGGGGCTGAGGCTGAAGTGGGTCGGACTCCAACTCTGGACCTCACAGCTCACTCTTCCCTCTCCAGGAGTGCCTACGCCTCAACAACTTCTCCTCAGTGCACGCCATCGTCTCTGCTCTGCGCAGCAACCCAATACATCGGCTACACAAGACGTGGGCAGGAGTGTCCAGGTGAGGAGCTCCCTCCACGGGAGCACCAGAGTTGACCTAGGGACCCATAGGTCTCCCCATGTGCCCTCAACGACTCTGAAAGGTCCTTGGAGAACAGGGACGGTGGAGGTAGGGATGGGCTAGTGGGTGTGGTCACTAAGCTGCCCTGGACTCCTAGGCAAGGATTTCTAACTCAGGAGGAAGGTTTTTTAACCATCAGGAACAGACTGGAGCCTATTAGAGGCTTTCAGGTGTTTGTACCCAGCAGTGGAACTGTGTCCAGCTGGAAGCTAACTGTGAACACGCAGGGGCTCATGTGAAGTGGAGATGGGCCAGGGGAGGAGCATGACAGTCACACCCTGGTCCTCTGGAGCCCTTGTCATCAGATGACCCCACTGGAAACTCTCATGCAGGACGCTGAGATTCATTGAGTTTTCAAACAAAAGGGATTGGAACTCACAAATCTCCCCAGTGATTCCCAAATTTACCCTTTTTTCTTTCCTCTGTCCATAGCAAGAGCACAAAATATCTAAAAGAACTCTGCAAAAAGGACACTGCAGTGAAGAGGGACCTGCTGATCAAGGTACAGTGGAGTCTGGGAGATGCAGCACAAGTGTTTAAGGGTCAGAGAAAAGAGTGAGTTTGGAAGGGCATTGGACCTGGTGTGCAGTGGTTATTTTGTAATGTTTTGACTTACCTACAAAAAGTGCACTTGAAAAATTCCCTCCATGCCTACTTTGGGCAAACAGGAGGAAAGGTGTGTGGGTCCGTGGGCGCGTGGGGGCACGGGGACAGGAGGTCCTGGAAATGGGATGTGGCAATGGCTGCTGGGCTTCTGAGTGGGGGTGATGAGCTGCAGCATTAGCAGCGCTCTGGCTCCCATGCTGGTCAATGCTGCTGGCATGGAGCTTCCTCCAGGCTGGCGGGTGGTCATTGTAGGTGGGACTTTCTTCCTTCCTCAAACTGGCAGCAATTCCTCAGGAAGCCAGGCCTCTGCTGCTGCATCTGTCTGCAGCGCACCTCCATGGGCAGGGACTGCAGCCCACACTGGGGAAACAACAACAGAGGAAGCTCATGTGCCAGGGAGTCCAGTAGACTGCCCAGCTATGGGTACCAATGGGCAAACTCAGGACACATGTATGTGCTTGCTGGGACTCCCCGCTCTGCCCTTTACAGACATCTGAAAATGGTCGTGTCACAGGATTCTCAACAATTAGCAGTGACAAAGGCTCATGACAAGTATCTGGGGGATCCATGCATTCCTAGGGGATCCTCCCCAACCAGATCTCCGAAACTCCATGCAAATGAGAAGGCAACATGCCACCCCACCCAGGATTCTGGAAAACCCTGCCATATCCGTCAGAGATGTCGCCTCAGGAGGCCACATCCTGAGTGGAGGAAGAGAGAGTTCTGTGCATGGAACTCCCCTGGGGGATCACTGACGAGGCCAAATCGTGGATTTGGCATGGCGCAAACCCAGTTTGTGTGGCAGAAACTCCGGTGGGGCTCAGATACGCAGGTGCCATTTAACCAGGTCTCCTAAAATGCCCTGTCCGTTTCCCATCACGACTCTGCAAGGCTGGAGTCCTAGACACTCAGAGACTCCAGAGAACAAGACCCTGATGGGTGGTGGTGCTGGGATGTGGGGTGAAGGCAGCCGAGACAGAGCCTCCAGTAGGGGAGGAGGTGCCCTCTCTTTTGGGGCCCTGGGGAGTCACTGCCCACTCTTGGTCTCTGTTTCTTTATCTGGAAAATGAAGGGATGCTGAGCCTGTAGTGCGGGCCTCACAGGGTGGAAATGAGGTTCGAGAAAAGAAAGCAATTGGAGGGTGCTCCTGAATGGTTCTTCCTCAGAGGGATGAGGGGGGGAACAATGACAACAGCTACAGGAAACAGTACTCAGGAGGCCCTGTGAGGTAGCTGTGGTTTTCATGGCTCTTTACAGAAGAGGAAACAGTCTCAGGGAGGCCTGGCTGTATGATTGGGTGACACACACAGGGAGTGTGGAGCTGGCCAGTGGTATGAACACTGTGCCAGGTGACTCACGCCAGTCCCTGGGGTTCCAAGTGTGGGGTGGCTGTGGTATAACTGGGGGAAGGGAAGACAGCCTCACTGTCCCTGTTCCTGACACCTGGCAGGCGGGGAGCTTTAAGGTGGCCACCCAGGAGAGGAACCCCCAGAGAGCCCAGATGAGGCTGCGGAGGCAGAATAAGGTAAGTGAGACTGTGGCATGGAGGGACCGCAGGGGATCAGAGGACAGGGCTCTTTTCCCCACCAGCTGGAGACCTCCGTATCAAGACAGCGGGGGCTTCCTCCCCAGCCCTGTCCTCCTATGGCCACTGGGCCTGGAAAACCTCCATTGGAGAGACCAGAGCAAGGGTCTGGGAAAGCAGAACTCAGAGTGGATGTGGGGAAGGGTAAGGCTGGGACCACAGGCCCTTGTGACTTGTTAAAATCCCACCATAGAGGTAACTAGGAGTGACTGCCAGACTTGGAGGTCAGCTGGAATAGAGGAGGCAGAGAATAGGGAAAGGTAGCTGAGGGTCTTTGGCTGCTACAACTGGGAGACCTGGGAAGGGGGGTTCTGGGAGACAGGGGCTGATGGGATTTCATGGGACAGGGCCTTGGGCAGGCACCTCAGGGTCAATACTCATCACCACTACCCCTCCCACCTCCCCACCCCTCCATGGCACAGGGCGTGGTCCCCTTCCTGGGGGATTTTCTGACTGAGTTACATAGGTTGGATTCGGCCATCCCGGATGATCTGGATGTAAGTGAGCCTGGGGCAGGCTGCTTGGGAACCAGGATCCTGAGGCTTGGGAGGAGAGGGGCCTGGACGGAGCCCTTAGATCTCAGCCCTTGGAAAACCTCCTCTCCTGAGAGTCTCACAGCTGCTCCTGTGGGAGGGGGTGCCAGGCCCATCTCATTACCTCTGACTGACAGAGGCTCCATGGCAGTCACCAGTCCCTATCCCTGAGTGGTGAAGCTGCAGAGCTACCTGACTGCAACGATGCTGAGCTGTGGGCTGAGCTGGACTCAGCCTCTCCCTAGGGTAGTACCATAATAGGAGGGTGAAATTGAGCCTTTACAAGGGCAGGCAATTCCAGGGTCACTGAGCACTTTCTTTCTATGAGAGACCTCAGTTTCTCTGTCTGTCATCTCAGAGGGTTGGGGCAGAAGGTCCCTGAGCCTCAGCTCCCATGCCCACTGCCCTAGAGCCCGGAGCCTGAGGCAGGTTCAAGTTCTGTCATGTGCACATCCCCTAACCCTGGTGGCCCTGGCAGTAGTGCAGCATGGGAAGGGATGGGGGGGGGGGCTGTTGTGGGCCAGGGACCTTTCTGATGGGCTCTATCTGACTTCCAGGGCAACAGCAACAAGAGGAGGAAGGTGAACAGCTGGGGCATTCTCGTTGGATGAGGTTGGGGATGTGGACGTCACAGTCCACCCTGGGCAGGACACTCCCTGGCTCCATCCTCTACATCTTAGGTTTACTGGGAGGGTTTGACACACACAGGAGGAGGAGGAGACCTATCCCAGTGGAGAGAGTGGGAAAGGCACTGGAATCAAACACCAGTTCCTGCAGGAGGGGCTGTTCACATCCAACTCTGAGAACAGGCTGGGGGCTGCATGGGACCCCTTCACAGAATGGCCCCAGGGACCAGCCCCTTCTCCCTGCCTGCCAAAGGTCCCCTCAGTGTCTTCCACCCAGGCCCTGTCAGCATCCTGTCCTCTGTCTCTAGGAGGTCCGAGTTCTGCAAGAAATGCAGCTGCTCCAAGTGGCTGCCATGAATTACAGGCTTCGGCCTCTGGAGAAATTTGTCACTTGTTTCTCAAGAATGGAGCAGCTCAGTGAAAAGGAGAGGTGAGGGCCTGGCACATGGGCAGAGGGTGGGAGAAGGCTCTCCATTTTTTCTTAACGTGGTCTGGCTCTGTCGCCCAGGCTGCACTGCACTGTCACCATCTCTGTTCACTGCAACATCTGCCTCCTGGGCTCAAGCCCTTCCTCAGCCTCCCAAGCAGCTGGCACTACTGCTATCCAACACCGTGTCCGGTTGTTCTCCAGTGGTTGTTCTGGTACAGGTGGGGTTTCACGATGATGTCCAGGCTGGTCTCAAACTCCTGGCCTCAAGCAATCCACCCACCTCAGCCTCCCAAAGTACTGACAGTACAGGTGTCAGCCACCCCACCTGGCCTAGAGGAGGCTCTCCTGTGGACAGCTGCAGAGAGCCTATGGCCATGACTCCACCACCAGCATCAAGCCCTGTTGCATGGGGACTGCTGGGGACCCAGGATACCTGCTGGGCAGGCAATGAGAAGGGACCCGATGTGTGGCTCATGGTGGCCTCACAGCTGCCCCTCTGTCCTGCAGCTACAAGCTGTCCTGTCAGCTGGAGCCCGAATCCCAGTAGGCTGGAAACATCCTGCAGTGGCTGGGGCCCTATTGGGATGCTGGCCAGAACACCGGCTCTGCATCATCCTTCATCCAGACCAGAGACACCAGGAAACCACATCTAGGTGGCTGGCAGCTCAGCTATATCTTGACCCTGCTCCTCAATACCAGCTGCTCCTGCTGGCCAGGATCAGGTCATGGGACTTTTGCATGTCAGGCGGGAAACCATTTTATGTTTATTTTCTTTAGTGTATAAGTAACGGTTTTTTTTCTTAACTTTTGTTAAAATAAAAGTTTAAAACACTATTCAGAATGTTCTATAGTTGTTGGAATGAGAACAGTAACTCCAGTGCAGTAACCGAATACCAGTCTTTAGGATTCATCGTCTAGCATGTCAAATTGAGGCTATCGCTGAACAAGTCAAGGAATACCGTTCGCGTTACACCTGCCAACCGTTTAATGTTTTCCTTCTTTATTCAAATTAATTATTGCTAACTCTGTTTAAGGAAAACAAAAAATAAAACAAACAAAAAAACACTGAAAAACCACAGTATGTCACCCAATCTATGTCACTTGTTCTACTGACCAGTTACTCTCAAACTTAAATTCTAGTTAAATTCAAGTTCCACTGGGTTACTCCACTTTTTTAAGTTGTAAATATTGAATGAATCACTTAAATGTTTACTGAAGGGCTGGAGATGGGAGGTATTTATGCCAGTGGTAGGGCTGGCCTTCTCCAGAAGTCTTGTGCACAAGGGAGCTGGCCATGAGTCTCCAGGAAATACAGATAAACTTTTCCCACTATGGATCTTCCCAGACTTTCTGACACCTCTCCCCTAAGGGAACATCAAGGAAGGAGAGAATTGTTTGAACCCAGTATCTAAAGGATGTCCCACAGCTTAATTTGAATACAAGCCCCATTGTGGTATATCAGACAAAAACAAGTCAAAGAAATCAACATTTCAGGGTCTGAAATATGATACCCCCAAATCAACACAAAATAAACACTTCAATCCAGTCCTGGAGCCACAAAGCTCCTATAAGAAAAGTGGGAGTTTATTGCAGCAAAACTTGTGTCTATGCATGCAGTTTGCAAAAAAGAAAGAAAACAAAAGCAAAAATTATCTATGGCAGCAAACCTTAGGCCATGCAATTGATTTGGCATTACTTTTTCTTTCTTATTTTTTATTCTTTTTGGATGGGACACAAAAATCACTGCTAAAAAATATAAATACAAACACATGGGACTATACATCATTTGAGAGCTTCCGCATGGGAAAGAGAAACAATGAACCATTAAAGAAGGCATCCTGATGAGTTCATGTCCTTTGTAGGGACATGGATGAAGCTGGAAACCATCATTCTCAGCAAACTATCGCAAGAACAGAAAACCAAACACCGCATGTTCTCACTCATAGGTGGGAATTGAACAGTGAGAACACTTGGACACAGGAAGGGGAACATCACACACTGGGGCCTGTGGTGGGTCCGGGGGTTGGGGGAGGGATAGAATAGGAGATATACCTAATGTAAATGATGAGTTAATGGGTGCAGCACATCAACGTGGCACATGTATGCATATGTAACAAACCTGCACGTTGTGCACATGTACCCTAGAACATAAAGTGTAATAATAATAAAAAAAAAGAAGGCATCCTACTCATTGAAAGAAAGTTCAGCAGAAACATATCTGTGAAAGGGGTTGCAATCTAACCTGTATGAGAAAGTAACACTACTCTGGGAAAATGAACAAAATCTAATACCCAAGCTAAAACTGGGCAAAGAACCTCAACAGGCACATCTGAAAAATAATCATGAAATTGACTGACAGGTCAAAGAGAAGCTGCTCAGCTTCACTAATCATCACACACATGTCCAAGTGCAAACCACACTCAGATACCTCTCACTCTAATTAGGATGAAACTTACCAAAAAAAAAAAACAACAACAACAACAAAAAAACCATACATTCGCAGGCAGTGGCCAATGTAGAAGTGCAGAAAAAGAGATTTTATACACTATTGGTGGGAATGTACATTACTATACACACGAAGGAAAACAGTTGAAGGTGCCTTAAACATTTTACAACTACCCATTCACCTAGGAATGCCACCACTGCTTACACACAGAAAGCGCATGAAATCTGTTATGTTGAAGAGATATCGGCCTTCTTATGGCAACTGAAGCACTATGCACAATGGCAAAGGCATCCAATCAACCTACCTGTTCATGCACAGATAAAGGGATAAAGAAACTGCGGTACACAATGGAATCCTCCTCGGCCATAGAAATTCATGAAACCATGTCATCTGCAACAATGTACAGAAACCTGGAGGACATGATCTTCCATGAAATGAGCCAGGAAGAGAGAAATAAACACGGCATGATTCCATGCCTGTGAGAATGAGATCAACTTTGTCTCTAAATGACTTTATCTCCTAGTAGAACATTCCACAGTAGTGAAGAGAGCCTGGGGGTTGGGGAGGCAGCACAGGAACTGGGAAATGGATGCCATGTTACACTCAGATGACAGGAATAAATTCAGCTGTTCTACTCCACAGCAGGATGTCTAGAGTTAACTGTATGCTACCATATTTTCCAAAAAAGGCTGAAAAAAGGGATTCTGAATATTGCAACCACAGAGAACTAATAAATAATAACTACACAAGGTAACAGAGATAGTCAGTCAATCCCTCGCTTTCATCATTACACAAGGTACATATGCATGGGTTAAAATGTCCCACTCTACTCTTTAATTGTATAACTTTACTAGAGAGCTAATTGGTTTTAAGGACATAGAAATAAACAATGCTGAAGTTCATGTGAGACCAGGAAATGCCCTGCATTTCCGAAGAACTTCTGAGAAATCCAAACTACATTGGATGCATGACACTCCCTGATGTGAAATTGCACTCAAATTCTGGAGACCTGCTTCCACATGGATGAGTGGAAGAGAACAGAGAACCTGTAATCCCACACACCTCATACCACCTGATGCTGCATGAAATACACAATGATGAGTAATGGGGAAAGAACTCCCTTTTCAATAGTCTTGGGATAAATGGCGAGCCATATGCAGAAGAGTAAGTAACACTAGGCATCTACTTCTCACCATGTATCAAAGTTCACTCAGATGAATGAAAGATGTAAATGGAAGACCTCAAAGTACAAAAATCCTACAAGAGACCCTAGGAAATACCCTTCTTGACATCAGCTTTGACAAAGCATTTATATGCCTAACACCCCACATGACAGTGCAACAACAGCAATAATCGACATGTGGGACCTAATACACTAAAGAGCCACCACACAACACAAGAAATTACCCACAGAGTAGACAGACGACATACAAGATGAGAGAAAATGTTCCCAAACTATGCACCAGACCAAGTTCTAATATCCAGAATCTACCTTAAAGACCTTACACAAATCAATTAGCAAAACCACCCTCATAATTAATAGGCAATGGATATAAACACAGACTTCTCAAAAGATGATGATGAGCAACCAACAAATTGAAAATATGCTCAACCTAATTATCAGAGAAATATAAATCAAAAGAACAATGAGATATATCTCACGCTGGTCAGAATGGGGATCACGTAGTTAAAAAAAAAAAGACACTGACGAGGCAGCAGAGAAAGAGGACACTGGTCCACTTTTGGTGAAAATGCAAAGTAGTTCAGACACCATGGAAAGCACTTTGGAGAGATTGCTCAAAGAACTTGAACTAGAACTACCATCTGACCCAGCAATCCCACCACTGGGGTATACACAGAGGAAAAGAAATCCTTCTCTCCAAAACACACATGCACACAAATGGTCATGGCAGCAGTATTTACAATGGCAAACACGTGAAATCAGCCTAGGTACCCGTCAACAGTGGATCAGAAAAGGAAAATGTGGTACATATATACCACAAAAAACTAGGCAGCCAATAAAAAAAAAAAAGAGAGAAGGAAATCATGTCCTTGGCAGCAACATGAAAGGAGCTGGAGGCCATTATCTAAAGAGAAATAAGGAAAAAACAGAACACCAAATACCACATGTTCTCGCTTATAAGGTGGAGCTAACATTGAATACACCCTACCGTAAAAGTGAAAACAACAGACACTGGTGACTATCCGATGAAATAGGATGAAGGCATGAGGTATGTGCCGAAGACCTACCTGGTGGGTACACCCACTGCCTGCATGATAAGGTTGCTTGGACCCCAAGTCTCAGTGTCATGGAATATACCAAAGACAGTAACTAATCTGCATTTGTACCCTTTAGTCTATAATAAACATAGAAATTATGTCACAAAATACAAACTTAGAAGTTAAAACCATGAATGAAAAACGCAAACTTTTATAATTATCCAAACAATCTTTTATTGGCATAAACTAAGAAAGTGGACAGAATGAGTAAACCAAATATTCAACCCCAATTTACATATAGTGAACACGTTTTTCAAAAGAACACCAAAAAGATGCATTTGGAAAAAAAGAGCCTGTTCAATAGATGATTTTGAGCAAACTGAATATTCACATAGAAAACACTGAAATAGGACCCTTATGTCACGCAACACAAAAATCAATGCAAAACACATTAAAGACCTAAAACTCAATTCTGAAACCACAAAACTCCTACAAGAAAACATAGAGTGTGCATTATTTTAGAAAAGAAATCCATACATGTAGGCTGCTAAAGGTATTTTAAAACATTAAACCAAAGGAAACACTCCAAGAAAACACTGACAGACATGGTAATGGATTGGCATTTTCACTGAAAAGCTGGAGACCCGGTTCCACAGAACAGTGGAACACATTAGAAGACCCAGATATAAACCTGCACACCTGAAACCATCGATATTTGAAAAAAAATCAACAAAAATAAGCAATGGAGAAAGGACTCCCTATCAGCAAGTGGTGCTGAGATAAGTGACCTAGCTAGATGTAGAAGAAATAACACTGGGCCCCTATGTCTCACCATGTACAGAAAGCAACTCAAAAGGAATCAAAGATTGAAAAGTAAAACGCTGGGCTGGACACAGTGGCTCACTCCTGGAATCCAAGCACACTGGGAGGTCGAAGCAGGCGGATGACTTCAGGTCCTGGAGTTTGAGACCACCCTGGACGACATGGTGAAGCCGATGTCTAAGAAAAAACCAAAAGTTAGCTGGGCGTGGTGGCACGTGCCTGTACTCCCAGCTACTCAGGAGAATGAGGCAGAAGAATCACTTGAACCCAGAAGCTGGAAGGTGCAGTGAGCCAAGATCACTCCATTGCATTCCAGCCTGTATGAGAGAGTGAGACTTGGTCTGTAAATAAATATGTAAATACATAAAAATCCAATACCTGAAACTATTAAAAAAAAATCCTATATGAGAATCTAGCAAATACCCTTCTTGACAGAGGCTTTGGCAAAGCATTTATATGTCAAGTCCCCAAAAGCAACGGCAACAAAAACAATTACTGATAAGTGGGACATAAAACACAAAAGAGCTGCTGCACAGAACAAGAAACAACCACAGAGTCAGCACACAGCCTATAGAATGAGGGAAAACATTCCCCAACTACACATCTGAAAAACGTCTAATAGCTGCGATTTACCATAAAGACCTTAAACAAATAAAATCAGAAAAAACAACAACAACAACAAGTTATAAAAGGGCAAGGAACATGAACACTTAAAAGGAGGTGTACCAGTAAATAACGAGCATGAAAACATGTTCAATCTCACTGATCATCAGAGAAATGCAAATCAGAAACGTACTGAGATACCATCTACACTGGTCAGAATGGCAATTATGACACACAGTCCACAACAATAGAGGCTGCTGGGGCAGATGAGCAAAGAAATGCAGGTCCACTGTTGGGGCAAATGCAAACTAGTTCAGATCCCCTGGGGAGCAGTGTGGACATTTCTCAAAGAACCTCAAAGAGAACTACCACCCAACGCTGCAACCCCACTCCTAAGGATCTATAAAAAGGAAAATCCTTCCATCCAAAACTCACATGCACTCCTATGTTCACGGCAGTACAACTCACAATGGTAAAGACATGAATCAGCCTTGGTGCCCATCAGAAGTGGATCAGAGAAAGGAAATGTGGTACATACACACCACGGAACACTACACAGTCATAAAACACACATACATGCTCTTACCAGAAACCTGGACAGAGCCATAGGCCATTATGAACAAAAGGCAAGAACAGAAAACCAAAATTTTCAAAACACCTACAGGGGTCAGTTGTGAATGTTCTCTCCACAGAGAAACCATAACTCTGGAGCTCACGGAGGTGCCAGACTCTGAAACTTCATTATGATGCTACCTTTACACAGATCAAATTGTCCCTTGCACCCGCTGGTTATACACACCTACTCTACGGCAATGAAACTGCCGTCCCATTTTTGTAATGCTCATTCTCACCAGAGTGAGATGATATCTGAGTGTGGTTTTGATTGACTTCTTGTGAGGATCAGTAATGTTGATTCAGAATCTTTTACCCGTGCATCCTTCTCAGGTCTTCAGGTTCTTTGCCCAGTCTTACACATCAAATTGAAACAAGTTCATGATAACTTGGCAAACATCTCTAACCACAGCAAAATGTAAATCAAAACCACACTTAGATATTGGTAACAGGTACAGAGTGACACGGAGACACAATGAATCTGTTCTGGTGTTCTATTGCACAGCAGGGTGACTAGGTGACTAGGGTCAACAGAATCTAGAATATTTTTCAAAATCAGCTGGAAAATACGGTTCTGAATATTCTCTCCACAGAGAAATAATAATGATGGAAGGTCACAGAGATGCCAGATATGATGATTTGATCATGATACTACACATACATATTTCAAAATGTCCCTTGCACCCTTGGGTTGTGTGTGTGGGGGTGAATATATATACCCACACACACACACACACACACACACACTGCAGAAACAAAACTGCCATCAAATGTTGCTAGTATTCATTCTAACTGGAGTGAGATGAAATCTGAGTGTGATTTTCACTTACACTTTTGTGTGCATAAGTGATGGTGAGAATCTTCTCTTTGACCTGTGCATCAACCTCATGTCTTCAGGTCCTCTGCCCAGTCCTACACAACAAATTAAAAACAAATTCAAAATAACATAGCAAGTACCACTTATCACACACACACAAAAATAAAAAACACACTCAAGATTCCATCTCACTCTACATGCAACAGATGCTACCAGAAAAAAGTTGAAACATATGAAAACACAATCCAATCAAGGTGTGGATTTCCGGAGGAGGCACTTGTCTCCACATGTGGTGGGAAATGGTAAACTAGTATGCACACTAAAGAAACCACTTGGATGTTCCTTGAAATCCTAAAACTACAACTACCATTTTCTCCAGCAATTCTATTCCTAGGTATATACACAGAGGACATGATCAGGACATGGAAGAGATTATCTGTCATCCCAGGTGGCATTCAGCCCTATGCTCAAAAGCCAAGAAAAGAAATCAGCCTACCTGTCCAACCACAGATGAAGGGATGAAGAATCTCTGGTACACAGACAGGATGGAATACTTTTATGCCATCAAAATTCATGGAATCCTATCATTTCCAGCAACATGGCTGCACCTGCAGATATTCTGTTCAATCACATCAGAAAGGCAGACAAAGACCAAGCCTGCATGTTCTCACTCATGTGGGAGCTGAAAACTTTAACTCACTGAAGGTGAAAATACAGTAGTGGTCACCACAGACTAGGTGGAGGACAGGACCTCAAGGACTGGCAATAGGTACACAGAGAGTTACAGGAGAGGAATACATTCTGGTATTCCACTCCAAAGCAGGGCGATGATACTTAACAATATGGTTATGCCGTTTTCAAAGTAGCTACCAAGGAGGATACTGAATGTTCACACATCGAAGATATCAAACTTACACGTGGTCACAAGCATGGGAAACTCCCTGATTTTATCCATACTCAAGGTATACAAACAAGTATCACAATGTCCCAATGCACCCCTAATTCTGGACATGAAGTGTAAAACAAACGTTTTATGAAATGTTAACAATACACGGCTAAATGTTCACATGGATCCACTGAAGACCCAAGGAACCTGAATATGCAAAGCAATTCTAGGGAATACAAACTCAATTGGAGGCCACACACTCCCCAATTTCAAATTACATGTAACACCTCCACTCATCCAAAGACTACAGTAGTGGCATAAAAATGAATCCATCAACCTAGGGACTTAAGAGAATCTAAATACACACCTGCAGTCAACACATTCTTTTTCAAAGAATGCCTAGAAGATGCAATGAGGCCATGTGCTGTGGCTCACACCAGTACTTCCAGCAGTTTCAGAGACCGAGTTGGGTGGACCTCTTGAGGTCAGGAGTTTCAGACCAGCTTGGCCAAAATGGTGAAATCCTATCTCTAGTAAAAATACAAAAGATATTAGTCAGGTGTGGTGGTGCACAGCAGCAATCCCAGCCACTTGGGAAGATGAGGCAGGAGAATCACTCGAAGCAAGGAGGCGGAGGTGGCAGAGAGCTGAGATCTCACCACTGCACTCCAGTCTGGGTGACAGCATGAGTGGGACTGTGTCCCCAAGGGGAAAAAGGATGAGATGAGGAGTCAGCAGTCTGTTCAATTGAGCAGTCTGAAAAGATTGGATAGCCACATACAAAAGAATGAAATAAGACATTGATGTTATACAATACACAAACACAAACTCGAAATACATTAAACCCTAAACACAAGACCTAAAAGCATAAAACTGCTACAGGAAAACACAGAGTGAGCTTAAGTTGAGGAAAACCTGAATCTAAGCTCACAGGATATAAAAGCAAACAACAGACAAAAGAGAAAAACAGAAAAAAAACCACTTCCAACAACAGAAGTCAAAAACTCTAGTTTTTGTTATTGACTTTACCTTACAAAAACAATCACTGCTACTCAGGCACGGTGGCTCACACCTGTAAACCCAGGACTTTGGGAGGCTGAGGTGGGTGGATCACCTGAGGTCAGGAGTTTGAGACCAGCCAGGCCAACATGGTGAAACCCCTTATCTACATACAAAAATTAGGTGGGCGTGGTGACAGTTGTCTGTAATCCCAGCTACTCAGGAGGCTGAGGCAGGAGAATCACTTGAACCCAGGAGGCAGAGGTTGCAGTGAGCCAAGATTGCACCACTGCACTCCAGTCTGGGCAACAAAGTGAGATACTGTCTCAAAAAAAAAAAAAAAAAGAAGACGTTCAAGTGATCAACCAACATGAAAAAATGCACAACCTCAGTGCAATGCAACTCCCAAACACAATAAGATATCATCTCACGTTGGTCACAATGGGTAATTTTCCAAAGTCAAAACAACATGCTGGTGAGGCAGCAAAGGAAAGGGAACGCTGCTACACTCTTGGTCAATGTGAAAACTAGTTCACACTGTGCAAACCAGTTGAGAGATTCTCAAAAAACTTAAAACACAACTACCATCAGACCCAGCAATTCCACGACACTTAGTATCTACCCAAAAGACAATAAATCCTTCTATCAAAAAGACACATGCTGTCCCGCATTCATGGCCATGCCATTCACAAGAACAAAGATGTGGAAGCGTCCTAGGTGACCAGCAACAGTGGATTTGAGTTTTTGTTTTTTTTTTTTTTTAATGTGGTGCATACACATCACAAAATACTACACAGCCAGAAGAAGAACACACAATCATGTCCTAAGCAGCATGGATAGACCTGGGGCTTATTATGTTTAGCAAACCAAGGCAAGAACAGCAATCCAAATACTCAAAAAAAGAAACAAACAAACAAAAAGTCTAGAACTTGAGTGATGAATGTCAACTTACAGAACAAAACCAAAGCCAAATTTTTGAAGACAGGAAATAGTGTGATACTATCTTTTGTGGGAACTCTTGGCTTCCCCCAAAATTAGAGAACTGGGGAGAAAGAAGCCTCAGCTCAGAATCTGTGACTGGGTTGGAAGTGGAGGCTGGAAATGTGCTCAAGGTCAAACCTTCCTCCTCCCTTCAAAGGAGCCTGGAGTTTTACCAATGAGCCTAGAGTGAATATTCACCCCACCATCCACCCCGGGAGATCCCTTTAAACCAGGAGTGCACAGTGAGGACAGAAACATGAATGTGCACTAACAAGTCCTGAAAGTTCAGAGGGTGATTCTCGATTTCCCCATGGCACACAGCAGAAGAACTGTGTCTCTAGGTTCTAGGAAATGCCTGTGAGAGAGCTGTGTCCCCCAGATTCCCTTCATCACAGATGACACCCAGTGCTTAAGCCTACACCCCTTGTGACCAATCCCAAGGAGTATTGACTAATCTAAACCAAAGGCTCTGATGTTCCACAGGAAGAAAAGAGCAGGTGGACTGCAAAGAGAATCTCTCATGAACGCAGCACCCTCATAGCCCATACAGACAGTTCTTACCATGATGCCAAGAAACTGAAAACAACAAGCCAGACTTCACACACATTTACATTTTCCTTCTGATTTCATACCCCCTCCTTCAGCCCCTCCTCACAATCAGCAGGGATAACCTGGAGGCTCCTGGGAACCTTTTCCCATTGGGATTTTCCTGGCACGTAGTTCCCTACCTGGATGAGTCTCCTCGTCACTAATGCTCTCCAGCGTCAAGTCTTTAGAAAGAAAAACACCAGGATAAGTCATTAGAGAGTGTGACTCACCCACTCCTCCTACGTTAGCTGAAGCTGAATGATGGGCTTTTCTCCCACCCCAGGCTGCTTCCTACTTGATCCCCTAATCTTTCTTCTGGATTGACAAACCTTCCTACAGCTTCTTGGGCCAGAGGTCTATACTGGCAAAATCACTTTCACGAGAATCCCAAGTCTCTTTCCCAGCAGGAATCAAGAATCAGGTTTCTATACAATGAAGCCAGCAAGTTATTCCCTCGGGAAGTGAGTTATTTCATGGTACATACCGTTTCCTTTCCAAGCTCTTATCTGCAATTATATAAAAGAAAACATTATGAGAATCAGATTCTGCTGTGCACTTCACACAGATCTGTTATTCTCTTGACAATGATAAAAAACCAGAAGGCAGTACACTGATTTAGCCATAGGTCAAAATCCCCAAAGACTAGCACAGAGGATAGCTATAGAAAAACAAGACCTCTATTCACAGAATTTACCTTTAAATTTAATTTGATATGCAAACGCACAATGCTTCATCCAAGGAGGAAAACTGGTATTCTGGAAAATGCCTCAGTATTCCAGTTGATATTGGATACTGTCATTTAAAAGCAGCATAGCATGTATCAGTTGGGAAGACACGCTCACTGAATTCCAGCCCCACAAAGACAATAGTGTACAGTGTACATAATGTACATTGCCAGGTTTTCAAATCAAAATTAATTGAGAAGTAAAGAATCAGGAAAGCAACATTGATGTAGAAGACAAACAGGGGGATCTTACCTGGACATCATCATCATCATCATCATCATCACAATCAACATCACCATCATCATCATCATCATCTTCATCTTCGCATTGTGGTGAGCATCTTAAAAACAGGCCATCCTCAGGACGAGCTGGAAGGACACAGAGGAAAGATCAGTGCACCGGTGGTTGGTGACTGTGAGTCACTCAGGGAGCTTTGCTGCATGTGGTGTATGGAGGTGGTTGATATACAAGAATGGACTGAGTTGATACTGGGCTATTCCCCTGAGTGGAAGATGGATGGCAGAGGAGGGGAGCTGGAAAGACAGGAGACATGGAGACCTTGGCTTCATACTAGAGGCATCGGGCAGCAACACAAAACAATCAACTCAAAATGGAACTAAAATGCACACTGAGGGTCAATGGAAGAGTGCCTTCCTGCCTCCCAAATGTTTTGAAACTCTTCTAAACAAACAGCCGTTTCTTAGTGTATTCAAGACCATGTCAGTACACTAGAATCTAATCATGCTGATACTACATTTAGCATCTGTTTTAAAGGATTTATTACTTGATTAAAAGCCTATTTTAGGGGTGAAATAGACTCAATGTTTCCCAAATTACTCTATTCTATTAATCACACATTCTTTTTCATAGAGATCATTTAAAATTTCAATATTAAAATGCTACAATTAAAAATAGTCATGATTTCCTCTTGGTAAGTCTTCTTCTGGAACGACTTCTACACGCCCTTTTGGGGATCTGTCATCAGGGGCTTCAGAACTTCCTGTGTGACTCTCCCTGGGGAGATTCCCTAAAAATCAAGCTTCATTCAACCAGGCCAAGCTCACACAGCCAGCTCTACCTACACCAGTGAAGCTGAGAGACGTGACTTTGACCACTTTCTGCCATGAAGATAAGTTTAAAAGTTCAAATACACATTATCTACTGAAATGAGGAAATGTATACCAATAGAAATGAACAAATTCATGAAAAAATGTACATGAGTATGGGGGTGATTTTTGGTTAACTAGTTGACTGAAAAATTATTTTTTTGGCCGAGTACTCTGGCTCACACCTGTAATCCCAGCACTTTGGGAGGTTGAGGCAGGTGGATGACCTGAGGTCAGGAGGTCATGACCAGCCTGGCCAACATGGTGAAACCCCATTTCTACTAAAAATACAAAAAGTTAGCCTGGCATGGTGGTGAGCGCCTGAAATGTCAGCTACTCAGGAGTCTCAGGCAGGAGAATTGCTTGAACCTGGGAGGCAGACGTTACAGTGAGCCGAGATCATGCCATTGCACTCCAGCCTGGGCAAGAAAAGTGAACCTCCATCTCTCTCTCTCTCTCTCTCCTCCTGTCTCTCTCTCTTTCTATCTCTCTCTCTCTATATATATATATATATGATGCCTATTCATTCAGACATACAAAATATTGGTACAGGAAATCAAAAATTTTTATCAGTCATGTTAAATCTAACTTATCAGCTGTCAACATGAAGATCCTAGCAAATAAGGAAGGTACAAATAAGTGGAAAGGCATCCTGTATTCATGGATAGGAAGATTAAACCTGACTAACACACAATACTACACAATGATCTACAGACTCACAACAATTACTATCAAACTGGTAACAGCCATCTGTGCAGAGATGGAAAAGATAATCCTACAATGTTAATGAATTTTATGTGCCTTATGTAACCATGATGACGTTAAAAAAATAGTGTTAGAGGATGCAGGTTCATGAGATTGAAATACACACACACACACACATACACAAAATACAGAAATACAGAGAGTATGTTTCTAGCATAGGGGCACTCATAAGTTTCACAGATATAGAGAGCCCTGAATTAAATGCACACATATACAGTAAACTGACCTTCTACAAAGGTGTCAAAAATACACAATTGGGGGAAAGGAAAGCCTCTTCAACAAATGATGGTAAAACTGCATATTCTCATTCAAATGAAGAAATAGAATGCTGACAGTGTGCTCAAGGTTGTGCTTCTCCCTCCATTTCCAAGACACTGGAGCTTTTGCACTGAGCCCAGATTGAATTTTCATTCTGTCCTCCATGCCCAGGAAGAGCTCTTGATACCAGAGGTAAGCAGGGAAAAACAGACAAATGAGTGTGCTGCCAGGAAACCTAACAGTTCATAAGGTGAGGATCAATCTCTCCTATGCCTCTGGGCACACCACAGAAGAATTTTGTCTCCAGCATTAAGTAACTGCCTCTGATAGAACTCTGTCCTAAACTAAAGGCTTTGAGATTTTGCAGTGGCAGAGGCAGGAAAGAGCAGGTGTTCTAGAAAGATCATCTTTAAATAATAAATAAGAAGAGGTGATCAAAAACACAGGATACTCAAAATCACATAAACTCAAAAGAACAAACTTCACTTACATTTACTTTTTCTTTTTCTCTTTCTACACCCTCCCTAAGCCTCCCAAGCAGCAGGTATAACATGAAGGCTCCTGGAAATGCTCTGCTAGTAGACTGCACGTGAAATCTTCTTACCTACCTAGAAAGGTATCCTCTTCCCTGCTGAGATTCTCCAGAATCCACTCTTTAGAACCACCAACATCAGGATAAGTCAGGGAGAGGTGCACTCACTTCTCCTCCTCCAGGTGAAGACACACCGGCTTACACAAAATCTCCTGGTTGGTCCTCTGGGTTCACACACATTTCTACAGCCCCTCTGGTCATATGTACACGCTTGCAAAATCATTTGCTCTCACCAGATCCCCAATATTTTTTTACAAGAACCCAGATTAAGGTTTCTATATATTAAAGCCAGCAAGTTTGTTTCTCAGAAAGTGAGTTAGTTCAAGGTACATACCCAGGACAGGTGATGGTAAAATCTGCAACGAGACAAAAGAAGATGCCATGAGGATCAGATCAATTCTGCTGCACCCCTTACACAGATCTGTGAGTCTCTTGATGACTTCAGAAAACTACCTGTGAAACAGTGGTGAGTCAAAGTCAAAGTCAAAGGCCAAACATTCTAGAATAGAGGACACTCATGGAAAAGACAAGAGCTTTTCCCACAAAATTTATCCTTGACGTTGGTTTAGGTTGGTAAATGCACAATGCCTAATCCGAGGAGAAAAACTGGTGTGGAGGAAAACGTCTCTGCATTACAGTTGGTGATGGATGCTGTCCTTCAAAACATCCTAGAGTGTCATGTATTAGATGAAAGGAAACTGCCACTGAACTCCATCCTCACAAAGAGAATAGTGTGTGTCGTACATAATGTGCCTTGTCATATTTTTATATCAAAATTAATTGAGAAGGAAAGAAATCAGATGAAGGAAATAATGTATACAGTGGTCCATTTTTAACACAAAGTGCCTTGAACCGGTTTAGGTCAGCAAAGGACAGAAGAAACAGGATATGCCAGGCTCCTGATTGGATGGGCAATACCTGCTCATTGGGGCCCCTCTCCTCCCCATTTAGTTGCCCTCACTTCAACCAAAGAAGATTAGTCTAAGATGAAAGTTTACTAGCCTGGAAAATAGCTCGTTTTGTCTGTTCTTCTCAGCCTGGCCAGCTACTTAGGTCATAAGTCAAATACTTGAAGTGCCCCTGAGCTGACTAGGATAGCAATGCATTGTGGGCTGCAACAAAATGCAGTAAGACAACCCTATAAAAATACCTAAAGTCTCTCCCCAAAAATCAATAGGCAACACCTGGGAAGATTGTGACCCCACAGTTCTCAGCCTATGAGGAACCAGGGGAGGGACCTGCACACTAGGGGATAAATTGCTTGTGGAAAGTGTGCTGGGTGTGTCTGCCCATCAGATACCGGATCTTGCAACACTGTCATTAAAAGTCTCACTTTCTGCCAGGTGGAGTGGCTCACACCTGTAATCCCAACACTTTGGGAAGCTGAGGTGGGCAGATTACCTGAGGTCTGGAGTTCGAGACCAGTCTGGCCAACATGCTGAAACACCATCTCCACTGACAATACAAAAATTAGCTGGGCATGGGGACACATGCGTGTAATCCCAGCTACTCGGGAGGTTGTGGCAGGAGAATTCATTGAGCCCAGGAGATGGAGCTGAGATGGCACCACTGCACTCCGGCCTGGCCAACTGAGTGAGACTCTGTCTCAAAAGGACAAAAAAAAAAAAAGAAAAAAAGGAAAGAACATCTCACTCACTTGAACCCGAGAGGTGGAGGTGGCAGTGAGCAGAGATCATATCATTGCACACCTGTACGGTGACAGAGTGAGACTCTGTCTCAAAAACAAAAAAACAAAAAAAGAAATCACAAATTCATATCAGTCACATTAAATCTAACTAATCAGCTGTCAACATAAAGATTCTAGAAAGTAAAGAACGTACAAGTAAGTTGAAAGGCTTCCCATATTCATGGATAGGAAGACTAAACCTAACTAACACACAATACTACACACATGATCTACAGACTAACAACAACTGCTACCAAACTGGCAATAGCCATCTGTGCAGAAATGGAAAAGATAATCCTAAGATTTTAATGAACTTGTATGTGCCTCAAATAGCCATGGCAATATTGAAAAAGAATAGTGTTGAAAGATGCACATTCATGAGATTGAAATCTAAAAATAAAAATTAAAAAAAAACAGAAAAATTCAGACACCATGCTTCTACTGTGGGGGACACCCATAAGTATCACAGATATAGAATTGAGAGCACAGAATTGAATGCATACATACAGAGTCAGCTGATCTTCAACAAAGGTGCCAAGAATACACAATGGGGAAAGGAAAACGACTTCCACAAATGATGGTAAAACTGCATATTCTCATTCACATGAAGAAATGGAATGCTGACAGCGTGCTCAAGGCTGTGTTTCTCCCTCCATTTCTAAGACACTGGAGCTTTTCAGTGAGCCCACAGTGAATTTTCATTCTGTCCTCCATGCCCAGGGAGCATGATACCATAGGAAAACAGCAAGGACAGACAAATGAATGTCCTGCCATGAAACCTAAGTTCATAAGGTGTGGATCAATCTCTCCTATGCATCTGGGCACACTGCAGAAGAGTTTTATATTCAGGATTAAGTAACTGCCTGTCACAGAACTATGTCCCAAACCAAAGGCTGTGACATTTTGCAGTGGCACAGGCAGAAAAGAGCAGGTATTCTCTGAAAAATCATCTTTAAATAATAAACCAAGAACAGGTGATTGAAAACACAGGATACTCAAAAGCCCATGAACATAGTACTCCTCATGATGATGACATTAAACTCTGAAAATAACAAACGTGGCTTATATTTACTTTTCCTTTTTCTCTTTCTACACCCTCCCTAAGCCTCCCAAGCAGAAGGTATAACATGAAGGTTCTTGGAAATGCTGTTTTATTAGACCCCATCTGAAGTCTTGTTGCCTACCTGGAAAGGCATCCTCTTCCCTGCTGAGATTTTCCAAAATCCACTCTTTAAAACCACCAACATCAGGATAAGTCAGTGAGAGGTGCTCTCACTTCTCCTCCTCCCGGTGAAGACTCACTGGCTCACACAAAATCTCCTGGTTGGTCCTCTGGGTTCACACACATTTCTACAGCCCCTCTGGTCATACCTATACACTTGCAAAATCATTTGCTCTCAACAGACCCCCAACATTTTTTAACAGGAATCCAGATTAAGGTTTCTATATATTCAAGCCAGCAAATTTGTTTCTCAGAAAATGAGTTAGTTCAAGGTACGTACCCAGGACAGGTGATGGTAAAATCTGCAATGAGACAAAAGAAGATGCTATGAGGATCAGATCAATTCTGCTGCCCTCTTACACAGATCCGTTCATCTGTTGATGACTTCAGAAAACTACTTTTGAAACAGTGGTTGAGTCCATGTCAAAGACAAAACACTCTAGCATAGAGGACATGCATGGAAAAGACAAGAGCTTTTCTCACAGAATTTCTTTGAAGTTGATTTAGATTGGTAAACTCACAATGCCTAATTCGAAGAGGAAAACTGGTGTCGACAAAAATGCCTCTGCATTACAGTTGATGATTGCTGCTGTCATTCAAAAACATCCTACCATGTCATGTATTAGATGGGAAGACATTCCCAGTGAACTCCACCCCAAGAAGGACTATTGTGTATGTTGTACATAATGTGTCCCATCATATCCTTATACCAAAATTAATTGAGAGGGAAAGAAATCAGGTGAAGGAAATAGTGTATACAGTGGTCCATTTTTAAGACAAAGTGCCTTGAAGTTGTTTAGCTCAGCAAAACACAGAAGAAATACTAGGAACATGGTTGGATGGGCAATGCCGGCTTGTTGGGTCCCCCTTCCACCTCGCTTAGTTGTCCCCTCACTTTAACAAAGAAGTACAGTCTAAGTTAAAAGTTTACTAGCCTGCAAAACAGCTTGCTTGGTCTGTTCTTCTCAGCCTGCCCAGCTACTTAGGTCATAAGTCAAATACTTGAAAAGCTCCTAAGCTGACTAGGATGGCAATGCATTGTGGGCTTCCACAAAATGCAGTAAGACAACCATAAATAAATAAATATATATATATATATTTTTATATATATATATATATATATTTTTATATATATATATATATATTTTTATATATATATATATATATATATATATATATATATCTTGCAAGACCATCATTAAAATTCTCACTTTCTCTGTTCTGCAGGCCTCTGAGTCCATTCTTTGGGTTTCAATGGGTGAGTTTGTTTCTCACATCAGGAAAGCACCATTTCCTTAGAATGCAAAGAAAGGGAGTCTTACCTGGGCATCATCATTATCTTCCTCACTTGGTGGTAGAGATTTTAAACTCAGGCTGTCCTCAGGGGGGCCTAAAAGGACACAGAGTTAATGTCAGTGCCCTGGTGGTTGGAAACTGTGGGTCCCTCAGGGAGCTTTGCTGGATGCGGCATATGGAGCGTGGGACTGAAGATTCTGAGACCATCTCAGAGAAACAACTATGTTCAAGTAGTGAGCATGAGGGAGTCTCACCAGATATCTCACATCTTAGTCAGTGCCTCGACCTAATAAGACTCTGCATTCCCAAGTCAAAGACCAAGGCTTTGATGTTTGCTGTGACATAGACAGGAAAAACTGATCTTCTGGTAACCATTAAACACCAGAGCAAGAAAAAAAATGGTTACAAACACAGCACACAAAGCCCATGGAGGCAAATGACCTCATCTCTATCTTATTAAAATACAAAAGGAACAAGTCACACTTCTACACATATTTCCTTTGTTTCTGATTTCATTGCCCTTTTCCTGATTTCCAAAGCAACAAGTGTCACCCAACTGCTCCCAGAGATCCTCCTAGACTATGATGCTCTACCTGCAGGTCTGCCTCATTGCAGCTGCCCTCATGGACGGTGTCCATTGGCCAATCTTTAGAGATAAAAACTCCACAAGAAGTTATTCCAGAGAGCAACTCACCCACCCTCCTACTCCAGGTGAGGCCACACTGGGTTGTACGAAATCACTCTGCCCTTCCCTCGGTGTTGTCAGACTCTCCCTGGGCTCTGGGGAGTCAGAGGTCTCTAGAAAGGCATTGCTCACACTTGCCAGCCTTCAAGTGAGAAAGAGGAACTGAAGGAACCACCTTTCAACTTTTTCCTTCCAATGGCCCATTATAGGTCTCACCTCCAATCTCACAGCCCTGAGATTCCCACTTTAAGTTGCATGCTTTGAGTTAGAGGAGTTCAATAATCAGCCCCTCAGCCAGGCTTACAGCAGATGTGAAAGAACATTCTGCGGGGATGGAAATCTCTCTGCTGCATGAACAGAAGGCTACTGGGGGATTGCATGGTGGCTGTTGAGATGAAGTTCTGAATTTTTTTTTTTTTTTTTTTTAAGACAGTTTCACTCTTGCTGCCCAGGCTAGAGTACAATGGCATGATCTCGGCTCACTGCAACCTCTGCCTCCCTGACTCAGGCGATTCTTCTGTCTCAGTCTCCTGAGTAGCCGGGTTCACAGGCATGCACCACCACACATGGGCTAATTTTTGCATTTTTAGTAGAGATGGGGTTTCACCATGTTGGCCAGGTTGGTCTCGAACTCCTGACCTCAGCTGATCCACCCGCCCCGGCCTCCCACAGTGCTGGAATTACAGGTATGAGACGCCATGCCCAGCCCTGAACTTCTAATTGTAAATATTTAAATGTATTTAAATATGAAGAGGCACATATATGACCGAGAACCGCACTAGATGGCACAGGAGACCCAGACATGAGGAAGACATGACTCCCCTCGCCTGGTGTTTTCTTGCAAAATGGTTCGCAGCTCTGCTCCTACCATACATTTATGGTTACTTAGTGAACATCTGCAAAAGGTCCAGTCACTGTGTGGGGCTGGGGATATAACAATGAGGACAACATCCAGATCCAGAGGGATGCCAGCAGGGGGGACACATGCACACAAGGGAAGAGCGTGGCCCTGCACACCCTGTCTAGACAGGATCAGAGCAGCAGGAGCCGAGGGCCAGAGGCACCTCACTGTCCTCAAGAGCTCAACCTCATCTCCAGGGACCCTGATTCAGAAGCTGGGGCAGGCTCCAGGATTGGTGTAGGACTCAACAGGCTGGAAAGACTGAGAAGGGAACATTTCCACACCTGCGCTAGATCCCAGCCCAGGGCTGACCTAGAACTCATCCCAGGGATGTGTTCACCGCAATGCCCATGGGGCCTAACATGTTCTCCCCAGGACTGACCTCTGGGATAAGGACTAATGAGGAAGACACAGTCACTGCCCTGGCAGGAAAGGCCCATAGCCAGGGTTCCTCTATCCAACCTGTGGGAAGACACAACACAGATAGAGTTTGACACTGAAGATTCCAAACCTTCTATAAAATAAATGGAAACTGATGTGTTCTGGATTCCACAGAAGAGTTGCAAGGATGAGCTGGACTCTGGAATCAGTCACCATCCCTTTGCTGAGCTCCTGGTGCACTGGAACTCATGTCCCTCCCCACCTCCCCTGCTACTCGGGAGTGCTGAAGCTACAGGCCTAGTGTTAGGGGGTCCGTCCCATTGAAACACATTTCAGCCAGGCACGGTGGCTCACACCTGTAATCCCAGCATTTTGGGAGGCAGAGGCGAGTGGATCACCTGATGTCAGGAGTTCGAGACCAGCCTGGCCAACATGCAGAAACCTCGTCTCTATTACAAATACAAAAATTAGCTGGGCATGCTGGCCCATGCCTGTAATTCCAGCTACTCGGCAGACTGAGGCAGGAGAATTACTTGAACTTAGGAGGTGGATATTGCAGTGAGCTGAGATCGCACCACTGCACTCCAGCCAGTGAGATCGCACCATTCACTCCAGAGTGAGACTACATCTCAAAAAAAAAAGAAAAAGGAAGACCACACACACACATTTCTGGGCCAGAAAACCCTTGGCCAACAGTGTCTCCTCAAGGACCATCCTTCAAGTGACTTCCAGAAGAGGTGAAAAAGAAAAACTCATCTGTTCCAGCCCCAGGAAGATCAGGCCTGGGACCTGTCTGTGTCTGTCCTGTCCCTGAAGTCCATCCCTGCTGACTTGTGTCCTGTCTGCTCTGTGTCAGGCAAGTGGGGACCTGATTCCTGTTCTGACCCCTCACCAATTTCTGCTGGTGTCACTGCCATCATTGCACAAAGAGATGGAGATGACAAGAGAAAGCAATGAAACTCCATATTTGAGGCATTTAAGATGATGTCCACACCATGCTCTCGGCAGGCAGGAAGGCCAGGTCCTGCTCAATCCTACTCAGAAGGGGTCTCAGAGGTATGAGTACTAACCCTGTGATATTTCTCCTTGGCTGTTCCCTTTTTCTCTTTTTTTTGAGATGGAGTCTAGTTCAGTCACTCAGGCTGGAGTGCAATGGTTCGATCTCGGCTCACTGTAACCTCTGCCTCCTGGCTACAAGTGATTCTTCTGCCTCAGCCTCCTCAGTAGCTAGGATGACAGGCACCTGCCACCACTCCCAGCTCATTTTTGCATTTTCAGTAGAGACAGGGTTTCACCAGGTTGGCAAGACTGGTTTTGAACTCCTAACCTCAGACAATCCATCCACCTCCTAATTTTTTTTTTTTTTTTAAGTTCTGCGATACATGTGCAGGATGTACAGGTTGGTTACATGGGTAAAAGTGTGCCATGGTGCTTTGCTGCACCTGTCAACCCGTCACCTAAGTATTAAGCCCTGCATACATTAGTTGTTTATCCAGATGCTCTCCCTTCCCCTGCCCACTGACAGGCCCCAGTGTGTGTCATTCGCCTCTCTAACACTGTACATATGCTAAGGCCCCTCCCTTGCTGATGACAAGTCTAAGTGATGGGTGACGGGGGCTCTCTTGCCTGTTTTTGTCTGGAGAGACTGCCTGGCTTCAGGTTCCTGATAGGAGTGAGGACCTGGAGTGCAGTGTGAGAAACAGATGGCTCAGTGAAGAGCTGTGATCATCCACTAGAGTCCCTGGAGACAGCCATATCATTTAGACGGTGTGGGTTTGTGTGCAGGAGGGTTGGAAGGTAGCTAGGGGTGAATCAATGTGTCGTGATTGTGACTGTGTCTGTAAATGTGTGTTTTCCCCCAAAATGTGGCCCCACATGCCCAGCACAGTACAAGTGTCACTTTTCTTGACTTCCTGGTCTATGTGGTCCTCTCACCTCAGCCTCCCAAGTTGTGTCATTCTTCTAATAGAAAGGAAGAGAAACTTCAGCACCACCATACTCTTTACATAAATAATCTCTTTCTTCCCTCACCACAGCTGTACCTGAAGGTCAGTTTAATATCCCTACTCCTTAGATGGAGAGTGTGCAGAAAGGAGTGAACCCAGATTTTGACCTCCTGAATGGAAGAGGCAAAAGAGAACCAGGAAATGGGTCCCAATGTTGATGGTCTGTATGACTCAACTGTGTCATCACTCAGGCTTGGTGATAGGACCCCACACCAGGGAGTTCCAGCACCTATGTGTGTCCCTGGAACTGTGTGGCCTATAAGCTGTCAAACTTTGCCCATTATCAAATGGGGCCCCGGTGGTCACATAACCCTGGGTAGCAAAAGGTACAGGGAACATAAAATGGTGGCATGGACATTACTGTGAAATACACATAGAAAGCCCACAGGCTTCTGGTCAGCTCACAGATTCTGAGAAGTGTAAGGGATCATGTAGAAGAGTGTAGGTCAACATCTGTCAGTGCTGGGCTCATTCCTCAGCACTTGGTCAAAGCAGGGAAGATCAGGAAGATACTGCATTGTATTTCATAATATGACTACCTCAAGCCTTAGAGATGCTCCAATCCATGGCTGGGTGTGGTGGCTCAAACCTGTAATCCCAGCACTTTGGGAGGCCAAGGCAGTAGATCACCTGAGGTCAGGAGTTTGAGACCAGCCTGGCCAACATGGTGAAAGCCTGTCTCTACTAAAAATGCAAAAATTAGCCAGGCATGGTGGCCCATACCTGTAATCACAGCTACTTGGGAGACTGAGGCTGCAGAATCGCTTGAACCTGAGAGGTGGAGGTTGCAGTGAGCTAAGATTGAGCCACTGCACACTCCAGCCTGGGTTACAGAGTGAGACTCTGTCTCCAAAAAATAAAGAAATGAATAAAAAGAGATGCTCCATTCCATAGCAGACAGAAAAGGGCTAGTGCCACATCAGAACTCAGGACAACATTATCATTAGCCTGGTTCCCATCATCCTCACTGGAGACCTCCTGCACAGCTAGGTGAGTGAGGCTCAGCACTCACCAGGTACTGATCCCTGTGATGGACTGTCCCACTGTCAGGGGCTGGGGCGAGCATGGGCAGCCACTGACTCAGTGGATGCACACACAGTGTAAAGAAATGGAAGATGTGGGCAGGGCGCGGTGGCTCATGCCTATAATCCCAGCACTTTGGGAGGCCGAGGCAGGTGGATCACAAGGTAAAGAAATTGTGGCCATTCTGGCAAACACGGTGAAACCCTGTCTCTACTAAAAATACAAAAACATAACCAGGTGTAGTGGCGGGCAACTCTAGTCCCTATTCAGGAGGCTGAGGTTAAAGAATCACTTGAACCCAGGAAACACAGGTTGCAGTGATCTGAGATCACACCACTGCACTCCAGCCAGGGCAACAGACCAAGATTCCATCTAAATAAATAAATAAATAAATAAATAAAAATTTAAAAAAATAAGCTACCTTAAGGGATGGTAGAAAAGAAACAATCTGACCCTTACCTGATTCCTCTATTTAGGTACCAAACTGGCTAGATACGTAAGCTAGAGAATGGGATGGGGATTCCAAAATTGGGGTATTTGAATTTTCATTGCAAAAAGGGCTCTCCCTTTTCTAGATCAAAAAAGCCTCAGTGACAAAGACAAGAGGCAGAGGCAGCCTTTGCCCCGATGTCCCAGATCTGGGAAAGCTGGCTATGGGCAGGAGGGAGCTGGAAGCTGAGGATGTCTCTGGGGATGAGGGTATGGGAAGGGGGTGAGGGTGGCCACAGGCATGCCAGAGAGGAAACAGCACCCGTGGCTTTTTTACCTGTGGGCATCTTTTGGTTGCCGATGTGCTGCAGTTCGTGGCCCTCCGTGGCTCCCACATCCAGCTTGCCGGGCTCTACACTAGTGGATTCTGATGTTGCAGCAGCCACAGCCTCATAAATAACAGATTCACAACAGGGCGCCACCTTCCCCCTGCACCAGCTACAGGTGGAGTCGATACAACAGGTCAGTACACACCCCATGGGACACCCACACTCCTCTCCACTCCTGCCTGAGACATCGATGAAACTGAAATGGTGCTGCCCTAGCAGCCACACTACTGAGGCTGGCACAGCACTTGTAGAAGCAGCCTGACCCCAGGCAGATCTGGGGCCTCAGCCCTTACTCTGGTGCCACCTCCCAAACTGGCTGATCTATGAGGTCGGGAACTGCTGTCTTCTTTGAAAAATAAATGAACACGACAAGCGCCGAGAGGCACAAAAACTGCCGTGAGACAGCACAGTCGGAGCTCCTCCTCCTTCCACTGCCAGCTACCAACTGAGGGTTGCTGGCCCTGGCTGATGCCTATAACCACAAAGCTTCCTATGTCACCTGCTTACCAGGAAACAGCCAGGTCAGGCTAGTGACTCACAATGTCCAGCCCCACAGCCCCACACAATGCCTCACAATGCCCATCCCTGCTGCTGCCCACCTTGTGGCCACCCTGCCCCTCTGTGGTGATGGCACTACTCAGCCTTTTATTCACCCTGAGCTGCCTGAGCTTTCCAGTCCTGAGGAAAGTGCAGGGGAGTTATTACTGGAAGTCACCCTTTGCAAGAAAATCAATAGAAAACCCTGGTACAACCAGGCGCGGTGGCTCATGCCTGGAATCCTAGCATTTTGGGAGCCTGAGGGGGGTGGATCACTAACCCCATCTCTACTAAAAATATAAGAATTAGCCTGGCGTGGTAGCGGGCACTTGTAGTCCCATCTACTCAAGAGCCTGAGGCAGGAGAATTGTTTGAACTCAGAAGTTACAGGTTGCAGTGAGCCAAGATCATGCCATTGAACTCCAGCCTGGGCCAAAGAGAGAGATTCTGTCTCAAAAAAAAAAAAAAAAAGAGAGAGAGACATTATGTTCATCTGGAAGAAAAGGTAAGGCTGAAGGCAGTGGAAATGACTGCAGTGGATGGAAAAGTCTTGTGATCATTTGGGAGAGAGAACAGGAAGCGCTAGATGATTAGATGTGGAAGAACAGGGCAAGTAAAAGGAAAAACAGGCTGCTGAGGCTCTAGTTTGAAGGACTGGGTAAATAGCAATGACTTTCTCCTACACAGAGAATGTAGGAAGAGGAATAGGTATGGGGAATAAGATAGTTTTCAGTTGGTTGCAATGACTCACGACTGTAATCCCAGCACTTTGGGAGGCCAAGCTGGGCGGATTATGAGGTCAGGGGTTTGAGACCAGCCTGGCCAACATGGTGAAACCGCACCTCTACTAAAATTACAAAAATTAGCCAGGTGCGATGGTGGGTGCCTGTAGTCCCAGCTTTGCAGGAGACTAAGGCAGGAGACTCACTTGGACCCAGGTCATGGAGTTTGTAGTGAGCCGAGATCGTGCCACTGCATTCTAGCCTGAGTGACAGAGCGAGACTCCGTCTCAAAAACAAAAACAAAAAAAAAGACATAGCTTTGGACTCTTAAGTATTGCATTGAAATGGAGCTCTCTGGTAGAAGTTAGATAGAAACCTCTGTAGGATAACTCCATTCTGTGACATCTCAAGTCATGTTTTTTAAAAAAACACTTACAAAGTCAAACCATTACGGAAATTTCCTAAAATTTGCATACTAAAATATGACAACTTTTTAGTTATTACTTTCCTTTTTTTTTTTTTTTTTTTGAGACAGTCTTTGCTCTGTCACCCAGGCTGGGGTGCAGTGGCACGATCTCAGCTCACAGCAAGCTTTGCCTCCTGGGTTTACACCATTCTCCTGCCTCAGCCTCCCGAGTAGCTGGGACTACAGGCGTCCGCTACCTCGCTTGGCTAGTTTTTTGTACTTTTTTTTTAGTAGAGACAGGATTTCACCGTGTTAGCCAGGATGGTCTCAATCTCCTGACCTCATGATCCGCCCGTCTTGGACTCCCAAAGTGCTGGGATTACAGGTTTGAGCCACCGCGCCCGGCCTAGTTATTACTTTCTTAGAGCAACTTTGAATTTACAATCGTAGTGAATGAGGTGTCATGTAAAATAAAGCTGCTATATATAAATGACATTTAAATTTTATTGTCATCAGAGCATATAAAAAACAATTGAAGCCGTGGATATGGCAGGGATTGCTTTAAAAAGCTGTGTCTAATGAGGGGAGCTGGAAAGAAAAGAGACTTGGGGGTCAGGTGTGCTGACTCACTCCCGTAATCCCAACACTTTGGAGGCCGACGCAGGCGGATCACCTGAGGTCAGGAGGAGTTTGAGACGAGCCTTGCCAACATGGCAAAACCCCGTCTCTACTAAAAATACAAAAACTACCTCAGTGTTGCAGTGGGCACCTACAATCCCAGCTATTCGGGTGGCTCAGGCAGGAGAATTGCTTGAACCCAGGACACGGATGTTGCAGTGAGCTAAGATGGTGCCACTGCACTCCAGCATGGGTGACAGGGCAAGACTCTGTCTAAAAAACAAAATGGAAAAGAAAGAAGACTTGGGGAATAGGGAGGTTTAAGTGGCATTCAGTAAAGCCTACAAATGTGAGCAGTGAGAGTCAGGGTACCTGAGTGTTCATCAGAAATGGCTGATCGGGTGAGTCTCATCACAATGGAGCTGGTGTCTGCTTCTCATTTCTCTAATGGCCGTACCTAGCACAGTACCTGATCAATAGGGACTCAACACATAATACCCCAATGAACACAGAAAAATTCTGCCAGTTCAAAACTATGTCCATACCCACCAACTTCCCTCATGGAGTTTTACTTTTTTCACTTACTGTAATGTTTTGAAGTCCATCCCTTCTGTGGCCTGTATCCATAGTTTCTTTTCTTTGTATAACTGAGCAGCACTCCACTGTATGCACAGACCACATGGGTCTATCTATTCTCTAGCTGACGGACACTTGGGTTGTTTCCAGTTGTTGCCTGGAGTGAGTGAGGTTGCTGAGAACATTTAGGTATATGTCTTTTTGAACACATGCTTTCATTTCTTCTAGATAAATTCCTAGCACTGGAATTGCTAGGTCAAATAGCTAGTTTATGCTTAACTTCTTTTTTTGCTTTCTTATTCGTAGAAAATATTATACTGATACATAATATTGAACATTTTTATGAGGCGCATGTACTGTTTGGTTCCATGCATCCAACATGTCATCATTAAGACAGTGAATTTGGAGTATGGCCTTGAGTATTTACCATTTCTATGTGTTGAGTATATTTGAAGTTCTCTCTTATAGCTATTTTGAAATATACATTATTGCTAACCATAGCCACCCTACTCTGCTATCCAACATTAGAACACACTCCTTGCATCTAACTGTAGGTGTGTATTCATTGACAACCTCTCTGCATTCCCTTCTTATACCCGGAGGAGAGAGGAAGAAGGGAAAGGAGCTGTGGGTGGCTGAATTAGGGCCCAGGGATGGCTGTGTCCCAGTCCCGGGACCTGTCCATGTGCAGTGTTGTGTGGCCACAGGGACTTTACAGATGGGAGGATGTGAAGGAGCCTGAGGTGGAAGATGATCCTGGGTTATCTGGGTGGGTCCAAGGTGGGGTCTTTATAAGGGAAAGAAGGAGGCAAGAGGATCAGAGTGAGAGCAGGTGTGGGGGTGGAGGGAAAGGAAGGGAGAGAAAGAGGGAAGGTGAGAGAAGACGGTGGGGAGAGAGAGAGAAGCGTGGGAGGGAGACTTGAAGATGCTGAGCTCTGGCTTTGAAGTTGGAGGAAGGGGCCAGGAGCCCAGGGTGTCCTCTAGAAGCTGGAAAAATCCTGGAAATGGATTCTCCCCAGAGCCCTCAGAAGGAGCCTGGCCTAACTGGCACCCTGATTTTAGCACTCTAGGATTCATTTTGGACGTCTGACCCCACACCAGGGACAGAATCAATACGTGATGCTTTAAGCCTCTAAATTAGCAGTCATTTGTGACAGCAGCCACAGGAAAGTCAAACAGGAGCCATCGGAGAGACTCCCTAGGATGCCCTGAGTGTCCTTCCTTGGCCCCACCATCAGAAACACAGGCCTGACCACTGGTGGTGCCCCCACCCTTCTAACACCCTGCTCAGCAGGAACCATGCAGGAGGGGCTGGGTGTGGCTGGGCCATGCTCTCCCCCCACACCTTCCTCTCAGAGAGCAGCTGGAGCCCCAGACCCAGGGAGCCTCACAGAGAAATTCCCATCACAGAACCTGGTTTTCCACCTGAGGCTCAGGATCCAATGGAGAAGTGTTTCCCAAAAATGATGCTTCCTCCAAAGATGGTCAGTGACTTTCTATGCCAAACATCTGAGAAAATCTCCATGTCCTAGGGCTGCCAGGCAGTCACCTGTGCACATGTTGGAGCCCAAATCCCATCAGTAGTGAGGCCTTCGGTAAAACACATCCCCACTTTTAATTATGATGAGCTGCCTGGCCTCAGCATTGAAAACACCAACTTCCCTCGAGCAAAGACTTGTGTAATCTCTTGGAAATGATGGAGCACACCGGCCTGAACAACTGGTGAAAACCTGTCTCTAATAAAAATACAAAAATTAGCTGGGTGTTGTAGCATGTACCTGTAATCCCAGCTACTCAGGAGGCTGAGGCAGGAGAATTGGTTGAACCTGGGAGGCAGAGGTTATGGTGAGCTAAGATCGTACCATTGGACTCCAGCCTGGGCGAGAGCGAGACTCCATCTAAAAAAAAAAGAAAGAAAGAAATGATGGAGCACCTATTACCCTTCTTGCACTTGTTCCTGGGGAGCTCACAGCCTATCTTTTACAAGTGTCCTGAGCCTCTTGCAGGCCTTTTATGTGTGTTTCCTTCCTGACTTCCTCCTATTTTTCTCACACCTCTGAACCTGTTGTCAGGTGGAAAAATTTAAGAGCTCATGAATTTGATGGTGTGGGAGTGTCCTAGACAGTCCAGCCCTTGGGGGTGGGGAGTTGGGCAGAGAAGAAGGATGGCATTCCAGGGGCCAGAGCCAGAAGCAGAGGGACTCCAGGCCCAGAGTAGGATTTCCAGGCTGAGGAAAGAGAGGCCATGGGTCAGGGGAAGTTCCAGACCAGGACAGGGACAGAGGGTGTATCCGGGGCCTCAGCCAGAAATAGCTCCCTCCAAAACACAGGCAGGGAGTTGGAGGGTGAGATGCAAGGAGGAAGGGGAGATGGGAGAGAATGGATGGACCGGTGTTTAGTGATCCGACTCCTCCTATCCTGGCCTATGTCCCCAGGGGACACGCCTGGGAGCCTGTGATCCTCTCCTCCAGGCTGCTTTCCCACTGGTGCCAGGATTCCCCCAACGCCACCCTGAGCACCCAGGAGAAGCATCAAATTGTATGAGAGATAAGAAATGAAGAGAGGGAGCAGGATTTCTGGTTGACAAGGAAGGTTTATTGAGGGTTTACTGGCTACACAAGGGCTGGACGGCTTGGGATACAAAGAGACCCCTCCACTGGGATCCTGCAGCTCCAGGCCCCTATGGGTGGGGTGAGGGTTGGGAACCTATGAACATTCTGCAGGGGCCACTGTCTTCTCCACGGTGACATTTGTTTGTGGCTGGCCTATTTCACTAAGTATAATATCTTCAAGTTTCATCCATGTTGTAGAAGATTGTTGAAATCAATTTAAAAATAATTAACAATTAAAACCTATTAAGACCTATTCAAAGTAGTACATTCTGCAGGGGCCACTGTCTTCTCCACGGTGCTCCCTTCATGCGTGACCTGGCAGCTGAAGATGTTGCGGGATCTCCACTGCTCAGGCGTCAGACTCAGGTAGTTGCTGGCCACACACTTGTTTCTGTTTGAAGGGCATGGTCATCTCCACGCCCTGGGTGATGGGGGTACCATCTGCCTTCCAGGTCACCGTCAAGATTCCCAGATAGAAGTCACTCATGAGACACACCAGTGTGACCTTGTTGGCTTGGAGCTCTTCAGAGGATGGCAGGAACAGAGTGACCGAGGGGGTGGCCTTGGGCTGACCTTTGTGGACAGAGGAAGGGGTAAGAGATGACAGGGAGTGTGCGGTGTTGTGGAGCGCCTCTCTCTGTCTAGTCTCTGGGAGGGTTCATGGTGTGGCCATCTGGTCCACCCAGGGTCTCTCCCTCCCTCTTAATTCCCTCCTTTCCACTGGAGCCCTCTGGAGAGCAGACAACCCTGCACCTTCCTAGGGGCCTTCCCAAGTCACCTTTCCCAGGCATCCTGGCCCAGTCATTTCCTCTGCAGCCTCAGTTTCCCCATGTGTACCCAGGGCAGGCTGTGCTCCCTCCTTCCTGGTTTCTGGAGTCTGAATTTGGAATCTAGGAGTCTCTCCCACAGCACACAAAACTGGTCTGGCACGGTGTGGGGTGGCATGGCCTGGAGCCTCCCACCCCCTGGGGCAACAGGCTGTGCCCCAGCTTGGCCCACTCACCTCTCCTGGTAAAGCACAGGCTCCACTCAGACAAACCCTGGGGCTCTGCCGACGCCCCCGTCCTACCAGCCCGACTACAGGATCCTTCACATCGGCTGGGTTCTTGGGACTGCTTGCCCAGACTTCGGGTCACCACAGACCCCATGCCCACCCCAGCAGCCTCTGATGCCCCTGGACTTCACCTGGTGGCCCTGGAATTCTCTGCACCCCCATTTACTCCCCGCTAGTCACCTCCTGAGTCTAAGGTGCCCTTCCTCAAATGAAGGCAGGTGGTCGACCCGTGAACAGAGAGATACCAGGCCCCAGAAGTGACAGGACTCCAGGGACAGTCACATCTCTGCCCCAAGAGACCCTGTCCTTTCTTGTGACTGCCCTGGGATAGTTGGGCTCTCGGTCCTCGCCCAGTCTCATCTGTTCCTCGGTGTCCCCAGGTCCTGACCCAGCACAAGCCACAGAGCTGCAGCCTAGACCCAGAGTCCTCTCTGTGCCTTCCATTGGTCTCCCCTTGGGGTGACCCCTGTGTCCCCAGGACCCCGGGTGGCCCTCCGAGGCTAGAGGAACATCCAGCCCTCAGCCTAGATCCTGGGGTCCCGGGGACTGTCTCTAAGGCTACTGCAGGGCCCCTCATCAGAACTGGCCTCTGTCCCTCACTCAGACATCTGCCCTGGGAGAGGGGAGGAGCCCTGACCCTGCCCAATCCCAGCACATGCACCGGGACCAGGCTGTGTCCTGCTGTTGGAACCTGAAGGCGGCTAATCCCACGGTGGGGGCCCTTACTGCAGGATACCCTGAGACTAGCCCGCTTCCCTCAGACTCCATGGAGAAAGGAAGGGCTCCATGCTTAAGACTTGGAGGGCAGAGGGGAAGAAGCCCCAGAGAAAGAAAGCAGACTTTTCCAGAGACAGGAGAGGGTGGGACAGGCTGGGGAAAATTGTCAGAGGCACCTACCTAAAACGGTGAGCTGCGTCCCACTGCCAAACACATGCCTCGGTAAATTATGCTTGGATTGAAACCTCTGGGGCTAGCACCTGGGGCCAGTCCAGGAGCTGTGCTGGAGCAGGAACCTGCTGGGTGTGAGGGGCACAGGGCTGCAGTGTAGAGGTTGTGACCTAGGCACAGGGCAGGGGGTGCCCAGTATCCCAGTAGTGTCTCTGTGCCTGTCCCTTCTCTGCAGCAGGTGCCGCCCACAGCCCTGGAGTCACCCCAGCCTGTGTCCCACTCTCTGAAGCTATTGGTGCCGATGGCAACGCTGGCACAGAAGGTCCCAGCAACTCCTTGAGTGACAGATCCCCTGAAGCAGCTGTGTGGTGTGGCTGAGGAGTGCTGAGCTGGCTCAGACCTGCCCAACCTCACTTGGCCCCATTTTAAGGGCCTCTGAAATCCACCACAAGTGTCCCCAGTCAAGCCAGGCTGCCAGCCTGACTTCCTCCCTGGACCAGGACACTGGGTCATTCCCAACTCAAGACGAGATTCTTCTGCTTTTATATCTATCCAGGGAGATGCAGCTCAGTCTCACATTGTTCATGAAGTCTTTTCTGATCATTCATTCCATCTGTCCATCCGTCCATCTATGCATCTGTCCGTCTATTCATCTGTCTTTGCATCCATCTATCATCTGTCCATTCATCCATCCATTCACCTGTCCGTCCATCCATAAATCCATCCCGTCTACCAGGCACTGTTTTGTATACTGGGGACATGGTGTGGTCTTCCATGCTCTCACCCCCATCTCTCCCAGGTCATGGCCAAAAAGGCACTCCTCATGGTCATGTCCATAGTCCTTCTGCTGTACCTGGTGCCTCTGCTGGATGTGACACGGGGTTGGCCCCTCCTTCCAGTGACTCCTTTCCCCTTGGGGTCTGACTCCCCTTTCCTCTTCCCCTGGCATCTGTTTCTCCATGGCCTATGCCTGGCTGCTGACTCTCCAAGATCCCCACTCAGTCCTCTTTCTTGGCCATCTTCACACTCTGTGACCCCTACTCTTGCCCACATGGTGAGGCTGGAGTCTATCCCAGCTCCAAACCCTCTCAGCTCAACTGCCTACTGACCATGCCCAGTGAACTACCCAACAGGACTCTCAAATCACATCCAGAGGAGATGACTACCTTCCCCCAGCCCAGCTCATTTTCCACCTTCAACTCATCACAATGAGTTTGTTTTTGATTTTGGTTTTTTGAGCCTCCCAAGTAGTTGGGATTACAGGCATCCACCACCACGCCTGGCTAATTTTTCTTTTTGTTTTTGATTTGGGTTTTTTGAGCCTCCCAAGTAGTTGGGATTACAGGCGTGCACCACCACGCCTGGCTAATTTTTTGTATTTTTAGTAGAGATAGGGTTTCTCCACGTTGGCCAGGCTGGTTTTGAAATTCCAACCTCAGGTGATCCGCCCTCCTCGGCCTCCCAAAGTGATGGGATTACAGGTGTGAGCCAACACACCTGGATCCATTTTTATAATTGCACTCAAACATGCATAGCATCAATATTTCCACTTTAGTTTTAAACGTACAGCTCGTTGGCACTAACTACATTCACACTATTGGGCAACCTTCACCACCATCCATCTCCAGAACTCTTTCATCTTCCCAAACAGAAACTCTAAACCCATTAACTACAGTCCCCCATTCTTCCTTCCCCCTCGCCCTGATAACCTCAAATCTACTTTCTGTCTATGTGAATTTGCCAATTCTAGGTACCTCATAAAAGTGGATTCAAATGACATTTGTTTGTGGCTGGCCTATTTCACTAAGTATAATATCTTCAAGTTTCATCCATGTTGTAGAAGATTTTTGAAATCAATTTAAAAATAATTAACAACTAAAACCTATGAAGACCTATTCAGAGTAGTACAGCCAGGCGCAGAGGCTCACGTCTGTAATCCCAGCACTGTGGGAGGCCGAGGCGGTGGTGGGAATCACCAGGCCAGGGGATTGAGACCATCCTGGCTAACACAGTGAAACTCCACCTCTACTAAAAATACAAAAAAATAGCTGGGCATGGTGGCACACACCTGCAGTCCCAGCTACTTGGGAGGCTGAAGCAGGAGAATCGCTTGAACCCAGGAGGTGGAGCTTTCAGTGAGCCAAGATTATGCCACTGCAGTCCAGCCTGGGCAACAGAGCAGGACTCTGTCTTAAAAAAACTTTTTTAAAAAAAGGCTCAAATGTGTCCTTTGAAAAGTGTGTTGGGTCTGTCAGTATACAGTATATAAAATGTATGAAAGGTAGCCTGTTCCAGAGTTATGTTTGTAAAGCTGAGGACCCTCTGCATATACACAGCACACCCTTTCCCTGCACCACAGTATCTTCAAAAATTCTTCCCTCCAATCCTTTTTTTTTTTTTTTTTTGGAGACAGGGTCTCACTCTGTCACCCAGGCTGGAGCACAGTGGCATGATCACAGCTCACTGCAGCCTTGACCTCCTCAAGTGATCCTCCCATCTCAGCCTTCTGAGTAGCTGGGATTATAGGCATGAGCCACTACACCCAGTTAATTTTTTTTTATTTTTTATTTTTAGAGATGGGGTCCCACAATGTTGCCCAGCTCATCTGGAACTCCTGCATACAAGCAATCCACCCACCTTGGCCTCCCAAAATGCTGAGATTATAGGTGTGAACCACCACACCTGGCCTCCAATCTCTTCAAATTTCAGAACCTTACCTTTCTATCACTATAACACTATTTCCCTCACAGGATGCATGGTTATCATCAAGAAAGGCAGGCAGTAAGGGTGAAGATTTTTAGCATTTCTCTCAGTCCCATTTGGTGCTTACATCTTATTTTGGGTTGCACTTGACACCTTGACATATGGAATACTTGTCAGTTAGGCTTACAACAGCCTTAGAGTGATCATGTGGGTAATCTTGATGAGAGATATGATCATTAAATTCTAACCAAAATGTAGCATCCAAACATAAGACAAATACTTACAAGTGATAAATCCTGTATGATAGAGAGGATAACGGTGCCCAACTCTGATAATCTGTCCCAAATCAAGGCAGTAACATTTCTGCAAAGAAAAAAAAACAAAAGCATGTCTGCTAGTTCCTGGCCTGTGTTAGAGAAGGCTCTTTCTAGGGGCACCAGAGGGAATGGAGTGTAATTCAAACTGGAAGCCTTTTAAAGTGAGCTAGCTCACCTATTGAGGTTACACCTTTTAACTCCACTCCACTGCAGTAGTCAGGACTCTTGTTCCAAGTGACAGAAACCCCACTCAAACTAGCTTAAGCCTAAAGACAGATTTATGGACTGTCTCATGGAATTCATAAACAAGACAGTTCTGACTATCTCTCAGAACTCATTGGCCTTAAGAACTCTGTGGAGCCAGAGACTCAAACACCACTCTCTTCTCTTGTCATGTCTCCGTTTCTTTGAGATTTGTCCTTCTTTCTCAGCAACTCCCCCAACCCTCTAGTTCACATAATCTGAAGCATGGTTACAGGGAGCTCCTAAATTTTATATTTTGCAATCAGAAAGCCTACTTCAACCCTTTTTCAGTCTCCGTTTGAAAAATCTGTGTAAGGACACTTATTGAACTGGCCTGGGCAGGTGCGTTCCCTTGAATCAATCAGCACTGGGCATAGGACAAGTTCACATAATAATCGGGCAACCTAGAAAAAGGAAGTAAGGAGCAGAGGCAGCCCTTAGAAGGCAAGTAGTGCCAGAATGACATTCCCATGGGTGTTCTCTGCATCAACAACCCTACCATCCTGATGTTTTCTTTTGCATTCATTAATATTTGTGTGAGTCTGGAGAAATATACCATGTTCATGGATTGGAATACTCAATATCATAAAGATCAGTTCTCAAAGTAATTTGTAGATTACATGTAATTCTTATCAAAATCTAAACAGATTTCTTTCTTTTCTTATTTATTTATTTCTTTAGAGACAGAGTCTCGCTCTGTCACCCAGGCTGGAGTGCAGTGGTGCAATCTCGGCTCACTGCAAGCTCTGCCTCCCGCATTCACGCCACTCTCCTGCCTCAGCCTCCCAAGTAGCTGGGACTACAGGTGCCCGCCACGACGCCCGGCTTTTTTTTTTTTTCTTTTGTATTTTTGGTAGAGACGGGGCTTCACGGTTTTAGCCAGAATGGTCTCGAGTTCCTGACTTTGTGATTGGCCTGCCTCAGCCTCCCAAAGTGCTGGGATTACAGATGTGAGCCACTGCATCCAGCGCTTTTTTTTTTTTAAACAAACAGTCATCATTAGGATGAATCTCAACATATTTCTTAATAAATAATGACAAGCTGATTCTAATTTTGTTTTTAGAAAGCGTCTTGCTCTGTTGTCTAAGCTGGAGTATAGTGGTGCAATTACAGCTCACTGAAGCCTCAAACTCCTGGGGTCAAGCAATCCTCCCACCTCAGTCTCTCCAAGTGCTAGGATTACAGATGTCTGCCACCACGCCCGGCTAATTCTAAATTTATATGAAACTGCAGGCTGGTTGTGGTGGCTTATGCCTGTAATCCCAAAATTTTGGGAAGCAGAGGCGGGTGAATCACCTGAGGTCAAGAGTTCGAGATCAGCCTGGCCAACATGGCAAACCCCGTCTCTACTATAAAAACACAAAAAAGTTAGCCAAGTGTAGTGACACATGCCTGTAATCCCAGCTACTTGGGAGGCTGAGACAGGAGAAACAAGTGAACCTGGGAGGCAGAGGTTACAGTGAGCTGAGATTGCACCATTGTACTCCAGCCTGGGCAAAAAGAGCAAAACTCTGTCTCAAAGAAAAAAAAAAAATGCAAAGGGCCAAGAGTAGTCAAAATACTGGCTTGTTCTGAAATCTCTGGTCTATGAGATAATCTACTTCTTTTTTTTTTTTTTTTTTTTTGAGACAGAGTCTCCTCGCTCTGTTGCCCAGGCTGGAGTTCCTTGGTGTGGTCTTGGCTCACTGCAAGCTCTGCCTTCTGGTCTCACGCCATTCTCCTGCCTCCACCTCTCAAGTAGCTGGGACAACAGGCACCCAACACCACCCTCGCTAATTTTTTGTGTTTTTAGTAGAGACAGGGTTTCACCGCGTTAGCCAGGATGGTCTCGATACCTGACCTCGTGATCTGCCCGCCTCTGCCTCCCAAAGTGCTGGGATTACAGGCATGAGCCACCGTGCCCAGCCAGACGAGATGATCTACTTCTTACTGACTTCAAGATGTGATAAAAGGCTTGGCACAGTGGCTTATGCCTGTAATGCCAACACTGCGAGGCTGAGGTGGGAGGATTACTTGAGGTCAGGAATTGGAGACCAGTCCAGGCAACATGGCAGGAGCTTGTTTCTGCAGAAAAAGTCAAAAAAAACACAAATAGCTGAGCATGATGATACACACCTGTAGCCCCAGCTATCCAGGAGGCTGAGTCAGGATGATTATTTGAGCCCAGGAGTTCAAGGCTATAGTGGCTGAGGTGGGCGGATCACGAGGTCAGGAGGGCAAGACCATCCTGGCTAACATGGTGAAACCCTGTCTCTACTGAAAATACAAAAAAATTAGCTGGGCATGGTGGAAGGTGCCTGTAGTCCCAGCTACTCGGGAGGCTGAGGCAGGAGAATGGCATGAACCTGTGAGGAGGAGCTTGCACTGCACTGCAGCCTGGGCGACAAAGTGAGACTCCGTCTCCAAATAAACAAAACAAAACAAAACAAAGGAAAGAAAGAACAAAACCCTAGCAGAATGCTGCCCGTAGCGCGTCTTCACTCAGGAATGCCCATTTGGCCACACAGTAGCTCTCAGGAAAAAAACATTAATTAGTTCACCAATAGAGCAAGGAAACTCACTCATTAGCTTTAGGTCTGTTTTAGGGCAGATGCGGTAATGGTCTAAAATATCACAGAGTTATTCCAAGAAGCATTCGTTGAGAATGTATTCTCTTTATGTTCTACCCTACTCCTTCTACCTTGGTCTCCAGCATTCTGATTTTCCAATATCCTTATGCACTGTGCCCTTTTTAATTTTTGAGACAGAGTCTCACTCTTGCAGGCTGGAGTGCAGTGGTGCCATCGCAGCTCGCACCTCACTGCAACCTCCGCCTCTTGGATTCAAGTGATTCTCAAACTTCAGCTTCCTGAGTAGCTGGGATTACAAGCACGTGCCAACGCGCCCATCTAATTTTTGTATTTTTAGTAGACACAGGGTATCACCATGGTGGCTAGGCTGGTGTCAAACCCCTGGCCTCAAGTCACTCGTCCACCACTGCCTCCCAAAGTCTTGGGATTACAGGCAAGCCACCGCATGCAGCCTATTGTGCTCGCTTTATATATGGAAATACTGGTATGTTTGTTGGTGTAATACTATTGTTTTGGCCTGAATCTCAAATCTGAATTATTTTGTATTGAGACTATTCATGGAGTTTTTTGATTCACTAAAATTCCAAATTGAACAAGGATACACTTAATTAATTTAAAAATAATTTTTCCAGTCTGAGTGCAGTGGCTCACACCTGTAATCCCAGCACTTTGGGAGACCAAGGCGGGTGAATCATTTGAGGTTTGAAGTTCAAGACCAGTCTGGCCAACATGGCAAAACCCCGTCTCTACAAAAAATACAAAAATTACCCGGCTGTGGTGGCACAAGCCTGTAATCCTAGTTACTCAGGGGGATGAAGTGGGAGAATCACTTGAACTCAGGAGGCGAAGGTTGCAGTGAGCCAAGATCTCACCACTGCACTCCAGCCTGGGTGACAGAGCGAGGGACTCTGTCTCAAAAAATAATAATAATTTTTCCATATTTCACACTTCTATACTATCTTCGAGAGTCAGAAAATAACACCAACAAAACAGAGCATCTGATGCAATAATAATTTTTTTTTTTTTTGAGGTGGAGTGGAGTTTCCCTCTGTCACCCAGGCAGGAGTGCAGTGGCACAGCCTCAACTACTGCAACCTCTGTCTCCCTGGTTCAAGCTATTATCATGCCTCAGCTTCCAAGTGGCTGGGATGACAGGCACCTGCCACCGTGCCTGGCTAATTTTTGCATTTTTACTAGAGACGGGTTTTTGCCATGTTGCCCAGGCTGGTTTCAAACTCCTGACAGGTGATCCACCCACCTTGGCCTCGCAGAGTGCTGGGATTACATACGTGAGCCACTGCGTCCAGCTAGTGATACAATAATATCATTCTTAGCTCTGGTTCAAAGACTTTTTGAAGAAGCAGATAATGAACATGACAGAATTGAAACTGACTTGGGGAATCGATTAAAATCTCCATCTAGGTCAGGCGCAACGGCCCACACCTGTAATCCCAGCACTTTGGGAGGCCAAGACAGGCGGATCACTTGAGGTCAGGAGTTCGAGACCAGCCCAGCAAACATACTGAAACCCCATCTCTACTAAAAATACAAACATTCGCTGGGCGTGTTGGTGTGCACCTGTAATCCCAGCTACTCAGGAGGGTGAGCCACGAGGATCACTTCAACCCAGCAGGTGGAGGTTGCAGTGAGCCACGATCATGCCACTGTACTCCAGCCTGGGCAACAGAGTGAGACCCTGTCTCAAAAAAAAAAAAAAAAATTCCCCATTCATACACGATGAAACCGAAAGATCAAAAGAAAGCAGTGATTTTTTTCGAGCAAAACACACTTCTTGGTGTCAATGAAAAGATTACAGTCCTAACCTTTTCCCCAAGAATTCTGTCAGATAATCTCAAAGTCATCAAAATGAAATGGGATTATTTAAACATGAAGGACTTTTAAGAAAAATATTTGGCCAGGCACGGTGACTAATGCTTGTAATCCCAGCACTTTGGAAGGCCGAGGCTGGTGGATCACCTGAGGTCAGGAGTTCAAGACCAGCCTGGCCAACATCATGAAATCCCGTCTCCACTAACCTTAAAAAAATTGGCCAGGCATGGGGGCGGGTGCCTCCAATTCCAGCTACTCAGGAGGCTGAGGCAAGACAATCACTTGAACCCAGGAGGTGGACGGTGTGCGCCTGTAATCCCAGTTACTGGAGAGGCTGAGGCACGAGAATTGCTTGAGTTCAGGAGATGGCAGTTGCAGTGAACTGAGATCTCACCACTGCACTCCAGCCTGGGTGACAGAATGAGAAGGCCTGAAAAAAAAGAAAAAAAAAATCAGTGCTATTTTATCTTAAGTGTTTTATGATTAAATGTCTACAATTGTCTTTTGCACTAAGTTTATTATTTTTATTGTATTAAACTTTAGATTCATGGGGCACATGTGCAGGTGTGTTCCATGAGTACACTGCAACATGCTAAGGTTTGGGCTTCTAGTGAACCCATCACCCAAACACTGACCATAGTACCCAATGAGCAGTTTTTCAACCCTTTCCCCTCCTTCCCTCCCCACCTGTGGAGCTCCCAGGGTCTGTTATTTCCATCTTTATGTCCATTTGAACCAACTGTTTAGCTATTTATTTATTAATTTATTTTTGAGACAGAGTATCGCTCCTTCACCCTGCCTGGAGTGCAGTGGCGCCATCTCAGCTCACTGCAACGTTCACCTCCTGGGTTCAAGTGATTCTCCTGTCTCAGCCTTCTAAGTAGCTGGGATTACAGGCACGTGCCACCACACTCGGCAAACTTTTGCAATTTTAGTAGAAATGGGGTTCCACCATGTTGGCCAGGCTGGTATCGAACTCCTGACCTCAGGTGATCCACCTGCTTTGCCCTCCCAGTGTGCTGGGATTATAGGTATGAGCCACTGTACCTTGCCTATTTTTAAATAATACTTAATTTTCTTTGATTTTTCTAAAAATTTAGAGTACAATTATATAATGATGTTAACCTTTTTGGGAGGTGGGACGGGGTCTCACTCAGTCACCCAGGATGGAGTGCAATGGCTCAATCATGCTTCCCTGCAGCCTCAAATTCCTGTGCTCAAGTGATCCTCCCACCTCAGCCTCCCAAACAGCTGGGACCACAGGCATGCACCACCATGCCCAGCTCATTTTTCTATTTTTGTGGAGACAGGGTCTTGCTATGTTGCCCAGGGGGGTGTCAAATTCCTGAGCTCAAGCAATCTGCCCCCCTTGGCTTCCCCAAGTGCTGGGATTAGAGACCTAAACCACCGTCCCTGGCCTAATAATGTAGAATCTTACTTAACGCTTCATAGTATGATTTTTAAAGTTTGTATTTGAAATATATTTAAATATATAGTTTGATCTTTTGAAAAACATTTGAATTCCTAACAGATTATAAAATACTAGTTGTGCCCAGGAGGCGGAGGTTGCAATGAACAGAGATCAAACCGCTGCACTCCAGCCTGGGTGACAGAGCAAGACGCCAGCTCAAAAAAAAAAAGTTGTCTTAGGGTTCAAACCAGAGAAGCAGAACCAGTAGGAAAGATACACAGATTCAGATATACACAAACATATAGCGACACACATCTGCATAGATATAGAAACGGATGGCTTCTAGCCGGGCACAGTGGCTCACGCCTGTAATCCCAGCACTTTGGAAGGCCGAGGCAGGCAGATCACCTGAGGTCAGGAGTTTGAGACCAGCCTGGCCAACACGATGAAAATCTGTCTCTCATAAAAACACAAAAATTAGCCAGGTGTGGTGGTGCATGCCTGCAGTTCCAGCAAATCGGGAGGCTGAGGCAGAAGAATTGCTTGAACCCGGGAGGTGGAGATTGCAGTGAACCGAGATCGCGCCACTGCACTCCAGCCTAGGTGACAAAGCTAGACTCCGTCTCTAACAAACAAACGAACAAAAAAATTATATACAGACATACATCTAGATAGATAGATAGATTGGTAAAACCTTGGCTTCTGCATTTGTGGGGTTGGCTAAGCAAGCCCAGAGTCCACAGGACTGGCCGTCAGGAAACGACAATCACCCGTGGGCTGGAGCCGCACAGGCAGGGCCAAAGCTTCTTTTTCACAGGCACTCAGGAAGAAAGATCCAGAGGGAAGGGAGCACAATGGTGGACTCAACTGCTATTTGAAGTCTGTGCTCCAGGAAGTCCTAAGCCCTCTCTTTTTTAAAAAAAGAAACATAAACTTTTTGGCTGGCTGTGGTGGCACAAGCTGTAGTCTCAGCTGCTCAGGAGGTTGAGGCAGAAGAATTGCTTGAGCACAGGAGTTAGAATCTAGCCTGAGCAGCATAACAAGACTTTGGTTCTAAAAAGTATTTAAAAAACAGTCCGGCCACAGTGGCTCACGACCACAGTCCCAGCACTTTGGGAGGCCAAGGTGGGTGAACTACTTGAAGCCAGGAGTTCAAGATCAGCCTGGCCAACATGGTGAAACCCGGTCTCTACTAAAAATACAAAATCAGCTGGGTGTGGTGACACATGCCTGTAATCCCAGTTACTTGGAAGGCATAGGTGGAAGAATTGCTTGAACCTGGGAGGCAGAGCTTGCAGTGAGCCAACACTGCACTGCTGCACTCCAGCCTGGGTGACAGAGTGAGATCCTGTCTCAAAAAAATAAATAAGAAATATTTTCAAAATAAAACACTTTTAATGTTTTTATTATTTTTTTCTTTAGCAGTACATTGGCAAGTTGAGTAAACTTTTAATTTTAAAACAGTTTTAGAATTACAGACAAACTGCCAAGACAGCACAAAGTTCACACATACCCTTGTACCTGGCTTCCTTCTTATGAATATCTTAAATTAGTATGGTAAATTGCTACAGTTAAAAAACCTAGCTGCGCATGGTACCTCACACCTATGATCCCAGCACTTTGGGAAGCCAAAGTGGGAGGATTACTTGAGTCTTGGAGTTCAAGACTAGCCTGGGATACACAGTGAGACCTTGTTTTAGTTAAAAAAAAAAAAAAAAAAAAATTTAAGGCCGGGCTGGGTGGCTCATGCCTATAATCACAACACCGTGGGAGGCCGAGGCAGACAGATTACCTGAGGTCAGGAGTTCAAGAACAGCCTGACCAACATGGAGAAACCCTGTCTCTACTAAAAATACAAAATTAGCCGGATGTGGTGGGGCATGCTTGTAATCCCAGCTACTCCGGAGGCTGATGCAGAAGAATCACTTGAAACCAGGAGGCGGAGTTTGCAGTGAGCCGAGATCTTGCCATTGCACTCCAGCCTGGGCAACAAGAGCAAAGCTCCACCTCAAAAAAAAGAAAATTTTTTTAAATGAAAAATTGGACCAGGCTTCAGCACAGTGGGACAGTCACACCTCACTGCAGCGTCAAACTCCTGGGCTCAAGCAATTCTCCCTCCTCAGCCTCCCTAGCAGCTGGGACTGTAAGTGCATACCACCATGCTGACTAACTAAAACAAAAAAAAAAAAAATTAGAGAGATGTAGTCTCGCTATGTTGCCCAGGCTAGTCTCACACTCCTGACCTCAAGATCTTCCCATCTTAGCCTCCCAAAGTGCTAGGATGTGAGCCACCATCCCTGGTCCCAATAAACCAATACTGATATATTATGATTAACTAGGGCTCATCTTGATTCAGATTTCTTTACTATTTCCCATAATGTCCTTTTCCTGTCCCAAGATGTCATCCAGGAGACCACACTATGTTTAGTTCTTAAGTCTCCTCAGGATTGCTGGAGTGCAGTGACTCCATCTCGGCTCACTGCAACCTCTGACCACTGAGTTCAAGCTATTCTCCTACCTCAGCCTCCCCAGTTGCTGGGATTACAGGCACCTGCCACCATGCCCAGCAGTGCAGTGGGGCTATCTTGGCTCCCTGCAACCTCCGCCTCCCGGGTTCAAACAATTCTCCTGCCTCAGTCTCCCAAGTAGCTGGGATTACAGGTGTGTGCCACAACTCACTGTCTTTTTTTTTGGAGACAGAGTTTGAGATGGGGCTTCACCACGTTGGCCAGGCTGGTCTAGAACTCCTGGCCTCAGGTCATCCACCCACCTCACCCTCCCAAAGTGCTGGGATTACAGGTGTGAGCAACTGCGCCCAGGCTATTCTGCACTTCACGTGCAAAATAATTTTCCCTTTACAATAAATTGCTCTATGCTGCATCACCTTTGCTGTGTGATTCTTATTTAAATTCTTTATTTATTTTAATTATTTCTTCTTTTTGAAACAGGGTCTCACAATGTTGCCCAGGCTGGTCTCAAACCTTTGAGCTCAAGCAATCCATCCACCGTGGCCTCCCAAAGTGCTGGGATGACAGGAATTAGCCACCACACCTAGCCTAAATTCTTTGAAACTTACAACTGCGGCCTCAAAACAGTTGTCAATCATTGCACCACTGCCGTCCAGCCTGGGCGACAGTCTAAGGCCTCATCTCACAAAAGGAAAAAGATATATTAAAAATAAATAAATAAATAAATAAATAAATAAATAAAATTTTTTTTTTCCCCTAAAAACAGGGTATCCCAGTCAGGCACGGTAGCTCACACCTGTAATCCTTGCACTTTGGGAGGCCAAGGCAGGTGAGTCATCTGAGGTCAAGAGTTCAAGACCAACCAGGCCTACATGGTGAAACCCTTGCTCTACTAAAAAAAAACCCACAAAAATTAGCTGGACACGGTGGAAGGTGCCTGTAATCCCTGCTACTCGGGAGGCTGAGGGAGAGAATCACTTGAACTTGGGAGGCAGACGTTGCAGTGAACCCAAGAGTGCACCAGTGCCCTCCAGTCTGGGATCCTACAGAATGAGATTCCAGCTCAAAAACAAATACAAGAGCCAGGGTCTCCCTCTGTTGCCCAGACCAGAGTGCAGTGATGCGGTCACAGCTCACTGCACCCTTGACCTCCCATGCTCAACTGATTCTCCTGCCTCAGTAGCTGGGACTACCAGCACGCATCACCATGCCTGATGAATTTTTTAATTTTTTGGGGTGATGGTCTCACTATGTTGCCCAGGCTGGTCTTGAACTCTTGGCCTGAAGTGATCCTCCTACCAAGTCCTCCCTACAAAGAGCTGGGATGACAGGCGTCACCCACCACACCCGGCCCTTCAAAGCTGCCTGTTCCTTGACCACGATGTGTAGCAAGGGGAGCTAGAGTGAGAGCAGCACCGTGGGAAAGGGACAGGAGTGCCAGCCTGAGCTATGTGACATTAGGCCAGACCCCTCTTCTCCAAGCGAGATCAACCACATGAGTGATCTCAGGAGCCCGTGTCCGCTCAGACAGCCTGGATTTTAGCTTCGTAGATGGATGGGAACCTGTGAAGGTTTAGAGATGCTGGGAGAACCTTTTTCCTGGGAGAGTTTTCCAAATAGGGAACAAACAGAGCCACCCTGGGCCCCGCTGAGGGAGGATCCTACCAGAAGCCGTCACCACTGTCTCGCTTCACGCCGGTGGTGATGGTGATGTCATCGATGCAGGTAGTTGGTGTCGTGTACAGAAGCACACACCGCTGCAGTCCTGTGTAGTTGAAGAAGTCAAAGTCTGTGTTCTGGATAAAGTAACCCTTGGGATACCTAGGACGGGAGGACTGTGGTTCGCTGGGCCCTTGCCACGTGTCTTTTGCCCTCAGCTCACATGCCTCCCCAGATCAGGGCCTCCTCTCTGCGAAGGCCACCCTGTCCCTGGCAGGAAGACCACAGGGTGGGGCGGGAAGATGGGTGTGTGCAGTGGAGGCAAGATGGTACCCACTTGGACATGTCGGTCACATACGGATGGTCCCTGGTGGCAGGGTGGGGGGGGGTGAGCGTGCTCTTGATGGCGACAGTGACTCAGAGGCGGGAGGGCAGGGGACCCACGTGGAACAGGCTGCTGACGTCAGCCTCGAAGGAGAGGTAGCCCCTTTCATGCTCTAGCGTGTGGACATCATTCACCCACTGCAGACATAGGAGATATGGGAAGGGGGTGGCAGGTCGGGACATGAGGAGGGGCTCTGCTATCGGACACTCCCTCACATAACCCGCAGCATGGGGCTCAGGAGCCTGCCAGTCAGACAGGAAGAATGACATCCCAGTGGGGTAGATCAGGCCACCTATCCCCCTACACAGGGCACAGCCCCCAGGGCAGGGTAAGGCCCCCCACCGTCCCAACCCAGGAGACAGGCTGTGGGTGGAATCTGACGGTCCCGTGCTGTTCAGCAGCTGTGCCCACCCACCCGCCCTGCCTACTCCTGGCCATACTGACCACAATGGCATAGAAGTGGGCACTGCCAATCCTCAGCATCACTCTTGTGTGCAGGTCCTGGATCCATTGCTTCAGCAGGGTCACCTCCCGTTCATGCCACACCCAGCTGACAAAATGCCCAGTCCTGGCTGATATCATTGAAGATGCAGAGAACCGGTATGTCCAAGGTGGGGCCCGACTGCAAAGAGAAGGGCTGGGCTCAGCTCCTAAGCCCCCAAAGGGATCCGGGACCAGTGTGCTGCACAGCTGTGCCCCCAGACCTAGAACAAGCCCTGACACATGGCGGGGACTCCTGGCGGAAAAGACAGATAGCTTGCTGATGACAGGTCCACTGCCAGGGCAGGTTGTACACCTGGGACACTGGGGTCAGGAGATCCTCATTGGGGCGGATGGCACCCAGTATCTCCCGAGACAGGGGTGAACCCAGGGGCACATCCCAGCCAAAGGCAAGAAAGTTCAGACCTGTGACTAAGATGCAAATGACCCACTGCCTGTCAGAGGAAGAAAGGCTGGTTAGGGGGAGGGGCAGCTCTGCTTAGGACACTGTGAGTGAGGCCCATGCTGGCAGCCAGCCCTCTCCTCTCTTTCTCTTGTACTGAATACCACAAAAACAGAAACAGAGGATGTAGGCTGGGTATGGTGGTTAATACCTGTAATCCCAGCACTTTGGGAAGCAGAGGCAGGCGGATCACAAGGTCAGGAGTTCGAGACCAACTTGGCCAATATGGTGAAACCCCATCTCTACTAAAAATACAAAAATTAACTGGGAGTGGTGGCGGGCGCCTGTAGTCCCAGCTACTAGGGAGGCTGAGGCAGGAGAATCGCTTGAACCCAGGAGACGGAGGCTGCAGTGAGCCATCCCCTTGGATATCATGCCATCGCACTGCAGCCTGGGTGACACAGTGAGACTCTCTCTCAAAAAAAAAAAAAAAGACAAAGAAAAAGAGGAGGTAGAACAGGCAAAGGAGGCCCAGACTTCACCGGATTCCACTTCTCTGCTGACCACTTCCAAGTCAGGAGGGCAACAGGGGTGGCATCCTCGGCCTGATGTCACTGTCTGTCCTCTATCTGAACCCTGAAAACCAAGCTACCTTCCCCCCTCAGCAGAGCCGACATCAGAATGTCTAAACTGTCCCCTCCTCCTGATCCCCGGGCCCAGCTCTGTGCAGGGCCTGCCCCTCAGGCCTGACGAGTGTCTGGTGGCTCATGCCTATAATCAGTACTTTGGGAAGTCAACGTGGGAGGATGGCTTGAGGTCAGGAGTTTGAGATCCGCCTGCATAACGTACTGAGACCCTGTATCTTAAAAAACAAAACAAAACCAAAAAGTTGGTTTTTGTTTTGAGACAGGGTCTCAGTCTGTCGCACAGGCTGGAGTGCAGTGGCCTGATCTCGGCTCACTGCAACCTCCGCCTTCCTGGTTCAAGCAATTCTCCTGCCTCTGCCTCCCAAGTAGCTGGGATTACAGGTGCTCATCACCACGCCCCGCTAACTTTGTATTTTTAGTAGAGACGGGGTTTCACCACGTTGGCCGGGCTGGTCTTGAACTCCTGGCCTCAGGTGATCCGGCCGCCTGGGCCTCCCAAGGTGCTGGGATTACAGGCGTGAGCCACCAAGCCCGACCAAGTTTCTTTTCTTTCTTTTTTTTTTTAATTAGGCATGGCGGTCCCAGCTAAATTGCAAGGCTGGGGCGGGAGAATCGCTTGAGCTCAGAAGTTAGGATTGCGCCATTCCGCTCCAACCTGGGCGGCAGGGTCAAACCCCGTCTCAAAAACATTTCAAAAACTAAAAATCAATATTAGAAAGGACACTGCCCGGGCTCAGCCTTCGCCTCAGGACGCGGCTGGACAGGAGCTCTTCCTCCTCCTAACGCCTCCTCCGCCCTGGCCCTCCCGGGTCCCCCTAGTCCTCCCGGTTCCCCCATCCTCCAACCAGGCGCCCCCAAGCCCGTTGACCTTTAACCTCCTCCAGGCCCCCAGTTCTGGGGCACTCAGGTGAAGGAGGGTGCAGGGCGCCGGGGCTTACCCATTCCCAACGCTGGGTTTCCGGGCGCCTCTCCTAACGGTCACCGGTACCTCTGCTCCTGGAAGCCCAGGCGTCGGTTGACGGAGAAGTGGGCTGGGAAGCCTCAGAGGCGGTGGAGCTCCTTGCGCTCCCGCGACGCGCTCTCCCCGGTGTACAGCATCCCGCCCAGCAGCGCCTGCCCGCAGCCACACAACAGGGGCCCCAGAGCGGCCCCGGACACCGCCACCATCCAGGTCATAGTTCCCGCTCCCTGTCTTGTCAGCCAGTCTGAGGGGATGAGAGCGGCGCCCGCGGAGCCCTGCGGGCCTGTCGCGCGACGCGCCTGCGGCGTGAGGCGCGTGAGGCCGTCGGCGCCATGTTTGTTTAGGGCGAGTGCCAGGCCTGGAGGGCCGGGGCGGCGCCAGACGCTGCCCAGTAGGACCTGTGGCTGAAATCCAGGGCTAGGCCTTTGGGGAAGCGGGACCCCCACCCTCAGCTCCAGCCAAGAAGGGCGTCGTCTGCTTCCCATCCCAGCAGAGGCTGGACGATCCAGGGCCACAGACCAGGACAGAACCCCTGAGATTGGTGGCATCCCCGTTTCTTCAAGGGGCACCTCCACTTGCTTTCCCCAGCAGGAATTCGAGCAGGCCCCAGCGGAGCCTCTTCCATGACTGCTGGATGCAGCCTCTTGCAGGGATGCATGTCCTTGGGAGGCGGCCGTAGCCTTGACCCTGGACCTCTGGGACCCTGACTCTAACCAAGGGGACAGAAGCTCCTTCTTGGCTTTGAAGATACACGAAGATACAGGGAGAGAGGCCAAGTGCAGTGGCTCACGCCTGTAATCCCAGCACTTTGGGACGCTGAGGTGGGGGGATCACTTGAGGCCAGGAGTTCGAGACCAGCCTGGCCAACATGTCGAAACCCCCTCTCTACTGAAAATACTAAAAACAAAACAAAACAAAACAAAAGGGAGCCAAGCATGATAGCAGGTGCCTGTAATCCCAGCTATTCAGGAGGCTGAGGCTGAAGAATCACTTGAACCCAGGAGGCGAAGGTTGCAGTGAGCCGAGGTCATACCACTGCAGTCCAACCTGGGTGACAGAGCAAGAATCTATCTCAAAAAAAAAAAAAAAAAAAAATTGCAGGGAGAGGGTACCCTGCAGAACCCCACTTTACTCCAGTAGGGAAGGCACCATGTAGAAGGAATCTGGAAGAGATCTGGAGACAGTAAAAAAGACGTAGGTTTATTCAGGGGACTTTCACACAGGTGCAGTGGCTGTGGCTGGACATGAGAACCACTACATTTGTGAAAAGCATGCAGCTTCCACAACATTTTCACCTAGCATCCTCGACCTGTTACAGGTGGAAGGTATCCGAGTTCCCGGTGGTGAATCCATACACAACTGAAACAACCTCAATTCTTGCCTCCTCAGAAGAAATAATTTGAATGAGGGTCACAAGGTAGATACCAGATAGAGGCAAGTTGCAGAGCAGGAGTAAAATTTTTTTAAAAAGCAGGCCAGGAACAGGCGTGGTGGCTCGTGCCTGTAATCCCAGTACTTTGGGAGGCTGAGTCGGGTGGATCACCTGAGATCAGGAGTTCGAGACCAGCCTGGCCAACATGGTGAAACCATGTCTCTACTAAAAATACAAAAATTAGCTGGATGTGATGGTGAGTGCCTGTAATCCCAGCTACTTGGGAGGCTGAGGCAGGAGAATCTCTTGAACCTGGGAGGTGGAGGTTGCAGAGAGATGAGATTGAGCCACTGCACTCCAGCCTGGGCTATAGAGTGAGATAGTATTTAAAAAAAATGGTTATTAAAAAACTTTAGAACAGGAAGTAAAGGAAAGAAGGAAAGTGCAACTTGGAAGAGGGCCAAGCGGTCGACCTGAGAAACCAAGTGCCCAGCTTGACCTCTTGACTCAGAGTTTCACGGGTTGGCATCCTTCCAGGATCTTGCCACTCCTGATTCCTTAGCTTGGGGCTCTGAACACACTTTCTTCTTCGACCATAAAGTCATTCTTAGGGTACACATCAGGTACGGCTGTCGGGCACCTCTGCCATATAGAGGGGTCCCTCTGGTCCTAGGAACCTGGACTGGACACAATTGTTTGTACGATTACTCCCCCACCCCTTTTCTCATGCTCGCCAAATCCACCTTCTGGGAATGGACCTTAATACTGGAAATGGAGTCCCCAGCATAGTGAAAATAAATACATTCTACAAACTGACAAGGCCTAAAGGCCTTTTCCCAAATGTTTATGCACTTTTTCTTATTTTCTTTCTTTAAAATTTTACTTGTATATTCCTTTAGTGAAATGCTTACATGCTTAAATTAGGATATAGTTCGCTGTTTATGAGGCAGCTTTAGGCCACATTTAACAAAAGTAAGAACAAGTAGGATGTAAAAGTTTATACAGTATGTAAAAATCAGTAATTCAGGATGGGCTTAGTGGCTCACACCTGTAATCCCAGTACTTTGGGAGGTGGAGGCAGGAGGATGACTTGAGCCCAGGAGTTTGTGACCAGCCTGGACAACATAATGAGACCACTGTCTCTACAAGAAATACAAAAAAAAAAAAAAAAAAAATTACCCCGGTGGTGTGGCACACACAATCATCCCAGGTACATGAGAGTCTGAGACAGGAGCATTGATGAAGCCTGGGAAGCAGAGGTTGCAGTGAGCCAAGACTGTGCCACTGCACTCCAGCCTGGGTGACAGAGCGAGACCCTATCATAAGTAAATAAATGTATGTATGTATGTATGTATGTATGTATGTATGTATGCATGTATAATGAAATTAAACCTAGATGGGCATGGCAGCTCAGGTCTGTAATCCCAGCACTTTGGGAGGTCAAGGCAGGAGGATCACTTGAGCCCAGGAGTTCAAGACCAGCCTAGGCAATACAGTGAGACCCAGTCTCTCCAAAAGTTTAAATATTAGCCAGCTGTGGTGACGCATGCCTGTGGTTCCAGCCACTTCGGGGGCTGAGGAGGTAGGATTATTTGAGCCCAGGAGGTTGAGCAATGAGCTGTGATTATGCCACTGCACTCCAGCCTGGGCAACAGAGTAAAGCTGTGTCAAAAAAATATATATCTTTAATTAAACTAAATAAATTCAGCTATTCTAGTCATATATCAAGACCTCAATAGCCACATGTAACTAGTGGCCACCATTTCAAACAGTGCATATATGGGGCATTTCTATCATTGCAACGGTTCTTTTTTGAAACAAGGTCTCACTCTGTCCCCCAGGTGGGAGCACAGTGGTGCAATCATGGCAGACGGCAGCCTTGACCTACTGGGCTCTAACAATCCTCCCACCTCAGCGTCCCAAGTAGCTGGGACTACAGGCAAGCACAACCATAACCAACTAATTTTATTTTTTATTTTTCTTACTTTTTTTGAGATGGAGTCTCACTCTGCCACCCAGACTGGAGTGCAGTGACAGGATCTTGACTCACTACAACCTCTGCCTCCCTGGTTCAAGCAGTTCTCCTGCTTCAGCCTCCTGAGTAACTGGGATTACAGGTGCACACCACCACGCGCAGCTAATCTTTGTATTTTCTTAGTAGACACGAGGTTTCACCATGTTGGTCAGGTTGGACTCGAACTCCTGACCTCGTGATCCACCCACCTCGGCCTCCCAAAATGCTGGGGTTACAGGTGTCAGCCACCTTGCCTGGCCACAACAAATCTTAAATATTTTGTAGAGATGGGCTCTATGTTGTGCAGACTGATCTCAAACTCCTGGGCTCAAGAGAGCCTCTGACCTTGGTCTCCCAAAGTGCTAGCAGTCCAGGTGTGAGCCACCACACCCAGCACTGCAGAACCCAGGTCTATCAGTGCTGACCTAGAACCTCTCGAGAGTTTCTTAAGAATTCAGAACTGGGGCCAGGCATGGTGGCCCATGCCTGTAATTCCAGTACTTTGGGAGGCCAAGGCAGGTGGATCACTTGAACCGGGAGGTGGAGGTAGCAGTGAGTCAACATTGTGCCACTGAACTCCAGCCTGGGTGACAAGAATGATCTTCCCTCTCAACGAAAAAAGAAATCAGAGCTGGATACCTTTTCAAACAGGATGAGCAAGGGTGCATATCCATGAGCCACTTCCCTCTGCTTGATTAGTTTGCAGAAGTGGCATTCTGTAAGCAAGATAAATTTAAGGGTGCAAACAAAACAGCACAGTCCACTGTGGGGGGCTGTTCTCTATGTGTCAATGGGAGTCCCAGGAGCTGTGACAAATGAGTGTGAGCTGGCTGGGGAGAGAACAAGGGGCTGGATGGTGTTCAGGAATCCACATGGAAAAAAAAAAAACAAAACCGTCAAGATAAAGCAACCTATCTTTGGTGAGGAAGATGAAAAAATGAGAGGGATAAAAATATGAGGACAGGCTTGGAATGGTGGCCAGGGAGGCCAGCCAGATCTCCACACAAAGATTCTGCTGTTAAGCAGGAGGCAGCCTCAGGGGTGAAAGTTTCCTGAAGCAACTCAGGTCAGGCCTCACACACAAGAGCCCCAGAGGCTGCAAAAGCACCAGCTCAGCCAGCCAAGAACCCAGGGCCACACCCTTCTGAGACCCAGACTCCAAGTGAGGATCGCTGGGATTCAGCCGAACAGGAGGACGTGACAGCTGGAGGACCAATACTTCCCAACACCCTTCCAGCAAGCAGCTGTGGACCTGCCATAGGAGCGGTGACAGGCAGGATGGTGGTCCGGGAAGAAGGATCCCAGACTGGGTGTCCCATACGACCTGGTTGTGACGATCCCACAGCCAACACTCATGCCCCAGCCAAACCCAAACCCAACAGCTCCCCAAAGCCCTCCATGTAAATAGCCTGTGCACTGCTAAGCAGATACCTCAGGGAACAATCTGATGGCTGTGAAGAAGATGCAGCCTCAACAGGGTTCCACAAGCCTTCTGCAAGCAAAGCCTTCTTTGCTTGGGTGCCTCTTCAAAGCACTAGGGAAGCTCTTAAAAGATACAGGGTCAGGCACAGTAGCTCACGTCTGTAAACTCAGCATTGTGGGAGGCAGAGGCAGGAGTACAGCTTGAGGTTAGGACTTTAAGGACAGCCTGGGTGGAATAGTGAGACCCTGTCTCTACAAAACATAAATATTAGCATGGCATGGTGGTATATGCCCATAGTCCCACCCACTTGGGAGGCTGAGAAGGGAGGATTCCTTGAGCCTGGGAGGTCAAGGTTGCAGTGCCCATGATCATGCCACTGCGCTACAACCTGGGCCACAGCACAAGATCCTGTTACAATCAAACAAGCAAACAAAAAACCAAAGATGCCTGTCATCTGCCCCATCAAATAAATCCAAATCTCCGCAGGGTGACACAGGGTATTCGCATTTTAAAATATCTCCTCTGCTGAATAAAAGTAGAGTAATGGCTGAAAACCACTGAGTTATGTAAATACACTTCCTGTGACTTATTTGTAGCCCTTTCGTATCTAGCAATTTCTACAGACCCTCTCTGTGGGCTTCAGAAGCCAGAATGGGCAGGGCCAGGTGAGAGGTGTCCTAGCACACTGAGACTAGAGCACAGCTCCCAGCTCAGGGGGACCCATTTCTGAGGTGAAGGCACCCACCAGGGGCTCCGCCTGTCTTCAGAGGGAAAATCACACCTCAGAACCCCAGAGACCCAAAAGAAAGATGAAATTCAGCAGATACCTGCCACTGGACCCTGGAGCGGTAGCCCCAGGAAAAACTGCCATTGCACTGTCAGCTCCCTCCAGCCCTCTCTCAGGTCCCAGCAGGAGGAGGTCTCTGACTAAGCTCAGAGGTCTCAACAAAAGGTGGGTTGAACCTCAGAGGAGTTACTAATAGGCCTATTGTTACCTCAAGACTCCACCTGATCAGGGCCAAAAATGAGTCCTGGGAGGGCAGCCAGGAAGAAAGCAGGGCAGAGAGGAAACACAGGGAGAGGGGCCCTGGGACTACATCAGATACGGAGGGAACCAGGGGAACGAGAGCAGACCTGATGATTGTGCTCCCCACAGCCCCTGCATGTCTCTGTTCCCTGAGAATTCAAGGTGAGGAGCTCAGTCTTACCCTTCACCCGTTCCTGGGCTCTGGCAGGCTGGCCTGATTCCTGTCCCAGCCTCACCCATTCTCCGCAGTCGTCACCACTGATGTGGGCAAGCTTATGTCTCCGGTTTGCTGGGCTCTCACTCGCCACCCAATGGCACCAAGTTAACTTCTTTGCATGCTTTATTTTCTGTGATTAAAAAGGGAAGCAATTCTCACTGACGCCATTTCTCAGAGGAGAAAACAGGCACAGGGATGTTCTATCACTTCCTCAAGATCACCAAGCTACAAGTGGGAGCTGGGCTTTGAATGGAAGTCTACCCATGCTCCTAAAGTTGAGCCATCCTCCAAGGAAACAATGGGGGAGGGTGAGCGGCCAGAAGCCCAGTGGGGCCTTTGAGTAGGTCTTATGGAAAGGAGGTGCTTACAGGTTCCATCTTGTGGAACCTACAAGATGTGACCTCACTTCCTTACTGACAGACCCCAACAGAACTTAGAATTCTGGTAACTAGGCACCCATATTATACACACAGCCCCATTTCCAGCTCAGTTGATAGTCGACACTCCAGAGAACAACATGTTCTCCTGCTGTGTCCCAACATGCTGCCGACCTCCTCGTCGCAGGAGAGGCCAAAATGAGACTGTTTCTCGAGAATCTAGACATTGGTACAACCCTCACCCTCGACGCCTCTGGCCCTTTGCCAGAAGGCACCCACAGGTAACACAGGGCCCAGGGCAGGCCCCTCCAGGCCAGGCCTCAACTGTGCCCACTAGGGCAGTGCTGAGCCCCTCCCCATGTGTTTGGGGAAACAGGAGAAGAGGGGCCCTCCCTGGACAGGAGCAGGTAGGTTGTCGGGGGTTGGGAGCCTGGTCAGTATGTCAGGTTCACAGCCCAGACCATGCCTTCAGGATGGGAAGGTGAGTGTCGAGGACACAGTTTGTCTGCTCAGATCTGAATCCCAGGACCTCAAGCTGTCATCTGCCAGAGATCTCAAGCTCCTCTGGCTGGAGGTCTACGCAGATGCTCCTATGTGCCAAATCCTGTTGGGGAAGGGGGCGCCAGGGAGGAGTTCTAATGGGGGTGTCCCACTATGGGGTCAGCCAGGCAGGCCACTGACACCTCTTCGCCTGGCTCATTCTCTTTGCAGAGCTCCACACAGCAGATCAAGCAGGAGCTGTTGGATGGATTCCATTTCTCCATCTTCTTCAAAGAAGGGCAGGGGCCCCCTGCTACCAACCACGGCCAGTGCTGGTCTGGGGTGAGACTGGACACAGAAGGGTCTCCACAGACAGGGATTCCAGAAAACCAGGGTGGGCCCAGGACTCAAACACGAATATGGGGATTCCCTAGGCTCTGTCCTAGGGCTTTCACACTTGAGTGAGCCACTGTCCTCTCCCAAAGGAATCTGGCTGCCATTAGTCCCCAGTGGCAACTTGGTTACAGGCAAAGTCCCTTTCACCTATCAGAGGAAGATCAGAGAAAATCCTTCTGTTTTCACTTGATGCTATGCCAGGAGTATCTCAGCATGTTGCTACAAGAATTGGGTATGATGGTAACATTGTAGCACATACTCATACTGTTATCATTTTAACTCCCCACCCTAAGTGTATGTCCAGCAACAGGCAGCTCCCCTGCCCTGCTGACCTCTTCCAGGACTTAAAATCCAACACTTCTACACAAACAAGATGGGGGGGGGGGTGGTGATTACAACAAAAGAAGGTGAAGCTACTCTATGCATCTGTGTTGAAAGTGTCATCTCAGAGAACTCATCCCTACAGACACACGGGGCAGCTGCTGCACTCTTGCATGTCACTGTAATATTCCTTAAGGGAGGCCATGCTCCACAGCGGGTCAGCCTCTCAGTGCTGGTGGAGCCTGTCGTGATAAAATTCCCTTTCTAGGCTGCCTTTCTACAGGGAGCATAATCCTATGTGTGTCCTAATAGGCTGGAGCAGTTTGCCAGGGCTGCCATAACATGTACGCTGACTGAATGGCTTAACCACAGAAATCTGGTTCCTCACAATTCTGGAGACTGGAAGCCCAATGTCAAACTGTCAGTCTGGGGTGGTTTCTCTGGGCCTCTCTCCTTGCCTTGGAGATGGCTGATTTCTATCTCAGTCAGGACAGGGTCTTCTCTTGAATTTCTCTGTGCACTGACCACCTCTCCTTGTAAGAAGCGCAGGCCTATTAACTTAGGGGCCACCCTAATGAACTCACTTCTCCTGAATTACCTCTTGGAGAACTCTGTGTCCAAACACAGTCACATTCTGAGTCTCTGGGGTTGAGAATAGAAACAGTTACATTTGGGGGAGGGGACACAATTCAACCCATAAAGTACACAAATCCCCTGCGGAAGACACACACCCGGGAAAGGGAAATCTGGGTGAAAGGATGTGCAGATAGCAAGTTTCAACAGGTGTAGCCAGTTGACTTTCCAAAAGGGCTCCAGCTGCTCACAGGGTCACCAGCAGCCTCTGAACGTAGCTGCTTCTTTGAACACAACCTCCCCTGAATACTAACATGTTCTTAACTTTTTGTCAATCTGTTGTCTGTGTGGCAGAGAGAATCACCTTGTTTCATTTCCACTTTAAACCATACATTTCCGTAAGCTTTCCTGCTTTCAATACCTGCCTGCGTTTTCTCTTCCACGAGTCGCCTGGCAGATCCTGGGCCTTGGGATGCGCTTCCTCCCACCCTGGAGTCTTCCGGCACTTTCCCCTTGACCGGGGCTGGGATGGCCGTAGCTGTTTCTCCAGACTCACATTCATGTTAAAGAACAAAAACAATCATATCCCTTTAAGTCAAAGGGTTCTTCTAGAGCATCTTGTCCGGTGTGCTGTCACTAAAATAAGGAGGGGATGAGACCTCCCCAGACCCTTCCCTTCCATATAAGAAGCAGAGCCTCAGGTGGCCTAGAGGGAATTTCATCCAGTCCTCCCTGTGGAAGGTGCTCTCTTCTGACCCGGGTGCTGCTGAGCAAGCATCTGACATCCAAAAGCCCGCGTCTCCTCTTCTCCACCATGAGGGTGATTTTTGAGGAGTGCAGGGATGATGCTCTTCATGCAGGCTGTTGATACAGAGGGTGCTGTTGCCCCACAGCTCACATTCACCATGCTGATGCCTTGAAGGCATGAATCATTTTATCCTTCCCCATCCTCACATGCAATTTTACCTTGAAAGCCTAGAACCCTTTTCACCATGGGCACCCAGGTTCTCCACATGCACAAGTCCCTGAAGGGTTGATGCTTCTTGGTGTGAGTTCCAGATCCCGATCCTCTGGTGGTTCATGGTGTTACCACTGACTCTCACGTCCCTCCTTGTCCCCCTAGTATGAAAATGAGATCTGCAGGATGCCAACTTTCCAGCCCAGCACAAGGGAGAAGCTGTTGGAGTCCCTGGTTCCAGCCTTTCTAACTAAACCCATCTCCTCCTATGCCACCTGCCTGGGTCCCTCCTGGGACTTTATCACCGTGCCACACTTTTTGGAACTACTGGTTAGAAGGTGAGTGTCCATCCCCTCCAAGGCACCAGGGTGCCTCTGTCCCGTACTGGCTGTGTCTTGAAGATGCACCTCTTGGAGCCTCAGTTGGCTCCTCTGGAAAGGGAGTAATGAGAAGATGAACCTCACAGGGTTCTTGTAGGGACTGAATGATCTAAGACACGGCAAACAAAGGGGTCCCTAGAGCCTAAAACTCTGGACAATCTGCTGTGGGTGCTGTGATTCATGTTTATTACTTTTCTCTTCCCCCTCACTGAAGCAGCTCTCAGCATTCTGCCACAATGGCCCATCTCTCTTCCTGTTTGGAAAGGCACATAGAAAGCAAGTCTGCAATGGCATTAGTAAACGATGTCTGAGTTTCCTTCTGGCTGGACTTTCTCCTTGATACAGACAGAAGTGGGGTCCCTTCATGCTGAGAAAGGAGCCACAGGCCCTCTCTGACATCTGGAGAGGCTCACTGAGTTTCTCCAATGGTTGGGGTTCACTCATTCAACACATACATACAAAACACTTCATTTGTGCATCGTTCTTCTTGTGACTTGGCACAATTTCATAAACAAGGCAGATGACAATCCCTGGGCCTCAATTCTACTCAGAGTCAGGTGCTCACAGTAGACACAATAAACAAATGGTATCTTCAGAATGTTAGAGGTGAAACCCTCATGGCCTCCTCTACGTATGGTGGCATCCTCCCAGATCCTGACTAGAATGACGGAGCCCAACAAGTATCAACTGGGGGGACTTAGGGTTCTGAAGGGCCTCTTCACCCACAAAACATGGGGGGAAATATGTGGACTCTGGCTGGGGAGAGACTAAAGGAGCCCTGGGGTTCATATGTCTTGTAATTCCCACAACAAGGCTGACATCTGGGGACTTCCCCTGCACGAGGCAAATAGTGAGTTCTGTAAATGGAGATTTAGGTCCCTTGCAAAGGAGACGTGAGGTTGAGGTCACAACTGGCCACTGAGAGACCCATCCCCAGCACCGTGCCTTCCCAGCTCTCCCTGTCCTCCTCCACCCAACATCTGCCCCTACCCTCCTCACCCCAGGACCAGAGCTGGAGCTTTAATGAGCAAGCTGCTCACAAATCTGCCTGGAGCTGCAGTCTTGAGTGCCCAGCTGCACAGTGCTGTGCTCCAGGGCCATTGGGAAGAGAATGTCAGTGGGACGCTGGGGCGCAGAAGGGTCCGTACAGCCCTGCTACATGGCCAGGTCTGCCCCTTCCAGGACAGCACTGATGGCTTGGGGTAGGGTGGGGCTGTCCTCTACACAGGCAGCAAGAGGCCAGAGACCCAGAACCACACAAGGGTGCCCTGGAGGGTTGTGTGGGAGAAGGCCAGGCCTCTGACTCAGCTGTCCACTCCATCACCAGCACCACCGGCTCCATTTTGTTCACCTGGCCCCCTGAAAACCCTTCAGTTTGCTGCCAGGCCCTGCAACGGTCATCTTTCTGGATAAAGCTGGCCTTCAGGACCTTCACCTGGCCTGGACTGGGCTTGGAGGACCATCAGGGAATTGTCCTAGGCCAGTTGGTGCTTCCGGAGCCCAAGGAGGCCAAGCCAGATGGTGAGAAGACTTTCCAGGGCTGGTGTTTTCGGGGTACAATTCCCTTAATTTCCATCCAGTCATTTCTATACTTGGAAATCCCAGTGAGGAGTGACTGGAATGGTGACCTTTTCTCCTTTTCCAGATCCTGCTCCACCTCCTGGGCAACACGCATTAACAATGCTGGCCCTGGAGCCAGCGCCACCACTGCTGGCGGAACTGCCGCCTGCTCTGGAGCCAGAGTCACCTGTAGCCCTGGATGCACAAGGATATCGACATTCAACACCAGCACCAGCACCAGGGGAAGGGCCCCCTCCAGGAACAGTGCTGGAGCCACAGTCAGCCCCAGAGTCACCCTGTCCCTGTCCCGGGACTGTCAAGAGCCAACACACTGAGGAGCGGCCTGACATCACCACCTTCCCTCCCAGGCTGCTGGCAGAGCAGCTGACCCTCATAGATGCGGTGAGCAGCTGGGCTTTGCAGGCTGTGCGTCTGGCACCAGCTGTCTCAGACCAGCCTCTCCCTGAAGAGCAGCCAATGCCCTGGGTCCAGTTTCAGCCCCACTTCTTACCAACCATGGGATCTGGATGAGTTTCCTCAACCACAAGCCTTCCCTGTCTGCATGTGGACAGCAGAGATGGGAAATCACCCGTGCCAGCTGCACAGAGTGACTGTGCAGACTGAATGACAGGGGATGGACAGAAAGCAGGACAGGGCAGGTGATCAGTGAGGGGCAGGCAGGGCCATGGGTCACTCACCCAGCTGCTCAGGAGCCTCACTACCCTCAGCACTTATTAGGTATCTCATGCATATTAGATTCTATGGCAGACACCCAAACAGAGCCCAAGGTTGCAGTTGCTGCAAGGAAACTGCACCGGTATGGAGAGAAGGAGTAGAGGGCTGATTGGGATGGGAGGAAGTAGAGGCCTCAGGATGGGCAGGCCTGAGCCACCTTCTAGTTCTTGGAGTGAGAATGGCCTGGAAGAAAACGTCACTCTCACTTTCCACCCTTGTTGGGTTCTGGGCCATGATGCATTCAGGGCCCTCGGTGCGCAGAAAACCAAATGCAGGGACTCCCACAGGTCTGGAGCATATTTTAAAGCTTTCTCAGCTTCAGCTCTGTTCATGCCAGAGACTGTGGATGACTGTGAGCTCACTTCCTGCCTGGGACTCTGGGTGACTCTGAGCTGGGCTGTGCTGTGTCCGTGACACTCTCCTCCTCCCCCAAAGGAGCTGTTCAAGAAGGTGGAACTCTACGAATGCATGGGCTCCATCTGGAGCCAACGACATCAGAAGGGGAGTGAGCATGTGGCACCCACAGTTTGTGCCACCATTGCACACTTCAACAGGCTCACCAACTGTGTCACCACCTCCTGCCTCGGGGACCACAGCATGAGGGCCCAGGACAGGGCCAGGGTGGTGGAGCACTGGATCAAGGTGGCCAGGGTAAGCCATGGTTGGGCCTTGGGATTCCCTCTCTCAAAATGGGGAACTGCCTCTTCTCCGCCATCGGCTTTCAGGATTGGCATCTGTATCTCTAGCCTGAGCCCTGCACATCCCCTAAGCCCTTCTGCCCAGAGCTTCCCTGACCTTGACCCCCATGGCCCAGTAGTGGCTGCTCACTTCTGACCTGGGATCTTCCTTGGGTTGAACTGAAATCTTCCTAGATGAGTGACATTCACTCAGCCCCAGGTGTACCCTCCTGAGGCTCCCTGGGCCTCTGCTTCATTCAGGAAGGGAGATCTCAGCAGAGAGGGCTGAGGCTGAAGTGGGTCAGACTCCAACTCTGGACCTCACAGCTCACTCTTCCCTCTCCAGGAGTGCCTACGCCTCAACAACTTCTCCTCAGTGCACGCCATCGTCTCTGCTCTGCGCAGCAACCCAATACATCGGCTACACAAGACGTGGGCAGGAGTGTCCAGGTGAGGAGCTCCCTCCACGGGAGCACCAGAGTTGACCTAGGGACCCATAGGTCTCCCCATGTGCCCTCAACAACTGTGAAAGGTTCTTGGAGAACAGGGACGTTGGAGGTAGGGATGGGCTGGTGGGTGTGCTCACTAAGCTGCCCTGGACTCCTAGGCAAGGATTTCTAACTCAGGAGGAAGGTTTTTTAACCATCAGGAACAGACTGGAGCCAATTGGAGGCTTTCAGGTGTTTATACCCAGCAGTGTAACTGTGTCCAGCTGGAAGCTAACTGTGAACACGCAGGGGCTCATGTGAAGTGGAGATGGGCCAGGGGAGGAGCACGACAGTCCCACCCTGGTCCTCTGGAGCCCTTGTCATCAGATGACCCCACTGGAAACTCTCACGCAGGAAGCCGAGATTCATTGAGTTTTCAAACAAAAGGGATTGGAACTCACAAATCTCCCCCGTGATTCCCAAATTTACCCTTTTTTCTTTCCTCTGTCAATAGCAAGAGCACAAAATATCTAAAAGAACTCTGCAAAAAGGACACTGCAGTGAAGAGGGACCTGCTGATCAAGGTACAGTGGAGTCTGGGAGATGCGGGACAAGTGTTTGAGGGTCAGAGAAAAGAGTGAGTTTGGAAGGGCATTGGACCTGGTGTGCAGTGGTTATTTTGTAATGTTTTGACTTACCTACAAAAAGGGCACTTGAAAAATTCCCTCCATGCCTACTTTGGGCAAACAGGAGGAAAGGTGTGTGGGTCCATGGGCGCATGGGGGCACGGGGACAAGAGGTCCTGGAAATGGGATGTGGCAATGGCTGCTGGGCTTCTGAGTGGCGGTGATGAGCTGCAGCATTAGCAGGGCTCTGGCTCCCATGTTGGTCAATGCTGCTGGCATGGAGCTTCCTCCAGGCTGGTGGGTGGTCATTGTAGGTGGGACTTTCTTCCTTCCTCAAACTGGCAGCAATTCCTCAGGAAGCCAGGCCTCTGCTGCTGCATCTGTCTGCAGCGCACCTCCATGGGCAGGGACTGCAGTCCACACTGGGGGGAACAACAACAGAGGAAGCTCATGTGCCAGGGAGTCCAGTAGACTGCCCAGCTATGGGTACCAATGGGCAAACTCAGGACACATGTATGTGTTTGCTGGGACTCCCCGCTCTGCGCTTTGCAGACATCTGAAAATGGTCGTGTCACAGGATTCTCAACAATTAGCAGTGACAAAGGCTCATGACAAGTATCTGGGGGATCCATGCATTCCTAGGGGATCCTCCCCAACCAGATATCCGAAACTCCATGCAAATGAGAAGGCAACATGCCACCCCACCCAGGATTCTGGAAAACCCTGCCATATCCGTCAGAGATGTCGCCTCAGGAGGCCACATCCTGAGTGGAAGAAGAGAGAGTTCTGTGCATGGAACTCCCCTGGGGGATCACTGACGAGGCCAAACCGTGGATTTGGCATGGCGCAAACCCAGTTTGTGTGGCAGAGACTCCGGTGGGGCTCAGATACGCAGGTGCCATTTAACCAGGTCTCCTAAAATGCCCTGTCCCTTTCCCATCACGACTCTGCAAGGCTGGAGTCCTAGACACTCAGAGACTCCAGAGAACAAGACCCTGATGGGTGGTGGTGCTGGGATGTGGGGTGAAGGCAGCCGAGACGGAGCCTCCAGTAGGGGGAGGAGGTGCTCTCTCTTTTGGGGCCCTGGGGAGTTACTGCCCACTCTTGGTCTCTGTTTCTTTATCTGGAAAATGAAGGGATGCTGAGCCTGTAGTGCGGGCCTCACAGGGTGGAAATGAGGTTCGAGAAAAGAAAGCAATTGGAGGGTGCTCCTGAATGGTTCTTCCTCAGAGGGATGAGGGGGAGAACAATGACAACAGCTACAGGAAACAGTACTCAGGAGGCCCTGTGAGGTAGCTGTGGTTTTCATGGCTCTTTACAGAAGAAGAAACAGTCTCAGGGAGGCCTGGCTGTATGATTGGGTGACACACACAGGGAGTGTGGAGCTGGCCAGTGGTATGAACACTATGCCAGGTGACTCACACCAGTCCCTGGGGTTCCAAGTGTGGGGTGGCTGGGGTATAACTGGGGGAAGGGAAGACAGCCTCACTGTCCCTGTCCCTGACACCTGGCAGGCGGGGAGCTTTAAGGTGGCCACCCAGGAGAGGAACCCCCAGAGAGCCCAGATGAGGCTGCGGACGCAGAATAAGGTGAGTGAGACTGTGTCATGGAGGGACCACAGGGGATCAGAGGACAGGGCTCTTTTCCCCACCAGCTGGAGACCTCCGTATCAAGACAGCGGGGGCTTCCTCCCCAGCCCTGTCCTCCTATGGCCACTGGGCCTGGAAAACCTCCATTGGAGAGACCAGAGCAAGGGTCTGGGAAAGCAGAACTCAGAGTGGATGTGGGGAAGGGTAAGGCTGGGACCACAGGCCCTTGTGACTTGTTAAAATCCCACCATAGAGGTAACTAGGAGTGACTGCCAGACTTGGAGGTCAGCTGGAATAGAGGAGGCAGAGAATTGGGAAAGGTAGCTGAGGGTCTTTGGCTGCTACAACTGGGAGACCTGGGGAGGGGGGTTCTGGGAGACAGGGGCTGATGGGATTTCATGGGACAGGGCCTTGGGCAGGCACCTCAGGGTCAATACTCATCACCACTACCCCTCCCACCTCCCCACCCCTCCATGGCACAGGGCGTGGTCCCCTTCCTGGGGGATTTTCTGACTGAGTTACACAGGTTGGATTCGGCCATCCCGGATGATCTGGATGTGAGTGAGCCTGGGGCAGGCTGCTTGGGAACCAGGATCCTGAGGCTTGGGAGGAGAGGGGCCTGGACGGAGCCCTTAGATCTCAGCCCTTGGAAAACCTCCTCTCCTGAGAGTCTCACAGCTGCTCCTGTGGGAGGGGGTGCCAGGCCCATCTCATTACCTCTGACTGACAGAGGCTCCATGGCAGTCACCAGCCCCTATCCCTGAGTGGTGAAGCTGCAGAGCTACCTGACTGCAACGATGCTGAGCTGTGGGCTGAGCTGGACTCAGCCTCTCCCTAGGGTAGTCCCATAATAGGAGGGTGAAATTGAGCCTTTCCAAGGGCAGGCAATTCCAGGGTCACTGAGCACTTTCTTTCTACGAGAGACCTCAGTTTCTCTGTCTGTCATCTCAGAGGGTTGGGGCAGAAGGTCCCTGAGCCTCAGCTCCCATGACCCCTGCCCTAGAGCCCAGAGCCTGAGGCAGGTTCAAGTTCTATCATGTGCACATCCCCTAACCCTGGTGGCCCTGGCAGTAGTGCAGCATGGGAAGGGATGGGGTGGGGCTGTTGTGGGCCAGGGACCTTTCTGATGGGCTCTATCTGACTTCCAGGGCAACAGCAACAAGAGGAAGAAGGTGAACAGCTGGGGCATTCTCGTTGGATGAGGTTGGGGATGTGGACGTCACAGTCCACCCTGGGCAGGACACTCCCTGGCTCCATCCTCTACATCTTAGGTTTACTGGGAGGGTTTGACACACACAGGAGGAGGAGGAGACCTATCCCAGTGGAGAGAGTGGGAAAGGCACTGGAATCAAAGACAAGTTCCTGCAGGAGGGACTGTTCACATCCAACTCTGAGAACAGGCTGGGGGCTGCATGGGGCCCCTTCACAGAATGGCCCCAGGGACCAGCCCCTTCTCCCTGCCTGCCAAAGGTCCCCTCAGTGTCTTCCACCCAGGCCCTGTCAGCATCCTGTCCTCTGTCTCTAGGAGGTCCGAGTTCTGCAAGAAATGCAGCTGCTCCAAGTGGCCGCCATGAATTACAGGCTTCGGCCTCTGCAGAAATTTGTCACTTGTTTCTCAAGAATGGAGCAGCTCAGTGAAAAGGAGAGGTGAGGGCCTGGCACATGGGCAGAGGGTGGGAGAAGGCTCTCCATTTTTTTTTTAAATGTGGTCTGGCTCTGTCGCCCAGGCTGCACTGCAGTGTCACCATCTCTGCTCACTGCAACATCTGCCTCCTGGGCTCAAGCCCTTCCTCAGCCTCCCAAGCAGCTGGCACTACTGCTATCCACCACCGTGTGCGGTTGTTCTCCAGTGGTTGTTCTGGTACAGGTGGGGTTTCACGATGATGTCCAGGCTGGTCTCAAACTCCTGGCCTCAAGCAATCCACCCACCTCAGCCTCCCAAAGTACTGACAGTACAGGTGTCAGCCACCCCACCTGGCCTAGAGGAGGCTCTCCTGTGGACAGCTGCAGAGAGCCTATGGCCATGACTCCACCACCAGCATCAAGCCCTGTTGCATGGGGACTGCTGGGGACCCAGGATTCCAGTTGGGCAGGCAATGAGAAGGGACCCGATGTGTGGCTCATGGTGGCCTCACAGCTGCCTCTCTGTCCTGCAGCTACAAGCTGTCCTGTCAGCTGGAGCCCGAATCCCAGTAGGCGGGAAACATCCTGCAGTGGCTGGGGCCCTATTGGGATGCTGGCCAGAACACCGGCTCTGCATCATCCTTCACCCAGACCCGAGACACCAGGAAATCACATCTAGGTGGCTGGCAGCTCAGCTACATCTTGACCCCGCTCCTCAATACCAGATACTCCTGCTGGCCAGGATCAGGTCATGGGACTTTTGCATGTCAGGCAGGAAACCATTTTATGTTTATTTTCTTTAGTGTATAAGTAACGGTTTTTTTCTTAGCTTTTGTTAAAATAAAATTTTAAAACACTATTCAGAATGTTCTATAGTTGTTGGAATGAGAACAGTAACTCCAGTGCAGTAACTGTATACCAGTCTTTAGGATTCATCGTCTAGCATGTCAAATTGAGGCTATGGCTGAACAAGTCATGGAATAGCGTTCGCGTTACACCTGCCAACCGTTTAATGTTTTCCTTCTTTATTCAAATTAATTATTGCTAACTCTGTTTAAGGAAAACAAAAAATAAAACAAACAAACAAAAAAACACTTAAAATCCACAGTATGTCACCCAATCTATGTCACTTGTTCTACTGACCAATTACTCTCAAACCTAAATTCTAGTTAAATTCAAGTTCCACTGGGTTACTCTACTTTTTTAAGTTGTAAATATTTAATGAATCACTTAAATATTTACTGAAGGGCTGGAGATGGGAGGTATTTATGCAAGTGGTAGGGCTGGCCTTCTCCAGAAGTCCTGTGCACAAGGGAGCTGGCCACGAGTCTCCAGGAAATACAGATAACCTTTTCCCACTATGGATCTTCCCAGACTTTCTGACACCTCTCCCCTAAGGGAACATCAAGGAAGGAGAGAATTGTTTGAACCCAATATCTAAAGGATGTCCCACAGCTTAATTTGATCACAAGAACACAAGCCCCATTGTGGTATATCAGACAAAAACAAGTCAAAGAAATCAACATTTCAGGGTCTGAAATATGATACCCCCAAATCAACACAAAATAAACACTTCAATCCAGTCCTGGAGCCACAAAGCTCCTATAAGAAAAGTGGGAGTTTATTGCAGCAAAACTTGTGTCTATGCATGCAGTTTGCAAAAAAGAAAGAAAACAACAGCAAAAAGTATCTATGGCAGCAAACCCTTAGGCCATGCAATTGATTTGGCATTACTTTTTCTTTCTTATTTTTTGTTCTTTTTGGATGGGACACAAAAATCACTGCTAAAAAATATAAATACAAACACACGGGACTATACATCATTTGAGAGCGTCTGCATGGGAAAGAGAAACAATGAACCATTAAAGAAGGCATCCTGATGAGTTCATGTCCTTTGTAGGGACATGGATGACGCTGGAAACCATCATTCTCAGCAAACTATCGCAAGAACAGAAAACCAAACACCGCATGTTCTCACTCATAGGTGGGAATTGAACAGTGAGAACACTTGGACACAGGAAGGGGAACATCACACACTGGGGCCTGTAGTGGGTCCGGGGGTTGGGGGAGGGATAGAATAGGAGATATACCTAATGTAAATGATGAGTTAATGGGTGCAGCACACCAACGTGGCACATGTATGCATATGTAACAAACCTGCACGTTCTGCACATGTACCCTAGAACATAAAGTGTAATAATAATAAAAAAAAAGAAGGCATCCTACGCATTGAAAGAAAGTTCAGCAGAAACATATCTGTGAAAGGGATTGAAATCTAACATGTATGAGAAACTAACACTACTCTGGGAAAATGAACAAAATCTAATACCCAAGCTAAAACTGGGCAAAGAACCTCAACAGGCACATCTGAAAAGTAATCACGAAATTGACTGACAGGTCAAAGAGAAGCTGCTCAACTTCACTAATCATCACACACATGTCTAAGTGCAAACCACACTCAGATACCTCTCACTCTAATTAGGATGAAACTTACCAAAAACAAGAAAAATCCCATACATTCGCAGGCAGTGGCCAATGTAGAAGTGCAGAAAAAGAGATTTTATACACTATTGGTGGGAATGTACATTACTATACACATGAAGGAAAACAGTTGAAGGTGCCTTAAACATTTTACAACTACCTGTTCACCTAGGAATACCACCACTGGTTACACACAGAAAGCGCATGAAATCTGTTATGTTGAAGAGATATCGGCCTTCTTATGGCAATTGTAGCACTATGCACAATAGCCAAGGTATCCAATCAACCTACCTGTTCATGCATAGATAAAGGGATAAAGAAACTGCGGTACACAATGGAATCCTCCTCGGCCATAGAAATTCATGAAACCATGTCATCTGCAACAACGTACAGAAACCTGGAGGACATGATTTTCCATGAAATGAGCCAGGAAGAGAGAAAGAAACACGGCATGATTCCATGCCTATGAGAATGAGATCAACTTTGTCTCTAAACGACTTTATCTCCTAGTAGAACATTTCATAGTAGTGAAGAGAGCCTGGGGCTTGGGGAGGCAGCACAGGAACTGGGAAATGGATGCAATGTTACACTCAGATGACAGGAATAAATTCAGCTGTTCTACTCCACAGCAGGATGTCTAGAGTTAACTGTATCCAGCATATTTTCCAAAAAAGGCTGAAAAGAAGGATTCTGAATATTGTGACCACAGAGAACTAATAAATAATAACCACACAAGGTAACAGAGATAGTCAGTCAATCCCTGGCTTTCATCATTACACAAGGTACGTATACATGGATTAAAATGTCCCGCTCTACTCTTTAATTGTATAACTATACTAGAGAGCAAATTGGTTTTAAAGACATAGAAATAAACAATGCTGAAGTTCATGTGAGACCAGGAAATGCCCTGCATTTCCAAAGAAATTCTGAGAAATCCAAACTACATTGGATGCATGACACTCCCTGATGTGAAATTGCACTCAAACTCTGGAGACCTGCTTCCGCATGGATGAGTGGAAGAGAATAGAGAACCTGTAAACCCACACACTTCATACCACCTGATGCTGGATGAAATACACAATGATGAGTAATGGGGAAAGAACTCCCTTTTCAATAGTCTTGGGATAAATGGCGAACCATATGCAGAAGAGTAAGTAACACTAGGCATCTACTTCTCACCATGTATCAAAGTTCACTCAGATGAATGAAAGATGTAAGTGGAAGACCTCAAAGTACAAAAATCCTACAAGAGACCCTAGGAAATACCCTTCTTGACATCAGCTTTGACAAAGCATTTATATGCCTAAGACCCCACATGACACTGCAACAACAGCAATAATCGACATGTAGGACCTAATACACTAAAGAGCCACCACACAACACAAGAAATTACCCACAGAGTAGACAGACGACATACAAGATGAGAGAAAATGTTCCCAAACTATGCACCAGACCAAGTTCTAAGGTCTACCTTAAAGACCTTACACAAATCAATTAGCAAAACCACCCTCATAATTAATAGGCAATGGATATAAACACAGACTTCTCAAAAGATGATGATGAGCAACCAACAAATTGAAAATATGCTCAACCTAATTATCAGAGAAACAGAAATCAAAAGCACAATGTAATCTATCTCACGCTGGTCAGAATGGGGATAACTCAGTTAAAAAACAAAAAAAGGCACTGCTGAGGCAGCAGAGAAAGGGGACACTGGTCCACTTTTGGTGAAAATGCAAAGTAGTTCAGACACCATGGAAAGCACTTTGGAGAGACTGCTCAAAGAACTTGAACCAGAACTACCATCTGACCCAGCAATCCCACCACTGGGGTATACACAGAGGAAAAGAAATCCTTCTCTCCAAAACACACATGCACACAAATGGTCATGGCAGCAGTATTTACAATGGCAAACACATGAAATCAGCCTAGGTACCCATCAACAGTGGATCAGAAAAGGAAAATGTGGTACACATATACCACAAAAAACTAGGCAGCCATTAAAAAAAAAGAGAGAGAAGGAAATCATGTCCTTGGCAGCAACATGAAAGGAGCTGGAGGCCTTTATCTAAAGAGAAATAAGGAAAAAACAGAACACCAAATACCACATGTTCTCACTTATAAGGTGGAGCTAACATTGAATACACCCTACCGTAAAAGTGAAAACAACAGACACTGGTGACTGTCCGATGAAAAAGGATGAAGGCATGAGGTATGTGCCGAAGACCTACCTGGTGGGTACACCCACTGCCTGCATGATAAGGTTGCTTGGACCCCAAGTCTCAGTGTCATGGAATATACCAAAGACAGTAACTAATCTGCATTTGTACCCTTTAGTCTATAATAAACATAGAAATTATGTCACAAAATACAAACTTAGAAGCTAAAAGCATGAATGAAAAACACAAACTTTTATAATTATCCAAACAATCTTTTATTGGCATAAACTAAGAAAGTGGACAGAATGAGTAAACCAAATATTCAACTCCAATTTACATATAGTGAACACGTTTTTCAAAAGAACACAAAAAAGATGCAATCGGAAAAAAAGAGCTTGTCCAATAGATGATTTTGAGCAAACTGAATATTCACATACAAAACACTGAAATAGGACCCTTATGTCACGCAACACAAAAATCAATGCAAAATACATTAAAGACCTAAAACTCAATTCTGAAACCACAAAACTCCAACAAGAAAACATAGGGTGTGCATTATTTTAGAAAAGAAATCCATACATGTAGGCTGCTAAAGGTATTTAAAAACATTAAACCAAAGGAAACACTCCAAGAAAACACCGATAGACAAGGTAATGGATTGGCATTTTCACTGAAAAGCTGGAGACCCGGTTCCACAGAACAGTGGAACACATTAGAAGACCCAGATATAAACCTGCACACCTGAAACCATCGATATTTGAAAAAAAAATCAACAAAAATAAGCAATGGAGAAAGGACTCCCTATCAGCAAGTGGTCCTGAGATAAGTGACCTAGCTAGATGCAGAAGAAATACCACTGGGCCCCTATGTCTCACCATGTACAGAAAGCAACTCAAAAGGAATCAAAGATTGAAAAGTAAAACGCTGGGCTGGACACAGTGGCTCATTCCTGGAATCCAAGCACTCTGGGAGGTCGAAGCAGGCGGATGACTTGAGGTCCTGGAGTTTGAGACCACCCTGGCCGACATGGTGAAGCTGATGTCTAAGAAAAAACCAAAAGTTAGCTGGGCGTGGTGGCACGTGCCTGTACTCCCAGCTACTCAGGAGAATGAGGCAGAAGAATCACTTGTACCCAGAAGCTGGAAGGTGCAGTGAGCCGAGATCACTCCATTGCATTCCAGCCTGTATGAGAGAGTGAGACTTGGTCTGTAAATAAATACGTAAATACATAAAAATCCAATACCTGAAACTATTAAAAAAAATCATGCATGAGAATCTAGCAAATACCCTTCTTGACAGAGGCTTTGGCAAAGCATTTATATGTCAAGTCCCCAAAAGCAATGCCAACAAAAACAATTACTGATAAGTGGGACCTAAAACACAAAAGAGCTGCTGCACAGAACAAGAAACAACCACAGAGTCAGCACACAGCCTATAGAATGAGGGAAAACATTCCCCAACTACGCATCTGAAAAACGTCTAATATCTACGATTTACCATAAAGACCTTAAACAAATAAAATCAGAAAAAAAAAATAACAACAACAACAAGTTATAAAAGGGCAAGGAACATGAACACTTAAAAGGAGGTGTACCAGTAACTAACGAGCATGAAAACATGTTCGATCTCACTGATCATCAGAGAAATGCAAATCAGAAACATACTGAGATAAGATCTACACTGGTCAGAATGGCAATTATGACACACAGTGCACAACAACAGAGGCTGCTGGGGCAGATGAGCAAAGAAATGCAGGTCCACTGTTGGGGGAAATGCAAACTAGTTCAGATCCCCTGGGGAGCAGTGTGGACATTTCTCAGAGAACCTAAAAGAGAACTACCACCCAACGCTGCAACCCCACTCCTAAGGATCTATAAAAAGGAAAATCCTTCCATCCAAAACTCACATACACTCCTATGTTCACGGCAGTACTACTCACAATCGTAAAGACATGAATCAGCCTTGGTGCCCATCAGCAGTGGATCAGAGAAAGGAAATGTGGTACATACACACCACGGAACACTACACAGTCATAAAACACAAATACATGCTCTTACCAGAAACCTGGACAGAGCCATAGGCCATTATGAACAAAAGGCAAGAACAGAAAACCAAAATTTTCAAAACAGCTACAAAGGTCAGTTGTGAATGTTCTCTCCACAGAGAAACCATAACTCTAGAGCTCACGGAGGTGCCAGACACTGAAACTTCATTATGATGCTACCTTTACACAGATCAAATTGTCCCTTGCACCCGCTGGTTATACACACCTACTCTACGGCAATGAAACTGCCGTCCCATTTTGGTAACACTCATTCTCACCGGAGTGAGATGATATCTGAGTGTGGTTTTGATTGACTTCTGGTGAGGATCAGTAATGTTGATTCAGAATCTTTTACCTGTGCATCCTTCTCAGGTCTTCAGGATCTTTGCCCAGTCTTATACATCAAATTGAAACAAGTTCATGATAACTTGGCAAACATCTCTAACCACAGCAAAACGTAAATCAAAACCACACTTAGATATTGGTAACAGGTACGGAGTGACACTGAGACACAATGAATCTGTTCTGGTGTTCTATTGCACAGCAGGGTGACTAGGTGACTAGGGTCAACAGAATCTAGAAAATTTTTTCAAAATCAGCTGGAAAATACGGTTCTGAATATTCTCCCCACAGAGAAATAATAATGATGGAAGATCACAGAGATGCCAGATATGATGATTTGATCATGATACTACACATACATATGTCAAAATGTCCCTTGCACCCTTGGGTTGTGTGTGTGTGGGTGAATGTATATACCCACCCACACACACACACACACACACACTCTATAGAAACAAAACTGCCATCAAATGTTGCTAGTATTCATTCTAACTGGAGTGAGATGAAATCTGAGTGTGATTTTCACTTACACTTTTGTGTGCATCAGCGATGGTGAGAATCTTCTCTTTGACCTGTGCATCAACCTCATGTCTTCAGGTCCTCTGCCCAGTCCTACACAACAAATTAAAAACAAATTCACAATAACATAGCAAGCACCACTTATCACACACACATAAAAATAAAAAACACACTCAAGATTCCATCTCACTCTACATGCAACAGATGCTACCAGAAAAAAGTTGAAACATATGAAAACACAATCCAATCAAGGTGTGGATTTCCGGAGGAGGCACTTGTCTCCACATCTGGTGGGAAATGGTAAACTAGTATGCACACTAAAGAAACCACTTGGATGTTCCTTGAAATCCTAAAACTACAACTACCATTTTCTCCAGCAATTCTATTCCTAGGTATATACACAGAGGACATGATCAGGACATGGAAGAGATTATCTGTCATCCCAGGTGGCATTCAGCCCTATGCTCAAAAGCCAAGAAAAGAAATCAGCCTACCTGTCCATCCACAGATGAAGGGATGAAGAATCTCTGGTACACAGACAGGATGGAATACTTTTATGCCATCAAAATTCATGGAATCCTATCATTTCCAGCAACATGGCTGCACCTGCAGATATTCTGTTCAATCACATCAGAAAGGCAGACAAAGACCAAGCCTGCATGTTCTCACTCATGTGGGAGCTGAAAACTTTAACTCACTGAAGGTGAAAATACAGTAGTGGTCACCACAGACTAGGTGGAGGACAGGACCTCAAGGATTGGCAATAGGTACACAGAGAGTTACAGGAGAGGAATACATTCTGGTATTCCACTCCAAAGCAGGGCGATGATACTTAACCATATGGTTATGCCGTTTTCAAAGTAGCTACCAAGGAGGATACTGAATGTTCACACATCGAAGATATCAAACTTACACGTGGTCACAAGCATGGGAAACTCCCTGATTTTATCCATACTCAAGGTATACAAACAAGTATCACAATGTCCTAAGGCACCCCTAATTCTGGACATGAAGTGTAAAACAAACATTTTATGCAATGTTAACAATACACGGCTAAATGTTCACATGGATCCACTGAAGACCCAAGGAACCTGAATATGCAAAGCAATTCTAGGGAATACAAACTCAACTGGAGGCCACACACTCCCCAATTTCAAATTACATGTAACACCTCCACTCATCCAAAGACTACAGTAGTGGCATAAAAATGAATCCATCAACCTAGGGACTTAAGAGAATCTAAACACATACCTGCAGTCAACACATTCTTTTTCAAAGAATGCCTAGAAGATGCAATGAGGCCATGTGCTGTGGCTCACACCTGTACTTCCAGCAGTTTCAGAGACCGAGTTGGGTGGCCCTCTTGAGGTCAGGAGTTTCAGACCAGCTTGGCCAAAATGGTGAAATCCTATCTCTAGTAAAAATACAAAAGATATTAGTCAGGTGTGGTGGTGCACAGCAGCAATCCCAGCCACTTGGGAAGATGAGGCAGGAGAATCACTCGAAGCAAGGAGGCGGAGGTGGCAGAGAGCTGAGATCTCACCACTGCACTCCAGTCTGGGTGACAGCATGAGTGGGACTGTGTCCCCAAGGGGAAAAAGGATGAGATGAGGAGTCAGCAGTCTGTTCAATTGAGCAGTCTGAAATGACTGGATAGCCACATACAAAAGAATGAAATAAGACGTTGACGTTATACAATACACAAACACAAACTCGAAATACATTAAACCCTAAACACAAGACCTAAAAGCATAATACTGCTGCAGGAAAACACAGAGTGAGTTTAAGTTGAGGAAAACCTGAATCTAAGCTCACAGGATATAAAAGCAAACAACAGACAAAAGAGAAAAATAGAAAAAAAACCACTTCCAACAACAGAAGTCAAAAACTCTAGTTTTTGTTATTGACTTTACCTTACAAAAACAATCACTGCTACTCAGGCACGGTGGCTCACACCTGTAAACCCAGGACTTTGGGAGGCTGAGGTGGGTGGATCCCCTGAGGTCAGGAGTTCGAGACCAGCCTGGCCAACATGGTGAAACCCCTTATCTACATACAAAAATTAGGTGGGCGTGGTGACAGTTGTCTGTAATCCCAGCTACTCAGGAGGCTGAGGCAGGAGAATCACTTGAACCCAGGAGGCAGAGGTTGCAGTGAGCCAAGATTGCACCACTGCACTCCAGTCTGGGCAACAAAGTGAGATACTGTCTCAAAAAAAAAAAAAAAGAAGACGTTCAAGTGATCAACCAACATGAAAAAATGCACAACCTCAGTGCAATGCAACTCCCAAACACAATAAGATATCATCTCATGTTGGTCACAATGGGTAATTTTCCAAAGTCAAAACAACATGCTGGTGAGGCAGCAAAGGAAAGGGAACGCTGCTACACTCTTGGTCAATGTGAAAACTAGTTCACACTATGGAAACCAGTTGAGAGATTCTCAAAAAACTTAAAACAGAACTACCATCAGACCCAGCAATTCCACGACACTTGGTATCTACCCAAAAGACAATAAATCATTCTATCAAAAGACACATGCTCTCCCGCATTCATGGCCATGCCATTCACAAGAACAAAGATGTGGAAGCGTCCTAGGTGACCAGCAACAGTGGATTTGAGGTTTGTTTTTTTTTTTTTTTAATGTGGTGCATACACATCACACAATACTACACAGCCATAAGAAGAACACACAATCATGTCCTAAGCAGCATGGATAGACCTGGGGCTTATTATGTTTAGCAAACCAAGGCAAGAACAGCAATCCAAATACTCAAAAAAAAGAAAAAAGAAAGAAAGAAACAAACAAAAAGTCTAGAACTTGAGTGATGAATGTCAACTTACAGAACAAAACCAAAGCCAAATTTTTGAAGACAGGAAATAGTGTGATACTATCTTTTGTGGGAACTCTTGGCTTCCCCCAAAATTAGAGAACTGGGGAGAAAGAAGCCTCAGCTCAGAATCTGTGACTGGGTTGGAAGTGGAGGCTGGAAATGTGCTCAAGGTCAAACTTTCCTTCTGCCTTCAAAGGAGCCTGGAGTTTTACCAGTGAGCCTAGAGTGAATATTCACCCCGCCGTCCACCCCGGGAGATCTCTTTAAACCAGGAGCGCACAGTGAGGACAGAAACATGAATGTGCACTAACAAGTCCTGAAAGTTCAGAGGGTGATTCTCCATTTCCCCGTGGCACACAGCAGAAGAACTGTGTCTCTAGGTTCCAGGAAATGCCTGTGAGAGAGCTGTGTCCCCCAGATTCCCTTCATCACAGATGACACCCAGTGCTTAAGCCTACACCCCTTATGACCAATCCCAAGGAGTGTTGACTAATCTAAACCAAAGGCTCTGATGTTCCACAAAAAGAAAAGAGCAGGTGGACTGCAAAGAGAATCTCTCATGAACGCAGCACCCTCATAGCCCATACAGACAGTTCTTACCATGATGCCAAGAAACTGAAAACAACAAGCCAGACCTCACACACATTTACATTTTCCTTCTGATTTCATACCCCCTCCTTCAGCCCCTCCTCACAATCAGCAGGGATAACCTGGAGGCTCCTGGGAAACTTTTCCCATTGGGTTTTTACTGGCACGTAGTTCCCTACCTGAATGAGTCTCCACATCACTTATACTCTCCAGCATCAAGTCTTTAGAAACAAAAACACCAGGATAAGTCATTAGAGAGTGTGACTCACCCACTCCTCCTACGTTAGCTGAAGCTGAATGATGGGCTTTTCTCCCATGCCAAGCTGCTTCTTACCTGATCCCCTAATCTTTCTTCTGGATTGACAAACCTTCCTACAGCTTCTTGGGCCAGAGTTCTATACTGGCAAAATCACTTTCACGAGAATCCCAAGCCTCTTTCCCAGCAGGAACCCAGAATCAGGTTTCTATACAATGAAGCTAGCAAGTTTTTCCCTCGGGAAGTGAGTTATTTCATGGTACATACCGTTTCCTTTCCAAGCTCCTATCTGCAATTATATAAAAGAAAACATTATGAGAATCACATTCTGTTGTGCGCTTCATACAGATCTGTTATTCTCTTGACAATGATAAAAAACCAGAAGGCAGTACAGTGATTGAGCCATAGGTCAAAATCCCCAAAGACTAGCACAGAGGATAGCTATAGAAAAACAAGACCTCTATTCACAGAATTTACCTTTAAATTTAATTTGATATGCAAATGCACAATGCTTCATCCAAGGAGGAAAACTGGTATTCTGGAAAATGCCTCAGTATTGCAGTTGATAATGCATGCTGTCATTTAAAAGCAGCATAGTGTACCATGTATCAGTTGGGAAGACATGCTGACTGAATTCTAGCCCCACAAAGACAATAGTGTACAGTGTACGTAATGTACATTGCCAGGTTTTCAAATCAAAATTAATTGAGAAGTAAAGAATCAGGAAAGCAACATTGATGTAGAAGACAAAAAAGGGGGATCTTACCTGGACATCATCATCATCATCATCATCATCACAATCAACATCACCATCATCATCATCTTCATCTTTGCATTGTGGTGAGCATCTTAAAAACAGGCCGTCCTCAGGACGAGCTGGAAGGACCTAGAGGAAAGATCAGTGCACCGGTGGTTGGTGACTGTGAGTCACTCAGGGAGCTTTGCTGGATGTGGTGTATGGAGGTGGTTGATATACAAGAATGGACTGAGTTGATACTGGGCTATTCCCCTGAGTGGAAGATGGATGGCAGAGGAGGGGAGCTGGAAAGGCATGAGACATGGAGACCTTGGCTTTGTACTAGAGGCATCGGGCAGCAACACAAAACAGTCAACCCAAAATGGAACTAAAATGCACACTGAGGGTCAATGGAAGAGTGCCTTCCTGCCTCTCAAATGTTTTGAAACTCTTCTAAACAAACAGCCGTTTCTTAGTGTATTCAAGACCGTGTCAGTACACTAGAATCTAATCATGCTGATACTACATTTAGCATCTGTTTTAAAGGATTTATTACTTGATTAAAAGCCTATTTTAGGGGTGAAATGGACTCAATTTTACCCACATTACTCTATTCTATTAATCACACATTCATTTTCATAGAGATCATTTAAAAATTCAGTATTAAAATGCTACAATTAAAAATAGTCATGATTTCCCATTTATAAGTCTTCTGGAATGACTTCTACACACCCTTTTGGGGCCCTGTGATCAGGAGCTTCAGCACCCCCTGTGTGACTCTCCCTGGGGAGATTCCCTAAAAATCAAGCTTCATTCAAACAGGCCAAGCTCACACAGCCAGCTCTACCTACACCAGTGAAGCTGAGAGACGTGACTTTGACCACTTTCTGCCATGAAGATAAGTTTAAAAGTTCAAATACACATTATCTACTGAAATGAGGAAATGTATACCAATAGAAATGAACAAATTCATGAAAAAATGTACACGAGTATGGGGATGATTTTTAGTTAACTAGCTTACATAAAAATTATTTTTTTGGCCGAGTACTTTGGCTCACACCTGTAATCCCAGCACTTTGGGAGGCTGAGGCAGGTGGATGACCTGAGGTCAGGAGGTCATGACCAGCCTGGCCAACATGGTGAAACCCCGTGTCTACTAAAAATACAAAAAGTTAGCCAGGCATGGTGGTGAGCGCCTGTAATCCCAGCTACTCAGGAGTCTCAGGCAGGAGAATTGCTTGAACCTAGGAGGCAGACATTACAGTGAGCCGAGATCATGCCATTGCACTCCAGCCTGGGCAAGAAGAGTGAACCTCCATCTCTCTCTCTCTCTGTCTCTCTCTCTCTCTCTCTCCATATATATATATATATATACATACATACATATATATATGCCTATTCAGACATACAAAATATTGGTATAGGAAATCAAAAATTTTTATCAGTCATGTTAAATCTAACTTATCAGCTGTCAACATGAAGATTCTAGCAAATAAGGAAGGTACAAATAAGTGGAAAGGCATCCTGTATTCATGGATAGGAAGACTAAACCTGACTAACACACAATACTACACAATGATCTACAGACTCACAACAATTACTATCAAACTGGTAACAGCCATCTGTGCAGAAATGGAAGATAATCCTACAATTTTAATGAATTTTATGTGCCTTATGTAACCATGATGACGTTAAAAAAAGTGTTAGAGGATGCAAGTTCATGAGATTGAAATACACGCGCGCACACACACACACACACACACACACAAAAAATACAGAAATATAGAGAGTATGTTTCTAGCATAGGGGCACTCATAAGTTTCACAGATATAGAGAGCCCAGAATTAAATGCACACATATACAGTAAATTGATCTTCAACAAAGGTGTCAAAAATACACAATGGGGGGAAAGGAAAGCCTCCTCAACAAATGATGGTAAAACTGCATATTCTCATTCAAATGAAGAAATAGAATGCTGACAGTGTGCTCAAGGTTGTGCTTCTCCCTCCATTTCCAAGACACTGGAGCTTTTGCACTGAGCCCAGATTGAATTTTCATTCTGTCCTCCATGCCCAGGAAGAGCTCTTGATACCAGAGGTAAGCAGGGAAAAACAGACAAATGAGTGTGCTGCCAGGAAACTTAACAGTTCATAAGGTGAGGATCAATCTCTCCTATGCCTCTGGGCACACCACAGAAGAATTTTGTCTCCAGCATTAACTCTGTCCTAAACTAAAGGCTTTGAGATTTTGCAGTGGCAGAGGCAGGAAAGAGCAGGTGTTCCAGAAAGATCATCTTTAAATAATAAATAAGAAGAAGTGATCAAAAACACAGGATACTCAAAATCTCATCAACTCAAAAGAACAAACTTCACTTACATTTACTTTTTCTTTTTCTCTTTCTACACCCTCCCTCAGCCTCCCAAGCAGCAGGTATAACATGAAGGCTCCTGGAAATGCTGTGTTATTAGACTGCGTGTGAAATCTTCTTACCTACCTAGAAAGGTATACTCTTCCCTGCTGATATTCTCCAGAATCCACTCTTTAGAACCACCAACATCAGGATAAGTCAGGGAGAGGTGCACTCACTTCTCCTCCCCCAGGTGAAGACACACTGGCTTACATAAAATCTCCTGGTTGGTCCTCTGGGTTCACACACATTTCTACAGCCCCTCTGGTCATACATATACACTTGCAAAATCATTAGCTCTCACCAGGCCCCCAATATTTTTTAACAGGAACCCAGATTAAGGATTCTATATATTAAAGCCAGCAAGTTTGTTTCTCAGAAAGTGAGTTAGTTCAAGGTACGTAACCAGAACAGGTGATGGTAAAATCTGCAACGAGACAAAAGAAGATGCCATGAGGATCAGATCAATTCTGCTGCACCCCTTACACAGATCTGTGAGTCTCTTGATGACTTCAGAAAACTACCTGTGAAACAGTGGTGAGTCAAAGTCAAAGTCAAAGGCCAAACATTCTAGAATAGAGGACACTCATGGAAAAGACAAGAGCTTTTCCCACAAAATTTATCCTTGACGTTGATTTAGGTTGGTAAATGCACAATGCCTCATCCAAGGAGAAAAACTGGTGTGGAGGAAAACGTCTCTGCATTACAGTTGGTGATGGATGCTGTCCTTCAAAACCATCATAGTGTGTCGTGTATTAGATGAAAGGAAACTGCCACTGAACTCCATCCTCACAAAGAGAATAGTGTGTGTCGTACATAATGTGCCTTGTCATATTTTTATATCAAACTTAATTGAGAAGGAAAGAAATCAGATGAAGGAAACAATGTATACAGTGGTCCATTTTTAACACAAAGTGCCTTGAACTGGTCTAGTTCAGCAAAGGATAGAAGAAATAGGATATGCCAGGCTCCTGATTGGATGGGCAATAACTGCTCATTGGGACCCCTCACCTCCCCATTTAGTTGCCCTCACTTCAACCAAAGAAGATTAGTCTAAGATGAAAGTTTACTAGCATGGAAAATAGCTCGTTTTGTCTGTTCTTCTCAGCCTGGCCAGCTATTTAGGTCATAAGTCAAATACTTGAAGTGCCCCTGAGCTGACTAGGATAGCAATGCATTGTGGGCTGCAACAAAATGCAGTAAGACAACCCTAGAAAAATATCTAAAGTCTCTCCCCAAAAATCAATAGGCAACACCTGGGAAGATTGTGACCCCACAGTTCTCAGCCTATGAGGAACCAGGGGAGGGAAATGCACACTAGGAGATAAATTGCTTGTGGAAAGTGTGCTGGGTGTGTCTGCCCATCAGACACCAGATCTTGCAACACTGTCATTAAAAGTCTCACTTTCTGCCAGGTGGAGTGGCTCACACCTGTAATCCCAACACTTTGGGAAGCTGAGGTGGGCAGACTACCTGAGGTCCGGAGTTCGAGACCAGTCTGGCCAACATGCTGAAACACCATCTCCACTAACAATACAAAAATTAGCTGGGCATGGGGACACATGTGTGTAATCCCAGCTACTCGGGAGGTTGTGGCAGGAGAATTCATTGAGCCCAGGAGATGGAGCTGAGATTGCACCACTGCACTCCGGCCTGGCCAACTGAGTGAGACTCTGTCTCAAAAAGAAAAAAAAAAAGGAAAGAAAATCTCACTCTTGCTGTTTTTCAGCTCCCTGAGTCCATTCTTTGGGTTTGGACTGGTGAGTTTGTTTCTCACATCAGAAAACCAACATTTCCTTAGAAGACAAAGAAAGGTGTTCTTACCTGGACATCATCATCACCATCATCATCATCATCATCATCACCCCAGTCATCATCTTCACTTGGTGGTAGGCATACTAAACTCAGGTTGTCCATAGCAAAAGCTGGAAGGACACAAGAAAGATCAGTGCACCGATGGTTGGTGACTGTGAGTCACTCAGGGAGCTTTTCTGGATGTGGTGTATGGAGGTGGTTGATTAACAAGCATGGACTGAGTTGATGCTGGGCTATTCCCCTGAGTGGAAGAGGGATGGCAAAGGAGGGGATCAGGAAAGACATGAGACATGGAGGCCTTGGCCTTGTACTAAAGACATCATGCAGCAACACAAAACAGTCAACCCAAAATGGAAATAAAGCACACACTAAGGGTCAATGGAAGAGTGCCTTCCTCCATCTCTAATGTTTTGAAACTCTACGAAACAAACAGCATTTTCTTAACGTATTCAAGACTGTGTAAGTACATTAGCACCCAATTATGCTGGTACTACATCTAGCATCTGTTTTAAAGGATTAATTACTTAATTTATTGGTGAAAAGGATTCAATTTTAACCAAATTACTCTGTTCTACTGATCACACAGTTTTGTTTGTTTGTTTGTTTGTTCATTTGTTAGTTTGTTTGTTTCTGAAACGGAGTCTCACTCTGTCATCCAGGCTGGAGTACTGTGGCACGATGTTGGCTCACTGCAAGCTCCACCTCCCGGGTTCACACTATTCTCCTACTTCAGACTCTGAAGTAGCTGGGACTACAGGCACCCGCCACCACGCCTGGCTAATTTTTTTTGTATTTTCAGTAAAGATGGGATTTCACTATGTTAGCCAGGATGGTCTCCATCTCCTGACCTCATAATCTGCCCACCTCAGCCTCCCAAAGTGCTGGGATTACAGGCATGAGTCACTGCACCAGATGGATCACAATTTCTTTTTCATAGAGGTCATTTAAAAAATTAATTATTAAAATGCTAAAATTAAAAATAGTCATGATTTCCTCTTTGTAAGTCTTCTTCTGGAACCATGGTGTGTGCATACAATTTTTTGGGTTCCTGTGATCAAGGGCTTCAGCAGCTCTGTGTCACTCTCCCTCAGGAGATTCGCTAAAGATCAGGCTTCATTCAAACAGGCCAAGCTCACACAGCCTGCGCAACCTACACCAGTGAAGCTGAGAGACATGACTCTAAAAACTTTCTGCCATGAGGATAAGTTTCCAGGTTCAAATATACATGAGCTACTGAAATGAGGAAATGTATACCAATAGAAAATGAGCAAATTCATGAAAAAATGTCCCTGAGTATGGGGGTGATTTTTGGTTAACTAGCATACATAATATTTTTTATTTGATGCATAATCATTCAGACAGACAAAATATTGGCAAAAGATACAAATTTGGCCCGGCATAGTGGCTCATGCTTGTAATCCTAGCACTTAGGGAGGCCAAGGTGGGTGGATCATGAGGTCAAGAGATCAAGACCATCCCGGCCAACAAGGTAAAATCACATCTCTACTAAAAATACAAAAATTAGCTGGATGTGGTGGCATGCATCTGTGGACCCAGCTACTCAGGAGGATAAGGCAGGAGAATCACTTGAACCCAGGAGGTGGAGGTGGCAGTGAGCAGAGATCATATCATTGCACACCTGTATGGTGACAGAGTGAGACTCTGTCTCAAAAACAAAAAAACAAAAAAAAGAAATCACAAATTCGTATCAGTCACATTAAATCTAACTAATCAGATGTCAACATAAATATTCTAGAAAGTAAAGAACGTACAAGTAAGTTGAAAGGCTTCCCATATTCATGGATAGGAAGACTAAACCTAACTAACACACAATACTACACACATGATCTACAGACTAACAACAACTGCTACCAAACTGGCAATAGCCATCTGTGCAGAAATGGAAAAGATAATCCTAAGATTTTAATGAACTTTTATGTGCCTCAAATAGCCATGGCAATATTGAAAAAGAATAGTGTTGAAAGATGCACATTCATGAGATTGAAATCTAAAAATAAAAAAATTTAAAAAAAAAGAAAAATTCAGACACCATGCTTCTACTGTGGGGGACACCCATAAGTATCACAGATATACAATTGAGAGCACAGAATTAAATGCATACATACAGAGTCAGCTGATCTTCAACAAAGGTGCCAAGAATACACAATGGGGAAAGGAAAACAACTTCCACAAATGATGGTAAAACTGCATATTCTCATTCACATGAAGAAATGGAATGCTGACAGCGTGCTCAAGGCTGTGTTTCTCCCTCCATTTCGAAGACACTGGAGCTTTTCAGTGAGCCCACAGTGAATTTTCATTCTGTCCTCCATGCCCAGGGAGCATGATACCAGAGGTAAACAGCAAGGACAGACAAATGAATGTCCTGCCATGAAACCTAAGTTCATAAGGTGTGGATCAACCTCTCCTATGCATCTGGGCACACTGCAGAAGAGTTTTATATTCAGGATTAAGTAACTGCCTGTGACAGAACTATGTCCCAAACCAAAGGCTGTGACATTTTGCAGTGGCACAGGCAGAAAAGAGCAGGTATTCTCCAAAAAATCATCTTTAAATAATAAACCAAGAAGAGGTGATTGAAAATACAGGATACTCAAAAGCCCATGAACATAGTACTCCTCATGATGATGACATTAAAGTCTGAAAATAACAAACGTGGCTTATATTTACTTTTCCTTTTTCTCTTTCTACACCCTCCCTAAGCCTCCCAAGCAGCAGGTATAACATGAAGGTTCTTGGAAATGCTGTTTTATTAGACCCCATCTGAAGTCTTGGAAAGGCATCCTCTTCCCTGCTGAGATTTTCCAAAATCCACTCTTTAAAACCACCAACATCAGGATAAGTCAGTGAGAGGTGCACTCACTTCTCCTCCTCCCGGTGAAGACTCACTGGCTCACACAAAATCTCCTGGTTGGTCCTCTGGGTTCACACACATTTCTACAGCCCCTCTGGTCATACCTATACACTTGCAAAATCATTTGCTCTCAACAGACCCCCAACATTTTTTAACAGGAATCCAGATTAAGGTTTCTATATATTCAAGCCAGCAAATTTGTTTCTCAGAAAATGAGTTAGTTCAAGGTACGTACCCAGGACAGGTGATGGTAAAATCTGTAATGAGACAAAAGAAGATGCTATGAGGATCAGATCAATTCTGCTGCCCCCTTACACAGATCCGTTCGTCTGTTGATGACTTCAGAAAACTACTTTTGAAACAGTGGTTGAGTCCATATCAAAGACAAAACACTCTAGCATAGAGGACATGCATGGAAAAGACAAGAGCTTTTCTCACAGAATTTCTTTGAAGTTGATTTAGATTGGTAAACTCACAATGCCTAATTCGAAGAGGAAACTGGTGTGGACGAAAATGCCTCTGCATTACAGTTGATGATGGATGCTGTCATTCAAAAACATCCTACCATGTCATGTATTAGATGGGAAGACATTCCCAGTGAACTCCACCCCAAGAAGGACTATTGTCTATGTTGTACATAATGTGTCCCATCATATCCTTATACCAAAATTAATTGAGAGGGAAAGAAATCAGGTGAAGGAAATAGTGTATACAGTGGTCCATTTTTAAGACAAAGTGCCTTGAAGTTGTTTAGCTCAGCAAAGCACAGAAGAAATACTAGGCTCATGGTTGGATGGGCAATGCCGGCTTGTTGGGTCCCCCTTCCACCTCGCTTAGTTGTCCTCACTTTAACAAAGAAGTACAGTCTAAGTTAAAAGTTCACTAGCCTGCAAAATAGCTTGCTTGGTCTGTTCTTCTCAGCCTGCCCAGCTACTTAGGTCACAAGTCAAATACTTGAAGAGCTCCTAAGCTGACTAGGATGGCAATGCATTGTGGGCTTCCACAAAATGCAGTAAGACAACCATAAATATATATATATATATATATATATATATATATATAAATAAAAATATATTTATATTTTATTATATTATATTATATATTATATATTATATTATTATATAATATATATTATATTATATAATATATATATTATATTATATAAAAATATATTATATTTTTATTTTTATATATATATATATATATCTTGCAAGACCATCATTAAAATTCTCACTTTCTCTGTTCTGCAGGCCTCTGACTCCATTCTTTGGGTTTCAATGGGTGAGTTTGTTTCTCACATCAGGAAAGCACCATTTCCTTAGAATGCAAAGAAAGGGAGTCTTACCTGGGCATCATCATTATCTTCCTCACTTGTTGGTAGAGATTTTAAACTCAGGCTGTCCTCAGGGGGGCCTAAAAGGACACAGAGTTAATGTCAGTGCCCTGGTGGTTGGAGACTGTGGGTCCCTCAGGGAGCTTTGCTGGATGCGGCATATGGAGCGTGGGACTGAAGATTCTGAGACCATCTCAGAGAAACAACTATGTTCAACTAGTGAGCATGAGGGAGTCTCACCAGATATCTCGCATCTTAGTCAGTGCCTGGACCTAATAAGACTCTGCATTCCCAAGTCAAAGATCAAGGCTTTGATGTTTGCTGTGACATAGACAGGAAAAACTGATCTTCTGGTAACCATTAAACACCAGAGCAAGAAAAAAAATGGTTACAAACACAGCACACAAAGCCCATGGAGGCAAATGACCTCATCTCTATCTTATTAAAATACAAAAGGAACAAGTCACACTTCTACACATATTTCCTTTGGTTCTGATTTCACTGCCCTTTTCCTGATTTCCAAAGCAACAAGTGTCACCCAACTGCTCCCAGAGATCCTCCTAGACTATCATGCTCTACCTGCAGGTCTGCCTCATTGCAGCTGCCCTCATGGACGGTGTCCATTGGCCAATCTTTAAAGACAAAAACTCCACAAAAAGTTATTCCAGAGAGCAACTCACCCACCCTCCTACTCCAGGTGAGGCCACACTGGGTTGTACGAGATCACTCTGCCCTTCCCTCGGTGTTGTCAGACTCTCCCTGGGCTCTGGGGAGTCAGAGGTCTCTAGAAAGGCATTGCTCACACTTGCCAGCCTTCAAGTGAGAAAGAGGAACTGAAGGAACCACCTTTCAACTTTTTCCTTCCAATGGCCCATTATAGGTCTCACCTCCAATCTCACAGCCCTGAGATTCCCATTTTAAGGTGCACACTTTGAGTTAGAGGAGTTCAATAATCAGCCCCTCAGCCAGGCTTACAGCAGATGTGAAAAAACATTCTGCGGGGATGGAAATCTCTCTGCTGCATGAACAGAAGGCTACTGGGGGATTGCATGGTGGCTGTTGTGAAGTTCTGAATTTTTTTTTTTTCGAGACAGAGTTTCACTCTTGCTGCCCAGGCTGGAGTACAATGGCATGATCTCGGCTCACTGCAACCTCTGCCTCCCGGACTCAGGCGATTCTTCTGTCTCAGTCTCCTGAGTAGCCGGGTTCACAGGCATGCACCACCACACATGGGCTAATTTTTGCATTTTTAGAAGAGATGGGGTTTCACCATGTTGGCCAGGTTGGTCTCGAACTCCTGACCTCAGCTGATCCACCCACCCCGGCCTCCCACAGTGCTGGAATTACAGGTATGAGACGCCACGCCCAGCCCTGAACTTTTAATTGTAAATATTTAAATGTATTTAAATATGAAGAGGCACATATATGACCGAGAACTGCACTAGACGGCACAGGAGACCCAGACATGAGGAAGACATGACTCCCCTCGCCTGGTGTTTTCTTGCAAAATAGTTCGCAGCTCTGCTCCTACCATACATTTATGGTTACTTAGTGAACATCTGCAAAAGGTCCAGTCACTGTGTGGGGCTGGGGATATAACAATGAGGACAACATCCAGGTACAGAGGGATGCCTCCAGGGGGGACACATGCACACAAGGGAAGAGCGTGGCCCTGCACACCCTGTCTAGACAGGATCAGAGAAGCAGGAGCCGAGGGCCAGAGGCACCTCACTGTCCTCAAGAGCTCAACCTCATCTCCAGGGACCCTGACTCAGGAGCTGGGGCAGGCTCCAGGATTGGTGTAGGGCTCAACAGGCTGGACAGACTGAGAAGGGAACATTTCCACACCTGCGCTAGATCCCAGCCCAGGGCTGACCTAGAACTCATCCCAGGGATGTGTTCACCGCAATGCCCATGGGGCCTAACATGTTCTCCCCAGGACTGACCTCTGGGATAAGGACTAATGAGGAAGACACAGTCATTGCCCTGGCAGGAAATGCCCATAGCCAGGGTTCCTCTATCCAACCTGTGGGAAGACACAACACAGATAGAGTTTGACACTGAAGATTCCAAACCTTCTATAAAATAAATGGAAACTGATGTGTTCTGGATTCCACAGAAGAGTTGCAAGGATGAGCTGGACTCTGGAATCCGTCACCATCCCTTTGCTGAGCTCCTGGTGCACTGGAACTCATGTCCCTCCCCACCTCCCCTGCTACTCGGGAGTGCTGCAGCTACAGGCCCAGTGTTAGGGGGTCTGTCCCATTGAAACACATTTCAGCCAGGCACGGTGGCTCACACCTGTAATCCCAGCATTTTGGGAGGCCGAGGCGAGTGGATCACCTGATGTCAGAAGTTCGAGACCAGCCTGGCCAACATGCAGAAACCTCGTCTCTATTACAAATACAAAAATTAGCTGGGCATGCTGGCCCATGCCTGTAATTCCAGCTACTCAGCAGACTGAGGCAGGAGAATTACTTGAACTTGGGAGGTGGACGTTGCAGTGAGCTGAGATCGCACCACTGCACTCCAGCCAGTGAGATCCCACCACTCACTCCAGAGTGAGACTCCATCTCAAAAAAAAAAAAAAAAAAGACCACATACACATATTTCTGGGCCAGAAAACCCTTGGCCAACAGTGTCTCCTCAAGGACCATCCCTCAAGTGACTTCCAGAAGAGGTGAAAAAGAAAAACTCATCTGTTCCAGCCCCAGGAAGATCAGGCGTGGGACCTGTCTGTGTCTGTCCTGACCCTGAAGTCCATCCCTGCTGACTTGTGTCCTGTCTGCTCTGTGTCAGACAAGTGGGGACCTGATTCCTGTTCTGACCCCTCACCAATTTCTGCTGGTGTCACTGCCATCATTGCACAAAGAGATGGAGATGACAAGAGAAAGCAATGAAACTCCATTCTTGAGGCATTTAGGATGATGTCCACACCATGCTCTCGGCAGGCAGGAAGGCCAGGTCCTGCTCACTCCTACTCAGAAGGGGTCTCAAAGGTATGAGTACTCACCCTGTGATATTTCTCCTCGGCTCTTCCCTTTTTTCTTTTTTTTGAGACGGAGTCTAGCTCAGTCACTCAGGCTGGAGTGCAATGGTTCGATCTCGGCTCACTGTAACCTCTGCCTCCTGGGTACAAGTGATTCTGATGCCTCAGCCTCCTGAGTAGCTGGCATTACCGGCACCTGCCACCACTCCCAGCTCATTTTTGCATTTTCAGTAGAGACAGGGTTTCTCCAGTTTGGCCAGGCTGGTTTCGAACTCCTAACCTCAGACAATCCATCCACCTCCTAATTTTTTTTTTTTTTATTTAAGTTCTGCGATACATGTGCAGGATGTACAGGTTGCTTACATGGGTAAAAGTGTGCCATGGTGCTTTGCTGCACCTGTCAACCCATCACCTAAGTATTAAGTCCTGCATGCATTAGGTGTTTATCCAGATGCTCTCCCTTCCCCTGCCCACTGACAGGCCCCAGTGTGTGTCATTCGCCTCTCTAACACTGTACATATGCTAAGACCACTCCCTTGCTGATGACAAGTCTAAGTGATGGGTTGTGGGAGACTCTCTTGCCTGTTTTTGTCTGGAGAGACTGCCTGGCTTCAGGTTCCTGATAGGAGTGAGGACCTGGAGTGCAGTGTGAGAAACAGATGGCTCAGTGAAGAGCTGTGATCATCCACTAGAGTCCCTGGAGACAGCCATATCATTTAGACGGTGTGGGTTTGTGTGCAGGAGGGCTGGAAGGTAGCTAGGGGTGAATCAATGTGTAGTGATTGTGAGTGTGTCTGTAAATGTGTGTTTTATCCCTAAAATGTGGCCCACATGCCCAGCACAGTACAAGTGTCACTTTTCTTGAATTCCTGGTCTATGTGGTCCTCTCACCTCAGCCTCCCAAGTCATGTCATTCTTCTAATAGAAAGGAAGAGAAACTTCAGCACCACCATACACTTTACATAAGTGACCTCTTTCTTCTCTCACCACAGCTGTACCTGAAACTCAGTTTAATATCCCTACTCCTTAGATGGAGAGAGTGCAGAAAGGAGTGAACCCAGATTTTGACCTCCTGAATGGAAGAGGCAAAAGTGAACCCAGAAATGGGTCCCAATGTTGATGGTCTGTATGACTCAACTGTGTTATCACTCAGGCTTGGTGATAAGACCCCACACCAGGGAGTTCCAGCACGTATGTGTGCCCCTGGAACTGTGTGGCCTATAACCTGCCAAACTTTGCCCATCATCAACTGGGGCCCCAGTGGTCACATAACCCTGGGTAGCAAAAGGTACAGGGAACAAGAGATGTTGGCATGGACATTACTGTGAAATACACATAGAAAGCCCACAGGCTTCTGGTCAGCTCACAGATTCTGAGAAGTGTAAGGGATCATGTAGAACAGTGCAGGTCAACATCTGTCAGTGCTGGGCTCATTCCTCAGCACTTGGTCAAAGCAGGGAAGATCAGGAAGATACTGCATTGTATTTCATAATACGACTACCTCAAGCCTTAGAAATGCTCCAATCCATGGCTGGGTGTGGTGGCTCAAACCTGTAATCCCAGCATTTTGGGAGGCCAAGGTAGTAGATCACCTGAGGTCAGGAGTTTGAGACCAGCCTGGCCAACATGGTGAAAGCCTGTCTCTACTAAAAATGCAAAAATTAGCCAGGCATGGTGGCCCATACCTGTAATCACAGCTACTTGGGAGACTGAGGCTGCAGAATCGCTTGAACCTGAGAGGTGGAGGTTGCAGTGAGCTAAGATTGAGCCACTGCACACTCCAGCCTGGGTGACAGAGTGAGACTCTATCTCCAAAAAATAAAGAAATAAATAAAAAGAGATGCTCCAATCCATAGCAGACAGACAAGGGCCAGTGCCACATCAGAACTCAGGACAACATTATCATTAGCCTGGTGCCCATCACCCTCACTGGAGACCTCCTGCACAGCTGGGTGAGTGAGGCTCAGCACTCGCCAGGTACTGATCCCCATGATGGACTGTCCCACTGTCGGGGGCTGGGGCGAGCATGAGCAGCCACTGACTCAGTGGACGCACACACAGTGTAAAGAAATGGAAGATGTGGGCTGGGCGCGGTGGCTCATGCCTATAATCCCAGCACTTTGGGAGGCTGAGGCTGGTGGATCACAAGGTGAGGAAATTGTGGCCGTTCTGGCAAACACGGTGAAACCCCGTCTCTACTAAAAATACAAAAACATAACCAGGTGTAGTGGCGGGCAACTGTAGTCCCTATTCAGGAGGCTGAGGTTAAAGAATCACTTGAACCCAGGAAACACAGGTTGCAGTGATCTGAGATCACACCACTGCACTCCAGCCAGGGCAACAGACCAAGACTCCATCTAAATAAATAAATAAATAAAAATTTTAAAAAATAAGCTACCTTAAGGGATGGTAGAAAAGAAACAATCTGACCCTTACCTGGTTCCTCTATTTAGGTACCAAACTGGCCAGATACGTAAGCTAGAGAATGGGATGGGGATACCAAAATTGGGGTATTTGAATTTTCATTGAAAAAAGGGCTCTCCCTTTTCTAGATCAAAAAAGCCTCAATGACAAAGACAAGAGGCAGAGTCAGCCTTTGCCCCCATGCCCCAGATCTGGGAAAGCTGGCTATGGGCAGGAGGGAGCTGGAAGCTGAGGATGTCTCTGGGGATGAGGCTATGGGAAGGGGGTGAGGGTGGCCACGGGTGTGCCAGAGAGTAAACGGCACCCGTGGCTTTTTTACCTGTGGGCATCTTTTGGTTGCCGATGTGCTGCAGTTCGTGGCCCTCCGTGGCTCCCACATCCAGCTTGCCAGGCTCTACAGTAGTGGATGCTGATGTTGCAGCAGCCACAGCCTCATAAATAACAGATTCATAACAGGGTGCCACCTTCCCCCTGCACCAGCTACAGCTGGAGTTGATACAACAGGTCAGTATACACCCCATGGGGCACCCACACTCCTCTCCACTCCTGCCTGAGACTTCGATGAAACTGAAATGGTGCTGTCCTAGCAGCCACACTACTGAGGCTGGCACAGCACTTGTAGAAGCAGCCTGACCCCAGGCAGATCTGGGGCCTCAGCCCTTACTCTGCCGCCACTTCCCAAACTGGCTGATCTATGAGGTCGGGGACCTGCTGTCTTCTTTGAAAAATAAATGAACACGACAAGCGCCGAGAGGCACAAAAACTGCCGTGAGACAGCACAGTCGGAGCTCCTCCTCCTTACACTACCAGCTACCGACGGAGGGTTGCTGGCCCTGGCTGATGCCTATAACCACAAAGCTTCCTATGTCACCTGCTTACCAGGAAACAGCCAGGTCAGGCTAGTGACTCACAATGTCCAGCCCCACAGCCCCACACAATGCCTCACAATGCCCATCCCTGCTGCTGCCCACCTTGTGGCCACCCTGCCCCTCTGTGGTGACGGCACTACTCAGCCTTTTATTCACCCTGGGCTGCCTGAGCTTTCCAGTCCTGAGGAAAGTGCGGGGGAGTTATTACTGGAAGTCACCCTTGGCAAGAAACTCAGAGGTGGCGGCGCCTGTAGTACCAGGTACTCGGGAGGCTGAGACAGGAGAATGGCGTAAACCCGGGAGGCGGAGCTTGCAGTGAGCTAAGATCCGGCCACTGCACTCCAGCCCGGGCAAGAGAGCCAGACTCCGTCTCAAAAAAAAAAAAAAAAAAGAAAACCCTGGTACAACTAGGCACGGTGGCTCGTGCCTGTAATCCTAGCACTTTGGGAGCCTGACGGGGGTGGATCACTAACCCCATCTCTACTAAAAATATAAAAATTAGCCTGGCATGGTAGCAGGCGCTTGTAGTCCCATCCACTCAAGAGTCTGAGGCAGGAGAATTGTTTGAACCTGGGAGTTACAGGTTGCAGTGAGCCAAGATCATGCCATTGAACTCCAGCCTGGGCCAAAGAGAGAGATTCTGTCTCAAAAAAAAAAAAAAAAAAAAAGAGAGAGAGAGACATTATGTTCATCTGAAAGAACAGGTAAGGCTAAAGGTAGTGGAAATGACTGCAGTGGATGGAAAAGTCTTGTGATCATTTGGGAGAGAGAACAGGAAGCGCTAGATGATTAGATGTGGAAGAACAGGGCAAGTAAATGGAAAAACAGGCTGCTGAGGCTCTAGTTTGAAGGACTGGGTAAATAGCAATGACTTTCTCCTACACAGAGAATGTAGGAAGAGGAATAGGTAAGTTTTCAGTTTCAGGATAGTTTTCAGTTGGGTGTAATGACTCACGCCTGTTATCCCAGCACTTTGGGAGGCCGAGCTGGGCGGATTATGAGGTCAGGGGTTTGAGACCAGCCTGGCCAACATGGCGAAACCGCATCTCTACTAAAATTACAAAAATTAGCCAGGTGCGATGGCGGGTGCCTGTAGTCCCAGCTTCTCAGGAGAATAAGGCCGGAGACTCACTTGGACCCAGGTCGTGGAGTTTGCAGTGAGCCGAGATCGTGCCACTGCACTCTAGCCTGAGTGACAGAGCGACACTGCGTCTCAAAAAAAAAAAAAAAAAGACATAGCTTTGGACTCTTAAGTATTGCATTCAAATGGAGCTCTCTGGTAGAAAGTTAGATAGAAACCTCTGTAGGATAACTCCATTCTGTGACATCAAAAGTCACGTTTTTTAAAAAAACACATACACAGTCAAACCATTACAGAAATTTCCTAAAATTTGCATACTAAAATATGACAACTTTTTAGTTATTACTTTCCTTTTTTTTTTTTTTTTTTGAGACAGTCTTTGCTCTGTCACCCAGGCTGGGGTGCAGTGGCACGATCTCAGCTCACAGCAAGCTGTGCCTCCTGGGTTTACGCCATTCTCCTGCCTCAGCCTCCCAGGTATCTGGGACTACAGGCGTCCGCCACCTCGCCTGGCTAGTTTTTTGTACTTTTGTTTTAGTAGAGACGGGATTTCACTGTGTTAGCCAGGATGGTCTCGATCTCCTGACCTCATGATCCGCCCGTCTCGGCCTCCCAAAGTGCTGGGATTACAGGTTTGAGCCACCGCGCCCGGCCTAGTTATTACTTTCTTAGAGCAACTTTGAATTTACAATCGTAGTGAATGAGGTGTCATGTAAAATAAAGCTGCTATATAAAAATGACATTTAAATTTTTTTGTCATCAGAACATATAAAAAACAATTGCAGCCATGGGTATGGCAGGGATTGCTTTAAAAAGCTGTGTCTAATGAGGGGAGCTGGAAAGAAAGGAGACTTGGGGGCCAGGTGTGGTGACTCACACCCGTAATCCCAACATTTTGGGAGGCCTCCGCAGGCGGATCACCTGAGGTCAGGAGGAGTTTGAGACCAGCCTTGCCAACATGGCAAAACCCCGTCTCTACTAAAAATACAAAAATTACCTCAGTGTTGCAGTGGGCACCTACAATCCCAGCTATTCGGGTGGCTCAGGCAGGAGAATTGCTTGAACCCAGGACACGGATGTTGCAGTGAGCTAAGATGGTGCCACTGCACTCCAGCATGGGTGACAGAGCAAGACTCTGTCTAAAAAACAAAATGAAAAGAAAGAAGACTTGGGGAATAGGGAGGTTTAAGTGGCATTCAGTAAAGCCTATAAATGTGAGCAGTGAGAGTTAGGGTACCTGAGTGTTCATCAGAAATGGCTGATCGGGTGAGTCTCATCACAATGGAGCTGGTGTCTGCTTCTCATTTCTCTAATGGCCGTACCTAGCACAGTACCTGATCAATAGGGACTCAACACATAATACCCCGATGAACACAGAAAAATTCTGCCAGTTCAAAACTATGTCCATACCCACCAACTTCTTTCACTTACTGTAATGTTTTCAAGTTCATCCCTCCTGTGGCCTGTATCCATAGTTTCTTTTCTTTGTATAACTGAGCAGCACTCCACTGTATGCACAGACCACATGGGTCTATCTATTCTCCAGCTGACGGACACTTGGGTTGTTTCCAGTTGTTGCCTGGAAAGAGTGAGGTTGTTGAGAACATTTATGTATACATCTTTTTGAACACATGCTTTCATTTCTTCTAGATAAATTCCTAGCACTGGAATTGCTAGGTCAAATAGCTAGTTTATGCTTAACTTCTTTTTTTGCTTTCTTATTCGTAGAAAATATTATACTGATACATAACATTGAACATTTTTATGAGGCGCATGTACTGTTTGGTTCCCTGCATCCAACATGTCATCATTAAGACAGTGAATTTGGAGTATGGCCTTGAGTATTTACCATTTCTATGTGTTGAGTATATTTGAAGTTCTCTCTTATAGCTATTTTGAAATATACAATACATTATTGCTAGCCATAGCCACCCTACTCTGCTATCCAACATTAGAACACACTCCTTGCATCTAACTGTAGGTGTGTATTCATTGACCAACCTCTCTGCATTCCCTTCTTATACCCGGAGGAGAGAGGAAGGAGGGAAAGGAGCTGTGGGTGGCTGAATTAGGGCCCAGGGATGGCTGTGTCCCAGTCCCGGGACCTGTCCATGTGCAGTATTGTGTGGCCACAGGGACTTTACAGATGTGAGGATGTGAAGGAGCCTGAGGTGGAAGATGATCCTGGGTTATCTGGGTGGGTCCAAGGTGGGGTCTTTATAAGGGAAAGAAGGAGGCAGGAGGATCAGAGTGAGAGCAGGTGTGGGGGTGGAGGGAAAGAAAGGGAGAGAAAGAGGGAGGGTGAGAGAAGACGGTGGGGAGAGAGAGAGAAGCGTGGGAGAGAGACTTGAAGATGCTGAGCTCTGGCTTTGAAGTTGGAGGAAGGGGCCAGGAGCCCAGGGTGTCCTCTAGAAGCTGGAAAAATCCTGGAAATGGATTCTCCCCAGAGCCCTCAGAAGGAGCCTGGCCTAACTGGCACCCTGATTTTAGCACTCTAGGATTCATTTTGGACGTCTGACCCCACACCAGGGAGAGAATCAACACGTAATGCTTTAAGCCTCTAAATTAGCAGTCATTTGTGACAGCAGCCACAGGAAAGTCAAACAGGAGCCATCGGAGAGACTCCCTAGGATGCCCTGAGTGTCCTTCCTTGGCCCCACCATCAGAAACACTGGCCTGACCACTGGTGGTGCCCCCACCCCTCTAACACCCTGCTCAGCAGGAACCATGCAGGAGGGGCTGGGTGTGGCTGGGCCATGCTCTCCCCCTACACCTTCTTCTCAGAGAGCAGCTGGAGCCCCAGACCCAGGGAGCCTCACAGAGAAATTCCCATCACAGGACCTGGTTATCCATCTGAGGCTCAGGATCCAATGGAGAAGTGTTTCCCAAAAATGATGCTTCCTCCAAAGATGGTCAGTGACTTTCTGTGCCAAACATCTGAGAAAATCTCCATGTCCTAGGGCTGCCAGGCAGTCACCTGTGCACACGTCAGAGCCCAAATCCCATCAGTAGTGAGGCCTTGGGTAAAACACATCCCCACTTTTAATTATGATGAGCTGCCTGGCCTCAGCATTGAAAACACCAACTTCCTTCAAGCAAACACTTGTTTAATCTCTTAGAAATGATGGAGCACACCAGCCTGAACAATTGTGAAAACCTGTCTCTAATAAAAATACAAACATTAGCTGGGTGTTGTAGCATGTATCTGTAATCCCAGCTACTCAGGAGGCTGAGGCAGGAGAACTCGTTGAACTGGGGAGGCAGAGGTTATGGTGAGCTAAGATCGTGCCATTGCACTCCAGCCTGGGCGAGAGCGAGACTCCATCTAAAAAAAAAGAAAGAAAGAAATGATGGAGCACCTATTGCCGTTCTTGCACTGGTTCCTGGGGAGCTCACAGCCTATCTTTTACAAGTGTCCTGAGCCTCTTGCAGGCCTTTCATGTGTGTTTCCTTCCTGACTTCCTCCTATTTTTCTCACACCTCTGAACCTGCTGTCAGGTGAAAAATCAAAGTGGGCTCCAAATTTAAGAGCTCATGAATTTGATGGTGTGGGAGCATCCTAGACAGTCCAGCCCTTGGGGGTGGGGAGTTGGGCAGAGAGGAAGGACGGCATTCCAGGGGCCAGAGCCAGAAGCACAGGGAATCCAGGCCTAGAGTAGGATTTCCAGGCTGAGGAAAGAGAGGCTGTGGGTCAGGGGAAGGTCCAGACCAGGACAGAGACAGAGGGTGTATCTGGAGGCTCAGCCAGAAATAGCTCCCTCCAGAACACAGGCAGCGAGTTGGAGGGTGAGCTGCAAGGAGGAAGGGGAGGTGGGAGAGAATGAATGGACCGGTGTTCAGTGAGCCGACTCCTCCTATCCTGGCCTATTTCCCCAGGGGACACGCCTGGGAGCCTGTGATCCTCTCCTCCAGGCTGCTTTCCCACTGGTGCCAGGATTCCCCCAACGCCACACTGAGCACCCAGGAGAAGCATCAAATTGTATGAGAGATAAGAAATGAAGAGAGGGAGCAGGATTTCTGGTTGACAAAGGATGTTTGAGGGTTTTCTGGGTACAAGGAGAAGGGCTGGATGGCTTCGGATGCAGAGAGACCTCTCCCCTGGGATCCTGCAGCTCCAGGCCCCTGTGGGTGGGGTGAGGGTTGGGAACCTATGAACATTCTGCAGGGGCCACTGTCTTTCTCCACGGTGCTCCCGTCATGCGTGACCTGGCAGCTGAAGGTGTTGTGGGATCTCCACTGCTTGGGCGTCAGGCTCAGGTAGCCGCTGGCCACGTATTTGTTGCTCTGTTGGGAGGGCACAGTCATCTCCACGCTCTGGGTGATGGGGGTACCATCTGCCTTCCAGGTCACTGTCAAGATTCCCGGATAGAAGTCACTCATGAGACACACCAGTGTGGCCTTGTTGGCTTGCATCTCCTCAGAAGATGGCGGAAACAGTGACTGAGCGGATGGCCTTGGGCTGATCTGTGTGGACAGAGGAGGGGGTGAGAGATGGCAGAGGTAGCGTGGGGTGCTGTGGAGCACCTCTCTCTGTCTAAAGTCTCTGGGAGGGTTCATGGTGTGGCCATCTGGTCCACCCAGGGTCTCTCCCTCCCTCTTAATTCCCTCCTTTCCACTAGAGCCCTCTGGAGAGCAGACAACCCTCCACCTTCCTAGGGGACTTCCCAAGTCACCTTTGCCAGGTGTCCTGGCCCAGTCATTTCCTTTGCAGCCTCAGTTTCCCTGTGTGTACCCACAGCAGGCTGTGCTCCCTCCTTCTTGGTTTCTGGAGTCTAAGTTTGGAATCTAGGGGTCTCTCCCACAGCACACAAAACTGTCCTGGCAGGGTGTGGGGAGGCCTAAGCCTGGCATGGCCTGGAGCTTCCTGTCCCCTGGGACACCTGGCCCACTCACCTCTCCTGGTGAAGCACGGGCTCCACCCAGACAAACCCTGGGGCTCTGCCGTCGACCCCGTCCCACCAGCCCGACCACAGGACCCTTCACATCGGCTGGGTTCTTGGGGCTGCTTGCCCAGACTGAGCGTGGTGGCACACACCTACAGTCCCAGCTACTTGGGAGGCTGAAGCAGGAGAATCACTTCAACCCAGGAGGTAGAGGTTTCAGTGAGCCAAGATTGTGCCACTGCAGTCCAGCCTGGGTGACAGAGCAGGACTCTGTCTTAAAAACATTAAAAAAAAAAACAAAAAGGCTCAAATGTGTCCTCTGAAAAGTGTGTTGGGTCTGTCAGTATACAGTATATAAAATGTATGAAAGGTAGCCTGTTCCAGAGTTAAGTTTGGAAAGCTGAGGACCATCTGCATATACACAGCACGCCCTTTCCCTGCACCACAGTATCTTCAAAAATTCTTCCCTCCAATCCTTTTTTTTTTTTTTTTGAAGACAGGGTCTTACTCTGTCACCCAGGCTGGAGTGCAGTGGCATGATCACAGCTCACTGCAGCCTTGACCTCCTCAAGCGATCCTCCCATCTCAGCCTCATGAGTAGCTGGGATTATAGGCGTGAGCCACTACACCCAGTTAGTTTTTTTTAATTTTTATTTTTAGAGATGGGGTCCCACAATGTTGCCCAGCTCATCTGGAACTCCTGCATACAAGCAATCCACCCACCTTGGCCTCCCAAAATGCTGAGATTACAGGCATGAACCACCACACCTGGCCTCCAATCTCTTCAAATTTCAGAACCTTACCTTTCTATCACTGTAACACTATTTCCCTCACAGCATGCATGGTTATTATCAAGAAAGGCAGAAAGGGTGAAGATTTCTAGCATTTCTCTCTCAGTCCCATTTGGTGCTTACATCTTATTTTGGGTTGCACTTGACATCTTGACATATGGAGTACTTGTCAGGCTTACAACAGCCTTAGGGTGATCATGTGGGTAATCTTGATGAGAGACATGATCATTAAATTCTAACCAAAATGTAGCATCCAAACATAAGACAAATATTTACAAGTGATAAATCCTGCATGAAAGAGAAGATAACGGTGCCCACCTCTGATAATCTGTCCCAAACCAAGGCAGTAAAATTCCTGCAAAGAAAAAAAACAAAAGCATGTCTGCTGGTTCCAGGCCTGTGTTAGAGAAGGCTCTTTCTAGGGGCACCAGAGGGAATGGAGTGTAATTCAAACTGGAAGGCTTTTAAAGTGAGCTAGCTCACCTATTGAGGTTATACCTTTTAACTCCACTCCACTGCAGTAGTCAGGACTCGTTCCAAGTGACAGAAACCCCACTCAAACTAGCTTAAGCCTAAAGACAGATTTATGGACTGTCTCATGGAATTCATAAACAAGATAGTTCTGACTATCTCTCAGAACTCATTGGCTTTAAGAACTCTGTGGAGCCAGAGACTCAAACACCACTCTCTTCTCTTGTCATTTCTCCGTTTCTTTGAGATTTGTCCTTATTTCTCAGCAATTCCCCCAACCCTCTAGTTCACATAATCTGAAGCATGGTTACAGGGAGCTCCTATATTTTGTATTTTGCAATCAGAGAACCTGGTTCAACTCTCTTTCTGTCTCCGTTTGAAAAATCTGTGTAAGGACATTTATTGGACTGGCCTGGGCAGGTGCGTTCCCCTGAATCAATCAGCACTGGGCATATGACAAGTTCACATAATAATCGAGCAACCTAGAAAAAGGAAGTAAGGAGCAGAGGCAGCCCTTAGAAGGCAAGTAATGCCAGAACGACATTCCCATGGGTGTTCTCTGAATCAAAAACCCTACCATTCTGATGTTTTCTTTTGCATTCATTAATATTTGTGTGAGTCTGGAGAAATATACCATGTTCATGGATTGGAATACTCAGTATCATAAACATCAGTTCTCCTCAAAGTGATTTGTAGATTACATGTAATTCTTATCAAAATCCAAACAGATTTCTTTCTTTTCTTATTTATTTATTTACTTATTTATTTAGAGACAGAGTCTCGCTCTGTCACCCAGGCTGGAGTGCAGTGGCACAATCTGGGCTCACTGCAAGCTCTGCCTCCCGCATTCACGCCACTCTCCTGCCTCAGTCTCACAAGTAGCTGGGACCACAGGTGCCCCCCACGACACCCGGCTTTCTTTTTTTCTTTTGTATTTTTGGTAGAGATGGGGCTTCATGGTTTTAGCCAGAATGGTCTCGAGTTCCTGACTTTGTGACCTGCCTGCCTCGGCCTCCCAAAGTGCTGGGATTACAGATGTGAGCCACTGCGTCCAGCGCTTTTTTTTTTTTTAAAACAAACAGTCATCATTAGGATGAATCTCAACATACTTCTTAATAAATACTGACAAGCTGATTCTAATTTTGTTTTTAGAAAGCGTCTTGCTCTGTTGTCTAAGCTGGAGTATAGTGGTGCAATTACAGCTCACTGAAGCCTCAAACTCCTGGGCTCAAGCAATCCTCCCACCTCAGTCTCTCCAAGTGCTAGGATTAAAGATGTCTGCCACCACGCCCGGCTAATTCTAAATTTATATGAAAATGCAGGCTGGGTGTGGTGGCTCACATCTGTAATCACAAAACTTTAGGAAGCAGAGGCAGGTGAATCACCTGAGGTCAAGAGTTCCAGATCAGCCTGGCCAACACAGCAAACCCCGTCTCTACTATAAAAACACAAAAAAGTTAGCCAAGTGTAGTGGCACCTGCCTGTAATCCCAGCTACTCAGGAGGCTGAGACAGGAGAAACACGTGAATCTGGGAGGCAGAGGTTGCAGTGAGCTGAGATTGCACCATTGTACTCCAGCCTGGGCAAAAAGAGCAAAACTCTGTCTCAAAGAAAAAAAAAAAAATGCAAAGGGCCAAGAATAGCCAAAATACTGGCTTGTTCTGAAATCTCTGGTCTATGAGATAATCCACTTTTTTTTTTTTTTTTTTTTTTTTGAGACAGAGTCTCTTCGCTCTGTTGCATAGGCTGCAGTTCATTGGTGTGATCTTGGTTCACTGCAAGCTCTGCCTCCTGGGCTCACGCCATTCTCCTGCCTCAACCTCTCAAGCAGCTGGGACAACAGGCACCCACCACCACCCTGGCTAATTTTTTGTGTTTTTAGTAGAGACAGGGTTTCACTGCGTTAGCCAGGATGGTCTCGATCTCCTGACCTCGTGATCTGCCCGCCTCTGCCTCCCAAAGTGCTGGGATTACAGGCATGAGCCACCGTGCCCGGCCAGACAAGATGATCCACTTCTTACTGACTTCAAGATGTGATAAAAGGCTTGGCACAGTGGCTTATGCCTGTAATGCCAACACTGGGAGGCTGAGGTGGGAGGATCACTTAAGGTCAGGAATTGGAGACCAGTCCAGGCAACATGGCAGGAGCTTGTTTCTGCAGAAAAAGTCAAAAAAAAAAAAAAAAGCTGGGCACGATGATACACACCTGTAGCCCCAGCTATCCAGGAGGCTGAGTCAGGATGATTATTTGAGCCCAGGATTTCAAGGCTATAGTGGCTGAGGTGGGCGGATCATGAGGTGAGGAGAGCAAGACCATCCTGGCCAACATGGTGAAACCCCGTCTCTACTGAAAATACAAAAAAATTAGCCAGGCGTGATGGCGGGTGCCTGTAGTCCCAGCTACTCGGGAGGCTGAGGCAAGAGAATCACTTGAACCCAGGAGGCGGACGGTATGCGCCTGTAATCTCAGTTACTGGGGAGGCTGAGGCACGAGAATTGCTTGAGTTCAGGAGACAGAGGTTGCAGTGAACTGACATCTCACCACTGCACTCCAGCCTGGGTGACAGAATGAGACTGCCTGAAAAAAACAAAACAAAACAAAACAAAAAATCAGTGCTATTTTATCTTAAGTGTTTTATGATTAAACGTCTACAATTGTCTTTTGCACTAAGTTCATTATTTTTATTGTATTAAACTTTAGATGCATGGGGCACATGTGCAGGTGTGTTCCATGAGTACACTGCAAAATGCTAAGGTTTGGGCTTCTAGTGAACCCATCACCCAAACACTGACCATAGTACCCAACGAGCAGTTTTTCAACCCTTTCCGCTCCTTCCCTCCCCACCTTTGGAGTTCCCAATGTCTGTTATTTCCATCTTTATGTCCATTCGAACCAAAGTTTAGCTATTTATTTATTAATTTATTTTTGAGACGGAGTCTCACTCCTTCACCCTGGCTGGAGGGCAGTGGCTCCATCTCAGCTCACTGCAACATTCGCCTCCTGGGTTCAAGCGATTCTCCTGTCTCAGCCTTCTGAGTAGCTGGGATTACAGGCACGCACCACCACACGGGGCAAATTTTTGCAATTTTAGTAGAAATGGGGTTCCAGCATGTTGGCCAGGCTGGTATCGAACTCCTGACCTCAGGTGATCCACCTGCTTTGCCCTCCCAGAGTGCTGGCATTATAGGTATGAGCCACTGCACCTCGCCTATTTTTAAATAATACTTAATTTTCTTTCATTTTGCTAATAATTTAGAGTACAATTATATAATGATGTTAACTTTTTTTGGGCGGTGGGATGGGGTCTCACTCTGTCACCCAGGCTGGAGTGCAATGGCTCAATCATGCTTCCCTGCTGCCTCAAATTCCTAGGGTCAAGTGATTCTCCCACCTCAGCCTCCCAAACAGCTGGGACCACAGGCACGCACCACCATGCCCAGCTCATTTTTCTATATTTGTGGAGACAGGGTCTTGCTATGTTGCCCAGGGGGGTGTCAAATTCCTGAGCTCAAGCAATCTGCTCGCCTTGGCTTCCCAAAGTGCTGGGATTATAGGCATAAACCACCGTCCCTGGCCTAATAATGTAGAATTTTACTTAATGCTTCATAATATCATTTCAAAAGTTTGTATTGGATATGTATTTAAATATGTAGTTTGATCTTTTGAAAAACATTTGAATTCCTAAGAGTATAAAATACTAGTTGTGCCCAGGAGGCGGAGGTTGCAATGAACAGAGATAACACTACTGTACTCCAGCTGGGGTGACGGAGCAAGACTCCAACTCAAAAAAAAAAAAAAACAGGCCAGGCGCGGTGACTCAAGCCTGTAATCCCAGCACTTTGGGAGGCCGAGACAGGCGGATCACGAGGTCAGGAGATCGAGACCATCCTGGCTAACACAATGAAACCCCGTCTCCACTAAAAATACAAAAAAATTAGCCGGGCGTGGTGGCGGCGCCTGTAGTCCCAGCTACTCGGGAGGCTGAGGCAGGAGAATGGCGGGAACCCGGGAGGCGGAGCTTGCAGTGAGGCGAGATCGTGCCACTGTACTCCAGCCTGGGCGACAGAGCGAGACTCCGCCTCAAAAAAAGAAAAAAAAAAATAGTTGTGTTAGGGTTCAAACCAGAGAAGCAGAACCAGTAAGAGAGATACACAGATTCAGAGATACATAAACATATAGTGACACACATCTGCATAGATATAGAAATGGATGGCTTCTAGCCGGGCACAGTGGCTCAAGCCTGTAATCCCAGCACTTTGGGAGGCTGAGGCAGGCAGATCACCTAACGTCAGGAGTTTGAGACCAGCCTGGCCAACATGATGAAACTCTGTTTCTAATAAAAATACAAAAATTAGCCAGGTGTGGTGGTGTAGGCCTGTAGTTCCAGCAAATCGGGAGGCTGAGACAGGAGAATTGCTTGAACCCGGGAGGCACAGATTGCAGTGAACCGAGATCGCGCCAGGGCCCTCCAGCCTGGGTGACAAAGCTAGACTCCATCTCTAACAAACAAACAAACAAACAAAAAAGCTATATACAGACATACATCTAGATAGATAGATAGATTGGTAAAACCTTGGCTTCTGCATTTGTGGGGTTGGCTAAGCAAGCCCAGAGTCCACAGGACTGGCTGTCAGGAAACGACAATCACCGGTGGGCTGGAGCCGCACAGGCAGGGCCAAAGCTTCTTTTTCACAGGCACTCAGGAAGAAAGATCCAGAGAGAAGGGAGCACAATGGTGGACTCAACTGCTATTTGAAGTCTGTGCTCCAGGAAGTCCTAAGCCCTCTCTTTTTTAAAAAAAGAAACATAAACTTTTTGGCTGGCTGTGGTGGCACAAGCTGTAGTCTCAGCTGCTCAGGAGGTTGAGGCAGGAGAATTGCTTGAGCACAGGAGTTAGAATCTAGCCTGAGCAGCATAACAAGACTTTGGCACTGCTGCACTCCAGCCTGGGTGACAGAGTGAGACCCTGTCTCAAAAAAAAAATAAGAAATATTTTCAAAATAAAACACTTTTAATGTTATTATTATTTTTTTCTTTAGCAGCACATTGGGAAGTTGAGTAAACTTTTAATTTTAAAACAGTTTTACAATTACAGACAAATTGCCAAGACAGCACTAAGTTCACACATACCCTCGTACCTGGCTTCCTTCTTATGAACATCTTAAATTACTATGGTAAATTGCTACAGTTAAAAAACCTGGCTGGGCATGGTACCTCACACCTATGAACCCAGCACTTTGGGAAGCCAAAGTGGGAGGATTACTTGAGTCTTGGAGTCCAAGACTAGCCTGGGATACACAGTGAGACCTTGTTTTAGTTAAAAAAAAAAAAAAAAAAATTTAAGGCCGGGCGCGGTGGCTCATGCCTATAGTCACAACACTTTGGGAGGCCGAGGCAGGCAGATCACCTGAGGTCAGCAGTTCAAGACCAGCCTGACCGACATGGAGAAACCCGGTCTCTACTAAAAATACAAAATTAGCCGGAAGTGGTGGGGCACGCTTGTAATCCCAGCTACTCAGGAGGCTGATGCAGAAGAATCACTTGAAACCAGGAGGCGGAGGTTGCAGTGAGCTGAGATCTCGCCATTGCACTCCAGCCTGGGCAACAAGAGTGAAACCCCATCTCAAAGAAAAAAAAAATTTTAATGAAAAATTGGACCAGGCTGGAGCACAGTGGCACAGTCACACCTTACTGCAGCCTCAAACTCCTGGGCTCAAGCAATTCTCCCTCCTCAGCCTCCCTAGCAGCTGGGACTGTAAGTGCATACCACCATGCTGACTAACTAAAAGAAAAAAAAATTTAGAGAGATGTAGTCTCGCTATGTTGCCCAGGCTAGTCTCACACTCCTGACCTCAAGATCTTCCCATCTTAGCCTCCCAAAGTGCTAGGATGTGAGTCATCATCCCCGGTCCCAGTAAACCAATACCGATATATTATTATTAACTAAGGTTCATCTTGATTCAGATTTCTTTACTATTTCCCCTAATGTTCTTTTCCTGTCCCAAGATCTCATCCAGGAGACCATACTATGTTTAGTTCTTAAGCCTCCTCAGGATTGCTGGAGTGCAGTGACTCTATCTCGGCTCACTGTAACCTCTCATCACTGAGTTCAAACTATTCTCCTGCCTCAGCCTCCCCAGTTGCTGGGATTACAGGCACCTGCCACCATGCCCAGCAGTGCAGTGGGACGATCTTGGCTCACTGCAACCTCTGCCTCCTGGGTTCAAACGATTCTCCTGCCTCAGTCTCCCAAGTAGCTCGGATTACAGGTGTGTGCCGCAACTCACTGTCTTTTTTTCTTTTGGAGACAGAGTTTGAGATGGGGCTTTACCATATTGGCCAGGCTGGTCTAGAACTCCTGGCCTCAGGTCATCCACCCACCTCAGTCTCCCAAAGTGCTGGGATTACAGGTGTGAGCAACTGTGCGCAGGCTATTCTGCACTTCACTTGCAAAATACTTTTCCCGTTACATAAATTGCTCTATGCTGCATCACCTTTGCTGTGTGATTCTTATTTAAGTTCTTTATTTATTTTAATTATTTCTTCTTTTTGAAACAGGGTCTCACTATGTTGCCCAGGCTGGTCTCAAACCTTTGAGCTCAAGCAATTCGCCCACCGTGGCCTCCGAAAGAGCTGGGATGACAGGCATTAGCCACCACACCTAGCCTAAATTCTTTGAAACTTACAACTGCGGACCCAAAACACCTGTCAATCATTGCACCACTGCCATCCAGCTTGGGCGACAGTCTAAGGCCTCATCTCACAAAAGGAAAAAGATATATTAAAAATAAATAAATAATTTTCCCCCCCTAAAAACAGGGTATCCCAGTCAGGCACGGTAGCTCACACCTGTAATCCTTGCACTTTGGGAGGCCGAGGCAGGTGAGTCATCTGAGGTCAAGAGTTCAAGACCAACCAGGCCTACATGGTGAAACCCTGGCTCTACTAAAAAAAAAACACAAAAATTAGCTGGACACGGTGGAAGGTGCCTGTAATCGCTGCTACTCGGGAGGCTGAGGGAGGAGAATCACTTGAACTTGGGAGGCGGAGGTTGCAGTGAACCCAAGAATGCACCAGTGTCCTCCAGTTTGGGCTCCTACAGAGTGAGACTCCAGTTCAAAAACAAATACAACAAAAAAGACAGGGTCTCCCTCTGTTGCCCAGACCAGGGTGCAGTGACGCGGTCACAGCTCACTGCACCCTTGACCTCCCTTGCTCAACTGATTCTCCTGCCTCAGTAGCTGCGACTACCCGCACATATCACCATGCCTGGCGAATTTTTTTAATTTTTTGGGGTGATGGTCTCACTATGTTGCCCAGGCTGGTCTTGAACTCTTGGCCTGAAGTGATCCTCCTACCAAGTCCTCCTTACAAACAGCTGGCATGACAGGCGTGAGCCACCGCACCCGGCCCTCCAAAGCTGCCTGTTCCTTGAGCACAATGTGTAACAAGGGGAGCGAGAGTGAGAGCAGCACCGTGGGGAACGGACAGGAGTGCCACCCTGAGCTATGTGACGTTAGGCCAGACCCCTCTTCTCCAAGTGAGATCAACCACATGAGTGATCTCGGGAGCCCGTGCGCACTCAGACAGCCTGGATTTTAGCTTCGTAGATGGATGGGAACCTGTGAAGGTTTAGAGATGCTGGGAGAACCTTTTTCCTGGGAGAGTTTTCCAAATAGGGAACAAACAGCCACCCTGGGCCCCGCTGAGGGAGGATCCTACCAGAAGCCGTCACCACTGTCTCGCTCCACGCCGGTGGTGATGTTGATGTCATCGATGCAGGTAGTTGGTGTCGTGTACAGAAGCACAGACCGCTGCAGTCCCGCGTACTTGAAGAAGTCAAAGTCTGTGTTCTGGACAAAGTAACCCTTGGGATACCTAGGACGGGAGGACTGTGGTTCGCTGGGCCCTTGCCACGGGTCTTTTGCCCTCAGTTCACATGCCCCCCAGATCAGGGCCTCCTCTCTGCGAAGGCCACCCTGTCCCTGGCAGGAAGACCACAGGGTGGGGCGGGAAGGTGGGTGCGTGCAGTGGAGGCAGGATGGTACCCACTTGGACGTGTCAGTCACGTACGGATGGTCCCTAGTGGCAGGGTTGGGGGGTGAGCGTGCTGTTGATGGCGACAGTGAAGCAGAGGCGGGAGGGCAGGGGCCCCACCGGGAACACGCTGCTGCTGTCAGCCTCGAAGGGGAGGTAGCCCCTTTCATGCTCTAGCGTGTGGACACCATTCACCCACTGCAGACATAGGAGATATGGGGAGGGGGTGGCAGGTCGGGGCATAAGGAGGGGCTCTGCTATCGGGCACCCCCTCACATAACCCGCAGCATGGGGCTCAGGGGCCTGCCAGCCAGATGGGAAGAAAGACTTCCCAGTGGGGTAGATCAGGCCACCTATCCCCCTACACAGGGCACAGCCCCCAGGGCAGGGTAAGGCCCCCCACTGTCCCAACCCAGGAGAGAGGCTGTGGGTGGAATCTGAGGGTCCCAGGCTGTTCAGCAGCTGTGGCCACCCACCCGCCCTGCCTGCTAATGGCTACACTGACCACAATGGCATAGAAGTGGGCACTGCCAATCCTCAGTACCACTCTTGTGTACAGGTCCTGGATCCATCCCTTCAGCAGGGTCACCTCCCATTCATACCACACCCAGCTGACAAAATGCCCAGTCCTGGCTGATGTCATTGAAGATGCAGAGAACCGGTATGTCCAAGGTGGGGCCCGACTGCAAAGAGAAGGGCTGGGCTCAGCTCCTAGGCCCCCAAAGGCATCTGGGACCAGTGTGCTGCACAGCTGTGCCCCCAGGCCTAGCACAAGCTCTGACACATGGCGGGGACTCCTGGTGGAAAAGACAGATAACCTGCTGATGACAGGTCCACTGCCAGGGCAGGTTGTACACCTGGACCAGTGGGGCCAGGAGATCCTCGTTGGAGCGGATAGCACCCAGTATCTCCGGAGACAGGGGTGAACCCAGGGGCACATCGCAGCCTGAGGCAAGAAAGTTCAGACCTGTGACTAAGATGCAAATGACCCACTGCCTGTCACAGGGAGGAAGGCTGGTTAGGGGAATGGGGGAGCTTTGCTTAGGACACTGTGAGTGAGGCCCATGCCGGCAGCCAGCCCTCTCCTCTCTTTCTCTTGTACTGAATACCACAAAGTCAGAAACAGAGGATGTAGGCTGGGCACGGTGCTTCACACCTGTAATCCCAGCACTTTGGGAGGCAGAGGCAGGCGGATCACAAGGTCAGGAGTTCGAGACCAGCCTGGCCAATATGGTGAAACCGCATCTCTACTAAAAATACAAAACTTAACTGGGAGTGGTGGCAGGCGCCTGTAGTCCCAGCTACTCGGGAGGCTGAGGCAGGAGAATCGCTTGAACCCAGGAGGCAGAGGCTGCAGTGAGCCAAGATCATGCCATCGCACTCCAGCCTGGGTGACACAGCGAGACTCTCTCTCAAAAAAAAAAAGACAAAGAAAAAGAGGAGGTAGAACAGGCAAATGCGGCCCAGACCTCACCGGATCCCACTTCTCTGCTGACCACATTCCAAGTCAGGAGGGCAACAGGGGTGGCGTCCTTGGTCTGATGTCACTGTCTGTCCTCTATCTGAACCCTGAAAACCAAGCTACCTTCCCCTCTCGGCAGAGCCAACCTCAGAATGTCTAAACTGTCCCGTCCTCCTGATCCCCAGGCCCAGCTCTGTGCAGGGCCTGCCCCTCAGGCCTGACGAGTGTCTGGTGGCTCATGCCTGTAATGAGCGCTTTGGGAAGTCAACGTGGGAGGATGGCTTGAGGTCAGGAGTTCGCCTGGAGAACGTACTGAGACGCTGTATCTTAAAAAACAAAACAAACCAAAAAGTTGGTTTTTGTTTTGAGACAGAGTCTCAGTCTGTCGCACAGGCTGGAGTGCAGTGGCTTGATCTCGGCTCACTGCAACCTCCGCCTTCCTGGTTCAAGCAATTCTCCTGCCTCTGCCTCCCAAGTAGCTGGGATTACAGGTGCTCATCACCACACCTGGCTAACTTTTCTATTTTTAGTAGAGAGCGGGTTTCACCACGTTGGCCGGGGTGGTCTTGAACTCCTCCCCTCAGGTGATCCGCCCGCCTCGGCCTCCCAAGGTGCTGGGATTACAGGCGTGAACCACCAAGCCCGACCAAGTTTCTTTTCTTTCTTTCTCTCTTTTTTTTTTTTAAATTAGGTATGGGGGCCCCAGCTAACTTGCAAAGCTAGGGCGGGAGAATCGCTTGAGCTCAGAAGTTAGGATTGCGCCATTCCGCTCCAACCTGGGCGGCAGGGTCAAACCCCGTCTCAAAAACATTTCAAAAATTAAAAATAAAAGAGAGTACACTGCCCGGGCTCAGCTATCGCCTCCCGACGTGGCTGGACAGGAGCGCTTCCTCCTCCTCCCGCCTCCTCCGCCCTGGCCCTCCCCGGTCCCCCTAGTCCCCCGGGTTCTCCCGTCCTCCAACCCCGCGCCCCCAAGCCCGTTGATCTCTAACCTCCTCAAGGCCCCCAACTCCCGGGCACTCAGGTGAAGGAGGGTTCAGGGCGCCGGGGCTTTCGCCATTCCCAACGCCGGGCTTCCGGGCGCCTCCCAACGGTCGCCCCTACATCTGCTCCTGGAAGCCCCGGCGTCTGTTGTCGGAGAAGTCCGCTGGGAAGCTTCAGAGGCAGTGGAGCTCCTTGCCCTCCCCCGACGGGCTCTCCCGGGTGTACAGCATCCCGCCCAGCAGCGCCTGTGGGCAGCCACACAACAGCTGCTGAGAGCCGCCCAGGACACCGCCACCAGCCAGGTCATACCTCCCGCTCCCTGTCTTGGCAGCCAGTCTGAGGGGATGAGAGCGGCCCGGGGGAAGCCCTGCGGGCCTGTCGCGTGACGCGCCTGCGGTGTGATGCGCGTGACCCCGTCGGCGCCATATTTGTTGAGGGCGCGTGCCAGGCCTGGAGGGGCGGGGCGGCGCCAGGTGCTGCCCAGGAGGACCTGTGGCTGGAATCCAGGGCTAGGCCTTTGGGGAAGCGAGACCCCCACCCTCAGCTCCAGCCAAGAAGGGAGTCGTCTGCTTCCCATCCCAGCAGAGGCTGGACGATCCAGGGCCCCAGGCCACGACAGAACCCCTGAGATTGGTGGCATCCCCGTTTCTTCAAGGGGCACCTCCACTTGCTTTCCCCAGCAGGAATTGGAGCAGGCCCCACGGGAGCCTCTTTCATGACTGGGGGATGCAGCCTCTTGCAGGGATGCACGTCCTTGGGAGGCGGCCGTAGCCTTGATCCTGGACCTCTGGGACCCCGACCCTAACCAAGGGGACAGAAGCTCCTTCTTGGCTTTGAAGATACATGAAGATACAGGGAGAGAGGCCAGGTGCAGTGGGTCACGCTTGTAATCCCAGCACTTTGGGACGCTGAGGTGGGCGGATCACTTGAGGCCAGGAGTTCGAGACCAGCCTGGCCAACATGGCGAAACCCCCTCTCTACTGAAAATACTGAAAAAAAAAAAGGAGCCAGGCATGATAGCAGGCGCCTGTAATCCCAGCTACTCAGGAGGCTGAGGCTGAAGACTCACTTGAACCCAGGAGGTGAAGGTTGCACTGAGCCGAGGTCGCACCACTGCAGTCCAACCTGGGTGACAGAGCAAGAATCTATCTCAAAAAAAAAAAAAAAAAATTGCAGGGAGAGGGTGCCCTGCGGGACCCCACTTTACTCCAGTAGGGAAGGCACCGTGTAGAAGGAATCTGAAAGAGATCTGGAGACAGTAAAAAAGACGTAGGTTTATTCAGGGGACTTTCACGCAGGTGCAGTGGCTGTGGCTGGACATGAGAACCACTACATTTGTAAAAAGCATGCAGCTTCCATAACATTTTCACCTAGCGTCCTCGACCTGTTACAGGTGGAAGGTATCCGAGTTCCCGGTGGTGAATCCATACACAACTGAAACAACCTCAATTCTTGCCTCCTCAGAAGAAAGACTTTGACTGAGGGTCACAAGGTAGATACCAGATAGAGGCAAGTTGCAAAGCAGGAGTAAAATTTTATTAAAAAGCAGTCCAGGAACAGGCGTGGTGGCTCATGCCTGTAATCCCAGTACTTTGGGAGGCTGAGTCGGGTGGATCACCTGAGATCAGGAGTTCGAGACCAGCCTGGCCAACATGGTGAAACCATGTCTCTACTAAAAATACAAAAATTAGCTGGGCGTGATGGTGAGTGCCTGTAATCCCAGCTACTTGGGAGGCTGAGGCAGGAGAAGCTCTTGAACCTGGGAGGTGGAGATTGCAGTGAGCTGAGATTGAGCCACTGCACTCCAGCCTGGGCTATAGAGTGAGACAGTATAAAAAAAATGGTGTGAACCTGGGCGGTGGAGCTTGCAGTGAGCAGAGATCATGCCACTGTGCTCCAGCATGGGCAACAGCGAGACTCTGTTGAAAGAAAGAAAGAAGGAAAGAAGGAAAGAAGGAAAGAAGGAAAGAAAGAAAGAAAGAAAGAAAGAAAGAAAGAAAGAAAGAAAGAAAGAAAGAAAGAAAGAAAGAAAGAAAGAAAGAAAAGAAAGAAAGAAAGAAAGAAAGAAAGAAAGAAAGAAAGAAAGAAAGAAAGAAAGAAAGAAAAAGAAAGGAAGGAAGGAAGGAAGGAGAAAAAAGAAAGAAAAGAAAGTAATTACTTAGTAACTGCTTTATTTATAAATATAATTTGATATTCAATTCATCTTACTTTTCCACCTCTATCTGCTGGTACAGTCTTAAGGCTGAACTACACTAGAAGTAAAAATATGCCTTGGGACCAGGCATGATGGCCCATGCCTGTCATCTCAGCACTTTGGGAGGCCGAAGGGGGAGGATTGCTTGAGCCTAGGAGTTCAAGAGCAGCCTGGGAAATATAGCAAGACACCACCTCTACAAAAACTACAAAAATTAGCCAAGCATGGTGGCACACACTGGGGGTCCCAGCTACTTGGGAGGCTGAGATGGGAGGACTGCTTGAGCCCCGGAGGTCAAAGCTTTAGTGAGCTGTGTTTGCATCACTGCACTCCAGCCTGGGTGACAGAGTGAGACACTATCATAAGTAAATGTATGTATGTAAGTATGTATGTATGTTTGTATGTATGTATGTATAATGAAATTAAACCAGGCTGGGCATGGCAGCTCAGGTCTATAATCCCAGCACTTTGGGAGGTCAAGGTAGGAGGATCACTTGAGCCCAGGAGTTCAAGACCAGCCTAGGCAACACAGTGAGACCCAGTCTCTACAAAAAGTTTAAATATTAGCCAGCTGTGGTGACGCATGCCTGTGGTTCCAGCCACTTCGGGGGCTGAGGAGGGAGGATCATTTGAGCCCAGGAGGTTGAGCAATGAGCTGTGATTATGCCACTGCACTCCAGCCTGGGCAACAGAGTAAGGCTATATCAAAAAAAAAATATTTTTAATTAAACTAAATAAATTCAGCTATTCTAGTCATATATCAAGACCTCAATAGCCACATGTAACTAGTGGCCACCATTTCACACAGTGCATATATGGGGCATTTCTATCATTGCAAGGGTTCTTTTTTGAAACAAGGTCTCACTCTGTCCCCCAGGTGGGAGCACAGTGGTACAATCATGGCAGACGGCAGCTGTGACCTACTGGGCTCAAACGATCCTCCCACCTCAGCGTCCCAAGTAGCTGGGACTACAGGCAAGCACAACCATAACCAACTAATTTTATTTTTTATTTTTCTTATTTCTTTGAGATGGAGTCTCGCTCTGCCACCCAGACTGTAGTGCAGTGACATGACCTTGACTCACTACAACCTCTGCCTCCCTGGTTCAAGCAGTTCTCCTGCTTCAGCCTCCTGAGAAGCTGGGATTACAGGCGCACACCACAACACCCAGCTAATTTTTGTATTTTCTTAGTAGAGATGAGGTTTCACCATGTTGGTCAGGTTGGACTCGAACTCCTGACCTCATGATCCACCCACCTCAGCCTCCCAAAATGCTGGGATTACAGGTGTCAGCCACCTTGCCTGGCCACAACTAATCTTAAATTTTTTGTAGAGATGGGGTCTATGTTGTGCAGACTGGTCTCAAACTCCTGGACTCAAGAGAGCCTCTGACCTCGGTCTCCCAAAGTGCTAGCATTCCAGGTGTGAGCCACCACACCCAGCACTGCAGAACCCAGGTCTATCAGTGCTGACCTAGAACCTCTCGAGAGTTTCTTAAGAATTCAGAACTGGGGCCAGGCATAGTGGCCCATGCCTGTAATTCCAGCACTTTGGGAGGCCAAGGCAGGTGGATCACTTGAGGTCAAAAGATCAAGACCAGCCTGATCAACATGGTGAAACCTCACCTCTACTAAAAAAAAAAAAAAAAAAAAAAAAAAAAAGATTAGGAGAACGTGGTGGTACATACCTGTAATCCAAGTTACTTGGGAGGCCGAGGCAGGAGAATCACTTGAATCGGGAGGCGGAGGTAGCAGTGAGTCAACATTGTGCCACTGAACTCCAGCCTGAGTGACAAGAATGATCTTCCCTCTCAAAGAAAAAAGAAATCAGAGCTGGTTACCTTTTCAAAGAGGATGAGCAAGGGTGCATATCCACGAGCCACTTCCCCCTTCTTGACTAGTTTGCAGAAGTGGCATTCTGTAAGCATGATAAATTTAAGGGTGCAAACAGAACAGCACAGTCCACTGTGGGGGGCTGTTCTTTATGTGTCAACGGGAGTCCCAGGAGCTGTGACAAATGAGTGTGAGCTGGCTGGGGAGGGAACAAGGGGCTGGATGGGGTTCAGGAATCCACATGAAAAAAAAAAACCCGACAAGATAAAGCAACCTATCTTTGGTGAGGAAGACGAAAAAATGAGAGGGATAAAAAAATGAGGACAGGCCGGGCATGGCAGCTCCCGTCTATAATCCCAGGATTTGGGTAGGCCAAAGCAGGCAAATCACTTGAAGTCAGGAGTTAGAAATATCACTTGGGAACGGGTGATAGGAGGCTGTCTGGAAACAAGGCCAGTAAGGAGGCCACTTTTGAGGACCAAGCGCGTGGGGCAGAGGCCTGGATGCTGGCAAGAAGGGAATGTGGATGGGGTAGCGGCAGGTGAGCCTAAAGGTGAAGCAAGGGGAGCACTGCAGTGAGCACAGGGCAGGCCAGGGGAGGCAAGTGACATCTCTGCCCAGAGAGAACACGCAATCACAAAGTTCAACACCTTTTACCTGGTGAAACCCTACAATTCTGTCGCTCTGTACTCGCTCTGAATAATGGGCTTGCGATAAGTCTTACACCAATTCTCAAACTGGGTGGCCAGCTGCAGCTGAATCAACTCCAGGTGCCCATAGTCATGATACCAAGTGTAGTAGCTGTTCACACAGATCACGTCCACATACGGAGCCCAGGACCAGATCGGCAAAGCCCGTTCGGCACCCAGAAGACTGCATGACTCAGCACTCACACACTATGGGGGCTCTTCTGGCAGAGAAGGTAAGAAGGGGATGTAATCCCAGTATTCTGGAAGGCTGAGGCAGGAGGGTGACTTGCGGCCAGGAGTTCGAGACCAGCCTGGGCAACACAGCGAGACCCTAGCTCTACAAAAAATAGTAGTAAGAAAATTAGCATGGCACAGTGGCTCATGCCTGTAATCCCAGCTCACTGGGAGGCCAAGGTGTGAGAATCACCTGAGCCAAGGAGTTTGAGACCAGCCTGGTAAACGTCGCAAGACCCCATTTCTACAAAACAAAACAAAACAAAACAAAAGGCTAGAATGAGAAGAGCTGCCTTTTGGGGCTGAGAACATCCAAGTGCATCAAGTTAGATCCTGAAATTACCCTGCCCCACAGGCAAAAATCATGGTCACAAAGTGGCCCAAAGGAGGCAGGCCTGTGACTGCACACTGACACTCCCCATGTGTGCAGCTGGGAAGGGCTATGAGAGGCAGAGCAGCTGCCAAAGCACAGTCCTCGGCCAAAACCCAGGGCCCCGGCCACTGGAAGTGACTCCTCTCCAGGCAGCACTCCCATCACTGGGCTTCCCCTCACCTTGCCCTGGAGAAACCCTCCCTCCTGAGGGGCCGATACAGTGGTTGTCGCAGAGAATCTTTGTTTTGTTTTGGAGACAGTCTCGCTCTGTTGCCCAGGCTAGAATGGAGTGGCGCAATCTTGGCTCAGTGCAACCTCTGCCTCCCAGGATCAAGCACTATGAGCAGTAGTCGGCAGTTCCTCCTCAAATTAAAAATACAGCTACTATGTCATCTAGCAATCTCACCACTGGAAAATACAAAGTACATGGATGTATTATGCTCCCTGATTACAAATGACAAAAAGAGCTATAGTGATCCAAACAATGTGGTATTGGCATTCACACAAAAATACACAACAACAAGACCCAACAAGGGAACCAAAGCCAAATTCATGTATGGTGGACACATTTAAAAAAGAACACCCAGGGAATGAGACACCCCGGGCTGCCGTCGCTGGGGCCACAGAAATGTCCTAGGGGGACCTGCAGCCGCCTCTCACCTGGGCTCCGGATGGTTTCCACTCCATGAGGATTTCCATAGTTCCCCTCAGCCACCCTCAGAGTCAGGAGGGCTTCTGTGGGGCTGCGACCATCTGTCCCAGCCTTTCCTGTCTCCATGACACACCGTGTGACCTACGTATACTACAATATGTAGGTGCGTGTGCTAAAAGCGTACGGTTAAGATGACCTACAACTGATGCTACTCTACGTCTTCCAGAGATTTTTCAGATATCCCCAGAGAAAAACAAACTAGTGACATTCCATGATATTGCAAAGTGGCACCAGAAACTGCACAGAAACAGCTCCCTATGCACCATCAGGCACTCTCCAGACCCGCCCCTCACTCACAAATGTCACACAGGAGCATGAACCCAGGCAGTCTTCACTCCTAAGGGCCACTTAACAGCCTCTATCGGTCAGGAAGCCTTTGATCTGGGCCAGGGTGCTGACCCACAGGGGTGAATTGTGCCTCTAATGCTGAGTGTTGCTTCCCCTCACTGAGCTCACCCCCACCCTTGCACCAAAAAGGGCCCCCATGGAAACTGCTGTCTGACATCCAGGAGCTCATGTAAAATGCTCCAGCAACGTGGATGGCCTTGGCCACCTCTAGTACTAGCCTTTCCCCATGTGGGGCTCACTCCCTGATTCTTGCTTGTGCAGGCCAATGTAAAGCGGCTGAGATCTCCTGCTCCCTCAGCCTCCCTGGTCACCTTGATGACATCACGCTGGCCAGAGGCAGGCATCTGCAATCAAGAATGAGGTACCCACAGGCTGACTTCCCTGGTGTGGGGAACAATGCCTGGGGCCTCCAGACAGCCTGCCCGAGGTAAAGAATCCAGCTCTGACACAGCTCAAAGACAGTGTGGTGGACATGGAGAGACTCTCCAGGCCTGTCTCCTCTTCTGGCTCAGTGGATTCTTAGGAAAATTATTGAAACACTGGGCTTAAAGCTCTCAGCCTAGGGCTTAAAATGCCGCAGGGAATCAAATCAGGGTGACCAAGGACCAAAGACTTCTCCTTGGCTGGGAATGGGGGATCAGGTTTGCAGAGACCAGGGGTACAAAGTGATACCTGTGCCGTAAGAGAAGAAACTGGGGATCTGGTCCACCCTGGGCTCCTCAACCTGAGTGTGAGGCCTTGCTGGGCCCTGAGCTCACCTGACCCTTGGGAGTCCATTGTGACTGCAGTCCAGGGGGTCAATGTCATCACTAATGCCAGAAAGAAGTCCTGGGAGATGCGGAGGGCATCCTGTAGTGACAGGCAGTCTGGGTGGTCCGCAGGTGTGCGCTTCAGCAGGTCCTGGGAAGGTATGGGATGGTAAATGGGGGCCGTGTTTCTGGGGTTCAATGAGAAGCCCCTGGGGAATGCTTAGTCCTCACCAAAAGAATTCAAAGGGCGGGCACTCAGGGACCCACACTCATGCCTGCAAAATCTGAACTGAAAATTAGAATCAGAGCAGCAGGGTTGACTCTAAAAGGGCCCCAACTGGCTTTTCTCCCTGCTGCAGTCTTTACTCTTTTCTCCTGGCAGAGGCAGCCAGGTGGAGGCTCATCTCACCAAGCAGCTGGGAGAGACACCCCTCTACCTACCTTGCAGCTGCTCCAAGGATCCTGGAGACCAAAAGACAGGGGTTGGGGAATCAGGATGTTCCTGCCTCCACCGAGAGCAACTGGCCAACTGCCAAGCTCAGCAGCTAAGCTCTATTGAGGCCCTGGCCCTGTTGGCCTGGTTACCTCAGGCCAGGCAGGCACACTCAGGGCCCAGGATCCCTCTGCCTGATTTTTCAGATGGTCTGTTCTCAGTGACTCTGGTGCCCTCTCACACCGGGCTCAGGCTTCTGAGAAACTCCTAAACCCTCTCTGGCCCTTCAGGGGCCTTAACACTCGTGTGTAGGACCAGGATGCTCTGAGTGACGTATTTGGTCAATGAGCTGGTACAGCAGAGCTGTTGGGGACAGCAGAGAGAAAAAGGACAAAGACATACAAACAACCACTCAACACCTCAGAGACCAGCTTTGTCCCCCACCCACCTTTCTCCCCACATGAACACCTGCTTTTCGGAAGCCAAAGTGGGTCCACAGCAGCCTCCACCTCTGTTCTCACTCCCAGGGCAGACCAAGCAGCAAGAACAGGTGACACACAGCCCTAGTGACCCTGTCCCCTCCCTACCCATGCTTATTCTCCCATCAGACCTGGCTTCTTTGAGGGCTGCCCCAGTCCTGTCCAGGTCTTACCTGGCTCAGAGCAGATGATCCCCTGCACCTCCCACCCTGAATCACATGGCTACACCCAGCACATGCTACAGAGGCCCAGCGCCCTCTGGGTCACATCCAGAAACTCCACAATAGGGGAGGAGAAAAGCTGTTTCCCAGGAAGGGCAGCTCCCCAGGCCTGGTCATTCTCAGACTCCTGCAGTCAAAGGACGGGCAGAGCCAGCTGGGATCGCCATGCTTCACTCTGACCCACATGACTGGCCTTGCCTCCTCTATGGGAAGAGAGCCCTCCACACAGCCTCAAACCCAGACATAACAGGACAGGACAGGCTGGGCGCCAGGGAGGCCAGCCAGATCTCCACACAAAGGCTCTGCTCTTAAGCAGGAGGCAGCCTCAGTGGCAAAAGTTTCCTGAAGCAACTCAGGTCAGGCCTCACATACAAGAGCCCCAGAGGCTACAAAAGCACCAACTCAGCCAGCCAAGAACCCAGGGCCACAGCCTTCTGAGACCCAGACTCTAAGTGAGGATCACTGGGATTCAGCTGAACAGGAGGATGTGACAGCTGGAGGACCAACACTTCCCAACACCCTTCCAGCAAGCAGCTGTGGACCTGCCATAGGAGCGGTGACAGGCAGGATGGTGGTCTGGGAAGAAGGATCCCAGACTGGGTGTCCCATAGGACCAGGTTGTGACAGATCCCACAGCCAACACTCATGCCCCAGCCAAACCCAAACCCCACAGCTCCCCAAAGCCCTCCATGTAAATAGCCTGTGCACTGCTAAGCAGATACCTCAGGGAACAATCTGATGGCTGTGAAGAAGATGCAGCCTCAACAGGGTTCCACAAGCCTTCTGTAAGCAAAGCCTTCTTTGCTTGGGTGCCATCCAGCCTGCATATAAATTGCATTAATATAGATTTCTGATATAGGATGATTCTTGTACTCTTTTATTACTTGTCTTTTAATGGGCAAAACACTTTTTTTTTCCTTTTTGAGCTTAGTTTTTTTTGGTACAATGTAACTTTTATTTTAGATTCAGAAGTACGTGTGCAGGTTTATTGGTAATATTGTGTGATGCTGAGGTTTGGGGTATGATTGATTGCATCACCCAGGTACTGTGCATAGGACCCAATAGTTAGTTTTTCAGCCTATGCCCTTTTCTGCTGAGTCCCCTCTAGAACTGCCCAGTGTCCATTATTGCCATCTTGATGTCCATGAACACCCATTGTTTAGCTTTCACTTATGAGTGAGAACATATGGTATTTGGTTTTTTGTTCCTGCATTAATTTGCTCAGGATAATGACTTCCAGCTGCATCTATGATGCTGCAAAGGGAATGATTTCTTTTCTTTCTTTTTTTTTTTTTTTGAGATGGAGTTTCGCTCTTGTTGCCCAGGCTGGAGTGCAATGGCAGAATCTTGGCTCACTGCAACCTCCACCTCCCAAGTTCAAGCAACTCTCCTGCCTCAGCCTCCCAAGTAGCTGGGATTACAAGTGCCTGTCACCATGCCCAGCTAATTTTTGTATTTTTAGTGGAGATGGGGTTTCACCATGTTGGCCAGGCTGCTCTCGAACGCCTGACCTCAGGTGATCCACCCACCTCGGCCTCCCAAAGTGCTGGGATTACAGGCATGAGCCACCGTACCCAGCCTGTTTTTTGTTTTTTGTTGGTTTTTTTTTTAGACAGAATCTCACTCTATCATCAGACTAGAATGCAGTGGCACGATACTGGCTCACCACAACCTCTGACTCCTGGATTCAAGTGATTCTCCTCCCTCAGCCTCCTGAGTAGCTGGGATTATAGGCATGTGCCACCACGCCTGGCTAATTTTTACATTTTTAGTAGAGACAGGGTTTCACCATGTTGGCCAGGATGGTCTTGATCTCCTGACCTCGTGATCTGCCCACCTTGGCCTCCCAAAGTGCTGGGATTACAGGAATGAGCCACCGCACCCAGCCCACTCTGTGACTTTTAAGTGGTGTGTTTAAACCATTTACATTCAAGGTTAATATTGACATGTGAGATTTTCACCCTATCATGAAATCGTTAGCTGTGGTTTTTTTTTTTTTCAGTACTTTCTATTGTATGGTTGTTTTATAGGATCTGTGAGCTATGTACTTAAGTGTGTTTTTATGACAGCAGGTATCATTCTTTCATTTCCATGTTTAGAACTCCCTTAGGCATCTCTTGTAAGACTGATCTAGTGGTAATGAACTCTCTTGGCATTTGCTTCTCTAGAAAAAATGTTTTTATTTCTCCTTCACTCATGAAGCTTAGTTTGGCAGTATATAAATCTCTTGATTATGATTTATTTTCTTTAAGAATTCTGAAAATAGACCCCTCAATCTCTCCTGGCTTGTAAAGTTTCTGCTGAGCAGTCTGCTGTTATCCTGACGGGCTAACTTTGTATGTGATCTGGCCTTTTTCTCTAGTGCCTCCAGGGCTTTTCTTTGACAGTGGCAGTCTGGTGAATATATGCCTTGGTAATGTTCATTGTTTATATATCTCACAGGCGCTGTCTGGCTTCACTGTACTTAGATGTCTATCTAGCAAGATTTAATAAATTTTCTTGAATTATTTTCAAGAAACGAAATATGTTTTCCAGGTTCTTTTCTTTTTCTCTTTCTCTCTAGGGAGTGCCAGTAATTTGCAGGTTTGGTCACTTTACAGAATCTCATATTTCTGACTTTCTTCACTTTTAAAAAATCTTTTTTCTTTATTTTTGTCTGACTGGATTGGTTCGAAAGACCAGTCTTCAAGCTCTGAAATTATGTTTTCTACTTTGTCCCGTCTATTGATAAAGCTTTCACTTGTATTTTGAAATTCCTTAAGTGAGTTTTTTTAATTCCAGAAGTTCTGATTGATTTCTTATTAAGATGTTTATCTCTTCCTTCATTTCCTGGATTGATTTAGAATTTTCTTTTTGTTGATTTCAAGCTTGAATCTCACTGAGCTTCCTTGCAACCCAAGCTTTGAATTATTTATTGTCATTTCTCAGTTTTCATTTTGGTAGGAAGCATTGCCAGAGAGCTAGTGTGATCCTTTGTTAGTGTCACTGCATTCAGATTTCTCATGGTGCCTGATTTCTTGCACGGGTCCTTCTTAGCTGGAGATGCTAGCACTTCTAATTTGTGTAATTATTTTTGTTTGGGTAGGACTTTTTCTTTTTCTTTCCTCTCCTGTATTATTATTATTATTATTTTCTTCTTTTCCTTTCCCTCCTCCCTAGGGGGTGGACTGTAGAGCCTGCTAGGTAAGCTTTTTTGGCTTTGCTTCTGTAGCCCCATGCACTTCTGTCTGCAGGTTTTATACTGGGTGTGTGGTTTGACCTACAAGCCAGTAGATGGCGCCATGGGTAAGAGCTGGCTGTTGCCAGAGCTGCTGGCTACCTACTTGATCCTTGTTTATTGGGAGGAGCTCTCTGTGGCCTCAGGCAATGGGCTGATTTCCGGAGTGCACATTAATTGGAGCTGCCTCCTCAGCCCTAGGGATAGGGGGATTGGGGGCATAAGATGGGTGGAGCCAGCTGGGGAAAATCCCCCAGTCTTGTCCAGCTCTCAGTCCAGGTTTGGGAAAATGCTGACAGCGTTTCCCTGTGTCTTTCCCTCACAAAGTCTCCAAGTCTCTCCTCAAGTTAGCTCCAAGGCTTGGGAGAAACAATACTCTTCCTCTGCCCGGGTTGCTTGGATCTCCAGTGGGAATGTGAGATAGAGGGGTGCTGTCTGTCTCTCTCACATACTGAGGCTTCACTCCACTCACTTTTATCAATTGAATGCTGTCATAAGGGCTGCTTGCCTGCCTTGTCCTCCCCAGGATCTGGGATGTCCTTTAGAATTCCGGGGAATTGCCATTTTCTTTCTTGAATGAAAGCTCACAGAGTTGGTCTTTATGTACTTGCTTACTACTGCCAAATGACTGAGGCATTCTAAAAGCCTGTCATCTGCCATCTTGGAAAAAACATCCTTGCATCGTTAAGAGAAATGGCACTTGGTGTTTCTACATTGCTGAATTCACTTTGAAAATATATGTATATTTTTAAATCTACATTTATATGTGAGACTGGTGTAAAGTTATCTTTTCTTCTACTGTATTTGTGCAATTTTGGAATCAGTTATATTAATGTACTAAATGAGTTGGGAATTTTTCTTTTTTCCTATTATCCAAAAAAATTATAAAAGACATGAATTGTTGCTTTCTTATAGATTTAGTAAAAACCTCATCGTGGCCTTTTGTCTACAGGTGGTGAGATATTTTTACTGTAAATGTAATTTGCATGTTTTTCACCTGTGAGGCAGAGGTTGCAGTGAGCCAAGATTGTGCCACTGCACTCCAGCCTGCGTAACACAGCAAGACCCTGTCTCAAAAAAAGAAAGAAAATCAACTTAAAATGCACTCCTTGAATATTTCTGAGTGTATTTTTATACCACATATGTTCCTTGAACTAACTTCTTTTCTAGGAAGAACTGGAACTATGATTTGTGCCTTCCTTATTGCCTCTGAAATATTTTTAACTGCAGAGGTATTAAAGATGTTCTACAAACTTTGTCTTATGATAATTGAGTTTGCTAGTTCTGAAACATCACTGGTAGGACATTAAGATGATTATTTTAGTCATGGTGCTTAGTAAAATTATAATTAGAGAAGCAGTTTTTAGAAACTCTGTTTTCGATACTTTCTTGTTTAACATGCACTAGTTAGTAGCTGACTTAAGAATCCCTTTGGGCCGGGACTAGAGTGAGGTCAATGAGGTGCAAAATTTAAGGGAATGCTAAAAATTGCAATAGTTAAAATAATTTCAATGCAATATTTTAACAACAAAAATTAATGCAAAAAATCTATGATGTATACAATATCAACATTTTAAATAAAGACAAGACCTGATGGGGAAGGATGAAGGTGAGGGGAGTAAAGCCATGTTATACAGATGAAAAAAATTCAGTAATCAAGATGCTTCCCTCACTTCACGTGGCTCTGCTCTTACTCCTGCCAGTACCATGACTTCTTCCTTCCTCATGAGGATAGTATCAAGCTTAATTAGATAACTCCAGCCTTGACCATCCTCACAACTCTTAGGTAGATAAAAAGCAACATTTCACAACTCAAAGCCTCTCCTGAATGTAAATGTCTTTGCTTAGTCAATACATGTGGAGTCTGTGACCTCTAGAAATTTCTGATAACACAAGGTGGGCTGTTTCCACTTCAAGCAGAGTTCTCAGTCATTTTCTTTTCCGCCATTTTCTTGCTGAATTGCTGCCATTTCCAGCAGCTCTGCTGGAGTTGTTTGGCCTACAGTCTCGGGAAGAGGTGGTGGTTATGCACAATGCCCAGCACTCCAATTCCACCACCTTTGGTTTCTCTAATTTGAGGTACACAGATTTTGAAAATGGATGTTCTAGGATGGTGTTTTTCAAGCTATGGATCATGATTTATCAGTGAGTTGTAAAATAAAGTTACTGGGTTGTAACTGACATCTTTTAAAAATAAAATGGAATAGAGCAGAATAGAAAATATAAAAAGGTTTAAATATTGGTGTGTGTCTGTGTTTCTCCTAGGTTTATTAATGTGGATTGCAGCTTAAAAAACAAACGGTTTGAAAGTCATTGACAGCTATTGATCCAGAGCCCTAGACTGAGATCCAGGGACCTGTATTCCTGGCCTGAGCTGCTTCTAACTGGCTGCAGCATCTCCAGGGCGGATTGCTTGGTTTTCTTTTGGTCTCAGTGTTGTCATTTGTAATATGGAAAGAAGGGTTGGACCAGATGCTTCCTAAGGTCTTTCTAGCTCTAAAATTTTCTGAATTTGTGAATCCTTGAATGAGAGAAGTCCTAATTTTGTTATTTTGGATAGCCTCTGCCCGAAGATCACTGCGGCCAGGCACGGGTGGCTCACGTCTTTAATCCCAGCACTTGGAAAGCTGAGGCAGGCGGATCTCTTGAGGTCAGGAGTTTGAGAGCAGCCTGGCCACCATGGTGAAACCTCTATCTCTACTAAAAATACAAAAAATTAGCTGGGCATGGTGGTACACACCTGTAGTCCCAGCTACTCAGAAGGCTGAGGCAGTAGAATCACTTGAACCCAGGAGGCAGAGGTTGCAGTGAGCTTAGATCCTGCCACTGTACTCCAGTCTGGGTCACAGAGCAAGACTCTACCAAAAAACAAACAAACAAACAAATCACTGACTTTAGGAAAGAAGGTGGGTGTAGAAACACTAAGGGTACCTAATATAGGAAAGGAACGTGTGCAGACGAACCATGGTTGTATTGTACCCTTTTTTTTGTTTGTTTTGTAGGAAAGCCTGTATTATTTTGGAGAAAGGTGAACAGATAAAACCAACAGCAATAAATTTCAGGGAGTAGAAACTCCTTCTCAGGTAAGTTTTCTTTTTAAAAGTGGGAGTTTTGGTTTTTAGGGGAGTGGGTTAAGGTTGCCACCTGTTACTTGGTTTCATTTTAGACTCTTCTCCTCTGGTGATCAGGTAGCAGCAGTTGGGTGCCCTGCAACAGGCCTTGGTCCCTTCCTGAGTCTGAGGGTCATGCTTCAGGTGCAGCCCACATGTTGGGGACTCTGTCTTCTCCCCAGAGAATCTTGCTTTCTGTTCTATACTGGTTATTGTTTATGGAGCTCAGGAGTTGATTCTTTTCCCAAAGTAGGAAGGTCCAGTACCCAAGGCTCCAGGACCCTGAAGTTTATCTAAAATCACCAGCCTTTGATTTCAATGTTAAAAAAGATCCAAGTCCTTCACAAACCCTTATTAGGGCAATTCAACCCTTGCAAAACATCACAAAGTCTGTTTTTGGATGACTCCTGGGGTGTGTGTGTGTGTGTGTGTGGGTGTGTGTGTGTGTGTGTCTTTTCTGTGTGTCTTTTCTGTGTGTTGTCAGGGAGGTGTATTTTAAAAGAGAAAATAAAAGGGGAAATAAACTTTTCAAAACCCCTTCCGTATATCAGACAGTATTGCACTTTCACATATCTCATTTAATACCCATAACACCCATAGGAAATATACACTGTTATTCTGTTTCTTCTTTTAGAAATATTTTGTTATGGAAAATTTTAATCATATACAAAAGCAGAGAATCATACAATATATCCTCACATAGTCATCACATTGCTGCAACAGTCATTTCAGCCTGCAGCCAGCCATGTTTCATCCATTCTTTTCCCACTCCACTCAAACCCCCCAACCCCACTCTCCACTCTTGCTTTCCCTAAATCTGGGTTAATTTTAAAGGAAATTTCAGTCCTCAGATCATTTTATCCCACAAGCATTTTAGTATGACATTTAAGTACTCTTAAAACAACAACAAAAAACCTTAACACTTTTTATCATATCTAAAAATATTATACCTTAAAAATCCTTAATATCAAATTTGTAGTCCATGGTTGTTTCCAAAATTGTCTTAAAATCTTTGAAAATTTAGTTTGTTTAATCAGAATTCAAACAAAGTCCACATATTTCGCTTGGTTGCTGTGTCTCCTAAGTCTCTTTTAAGAATCTAAGTTCATAAATTTCTCACCATTTTTTATTACTTGTAATTTGTTTATTGCAGAAACCGGGATGTTTATCCTATAGCATTTACAACGTTCTAGACTTTGCTGAACCATTCTAAGAGTTGTCTATTCACTATCTCATTTAATATTCTCAGTAACTCTTTGAGTAGGTCCTACTATGATTTTCATGTTATAAATTAGAAAATTGAGGTTCAGAGAAAGTAACTGTTGAACCAAGGACTGAAATCTCAATGTCAGTCTCTGGAGCCCGCGCTGTGCACAGCCTCTCATTTCTATTGCCTTTTCTATGTTGCCCGTGAAACCGAAGTGAGAGTGGGTTGGGAATTCCTGAATAGATTCGGATGTGGCTGTAAATGAGTTTTTCTTTAAGTGGTGGAAGCTGAGTGAGTACTCTTGGCCCTATGAGAAGAACACTCTAACTACTGGGCCCAAACCTTGAGTTTGGGCCAGGAGAACTCAGCCTTATCCACTGATACTTTCCTCCCACACCCAAGCCCTAAACAAAACAAAACAAAACAAAGATAGTCATAGACCCTAAGCTAAAAGTAATAGGTGAATTTACTGAAGTGCAGCCCTAATCCTGCCATTTCCATGCTCAAAATCCATACTATGTCCCCACTGCCAATGGCAATAAACTAAATGTTTCAACCTGTCACTTGGGAGCCACAGTTTGACTTTTCCAACCTTTTCTTCCGCTGTGTGCATGCACACATCCCACACGCCACACATTTAGACTGTGTGCTGTTTCCCAGCCTATGGCCACTTGATACCCTCATGCCATTGCTCGTGCCCCTTTTCCTAGAGTCCTTTTCCCTTCTCAGCCTGAAGTCATCTCTTGCTTTTTCAATTCTTAAAGTCCTTTGTGTTTGTTTTAGGGACTACGTCACTTTGCGTTATTCTCTAGTTATTTGAAGTGGTGACTTCTGTATCCGCTTTAAAGGCAAAGCCCATGGCTTACCCATCTTTCCACCCTTTTCTCATAATATCCTCTTTGTTTGTAGTGAGTGCCTCCTATGTGTTGGTTGTATTAATTTCTACTACAAGTCCACGTTGTCTTAAGTTGTAGGAGAAGGAAGCATGGGAGTACAAGCAGCTTGAGGGCCCTGGTGGTTTACAGCCCTTAGGGAGAGGTGGAGAATCTAGTGGCAGAAGCTAAGGGGATGCTAAATGGAGCTCCTTCAACAACTCTCCCCACACATCTCCCCATCCCCATCTCTTCTGCAGTCCTGCACAGTTTCCCTAACGTTAGTCCAGAACTAGCACAGCAAAGGTTGCAACTGAATCTCTTCTGATTCACTGAAAAAGCAACACAGGGACTCAGCTGCACGTTTGAGAGCTGTGTTGGCAAGACCTCAGGACAGAGTGGCCTCTGCGTCTGCTGGTGATTCTCAGACACCATTGCATTCTGATCCTGCATTGTGGGCCATTCTACGGACTGCATCTACTCCTAAGTTAAGAACTTTCATGAGCCTTCCTCATGAATGGCCCTTCCTAAAGGAAAGTATGGCAGTTAGTTACCTTAATGAACACCGGTGGGTTAGTTACTTTAATGAACATTTCCCAATGGCTAAGGAACAGTCTGTGAACTTATGAGTTTTGTTTTGTTTTTAATTTTTGAGACAGCGTCTAGCTCTGTCGCCCAGACTGGAGTGCAGTGGTGCAATGTCAGCTCACTGCAACCTCGACCTCTTGCCTTCACATGGTTCTCCTGCCTCGGCTTCCCGAGTGGCTGGGATTATAGGTGCCCATCACCACATGTGGCCTATTTTTGTACTTTTAGTAGAGACAGGTTTCACCCTGTTGGCGAGGCTGGTCTCAATCTCCTGATGCCAGGTGATCTGCCCACCTTGGCCTCCCAAAGTGCTGAGATTACAGGCGGGAGCCGCCATGATGGCCAACTTTTGGATTCTGAACCAGTTGATTCAGGACCAGAGCTCTTCAATGCCTTGAAGAAAGATTCAGGGGAGAGCCATTGTGAACAGCTTGCCCCGGGGAAAAGACAAGGCTAAGAGAATTCCAGGGCTTCCTTGTGAAAACAGAACTGAGGAAATGCAAAGTGAAGAAATTCTAGCTGTCAGGAACCAAAGAAGAATGACAGGAAGCCTGCTTGAGGTATGGAGGTATCCTCTGGAGTTTTCACTTATACCATATTCTCTCATGCCCAGGAAGCTGCTCTTCGCCAAACCACAAGCCTTCCTCCAACTCAGTCACAGCTAAGCTTCTCTCTGGACACTGATGATGCTGTAACTGTTTTGTTGTGCTTCTGATTAGTTGCCGTCTCAACCTTAAGCAGCCTATAAACAGGACCTGGCTGCATCCTTGTTACTTCCTCATTGCTCTGAATTCAGTATTTTTCCCTCAAGGTAGATAGTTGTGAGGCAGCATCCCGAAAAACGCCTGGTTATATAGTGGCATCCAGTAAATGTTTTCTTAATTACTTACCTCCCTTAACAAGCTTTATCCGAGAAAAAAAAAAAAAAAGAATGCAGACTTTAGACTTTTCAATCTCCACTTAAAGTAAGGTTTCTGTTGCTTTTCAGAATAGATATGTTGGATATTTTGCACAAGTGAAACATCTCTACAACTGGAATCTCCCTCCAAGACGGATACTCTTTATAAAAAGATTCATTATTTATTCGATTCGTGGTAAGTGCTTTATGTATAAATGAAGAATTGGGCAGGAGGGCCAATGTTCCCACTCTGGGAGGGTTTTGCTCATAGTTGTATATGCAAATGATCCTGACTCATACCTGTCTTTTTACATGTCCTCACACATGAACTCCTCCTGCAATTGCCCATTGATTGCCAGCCCTTAGATGTTCTTCACTTTTTCTTTTCCATCACCAATTTGGGGGACTTCATCCCCTTCCCATCTCTCCCGTTCTCATTGCTCCTCTGGTCTCAAACCACGGTGGACTTTTCAGGGCGGAGTGAGCCTCTGATGAGGGAGGAGGAGGACCATGTACCCTCAAGACTGTTTATTTCTCAAACCACCTGTAGTTCAGAGTTTGCCTTGGTGAAGGTGTCTCCAGATCGTATCATTTTCTCACCTCCTTTTACAGGCATATTTTTTTTTTCTCATCACCTTAAGGGGGCTCTCCCTTTCCCTTCTCTCCTCATCTGTAACCCTCTCACTCACAGCTTACACTCAGGGGAGGTGGGAAAGCAGGATGTGTCTGCATGGAAGGGATGGGGCCTCACCACTCCCGCTGCCAGAGAGGTAGCAGGGAGGCTATGCTTCAGAACCCCTAAGGCAAACCTCTACTAGCAGCCAGCTTGTGGACCTGAGATGGTGCCAGTGCTGGGTGCTATAGGTGCCATGGTGCCAGGATGCTGGTGTCTACACAGACAGCCCAGGATTTTTAGCCTTCTGAGTTTAGTTCTACATTTCACTGATTTCTGGTCGACATCAATAGAAAGAAGTTCTGCAACTGGAATGGGAAAGAGGGAACTGAGGCAAGATACTGTGATTTCTAATGACAAATGAATATCATGGTGTTAGTGAAAACAAAATTAAATGAAAACAAACAGCATATGAGATGATCTATCAAAGATAATACACTAATTTATTAAAATATTTGTTTTAATTTTCTACCTTCAGTTTTGTACATATTTGAATTAAAATTAATGTAGAGTTGAGAGGCAAGCAATACAAAAATTAATTGGCTGAGAAACCAAGTCTTTGAGGAAACGCTAAGGGAAGTGGGTCATTTGAATTGAAAAAAAGGAACAAAAAAGCCTTTGTCTGTAAATATACACTGAACACCACGGGAATTTTTGGATCTAACTATCCTATATTTTTATAGAGATCGCATCAGGAACTGGCCTTAAAGAAGGGCTAAAGTAGTTAAACTACAGTATTTATTATTAAGAATCATTCTGATTAGAAGTCTGAAGAAAGCAACACATTAGCAAGAAAGGTTGCAAGTCACCTTCCCTGAATTTTCTTTTTCTTTTTCTTTTATTTTTTTGGAGACAGAGTCTTGTTCTGTCGCCCAGGCTGGAGTGCAGTGGTGTGATCTCAGCTCACTGCAACCTCTTCTTCCCAGGTTCAAGTAATTCTCCTGTCTCAGCCTCCTGAGTAGCTAGGATTACAGGCATGTGTCACCACGCCTGGCTAATGTTTGTATTTTTAATAGAGATGGGGTTTCACCATCTTGGCCAGACTGGTTTAGAACTCCTGACCTCAAGTAATCCATCCACCTTGACCTCCCAAAGTGCTAGGATTATAGGCGTGAGCCACCATGCCCATCTTACCTTCCCTAAATATTTTTTCTGGAAAGATAAAGTGATGGGATTCTAAGTCTTTGAAGCTGAACTCTATGTATTTTTTTCTCTTCTCTAGTCTTATAAAATCTGCTTTAGGAGACAGAACTTGGCTTGAAACCTTGTCTTTCAAAGACAAAATCCATGCAAGACCAAATAAGTAACTACTGATACATTGTTAGCTTGGATAATTTTTTCTCTTTTTAATCCATGATGTTAATTAGTGAGACATATTGATCTTCACGCTAACCAACCTACCTTTTTAATTTCATTTAGGTGTTGGAACAGGCGATGTATGTGATCTAAAAGTCCAAACAGTAATGGAGAAAAAGGTTGTCTTTTTCCAGTACTTCATTAGGAAATTGTTCGGTAAGAGAAAACACGTGAATTGAAAAAAATCTGATGTTTGTTTTAAGGCTGAATGTCAAACCAGCAATGTTCACCTCCCTAAACTATCACTCACCATAAAGAGATTCCCTAACGCTTTCTGGTTACCATCAACTTGGTGTCACTGGGTTTGGATGCAAACCAGAGATAAATTAACCTGTTTGCTCAAAACAGTTTTCTCAGGGTGCTTTCCAGAATTTATTTCTGTTCAGTGTTGCTTTGCCTTTCACACTTCTACAAATGCTGAGTGTGTTCCCAGGAATGTATTAAGGATTTTAATTTACATACCCGGTCATTTTTAGCCAATTCTCTTCTTCCCAGTCATTTTCTTTTATTATATAGCACTGATTCTAAAATTTTAGTGTGCATGAAAACCACCAAAGAGCTTGTAAAGATTTATATTCCTAGGTTGTACCCCCAAAGTATGATTTGGGAAATCTGGAATGGGGCCCAGGAATCTATAGACTTAGCAATGTCCCAAGTGATTCTAAGTCAGAGGTTCTGTGGGATGACCCTGTGAGAAACAATGCAAGAGTGAATGAACTGAGGAGGAACCTCTTTATCCAAAGCAAAAGGGACCTGGTAGTCAATGTTTTGCTACAATGAAGAAATGCCTAAAACTATATACCTTTTCTGAAATAGCAAGAAAGCATCCTTCATGGTCTAATAACCATAAACTTTTAGAATTCCTACCCAGGACTTTGTCTCAAATTCTCCTATTACTGACCCTGTTCCCTGCCATCCCCTTCCCCCTCCCCCCACCCCGGCTTTTTTGGCCTCTCCTGACTGAGAGCATTCACCCAGGCCTGACCCTTGGCTTTCTGTTCTTAGCAAATGCTTTATTCTTAGTTAAAGAATGACCCATTCCCCTTACTTCAACTATTATTTATTCATTGACTGAACAGATATTTTTGAGCACCCACTGAGTTGTAGATGCAGGAGCTACAACATGAACAGTTTCCACTCCGACTCAAATGCATCAGCCAGTCTGAATTATCAATGAGCTTTCTCTCTGCTTCTGCAAATGGCACCAGCCTTCTTCCACTCAGGCCTTGGGCTTTGATTCTCTTTGCCTCGGCCCCTTAAATCCAGTCAGTCATCAATCTCTGTAGATGATGCCTTTGAGAGCTTTCAGTGTTCTCCTTCCTTTCTGTTCTCACTGCCACTAATTGTCCAGAATCTCCTTTGCTCATGCCTGGATTTCTGCAGTGGTCTCCTTACCCTTTCTTTCTCCTTATGTAATGCAATGTATAGAGTCGTGAAATATGCGTCCTGAAATATTGCTCTCATTATGAAAAACTGTAGGTTGAGCAGAAGACACACTGTGTGCCCGTGGTCAGAGCCAGTTCACACCTCTGGCTCAACGTCCTTATCTGTAAAATCAATATCACATCTCAAGTGTGATGGGAATTAAATTAGATAATATATAGAAAGTTTCTTTGTAAACTATAAATCACTAAATAAGTGTTATGTGTGATAATTACCAGGCCTCTCTGTCCCATAGGAAATGCCCCACCGTATTTTTCAACACCTTCACTCTTATTTCCTTGGCTCTTGAGCTCTTAAGATATAATGGCCCTAACGTAATACCTGAGCTTTTTTCCATCAGTAGCTTGACCAGCAGACTTCATTCCAAATAAACTGGGTCATCCCTTTTGGCTCTTGGAACACAGCTCTAATTTAGTTAGTTAGTTGGTTATTTCTTTCCTTCCTTTCTTCCTTTCCTTTTTTTTTTTTTTTTTTTTTTTGCCTGGAGCCAGGGTCTCATTCTGTCGCCCAGGCTGTAGCGCAGTGGCATGATCATGGCTCACTGCAGCCTCAACCTCCTGAGCTCAAGCAATCCCCCAATTTTTTTTATTTTTTTTATTTTTCTTTATTTTTTGTAGAGGCTGGGACTTGCTATGTTGCCCAGGCTGGTTTCAGACCCCTGGGCTCAAGCAACCTGTCCACCTCAGCCTTGCAACCTGCTGGGATTATAAACATGAGCCACACTGCCCGACATTGTTTGTTGTTGTTTTTCCGATTTTCTTTCTTTCTTTCTTTCTTTTTTTTCTTTTGAGACGGAGTTTTGCTTTTGTTGCCCAGGCTGGAGTGCACTGGCACAATCTCAGCTCACCACAACCTCTGCCTCCTGGGTTCAAGCGATTCTCCTGCCTCAGCCTCCCAAGTAGCTGGGATTACAGGCATGCGCTACCACGCCCGGCTAATTTTGTATTTTTAGTAGAGACGGGGTTTCTCCGTGTTGGTCAGGCTGGTCTCGGACTCCCGACCTCAGGTGATCTGCCCGCCTCAGCCTCCCAAAGTGCCGGGATCACAGGCGGGAGCCGCCGCGCCCTGCCCATGTTTCTAATTTCTACCTTGTGTTATTGCTGGTCTTTTTCCCTCCCTTTGGATTTTCAGAGCTCTTCTTCCTTGATCTAAACTGCTTCATTCCCAATTCAGTTTCTACCTTCTTAATGAAATTTTCACATTCTGCACCTTCTGTTAACTAGTCCCCGGTAGTGCCTAACAGCAAACCCAGTCTTTATCATCATATTCAGTTATGTACCATTCTACTATTGTTTCTTATGTGTACGGCTCCCTGAAGGGGCCAACCGAGTCTGTACCTCCTTTTGTGTTTTTCACAGGGCCTCGCATAGACCTTTCTTATTGTGGGTGCTATTATTTATATGAGAGTGAGTCAAAGAAATAATATAGCTTCAAAGTCATTCATTCCAAAACTTGACCTATCTTTGGTCCCTCCATCCAGCAGCCTGCACTGGTCAAGTTCAAAGATCCCATTGACAAATACATGAGTTCTGATAAAATATGATGAGCAGGGGGACCCCACTCTCCCCTTCCCTTGGAAGGGGCATGCAGGCCCAACCCCCAAGTGTTACAGACCCCCATTGTTATTTTTTAAATTTAGAAAATAAAAAACCATGATGAGTTAAGCATTGCTTTTTGAATGTCAATGCTAGCTTTAAAATTGAGCTTCTTAATGTATTCTCAAAAAAGGCCCTAACACATGAACATCAAATGACACACATTAAATAATAATATTTAATTGATTAAAGTCTAATAGAAAATTCAATACTTTTGAAAAGTGAAACACTTTTGAAAAGTGCCTCATGGCAGGGCACTGTAATCCTGCCTGTAATCCCGGCATTTTGGGAGGCCAGGGTGGGTGGATCACGAGGTCAGGAGATCGAGACTATCCTGGCCAACATGGTGAAACCCCATCTCTGCTAAAAATAAAAAAAATTAGTTGGGCTTGGTGGCACATGCCTGTAGTCCCAGGTACTTGGGAGGCTGAGGCTGGAGAATCACTTGAACCCAGGAGGTGGAAGTTGCAGTGAGCTGAGATCATGCCACTGCACTCCAGCCTGGTGACAGAGTGAGACTGTCTCAAAAAAAAAAAAAAGAAAAAGAAAAGTGGTTCATGATAACCCTCAGACATGTTGGCCTTTAAAAGACATAAACAACAGGCCGGGTGCAGTGGCTCATGCCTGTAATCCAACACTTTGGGAGGCCCAGGCGGGCAGATCACTTGAAGCCAGGAGTTTGAGACCAGGGTGGCCAAAATAGTGAAACCCCATCTCTACTAAAAATTCAAAAATTAGCTGGGTGTGGTGGCATGTGCCTATAGTCCCAGCTACTCGGGAGGCTGAGGCAGAAGAATCACTTGAACCTGGGAGGCAGAGGTTGCAGTGAGCCGAGATCACACCACTGCACTTCAGCCTGGGTGACAGTGAGACTCTGTCTCAAAAAATAAAGAGCAAACGAAAACATACACACACACACACACACACGCACACAAACAATAGTATTGCAACTAGAAAAGATTATAATTTATACATGTAGTGATTGGGCTGTGAAACCAAAATACTTGATAAATATAGGAAGTCATGATAAGTGAAAAGGAACCTCATTGTTATCATTATCTAGGTTTATAGTTCTCAATTCCATGTGTTCATTCACAGATATTGCATGACACTGAAACAGACAGAGTATTAACTGATGTATTCGACGGTCCCCCTCTGTATGATGATGTGAAGGTGCAGTTTTTCTCTTCGGTGAGTAATCACAAAATAGCCTCTGCCATTGTTCTTGTCTGGTCTAATGATTTTATTTAAGATTTGCTTTACTACAATTACCAATAAGGGAGGGGGAGGAAAACAATAAATCAGATCTATAACAAATTTTTTTAAAAGAACATATGTAATGTAAATAATTTTTGTTTTTTTAATTGTAAATTTTCTAAATTTTTCTTAATTTACATGTATTCTCAAATGCAAAACATACAAAATAAACAAAATGTAAAAGCCGGCCGGGCGCGGTGGCTCAAGCCTGTAATCCCAGCACTTTGGGAGGCCGAGGCGGGTGGATCACGAGGTCAGGAGATCGAGACTATCCTGGCTAACATGGTGAAACCCCGTCTCTACTAAAAATACAAAAAACTAGCCGGGCGTGGTGGCGGGCGCCTGTAGTCTCAGCTACTCGGGAGGCTGAGGCGGGAGAATGGCGTGAACCCGGGAGGCGGAGCTTGCAGTGAGCCGAGATCACGCCACTGCACTCCAGCCTGGGAGACACAGCGAGACTCCGTCTCAAAAAAAAAAAAAAAAAAAAAAAGTAAAAGCCAAGATGCTAAAAAAAAAAAAAAAAAAAGCTATGTTTTACTGCATAGCAATGATTACATTTTGTTTTGCACCTTTTTAAAACAATTAAGAAATTGAGACAGGGTTTCACTCTGTTACCCAGGCTGAAGTGCAGTGGCATGATCATAGCTAACTGTAGCTTCAACCTCCTGGGCTCCAGCAATCCTCCCACCTCAGCCTCCCGAGTAGCTGGGAGCACTGACTGGAAAGAGAGTTAGGTTTGGGTGACTCAGTTGGGTGAAACAGAGAAGGCAGCACAATACAACACATGAAATAACCAAAGCAGTTTTTTATTAATTCCAGAGAGAAGAGGGCAACATGCTTTGCAGGGCCAACTGGAAGGGGGACCTGTGCTCGACTGATGGGTGGGAGCAGTAGCGAGAGAGGGGGAAGGACCTGAGAGTGGAAGCCTTTATTGGGATGTAAGGTGCTACCTGAGCAGGTTTCCTGCGGGGAGGTCTAATTTGGTTTCATGCAAGCAGCCATGAGTCTCTGCTGTGACTGAGAGGTGGTCACTGATATATCCACATGGTCCCTGTAGAGTATGGGGGTCTGTGGGGTGAGTCAAGTAGGTTATATCTAGCTGTCCCATAATGAAGTGGTCACCAGGAGAAGGTTGTATAAGACAGACATCGGGATCAGTCACATGGAGAAACTGGGAGGAGGTGAACTGGAAACTGCTGAGGGTGACTGAACCCCACTTCTGTTATCAGAAAGTCCAATTTATATTTAAAAGGGATGCTGAGGCAGCAAAAAAATGATAAGAATTCACTACAATATACTTGGGTCTATATAGGCATAGGTCCTTAGTAGAGTGTGTTTGGCACTATCTAAACCAGATTCAAATATCAGCATCTAAATTAAATACCTATCATGGGAAAAATACTCTTCCTTGAAAATGTTGATAGAAACAGCAAAAGAATACAATAGCATTTTCTTCAAGCCTCCTCCTTTGTATCTTGAGTGTATTGTTATAGATTGCAGAGTGTTACATATTTAATGGTTATAATTGATAAATATATAAAGGAATAAAGGAAGGAACTTTAATTTCTTTGGAATGATTAGTTCTTGGGATCAGTTTTACTTTGAATTTTTTTTTGTTTTTCTTTTTAGAGTCTTCCTAAATACTATGACAATTGTCCATTTTTCTTCCGGTTCAACACATCTTTTATTCAAAGTAACAGGTATGAATATAATATAAACCGATAGAAACAGCCTAATCTTCAATGTCTATGTATAAGGTATAATGGCAAGTCTTTTGCTGGTTGTCATAAACTTAATTTATAGAAAGCAAAAAATTATTGAACCACCATTTTTCCTCGCCTTACTCCTCTTATTTTGGTTATTTTAAGAATACGTTTGTTCTTGAGACCCTCTGATGCAGTATCCTCAAGGTCCATGCCATAGGACTGTGTTATGAGTTCAAAAGTATTATAATCAGATTTTTAGTGTGGTAGTAAATTCCTCTCAAAGAAGTTCAATATGAGTCTGCTTAGCGCCTTCAGTATGGCAGGTCCCCGTCAGTAGGTGCTGATTTACCAATGACGAACCACCACCAAATTTTGTGCTAAAGTGAGGCAAGACCTAGGGAGGCTTCAGCTAGCTGAAAAGTTGACTGACACACCTATATCTAGGAGAAGTTACAAGACACAGTATTAAGGAATATAGCTAAAAAATATCATTAAGTAATAGTCTATTTAAATAGCCATTTAAATGTGGCTTTCTAGTAATGAATTGGGAAAACTTTCTGAAAAGTTATTAGCTGGGCTTGGAGATTATTGTTCCAAAAAACCTTCTACCATATTTGGAAACTCATTTCTCAGTTTAGAAGTTCTCCACTATAAGTAGCATTTGTTTTGTGATGGTGAAAAATTGAGATTTTTTTTTGTGTCAACCATACTCTTCAATACAAAAGGACAAAATTGTTGTAAATGATGTAGGTCAGAGTTGAAGAAGTGGCTATGATTATATGTGGCATGAATTGATAGTTATTGTTACATCCAGTCCTAATCTTTTCTTCAAATGTGAACTGGATCTAATAACTCCTTAAGTCCAGCAAGGCAACGGCAAATTAAACCTCTGGCCTACATACTTGCAATGCAAAACATTTAATGGATTTTGATAGAGTGAACTTTGGATTTGATGGAAAGTTTTTACAAGTTTTTTTTTTTTTTTTTTTTTTTTTTTTTTTTTTTTTTTTAGATGCATACAAGCAATAAGCTTTTTCTTCTAACATGAGCAAAGTCCCTCAAAATGAGACCTGGGTGAAGCTTCATTTGATGCTGTTCCTCAAAAGGGGTTCTTGCTAAAGGATAGTTTTTTCCCTTTAAAACACTATGTTCATTTTGGAGAAGTGATAAGCTAGATCACTTTTATTCTTACTTTTATATACATTTCTAAAGATTTCTGTAACATTTAAATTTACATACTACTTGGTAAAGCTGTTTTTGTTACTTACGAGATTGTTGTTTAGCCAAAAATGCTAACTTCTATCATTTAGAACACTAGGCATAAATGGGTTAACCAATTCATGCCTAGTGTTCCATTATTGGAATGCTCAGCCTGTGGGAGTTATATCCTACTCCTCAAGGTCATTTCCAAGGTCTGATTGTAAAAATTCAAAAAATTGCAAACCTCACACATAAATTAAAAGAGATATAGTATTTTATTCCTGGGTTTTCATTCATGTCTATCCTGACTGATTTCTGTCCCATTTAGAAATGGAGATATTTTATTAAACTTGGATGTCATTAATTCCATATAAAGCAATGGTAAGAGAGTCAGCATGTGTTACTCACGTGTTGCTGAAGATTAAAGTATTTTTAAGTCTCACTAAAAAGGTGGAAGGAGCCAACTGAGACACAAAAAAGGGGCCGAAGTTCTATTCATGATGAGGTTCTTTTTTTGTTTCTTCCAGCTCTAATGTGGGTACCCAACTGCATGGCTTTTCGGTTAGCCCCAGTAGAAAATGTAATAATATTTTTTTTTCTATTCTTAGGCTTTATCTACCAAGAAATGAATTGGATAATCCACATAAACAAAAAACATGGAAAATGTATCCACCACAATTTGCAGTGGAGGTACTTTTTGGTGAGAAGTGACTTACAATTACGTTGTAGCTGGATCCAATTAAGTATAGTTCCCCCTTCCCCTTCTGGGAAAGAATTATGTTCATTCCAACCCCTGCCACATATTCATATGTCCTAAATCTTCCTTGATGAGATATCTGTATTTATATATGTTTACATATGTTCTTGATAAATCTGTTAAATATATATAGGTAAAATGTCAGTTTTTTTTTTCTTTTTTGAAGGCACATACTTCACAGTTTCCATCTTGTGTGTACATACATTTGGAACACAGTATGCAGGAACATTCGGCATCATTTTGAAAACTTTGAAATAGAACTTTCATATCAAAAATTTGAGATATTTAAAAATTGTGATTCCCCAGCACCCACTTACTTACATATTTTTGGTCAAGTATTTTTTCCCTGCTGTGGTTCACATTTGTAATTTCAGATTGATTAGAAAGCTAATTTATATATTTTTCTTCCCCTTCATTTACAAACTGTCTGTTAACAGATTGGCAACAAAGACTAAGTTTTAAATCTAGGAGAGAGAAATGTTTCACACAAGCAGTCCCCCAACTCCCAGCACACCCTCTCTCATTCCAAGTATTCAATAGGTAGCTTACTTGACAAGCTTCCTTTAATTACACATAGACACAGGGGTTGGGGTAAAAAGATTGTGGTAAATACGAAGGATAAGTAATCTTTGGTAACTTCTGCTTTTGTATAAAATTGTAAGTGAAGTCAAAAGAATTTTGTGTTCTTAGGGTAATCTAGGTGTATTATTTTGAAATCCACTGCTCCTGCTCACAACCAACTTCACCTAAGCTTGGAGGAGCTCTGAAGGGAGGTCATCTTTTCATTATAAACACTGCTTAGCCTTATGTCTACAGGAAACCATTATTATTTCCTCTTTGGTGCTGGGTGCTACTTTTTTTTTTAACAAATTTTTTATTTGTATTTTTTGTTTTTTGAGACAGCATCTCACTCTGGTTGTCGAGACTGGAGTGCAGTGGGTTGATCTTGGTTCACTGCAGCCTCACCCTCCCAGGCTCAGGTGATTCTCCCACCTTAGCCTCCCGAGTAGCTGGGACTATAGGCACATGCCAGCACACCCGGCTAATTTTTTGTATTTTTAGTAGAGACGAGGTTTTGGCATTGTTGCCCAGGCTAGGCTCAAATTCCTGAACTCAAGCAATCTGCCTGCCTCAGCCTCCCAAAGTGCTGGTATTACAGGCATGAGCCACCATGCCCAGCCTGTGGGTGTTACTTTATTCAAAATACCTTTATTGCCACTGTATCTTCAGGCCATGATTGTCCTTGAAAATGTTCTATTTTGGCTTTATTGACATTATTCTTATTTGAATGATTTTCCTTTTATTGGCAAGGCCCTCAACAATCTAGACCAAGATGAGTTCGTCAGGAAATGAAAGGTAACAACTGATAAGACAAGTGTCACTGCTAAAACACGATACACTAATTCCTGAAAAACCTTGCACTCTACAGAAAGCACTAAAAGACAGTTCATGAAAATACAGGGTTTGAGAGTTCAAGGCAAATCTCTCCAGCATAGCAACTTTGTAACCAGCACACTAACCACTCAGACCACTCACTTCAGCAACTCAGTGTCTGGAGTTTGCCATAGGAGCTTTTTAATTTTTGAGTGGAAATAGAAAAATACTTGATATAAGGGCTGTGGGTACCAGAGTGGCACAGATGAGAGTAGAGCCCTGAGCCATGGTGGGCACGGAAGGCAGCAGAGCCCCACTAGGCTGGTGAGTGGCCTCGCTGCAGATGACTTTTTTCTCCTCTAAATATTCCAGAAAATGTTCTAACTGCCAGTGCAGCAGCCCAACTAAAGGCCTTTTTCCTTTACTCTCCCTGATCTGGCTCCCCTTTGAGGAAAAGATCGTAGAACATGCTTTCAAATTCCTTTCATGTTAATATTACACCCTGCCATTCATACGACAGAAACATGTGTAGACACAACATAGGCTATACTATTTCCTTTAGAATTCACATGGCAATAATCTACAGAGGGCAGAGTATGTCCTGGGTTTAGGTGAATAGGGAGGAAAATACTTAGCTGGCTCAGTGAAGAGTAAGATCTGTCTTTTTCAATACTAGAAATACAGGAAGGAAGGAAACCCCCTTTTTTATTTTAAGGATTTCACTTTTTGAAACAAGGAGATTACCATTAAGGTTTCTTTTCCCCAGACCTCCAAGACCCACCACAATTTCTGGAAATTATGAGTTGTCACACTATTCTGCTTTTACTTATTCAAAGAAAACTCGTTTAAGGCCTCTTTGGGTATTGCTTTCTTAGGATACAAAATGAATGATTCTTTGAACAACTCAAGAAACTTAGATCAGAATGATACTCATGTTTTAAATGTTTTAACTTTAATTTTACATATGGAGGTATGTGTGCAAGTTTGTTACGTCAGTATATTGCACACCGGTAGTGAGCGTAATGCCCAACAGGTGGTTCTTCAACCCGCACCCCTCTCCCTCCACCTGCCTCTAGTAGTCCACAGTGTCTGTTGTTCCCATCCTTATGTCCAAGAGTACCTGCTGTTTAGCTCATAAGTGAGAACATGTGGTATTTGGTTTTCTGTTCCTGCATTAATTTGCTTAGGATAATGGCCTCCAGCTCCATCTATGCTGCTGCAAAAGACATGATTTCACTCATGTTTATGGCTGCGTAGAATTCCATCGTGTATATGTACCACATTTTCTTTATCCAGTCCACCACTGATGGGCACCTAGGTTGATTCCATATCTTTGCTATTGTGAATAGCACAGCAATGAACATATCAGTGTACGTGTCTTTTGGTAGAATGGTCTTTTTACCTTTGGGTATATATCCAATAATGGGATTACTGGGTCAAATGGTAGCTCTGTTTTAAGTTCTTTGAGAAATCTCCAGACTGCTTTCCACAGTGGCTGAACTAATGTACGCTCCCACCAACAATGTGTAAACATTCCCTTTTCTCTGCAGCCTTGCCAACATCTGTTGTTTTTGACTTTTTATTAATAGCCATTCTGACTGGTGTGAGAGGGTATCTCATTGTGGTTTTGATTTGCACTTCTCTGACAATTCGTGGTGTGAAGCATTTTTTCATATGTTCATTGGTCACTCATATGTCTTCTTTTGAGAAGTATGTGTTCATGTTCTTTCCACATTTTTTAATGGGGTTATTTGGTTTCTCTGTGTTGATTTGCGTAAGTTCCTTATAGATTCTGGATATTAGACCTTTGTTGGATGCATAGTTTGCAAATGTTTTCTCCTGTTCTGTGGGTTGTCTGTTGACTCTGCTGATCATTTCTGTTGCTGTGCCAAAGCGCTTTAGTTTTATGAGGTCCCACTTGTCATTCTTTATTTTTATTGCAATTGCTTTTGGGGACTTAGTTAAAAATTCTTTCCCAAGGCCAATGTCAAGAAGGGTACTTCTGAGGTTTTCTTTTAGGATTTTTATCACTTGAGGTCTTACATTTAAATCTTTCATCTATCTCCAGTTAATTTTTGTATGTGATGAAAGGTATGGGTCCAGTATCATTATTCTGCATATAGCTAGCCAGTTACCCCAACACCATTTATTGAATAGGGAGTCCCTTCCCCATTGCTTGTTTTTGTCAACCTTGCAATATCAGATGGTTGTAAGTGTAAGACTTTATTCTGGGTTTTCTATTCTGTTCCATTGATCTATATGTCTGCTTTTGTACCAGTACCATGCTGTTTTGGATACTATAGCCTTATAGTTTGAAGCCTCTGGCTTTGCCCATTTGCTTAGATTTGCTTTGGCTGTGGAGGCCCTCTTTTGGTTTCATATGAATTTTAGAATACTCTTTTCTAAGTCTGTGAAGAATGACATTGGTAGTTTGATAGAAATAGCACTGAATCTGTCAATTGCTTTGGGCAGTATGGCCATTTGAATGATACTGATTCTTCCAATCCATGAGCATGGAATGTTTTTCCATTTAATTGTGTTATCTCTGATTTCTTCAGCAGTGTTTTGTAGCTCCTGTAGAGATCTTTCACATCCTTTGTTAGCTGCATTCCTAGGTATTTCATTTTCTTTGTCGCTACTGTAAATGGGATTCTGTTCTTGATTTAACTCTCAACCTGGACATTATTGGTGTATAGAAATGCTGTTGATTTTTACACATTGATTTTTTTATCCTGAAACTTTGCTAAAGTTGTTTATCAGTTCTAGTAGCCTTTTGGCAGAGTCTTTGGTTTTCTGGATAAAGAATCATATCATCAGCAAAGAGAGAGAGTTTGACTTCTTCTTTTCCTATTTGGATGCCTATTCTTTCTTTCTCCTGCCTGAGTTCTCCAGGTAGGACTTCCAGTGCTATGTTGAATAGGAGTGGGGAGAGTGGGCATCATTGTCTTGTTCCATTTCTCATGGGGATTGGTTCCAGCTTTTGCCCATTCAGTCGGTTGGTGGCTGTGGGTTTGTCATAGATGGCTCTTATTATTTTGAGAGGTATGTTCCCTTGATACCTAGTCTGTTGAGGTTTTTAACATGAAGTGATGTTGGATTTTATCAAAAGCTGTTTCTGCATCTATTGAGATGATCATATGGTTTTTGCTTTTAGTTCTGTTTATGTGGTGAATCACATTTATTGATTTGCATATGTTGAACCAGTCTTGCATCCCTGGACTGAAGTCTTCTTGATTGTGGTTTATTAACTTATTGATGTGCTGCTGGATTCTGTTTCCTAGAATTTTGTTAAGAATTTTTGTGTCTATGTTAATCGGAGTAATTGGTCTGAAGTTTTCTTTTCGTGTGTTTCTCTGCCAGATTTTGGTATTAGGCTGATACTGGCTTCCTAGAATGAGTTAGGGAGGAGCCCCTCATCCTCAATTCTTTGGAATAGTTTCAATAGAACTAGTACCTGTTCTTTGTACATCTGGTAGAATTCAGCTCTGGCTTCATCTGCAATTTGCAATACAAATTTAACTCTGGAAAGAAGCACATTAAAATATTTTAAATGCTAACAGTCTTCATATTCCTGTCTTTTTTTTCAAATTTGATGGATAGATTTGATATATATAATGCAGATATTAGCGTTGGTATCTATGTTTGAAAAACATTATACTTAGAAGCATAATATAGAGAGATTATTATTATTATTATTATTTATTTATTTATTTTGAGACGGAGTCTCGCTCTGTCCCCCAGGCTGGAGTGCAGTGGCCGGATCTCGGCTCACTGCAAGCTCTGCCTCCCGTGTTCACGCCATTCTCCTGCCTCAGCCTCCCAAGTAGCTGGGACTACAGGCGCCCACCACCAGGCTAATTTTTTGCATTTTTGGTAGAGACGGGGTTTCACCGTGTTAGCCAGGATGGTCTCGATCTCCTGACGTCATGATCCACCCGCCTAGCCTCCCAAAGTGCTGGGATTACAGGCGTGAGCCACCGCGCCCGGCCAATATAGAGAGATTTTTAAAACATAAGCTCTAACTTAGATGTATCTTCTCTTACATGTTGCTAGGCTGAAGTTCTCAGTTGGGAATACCTATACTCATTCAGGTTCCACAGAGGTGAATTATGAGACTACAGTTTTTCCCGTGTTGGGAATGCTTATTGGAATTCTGATCTTTACCTGGAGGAAAGCTTTCCTTGCTAACATGTCAATTTTGTATTAAGTTTAATTACTTCATCCTAGTGTTGTTAGACTGACAATCTGAAGCAAATCGAATGCTTTGATTATTGTGTGTGTGTGTGCAGTGAATATCTTGGATTACAAAAATGAGGAAAGTAATCATCTTTTCATGGCTATTTGGCAGACACACTCATTTCAAAGAGTGAGTCTGAAACTTTATAGGCTTAGGGTTTTTTGTACAATTAATAATTATTGCATAGAAGTAACCAACACCCTGAATTAGGTGTTTGCCATTGTCATGCAGCTTTCATACATTTTACTGTATATGTGTATGGCCATAAATCATATGTAGAATTGATGTTTCTGTCCTAAAATTTCACTCATAGAAATGATTGTACATTATATATATTATTCAGCAGCTTTCTTTTGCTTACTCAGCATTATATTTTTGAAATCAGTTGATATGTTTTGTTCACACCCATTCATTTGATCAAAGAGATCCATCACTATTTTCAGAAGTAGCTCTAGTTGAGTTTACATTTTCTATAGTATTTCATGCTATGACTACCACATTTAATTAAACTCTCTTCATGGTGAGAAAAAGATGAAAACATTAAACAATGATAACAGATTCCAGAGGCCGGGCACGGTGGCTCAAGCCTGTAATCCCAGCACTTTGGGAGGCCGAGGCGGGCGGATCACGAGGTCAGGAGATCGAGACCATCCTGGCTAACACCGTGAAACCCCGTCTCTACTAAAAATACAAAAAGAAATTAGCCGGGCGTGGTGGCGAGCGCCTGTAGTCCCAGCTACTCTGGAGGCTGAGGCGGGAGAATGGCGTGAACCCGGGAGGCGGAGCTTGCAGTGAGCCGAGATCGCGCCACTGCACTCCAGCCTGGGCGACAGAGCGCGACTCCGTCTCAAAAAAAAAAAAAAAAAAAAAAAAAAAAAAAAAAAAACCCAAAAAAATCCACAATGATAGCAGATTCCAAAGAGCTTTTGTTTAAGTGGATTGTATTTATTGATTATTTACTATATCAAAAACTGAAGCTGAATAATTTAAAATATAAGCATGCATTTCCATGCATTCCAATAGCCATTATAACTCCAGCCCATTAATCACCCATGATCTTATGACCATCACGTGTCTAATGGTTAAACATAAGTTTCATTACTAAAAGAAAGTTCATATTCCTGAAGACTCTTTATTATTAATAAACAAAGCTCTCATGGAAAACAAAATATATAATATCACTGAGTGAATCAAAGTAAGTAACACTAAAAAATAAAAATGTCGAAGATGATTGTTAATAAAACCGACGTGAGTGAATGGCAAGTACAGGACATGCAGAATACAATAAGCCATGCAGGAGTGGTGTGTTTCTGGGGGAATGGAGGACAAGGGACTGCTTCTGTTTTAGAAGGAATTTCTCCACGTTAGTCAAGTTGTATTATGATTTACATTCTAATAATGACAACTTTACTTTCAGCTTTTTCAGCTTTGGATTTTAGTAATGAGATTCACGAAAGATCTGAGAATTTGAAAGTTAGTGATCTATGTCCATTTGTATCTCCACCAATGACCAAAACTGTGTTGGGATCCACAGACTTGGGGCAGATGAACTTAATAGATCAAGAAAAGATGACCACTGCAGCTGCATTTCTATTTTGGAATTACACTCTCCATGACCTGTGTGAGTCACAGCTACCAGAAAACAAAGAGAGCAAAGAAGGTAATAAAGAAGCACAGAGAATTCAGTCCCAGCATAGCTGTACGTGGCTTCATAACACCATAGTTGTAACTTTTAAAGAATCATTTTGTGGCAAAGTGTGTATTGTATTTACACCCTCCTTATACAAGCTACAACCAAACAGAGGACCTATCAGCAGGGCATTTGTGTTCTTCCTTTAACCAAAGCAACATAAAAATAACAAAGAGAATGAGAAGGATAAGTAATTTTGTTTAGGCTAGTATTTAACATAAACTTGAATGTGAGTCCAAGGATTACACATAGAACTTTGGGACTGGAGGGCAAATGTAGGCAAGGATGTAAAGATTGCCTGCTCAAACACAATGTGGTTTCTTTGTTTTTCCGTTTCCATAGGTCTGAATTTGTATCAGTTGTAACTATATAAAATGTAGCCCAAAAAGCACCTTCCAAACCCCCAAATTAAGTTATTTTTAATAATTTCTGTGACTTTATGTAGTATAGAATTGACTTTCCCAGTATGAATGGTATCCTTGAGAATTTGCTAGATGGTGTCTTTTCGGCTGTGTCCACATAGTGTATCACCTTGTTTTAATGAGTAACAATTTACTAGGAATATTGGTTTGAAGGAAGGTGGTGTCATTTAAAAATAACATGAAAATACATTTTAATTTTACTAGGACACATAATCTGTTGAATAACTGCATCTAATATGTGTTCTACTTTATGTCCCAGTTAAATTCAGTGTCTTTAATCAGGTATACGATCAGATCTATATAGTAATAAATCATAAAATATTTTGCACCCCAATAGTTTCATTTCCTTTTTTACACGGTGAAATCCAGTCTCTGGAAAAAACACAAAAATTAGCCGAGCATGGCGGCACGTGCCTGTGGTCCCAGATACTCAGAGGCTGAGGTGGGAGAATCCCTAGAGTCCGGGAGGCAGAGGTTGTCGTTAGCTGAGATCGCACATCTGTGTTCCAGCCTGGGCGACAGACCAAGACCCTGTCTCAAAAACATGAAACAAAAGAAAAGGTGATTTGAAAGATTGTCCCATACAGTTTAGGACAAAGGGAGTAATAGACATGCATAGAAAGAATGTACATTTCAGGCGGTAAAGATACACTAGAAAAATCAATGTAGTACTAAGTCAGCCTCAAGGAAAGAGACACCTGTTTATCTAAGGAAAGATAGCAAGAATCAAGGAATACTTCACACAGCAATGTGAGTGATGAAAAAGAAATGGTTAGAATGATAGAGGAAAACATTTCAGATATCGAGAACAGGCTGTGCACTGGTAAAAGTATAAATGGTTACAGTAATTCTGGAAATCACTGATCATAGGTGTAGTGTGTCGTTAAGAATGATACTACTGGGCTGGGCGCAGTGGCTCATGCCTGTAAACTCAGCACTTTGGGATGCTGAGGCAGGTGGATCACCTGAAGTCAGGAGTTCAAGATTAGCCTGGTTAACATGGTAAAACTCCATCTCTACTAAAAATACAAAAATTAGCTGGGCATGGTGATGCATGCCTGTAGTTCCAGCTACTCAGGAAACTGAGGCAGGAGAATCAGTTGAACCTGGGAGGTGGAGGTTGCCGTGAGCCTAGATCATGCCACTGCACTCCAGCCTGGGCAACAAGGCGAGACTCCATCTCAAAAAAATAAAATAAATAACACGGCACTGTTATGAAGTAGAGAACAGCATACAGTGTTACCATAGATGTTCTTAGTGTATTTTTACACTTTGTTTTGTTTCTGATGGTTTTGTTTATTTATGTTGGGTAGATACATTTGTGAGAAAATCTTTGAGCTGTTTTGTGTGGCTTGCACTGGTGATATCTAGTGTCCTGGAGGGGTTTGTTGAAGTTTTGGATAACTGGAAGTATTTCTTAAAGAAATAAATATTTCACTAAACATTAAGCTTCGTTTAAACTCTCAATTTATAAAATATTTTTATATTGACTTTAGCCTTTATCTAACTCTTCTACGTAGTTCATTTTAACTAACTATATGGATTTGTCAGCAGAACAAGATTTAGAAGTGATATCAGAGCAAAAGCCAGAAAAGCTTGAAGGAAGTGAAAAGAACAAGCCACAGGTGTGTACAAATTTGAACCTAAATACTGATTTTATGTTGTTTGCTTTGCTTTAATGACGTGACATAGACCAAATGAAATTACCTTTCACACTAGCTGTTTGGAATCAATAGATCATAATTTAATGTTTAGTTTTGAAAGCATTTTTAATGATATATAAACTTTAAAATGTTCTTAGAATCTATAGTATCTCATAGCTACTGTTTAACTCTTGATATAGAGGCAAACAATGTTTAGAATTTTATTTGGTCTTCCGTTTTTATAACCTCCTTACATGATAAAGAATGTTAAATGTTGCATTTTACTATTTAGCATTAGAAATGATAAACAATTGAGCAGTAAAGGCCACTGAGCTACATTCATGTGAAAGGAGCACTCATTCCCAGGAGTTCAAAATTTGGAGATTGATATTGCTGATCATTAGTACCAACATTAAAGATTTATTTTAGCTTTTGGTCTCTAGTTGACTTCGTTGTCCATGTTCAGGGAGAAAATGGTCTTATAAAGTCAACCCAACTGCTGATGAAGAGAATCGTGCTTTGCAGATTGGGATCTTTGGTGTTAAGACACAAACAGTAACTTTGTGACTTATTTCAATGCAGGAAATCAGTAAATGTTACTAATTTTAAAACCCACTGTCATTAGTGGACCTTGTAATAAATTAGAACTGGATTTAAGCAGAGAGTGTATCTAGATACATAACACTATCTTATTATGATACATTATTGGAAATAAAATTTAAGAATTTGCTTTTTCTTTCTGATTGATGCTGATTTGGGCTCTGAATAATTTAAAGTTTACTCTTCTCCAGTTAGTAATCTTTAGAAAAAGTGCTTAAATGCACTGTAGGGCTTGGCCTTTAAGGTGTCATATGGTAAAATCTTTTTAGGAAAAGAGGACTTTGCAACGCTACAAATCATCTGCTAATTCATTTTTGGTAGATTTAACACATCATCATTTTTATTTATGTATTTATTTTTAATGTTTTTGTGGGAACATAGTAGATATATATGTTTATGGGGTACATGAGATATTTTGACTGAGGCATGCAATGCGAAATAAGCACATCATGGAGAAAGGGGTATCTATCTCCTCAAGCATTTATCCTTTCAGTTGCAAACAGTCCCATTACACTCTTTAAGTTATTTTACAATGTACAATTAAGTTATTATTATTATTAAGTTATTATTGACTATAGCCGTCCTATTGAAACACATCATGAATTAAGTTGAGTGCAAACAAACAATGACAGTTTTCTGGTTCATGTTTCTCTCCTACTTCAGGGTGAGGTGAATTATTTTTTACTTCTTAATTATAATCCAGTGATTTAGGAGGAGCTAGACATAGAGTAATATTTTTAACAGTTGAATTTAAATTATTTTCTAATTTTAATGATTTTCCAGTTTTTCTTTGTTCTTTTTACTTAGGATTTCTTTGGCTATTGTGGCTCTTTGTTGGTTCCATATGAATTTTAGGATTTTTTTTCTAATTCTGTGAAAAATCATGTTGGTATTTTGAAAGGAATTGGGTGGAATCTGTAGGTTGCTTTGGGCAATACAGTTGTTTTAATGCTATTATTTTTTTCTATCCATGAGCATGAGTTTTTTCATTTATTTGTGTCATCTACAGTTTCTCTCGCCATATTTTGTAGTTTTCCTTGTAGAGATCATTCACCTCCTTGGTTACATAGATTCCTAGGTATTTTATTTCATTTTATTTTTGTTGTTATTTGTAAATGGGATTGTCTTCTTGATTCAGTTCTCACACTGATTTTGATAGGAATTGGGTGGAATCTGTAGGTTGCTGCAGTAGAGAAATTCTACTGATTTTTGTGTGTTGATCCAGAAACTTTGCTAAATTCATTTATCAAATCTAAGGAGGTTTTTATGGAGTCTTTAGGGTTTTCTAGACATGAGAGCATACCATCAGTGAAGAGAGAAAATTTGATGTCTTCTTTTTTAATTTGGATGCCTTTTATTTCTTTTCTCTTTGCCGATTGCTCTGGCTAGGACTTGCAGTACTCTGTCGAGCAGGAGAGGTGAAAATGGGCATCCTTGTCTTGTTCCTGTTCATAGAGGAATGCTTTCAACTTTTTACCTCTTCCATATGATGTTGACTGTGGGTTTATCGTATATTGCCTTTTTTATTTTGAGATATGTTCCTTCTATGCCTAGTTTGTTGAGTTTTTATCGTGAAAGGATGCTGGATTTTATCAAATGCTTTTTCCACATGTATTGAGATGATTGAAGGTTTTTGTCCTTAATTTTGTGTGTGAGATGAATCACATTGATTGATTTGCATATTTTGAGCCCTCCTTGCATCCCTGGAATAAAACACATTGGATCATGATGTACTTACTATCTTTTTAATGTGCTGTTGGATTCAGGCTGCTAGCATTTTGTTGTGGATTTTTGCATATCTGTTTACCATGGATACTGGTCTGTAGTGCTCTTTTTATGTTGTGTCCTTGTCTGGTTTTGATATCAGATTAATACGGGCTTCACAGAATGAGTTAGTGGGGAGTCTGTCCTTGTCAATTTTTTGGAAGAGTTTCAGGAGGATTGGTACCAGCTCTTTTTTTTATGTTTGGTAGATTTTGGCTGTGAATCCATCTGGTCCTGGGCTTTTATTTGTTCAGAGGTTTTTTTTAGTAGTAATTCTGTTTCAGAATTCATTATTGGTTTATTCAGGATTTCTGTTTCCTCCTGGTTAAATCTTGGGAGGTTGTATGTTTCCAGGGATTTTTCCATTTCCTCTAGCGAATCATTGTTTATAATAAATAGTCTCTGATGATCTTTTCTATTTCTGTGGTATCAGTTGTAATGTTTTCTTTCTTATTTCTGATTTTGATTATTTGACTTTCCTCTCATTTTTTGGTTAGTGTAGCTAGGGCTTTATCAGTTACGTTCATCTTTTCCAGGAGTCAGCTGTTGGTTTTTGATCCTAGGCATTGTTGTTTTGGTTTCTATTTCATTTGGTTCTTCTCTGATCTTTGTCATTTCTTTCTTTCTGCTTTGGATTTGGTTTGTGGTTAGTTTTCTAATTTTTTAAGGCACAATGTTAGGTTGTTAATTCATTATCTTTGTATTATTTTAATGTAGGCATTTAGTGTCATAAAATTCCAGTGGTCTTAGTATGCTGTATTTCCATTGTCATTTGTGTCAAAATCTTTTTTTGATTTCCATCTTCACTTCTTTGCTGACCCAAAGATCATTCCAGTGCATATTAATTTCTATTTATTTCTATAATTTCTGACATTTCTCTTGGTTAAGATTTCTAGTTTTATTCCACTGTGCTTTCAAAAGATACCTGATATGATTTTGATGTTTAAAAATTTATTGAGACTTATTTTGTGGCCTAACATATGGTCTAGCTTGGAGAATGTTCCACGTGCTGATGAGTAGGATGTATAGCCTTTTGTTACTGGGTAGCATGCTCTATAAATACTGGTTAGATCGGTTTGGTCTGAAGTCCAATTTGAGTTCAATGTTTCTTTCTTGATTTTCTGTCTCAATAATTTCTCTAGTGGTGTCAGTGGGGTATTGAAGTTCCCCACTCAGATTGTGTTGCTATCTATATGTGGTTCTAATAATATTTGTTGTATAAATCTGAGTGCTCCAGTTTTAGGTGCATATATATATTTAAGATTGTTTTTATCCTGTTGCTAAATTAATCCATTTATTATAATATAATGACATTCTTTGTCTTTTTAACTTTTTTAAATTTAAAATCTGTTTTATATAATAAAAGTGTAGCTATTTCTGCTCACTTTTGGTTTCTGTTGGCATGGAGTATCTTTTTCCCTGCCACTACTTTTGGTCTATAAGTGTCCTTACAGTTAATGTGAGATTGTTGTAAGCAACATGGAGTTGGGTTATGTTTTTAAATCTATTCCACCAATCTATATCTTTTAAGTGGAGCATTAAATCAATTTAAATCCAAGGTTAATATTGATATGTGAGATTTTGTTCCTGTTGTAATGTTATGTGTTTCCTGGATGTTTTAAAAGTTCTTTGTTCCTTGTTTCCTTCTGTCTGTGTTTGTGGTCTAATGGAGTTCTGTCATGTTGCCATTTGATTTCTTTCTCTCACCCTTCGTGTAACTGTTTTTAGGAATCCTGTTAAATTTATTCTATGTTATTTACTTATTTATTTTAGAGACAGTGTCTCACTCGGTCACCCAGACTGGAGTGCAGTGGTGGAATCATAGCTCACTGCAGCCTCAAGTTTCCAAGCTCAAGTGATCCTCTTGCCTTGGCCTCTGATATAGTTTGCATGTTTGTCCCCTTCAAATCTCATATTGAAATGTGATTCCTGATGTTGGAGGGGAGCCTGGTAAGAGGTGTTTGCATATTTGTCCCCTTCAAATCTCATATTGAAATGTGATTCCTGATGTTGGAGGGGAACCTGGTAAGAGGTGTTTGCATCATAGTGTCAGATCCCTCATGAATGGTTTGGCCCCATCCCTTGGCGAAAGTGAGTTCTTGCTCTGAGTTTGCATATGGTTGTTTGAAAGTGTGTGGCACTTCCCCCTCTCCATGCTCTCATACTCAACATGTGTCACACCTGCACTTCCTTTGCATTCTGCCATGATTGTAAGCTTCCTGTGGCCCTCACACCATGTTTCCTGTGCAGTGTGCAGAACCATGAGCCAATTAAACCTGTTTTCTTTATAAATTAACCAGCCTCAGGTATTTCTTTATAACAATGCAAAAATGGCCTAACACAGAAAATTGGTACCAAAGATTGGGTGTTACAATAAAAATACCAGAAAACCAGAAGCAGCTTTGGGTTTGGGCAGTTAGCAGAGACTGGCAGAGTTTGGAGGGCTCAGCAGAAGACAGGAAGATGAAAGTTTGGAACTTAATTAGAGACTTGTTAAGTGGTCAGAACCAAAATGTAATAGGAATCTGGGCAGTGAAGGCCAGGTCTCAGATGGAATGAAAAAGTTGTTGGGAAATGGAACGAAGATCACCCTTGTTATGCCTTAGAAAACAGTGTGGCTGCATTGTGCCCAAGTCCTAGGGATCTGTGGATATTGAGCTTAAAAATGACGACTTAGGGTATTTGACAGAAGAACTGTCTAAGCAGCTAGGAGTTCAAGAAGTAGCCTGACTGCCTCTAGCAGCCTACAGTCAGATACGGGAGAAAAGGAATGGCTTAAAGTTGCAACTTGTATTTAAACTGGAAGCAAAGTGTAAAGCTTGGAAAATGTACAACCTGGCCATGTAGTAGGGAAAGAAAAAGCCTTTTTAGGAGAGAAATACAATGGGATGGGGAGCAGCCACTTGTTACAGAGATTATCATAACTAAAACATAGCCAAGTTCTAATATCCAAAATGTTAGGGAAAATGACCTGAAGTTATTCCAGAGCTCTTCTAGGCAGCCCCTTTCATTACAGGCCCAGAGGTCTAGGAAGAAATAATGGTTTCAGGGGTCATGCCCAGGCCCTGTTAACTCTGCTCAGCTCCATGACACTGTTTCTCACATCCATGCCACTCTGGCTTCAGAGACTCAATGGGGCTCAGGTACAGTTTGGGCTGTCACTCCAGTGAACACAAGCCATATGCCTTGGTGGCTTCCACACGTTGTTAAACCTGCAGGTGCACAGAATGCAAGAGTGAAGGAGGCTTGGTGGCTTCCATCTAGATTTCAGAGGATGTATGGGAAAACCTGAGTCCAGGCAGAAGCCTGCTGCAGGACAGAGCCCTCGCAGGGAAAAAAAGCCTCTCCGAGGGCAATGCCAAAGGGAAATATGGGGTTGGATTCCCTGCACCAAGTCCCCACTGTGGTACCACCTAGTGGAGCTGTCAGAAGGGGGTTGCTGACATCCAGACCCCAGAATGATAGATCCACTAGCATCTTGCACCCTTCACCTGGAAGAACCACAGGCATTCAACGCTAACATGTGACAGCAGTCACAGGGGCTGCAGCCTGCAAAGCTACAGGAGCAGCGTTGACAAAGGCCTTGGGGGCCTACACCTTGCACCCATGTGCCTTGGATGTGAGACATGGAGTCAGAAAAAGTATTATTTCAGAGCTTCAAGATTTAATGACTTCCCTGCTGGGTTTAGACTTGCCTGGGGCCTCTTGCCCCTTAATTTTGGCCAATAGCTCCCTTTTGGAATGGGAATTGTTACCCAATTCCTGTAGCTTTCTTGTATCTTGGAAGTAAATAACTTCTTTTTGATTTTGCAGGCTCATAGGTATAAGGAACTCATCTCCAAATGAAACTTTGGACTTGGGCCTTGGGACTTTTCAGTTAGTGCTGGATGAGTTAAGACTTAGAGGAACTGTTTTGAATGCATGATTATATTTCAAAATGTGAGAAGGTCATGAGATTTGAGGGGCCAGAGGTGGAATGATATGGTTTGGAAGTTTGTTCCCTTTAAATCTCCTATTGAAATATAATTCCCAGTGTTGGAGTTGGGGCTTGATAGAAGATGATTGGATGATGGGAGCATTTGGCTCATGAATGGTTTAGCCCAACCCCTTGCTATTAAGTGAGTTCACATGAGAGTGGCTTGTTTAAAAGTGTGTGGCACCTCCCTCCTCATGCTCCTATTCTCACTCTTGCTATGTGATGTGCCTGCTTCCCCTTTGCCTTTTTCCATGATTGTAAGCTTCCTGAGGCTCTCACCAGGAGCAGATGCTAATGACACACTTACTGCACAGCCTGCAGAACTGTGAGCCAATTAAACTTCCCTTTTTGTAAATTAAGCAGCCTCAGGTAATCCTTTATAGCAAGACAAGATTTGCCTACTATAGCCTCCAAGTAGCTGGGACTACAGGCATACACACCACATCCAGCTAATTTATTTTAAATTATTTTTGTAGAAATGCCATCTTGTTACATAGCACAGACTGGTCTCAAATCCCTGGCCTCAAGTCACCCTCCTGCCTTGGCCTCCTAAAATGCTTGCATTGTATGCATGAATCACTGTATACTAGCTATGAATTTTACACTTCAGTGTGTTTTTATGAATGATGAACATCGACAGCTGTTTTCCATGTTTAGGCCTTCTTTGAGCATTTCTTCTAGGGCTGATCTAGTGGTGAAGAATTCCCTCAGCATTTGCTGGTCTGGAAAAGACTTGTTCTCCTTCATTTATGAAGCTTTTTCTAGCTGGAGAGAAAATTCTAGGATGGCAGTTTATTTCTTAAAGCATTGTGAAAATAGGATCCCTGTCTCTTCCGCCTTGTAAGACTTCTGCTGAGAAGTTGACGTTAGTTTGATCAGGTTTCTTTTATAGATGACTTGATGCTTTCTTCTTGATGATTGTAGGATTTTTTCGTTCCTGTTTAGACAGTCTGATATCTATATGGCATGGTGTAGTCTTTCAGTGTATTCATCTGGTGTTCTTTGGGCTGATTGTGTGTGTGTGTGTGTATATACATGTATTTCAGTGAGCACCTTCACTTTTTTGATATCCCAGGAGCCACAAGAAAAAAGAATTATAAAATGTGGTGGGAAACAGAATAGCTTAGTGAAGAAAGGGGCTTCCTTTCTCTTCCTGAAGCCCCAAATGTCACATCCTCTAAATCTGGCTGTGTGATGTAAAATCCAGGAGGTAAAGGCAGAAGATGACGCATATTTGTCTTTGTCTTTTTATTTCTGTTTCTTCCCAGTTAAATGGATGAAAATTCATATGAGATAGCAAAGAATGGATGGAAATAAAAGGATAAAATTTAGAAGAGCCCTTTTGAAATTTTGGAAAATTCTGTCTCATTCACTCACACAGAAATAAAGCTAACTTTATACAAATGTCAGTGATAAAATTATGCTACTTATATCTTATAATTCTATATATAATCCTATATATAATAACATAAGCACAAAATATTTTAATGACTAAAATTGTGAAAGTTAAACTGTGAAGTGATACAATCAATTAAAACAGAACAATTTTTCAATTGGATAAAATGATAACAATTATCCTATCTATGAAACTTTCACTAAAGGCTGAGGGAGAAAGGAAGAAGCATGCAAGGAATGAAACAGAAGCATCAAGAAACCTACATGATGGCTCCACTGATGACCATATTCAACAAGGAGAGAGTGGAGAAACTGATGGTCAGCAAATTCCTAGGACAGAGCATGAAGAGTGCGATAGGTAAGCCTATTTAACAGTATTTAACAGTAGATCATTTCTACTGTACTATAAAAGTAACCCTAATTTGGGCAAATATCCATGATTAACAAATTTTACACTTTTACAAGAGATATTCAGCCTTGCCTGATCATAAAAATGCAAAAAAATAAAGAAGTACCATTTTTTCAATTATATCAATATTTTATTTAAAAATAATAACCATTGTTGACAAATGTGAGGAAAAAGGGATTCTCATACACTGTGGGTAAATGAAATTGGTAAATTCTTCTTGAATGGTAATTTAGTAGTGTGTCAAAATTTCAACATTCCTTTCACCTGAGACCTTCACTGCTGGGACTAGATCCTACAGGAAGCCATGATTTGTGTTAATACATACACATTAAGGACTTCATACTATATAATTTACAAAAATTTGGTTTATACAATAAGATTGTTTCCTTCATTGATCACCTTTTATTCCTGTTGTGGAACTCAGTATTTTAATATGAGTCATTACTCTGTACATTGGATGAGGATAAAATATCCTAGAGTTAAATGGCTGTTATCAAGCACAAAATACTGCCCATGAAACGTTTAGTCTTTCTGTGGTATTTATTTATAAATATGAGCAAAATGATGATCAGCATCTGTAATCTAGAAATGTTCCAGTAGTCTTTTTAGTTCTATAATTTTATGAACTTATAATACCCTGGTTTTGCATTTTTAAATGCCATATGTATTTTAAAAATCTTCAAAGTGTTAAAATAGACTGTATACTCATTATATAAGATTAGAAAAATGCAGCTAAATGACAAGTAAATTAGATGGTTCATGATCATGCCACTTAGGGAGGATGACCTTGAAAGAACTGCCTGTACTTGAGGGCTCACATTTCCTTTCCATTCACTCTAAAAGTCACTCCAGTAATTTTCTCTCCCATCACTCCTCCAAAATTGTTTTTCTCAAGGTTACCACTGATTTTCACTTTAATAAATCCAGCCATAATTTCTGAGACCCTGTTTTATTCAACCTACCAGCAACGCCTCACTCAACAGAGAACTCCCTGCTTCTCAGCACTTCCCTCACTTGGCTTTCAGGATCTCTCTCCCTCACCTGGCTTCTCCTGCCTTTCTAGTTCATCTATCACAGTCTGTTTGGCTTGCTTCTCCTCATCCCCTACCTTTCACACATTGACATGTCCCACGGCTCAGTCCTCAGTCTTCTTTCTCATGACTGTTACTATCCTGTATATTGAGAATGATGTCCAAATGTGTATCTCCAGCCCAGGTCTCTCTCCTTAATTTCAGACCTGCAAACTGCCTCCTTGACATCTCTCTTTGGTCACCTGTTGAGTATCGCAAACTTGTCAGGTCCGAAATCGGGCTTCTGATGCTCTTCTTCATACCTTCCCCACAGGTAGTCTTTCCTACTTGGGTACATGGCAACTCATTCAGTTGCTCTGACAATAAACCTTCGTGTCACCCTTGACTCATCTCTCTCTGTCTTTCTTTCTCTCTGATACCTGACATCTAATCTGTTGTCACGTCTTACGAGGCCTATCTTCAAAATATATCCAAAAGCCAGTCACATCTTACATGTTCAAGCCACTACCATGTTCTGTCTCCATGAGTGTAACAGACTGCCAGTTGATCTTGTTTCTTTTTCTTAATTCTCTGTTTATGAATTCTTAACCCAGAGGACCTGCTAAAACATGTTAGATGATGGCACTCCTCTGCTCACAACCTAATTGCCTCTTATTTCTCTCAGAATATATGCCAATGTTCTTTCTAATACCTAAAAGGCAATGTGTGACCTGACCTGTTATCTCTCCAACTTAAACTGCTATTTTTCTATTCCTTTTGCTCCGTTCCAACCACGCTAAACTTCTCGCTGTTCCTGAAGCACTCCAGACTTACCTCTGTACTTGGCAGTTCACTCTGTCTGGGATGGTTTTCCCTCAGATATCCTCCCGGCTTGCCCCTTCCGTTCCTTCAGGTCTTTGTCTAACAGCCATGTTCTCAGCAAGACCCTTTCTGGTCATTCTACTATTTTTACCAGCCCTCCTCCCCAACACATAAAACCTTTCATTTTCCTGCTTTAGTTTTTTCCCTCTAGCGTAGTGTATATTTTGCCTATCGATTGTATTTGTTATTGTGTGTTTACTTCACTCTTGAGTGGGATTCCTATTTATTGCTGTACCCTCAGTGCCTAGAAAAGTGCCTAGCAGATAGTGTGTATCAACTTAATAAGTATTTATCAAATGAGTGAATAGAATTTACCCTGGGTATATTGATTTAGACATTAAGTAGATTCTTACTTAAAAACCAGTTTGACGTGGGTTCATTTCGACAATTTTATCTGGAAGTTATATTCATATTTTGGATTCTGTTGGCTCTTTCCATCTAGGGAGAAAAGCCCAATATTGTGGTTATTCACAAATTATTCTTTTTCTGGTAATTACGATAGTTTTAATTATGGTACTGTGGACCAAAGGAATTGCAAACTTCATTTGTATTTTCTTAAGCAAAATAAAATATAGGGGTGGTAGATGTAATTGACTTGAAAACATTTTCCCAAAGCATTAGAAGCCTTCAGTGATTATAAAAAAAAAAAAGGCAAGGTTGGAATTCATTTCCATCTATAGTGGGAGAGATGTGCTGGTCAGGCACAGTCTCTTCTGATGGAGCAGCTGCTGATCTTACATAGGGTTTTGGTAAGAGTGGAGTTGAAGGACTGGCTGAGTTTTAAAGGAATAAATGGGTTGACATCACCTGGAGCAGCATGGTTATCAGAGTGAGATTGTTGTGGATTGGCTGGCATTTCCAGGCTCACTGATTGGAGTGAGTTTGTCTCTGATTGTTTCTGTGTCAGAAGCAAGCAGCTGACATTGATTGGTTGGTGGGTGAGGCCACTGGTCATTGAGTAGATTTAAAACTGGTTCTGGGTAACTACTTGTTACCGTGGCTACAGGTCAGTCCTTTCCTAACTGGAAGGCAACTTTAACCAGATGCTTTCTGCTCATTAAAACTTTACAGAAAAGCATCTCTGATTTTTTGCTGCTTTCTATTTTACACTTTTTCGGGTTCCTAGGAATCACCTAGATGCCACGTGCCCAGACTTTGTGCTCACATCCCGATCTCTAAGTAGGATGACTTTCGTGTACATTTTTCCTCGTGCGCTTCCCTTACATTTTGCTACTTCTGTAAAGCCTTCTTTGTGCTCAGAAAAGCTTTTCATAGATCAGCTCTTACATATTGCATTGTAGTATAATTGTGTATTTGTCAGTCTTTTGAAGCAGAGAATATACATTTCCTTGCATTTGGTTGGTACTTCATAACAGGTTTTTGTATTAAGAAATGAATTGAGATGGAAAAGAGTTGCAGTTTTATAAAAATTTGGTTTACTATTTTTTGTCTGTAGAATTACTAGAAAACATTATCTTTTTAATGAATTTTTTGAAGTAGTGTCCCTGCCTTGCATATGAAGAAAGTAAAGAAAAATGAACATGAAGAATGGATCACAACAGAATCTGTGACTCTGCTAGTATTTAAGAAGGCCGATTTAATAACTCATGATCTGCTGCAAGTGACTGATGACAGCAGTTTAACTGAAATAGATGAGAAAGAAAGAAGGTAAAATTGATGCGTTCTTTATTTCTCTGTAAAGGAACGTTAGCAGTGATTACTTTTTCTGAAAATAGAATAGTAAAATACTTCAAAGCTACAGAATACTCAACAGTAGCAATGCTGCTGAAAGATCGATTAAGATAAGGACGAGACCGGGCGCGGTGGCTCAAGCCTGTAATCCCAGCACTTTGGGAGGCCGAGATGGGTGGATCACGAGGTCAGGAGATCAAGACCATCCTGGCTAACACAGTGAAACCCCGTCTCTACTAAAAAAAATACAAAAAACTAGCCGAGCGAGGTGGCGGGCGCCTGTAGTCCCAGCTACTCGGGAGGTTGAGGCAGGAGAATGGCGTGAACCTGGGAGGCAGAGCTTGCAGTGAGCTGAGATCCGGCCACTGCACTCCAGCCTGGGTGACAGAGCGAGACTCCGTCTCAAACAAAAAAAAAAAAAAAAAAAAAAAAAGATAAGGATGAGTGGGTTTGACAAGGAGCAGTTTCAATAAATGATCACCGTGGAACCCTGACTCTAGTGGATGACAGTAGACATTTCTAGAGAGAACATTGTCTGTGAAAGGCAACAAAGAAATGGGTAATAAGTGAAAAGGAATATGGGATTCAAGGGTGTTTTCTTCTTTTATTTTAAAAATAGAAGCTTTTAGAGTATGTTTGTATTCTTTTGTAATTGATCCAGTAGAGAAGGGCATGCTTATGAGATTTAATTTGGTTTGCACGCCTAAGCATTAGAAAGCTTGATACAGTGTTATTTAAAGATTTATAGTAAACTAATTCTTTTCCCTCTGCTATTCATGTATAATTTTATGGTAAGAGGTTATTCCTTCAGAATTGAGTTGGAAATGGAATATTCTAATGAAACTGAACATAAAAATGATGACCGAAAAGTTAAACTATCATAGATAGATTCTTTAAAGTAATGTAATAATAAATGTACAAACATTAGGTCATACCAAATAGTATTTACATATTTCTTGGTGATTGATATTACAATACCTTTGATAATAGCATCATAAATAGCTATGATTTGGTGAGGTACTCAGAAATATCAGGTATGTCAACTCTATAGCTGTTTAGCTTCTGGAGAGAAGAGGATGATTCTGTTTATGTACAATAGAAAAGCAAGCTACTGATGATCTATCAAGGATTATTACTTTTAGATTATACAGTTTTGAAGTATAACAACCATGTTTTCCTGGACCAACTGACATGTATTGTGTGCTCAAGAAGCATTAGTTGAATGCAGGAATAAATGGTTGAATAGATGAATGAATGCCTGTTGATGGGTCTTTAGCAAAAAATTGAATTGTTTGTTCATTGAAAGTAGGTTTCTAAAGTTGCCTATGTATAAGTTCTTAGTAGTTTTTTTAATTGCAAGATTCAGAAAATATTACTTATAATTTTGGCCAGAAATAGAATGAAAGTCTGGATTAATGTGCTATCGTATCACTTAAAAACAGCTGAAAATAAATACTGAGTTCATGGCATGCTGTGAAACACATGTTTTGGAGCCAGAATTCCCGAGTTTGAATGCTGGGTCTGCTATCGACCAGCTGTAGGGCTGGGGAGAGTTACATGAGTTTCCTGTGCCTGATTTCTTCCTTTATAAAATAGCTGATACATTACCCACCTCACATAATTGCAGTGAGGATTCAAGTGCATTTTTACAAGATGTACAGGGCTTAGAAGAAAGCATCCAACTGCCTACTAAGGCCTGAAAAGCTAAGTAATAACATTTAAGAGGAATTTCTCTCATATAAGAACATAAGTAATATTTTCCAAATAGCTTGTTTTCATTGAAAATGACAATAACAAAAAGTGGTATATATCTTCTATCAAATAATGCAAGTAACCTGTTTTTCCTTTTGCTGTGGCTGTCAAAAAGCTTACTCTAAATTTAATTTTGGGTTGTATAGTTAATTAGCAGTATATTTTCTTTGACCCTTGATGTAGCTTTTTCTGTTTATAGTTTAATCTCCCTTGTATAAAATAATTGTATTTTCCATTCCCTGTAAAAAACTTACCTGTAGGCCAGGTGCAGTGGCTCACACCTGTAATCCCAGCACTTTGGGAGGCCAAGGCAGGTGGATCACGAGGTCAGGAGTTCAAGACCACCCTGACCAACACGGTGAAACCCCGTCTCTACTTAAAATACAAAAATTAGCCAGGTGTGGTGGTGCGCACCTGTAATCCCAGCCACTCGGGAGGCTGAGGCAGGAGAATCCCTTGAACCCAGAGGCAGAGGTTGCAGTGAGCCGAGATCATGCCACTGCACTCCAGCCTGGGTGACAGAGCAAGACTCTGTCTCAAAAGAAGAAAAAAAAATTACCCGTAAACTTTAAGAATAAGAGAAATACATAACAAATACAGAGATTTTATACACAAGACAATAGTTTTAGATATTCTTTGTATTTTACATATTTGTCGTTTGCCTGACATGAACTTTTTGTTGTTTTAGGCTTACGAAGAAAACATCTAATGAGAAGGACAAGGTATTGTTAAAAATATGTTATCGTGAATATGATTGTTAAAAAATACATTAGGAGAGGTAAAGTTGGCCGGGTGCGGTGTCTCACGCATATAATCCCAGCACTTTGGGTGGCCAAGGTGGGCGAATCATGAGGTCAGGAGATTGAGACCATCCTGGCTAACACGGTGAAAACCCGTCTCTACTAAACAAAATACAAAAAATTAGCCAGGCATGGTGGGCGGGCGCCTTTAGTCCCAGCTTCTTGGGAGGCTGAGACAGGAGAATGGCCTGAACCCGGGAGGCGGAGCTTACAGTGAGCCAAGATCGCGCCACCGCACTCCAGCCTGGGCGACAGAGCGAGATCCATCTCAAAAAATAAAAATAAAAATAAAAAAAGAGGTAAAGTGAAAAAACAGAGAATCTGTGATTGTAAAGACATTTACTTTGAAAAAGTAATTAGAAACAGCAGCCAGCGACCCCTCCAAAGCACTGCTGCCCAAGGAATCCCCACCTACCCTCCAAAGCATTTCCGCCCACAGCAGCCCCCTGGAGTGCTTCTCTTTGCAGCCTTTCGTTGCCTCACCAGAGCCCTATCATCCCCAGCACCCAGTGGAGTTCTCTTGCCAGTGGTCTGGGAGCACCTTTTCCCCCAGGCCATCAGTGGTCAACTACAAGAGACCGGAGAACAAAGCCACAGGCCTAGTTGCAACCACCTAGGGTTAGAGCACTCAGCCCAGGAGTGTGGAGCTGAGCCTTGGCCCTCTGAAAGCATCCAGAAATGAAGCCATTCATCTATAACTACATTGCACCACAGTCAAACCCTCAAACATGAAATTATAAAGCCAAAGTACAGCAGCTTAAAAGGAAGAAAGGACATCAGCCTTCACAGATGAGAAAGAACCAGCACAAGAACTCTGGCAGCTCTAAAAGCCAGTGTCTTCTTACCCCCAAATGATCACTCTGGCTCCCTGGCAATGCTGCTTAACCAGATGGAGATGGCTGAAATCTTCGAAACAGAATTCAATGTTTGTATGGCAAGGAAACTCATCAGGAAACAAGAGAAGGCTGAAACCCAATCCAAGTAAAGCTGTAAAACAATCCAAGTTGAAAGATGACATAACTATTTCAAGAAAGAACCCAACTCCACTTCTGGGAGTAAAAATTCCCTACAGGAATTTCGAAATACAATTGGAAGCATTAACAGTAGAATAGGCCAAGCTGAGGAAAGAATCTCTGACACTGAAGACTGCTCCATCAAGGCAAAACAAGCAGAGAAAAATAGAAAAAAATGTTTAATGATCAGACCTCTGAGAAATATGGGATTGTGTAAAGAGAACAAAACAATGACTCAGTAGCAATCCCGAAAGATTAGAAGAGAGAACACCCAATTTGGAGAACATATTTAAGATATTGCGCACAAAAATTTCCCCAGTCTCCCTAGAGAGGTGAGCATGCAAATTCAAGAAATTCACAGAAGCCCTGTCAGATGTTATACCAGATGACCATCCCCAAGACACATAGTCATTTGGTTCTCCAAGGTCAACACAGAAGAAAAAATCTTACAGGCAACTAGAGAACAAGGGCAGGTTACTATGAAAGGAACCCCAACAGGCTAAAAGCAGACCTTTCAGCAGAAACGTTACAAGACAGAAGGGATTGGGGGCCTATTTTGAACATTCTTAAGAAATTCCAAGAATTTCAGGTCCCACCAAAGTAAGCTTTGTAAGCAAGGGAGAAATGAAATCCTTTTCATTTGAAATACAAACCTTGAATATAAATGGTCTAAACGCTCTACTGAAAAAACATAGGGTGGCAAATTGGATAAAGAAGCAAGTCCCAACTGTCTGCAAGAGACTCATCTCATAAGTAATAACACCCATTGGCCCAAAGGAAAAGGATGGAGAAAGATCTATCGGGTGAACAGAAAACAAAACAAAGAGCTGGGGTCACTATTCTTACATAAGATAAAACAGACTTTCAACCAACAACAATCAGAAATGAACAAGGGAATTATATAATGATAAAAAGGACTCAATCCAACAAGAAGAGTTAACTATCCTAAATATATACTGTCACCCAACCTGGAGCACAAAGATGTATAAGTTCTTAGAGATATACACAGAGATTTAGACAACCACACAATTACAGTGGGAGAGGTCAACCCTGCACTTACAGTGTTAGACAGATCAAACTTGACATGTGACCAGTTGTACCTAATAGACAGCTACAGAAAACTTCACCCAACAAAAATATAATATATTAATACATCCATCTCATTTGCACATGGCACATACTCTAAGATCAACCACATGTGTGGCCGTAAAGCAAGTCTCAGCAGATTCATAAAAGCAAAATCATACCAACCACACTCTCAGCTGACAGCTCAATGAAAATAGAAATCAATACCAAGAAGATATATCAAAACCATACTATTACATGGAAGTTAAATAACCTTTTTCTGAATGACTTTCGGATAAAGAGTGAAATTAAATGAAAAAAAAAAACATATGAAAATAGAGACACAACATAGCAGACTCTTTGGGACACAGCTAAAGCAATGTAAAGAGGAAAGTTTATAGTGCTTACTGCCTACATATGTAGTTAGAAAAATTTCAAATTAAGAACCAATATCGCACCTGAGGAATTAGAAAAACAAGAACAAACCAATCACAAAGCTACCTGAATAAAAGAAATATCCCAAATCAGAGCTGAAGTGAATGAATTTGAGATGCAAAAATCCATGTAAAAGATTAACAAAACTGGTAATTGGTTTTTTGCAAGAATAAACAAGATTGACAGACTGTTAGCTACGTTGATAAGGAAAAAAGAAGATCCAAATAACTGCAATCAGAAATGACAAAGGTGACATAACCGCTGACTCCACAGAAATACAAAAAATCCTCACAGACTATTATGCACACAAACTCGAAAACCACAAAAAAAAAAAAAAGAAAGAAAAAGAAACATTTCTAGAAACATACAGCCCTCCTAAGGCTGAACCAGGTAGAAACTGAAACCCTAGACAGACCACGAATGAATTCCAAAATGAAATCGGTAATAAAAAGTTTACCAATGGAAAAATAAAGCTGAAGATCAAATAGATTCATGGCTGAATTCTACCAGATGTACAAAGAAAAGCTAGTATCACTCCTACTGAAACTGTTACCAAAAATTGAGCAGGAGGGACTCCTCCCAAACTCATTCTATGAAGCCAGTGTCATTCTGATACCAAAAACCTGCCAGGTAGACAACAAAAAAAGAAAACTTTTAGGCCAATTTTCCTGAATAACATGGATGCAAAAATCCTAAACAAAATACCAGCAAACTGAATCCAGTACCACATCAAAAAGTTAATATACCAGGAATGTGCAGGCTTTATTCCTGGGAGGCAAGGTTGATTCAACTATAAATCAATAAATTTGATTAACCACATAAACAAAATTGAAAGCAAAAACGACATGAGCATCTCAATGGATTCAGAAAAGGCTTTAGATAAAATTTAACATCTCTTCATGTTAAAAGCCCTCAGCAAAGAAAGCATGAAAAGAACACACCTCGAAATAATGAGAACCATCTATGACAAACCCACAACCAATATTATACTGAATGGGCAAAAGCTGGGAGCATTCCCCTTGAGAGCTGGAACAAGACAAGGATGCTCACACTTACTACTCCTATACAACATGATACTGGAAGTCCCAGCCAGAACAACGAGACAAGAAAAAAATAAATAAAAGGTATTTACATATGAAGAGAGGAGGTCAAACTATATATATATTTTTTGCAGATGATATCAATCACTACCTAGAAAACCCCAAAAACTCTGCTGAAAGTCTCCTAAATCTGATAAATGACCTCAGTAACATTTCAGGGTACAAAAGTAGTGTACAAAAATTAATACCATTTTTATACAGCAATAAATATCTGAGAGCCAAATCAAGAATACATGCCATTTACAATAGCCGCAGAAAGAATCAAATACCTAGGAATACAGCTAACCAAGGAGGTGAAATCTCTAAAATAAAAATGACAAAATACTGCTGAAGGAAATTAGGGATGACACAAACAGATGGCATAATGTTCCATGCTCATGGATAGGAAGATTCAATATTGTTAAAAATGGCCATACTGCCCAAAGCAGTCTACGATTCAACACTATTCCTATCAAACTATCGATGTCATGTTTATTTTATTTTGAAACAGGGTCCTACTCTGTCACCCAGGCTGGAGTGCAATAGTGTGATCTCAGCTCACTGCAACCTCCACCTCCCGGCCTTCAAGCCATCCTCCCACTTCAGCCTTCTGAGTAGCTGGAAATACAGGCGCATGGCACTATGCTAATTTTTGTATCTTTTGTGGAGAGGAGGTTTCACCATGTTGCCCAGGCTGGTCTCAAACTCCTGAGCTCAAGTGATCTACCTGCCTCAGCCTCCCAAAGTGCTGGGATTACAGACATGAGCCACCATGCTTGGCCCCAATGTCATTTTTCACAGAATAAGAAAAGACTATTCTAAAATTCAAATGGAACCAAAAAGCCTGAATCATCCAAGCAATCTTAAGTGAATGGAACAAAGCCAGAGACATAACACTACCCAACCTCAAAATATACTACAAAGCTACACTAATCAAAATAGCATGGTACTGGCAAAAAACAGACACATAGACCAATGAACGAGGATAGCAAACCCAGCAATAAAGTCACACGCCTACAACCACCTGATCTTTGACAAAATTGACAATAGCAAACAATGGGGAAGGGGCTCCCTCTTCAAGAAATGGTGCTGGGATAACTACCTAGCCACATGCCAAAGATTGCAGCTGGACTCCTTCCTTTCACCATATACAAAAATTCACTGAAGATGGATAAAAGACTTAAATGTAAGACCGCAAATAATGAAAATTCCAGTAGATAATCCTAGGAAATGCCATTCTCAACTTCAGCCTTAGCAAAGAATTTATGACTGAGTCTCCAAAAGTAATTGAAACAAAACAAATATTGGCAAGTGGGTCATATTTAAACTAAAGAGTTTCTGCCCAGCAAAGGAAACTATCCACAGAGTAAAAACACAGCCTACAGAATGGGAGAAAATATTCACAAGCTATTTATCTGACAAAAGTCTAATATCCAGAATCTATAAGGAACTTAAACAATTCAAGACACAAAAAGCAAATAACACCTTTAGAAATGGGCAAGAGACATGAACAAACACTTCTTAAAAGAAGACATACATGTGCTTAACAAATATATGAAAAAGTGCTTATCACTAATCATTAGAGAAATGCAAATCAAAACCACAATGATATATCATCTCACACCAGACAAAATGGCTATTATTAAAAACTCAAAAAACAACAGTTGCTAGTGAGGTTGCAGAGAAAAGGGAACACTTATATGCTGCTAGAGTGGGAATGTAAATTACTTCAGCCACTGTGGAAAGCAATGTGGAGATTTCTCAAAGAACGTAAAACAGGACTACCATTTGACCCAGCGATCCCACTACTGGGTATATACGCACAGTACAATAAATCTTTCTACCAAGAAGATGCTTGCACTCGTATGTTCATCACAGCACTATTCACAATAGCACAGGCATGGGATCAACCAAGAGGCGCATCAAAAGTAGACTGGATAAAGAAAAGGTGGTACATATACAGCATGGAATACCACATAGCCATAAAAAGAATGAAATCATGTCCTTTGCAGCCACATAGATTCAGCTGCAGGCCATTATCCTAAGCCTATTCATGCAGGAACAGAAACCAAATGCCACACATTCTCATTTATAAGTGGGAGCTCAATATTGAATACAGATGGACACAAAGATGGGATCAAGACACTCAGGGGAGAGGGAAAGCGGGGATGGTGTCATTTGTTGCAAAACTAACCATCAGATACTGTTCTCACTAACTGGGTGATGGGATTATTCCTACAGCAACTCTCAGCAACATGCAATTTATCCACTAACAAGCCAGCACATGGTGCCCTCTGAACCTAAAACAAAGGTTGAAAAAAATAGTAGTTATTGATAAAGGTATCCTTTTATCAAAAAAATCAGTTCTTTTACTGACATTTTTGCTCATATCAAAAGATGGGTGATTACCACTTCTTTACATTTAGTACATGCTCTAATTTTTTGTGGAAATTTTTGATATGTTGTTATTTATTTCATAGGTCAGAAACCAAATCCATTCTATAGATGGCTTTGATGACTTAACTTGGTCATCTGAAATAGCCTCAGAGTGTTGTGAGCTGCCTTACTCTAATTACAAAAAGTTTATATTGCTCATCGAAGAACTTGGCATGGATTGTAAAGGTAGGACCACTACCATTACATAAATATAAGGTCTTTTTATGTATCCTGTAGTAATGTGTGTGCACACTTTGCTTAGCACTGCACTATAGAGTGCTGAGGTGTTATAGTGATGTTCATCCCAGAAGGATGCCTTATGTCAAAAGAGAGTAAGAACGATTGTATATTATGCACTCTCAGTCAAAGAGCTGTGCTAATTCCACTGTACTCCATGTGTGTGGCACTCCCAGTCTTTTGGTTGACTCTGCTTCTTTCCTGTGCTTTTCCTCAAGGTCAGGTTACCATTGTCCGCCACCTGGAATACTGCAATAACTTCTGAACTGTTTTCCTTATTATCCCACCTTCCTAAATCATGGTCTGTTAGGCAACCATAATTATATATGTTTTAAAATTCATATCTGATCATGCTGTCCTTTTGCTTGAAACCTAGCTATTACCTTTTGTTTGAAAGCTAGCTATTACTCTCATCGCTATAAGGTTAAAGATCTCAATTTTCCAGCTCTCTGCTGCATCATTTCATACTCTTCTTTCTGTTTGTGTCCCAGCCACTGTCTTAGATGTGTGGTCCTGCTGTCAGTAGCTTTAGTGATATATAATTGATATTTGATAAAGTGCACATGTATATGATGTAGAATTTGGTAAGTTTGACATACATACACCCTTGTGAAATCATCACCGTAATGGAGATAGTTAACATATCCATCACCCGCTAAAGTCTCCTGATACCCCTTCATATCCTCTTATTAAGAAACTGCTAAATTGTTTTTCAAAATATTTGTACCATTATCCATTCCCATCAGCAGTAAACAACAGCTCCACTTGCTGTGTATTGTCACACACACCATGGACTTCTGGACACTTAATTTTTTTTTTTTTTTTTTTTTTTTGCCTTTCTGCTGGATGTGTATTGTGTATACTATTATGGTTTTAATGCACGTTATCTTAATGACTACTAATGTTGAGTATAATTTCATGTGCTTATTTGCCATCTGTATCTTTGGAGAACTGTCTTTTCAAATCTATTGCCATTTAAAATATTATGCTGGTATTTGCAATGACCTGGATGAGACTGGAGACTATCATTCTAAGTGAAGTAACTCAGGAATGGAAAACCAAACATCGTATGTTCTCACAGAGATGTGGGAGCTAAGCTACGAGGGCACAAGGCATAAGAATGATACAACAGACTTTAGGGGCTTGCAGGGAAGAGTGGGAGGAGGGCAAGGGATAAAAGACAACATATATGGTGCAGTGTATACTGCTCAGGTAATGGGTGCAGCAGGATCTCACAAATGACCACTAAATAACTTACTCATGTAACCAAATACCACCTGTACTCCAATAACTTATGGGAAAATTTTTTTAATTAAAATAAACAAATAAAATATTATGCTGTTGTTTTCTTATTTGTTGTTTTAAGAGTTCTTTTTGTATTCTGGATTCCATTCCTTTATTGGCTATGATTTTTGCAAGAATTTTTTTTCCAGTTTATGGCTTCACTATTCATTCTCTTAATATTTTTTAAAGAGAGGTTTTTAATTTTGAAGAAGTTCAATTGACCTTTGCTTTCTGCGTAGTTTCTTTTTAATAGATTGGATAAGATTTTCTCCATAGACCAAAGGTTGTCAAACCTTTTCTTTCTCGAAGTATGCTCTTATTAAAGCTAGTAAATATTCTAAGATTTGCGGCAAACCAGTCTCTGTTGGAGCTAATCAACTCTTCCACTGAAGTATGAGAGCAGCCATAGACAATACATAAATAATGAACATAGCTGTGCTCCAGTGAAACTTGATTTATGAAAACAAGAAGGTGTCCCACGGGTTGAAGTTTCCTCACCCCTATTATGTGATCATGGTTGTAAATAAAAATAGTTTCATCTCTTTCTTCCATTGTATTCGTTTTCTTGCCTGAATGCACTGGCTAGAATCTTCAATGCACTGAATAAAAGTAGTGAAAGCAGACATCCCTGTGTTGTTCCCGATCTTATGGGAAAAGCATTCTGTTTCTCATCATGACATGTGTTAGCTGTAGGTTTATCCTAGATGCTCCTTATCACGCTAAGGAAGTTCTCTTGTATTCTTACTTTACTGAGAGTTTTTTTTTAGTCTTAATCAGTAATAAATGTTTAATTTTATCAAATGCCTCTATGTACTGAGATGATCATATAGTTCTTTTTGTTAGTTTGTTAATGTGATGAGTAACAGTGATTTTTTAATGTGAAACCAACCCTGTATTTCTGGGATAAACCCCATTAGCTTATGATATATTATCCTTTTAATATATCATTGGATTCAATTTGTTAAAAAATTTGTTTAGAATTTTTAAAAGATTATTTTTTAGAGCAGTTCACTTCAAAATTGAGAGGAAGGTACAGAGAGATTTCCCATATATACCCCCCACTACATGCACGGCCTCCCCATTATCGATATCCCTCACCAGACTGATACGGTTGCAATGATGGATGAACCTACATGGACACATCGTAATCACCCAAAGTCCATAGTCCACATCAGGGTTCACTTTTGGTGGTGTACATTTTCTGGGTTTGAACAAAGGTATAATGACATGTATCCATCCATCACTATAGTATCACACAAAGTGTTTTCACTTCCCTGAAAATCCTCTGTGTTCTGCCTATTTGTGCTTTCCTACCCTCCTCAAGTCTTTGGCAACCACTGATCTTTCTATTATATCCATAGTCTTGCCTTTTCCAGAATGTCATATAGTTGGAAGCATACAGTAAGTAGACTTTTCAAATTGGCTTCTTTTACTTGGTAATGTGCATCGAAGGTTCCTTTATATCTTTTCATGGCTTAATAGCTCGTTTTTTTAAGCCCTGAATAATATTTCATTGCATGGCTGTACCACAGTATATTCATTCACCTACGGAGGATATCTTGGTTGCTTCAAAAATTGGTTGAATTTTTGTATCCATGTTCCCAAGGGAGCTGTTTTATGATTATTTTTTGTAATATAAATGTCTGATTTTGCTTCAGAGTAATGCATAGGGATGTACTCCTGGTCTTTACTTTTTGGGGAGAGTTTGTGTAGAATTTTTTTCTTCCTATGTTTGGTAAAATTCATCAGCATAGCTATCTGGGGCTGAAGTTTTCTTTGTAGGAAAGTTTTCAACTATGATTTTATTTTCTTCTATAGATGTAAGGCAAATCAGGTTATCTATTTCTTCTTGATGGAGCTTTGGTAATTTTTGTTTTTCAAAGAATTTGTTAATTTTATCTCACTTGTCCTGTTTATTCACATAAAAGCAATAATATTACTTTTTTTTTTAAGTATTTGTGGAATCTGTATACTCATGAAATTAGCAATTTTTATTTTCTCTTTTTCCTGAGTATCCTGGCTAGAGGAAGCCTTATCACTTTTATTGATCTCTTTGAAGTGTTTAGTCTTATTAATTTTCCATATTTTTTTGTTTTATTGATTTCATATTTGATGTCATAGTCCATTTGGCCTGCTATAACAAAATACTATAGGGGGTAGCTTCTAAACCACAGAAATTGATTTCTCACAGTTCTGGAGGTGTGAAATGTATGATCAAGGTGCTGTCAGATTTGGTGTCTGGTAAGGGACCATTTCCTTATTCACAGATGTCTTTTATTCCCCTGTGTCTTCAAATGGCAGAAGGGGCAAAGAAGAGCTCTGGTGTCCCTTGTATAAAGACACTAATCCCATTCATGAGACTGTGGCCTCCATGTACTAACGATCTCCAAAAAGTCCTACCTCCCAATGCTATGACCTCTGTGATTAGGCTTCAGCATATGAATTTGGGGGGACACAAACATTCAGACCATGACACAGGTTTATTTTTTCCTTTCCTCTGCATGCTTTGGGTTTTTTTTTTTTTTTTTTTTTGAGACGGAGTCTCGCTCTGTAGCCCAGGCTGGAGTGCAGTGGCCGGATCTCAGCTCACTGCAAGCTCCGCCTCCCGGGTTCACGCCATTCTCCGGCCTCAGCCTCCCGAGTAGCTGGGACTACAGGCACTGCCACCTCGCCCGGCTATTTTTTGTATTTCTTAGTAGAGACGGGGTTTCACCGTGTTAGCCAGGATGGTCTCGATCTCCTGACCTCGTGATCCGCCCATCTCGGCCTCCCAAAGTGCTGGGATTACAGGCTTGAGCCACCGCGCCCGGCCGCTTTGGGTTTAATATGCTCTTCTTTTTCTGTAGTTTCTTAAGGTAGGTGTCATGGTCATTGATTTGAGACTCTTGTAATATGATATTCAGTGCTCAAAGTGGTTTATTAAGTACTCTTTTAGGTGCATTTTACTAATTCTGATATGTTGTATTTTTTTATTTTTATCCAGTTTGAATTTTTTATTTTTATTTTATTTTTATTTTTTAGACTGAGTCTTGCTCTGTCGCCCAGGCTGGAGTGCAGTGGTGCGATCTCGGCTCACTGCAAGCTCCGCCTCCCAGGTTCACGCCATTCTCCTGCCTCAGCCTCCCGAGTAGCTGGGATTACAGGTGCCCGCCACCACGCCCGGCTAATTTTTTGTATTTTTAGTAGATACGCGGTTTCACTGTGTTAGCCAGGATGGTCTCGATCTCCTGACCTCGTGATCCGCCCGCCTCGGCCTCCCAAAGTGCTGGGATTACAGGTGTGAGCCACCATTCCCGGCAGTTTGAAATATTTTTGATTTATCTTTTCATTACCTTTTTGACCCAGGGTATTTAGATGTATGTTACTTAGTTTTCAAATATCTGAGTATTTTCAAGAGTTGCTTTTGTTATTGATAGAATTCTAATTTGATTACTTTGTGTTCAGGGACATACTTTGTAAGGTTTACATCCTTTTGCTTTCATCCTTTCATTGAGATGTATTGCATGGCCTGGAATGTGGTCTATTTTGATAGGTGTCCCATGGGTACTGGAGCAGGGTGATGTTGCTCAGGTCTGTTCTACTCTTGATGGTTTGCTGTCTCCTTATTCTACCACTTCTTAAGCAAAGAGTATTGAAATCTGAGATTGCTTTGAATTTACCAATTTCATTTTGTAGTTCTATCATTTTTTTTTTTTTTTGAGACGGAGTCTTGCTCTGTAGCCCAGGCTGGAGTTCAGTGGCGCGATCTCGGCTCATTGCAGGCTGCACCTCCCAGGTTCACGCCATTCTCCTGCCTCAGCCTCCCCAGTAGCCGGGACTACAGGCGCCCACCACCACGCCCGGCGAATTTTTTGTATTTTTAGTAGAGGCGGAGTTTCACCGTGTTAGCCAGGACGGTCTCGATCTCCTGACCTGTGATCCGCCCACCTCGGCCTCCCAAAGGGCTGAGATTACATGCGTGAGCCACCGCGCTCAGCCAGTTCTATCAATTTTTGCTTCACATGTTTTAAAGCCGTTATGGGCCGGGCGCGGTGGCTCACGCCTGTAATCCCAGCACTTTGGGAGGCCGAGGCGGGCGGATCACAAGGTCAGGAGATCGAGACCACGGTGAAACCCCGTCTCTACTAAAAATACAAAAAATGAGCCGGGCGCAGTGGCGGGCGCCTGTAGTCCCAGCTACTCGGGAGGCTGGGGCAGGAGAATGGCGTGAACCCAGGAGGCGGAGCTTGCAGTGAGCCAGGATCGCGCCACTGCACTCCAGCTTGGGCGACAGAGCAAGACTCCGTCTCAAAAAAAAAAATAAATAAATAAATTAAAAAAATAAAATAAAATAAAATAAAGCCGTTATGTTATCAGGTGCATAAACACGTATAGGATCATTATGTCTTCTTAATCAGTTAAATGTTTTCTCATTATAAAATGGCCTTGTTTATTCCTGGCAAGATTTTTTGCTATGAAATCTTAGGGATTTCACCCCTGGCTTTAAAAAAAAAAAAAAAACGAAATATGGACAAGCCACAAGGACCAATGTAGGTATTCTCCCCGCTACGTCTTCAAGTCTCAGCGGCTGAGGCTGGAAGATGATATGGATTGGAACCCAAAAAATCTTTTTAAATCTTTTAAAAAAACTGCTGTGGTTTTGCTGCTACACTAAGAATTGTGATTTGCATTGTATGGTTTTGGACCTATACTGTTCACGTTTTGACGGCGGAGAGGGGTGGTCCTGGAGGCCCAACCCTTCAGAGTCATCTCTGTCCTGCCCAGGATGCACTTTTAAATGAAGAGTTAGAATATCTTATTGGCTAATATACTTTTCTTGTTATTTTTACAAAGGCCACCTTTATCCTTTTTGACGCCATATTTTCAGTGTTACACTTTTATGGCTTTTAATTTTCGATTTGACAGATGTAAGAAGCTGCATGAATAGTTTATACTGTGGTTTTTCAGAGACTGAATGCCAGGAGAACTCAGTAAATGTTTATTCTTCTCAGCTTTCTCTTTAAATTCCCCTAAATAGCGCCCCCTTTGGAAAGAGTGCTGAACTGAAGAGCAAGAGCAAGAGTGTTGAACTGAAGACCAAAATGCCCTCAAGGTGTAAAATAATCCGAGGGGTAATATTTGCGGGGCGTCAGGAAACGTCAACCCTGATGGTTTTCAGTGATCCAGGAAGTCAGTGAGACAATCTCTTTATACGCAGAGCCCTTTCATGATAATTAGAATGGTATGGACAAACCAATGAAAACAAGAGGGAAAGTGAGAAAAATCACCCATGATTCTGTTTCACTGTTTGCTTTCTTCTGTCATGGTTAAGAGAAATGTGCAATTCGATCCTCAATCAGTAGGTGGAGGATAACAGGGTAGACTCACTCGTGTGCACTTGTACAGTTGTAGCTGTGAGTCCAGAAGTCCTCTAGAGCATGTGTACTGGCACTGAGTTGGTGAGACAGTTGTGGAGTATCCCATTCTGATGAGTACGGGGGGAAAAAAAAAAAGGAGAAAAAAATTAAGAAAAAAATCAAAAAGGAAGAAAACTAAAAAAAAAAAAAAAATCACCTTGTGATTCAGTGTATCTGTTTACTAACTCAAAGCAATTATTCCCTCTGGAGGTGTCCAGGTGCTCCTGCCCCACAAGGAGCCTCAGCAGGAGGGGTGGCGAGTCACAGGTGGGCAGGGCCAGGATGGTGTGGCGCTGGCCTTGAAGCACCACGGCCTGAGGAGGCAGTGTACATACTGTATTTCTAGATTCTTCGTTGTACAGAGTCACTTCACAAGGCAAGCTACTGTTTTACAGGTGCTCCTTATTTATTACAGCTGTGAGAGCTTGGGGGATGCGCTTTGCGAGCAAGCTCACTTTTTAAAAATGAAATTTGGGGGCAGGGGAAGGGGAGGCGGGAGGGAGGGGAAGCTCACAAGCCTGGGGAGAGATTTATAAAAGTAAATAAAACTTCCAGCAACAAATTAAAAAATAATAACAAATAAACCCCAGCACCAAACCCACCCAGGCAGGAAGAAGCCGCCCCTCCTCTGGGGCCGTATTTTTCTGCCGGGTCACCACATTCTCCTCTCCCCGACTGGTGTCAGATTCATCAAACAAAAAATAAATCTCGAAGAAAAAATAATAATAATACAGCCACTCCTGCTGAGACTTCTTTTGTCAAGTGTTAGCGTGGTCTATCATTTTCAGTTTTTAACCAATTTGTGTCTTTACATTTAAAGTGCATTTCTTAGAGGTGGCATGTAATTGGGTTTTGCTTTTTAATCCAGTGTGATAATGTGCCTTTTAATTGAGATTTTTCAGGCCAGTTTTATTTATGATGCAATTATGAATATAGTCAGGTTTGTCTGTCATCATGCTGTTTCATTTCTATTTGTCCCAGCTGTTTTTTCCCTTTTCTTTCTTTTTCTGTTTTATTTTAGATTAGTCAAGTAATTTTTGTGAGTCATTTAAATCTTTTTTTGGCTTATTAGCTGTAACTCTTAGTTTTGCTATGTTAGTGGTTGCTGAAGGATTTATAGTATATGATATTAACTTATCACAATCCACTTTCAAGTAATATTGTACCACATCATAGATGGTATACGAAAATTACAATAGTATACTTTCGTTTCCTGTCACCCAGCCAGATCCATCCTGTGTCTGTGGGATTATAACTTTAACTAAGTTTAGAAAGTTCCTGGCCATTTTCTCTTCAAATATCTTGTTCTGTCTCTCTCTTCCCTCTTAAGGGACTTACCTACCAGCTGCCTGAAGTTTTCTCACAGTTCACTGACATCTCAAATTCATGAATCTTGTTTTTTGTGATGTCTAATTTGTGTTTATTTCCATTCAGTTTAGTTTTGTCTCAGACATTGTAATTGGTATTTCCATAAGTGTAATTTAGTTTTTAAAAATATCTTCCACGCCCCTACTTATCTTCTCAAGCTTTACTTTGAGCTCCAGTTCAGTCACTTATAAACAGCCAGATCCTTTTTCATCTTATGTTTATGATTGAGCAATTGCCCAGTCTTGAAGTGAAACCTTTCTGATTATCCACTGTTGTATATAAAGTATGAGTTTTTCCATCCTGGCTCATGGAAATGGACACTCCTCTGGCACTGTGTGACTACCAGGCATGGTTCCCTCTAATTTTTCAGATAGTTTTCTTCCTTGGTCTCGGATAGTTTGCCAGCACTGAATACCCGAGAGGAGATTTCTGCAGATCTCCAGAGTTCTTTCCCCGCACTGCGCTCTCCCGTCCAGTGTTCTTTCCTGTGGTCTCTCTGCTTTGGTTTTATGAGTCTCTCAGCTTCATCACTCCACCTCAAGGCATCTGGTAGACTCCACCTCAGTCTTGTTCTTCCTCTGTCACGGCCTGGAAAGTGTCAAGGCAGGCAGCTTGGGGCATTCATAGGCTTACTGTGTTTCCTGTCTTTCAGGGATGAGTGTCTTCTTTGCCTGAAGTTCACATTCTTGAAAATCATTGCTTAACGTATGTTGTCTGTTTTGTTTTTGGTTGTTTCAGGTAAGAAGGAAGATCAGTACCTGTTGCTCCCTCTTGGCTAGAAGTGGATCGCAGCAGAGCTTCAGCACATGCCGCAGACTGGCTAGAATGCCTTTCTTCCCCCTTTGCTTAACCTTTCCATCCTTCATTGCTCAGGGTAGCCATCTCTTCCTCAGAGAAACAGGTCAAATTCTCTTATGTGTTCATAAAACTCTTTTCTCTGACAACATCTATCTGGATTTAAAATTGTTATATTTGTTGTCTTTATCCTTCACTACACTTGAAGCTAACAAGAGCAGAGGTCTTGCCTGTTTCATTGCAGAACTTAGCATAATGTCTTCCACATTGTAGGCAATATATATTTATTCAGGGAGGAGTGACTGAATGCTAAAATGCAGTTTTTTATATCCAAAAAGTACTCATTTATCTGATGTCTATCTTGTTTTCTTTCTGATACAGATCCTGTTAACCTACTGAAAATTCAGGATGCCATTCATTCATGGGAAAGATCAATTAGAAGTTGAAAAAAAATCACTGTAAACTACTTACAGAAAAAATGAAAAAAATGGAAAATGAGGTCCATGTACTACAAAAGGAGTTATCTGAAACAATAGAAATAAAATTACAGTTAGAACATCAAAACGATGAATGGAAACGAGATTTCTACAGTTTGAGGCATGGCACCCTAGTTTTAAAGAAATGGCTGACGTATTTCCTTTATGCTAAAAATATGTAGAAGAATTCTGGTATTTACTGACTTACCTTCTGGGGCCGAACAGGGGAGAGAACTTCTGAGCCTTCTGGAGCATGAAATTCTTTGATATAATATAACAAGTTCTTTACTGTGAATACTTCTACAAATAACTAAATGCTTACTCTTTTAAATCATCATTTTTATGACTGTATAGGAGTTTACCATATGGCAATCTCATCATTGATTTAGCAAATTGAATTGAGGGTTTTAAAGTTTTTTGTGTTTAAATAATGTTGCAAGGAACATCTTTTTATACAAATCTTTTTCTATATTTTTGGCTATTTACTTTGAATAAATTCTTCAATATAGATTTTTTTTGTTCAATTATAAAAACTTTTAACAAATGGTCTTTGATCAATATTTCTCAGTTGTTCACAAGAAAATTTATATTAGCTTACAGTGTAGCCAACACGGTATGAAATGTCCATTTTTAAAAAAACTCAGATTAATTCTTTTAAATTTATAGTTTTATTCTTACTATGCATGAAATAAAAGTTGAAATGGAAAGTGATTTCTGATTCGTTTATTCAACATCTCTCACTTTTCCACATATAAAATTAATTCAGAGTTCTATGTGAAAAACACATACTGTCCAAAGTGTCACCCATAAAAGAAACATCAAAAGTGTGGGGTAACCGGTTAGACTCCTTGGCCTAGTCTTGCATTATAGCGATCTGCTGATACATGTGTGAAAAACAGATGAAGGTGCTCTTTTACACTGTAAATCATTTTTAGAGATATCTGCACTATTTCATGAAGATGAACATTTCTAGTGAATTTATAAACATGTTTATAAATGGCAACTTCTTTTTAATTAGCTAACTCTAAATAACTTTCTCTAATTGAGGAGCAATTACAACTGTATAGGGGAAAAAATTACTTTTCTACCTGTAGTGTTGGTGAATAATTTCCAATATCCTTTTCTATAATATTCGCCAGAGTTACTAGGAACAGAAACTTCCCAATTACCAGAATGTTCTTTCCTCCTTACCTTTCAAGTATGCATCATTTGGAAGAGATGGAAGTAAGAAATTGGAAATATAAGAACTAGAAAGGAAAAACATTCACAAGTGTAGACATTTTACTAAGAAAGCAACCAACATATGCAGAGCCAGATCACAAAATGAACTTATTATTTTCTAATGAAACTAATATTAAGATAAACATATTTCACTGCAGATCTGCCTTAAGACAAGAAGAAGAGAAGAGAAAAAATGCCAACACATTGTATGAAAAAATCAGGGGACACTTAAGAAGAAAAGAAGAGCAGTACATGAAAGAAGTTGAAGCGAACAAACAAGCTTCAACTGACTCTGAGAACACGAGATATGGAATTGAGGACAGTAAGAAATAATTTGAACCAGGTAAAATCATCTTTGGTAGAAAGTTTCCATTTCTAATTTTACTTCATCAGTATTACTTATAATATCCCTTTGTTTTAATAACTTACTTAGTCTTAAAAAATCAAAAATTAAAAATAAACGATGACATTTATAGCTAAAGTTATTTATTATATCCTTGGTATCAAATAGATGCTCAGTATGTTTTCTGAGTGAAGGGTACGTTGAGTTTGATCACTAACATAAATGTTCCGTTAGGCATTTTTAAGTTAAAATACAGGCTAAATAGCTTTAAAACTGTATTGAAACTAGTTAAATATTTTGCAAAGAAATTTTACCTCACCACATTGTATCTGCTTGTATTTAAAAACTGTTTTTGCTCTTTGATGAATTTAGGTGTTACTTATACTATTAAAGCTTGTGTAATTCTTCAAGGAAAAAGGTTCTTGTGTTTTGTTTGTTTGTTTGTTTTTTGAGATCGAGTCTCACTCTGTCTACCAGGCTGGAGTCCAGTGGCGCCATCTCGGCTCACTGCAAGCTCCGTCTCCTGGGTTCAAGCCATTCCCCCGCCTCAGCCTCCCGAGTAGCTGGGACTACAGGCGCCGCCACCGCGCCCGGCTAATTTTTTGTTTTTTGTTTTGTTTTGTTTTGTTTTTTAAGAAGAGGTGGGGTTTCACCGTGTTAGCCAGATGGTCTCGATCTCTTGACCTAATGATTCGCCCACCTCAGCCTCCCAAAGTGCTGGGATTACAGGCGTGAGCCACCGCGCCCGGCCGGTTCTTGTGTTTTGATAGGCTACTTATTAAAGAGTTTTTTTTTTTTTTTTAAAGGTTCTGCTCTCAATGTTTTAGACTTTTCAATGTTTATTAGACCAAAAATCTAATGTATCTCTAGGTTGTACAGAGCTGAGTGACACCCAGAGGCAACTTTCTCGAGAAAAGAATGCCAGAATATTACAAGATGAAATCCTGACCAATCACCTTTGCAAACAAAGGGAGATAGCACTGGCTCGAAGGAAAAGGAATTCTCAGGTATTTCCTTTCAGTCATTTTCAAATACGTGTGCGTATACATGTTTGTACGTGTATATATATTTAAAATCCAACCATATGTATCTTGGCAAATAGAGAATATCTTAAAACCATTCATGTGTGTCTGTATTGTTGGGGGTGGTGGTAGTGGTGGCATTTCTGGCTGTTGGATAAAGTCATGTTTTAAATTCAACTCCATCTGAGTGCAGTGGTTAAGCAGTGACTCTCATGACGGCCTCATCCTAAGGAGAGGCTTTTAATATTTTCCATAGGAATCGATGATCTCCCCATTATCTCCAAACCCTTGCTACTAACAATAGATGTTCTAATTTTTGGAAGTGATTTCATCCCCTTGATTTGTTATTGGAGAAGTTAATTATTTGCAAAAAAGTACAGTCAATTCAGAGACCATATTTTGAATGTGATTCTCCTTACTTTTGAGAGTAACAGTTTTCTCCAAGTGGTATCTTATTTCAGTACAAAAAGCTTTTCGAAACAATACGATACCATAACGTATACTTACTTTTGTTCCTAGTGAGATAGTTTAGTGTTTCCTCCTATTTCACATTTAATACTGTTTCCAACATTGTGAAGGAAACAAAAGTTATTGCAACAGCAAGTAATCTCATGATTTTCTAAGAAGAGCTCTGTACATTTCATCTTATTTACCTTTGGCGTCTTGGAGAAATAAGCTTCTTTTGTATTTGCATATTTACACCACAGAAGGATCTGTGATTTGGGGGAGGAGCACTAGAAGTGGAATCAGAAGACCTGGGGAAAATCTTGCAGCTTGCTTCTATTTGTAACCTCTCCTTTTTAGAGTTGTGGTAAATGAGTTTATTGATGTATATAGAAGTGCTTAGTACAATGACTTGATGGATCATATATCAGTAAATGTAACTATTACAACATTATAAAAATGATAGAAAAGTAGAATACCTATAGAATATTAAATGTTAGAAAAATAGAATATCTATAGAATATTCTCAGGAAAATGCACTTGAAGAACTTTGGGAAATTTCATCTATCCAAAGATACCCAGAGCTAAGGCTCTTGCTATGGGGTGGTGTACAGGTTAGATATCAGAGCGTAAACCCAATTTTTTAATGGATTCAAATTTATTAATATTTTATGTTATACCTTTGAATTTTTTGTAATTTAGGGAAAAACTTCTCTTATTGTGAGATTCTTTTTTTTTTTTTTTTTTTTTTTTTTTTTTTTTGAGACGAAGTCTCGCTCTGTCGCCCAGGCTGGAGTGCAGTGGCGCGATCTCGGCTCACTGCAAGCTCCGCCTCCCGGGTTCACGCCATTCTCCTGCCTCAGCCTCCCGAGTAGCTGGGACTACAGGCGCCCACAACCGCGCCCGGCTAATTTTTTGTATTTTTAGTAGAGACGGGGTTTCACCGTGGTCTCAATCTCCTGACCTTGTGATCCGCCCGCCTCGGCCTCCCAAAGTGCTGGGATTACAGGCGTGAGCCACCGCGCCCGGCCTATTGTGAGATTCTTAAACGTTCTCTAGATGTTTAGTTTTTACTTTCATGAATCTGTGGTCTTCAATAAACTTTTGAACATTGACGAGTTTATGTTTAATAAGGTTTCAGGTTTATGTTTAATAAGATTTCAGATGCAAAGCCCACAGTAGTCACTGAGTAAATGTTTTCTTTTAATGTTTTAAATAGGAAGACTCTTTTTTACATTGATTGGTTTTAGATTTTGGGTGCACTGCGGACACATTCAGAAATGCTTATTTAAGTAATTTCTCTATTTCTCAAAGATGCTTTCTCTTTAGCTAAATGTGGTTATATGGGTACATCCAAGCTAAAACAACATTTCTAAATGTTTGATTTTTTTTCATGGTGGAGCATTGTGTCTCAACTGAGTGAGTTGCGTTTCTTCCTGACTAAAAAGAGGCCTGTTTGCATCACGAAGGCAGTGCCTGTCTACTCTGAATTTTAACTCCAATGAAACTATCATAATAGTTATGCTGTTTACTCTGGATACAAAGGCAGTGTTTGATTAACCTTTTGTTATGTCATTTATATATGTTCTATATAATTCCTTCTGCCTGCACTTTTTTTTTTTTGAGACGGAGTCTCGCTCTGTTGCCCAGGCTGGAGTGCAGTGGCACGATCTCGACTCACTGCAAGCTCCCCCTCCCGGGTTCATGCCATTCTCCTGCCTTAGCCTCCCGAGTAGCTGGGACTACAGGTGCCCGCCACCATGCCCAGCTAATTTTTTGTATTTTTAGTAGACATGGGGTTTCACCATCTCGATCTCCTGACCTCGTGATATGCCCACCTCGGCCTCCCACAGTGCTGGGATTACAGGCGTGAGCCACCATGCCCAGCCTCTGTCTGCACTTTATTGTACTTTCTTAGTCAAATGTCCAGTACTCATTTTATCCTTTGAAAGTTTCAGGCAATCTCTCACTTTCTTCCCATTCTTTCTCTTCACTTTTTTCACAAGGTCTTTAAATACATGTGTGGCTCTGTGCTGAATCCTTTAGCTCCTCAATCAGCAGACTGTTCCCCACTTATTTTCTCTGTGACAAAATATATGTATTTCATAATTACAGATGGACGAATATCATTTCTTCCATTCATTAGCCTATTTAAATTTATGTTGAATTGCAGTGGTTTAAATGGGCAAACATATTTGATTCTAATGCACTTGAGTGCATGTTTACTTTTACTACACTTGAATGGTCCTTAAAATAGAGAATGCTGTCACAGTTTAATTTGAAAACATCAAAAGTTACTGAAAATATAGTAGCTATAAAAATGTGTGTTTGGTGTGCATGTATTTATTAAATCAGTCTCGAAAAATGCTGCAGTGTTTTCCAGCCAGTGGATCTCAAGTGTTAATTGACAGTAGCCTGTACTATACACTATTGTTGAATGAATGAACTATATATCTGTATTTACTGGGATTTCCCATTGCTATTGATTTCACTATATTCCTTTTTCTAAAATTTTCCTTTCGACTTTTCTCCTCTTAAAGTTGGGTGTGTTGGAGAATGTACAGTAAGAGCATGTAACTGAGGAAGAAGGAAGCATTGGTATACGTGTTGTAAGGTCAGCTTTCTTGCTAAGGCTGTGGGGAGGTAAGCAGCAAATCCCCTTTGAAGTTGAGAACATAGGAGTCAGACAGATGAGCATCAACATACTAGCTTTTATTACTGACTCCCGGTAACTAATGGGGGATGTGGCTCAGATGTGCGGGCACAGTGGGCTTCTGAACACTTCATCCCAGGTTAGGCATTCACACACACAGTTGTAAGTGGAGAAAGCTTGATACTCATCCCCAAAGCAGGCTGCCTGCTGCAGAGATGACAGCTGACTTGAATTCATGTCACTGTGGGCAGACATATCATTTCACAGGAGAGACACAGAACCAAGCAAGCACAAATTCACCCTTTTGGTAAATCTTCCCACAAGGAAGGTAGAGAGCGTGTTAGTCCTCATGTGGAAATGTGAGGTCAGGGAAGCCAAGGTTCTCCTATCACTTCTGCCTGAATTTAAATTGTAATTGAAATTAAATCCATGTCTTTGTAATGATGAGGAGGTGGACAGAAGTGTGCTAGATGAAAAAGATAAATCTGTTTTGCCACTTCAATTTTGCTATAAATAACCCACAACATGGATAATTGACTTGATTGATTGATTGTGGTAAACCATGTTTTATTTGGAGAAAATTAATAGTCCTTTTGAGGAAGAATTTTTCTCAGCTCCAGCTTGCTTAGTTCACCTAAAGGCTCTTTATTTCATGTTCCCTGTCCTGTGACTTAAAAAAAAAAATGTTCTTTATACATTGAGTACATTCACTGCTACTAACAAAAGTTCTGACGTTAATTGCTGTTTCTAATTTTTTTCATAACTTTCAAACTTACAATTTAGAGAAGTAGTCTTTTCTGTATCGTGCCTAAACATTATTGAGCTATGTGACAGTTTTACATGTGCATTTTCTGAGTTATATTTTAAAATCTATGTCCGTTTTCTGAATAAGAAGGAAGCAGCTGGCATAGATCTCCAGGCTCAGTAAGGAGACCTGAAGCCCATTCCTGGCCTGTATGTAGCTAATTCACTATGTGACCTCAGGCAGGCTACAATCTCTCTGAGCCTGTGTTGCCTCCTATGAAAACTTAGGGATTTTAACTACACTGGTGGCATACCTTAAAAAATTGAAGAATAGCGCTTTCCTTTTTAAGAAAATGTCTATGAAACTGTGTTCTGTAAAACAGAAGTTCAGTTGTCTGGCTAAGGGAAGGATGGGAGCTCTAAACCGTGACTTCCTTATCTTTTAATCCTGCAGTGTCCTGTGTGGAACCTTAGATTTCTTTGGGACATAGTTTGAAAACTACCGGTTATGAGAGAATGTTTCTAATTAGCTAAAATTTGCTGGTACATTGTTCTCCTGTGTATAATTTTGTCACCTACTGATTTTTTAAATGAAAAAGTACAGATGAAGTTTCAAATGTGTTCCCCTTATTAATGTTGGACTTGAAGCCACCTCCACCATCTGAAACATAATCTCCACCTGGAAATAAACAGAAAGACCACGGAGAAAGGAAGAATGTGTTGAATGAAAAGTTTATATATTTTAATTCATTAGGAGCTAATGTAGCTTTTGATTTGGTTGGTATATTGCATAAAATGAAGATGAGCAGTTTACTAAGCTTTTTTTATTTCCTCTGACAATGTTCAGTTTCTCCTAAGCTGTTGCTCTACACACTTCCAAAGCCATTGATGCCACCTTTGTCTCTAACTGAATAGGACAGTGATTAATGTCACCAAGATGCTTTTCTCTCCATCTTCCTTCTATAACCTGTACCAGGCACTGTTTTAAGTCATTCAATGGGTGACAACAGTTCTGAATTTCTATTAAGAGAATTATTTGGAAAATATATTATTTAATGGTAAAGCAAGAATAAAATGAAAGAGATTTTGAAAAGTCATTTCATATTTGCCAGTTTTCACTGGTGAATATGGGCAGAACTACCCCTGCCTGCCACCAGCCAGGATAAAACTGGGGCCATCAACCCTTCTGACAGCTCTTGGAATCCCCTTTCAGAACAGTTCCCTCCCTGTGTTCTGGTCTGTCCCTTTTCCCTCTGACCCTTCAAATCTGAGCTGGTATCTCTTTCCCAAAGGCAGTTGCCCTCAGCGTCATTTGTGTGGTAAAACATTCAAAAGTCAGCAAAAGGCTGGAAGAGGATTTATGTAGGGAGGGGCAGCTCCAGGATACAATTACTTCTACCCTGTAGAGTTCGGAGGGAAAAGAACGACCTTTACTTAAATCTATTATACAGAAAGCATCCTCTATCTAGAGAGTTAAGACTTCTTGAGGATAAAAGTAAGAAGCCTATCAAGAAAAGTATTTGATTTGTAATCTAAGTAACATGGAAGTATTATGAAAGTATTTGTAACTGCGGTATCATGAACTAATAAAATATATTACACAAAGGAAGTATTTAGGAGAAGAGCTTCTGGAAGAAAAGAAAATAATAACATTACATTAGTAGGTTGTTAGCCGAAGTCATGTAAAACTGCACATTTTACATAGTGTTAATGAATGATAATGTAAGATTTCTTTGATAAACGCTTCTCCCTTTATCTGGAATTGAGTTTTTACTTTTACAAGGCCTGGCTAGTAATGATTTTGTCATGTTACCCATTTTATAAAGTCTATCTATAATGTTGTGCACATGTACCGTAAAACATAAAGTATAATAATAAAAAAAATTTTGAAAAAAAAGTCTATCTATAATGTTATTTTCACAAAAAAAGTTATAGAAAACTGTCTCTCAAACTATTCCTAAACCTGTTAGTCAGAAAAATGTCTTTATACCCCAAATTTGTGAAGGCATTGGCTATCATGTTATCATTATCACTGTGGGGGAAAAGAGTCAAACTCTGTAAAATATTTGAAGAGATTTATTCTGAGCCAAATTTGAGTGACTGTGGCCCATGACACATCCTCAGGAGCTGCTGAGAACATGTGCCCAAGGTGGTTGGGATGCAGCTTGGTTTATATATTTTAGGAAGGCATGAAACATCAATCAAATACATTTAAGAAATACATGGGTTTGGCTTAGGAAGGCAGGACAACTGAAAGCGGGGACTTCCAGGCTATAGGTAAATTTAAACGTTTCTAGTTGACAATTGGTTGAGTTTGTCTAAAGACCTGGGATCAATAGAAAGGAATGTTGGGTTAAAGATAACCTAGATTGTGGATGGCCTAGATAGATAACCTAAAGATAACCAGGATTGTGGAGACCAAGTGTTAATTGAGCAGAGGAAGCACTTTGATAGCACACTTTAGAGTCAGCAGGTTATAAATTGTTTTTAAAAGGGTGCCTGGCTATTAGTCGATTATCTCCTGGTTCTGGAAAGGAAGGAAGGAAGGATGGAAGGAAGGAAGGAAGGAAGGAAGGAAGGAAGGAAGGAAGGAAAGAAGGAAGGAGAAGGGGGAGGGGGAGGGGAAGGGGAAGGGAAGGGAAGGGAGGAAGGAAGGGAGGGAGGGAGGGAGGGAAGGAAGGAAGGAAGGAAGGAAGGAAAGAAAGAAAGAACAAAGAGGCAAGGGGATTCTCTATAGAATGTGGATTTTTCCCATAAGAGATTTTGCAGGGCAATTTCAAGGTATGGCAAGAAATATATTTTGGGGTTAATTTTTTTTCCATGTCTCATAATGTTATGCCAGAGTCAGATTGAAAATTAAGTCACAATATATAGAGTTAAATAAAACCCATCTGATGAGAATGTATGGTTTCTAGGGCATGACTCCCCAGACTCCTAGGTAGGAATTTGGATAAGATAAAAATCAGAGCTTAGTTCTTTTCACCATGATATAGTTGTTATTTTTAATATATCAATTGTACTTTTTATCAGATTAATCTAAACAGCATAACACATATATGTTCTCTGTTATCTAAACTTAAAATAAGTAGGAATTTTATTTATGTGGTTATTGTTTATTTGAGCAATTCTCAAATTAGACCTAGCCTTTGAAATTATTATATAAAAGGCTACATTTTTGTAAGTGATGTATCATTCTCATAATAATGTCTCTTGTTTAACTTAAACATTATAAATTATATTTGACGTATTTCAGATGCTGCAGGAGTTTCAAGACAGTATAACTGGAGAGCTACAAAAAGGTATCTTGCCAAAGTTTATGAATTAAACTTAATTCATTGATTTCTGAAACAAACTACAAATAGTAAATAGCATCCTTTTCCATAATTTGGTTAACAGGTAATATGTTAAATATGTTTTCATACACACCACTAATGAAAGATGTGAAAGCATTAACATTTATAATTAAAAGTATACTTAACCCGTCATTAATTCATCATGTACCATAACTTCAGAGAAATCTCAAGAAATCTGTCTTTTTTTCTCTGGCTTTACACGTCCTTCACTTCTGCCATCTCTAGGGACCTGCCAGCCAGCACACTGAAACTGTTCTCAGACAACAAAGGCATCATCGATTTCCTGGGTTTATGGTGGTGATTTAAGGCCAAGAGACAGACTCCAGGCTCATCTAGTAACACTCAGTCAGGCTACTCCAGTTCAAAGGCAGCCACGTGACACGTGACATTTTAAATCTCCAGTCATTTACTTTGTCATTGGGTTACTTTTGCCCCCAGGAAAGGTTCCAGATTCCTAGCATGGAGTAAAAACACCCAAATCAGTTTGGCTCCTGTCAAGTTATTCAGCCTCATCTCTCATCACTTGCCATACTCTGTCCCATCGCTCTAGCATCTCGCCAAAGTCGGCTACGCAGAACACAGGGACCTTCCTCAGCTCCAGCTCTCTGCACGTGTTCTTCCCTCCATCAGCTGTTCTTCCTTCTTGTCCTTAAGCTATTAACCTACATATTGTCTCCAGCAAACAGCCTACAATATTGATATGAAACTGAGATACATGTCTTTTCTGTGTGTTCCAGCAGTGCTATGTTTAATACCTGCTATGGTGTCCGTGACTGTCTATGGAAATTGCCTGTGTGTCTGTTTGTGTTTCAGGTTGACTACAACCTGCAATGTTGAGGGGTGGACTATATCATCTTCATCTTGTAATTTCGGTGCTTGTCCTAGTTCCTGAACACATGGTTGTTGAATAAATGAATGAAAAAATGAGAAAACCAGGAACTCTGATACTTAATCACAATGATAATTCAATCTGTGACTATGACCAAATTATATTTCATAGTAATTTTGTATTGTGATTTTGCATATGTATTTTTTATTCTTATTAGCATGGATAAAGTTCTCGCCTCATGTTACTGACTTACACTTAGTTAACTATGGAATATTTGAGATAAGTAATTCTTTCTTTTTCTTTCCAGATGCTGGTGAATTTGAATTGGAATCATATGTGGTTCCTCATCTAGGACCTACTAATGAGTCAACTATAAATTAAGATATAGTTTGGAAATATTAAGAAATATGTATTGATTTTAACCAGAAATATCTGAAAGATAGCAAAATGTCATTATTGGTCTGTTTACCTGACATTTTGCTTCCCATTATGTATATGACATGTGAAAATCTTTATTAAAGGAAAATATTTTTGTATCATGCATGTCTGTTGAAAACTTATATAGTATTTAAAATCATGTTTCTTGGTCCTCTTGACTAACTCTCAAGTAGATCTTACAAATGAAAATTAGTATTATTGGCCAGGCGTGGTGGCTCACGCCTGTAATCCCAGCACTTGGGAGGCCGAGGTGGGTGGATCATGAGGTCAGGCGTTTGAGACCAGCCTGACCAACATGGTGAAACCCTGTCTCCACTAAAAATATAAAAATTAGCTGAGTGTGGTGGCGCGTGCCTGTAATCCCAACTACTCAGGAGGCTGAGGCAGGAGAATTGCTTGAAGCCAGGAGGCAGAGGTTGCAGTGAGCCAGGATCATGCCACTGCACTCTAGCTTGGGCAACAGAGCAAGACTACATCTCAAAACAAAAAAAGAAAAGGAAAAAAAAAAAAAAAAAAAAACCAACCAAACAAAAAATAGGAAAGAAGAAGAAAACTAGTATTATTGAGTTTTACATACTCAAACTTTCAAAATGCCATCTGGTTAAACAGCCAAGCAGCTAAGTTGTCATTAATACTTCAGTGGAGTTAATTGATGGTTTATTCTTATTTTGTAATTTTTATATGGTGATAGATTTTGATTTAGACACATCCTTTTGACATATTGGTACTGTGGTCATTGTCAACGTTTGGATGTATGTCAATTGTTGTAGTGCCATCAAACTTACGTATTCTTGATTTTAAGCACTGGTGTATGTAGATCTTTTCTCCTGGAAATATATGAATTGCTTTAGGCTTTTCATCTTTTCTATCTATTTATTTTTATTTTTATTTGTGAACTTTTGGGAAACACTCTTAAAATTATAGAAAAGTTCCAAGTTATACTACAAATAATTATCCCTCTGAACCATGTGAGAGTAAATTACTGGCATTAGGCCAGCACTCCTGATTACTTTAGTAGGTATTCCCACAAGTCAGGACACTCTACATAACTACAATACAATCTTAATAATCAGTAAGTTAACTTTACTACATCGTATCATTCAATCTTCAGCTTCTTTTGAGCTTTGATTGTCTGTCATGTCCTTTATAGCACACGGATCCCATTCAGACCCATGGATTGCATTTAGATGTGTGTCTCTTACACTCCTTCAGTCTGGAACAGTTCCTCAGGTTTCCTTGACTTCATGACTTTGAATCTTTTGAAGAGTAAATTTCAGAGTATAGAATATCTCTCAGTTGTCTTTTCCTGGTGTTTCATTATGATGAGATTTAGATTGTATTATTTTTGGCAAGAGTACCTCAGCGATGATCCTGGGATCTTCTCATTGCATCCTACCATATAACCTATAATTTTCATTTGTCTTATTACTGGTGACATTAGCTTTGACAATTAATGATGGTATCTGCTGGATTTCTTTTCTGCAGTGTTACTTTTTCATCTTGTAATTAATTGATATATTGTGGGGAGGTAATTTAAGACTATGTAAATATCTCTGTTCCTCATAAAATCTTCAATTTATTCATTTACTTAGATCAACATGGTTGCATGGTTTATTTCATGCAATGGGATATAATTTGTTGATATTTTTAAAAATTTGTTTTTCTTCTTAGACATGTTTTGTTTTGACAATTTCAGACTTAAGGAAAAATTATAAAAATAGTACAAAGAATCCTTGGGTCTCATTCCCCAAATGTTAACATTTTACTGCATTTGCTTTACTTATTCACCCACTTTTCTTCTTCTCTTTCTAAATAAATATAAATGTAGGTACATAATATATATTTCTCTTCCTGAACCATTTGTTAGTCACAGACATGATGCCTCTTTATTTCTAAATACTTTCCTATTTCCTAAAAAGAAGAAATTTTCTTACATAACTATGATTATCATTATCAAAATCAGAAAATTGAAATTGATTCAATATTAATATCTAATTGACAGACCTTATTAAGATTTTGCCAGTTTCCCCCATAATATCCTTTATAGCCAAAGAAAATCCAAGATGGGGGATTTTCACATTCAATGATGTGCTGGGTCCAATTGTCCTCTTTCTTTGTTCTCCTTTAATCTGGGACTGTTTTTGAGCCTTTCTTTGATTTTTGTAACATTCATGCTTTTGAAGAGTATGGGTCAATTATTTATGGCTTTTCTCTCTGTTTGTGTTCATGTGATGTTTCCTCATTATTAGATTAAGATTATATCATTCAGGCAGGAATGTCACACAGGTGAAGCTGACTTCTTCCCAATACAACTTATCTGGAGACTTATGGAGCATATCTGGAGGCTGTCAGTTGGTTTCATTGCTGGACAGTGTTGACTTTGCTTCTTTGGTTAAGGAGGATCTGTCAGGTTTGTCCATGGTAAAGTTACTGTTTACCTTTTGTATTTCACTGATATCTTGTGTGACAATACTTTGTGGCTCTATAAATATCTAGTTACACCTCAAAATTTCACCCACTAGATTTAGTATTGCATTGATGATTTTTTTTTTCCTTTTTCTTTGCTGTTCTTTTTTTTTTTTTTTTTTTTTTTTTTGGAGACAGGGTCATGCTCTGTACCCTAGGTTAGAGTGCAGTGGCACAAGCTCAGCTCACTGCAGCCTCAGACTCCCTCCTGGGCCCAAGCGATCCTCTTATTCAGCCTCCCAAACAGCTAGGGTGTTGCTATTTGCCTAGGCTGGTCTCAAGCTCCTGGGTTCAAGGGATCCGCCCAGCCTCAGCTTCCCAAAGTTCTGGAATTACAGGCATGAGCCACCACACCTGGCTGCATTGATGGTTCTTGCTTGAATTTAACTATGATGAGTGATGCTGGCCTGATGGTGGCTGCATGATGATTTCTTATTCTTTCATACCTTCTACATGGATTAAAAAATGAAACAAAACAAAACAAAACAAACAAACAGGGGAGAAGGGAAAACATTATTTTGGTGTTCAAATACCCCCAGACTTGGCCAGTGATAGCCATTTCAGGTTGACTTCATGTCTTTCTGATGTTTTGCCATTATTCTTTAAGCGTTTCTTTATTTTATGCCACACAGTCTTCCAAGCTTATCATCTGCTTTCTCTTCCCCAGGCCTGAAATCAGCCATTTTTCTGGCAGACCAGATTTTTTTTAGGGGAGAATGATATTTAGAAACCAAGATCTGGCCACTAGTTGAAGCAGATGTGTATATGGCTGTGGGGGTTCTCATTGCTCACAGGCTTCCTCCTGGAACAGAGCAGAGAAATATATGCATATACATAAATACACATACATACATGCTTACATTAATCCAAATTTCAGTATCAAAATATGTTGAAAATCCCAAGTTCTTACTGACACTCTCCATTTCAGTCCAATCCCACATGGTTCATTCTAATGTTTTCCTTTCCTTTCCTCTTGAACAATGTGGGGTGTAGGGGCATAGTAGAAAATTCACATATAAATTTGGACTCCCACAAAACTTAACTACTAATAGCCAACTGTTGACCAGAAGCCTTATTCATAACATAAACAGTCAATGAACACATATTTTGTAGGTTCAGTGTATTATATACTATATTCTTTTTTTTTTTTTTTTTTTGAGATGGAGTCTCGATCTTGTTGCCCAAGCTGGTGTACAATGGTGCAATCTCAGCTCCCTGCAACCTCTGCCTCCTGGGTTCAAGCCATTCTTCTGCCTTAGCCTCCTGAGTAGCTGGGACTATAGGCGTGTGCCACCACAGCTGGCTAATTTTTTGTTATATACTATATTCTTACAAAAATAAGGTGGACAAAAGAAAATGTCATTAAGAAAATTATGAGGAAGATAAAGTGTATTTTCAATACTGTACTGAATTCATTGGTAACATAAATTTACTTCATATGTTTCTGAGATGAATCATCTATCTGAAATGGCAAGCAAACAAAGATGCAGACCTCAATCGATGATACATATCAAGTATCACGGCTTTCTCTTACAAGGTTATGGTATTTCTCTGCTTCTTGGGAGCACTTTATGCATCACTTGTGGTACTTTCTTTGGGTTCTGTGGTTCACACTATTTCACTAAACATGAAAAATACAAGAATTTCTAGCTAGAGCTTTCAGATAAGAGAAAGAAATAAGGGGTATCCAACTGGGAAGAAAGAAGTCAAATTATTTTTGTTTGAAGTTGATGTGATCCTATATTTGAGAAACCTAAAGACTCCTTCTAAGAACTGATACACACATTCAGTAAAGTTGCAGGATGAAAACAATCAACATACAAAACAGTGAACAATCTGAAAAAGAAATCAAGAAACTAACGCCATTTACAATAGCTACAAATAAAATAAGATACCTAGGAATGCACTTAACCTAAGAAGTGAAAGATCTCTACAATGAAAACTATAAAACATTGCTGCAAGAAAGTGAAGAGGAGACAAAATTGGAAACACATTCCATTTTCATGGATTGGAAGAATTCATATTGTTAAAATGTCCATACTACCCAAAGCAATCCACAGAGTCAATGCAGTCTCTATCAACATACCAGTGATATTCTTCACAGACGGGAAGATGATTATGTGAACTGTGGTATATCCAGGCAATATATTATTACACTCAATAAAAGTATAATTAACACTATGTGGCAACAGAGAACAACATGTCTTACAATCTTAAGTTTTAACAGAATACATGATTATAGCAAGTAAAAGATACAGGCCAGGAGTGGTAGCTCACACCTGTAATCCCAGCACTTTGGGAGGTTGAGGCAGGTGGATCACCTGAGGTCGGGAGTTTGAGACCAACTTGACCAACATGGAGAAACCCCATCTCTACTAAAAATACAAAATTAGCCAGGCGTGGTGGCACATGCCTGTAATCCCAGCTGCTCGGGAGGTTGAGGCAGGAGAATTGCTTGAACCCGGGAGGTGGAGGTTGTGGTGAACTGAGATCGATTGTGCCACTGCCCTCCAGCCTGGGCGACAAGAGTGAAACAGTTTAAAAAAAAAACAAAAAACAAAAAAAAACCTAAAACTAAAAAAGTATACATGGAATGTTTGTAATGCAGAGAAATGATACATGCTTGAGGTGATGTATATACTATTTACTCTGATGTGATTATTATGCTTTGTATGCCTTGAGCGTAATATCTCGTGTGTGTGTGTGTATATATATATATATATACATATCTCTCTACTATGCACCCATAAAAATAATTTTAGAAAATACCCCGAGAGATCACTTTTCACTGTGAAACATGATTTACCAGCGAGTCCAACTGCTCCTGTGGAGATGACGAGCATCACCCGGTGTTTTACGTGGATACTTGCAACACTGGAGCTGACTGCAATAGCAAGAGGAGGTGACTATGAAATGGATATAGTAGTAAAGCATGTAATACATTTAATTGTATGTAGTTATGATTTATATTTTATTTTTTAATAAGGGACTTTAATTTTTAGAGCTTTTTTAGGTTCTCAGAACAGAAATTCAAAGGCTCTAGTGTCCTCCAAAAGAATGAGCAAGGCACCTTTAACAGTCCTTGCTCCTGTACCCTGTCAGAAAAGGGAGAAGCTATAGCCAAGTGTCCTGAAGAGGTGGTTCAGCAGTTTGAGAAAAGCAAGATATTTCATATATTCTGTCAGTTCCAGCTGCTAATTACAATTATATAAGGGATCCAGTGTGCAAAGATGTTAAAGAGAGCATTGGGAATTTGGGGAGGATGAAGCCAGAAATGGAACTGATTTCAATAACAACAGGAAAAACAGCTTGTGAAGATTTGACTCCTGGCAAATATTGATACAGAAACATTCCAGAGCCAGTTGGTTTCATCCAGGCTCTCACAACTGCAGCCAAATTAGGGGAAAATGTCATGTTTGTTGAAATAGCCCCTAAGAGAGCTCTCCATAGAAACATCAGGTAAATCACAGGTGAAGAAATCTACATTTTCTCTTTTCTACAACCAAATAGTATGAGACTGTTTTTGATTTGGTATAAACTGTCTTTGAATATGGACACAACCTTAACTGGCTATGCTTTTGTGAAGGTTTGTAAACAACACGTTACCTGAGGTATCAACTTGATCACAAGAATCTTAAGACTTATTTAAAGAGTCGTTAGTTGCAGAAAAAAATAGCTTACTCCAGTCATCCTATCATTAGTATTACAAGTGACAACATAGATTTCAGTTGCTTCAGAACTCAGGATACAGCACCCCATGTTTTTGAGCACAAAAACAATGAAACTACTTAGGTTCCTGGTTCCTGTTTTGTGGAGCCTGGTTTGGCATGTGTGATGGATAGTATAAAACCCAGAGCACCTCTGAGTACATATCAGGTAAGAGTTGCTTTTTTAGCTTCCTGTGTGGTGAATCAAAAGTTTTTAGATGATCTCTAAAGACGCAGTTGGAATCCGGAGAAACAGAAAGGAAATTTAAAATATTTTCTCATTAGTAGTTCATGCAATGCAAGAAGTTAAAAACATTTTTTAAAATCTTTGAGTGAAACAACACACTTTTCTTGGGAGCATTTTTCAAAGGTACAAGTTGACTTTGACCAGTGATGAGGTTGCTGAATAACTCTTTCATGTTGGTTTCCAATATTGTACCATTTTAAAACAGTTAAAAGACATTTCATTTTGCGATGAACTAAAGGAAAGCAGAAAAACAAAGTCAGTGAGGATCTTCAGAGAGACATCTGTGAATATCATGTCCATCTGGTGCCTTTAGATTGTTTCTTGCAAATGGCATTTGTCATGACCATAAGAGACAGAAAGATTGGAGGAAAAGCTGGTTTTCCATCAGAGATAGACAAATTGAGTTTTCAGAAATCAGAAAGGGGAGGTGAATGTATATATAAAGGCCATCAAATGTACAGAAAACTACTTTGAAGTGTGTAGGTTCTTTACAAACAAATATAGTTCAATTTTAGCAAGACTAGAAGACACTGTGTTCATGTATAGTAGACAAACATAATCTGATGATAACTTTCTCCTTGAAAACATGCAGAAACAGATATCAGCTTCAAATGCTTGGGAACCCCAGTGAAGTAGCTGTTACTTGTTCTGGCTGACACATTACATTAGCCCAACAGCTTAAAAATTCTTTGCTTTATGACTCCAAGCGTGTTGGGTTTCAGAAATGGACAATGAGATTTTGAGACGAGAGTATGTGATAAGATGAAAAGCCCTGAAATCCAGGACTTCCATTATGTTTTATTAACGTGCAAAATTCAAAATCTAAATAAAGACATCCCAGGAACACTTCTTCAATAACTGACTAAGTGCTATGAGGCATTGCGTCAATTTATTTTGCCTTTAAAAGACTAAAATGCTGATTGGTGTGTGACAGTGTTCACCTACAGAACAATAAGAAATGTGGATCATCTCAATCCAGGATTTGTTCTGACATGACAAGAGCCTCTTATATAAGTGCAAGTATAGTATAGTGCAAGCCCCTTATACTGCTGCTAACTCTTTCCTGGACATCTTCTGCCGCTATCTCAGGAACTGGGTTTCTGCTGTACAGTCAATTAATTGGGGAGCCTTGACTCTTGAATTACTGCTAAACAAACACCATCTTCCAAGCGTTTTAGCCATCAGAGAAATGCTATTCAAATATCCAAAATCCGTGAATATCTCTAAACATGCTTAATTCTGAATAATTCTCAACAAACTATAGTCAGATGTAATTCAGGTAAATACAGAAAACCTTCCCCAAGTTCCATGTCAGAATTCATTTCTCCAAAGAATCCAAGATGAATTCAGTTTTCTGGAAGATTCTTACATGGCTTTTACTTATTCTTCATCTCGGATATCATCAGATGAGTACCCCACTTCTTTGGCTAATGTCTTCGTGGATAGAAACCTTGAAGACGTTACGATGTTCACATTGCTTACATCATAAGGCACAGACTCCATGCCAACTATGACAAGTCAAAAGTAAGCTCTTTCATGATCTAAAGGTTCAAGTTCCTCTAATCGGACTGCTTGATAGAGATACAACTCTGCAAACCTTAAAATTGTTTCTGACAGAACAATTAAATATTACCTGAGAGGAGCGGAACAGCCACAACCACATAAAGCTTTTTAAAAAAATTCATGCAGTATGCTGAATCAGAATAAAAACAGGCACAAGATGATAAACAGGATACAGTCTGCCTTCTCTTAAACTTACCTGACGTTTTATATATATATATTTTATATATATTGTTTTTCCTGAAAAATTTAGACAACTTTTATTGATATTAAATCATCATTCTAAATTAACAATTCATTTGAATTTATATATGTTAGTGAACATTCCCTATATTAGCTGACTTTATTATCCAAGGCTAAATCAAAAAATCTTTAAATAAATAAAAAATTAGTCTTCACTGATCAAAAAATAAGGTTTGTTAAATTTATCACTCTCCCAATTAGTTTGGTCATTATTGATTTTTTTATCTGGGGAATCTGTTCAGAATTCCACTACAAATAAATACCTTTCCATTGTTTTGTGAGGTAATGGATATTACAGGTAATTTCTGTAATGGATGTGTACTTTTTAATTTTATCCATGAGATAGGGGAAATACTATCTTATATTTTAATAGACAGTTTGGCCATTAGACAGATGAAGCAGCTTTTCATTTGTTTATACACAATTTGTCTTTTTCTTCTGTGCAATTCCTCTTAATATTCTTTGCCCATTTTCTCATTGGGTTTTGCAAGTTCTTACTTATTGGAATGAACTCTTTGTATATTCTGAATAGTATCTTTTTATTATATATATATAGTAAACATTTTCTTTCAATCTTTCACTTATTTTTTTAACATTATTTACCAATACATTGCTAACAAAATGATTTGATCATTTTGGTTAGTAACATTTGTCTATCTTTTACTTCATAATATTTGCATTTCATGTCAAGTGTAAAAGGAATAATTTACTGCAAGAATATATATCTCAGTGTGGTTTTGATTTGCATTTCCCTGATAATTAATGATGCTGAGCATTTTTTCATATGTTTGTTGGCCATTTATATATTTTCTTTTGAGTATTTTCTATTCATGTCCTCAGCCCACATTTTAATGGGATTATTTGTTTTTTTCTTGCTGATGTGTTTGAGTTGCTTGTAGATTCTGGATATTAGGTCTTTTGTTGAATGCATAGTTTGGGAATATTTTTCCCCACTCTGTGGGTTGTCTGCTTACTGTACTGAATATTTATTTTGCTGTGCAGAAGCTTTTTAGTTTAATTAAGTCCCATCTATTTACCTCTGTTTTTGTTGCATTTGCTTTCAGATGCTTGGTCTGAACTCTGCCTAAGCCAATGTCTAGAAGAATTTTTCCAATGTTATCTTCTAGAAATTTTATGGTTTCAGGTCTTAGTTTTAAGTATTTGATCCATCTTGAGTTGAGTTTTGTATAAGGTGAGAGATGAGGATCCAGTTTCATTCTTCTACATATGGCTTGCCGATTATCCCAGCACCATTTGTTGAATAGGGTGTCTCTTCCCCACTTTATATTTTAGTTTGCCTTGTAGAAGATCAGTTGGCTGTAAGTAATTGGCTTTATTTCTGGGTTCTTTATTCTATTCCTTTGGTCTATGTGCCTGTTTTTACACCAGTACCATGCTGTTTTTGTAACTATAACCTTGTAGCGTAAAGTTGGGTAATGTGATGCCTTCAGATTTGTTGTTTTTACTTAGTCTAGCTTTAGCTATGTGGGCTATTTTTTGGTTCTGTATGATTTTTAAGATTTTTTTTTAGTTCTGTGAAGAATGATGATGGCATTTTGATGGGAATTTCACTGAATTTATTGATGGTTTTTGGCAGTATGGTTATTTTCACAATATTGATTATATCCATCCATGGACATGGGATGTGTTTCCATTTTTTGATGTCATCTATAATTTCTTTTGGCAGTGTTTTGTAGTTTTCCTTGTAGAGGTTGTTCATCTTGGTTAGGTATAGTCCCAAGTATTTTATTTATTTATTTATTTATTTATTTGCAGCTGTTTTAAAAGGGGTTGAGTTCTTTATTTGATTCTCAGCTTGGTCACTGTTGGTGTATAGCAATGCTACTGATTTGTGTACATTGGTTTTGTATCCTGAAACTTTACTGTATTCATTTATCAGTTCTAGGAGATTTTTGGATGAGTCTTTAGGGTTTTCTAGGTATATGATCATATCATTGGTGAACGGCAACAGTTTGACTTCCTCTTTACTGGTATGGATGCCCTTTGTTTCTTTTTCGTGTCTGATATTTCTGGCTAGGACTTCCAGTACTACGTTGAATAGAAGTGGTGAAAATTGGCATTGTTATCTTGTTCCAATTCTCAGGGGGAATGATTTCAACATTTCCCTACTCACTATAATGTTGACTATGGGTTTGTCATAGATGGCATTTATTACCTTAAAGTATGTCTCTTCTATGCTGATTTTGCTAAGGGTTTTAATCATAAAGGTATGCTGGATTTTGTCAAATGTTTTTTCTGCCTCTATTGAGGTGATCATGTGATTTTTGTTTTTAATTCTCTTTATGTGGTGTACCACATTTTTTGACTTGCATAAGGTAAACCAACTCTGCACCCCTGATATAAAACCCACTTGATCATGGTGTATTATCTCTTTGATACGCTAATGAATTCAGTTAGCTAGTATTTTGTTAGGGATTTTTGCATCTATGTTCATCAGGTATTTCAGTATGTATTTTCCTTTTTTTGTTATGTCCCTTCCTGTTTTTGGTATTAGAGTGATACTAGCTTCATAGAATGATTTAGGGAGGACTCCCTCTTTCTCTCTCTTTTGGAATACTTTCAATAGGATTGGTATCTCTTCTTCATTGAATGTCTGATAAAATTCAGCTGTGAATCCATCTGGTCCTGGGCTTTTTTTGTTGGCAATATTTTTATTTCTGTTTCAATCTTGCTACTTGTTATTGGTCTGTTCAGAGTTTTTATTTCCTCCTGGTTTAATATGGGAGTGTTGTATATTTCCAGGAATCTATCCATCTCCCCTAGGTTCTCTAGTTTGTGCGCATGAAGGTATCTGCAGTAGCTTTGAATGATTTCTCTGGTATTGGTCGTAAATCTTCCATTTCATTTCTAATTGAGCTTCTTTGGATCTTCTTCCTTCTTTTCTTTGTTGCTCTCACTAATGGTCTATGGAGTTTGTTTATCTTTTCAAAGAACCAGCTTTTTGTTTCATTTATCTTTTGTGTTTTTTCATTTTGTTTTGTTTCAATTTCATTGAGTTTTGTTCTGCTTTTGGTTATTTCTTTTCTTCTGCTGGGTTTGCCTTTTGTTTGTTCTTGTTTCTCTAGTTCCTTGAGGTATGAGCTTAGATTGTCTATTGTGCACTTTCAGACATTTTGATGTAGACATTTAATACCATGAACTTTCCTCTTAGCACCACCTTTGCTGCATCCTAGAGGTTTTGATAGGTTATGTCACTATTGTTGTTCAATTAAAACAATTTTTAAATTTCCCTGATAATCTGATGACTATGTGCCTAGGTGGTGATCTTTTTTGTGATCAATTTCCAGGGTGTTCTTGGAGCTTCTCGTATTTGGATATCTAGATCTCTAGCAAGACCAGGGAAGTTTTCCTCTATTATTTTCTCAAATACATTTTCCAAACTTTTAAATTTCTCTCCTTCCTCAGGAACACAAACATTCTTATGTTTGGTTGTTTAACATAATTTCACATTTCTTGGAGGTTTGTTTATTTATTTTAATTCTTTTTTTCTTTGTCTTTGTCAGATTAGGGTAATTTGGAAACCTTTTCTTCAAACTCTGAGTTTCTTTCTTTTATTTGTTTGAATTCTCTTCTTGAAACTTTCCACTGTGTTTTGCTTTTCTGTAAGCGTGTCTTTCATTTCCAAAAGTTGTGATTGTCTTTTCTACCTGATATCTATTTCTCTGGAGATTCTTTCAACCACATGCTGTACTGTTTTTAGTTGCTTTATTTTTAAATTTTTTGTTGTCATAGGTTTTTGGGGAACAGGTGGTATTTGGTTACATAAGTCCTTTAGTGGTGATTTGGGAGGTTTTGTTGCACCCATCACCTGAGCAGTATACTGAACCCAATTTGTAGTCTTTTATCCCTTACCTTCTCACCATTTCCCCCGAGTCCCCAAAGTTCATTGTGTCATTCTTATGCCTTTGTATCCTCATAGCTTAATTCCCACTTATAAGTGACAGCATAGATGTTTGGTTTTCCATTTCTGAATTACTTCACTTAGAATAATAGTCTTCAATCCAATCCAGGTTGCTGCAAATGCCATTACTTCATTCCTTTTTGTGACTGAGTAGTATTCTATCATATCTGCATACCACAGTTTCTTTATCCATTCATTGATTGCTGGGCATTTCGGTTGGTTCCATATTTTTGCAATTGCAAATTGTGCTACTATCAACATGTGTGTGCAAAATCTTTTTCATAAATGACTTCTTTTCCTCTAGGTAGATATCCAGTAATGGGATTGCTGGATCAAATGATAGTTCTACTTTTAGTTCTTTAAGAAATCTCTACACTGTTTTCCATAGTGGTTGTACTAGTTTAGATTCTCACCAGTAGTATAGAAGTATTCCCTTTTTACTGCATCCATGCCAACATCTACTATTATTTAGTTTTTCTATTATGGCCATTCTTGCAGGAGTAAGGTGGTATCACATTGTGGTTTTGATTTGCATTTCCCTGATCATTAGTGATGCTGAGCATTTTTTCATATATTTGTTGCCATTTGTGTATCTTCTTTTGAAAATTGCCTGTTCATGTCCTTAGCCCACTGTTTGATGGGATTGTTTGGTTTTATCTTGTTAATTTCTTTGAGTTCATACAGGATTCTGGATATTAGTCCTTTGTCAGATGGGTAGATTGTGAAGATTTTCTCCCACTCTGTGGGTTGTCTGTTTACTCTGCTGACTGTTCCTTTTGCTGGGCAAATACTCTTTAGTTTAATTAAGTCCTACCTATTTATCTTTGTTTTTATTCCATTTGATTTTGGGTTATTGGTCACAAAATCCTTGCCTAAGCCAATGTCTAGAAAGAGTTTTCGGATGTTATCTTCTAGAATTTTTACAGTTTCAGGTTTTAGAGTTAAGTCCTTGATACATCTTGAGTTGATTTTTGTATAAGGTGAGAGGTGGGGATCCAGGTGCACTCTCCTACGTGTGGCTTGCCAATTATCCCAGCACTGTTTGTTGAATAGGGTATCCTTTCCCCACTTTATGTTTTTGTTTGCTTTGTCAAAGATCAGTTGGTGGTAAGTATTTTGCTTTATTTCTGGGTTCTTTATTTGTTCCATTGTTCTATATGCTTATTTTTATATGCATACCATGCTGTTTTGGTGACTATGGCCTTTAGTGTAGTTTGAAATCAGGTAATGTGATGCCTCCCAATTTGTTCTTTTTGCTTAGTCTTGCTTTGGCTGTATGGGTTTTTTTTTTTTTTTGTCCCATACAAACTTTGGGATTGTTTATTCTGGTTCTCTGAAAAATGATGGTGGTATTTTGAAGGGAATTGCACAGAATTCCTAGATGGCTTTTGGCAGTATGGTCATTTTCACAATATTAATTCTACCCATCCATGCACATGGGGTGTGTTTCCATTTGTTTGTGTCATCTATGATTTATTTCAACAGTGTTTTGTGGTTTTCCTTGTAGAGGCCTTTCACCCCTTGGTTAGGTATATTTCTAAGTATTGTTTTTTTTTTTTTTTTTTTTTTTTTTTTTTTTTTTTTTTTTTTTTGCAGCTTCTGTGAAAGGGGTTGAGTTCTTTATTTGATTCTCAGTTTGGTCACTGTTGGTGTATAGTAGAGCTACTGACTTGTGCACATTGATTTTATATCCTGAAGCTTTGCTGAATTTGCCATGTCTAAGGTCGACCATATGGCTCTCACCTTCACATGTCTAAGGTTGACCAGATGGCTATTGCCTTGCCATGTCTAAGGCAACCAGATGGCTCTTGCCTTCCTATGTCTAAGGTCAACCAGATGACGTTGCTTTGTTCTGAGTAAGATAGATCAGATGGCTCTTGCCTTTGTAAGTCTAAGGCTGACCAGATGGCTCTCCCCTTGCCATGTCTAGGATGGACCAGATGGCTCTTACTTTGCCATGTCTAAGGTTAACCAGATGGCTATTGCCTTCCCATGTCTAAGATCGATGAGATGGCTCTTGCCTTCCCATGTCTAAGGTGGACCAGATGGCTATCACCTTCCCATATCTGAGGTCGACCAGATGGCTCTCGACTTGCCATGTCTAAGGTCAGTGAGGTGGCTGTCACCTTCCCATGTCTAAGGTCAACCAGATGGCTCTTCCCTTCCCATGTCTAAGGTTGACCAGATGACTCTTGCCTTGCCATGTCTAAGGTCAACCAGATCGCCTTTGCCTTGCCATGTCTAAGGTCGACCAGATAGCTCTTGCCTTGCCATGTCTAAGGTCAACCAGATGGCTCTTGCCTTCCCATATCTAAGGTTGACCATGTGGCTCTCGCCTTGCCATGTCTAAGGTTGACAAGATGGCTCTCGCCTTCACATGTCTAAAGTTGACCAGAAAGCTCTCACCTTGCCATGTCTAAGGCCGACCAGATGGTTCTTGCTTTCCCGTGTCTAAGGTTGACCAAATGGCTTTCACCTTCCCATATCTGTCAACCAGATGGCACTCGCCTTGCCATGGTGATATGATTATATACCTAGAAGACTGTAAAGACTCTTCCAAAAAGCTCCTACAACTGATAAATGAACTCGGCAAAGTTTGTACTGATTTGTGCACATTGATTTTGTATCCTGAAACTTTGCTGAATTCATTTATCAGTTCTAGAAGCTTTTTGGAGGAGTCTTCAGAGTTTTCTAGGTATACAATTATATCTTTGGCAAGCAACAACACTTTGGCTTCCTCTTTACTGATAATGGATACCCTTTGTTTCTTTCTTTTGTCTGATCGCTCTGGATAGGACTTCCAGTACTATGCTGAATAGTAAGAGTGGGCATCCTTGTCTTGTTCCAGTTCTCAGAGGGAATGCTTTCAGCTTTTCCCCATTCAGTATAATGTTGGGTGTGGTTTTGTGTGTTTTGCAGTCCTTATAGTGCTGGCTTGGTAGTGGTGAATTTTCTCAGCATTTGTTTATCTGAAAAAGACTATATCTTTCCTTCATTTATGAAGCTACAATGTGAGAGCCATCTGATCCCACTTAGACATGGCAAGGCAATAGCCATCTTGTCCACCTTAGACATGGCAAGGCAAGAGTCATCTGGTCCACCTCATACAAAATTCTTGGCTGATAATTGTTTTGTTTAAGGAAGCTGAAGATAGGGCCCCAGTGACTTCTGGCTTGTAGGGTTTCTGCTGAGAAATCTGTTAATCTGATAGATTTTTCTTTATAGGTTACCTGGCGCTTTTGCCTTACAGCTCTTAGGATTATTTCCTTCATCTTGACTTTAGATAACCTGACGACAGTGTGCTTAGGTGATGATCTTTTTGTGATGAATTTCCCAGATGTCCTTTTGGCTTATTTTATTTGAATGTATAGGCCTCTAGCAAGGCTGGAGAAGTGTTCCTTGATTATTTCCCAGACTATGTTTTCCAGACTTGTAGGTTTCTGTTCTTTCTCAGGAACGCCAATCATTCTTAGGTTTGGTCACTTAACATAATCCCAAACTTCTTGGAGGCTTTGATCAGTTTTTCTTATTCTTTTTTCATTGTCTTGGTTGGGTTGAGTTAATTCAATAACTTTGTCTTTGAGCTCTGAAATTCTTTCTTCTGCTTGTTTGATTCTATTGCTGAGAGTTTCCAGAACATTTTTCAATTCTCAAAGTGTATCCTTTATTTCCTGAAGCTGTGATTGTTTTTTATTTATGCTATCTATTTCACTGAAGATATCTCCCCTCATTTCTTGTATCATTTTTTGGATATCCTTAAATTGGACTTCACCTTTCTCTGGTGCCTCCTTAATTAGCTTAATAACTGAACTTCTGAATTCTTTTTCAGTTAAATCAGGCATTTCTTCTTGGTTTGGATCCATTGCTGTTGAGCTAGTGTGATTTTTTGGAGGTGTTAAAGAACCTTGTTTTGTCATATTACCAGAATTGTTTATCTGTTTCCTTCTCATTTGGGTAGGCTATGTCAGAGGGAAGATCTAGGGCTCAAGGCTGCTGTTCAGATTATTTTGTCTCACAAGCTATTCCTGTGATGTAGTACTCTCTCTTTTTTCCTAGGGATGTGGCTTCCTGAGAGCGGAGCTGTAGTGATTGTTCTCTCTCTTCTGGATCTAGCCACCCAACAGGGCTGCCAGGCTCCAGGCTAGTACTGGGGGGTGTCTGCACGGAGTCCTGTGATGTAGACTGTCTGGAGGTGTCTCAGCCATGGATACCAGCACCTGCTCCGGTGAAGGTGGCAGGGGAGTGAAATGGACTCTGTGAGGGTCCTTAGTTTTAGTTGTTTAATGCACTATTTTTGTGCTGGTTGGCCTCTTGCCAGTAGGTGACGCTTTCAAGAGAGCAACAGTTGTGATAGTATAAGGAGAATAGACAGCAGGTGGGGCCCTAGAACTCCCAAGTACATGTCTTTTGTCTTCAGCTACCAGGGTAGGTAGGGAAGGACAGTCGGGTGGGGGCAGGGCTAGGCATGTCTGAGCTCAGATTCTCCTTGGGCAGGTCTTGCTGCAGCTGCTCTGGGAGATGAAGATGTGGTTCCCAGGTCAATGGAGTTATGTTCCTAGGAGGATTGCTGCCTCTGCTGTGTCATGCAGGTTGTCAGGGAAGCTGGGGAAAGCTGGCAGTCACAGGCTTCACCCATCTCCCATGCAACCCAAAAGGTCTCACTCCCACTGTGCACCCCCACCAACAGCTCTAAGTCTGTTTTCAGGAAGTGAGTGAGCAAGGCTGAGAACTTGCCCCAGGCTACCAGCCTCCCAGGTGCAAAAGCAAGCAGGGCTTTCATGCTTCCCCACCTGTTGAGTCTACACACAGGATTCGTGCCCTCCCCCAGGTTTTGGCTAGGAGACTTCACATTCAGTTGGAATTGTTACGACGTTCAGCTGGAGCTTTCCTTCTCACTGTGGTATTTTCCCAGTAACTCTGGCAGCTCTCCCCAAGGACACCTGTGAGACAGGTATTAAATAGCTTCCCAAGGGACCCAGAGAGCCCACAGGGCTTTTTCTGCTGCTTCCTTTACCCCTGTGTTTTGCTCAGATCTCTAAATTGACTCAGCTTCAGGTAAGATTGGATCCTTCTCCTATGATCTAGACCTTCAGGTTTCCCAATGAGGGTATGTGTTCAGGGGCAGATGCTCCCCGTTTCTCACTTTCACAATTTGGGCACTCACAGTATTTGAGCTGTTTCCCTGGTCCTGCAGGAGCAATCCACTTCTTCAGAAGGTCTGTGGGTTTTCTTGACTTTCGTGAATTATTCCTGCAGTAGTTCTGGAGCAAAAATTCGTGATGCATGTCTCCACACACTGCTGTCTTCGTCTGAGTGGGAGCTGGAATCTAGTCCTGCTTCCCATCTGCCATTTTTCTCCTCAGAACTTGTTTTTAAAATTTAAATTGGTTTTCACCTTTCTCTGGTGCCTCCTTGAGTAGCTTAATAATTAACTTTCTGAATTCTTTTTCTGGTAATTCAGAGATTTCGTCTTGGTTTGCGTCCATTGCTGGAGAGCTACTGTGATGTTTTTGGGGTGTTACAGAACCTTGATTTGTCATATTACCAGAATTACTTTTCTGATTTCTTTTTATTTAGGTAGACTGTTTCAGTGAAAAGATCTGGAACTCAAGGGCAGTTGTTCAGGGTTTTTTCCCCACGAGGTGATCCCTTGATGTGGTATTCTCCTTTTTCTAGGGATGGAGCTTCCTGAGAGCCAGACTTCACTGATTGTTACTGCCCTTCTGGGTCTAGCTACCCAGCAGTGCTACCATCCTCCAGAGTGGTACTGGGGATGTCTGCAAAGAGTCCTGTGATGTGATTTGTCTTCGGGTCTCCCACCCGTGGATACCAGCACCTGCTTCAGTGGAGGTGGCAGGGAAGTGAAGTGGACTCTGTGGGAGTCCTTGGTTGTAGTTTTGTTTAGTGCACTGGCTTTCTTGAATGCTAGTTGTGCTAGGAGTGAAGCTGATTGGGGACACAGCTCTGGTTATCTTCTTTGGAGCAGGATTGTTCTGGTATGAGTTGCTGTAATAGCTTGAGTTGGTTGGCCTTCAGCCGGCAGGTGGCACTTGCAAGACAGCACCAGCTGCGGTAGAAGGGGGATGTAAGCTTGCCCTAGATTGGCCAGGATAAATACTTGGGTTTCCCAGGTGATGGGTGGGGCCATTGAGCTCCCAAGAGTTTATGTCATTTGTCTTTGGCTATCAGGACGGGTAGAGAAAAACCATCAGGTGAGGACACAGGTAGGTGGGTCTGAGCTCAGACTCTCCTTGGATGGTGCTTGCTGCAGCCACTGTGGCATATGGGGTAATGGTTCCCAGGCCAGTGGAGTTATGTTATTAGGGAGATTATGGCTGCTTCTGCTACATCATAAAGGTTGCCTGAAAGTGGAGGAAAGCTGGTTCGCCCAGTTCCCACACAGCCAGCAAGGCCATCTCACTCTCTCTGTGCCCCAGTCACAGCACTGAGTTTACATCCAGGCAGCCGGCAAGCAGGGCTGAAATCCTGCCCCAGGCTATAAGCCTCCTCACTGAGAAAGAAAGCATGGCTCCCAGGCCTCACCTCTCCCCATCTGCCTGCACCTTTGGCTGCAACTTCTGTGCTGGTATCTGCACTTCCCATTGGCTCCCCCACCCCAATTCTGCTCAAGAAAATTTTTGCTCAGTGGAAATTATTATCAGGTTCAACTAGGAGTGTCCTTCACTCTGTGCCCCTCCCTAGTTTTGCTGGCTGCCGTCCCCAAGGACCCCTGTGAGACATGGCCAGGAATGGCTTCCCTGGTCTTGAGCTGGGGACAGTGAGTGCCTACAGGGCTCTCCCTGCTGCTTCTTCTACTTGTATATTTCACTTAGCTACCTAAATCCATTTCAGCTATAGGTAAGGTCAGTTCCTTCTCTCATGACCTGGATTTTCAGGTTCCCCCATGGGGATGTGTGTTCAGAGGCTGACTTTTCCCCATCTCACACTTTGGGAGCTCTCAGGTTCTCAGCTGTCTCTTGGAGTTTGAGGCAGCAAGATGCTGCTTTCAAAGGGTCTGTGAATTCTTTTCTGGAGTTGTTCTTGAGCAAAAGTTCACAGTGTGATTCTGCACACACTGTTCTGTCCATCCAGGTGGAAGCTGCAGGTTGGTCCTGTCTCCAGTCCACCCTTTTCCTCTGACTCCCTGAAATTTCCGTCTTTTTAGATAGAAATTTCGGGACTAAGATTATCTCCTTTTTTTTTTTTTTTTTTTTTTTTTTGATGTTTCACACTCAGGATTTAGATTTAGATTTTTCATAAAAGATTTGCAGTTTGCTTAAATAAGTGCATCTTATTTATTTTTAGTCCATTTCTATACATGTAATAACTACTTTTTCCTATTGTGATTGTAATCTACTTTTCTTTTGTGATTTGTTATGGCAAAGTAAGGAAAGCTATTGATACTTTGAATACTTACTTTATCTGCAGTCATGGTCATGTTAGTCTTTTTGTATGAGTTTTAAAATGCTCCATCTTTTTCTATGCTCTTAAAATTAAAGTAACATGATTTCTTTCTTGAACTCTGGTAGAACTCACGAATAAAATGGATTACTTGAAGTTCCTTTTTAGGATACATCTTAAATTTTTAAAAGTAAAAAGAAGAGTTTTTATGATACTTTTAAGCTTCTTAAATTTGGAAAATGCCAAAACACATCTAATTATTTTCTTATTCGTTCAATTTATAAGGCAAAAGGGCAAAATTTTGTGCCACCTGGTGGTCATTTCAGCAAATCCAGTGATAATATAAGCATAAAAAACATTTGGGTGATTTTATTATTGAAAATTTAGGGCCAAATACAGGAAACACAAAGTTAAGAATAATTGCTAGGTGAAGCAGTCATGATGTAAGTCGTAGTTGCATAAACAAAATACAGTTATTATAAGTAATATTTCAAAATAATCAGTAGCAGTGATCTTTATTCATTTTAGAAAGTAAAAAGAAATATTTGTCAAAACCATGTAAGAGTTTATCATAAATCAAGAGAGTTGCCATACTATTTTGTTGTTAAATGGGAAACTCTTTGAGCACATAATAGTTTGGTCACAATACTAAAGAAAACCCCAAGTCTACATCTACTCATTTTATGTATACTCGATATAATAATTTTTAGTTAAGGTTTTATAAATCAGCCTATTAGAAATGAATAAAAATCACTAACGTTGAGTTTACCATAATATTTCTTCTTCATCTACACAGGCATTACAAAATGTATTTTAATAGACTATTATATGTGTTCAGACATATATAAACTCATAAGAATGTAAGTGGATAATGAATTTAAAAGTTGAACTTTAATTTTAAGATATGATTCATCTTACCTGAATTTAAGTAAAAATACATTGTTATGTTTAAATTACTCCCTTTAGTAAACCATCTTCTCTTACCATTACCTTTGACTGTTTACATATTAAAGTTTTGTAATTAGTATACAACTATAGTCTTAATTATTTCTGTATTACCACCTTTATTTAAAATAGCTAACTCTTGTTTTCTTCAGACACGGAGAAAACTTGAAAGAAGACAGGAGTCCAAGGACTGCCTAGATGATATTTTACAAGTACACACTTCAGATTACCTTATTGATGTTAAGATAACAAAACAAATATGTATTAAAAATCAGCCAATTGGGAGGCCGAGACGGGCGGATCACGAGGTCAGGAGATCGAGACCATCCTGGCTAATATGGTGAAACCCCGTCTCTACTAAAAATACAAAAAACTAGCCGGGCGAGGTGGTGGGCGCCTGTAGTCCCAGCTACTCGGGAGGCTGAGGCAGGAGAATGGCGTAAACCCGGGAGGCGGAGCTTGCAGTGAGCTGAGATCCGGCCACTGCACTCCAGCCTGGGCGACAAAGCGAGACTCCGTCTCAAAAAAAAAAAAAAAAAAAAATCAGCCAAAACTTTGGACATTCTGCTAATATGTAAATCATTTGATAATGCATAAGAATAGGAAAAAATTGAAATGTGTTTATGACTAAAGTTTTATATTTGTAGTTATGTTAAAATATATTGTTAAATATGTTAAAATTATTTCAATTATTTCATTTTTTCCCCTTTGAGAGGTAAAGCCTAATGCTTCTCCCCTTGAATATGGGCTAGACTTATGAGCACATTTCTAATGAACAGAGAAAGTGGATGTGATAGTGTGTGTCTTAGAAGACTAGATAATATCAGAGATGAACATGATGGTGAAAAAAATAAAAGAAGAAAGCTAGGTAATACAAGACACCATTGTTTCCTCCTCTTCCTCCTCCTCCACCTCTTTAACTCTCTCTCCCTCTCTCTCTCTGATCAACAGCTCTAGCAAAAGCCACCTGCTGTGTGGTGAGGACTTTCAGGCAGCTTTGTGGGGAGCTACATGTGGCAAGGAACTGACAGGCCTTCAGCCAAAGGCACATGACTGAGTCATCTTGGAAGTGAACCTTCCACCTATGAGATGACTCTAGTCCTGGCTGACATCTTGACTGCAACCTGCAAGCCTTTAGGAGGGCTCCAGAAACCGGCAGTAACCCAGGCAAGTGCCAAACCAAGAACAGCTGCATTCGAATGGATGAGAAAAGATGTTGTATTGTACCCATGATATAGCCCTTTTCTCAAGTGGGCATAGTTTGGTTTGATCAGGAGAAAATGTTTAACTCTTGACTTCTCCCTCAGGAATAGAAGTTAGGAAGGGAACCTAAGGCTAACATTCTGGCTTTTCAGGGGGCGACCTGAGGGACCGAACTGCGTGTTGTATGACGTGGAGTGCTGACCGAAAATCCCCCTACTTTTAAAAACTGGGGGCCATGGAGAACAAAGAAGAGTTCAGTATCTTGTCGCGGTACCAGAGAGCCTGCAGTAGTGCAGGCAGGCACCAGAAGGAGCAAGAGATTATGAGAATCTGAAAAAGTGGCAAACCTCTGGAACTAGAAAATGACATGCACAAGACCAGAGAAGATGTGTCCCCACAAAGGTTAGAGAGGCCCCCAGAATATCTAGCAAGGCCCATTGGTGCAATTCTGCCCCGTATGAAGCCGGGGAATGAATCTCCAGAAACTGACCCTAATGTCCATGGAGAATGTGAACAGGTGATGTAGTGATGTTTCGTTTCTGACAATAGTAATCTGTGTCCTCTCTCTTTTTTTCTAAGTTAGCTCATTGGTTTTTTTGACCTTTTCAAATACCTAGCTTTGGTTTTCTCTCTTGATTTCCTGTTTTGAATTGTAATGAGTCTCTTCTAAATGTAATTATTTCTTTTCTTCTGCTTGCTTTAAATTTTATTTGCTCTTCTTTTCCCTTTTTGTGCTGTGGAAGTTTAGATTATTGGTGTTAAAACTTTCTTCTTTAATATATGCATTCATTGGTATACATTTCTCATGAGGTACTGCTTTTTCTACCTCCTACAATTTTTGAAAAGTTGTGTTTTCATTTTCATTAAATTTTCTTTTGAGATTTCTTCTTTTACCCATGTGTTGTTAGAAGTGTGCTCCTTAATTCCCAAGTATTTGGGGATTTTCAGCTACCTTCCTTTTATCGATTTCTAGTTTAATTCTGTTGAGATTTTTGTTTTTGTTTTAGTGATATCATCCTAATATTTTGATTTTTGGTTTAGTGATATCATCCTAATATTTTGATTTATCCACAATACATGCATGAGTCTCAAAATATCAATACTACTACATATAATTACTATGAACAGTTTAGACATTTTCTCCAAATTGTTTTGTGTTTAAATAAAAGCACAAGGAATAGCCCCTCTGTGAGTACTTGTGACACCAAGTGGATATGAGTTTATTTTATTTTCAAGTTTTAGAGATTACTCTTTTAGATTTAATTTTGTCTTGTGATTATGCGGAATATTTACATAATGTCAAAATCAATCTGTAAAACAAGTATATTCAAAGTAGTCTAACTTGTAACCTCTATCTCTTGTACCGTATTTCTTTTTCTTATTTTAGTTTTTGTGGGTACATAGTAGGTGTATGTATTTATGGACTGCAGGAGATACGTTGATAGAAGCATACAATGCATTGTAATCACATCAGGCTAAATTCATCACCTCAAGCATTTATCATTTCTTGGTGTTATAAACATTCCAATTACACTCTTTCAGTTATTTTTAAATGTACTATAAATCATTGTTGACTATAGTTACCCTGTTGTGCTATAAAGCAGATCTTATTCTATGTAACTATATTTTTATACCCATTAACCATCCTCACTTCTCCCTGACCCCCAATCCCCTTCCCAGCCTCTGATAACCATCATTCTACGCTCTACCTCCACGAGTTCAAGTGTTTTAATTTTTAGCTCTCACAAATGAATGAGAGCATGATAAGTCTGTCTTTCTGTGCCTGGCTTATTTCATTTAACATAGTGTCCTTCAGTTTCATCTGTATTGTTGCAAATCACAGAATCTCATTCTTCTTATGGCTGAATAGCAGTTCATTAGTGTATGTGTACCACATTTCAAAAATCCATTTGTCTGTTGATGGGCACTTAGATTGCTTCTACATCTTAGCTATTGTGAATAATGCTGCAATAAACATAAATGTGCACATTTCTCTTTGATATACTGATTTCCTTTCTTTGGGGTATATACCTAGCAGTGTGATTGCTGGATCATATGGTAGTTCTAGTCTTAGGGTTTTTTTAGGCACCTCCACACTATTATCCATGGTGGTTGTACTCATCTACATTCCCACTAACAGTGTATGAGGATTCCATTTTCTCCACATCTTCACCCCACAGCACAGCCTCCACTGCCCAGCCTGAGCATTTTATCAAAGGCCTGGGAGCAGTTTGGACCCTTGGACAGTCATTGTTCAACCCCAAGGGGCCAAACAAAAAACTGCAGGCTTTGTCTCAATGCCCCAGGAGTCAAGCACACTGTGTAGGGGTATTGGGCTGAGATCTGTGACCTGAGCTCAAGCACGGGAGAAGCCCCCACTCTCAGACCACTGAGAAGACTATGGTATGAGTTCCTGTGCTGGCGTGGCAGCTGGGCGCCCCTCCCTTTGCAACACTGGTCCAGAGGGGTTGTAGCCTGTTAGCCAGATGCAGCTTCTTCCCCAGGGAGCTCAGTGGCCCAGAACACAGGGAACAGCCCTGCATTCTGGGCACAGAAGGCTTGAAATGACCAGTGTCTTTTTAGTTTCCACAGCCATGGAAATAGGTGATGTCTAAACTCCCTTGACTTTACATTCTATGTAATATATCAGAGAGAAGTGACCATGATATAAAGAAAGCAAAGATCTGCTCTGTATGGCATTCATTAAGATGGGGATGGGCCCGGCATGGTGGCTCACGCCTGTAATCCCAACACTTTGGGAGGCCAAGACGGGTAGATCACTTGAGGTCAAGAGTTTGAGACCAGTCTGGCCAACATGGTGAAACCCCGTCTCTACTAAAAATACAAAAAATTAGCCAAGTGTGGTGGCGCAAGCCAGTCATCCCAGCTATTCAGGAGGCTGAGGCACGAGAATTGCATGAACTTGGGAGGCAGAGCTTACAGTGAGCCGACATCATGCCACCGTACTCCAGCCTGGGCGACAGAGTAAGACTCTGTCTTAAAAAAAAAAAAAAAAAAAAAAAAAAATGGGGTCTTGAACTAGTGGACGTTTATAATCAACGGGAAAACACAAATTAGTAAAACTACCAGACTCATTTAAAGTGCTATCATCCCACAGTGGAAAAGCCATTCACTTCTCCCTTTCAGTCAGGACAGGTACTCTTCTTTTGAACATCTGAGGTGTGCGCAGATAGATGTGTTTCAGTTTCTGTGGGTGGAGACCAGGCTTTCCGTGGACAGGAACAAAGCTAGGTCTGAGTCCTGAGGATAGTTTGCAGGCATCAAGAGTGTGGATGGCAGAATGTGGTCCCAGCATGGAAGAACAGCCAGGCCATCGCAGGGCTGCAGTGAGGGCCATCAGGGCCTTTTGGAGGCTAGAAAAATGGTCACAGGTGTTGAAAGCTACTGAGCCTTGAGTAAGTCTATGCTGGCTGTTCACAACTAAATCCAAAAAACAAACAAACAAAGAAAACATTCACACATCTGAAGAATGCCTGAATTAAAAACATAGTTTAAAAAATATTTTCCCTGTGGTCTCCTTGATAAGTATGAGAAGTATGGGAAAAAAGGAAGCTGGCTTGATGAACAATTTTGGACTCCAAAGAAGATGACAGGCAAAAGAATACATAAAATTAGATAAAAATAAATAAATAAACGCATGAACCCCATGTCTAAAGCGGACTGTTGGACACTGCCTGCCCAGGTGGATGGACGATCCCAGTGTGAAAACTAGTGCCTACCTTGTGTGGTGAGGTGGCTTCAGCACGATGCATGTGTGTTGTGCACATGAAAGCCTTAGAGATACAAAGAGCCCTGAGGCCACGGGCCAAACATCTGGCCTGAGGCCTGGACCTCTGCAAGCTTTCTGGCCGGGCTTTGGGTCCCCTCCTGTAACTGAAGTGAGAACAAAAGGCCGCTGGAGTTCTTCCCGGCAAGTTCTGTGTGACCGTATTCCCCTGGCAAAGAGCAGGTCAGCAATTTCAAACAGACCAAGCCAAAGGGCTAACATTCCTCGGTGGGAAAGCTGTCCACCTATCCTGAACCTGTAAGTCAGGAGACAGGGTTTTCTACTGGACACCAATGGTGGGGCAGACAGTGGAGAGGCAGCAAGGCTTGGTCTGAGTCCTCGGGGTATGTTGGGGACATTGCAAGTGTGGGAGACAGAACCTGATACTGGGAAGGTAGGCCAGCCAGGCCAGGGAGATCTGCACTGAGGGTTACTGGGGCCTTTAGGGTCAGAAAAATGGGCCCAGATGCTGATGTCTACCCAGTCTTGAGTAAGCCTGTTCTGGCTATTTGTAGCCAAATCTACAGAAACCTACAGACAGATCTGAAGACCACCCAGATAGAATATACCTGGGGAGCTAGGTTCCTGGGGCCTCTTTTTAAAATATAATCTTTTATCTTTTATTTTCCTTTCAGTGGTACATGTGCAGGTTGGTTCTACAGATAAATTCTGTGTTGAGGGATCTGATGTACAGATTATTTTGTCGCCTAGGTAATAAGCATAGAATTTGATAGGTAGATTTTCAATCCCTATCCTCATGTCAGCCTCCAGCCTCAAGTAGGCCCTGGTGTCTGTTGTTCCTTTCTTTTTGTCCATGTGTACTAAGTGTTTAGCCCCCACTTAGAGGTAAGAACATGCAATGTTTGGTTTTCTTCTCCTGTGTTAGTTCACTGAGAATAATGGTCTCCATCTTCATCCATGTTGCTGTGAAGAGCATTAGCTCATTCTTTGTAATGGCTGGAAGGATTTCGTGGTGTATGTGTACCACATTTTCTTTATCTACTCTGCCACTGATGGGCATTTAGATTGATTTTCTGTCTTTGCTATTGTGAATAGTGCTGCAAGGAATATACACATACAGGTGTCTTTATGGTAGAACAATTTATTTTCTTTTGGGTATATACCTAGTAATGAGATTGCTGGGCCAAATGGTAGTTCTAAGTTCTTTGAGAAATCACCAAACTGCTTTTCACTGTGGCTGAACTAACTTACATTCTCACAAGTAGTATATAAGCATTCCCTTTTTTTCTGTAGCCTCACCAGAACCTGTTACATTTTTTACTTTTCAATGATAGCCATTCTGACACATGTGAGATGGTATCTCACAGTGGTTTTGATATGCATTTCCCTGATAATTAGTGATGTTGAATATTTTTTTCATCCATTTGTTAGCCATTTGTGCATGTTCTTTTGACAAATGTCTCTTTGGATCCTTGATTTAATCTTTAATTAGATTATTTGTTTTGTATTATTGTTTGAGATTCTTGTATATTCTGGATATTAGTCCCTTGTTGGATGACTCATTCAAAAACACTTATACCTATTCTTCAGATTGCCTCTTCACTCTGTTGGTTGCTTCCTTTGTTTGCAGGTTTTTATTTCACTGTAGTCTCAATGGTCTATTTGGGGGGTTTTGCCTATGCTTTTGAAGTCTTAGCCATAAAACCATTGCCTAGACCAATGTTGTGAAGCATTTATCCTGAGTTTTCTTCTAGTAATTTTATAATGTTGAATGCACCCATTTGGAGTGCATTTTGTATATGGTGAGAGGTAAGGACCCAGTTTCATTATTCTGCCTATGGATATCCAGTTTTCCCAGCACCATTTATTGAAAATGGTGTTCTTTCCTCAGTATATCTTCTTGGTGCCTTTGTTGAAAATCAGTTGGCTGTAAATATGTGGATTTATTTCTTAGTTTTCAGTTCTGTTTCACTGATGTATCTGTTTTCATATCAACACTATGCTATTTTGAGTATATGGCCTCTTAACATATTTCAAAGTCAGGTAATGTGATTTCTTCAGCTTCTTTCTTTTTGCTCAGGAGCGGTTTGGCTATTCAGAATCATTTTTAGGTTCCATGCAAATTTTCGGATGTTTTTTTCCATTACTGAGAAAAACAACATTATTCTGATAAGGATTGCATTGAATCTGTAGATTGCTTTGGGTTGTATGGTTATTTTAACAATATGATTTCTTCCAATTCATGGCCATGGGATGTCTGTCCATTTGTTTGTATCTTTTCCAATTTCTTTTATTAGTATTGTTTAGTGGTCCCCGTAGAGGTCTTTCTCCTCCTTGGTTAAATTTATTACTAGCTATTTGATCTATTTGTTGGTTTTTTTTTTGTTTTTTTTGTTTTTTTTTTTGAGACGGAGTCTCGCTCTGCCGCCCAGGCTGGAGTGCAGTGGCCAGATCTCGGCTCACTGCAAGCTCCACATCCCAGGTTCACGCCATTCTCCTGCCTCAGCCTCCCGAGTATCTGGGACTACAGGCGCCCGCCACCTCGCCCGGCTAGTTTTTTGTATTTTTTAGTAGAGACGGGGTTTCACCGTGTCAGCCAGGATGGTCTCGATCTCCTGACCTCATGATCCGCCCGTCTCGGCCTCCCAAAGTGCTGGGATTACAGGCTTGAGCCACCGCGCCCGGCCTATTTGTTGGTATTTTAAGTGGGAGTGCTTTCTTGGTAGTTGTTTGGCTAGTTCATTAATGGCGTATGGAAACACTATTGATTTTTGTATGCTGATTTAGTATTCTGAAACTTTGCTAATTTGTATATCTGTTCTAAATCTTTTTTGGAAGCATCCTTAGGTTTATTTTTTCTGTAAGATGAGGTCATCTACGAAGAGGGACCATTTGACTTCCTTTTTTTCCAATGTGGATGCGCTTTATTTCTTTCTCTCGCCCACTTGCTCTGGCTAGGACTTCTAGTACTGTGTTGAATACAAATGGTGAAAGTGGGTTTCCTTGTCTTGTTCCAATTCTTAGAAGAAAGGCTTTCAGCTTTTCTCTATTCAGTATGATGTAAGCTGTGGCTTTGTCATACAAGACCTTTATTATGTTGAGGGATGTTCCCTTGTATGCCTGATTTGTGAGAGTTTTTCTCGTGAGAGTATGTTGCATCTCATCACATGCTTTTCTGCATTTGTTGAGATACTTCTATGTGTTTTCCCTTTTATTCTGTTAATGAGATTTAGCAGATGTATTGATTTGAATATATTGAGCCATCCTTACATCCCAGGAAGAAGTCCCAACTTATCATGGTATATTAATTTTTTTGCGTTATTGGATTCGGTTTGCTAGTATTTTGTGGAGGGTTTTTACATCTATGTTCACCAGGGATATTGGCCTGTAGTTTTCTTTCTTTTTTTTTTATTATTTTTTTATTTTTTATGTGTTCTTGTCTAGTCTTAGCGTCAGGGTAAAGCCGACCTTACAGAATAAACTAGGAAGATTTTGGAATACTTTGAGAAGAATTGGTATTAGTTTTCAATGTAAGTAATTAGTAGAATTTGGCAGTAAAGACATCTGGTTTGGGACTTTTTTATGAACTTATTACTGGTTCAAGCTTGTTACCTGTTATTACTCTGTCCAGGTCTTCTAGATTTTCCTTGTCAAATCCTGTAAGTTACATGTGCCCAGGAATTTATCAGTTTCCTCTAGGTTTTCCAATTTGTTGTCATATAGTTTTTCATAAATGTCTCTAATAATCATTTCTATTTCTATGGTACCAGTTGCAAAATCTCCTATTTTGTTTCTGGTTTTATTTACCTGGGTCTCTTCTCTGTTTTTCTTGTTTAGTGTAAGTAGCAGTTTACTAGTTTTCTTTATCTTTTGAAAAACCATTCATTTGGTTGATCCTTTGTATTTTTTGTTTGCCTCTATTTCATTCTGTTCTGCTCTTATCTTTACTATGTCTTTCCTTCTACAAATTTTGAATTCGCTTTGTTCTTGCTTTTCTTTTTTTTTTTCTTTTTATTCTTTTGTGTTTTTTTTGAGACAGAGTTTCGCTCTTGTTGCCCAGGCTGGAGTACAATGGCACGATCTCAGCTCACTGCAACCTCTGCCTCCCGTGTTCAAGTGATTCTCCTGCCTCAGCTTCCCAAGTAGCTGGGATTACAGGCATGGACCACCACGCCCAGCTAATTTTGTAGTTTTAGTAGAGACAGGGTTTCTCCATGTTGGTCAAGCTGGTCTCGTACTCCCAACCTCAGGTGATCCGCCCGCCTCGGCATCCCAAAGTGCTGGGATTACAGGCATGAGGCTTTTCTAGTTTCTTTAGGTGAATCATTAGGTTGTTTATTTGGAGTCTTTTTAGCTTTTTGATATAGGTGTTTGTTGATATAAATTTTCCTCTTAACACTGCTCTTGCTGTATCCCATAGGTTTTGGTATTTTGTGTTTCATTTTTATTTGCTTGCATTGAAGACATTTTTTGATTTTCTTCTTAATTTCTTCATTGAACGAGTATTGATTCATGAAAATGTTTAATTTCCATGTAACTGTACAGTTTCTAAAGTTGCTCTTGTTGTTGATATCTATAATTCTCTTGTGGTCTGAGAAGCTACTCTATATGATTTTGAGGTTTTAAAATTTGTAGAGCCCTTTACTATGGCCTAACATACGGTCCGTCACAGAGACGGGGTTTTACCATAGTGGCCAGGCTGGTCTCGAACTCCTGACCTCAGGTGATCCACCTGCCTAGGCCTCCCAAGGTGCTGGGATTAAAGGTGTGAGCCACTGTGCCCGGCCCACTTGTTTATTACATAAATAAAACATGGAGTGCCTTGTGATAGCCACTGTTCTGGGTGCTGGCAGTGTAGTCAAGCAGGTAGTTGGATTTATACCTTGGATTTAGAGCAACTGTCCTGGCTGGATTTATTAACATGATATTTTAAAGTCAAAGGACCAAACCTTGAACCCTAGAGTTCTCTAGTGCGTAGAGATTGGGAAGATCAGAAGAACTCAATTAACAACTGAGAAGGGAGCATTCATTCATTGGAATAGGGGCAAGAACCATCACACGGTGTCCTGGAAGCAAGGGAGGAGAGTATTTCAGGGAGGAAGCATTAGCATTAGCATTGATTGTAATTCATATATATCCTTTTTTCTTTTTTTTTTTGAGATGGAGTTTCAGTCTTGTTGCCCAGGCTGGAGTGCAGTGGCGTGATCTCGGCTCACCACAACCTCCACCTCCCGGGTTCAAGTGATTCTCCTGCCTCAGCCTCCCAAATAGCTGGGACTATAGGCACACGCCACCATGCCCAGCTAATGTTTGTATTTTTAGTAGAGACAGGGTTTCACTGTGTTGGCCAGGTTGGTCTTGAACTCCTGACCTTGTGATCCACCTGCCTTGGCCTCCCAAAGTCAGGCGTGAGCCACCACACCTGGCCTAATTAATATCTATTCTTATTTCCTTCACAATGCTATTTCTGTTTTCTTTCTTTCTTTTTCTTTTTTTTTTTTTTGAGACGGGATCTGGCTCTGTTGCCCAGACTACAGTGCAATGGCCTGATGATGGCTCACTGCAGCTTCTACCTCCTGGTTTCAAGGGATCCTTCCACCTCAGCACCCCTCAAGTAGCTGGGACTACAGATGTGGGCCACCATGTCTCTCTAATTTTTAAATATTTTTATAAAGACAGAGTTTCATTATGTTGCTCAGGGTGGTCTCAAACTCTTGGGCTCAAGTGATCTGCCCGCATTGGCCTCTCAAAGTGTTGGGTTTACAGGTGTGAGGCACTGCACCCGGCCACAGTGCCATTTTTTAAAGGGTTCCTGTGGTCGGGCGCGGTGACTCATGCCTGTAATCCCAGCACTTTGGGACGCCGAGGTGGGCAGATCACGAGGTCAGGAGATCGAGACCTTCCTGGCTAACACGGTGAAACCCCATCTCTACTAAAAAGATGAAAAAAAATTAGCTGAGCATGGTGGCGGGAGCCTGTAGTCCCAGCTGTAATTATGCCACTGTATTCCAGCCTGGGTGATAGAATGATACCTTGTCTCAAAAAAAAAAAAAAAAGCTGTTTACCTTTTCTGTACCTTTTTTACTTTCTACGTGAATATATATGTAAATATCTGCCTTATATTTTTAATGGCCATATGATATTCTTTTATATGGGTATAATTAGTTTAGTTCATCCTCTTTTGATGACAATTTCTCTTTTCAGTTTGTTTTTAAAAGCAGTGCTGCAAAGAATATATATGCATGTATCAGAAAATTTTTGTAAAAATTTTTTTTTTTTTTTGAGATGGAGTTTCACTCCTGTTGCCCAGGCTGGAGTACAACGGCGATATCTCGGCTCACTGCAACCTTCCACCTCCTGGGTTCAAGCGATTCTTCTGCCTCAGTCTCCTGAGTAGCTGGGATTACAGGCATGCATCACCACGCCTGGCTAATTTTGTATTTTTAGTAGAGACGGGGTTTCTCCATGTTGGTCAGGCTGGTCTTGAACTCCTGACCTCAGGTGATCCACCCGCCTCAGCTTCCCAAAGTGTTGGGATTACAGGCGTGAGCCACCACATCCAGCTGTAAATGTTGATTCTTATTGAACACACAGGTACCTTATAATAATAATTGTTTCATTTATACTTTACTGATATTTAGTCCTTTCTAGATTAAAATCCCATTACACTTTAAAAAAAAGGTTTTTTTTGTTTGTTTTTGTTTTTTTGAGGTGGAGTCTCACTCTGTTGCCCAGGCTGGTGTTCAGTGGCACAATCTCAGCTCAGTGGTACAACCTCCGCCTCCCGGCTTAAAGTGATTCTTCTCCCTCAGGCATGAGCCACCATACCCGGCTAATTTTTGTATTTTTAGTAGGGAAAGGGCTTCATCACGTTGGTCAGGCTGGTCTTGAACTCCTGGCCTCAAGTGATCTGCCTGTCTCAGCCTCCCAAAGTGCCAGGATTACAGGAATGAGCCACTATGCCTGGCTCCATGACTTTTATTTTTTTTAACTTTTATTTATTTATTTAGAGACGGAGTCTCACTCTGTTGCCCAGGCTGGAGTGCAATGGTGCAATCTCTGCTTACTGCAACCTCTGCCTCTGCATTTCAAGCAATTCTCCTGCCTCAGCCTCCTGAGTGGCTGGGATTACAAGTGCACGCCACCACGCTTGGCTAATTTTTTGGTTTTTTTGTTTTTTTTTTTTTTTGAGGAAAAAAGATTAATTCAGTGTCATAAATCCAGACTTATCAGAGGCAAAATAAAAACTGAAAGAAAAAGAAAGAGGAGACTAGTATTTTCAGAAAATAGAATTGTTAGATCAAAAGTTATACATTCAGTTTTCATAACTTATGCAATATTAAATTGAGAAAACACTTTCTCACAGTCTAGCAAATCAAAATTTTAATTTGTTTATATTCCTTTTTTCTGTATCTGATACATTGAAATTATAGCATATGTTTTCATGTAATTTTATCATTAAATTTGTTAGGACAGCATTTTAATTAATTAATTAATTAATTAATTAATTTGAGACAATCTTGCTCTGTCACCCAGGCTGGATTGCGTTGGCACAATCTCTGCTCACTGCAACCTCTGCCTCCCCGGTTCAAGCGATTCTTCTGCCTCAGCCTCTTTGACTAGCTGGGACTACAGGCGTGTGCCACCACGCCCGACTTATTTTTGTAGTTTTAGTAGAGACAGTGTTTTGCCATGTTGGCCAGGCTGGTCTCAAGTGATCCACCCGCCTCGGCCTCCCAAAGTGCATAGCGGGCGAAATTTGGTAGGTAGACATGGCACATATGGGATTTTTTGTTTGATGAGAAGAAGAATTGGGACAAATGCCGGCTTTCTAAGATTATTATTACATGTTTGAAAGAGTACAGATGGATAATCTGGTAGAGAAAAGATTCGTGTATACAGATGGATATAGGGATTTAGGAAAAGTTAGTAATTGGCAAGAATATATATATATATATATATATATATATATATATATTTTTTTTTTTTTTTTTTTTGAGACGGAGTCTTGCTCTGTTGCCCAGACTGGAGTGCAATGGTGCGATAACGTCTCACTGCAAACTCCGCCTCCTGGGTTCGGAGGCCGAGGCAGCCTCCCACTTTGGTAAGCCACTGTGCCCAGCCAGGAAAGCATTTCAAAGTGTTATTTGGTTTAGTAAGTAATAAGTAATACTGTAGATGATGCCTTCATGTCTGTGGATGGCTTTGTTTTATTTTATTAAGAAAAATTCCCGAGTGTAATTTCCCGGATCAAAAGATAAAGACATCTCTAGTTACGTACTTTTTACAGTTTTTTTCCCCTAGAAAGATATGATCATGCCAGTGTACAGATGTATAAGCTTTAGTGAAATTTCAGGAACTTTGGGTATTAGGAACTTTAAATAATATGTAATTTAGTAAGCATAAAATGGTAGTTTTAAGTTTATAGTTCTTTTAAGTATTAGGTAATTGTGCTTATTTGAGAATTTGATTGTTGGAACCTTTGAGCTAATCATACCAATGTTACGGGTAAGGTAATAAGATCTGAGGTTAAAAGCAGCTTTGTTAAATTGCATAGCCGGTCAGTCCTGGCTGCTGGGGAGGCTGAGATGGGAAGATCGCTTGAGCCCAGGAGTTTGAGGCTGTAGTGAGCGCCCATCATGCCACTGCACTCCAGCCTGGGTGCCAGAGTAAGACCCTGTCTTTGAGAGGAAAACAAAAAGATATTTACGGTTTTTTTTTGTTTTTTTTTTTGAGACGGAGTTTCACTCCTGTTGCCCAGGCTGGAGTGCAATGGCTGATCTCGGCTCACCACAACTTCCGCCTCCTGGCTTCAAGCAATTCTTCCACCTAAACCTCCTGAGTAGCTCTGATTACAGGCGTGCGCCACCACGTGCAGCTAATTTTTGTGTTTTTAGTAGAGACGGGGTTTCTCTATGTTGGTCAGGCTGGCCTGGAACCTCCGACCTCAGGTGATCCGCCTGCCTCAGCCTTCCAAAGTGCTGGGATTACAAGCATGAGCCACTGCACCCAGTCAGGTATTTAAGTAATTCTTTTTTTTATTTTTTGAGACGGAGTCTTGCTCTGTAGCGCGGGCTGGAGTGCAGTGGCCGGATCTCAGCTCACTGCAAGCTCCGCCTCCCGGGTTTATGCCATTCTCCTGCCTCAGCCTCCCCAGTAGCTGGGACTACAGGCGCCCGCCACCTCACCGCGCCTGCCACCTCACCCGGCTAGTTTTTTGTTTTTTGTATTTTTAGTAGAGACGGGGTTTCACCGTGTTAGCCAGGATGGTCTCGATCTCCTGACCTCGTGATCCGCCCGTCTCGGCCTCCCAAAGTGCTGGGATTACAGGCTTGAGCCACCGCGCCCGGCCGTATTTAAGTAATTCTAATGAGCATTTAAGGTTAAGAAATTACGTTATAAAAGTTCAAAATAACTGCAGTCATGTTTTAACATTTTTAAGATCGTTGAGTGTTTTCTCTATGAGCCTATTATGAGAACTACCTGGTCCCTGTCTCATATACCAAAACAGACTTTTCTTAGCAACATCCCCAAATGCATATTTTTAAGTTTTCTAGTTGAGTCTGATCAACTAGGTTTGGCATAATTTTTAGAAAGAGCTTTGGAATAAGGAGAGGTTTGGCCTGGCATCCCAGTTGAATCATGTAATAGCTGGGGCAAATTTATAATCTATCTGAATCCTTTTTTTTTTGCATAATTTATAAATGTCTGTTTTTAATCTGTAAAATGGGGAGAATAATATGTACCTTGTTATGGTTATGATGCCTGTCTTGCTATTATTATGAAGTTTGGGTTATTGGTACCTTAGATTAACTTTAGCTATAGTATTATATAAGTCAACTGTTGAGTATAGTGATTTGTTAAGAAACATTCAATTAAGGTACTTTGTTCACTTTAAACATTTCAGATATAAAGAGAAAAGGAAAATAAAAGCAACCAGTAATTGTGCCATCCAGAGTATTTTAACATGTTATTATTTTAAAATATATGCATGTATACATACACAATTTTGTACAAAATCACAGACAAAGATTTTTAGCTTTGGAGATTTTTAACATGGAAAGTTTATACACTACTTCTCAGATGTGCAATACAAATGTAGTTTTCATTATCTTACTCTGGAACCCCCCCATTCTTGATATGGCAGGGATTGGTGATGGTGGAAATGTTTTTTTGGTGTTGAAAAGTCTTGTTTATATCAGCATTTATCTTTGCTTTCTTCTTTGAAGAATTCTCTCCTCACTTCTCCATAAGACATTGGCTTAGTGAGGGAGGAATTTCATGCTAATTGTGTTGCGAGGGAGGTTCCTTGGGTTTTATGTCATGACTCCTGTTTGGTCTGGTTCTTAAGTACTCTCTGCTGGTGTCTCTGAAGGCATGTGTTTGGGCTTTGCATTTGCTGCTGAAAACAATTACAATTTGTTATTTTGTTTTATTTTAGAGACAGTTCTGCTATGCAACCCAAGCTGGAGTGCAGTGACGCAATCTTGGCTCACTGCAACCTTCGCCTCCTGGGCTCAAGAGATTCTCCTGCACTTTAGCTGCCCAAGTAGCTGGGACTACAGGCGTAGTCCACCATGCTCGCCAATTATTATTTTATTTATTTATATATTTATTTATTTAGAGACAGAGTCTCACTCTGTCGGACAGGCTGGAGTGCAGTGGTGCGATCTTGGCTCACTGCAATCTCTGCCTCTCATATTCAAGTGATTCTCCTGTCTCAATCTCCTGAGTAGCTGGAATTAAGGCATGCACCTCCATACCCAGCTAATTTTTGTATTTTTAGTAGAGATGGGGTTTCGCCATGTTGGCCAGGCTAGTCTCGAACCCCCCCACCTCAGCCTTGGCCTCCCAAAGTGTTAGGATTACAGCTGTGAGGCACCACATCTGGCCCTAATTTTTGTGCTTTTTGTAGACAGGGTTTCACCGTGTTACTCAGGCTGGTCTCGAACTCCTCAGCCGAAGTGATCTGCCTACCTCAGCCTCCCAAAGTGCTGGGATTACAGGCACAAGCCAGCTTATTTTAGTTTCTTGACATAAAGATGAATTTTTATTCATTTATTTGTATTTTTTGAGATGGAGTCAACTCACTCTGTTGCATTTGCTCTGTTGCATTTTATTTTAGAGACAGTTCTGCTATGCAACCCACTGTGTTGCCCACCTGGGCCTCCCAAAGTGTTGCGATATAGGCATGAGCCACCGCGCCCAGCCAAGAGTTTATTATGCTTTTTTCCCCAACAAGAATGAACTTGTTTTTGTGATGGAGTCTTGCCCTGTCATTCAGGCTGGAGTGCAGTGGCACAATCTCGACTCACTGCATCCTCCATCTCCCGGGTTCAAGGCTCAGCCTTCTGAGTAGCTGGGACTACAGGCGCATGCCACCATGCCCAACTAATTTTTGCAGTTTTGGTAGCATTGGGGTTTTGCCTTGTTAGCCAGGCTGGTCTCGAGCTCCTGGCCTCGAGTGATCCGCCTCTCTTGGCCTCCCAAAGTATTGGAATTACAGGCGTGGGCCTCCGCACCTGGCCAAGAATGAACTTGAATACTCTTTTTTATATACATGAAGATACGTGCTCAGAAAGGATATTTATTTGATTAATTATCCAGCTTACAATTTATTATAAAATGAGTAATATACCAATATATTGCCAGTGATAGAGAACTTCTATGCTTATTGGTATAAAAATATAGAAAGGGGAACTAAAAATATTAATGTGCAGTCATTATTTTATAGAACTAATGAGGCGTCAAGAAGAACTCAGACGCTTGGAAGAACTCTGAAACCAGGAGTTGCAAAAACAGAAGCAAATACAACTAAGGTAAAAGAAGATCAGTGTAAGAAACATGAATTGTACGTCTTATTAATAAAAACTCCCCACCACCTGTTACAAGTTGTATAAGTTGAGTATCATGGGAAAAATAGAAAAATTGCCCATTTTAACCACACACAGTGAATTACTTCATAATGTAGCATAATTCTTTGCTATTGTTAGTATTTTTTAACTGGTTAAGGGCACTTTGAAGTTAAGCAAGGGTTTTAGGTATTATTATATGTAATTTATTGTAAGAATATGCTGTGAATATCAACTTTTCCGGAGATGGATATATTTGCATTGCTCTTAGTTTTTATTTTTTTATGTTTATAACTCTACTATGAATATCTTTATGTATCTTTATGCTTCTGATAATGTTTAAACAAGATTTCTGAGGCTAGGGGTGATGGCTCATGCCTGTAATTCCAGCACTTTGGGAGGCTGAGGTGGGCAGATCACATGAGGTCAGGAGTTCGAGACCAGCCTGGCCAACATGGTGAAACCCTGTCTCTACTAAAACTAAAAAATTAGCCAGCTGTGGTGGCACACGCCTGTAATCTTGTTTACTCAGGAGGCTGAGGCAGGAGAATCACTTGAACCCGGGAGGCGGAGGTTGCAGTGATCTGAGATCTTGCCACTGTACTCCAGAGCTACAGAGCGAGACTCCATCTCAAAAAAAAAAAAATTTCTGGAAGTTGACTCTGTGCTAAAAGGAGTTATGGGCATTTAAAATCTCAGTACATAATAGATAATCATGATGGTCAGCTTAAAATCTTTTAGGTTTCAGTAAGGATGTTTGGGAGAATGGTTAGTTCAAGATGTATAAACCCACACTGACAGCTTACCTTGTGCCTGTGGTATTTAATTGCAAAATATAATGGTATAAACATTACTCTTAAAAGGTTCAAAAATCATACTAGTTAGGAAATATTATGAACAAAGCTATGATAGATGAAGCAAAGTTAGAAATCTGTTTTTGAAAATAATATTTGTTTTAAAAATATAAAGTGCCTGTGGTAAGAAAATAAGGTATTCATGGGGAAGTAAAAGTAAAGAAAAAAGTGAAAAACCGTGAACAAATTTGAAGTTTCTCTGGTCAGCAAATAGGTGATATTCTGTATATTTTCATGTATTTTTTTCAAACTTTGTACCTGAGTTTATCAATTAATAAATATTTCTATATGATTTTGCTCTACCCAATTCATTCTTAAATCAAATTCCCTGGACAGACAGCATTAGCATTTCACTTAGGGAACTGTTAGGAATATAGTCTCAAGCCTCCCTACAGAACTACTGAATGAGAAACAACAGTGGTGAGGCCCAGCCACCTGGAATCCTCTAGCATTCAGATATATCTGAAAGCTTAAGAACCACTGTTTTTTACAACTCTCAACATCATGAATGTGCCTTCCTCAGGAACCTTTTTAAAAACGTCTTTCTTTTTTTTTTTTTGGAGATGGAGTCTCACTCTGTCACCCAGGCTGGAGTGCAGTGGCGCAATCTCAGCTCACTGCAACCTCTGCCTCCTGGGTTCACGCCATTCTCCTGCCTTAGCCTTCCAAGTAGCTAGGACTACAGGCGCCCAACACCATGCCTGGCTAATTTTTTGTATTTTTAATAGAGATGGAGTTTTACCATGTTAGCCAGGATGGTCTCAATCTCCTGACCTCGTGATCTGTCCACCTCAGCCTCCCAAAGTGCTGGTATTACAGGCGTGGGCCACCACGCCCACCAAAACTTCTTTCTTTTTCCTTGTTATATAGACATGTTCGAAATCTCTTCTACCAATTTTTTTTTTTTTTTTTTTTTTTTTTTTTTCTGGAGACGGAGTTTTGCTCTTGTTGCCCAGGCTGGAGTGCAGTGGTACGATCTTGGCTCACTGTAACCTCTGCCTCCTGGGTTCAAGTGATTCTCCTGCCTCAGCCTCCTGAGTAGCTGGGATTTTAGGCATGCACCACCATGCCCACTTAATTTTGTATTTTCAGTAAAGATAGGGCTTTACCATGTTGGCCAGGCTGGTCTTGAACTCCCAACCTCAGGTGATCTACCTGCCTCAGCCTCCCAAAGTGCTGGGATTACAGGCATGAGTCACCACGCCTGGCCAGTTCTTTTCTACTTTTAACAAAGACAAGGAAACCTCCTCTCCCCTAACAAAAAGTCTTACCTGAATCCAGCTTTTTCTTCTTAAAACTTAGAGATGACAGCTAGACTTTTTGAAATTGTACCTACCCCTCATGTAAGCAAAATATAAATCATTAAGCCAAACAGAATATGAAGGGTGGATTCCAAAATAGGATACAAAAATACAACAAATTAACCTAATTGTCTTACAAATGAATAACATCATCACATTGAAAGGGGATAGGGAAGAGGCTGGGCACGGTGGCTCACGTCTGTAATCCCAGCACTTTGGGAGGCTGAGGCGGGCAGATCATGAGCTCAAGAGATTGAGACCATTCTGGCTAACATGGTGAAACCCCATCTGTACTAAAAATACAAAAAAAAATTAGCTGGGTGTGGTTTCATGTGCCTGTAGTCCCAGCACATGCAGAGGGCTGAGGCAGGAGAATCGCTTTAACCCGGGAGGCGGAGGTTGCAGTGAGCCGAGATCGCGCCACTGCACTCCAGCCTGGATGATGGAGCTAGACTCTGTCTCAAAAAAAAAAACAAAAAAAAAACAAAAAAACCAAAAAAAAAACAAAAAAAAAAAGAAAGAAAGAAAGGGGATAGGGAAGGAAACAAGGAACCTAAATAACTGGAAAATAGAATCTTGACTGGATATCATAATACTAATGATAAAAACCATACATAAATTCTGTAAGCTACTTAGACGTATGGGCTAGTAGTTCTGAAACTACTTTGTGTGTATACTTTTTACATGAACAGATTAGTACATACAGTCTTTTGTATCTGTGGGTTCTACATCTATGGATTCAGCCAACTGTGGATTGATAATATCTGGGGGAAAACTGTGTATATACTAAACATGAACAGACTTTTTAAACTTGTCATTCTCTCAACAGTGCAGTATAACAACTATTTACATAGCCTTTACATTGTATTATGTATTATGAGTAATCTAGAGGTGCTTTTAAGTGTGTAGGAGGACTTTTTTTTACTTGTCATTCTCTGTAAACAGTGCAGTATAACAACTGTTTACATAGTCTTTACATTGTATTAGGTATTATAAGTAGAGATGCTTTTAAGTGTGTAGGAGGATATGCATAGGTTATATGCGAATACTACACCATATGTCAGGGACTTGAGCATCAGTGGATTCTGATATTTGGGAGAGGTTCTGGAACCAATCCCCTGCACATACCAAGGTATGACTGTATATTGGGGATAATGAGACTCAGGTTTCTCATTATTAGAGAAAGATGAACGGCTAAAATTAAAATCCTGTGTGAGTGTGATTTGAATCAGAGGTATGAACTCTGTGGTGTTTAATATTGACAAATACATACAGAAATATGGATGTGTGTTTATATATGGGTTAATATGTATACATATACTGTATTTTATTTTTAATTTTTTTAAAAAATATTTCTTTTAAGAGACAAGGTCTTGTCCTGTCACTCAGGCTGAAGTGCGGTGTCGCAATCATAGCTGACTGTAACCTCAAACTCCTGACCTCAAACAATCCTGCCTCAGCCTCCCAAGTAGCTGGGACTATAGGTGTGTACCACCACACCCAGCTAATTTTTAATTTTTATTTTTTTGTGGAGATGGGATTATGCTATGTTGCTTAGGCTGGTATCAAACTCCTGGCCTCAAGTGATCCTTCCCACCTCAGCCTCCCAAAGCACTGATATTACAGGCATGTGCCACCATGCCTGCCCCATGTGCTGCATTCTGTGGCTTTTTCTACTGAGAGGCCCTAGAAGCAGTGATGCTTTAGTAACAATGAACATAGCTGGTGCCTCGATTTTTAATAATAATTGTTACAGACAAGCTTTTTTGATGGATGCCAAAGTTAGTGGGCAGAAACTTGAGAAACAGGGTTTTTGCATAGTCGCAAATTTGTATTAAGTACAAATGGAAAAAATATTAAAGTGGAGAAACCCAGTAGACACCACCATAACCAAACACTAAATTTCGTATCACCTGTAATAAGACAGTTGACATCAGGAGCCCCTTGATACGATTCACTGAATGGGATATAACACATTTCTGTGATATTTTTGCCAGATACGTATAATCATTCCAGTCATGAGAAAATACCAGACAAACCCAAATTCAAGGACATTCTACAAAATAATCATCAGTTCTCTTTAATAGTGTCAGGTTCATGAAAGATAGAAAGACTGAACTGTTACAGACTGGTGGAGACTAAGGAGAAATAACAACTAAATGCAATGTGGGATTCTGGATAAGTTCTTGGAACAGAAGAAAGGTGTTAGTGGGCCTGTAGTCCCAGCTCCTTAGGAGGCTGAGGTGGGCGGATGGCTTGAACCCAGGAGTTCTGGGCTGTAATGCACTATGTCGATTGGATGTCTGCATTAAGTTTGGCACCAATTTGGTGACCTTCTGGGAGCAGGGGACTACCAGGTTACCTCAGGAGGGGTGAACCGGCCCAGGTCAGAAATGGAGTAGGTAAAAACTCCGTGCTGATTAGTAGTGGGATAGTGCATGTGAATAGCCACTACACTCCAGCCTGGGAAACATGGCAAGAACCTGTCTCGTAAAACAAATAAACAAACACAAAGAAAAAACATAGTAAGGCCCTGTCTCTTTAAAAAAAAAAAAAAAAGATTAGTGGGGAAAGTGGTGAAATTTTAATAATGTCTGTAGTTAATTATAATATGGTGCCAGTATTCATTCCTGGTTTTCATAATTTTATACTATGGTTATACAAGGGGTTAATATTAGGGGAAGCTCGTGAGGCATGTAGAGGATAGGTTGCTGATTTAACCATAGGCTGAGATATGGAATGCTTATTGCATACTTGGTAATTTTTTATTGCATGATTTTTTTATTATGTAATCTCAGTATACCAGGGCATCAGATTCAATTTAAAATTCAATTAACTGACAATATTTCCATATGAGGTGATAATTTGATGAGTAACCTTTATGTTTGGCTAAATTCTAGTAAATACAGGCAGTGATAAATCTGTTACCATCTTAGTGTTGCCTGGTGGCTGGGGAGTTTCTTTTGAAATTAACTGTAAGAATCTTGATTTAAGACGTGTGAACAACTTGCCTTAAAATTGAGTAGTTTTGCAGTATGTATAAAGGAAAGAAAAAAGATTATGTCTAGGGACTCATATATATTTGCAAGATGGAGCAAATGAAGAAAATTGTCACAATTAAACTGAAGAGATTTATCCGGCTGAGGCTGCTACGAGGTAAGATAGCTTTAATTGTTAACAAGTCAAATAATCTGAGCTCTGCCTTTGCGTTTTACTTTAGTTGGAAGATAGAAAACTTGGCCTAGGACAGTACATTTTGAGAGAAATGTATTTGGAGTATACAAGTTTCTGGTTTTGCTTTCAATGCTATAAATAAATTATTTGGTTTTTCATAGGTAACTTAATTCTTCAGAGGCTGTGGCAGATACTGAAGGAAGACCCGGATGAAGGGCTTACATGAACTGGTTCAGCCTGTGACTTGAGCACTTAGTAGTTATTCCTTTGTTTTGTTCATTCACTTATTCCTTCATTCCTTCTCTTTCTCTCTTTCTACCCATTTACTCACCTACCCACTTCCTTTTGTTTTTTGTTTTTGTTTTTTTCTTGAGACAGAGTTTCGTTCTTGTCACCCAGGCTGGAGTGCGGTGGCACGATCTCTGCTCACTGCAACCTCTGCCTCTTGGGTCCAAATGATTCTCCTGCTTCAGCCTCTGAGTAGCTGGGATTACAGGCGCCCACCACCATGCCTGGCTAATTCTTGTATTTTCAGTAGAGACGTGGCTTTACCATGTTGGCCAAGTTGGTCTCAAACCCTTGACCTCGGATGATCAACCCACCTTGGCCTCCCAAAGTGCTGGGATTACAGGCGTGAGCCACCGCACCCGGCCCCACTTCCTTCCTTTCTTTTCTTTTTTTTTTTGAGACAGAGTCTCACTCTGTCACCCAGACTGGACTGCAGTGGCGCCATCTCAGTTCCCTGCAGTCTCCGCTTCCCACGTTCAAGCGATTCTCCTGCCTCAGCCTCCTGAGTAGCTGGAATTACAGGTGTCCACCACCACGCCGGCTAATTTTTGTTGGTGTTGTTTTTGATAAGGAGTCTTTCTGTGTCACCCAGGCTTGAGTGCAGTGGCGTAATCTCGGCTCACTGCAACCTCTGCCTCCCAGGTTCAAGAGATTCTCCTGCCTTACCCTCCCAAGTAGCTGGGATTACAGGCGCCTGCCACCACGCCTGGCTAATTTTTGTATTTTTAGTAGAGACGGGATTTCACCATGTTGGCCAGGCTGGTCTTGAACTCCTGACCTCAGGTGATCCGCCTGCCTTGGCCTCCCAAAGTGCTGGGATTACAGGCGTGAGCCAGTGCGCCTGGCCCCCACTTCCTTTCTTAAGTCATTTAGCAAATTATTATAACGCCCTTCTTATGTCTTGGACTCTGTGTCGGATGTGGAGCCATAGTGCCGAACAATAACAGCGAGGAAGTTTTATCCAGTAGGCATCTTTCAGAATCCTGCAAAAGTATTTGAGACCTGATAATAATTAATGGGCCTCAAAATAAAACAAATTATAAAATTGAAATTTTATTAGTTTCCAATTAAATGTAGTGTGAGGGATGTTAAAATTTGTAATAATTATTAGTTCTCCTCTCCTTAGTAGTTCCATTTGTGAATATAACCTAGGAAGTAATAATCCTTGTTCCGAAGAGGTAATTTATATAATTATAAAGGTGGTCATTAAAGCATTTATGGAGTAGAAATAATTGAAAGCAAACATACATGGACAACAGGAATGTTTCCATCCGCTGTCATTAAATTTAGCTTATAGGATCATCTGTGTGGTATAATTGCAAGGGCAATGCTCCTGTTCCCCTCATCATTTCCAATGTGGTATAAACTTTTTCATACCCTCTTCTCTGGTTATAAAAATGATTTTTATTTTATTTTTAGACAGAATCTCACTCTGTCACCCAGAGTGGAGTGCAGTGGTGTGATCACGGCTCCCACAGTCTCAACTTCTGGGGCTCAAGTGATCCTCCCACCTTAGCTTCCCTAGTAGCAGGGACTACAAGCCTGTGCCACCATGCCTGGCATATATATATATATGTATATACATATATATACACATATATATATATATGTATATACATATATATACACATATATATATATATGTGTATATATATATATATATAGAGAGAGAGAGAGAGAGAGAGAAAGACAGAGCCCTGCTCTGTCGCCCAGGCTGGAGTACAGTGACATGATCTCAGCTCACTGCAACCTCCACCTCCTGGGTTCCAGCAATTCTCCTGCCTCCACCTCCTGAGTAACTGGGATTACAGGCACACGCCAACACGCCTGGGTAATTTTTTTGTATTTTTAGTAGAGATGGGGTTTCACCATGTGGGCCATGTTGGTCTTGAACTCCTGCCCTCAAGTGATCTGCCTGCCTTGGCCTCCCAAAGTGTTAGGATTACAGACATGAGCCACCGTGCATGGCCCTGGCTAATATTCTATTTTTTGTGGAGAGAGGCTGTCACTCAAGTGATCCTCCCACCTTCACTTCTGCCTCCGCCTCTGAAAATGCTGGGATTACAGGTGTGAACCACCAAGTTCGGCCATAAAAATGATTGTTAAAAGCAGTAATAGGAATACCATTCTTTTACTTGCAGTATGTATAAAGGAAAGAAAAAAAGATTATGTCTAGGAACTCATATATATTTGCAAGATGGAGCAAATGAAGACAATTGTCACAAACTGAAGAGATTTATCTGGCTGAGGCGGCTACGAAGTAAGATAGCTTTGTTAACAAGCCAGATAAGCCTTTTTCCTGACATTTGCATCGCAGACATGCTTTCATGCCAGTAGATAGTAATCTACCTCTGCAACAGATGTGTTTCTTGGTGTCAGTGAACCTTGTCTCCCACTTATAACTGATTAATGTGTCCTTGACCTTTGGCTTTTATAAATAATGCTACAGTATATATCTCTGTATACATATGTCCCTGCACATTTGTGCATATATTTCTGTTTATGGGAAATGGGTTTGTTTGTTTAAAATTATGTGGGAGAAGTTGGCCCCCAACAAGATCATTGTGTCTACAATATTGTCTTTGCAATTCAGAAGCTCTGAGACTAAAAAGATTTTTTTTGTTTTCTTTTTTCTTTTTTTTTTTAAGTGGAGTCTCGCTGTGTTGTGCAAGCTGGAGTGCAGTGGCACAGTCTCAGCTCTCTGCAACCTCCGCCTCCTGGGCTCAAGCGATTCTCCTGCCTCAGCCTCCCCAGTAGCTGGGATTACAGGCACACACCACTGTGCCCAGCTAATTTTTGTATTTTTAGTAGAGACAGGGTTTCACCATGTTGCCCAGGCTGGTCTTGAACTCCTTACCTCAGGTGATCCACCTGACTTGGCCTCCCAAAGTGCTGGGATTACAGGCGTGAGCCACCGCACCCGGCCAAAAGTTTTTCTATGTATCCTTATTCAAGTGGCAATCTGATGTGAATCCATTTGCTGGCAAAGGTTGATCTGAACTCCTGTTATGTGAAACCTTTATTATCTCCAGAGTGTGAATATTTTATCTTACTGCAGAAATATTAATGTGGGATGATTGTGGGGTGCTGCCCCAGATCCCACTGAGCATATAAGTAGTATTAGTATATTATTAGTATATTGATCCTTTTTATAAGTAGTATTAGTATACTGTGAGTATATTGACCCTTTTTAAAATGAGAAAAACTGAATTTCAACACATTTGGCCTTATTGGATCTTCCCGTCCCCATCCCCACCCATGAATGTGAAGTATTTTCTTCACTGTAAAATGTATGAAATGTGTTAATATCCAGGAAAAGGATTAACCAATTTACTTGAAGATTATTAAGGATTATAATAAGAGTTATATTTTAGAGAGCAAGACAACAGTCTTAAAATAGTCCAGATTTTGCTTGAAATCCCTTAGGAATATTTTTGTTCATGTGGTCTGACATGAAGTTCTGAATTTTTTCTCTGGCAGTGGAAGAAATCACCATATCTTTTAATCAGTGGACTCAGATTTAGCAGGAGTGTTATGCAACTAATAAGAACAAGGTATCTTGAAATTTGAGAAGTTGCAATTCTAAATGTAGGAAAAGTGCGCTATAAGAGAATGTACTGGAAAACGAGACCTAATAAAGGGGCATCTTCATTAGGTCCTTTTAGGTCCTTCACTATTTAAATTACTGTTACAGTTTTATTGGTGGGTGGGCATACATGTTGAGTATCCATTATGGGAAATGTTTAACACCAGAAGAAGCATTTTGGATTTTTTCACATTTTCAGTATTTGCATTGTGTTTACCAGGTAAACATCCTAAATCTGAAATGCTCCAATGAGCAATTTTTTAAACATCCCGTTGGCTATCAAGAAGTTCCAGCCGGGGCGTGGGGGCTCACACCTGTAATCCCAGCACTTTCGGAGGTTGAGGTGGGCAGATCACTTGAGCCCAGGAGTTTAAGACCAGTCTGGGCAACATGGTATTACCCTGTCTCTACAAAAGTACAAAAAGTTAGCTGCACGTAGTAGCACGTGCCTGTAGTCCCAGCTGCTTGCGAGGCTAAGGTTGGAGGATTGCTTGAGCCTGGGAGCTCAAGGCTGCAGTGAGCCAAGCTGAGATTGGGACACTGTACTCCAGCATGGGTGACAGAGTAAGACCCCGTCTCAAAAAAAAAAAAAAAAAAAAAAAAAAAAAAACCCAAAAAATCCAGATTTTGGAGCATTTCAGATTTAGAAAGATTCAGAAATGCTTTCAGATTTTTGGATTGGGAAAACTCAACCTGGGTATATTTGAATTTGCATTGGTTTAAATGCCACTATAATGTGAGTCTGTTACTTCAATATTACTATATAGGTTTTTCCACTTAATCATTTATAACTTCATTACTGATTTAATCGTAATCCTGCTATATGTAGGTAGTGATTTTCCTTTGAAGACACCTGTAGTGCAGGGGTCAGCAAACTTTTCCTGGAACTAGATATTAAATATTTCAGGCTTTGTAGGTTAGATTGCCTCTGTCTCAGCTACTCACTGCTTTAGCCCCAAAGTAACTATAGACAGTAATGTACATGTTTATGCTATAACACTTAATTTCTAAAAACAGATTGTGGGCTGACACCTGCTTCAGGGGATTTTCTTTTAGTGGGTTGATGAAAATGGGTAGAGAAGAGTTGGTAAGGCTTCCTTTTGGAAATAGGATTTTTTTCTAGGCATTGTGGTTTTTTGAGGTGACTTATCTCTGGATATGTTCTGAGTACCTTTAAGAACTGTGCAATGCCAGTGATAGATCAGTAGATCTCAGACTTTTTCCTTTCTTTCTTTCCTTTTTTTTTTTTTTTTTTTTAGAGACATCTGGAGTGCAGCGGTGCGATCTCCGCTCACTGCAACCTCTGCCTCCTGAGTTCAACCTATTCTGGTGTCTCAGCCTCTCGAGTAGCTGGGATTATAACACACCTGGCTAATTTTTGTATTATTAGTAGAGATGGGGTTTCACCATGTTGGCCAGGCAGGTCTTGAATTCCCAACCTCAGGTGGTCTGCCCACCTCGACCTCCCAAAGTGCTGGGATTACAAGTGTGAGCCACCATGGCTGGCTGAGATATTTTCCTTTTTATAGTAAGAGAGTACATGTTTGAGCCTTTTTTTGACTCTCAATTTCTTGAATATACACAAATAACTGTCCTAGTTATGATTTTACTTTGTTTTTCTGGTTTACCTTAGCTAAGTTACTTTATGTCTTTGGCTTATTTGATTTATTAAAGGCTCGGAGCGACATAGAAGGAAGGTAAAATTTAGGGTGCTGTGGCCAGTCGTGATTACAGGTTTAGCATAATGTGATTGCATAAATGATTTTATTTTACATGAAATAAAATGTCCAATGACAGCTCACATGTCACGATGCTGAAATTTTTATTTAAAAAAGTTTCAGACATGAAGAGGAGCATCGGCGGCGTGAGGAAGAAATGATCTGACACAGAGAACAGAAGGAACTGAGGCCACAGCAAGAAGGCGTTAAGCCAAACTACATGGAAAATGTAAGTAAACTACTAGTTAACTAAAATGATTTTATATTTTCAGGTTTATGATGTATATTTAGAATTCTTTAGATTTTGGTTTATACAGTAGTCTTTTCTAATCTTTCTAAATTCATCATGTTTGATAAATTAGTGATTAGTGATTTTCTTTTCTTTTCTTTTTTTTTTTGAGACGGAGTCTTGCTCTGTCGCCCAGGCTGGAGTGCAGTGGCCGGATCTCAGCTCACTGCAAGTTCCGCCTTCTGGGTTCACGCCATTCTCCTGCCTCAGCCTCCCGAGTAGCTGGGACTACAGGTGCCTGCCACCTCGACCGGCTAATTTCTTGTATTTTTTAGTAGAGAAGGGGTTTCACCGTGTTAGCCACCATAGTCTCGATCTCCTGACCTCGTGATCCGCCCATCTCGGCCTCCCAAAGTGCTGGGATTACAGGCTTGAGCCACCGCGCCCGGCCCAATAAATTAGTGATTTTCTTAACCTGTCATGGGTGGTAAAGTAAAACTAGTTTCTGAATATAACATTTATGTTTTATGAAGTGGATGTTATATTTTCTCCTATTATTTTAGTTGATCTTTAAAAACATATGCTATTAAATTAGAAATATTGATATGTACATCATTTCCACTTGACTGATTTTCACTATATAGTAATATTGAAACATCTTTGTTTTGGAAGATTTCAGACATGTACAAAAGGATTCTAGTGTGTACACATCATCAGCCATAACACTTATAAACATATGTCCGATTTTTTACATCTTTAAGTATAACCACTTTATTTCCCAATTTATGTTATTTGAAATACCTGATTTCATATAATTTTATTATTTTCAGTATGTATCTCTAAAAGATGAGGACTTTAAAAAAAAATCTTTATCATATTTAAAAAATGGCAGTTCTTTCGTTTTAACTAATTAAAGCCCAGATTTGCACAGGTCTTAATTTTTTTTTTTTTTTTTTTTAACATTTGGTTTCTAATTGGCTGATATATTCAGGCTCTTTTAGTCTATAGGTTTTCTCTTCCTGTCTTTAATTTTTTACTAACCATTTTTTTTTTTTTGAGACAGAGTCTTGCTCTGTCGACTAGGCTGCAGTGCAGTGGCATGATCGCAGCTCACTGCAACCTCTGCCTCCAGGGTTCAAGCAATTCTCCTGCCTCAGTCTCCCAAGTAGCTGGGATTACAGGTACGTGCCACCACACCCGGCTAATTTTTGTATTTTTAGTAGAGACGGGGATTCACTATGTTGGCCAGGCTGGTCTCAAACTCTTGACCTCAAGTGATCTGCCTGCCTCAGCCTCCAAAAGTGCTGGGATTACAGGTGTAAACTGCCACGCCCGGCTGACATTTCTAAAATAGATCATCTATTGTTTCATAAGATTATGCTCATAGAAAAGCATTAGGTGACAATATACCTTCTTTTCTAGTAGCTTCTTAACGTGTGTATCGCATACTTGAAGCATCATGATAAAATTAGTTTGGCTAGAGTGTAAGTTGGCAAGCTGTAGCCTGGGACCACGGCCTGGTTTTTATTACTCCACCACAGAGATATTGATGGCGTTTATGTTTTTAAAGGGTTATTGCAAAAGAAAGAAGAAGATTAGAAATGATTTGTGACCCACAGTAACTTAAAATATTTGCTTTCTGATCTTTTTATAATGTCTGTGGAAACCTGGGCTGGAATATTTATTTACTTATTTTTTCATTTTAAAATTAGTATTGATGGTAGATAGACCACAAACTTACTATGCTCTTAACTTTTTGGAGTATCCATGTTTCAAATAGTATGTAAATGAGGTATGATAATTGTGTAACACTGACTAGTGTTCTATTAGTTTATTTGTGACTAGAAATTATATAAATCTGCACAAGGTTTTCATTATTTTGCTGTCAGTTTTATTTGGTTCCAAGCTTCACAATGCTCCTTGTTACTATAAACTTAATCAAGCACTAAAAGCAGTATGAATGAAAGCTCTACCGATCTCAAATATTTTGTGTTAATAGGAATGTAGTAATAGGAAAACGTTGTATTAAGAATGCATTGAGGCTATTCTGTCAGTTGTTCTTCATTTACTTTGAAAACTGTCTTTGGAGAAAATTATTAAACAATTTTAATGTGTGTGTGTGTGTGTGTTTTAAGCTTTGAAATTAGGCCCTCTTATGTGCTTTCTCTTATTTAACTGTTCAATTTAAAGGGAGGAATCAAATGGTAAGTGTTCAACTTGTCCAAGTAATGAGTAAAGTTGATTTTCTTCGTCAATTTTAAGATGCCGCCTCTCTCTTCTTGTCTTCCTAACTGAAATACTTCAACACAACTAAGGGTTATGGAACTTTTAAGTATAAAATAAATATTCATTTATGTATTTCACCTTTTAAATAATAATTTCATGTAACAAAGAATGACAGAAAACACATGTCATATCTGGTCATCTTTTTCTTTGTCAGCCTTCAACTTGACCATAATTTTATGACACATGGGAATATATTTTTAAGAGTTTCAAGGATATAAGCCAGTACTTCATCAATATCAGTTGTCATTTTTATTTAATACTTTATTTTTCCTTAGAAGATAAACTTTTTGATAATTGTTGTTGAAACTATAAATTAAACAACATTTTTTACTCATTTATGATAACATTCAACTGCCTTAAGAATGAATACATTTTTATATGTCTTAATTGCATTTAGGTTTGCCTTTACCATAATATAGAGTGTGTTTGATTTTTTTTCCAGGCAGTATTTACTAACTGGAAATTTTCTACTTATCACAATTTTTGGACACATTAAAAGCTATTATTCTGGAAGCAATGAGAATTTCATGAGATTATTTTTTATAATTGTCTTGTGATTGTTTTCATATTAGGTTACTCCACCACCTGTAGATTAAGTAGTTTAAACACTTCAGTACTTACCAGTCTTTATTTATGGGAAAAATTTGCATTGGAGTAAATGACAGATTTTAGTTCTAGCATTTTGTTGATGCAGTTTCTTGGAGTAACATTGCTTCTTGGGAAAATGTTAATGTCATAAAAATATCCAAATGTCCATCTTATTTTAGCTTTAGTTTTTGTATCATGTAGTTATGAAATATTTGAGTTAGAAAAATTGGGGTGATGTTTAAATTGTATGTTACTTGGTTTTAAAATCTGAGAAGTTTCTTTTTTTTTTTTTTAATTTATTTGTTGCAACAGAGTTTCGCTCTTGTCATTCAGGCTGGAGTGCAATAGGACGATCTCAGCTCACTGCAACCTCTGCCTCCTGGGTTCAAGCGATTCTCCTGCCTCAACCTCCCGAGTAGCTGGGATTACAGGCGCCTGCCATCATGCCCTCATGCCCAGCCAATTTTTGTATTTTTGGTAGAGATGGGGTTTCACCATGTTGGCCAGGCTAGTCTCGAACTCCTGACCTCAGGTGATCTGCCCACCTTGGCCTCACAAAGTGCTGGGATTACAGGCATGAGCCACCATGCCCAGCTGAGAAGTTTCTTTTTCTTGTATGGTACATATTAATGTTCGCCTTTTCAATAAAGAAAAGAATAATTCTTCATTTTCAGGTTTCCTGTGTTCAACTAAATATATACCTGACTTGCTATTAAAGCTTATTAGTCCCATTTGAGTAGTTGGGAATAGCCCCGGATATTTCAGCACAGTTTATTCAACACACATAATAAACTTGAAAATAAAGGGATGTTATTCTAAGGCAACAGTTTGACTCAGTTGTATTTCTTTGCTTGTCAGAGGTGTTCCATTGTAGCACCCGAGGGACTGTGAGGCCAGAACGATTAAGGGAATGTTGGCAGAGGCTAACAGTGTAGTGCTTCTTCCAAAGACAGTGTAAATTTTTTTTTTCTCTTTTAGAGATGGGATCTTGATATATTGCCCAGGCTGGGCTCAAGCAGTCCTCCTTCCTCATTCTCCTGAATGGCTGAGACAACAAGCATATGCCACTGCGCCCAGCAGAACAGTATTTTTCCAGTGTACATAATAAACACTCAAGGAGCTTTTAAAAAATGTGGCTTCCTAGATCATACTTCTAATAATTGACTTGTTTGGTGATCCAGGTAGATTGTAATACATTGATCTTTGATGACTTTTTTTTTTTTTTTTTTTTTGCTAAATCTAGTAGTTTTCAACGTTGCAATATATTTGTGGAACTTAAGGAAAAATGCCTGAGATTCAGTCCACCAAGTATTTGGATTCAGTATGTCTAGGTTGGTGCCAGGGGATCTACGTGTTAAAGAAAACTCTACACCTTGCTTATTTCTTTTTGTCAGCAAAGATTCAAAACTACTGGCCTTGTATTGAAATGAGACATATTGAAATGAAAATAGCTGAATTTTTCATGGGTCCTGGGAGTGTTAGTGGAAGGCATGCTTGATGTGGTTTAACATGGTGTAAGATTTATATAGGACGCAGTTTGTTTTTTTATTGATGGTGTCTTGCTGTGCTGCCCAGGCTGGAGTGCAGTGGCTATTGACAAGTGTGATTATAGCACACTATAGCCTGAAACTCCTGGGCTTAAGTGAATCTTCCTGCCTCAGCCTCCCAAGTAGCTGGGAGAGTAGGCATGCTGCTGCACCCAGCTTTCTTTGTTTTTTTCTTTCTTTTGATTGTGTCTCCCTTTGCTACCCAGGCTGGTCTTGACCTCCTCGAGCTATCCTCCTGTCTCAGTCTCCTGAATAGTGGGACTATAGTTGCCTACCACTGCATATGGTTATGTATCCATCTTTAGAACACGGTTTAAACAATATGACATTCTACCCTGCAGAATTTGGGTGTGGCAATCTTGATTTGGGCTTTCAGACTATATGTGCAGGACATATTATCTCAAACTATGCATTAATTTTTCGTGCATAGTTCTAATAGTTTTAATTGTCCCATCCAGACCAGGGGTTGACAGCCTAGAATAGACCAGGCTCAGTTCACATGCTGCCTATTTTTGTAACACTTGTCTTTGTTTTATGACTTCTTTGCCCTACAAAAACTGATTTGAGTAGTTGTGACACAACTATATGAGACTGTATTGAGACTACATGGCCTGCCAAGCCTAAAAAATATTTACATCTGGCCCTTTACCTGAAATGTTTGCTGACCTCTGATTTAGAGCCAATCTGAGAGTTGAAGGGAATCTATAAAAAGTGGCTCATGTTAACCAAACTCATAGAACTTGGGAAGAATAATGCAAATCTATTCATTTATATATTCTTTTCCAATGTTTTTAGGAGGCTCACTGAGCACAGGACCTCATATTCCAGATCCAAGGATTCCTGAGGAATGCAAATTAGTATCCAGAAGGTTCATTGGTAGTCATGGTTATAAACCAGAGCAGAAGTTATGGGAAGAAATGGTAAAGAGTCACTGCCTTGCAGCTGATACCTGAGATTTTAAAATATTTTGTTTTTTGAAACGGAGTCTTGCTCTGTTGCCCAGCCTGGAGTTCAGTGGCGCAATCTCAGCTCACTGCAACCTCTGCCTCCCGGGTTCCAGTGTTTCTCCTGCCTCAGCCTCCCAAGTATCTGGGATTACAGACGGAATCTCGCTGTCTTGCCAGGCTGGAGTGCAGTTATACAATCTTGGCTCACTCCAAACTCCACCTCCCGGGTTCAAGTGATTCTCCTGCCTCAGCCTCCCGAGTAGATGGGACTACAGGCACACGCCACCACGCCCGGCTAATTTTTGTATTTTTAGTAGAGATGAGGTTTCACCATGTTGGCCAGGATGGTCTCGATCTCTTGACCTCAGGTGATCCGCCTGCCTCAGCCTCCCAAAGTGCTGGGATTACAGGTGTGAGCCACCACACCCGGCCCACGCCCAGCAAAGTTTTGTATTTTTAGTAGGGACGGGGTTTCACCATGTTGGTCAGGCTGGGCTCGAGCTCCTGACCTCATGACCTGCCTGCCTCAGCCTCCCAGAGTGTTGGGATTACAGGTGTGAGCCACCGCAACCAGCCAAAATCCCTTTAGTTCTAGTCAGCAGAGGTGTAAAGCACTGTTCTTTCAAATGTTAACCCCTCTTGGTCCGTATTGTTGAATTTGGCCATTCTTTAACCAGTCAGCCTCTTTTCCTGCCTCCTGCATGGGATTTTTGTTTGTTTGTTTGCTTATCTATCATCTCTTGATTTAATCATAACCTAACTTTCCCTGATGTGTCATGTGTAACACTAAAAAACAGAAACTATCCAGTAAAAAAAGAAATTCCATTAATGTATGCTGTCAGAGAAGAGTGATCGCATTGTTATTTATTAATGAATAGGTACAAATTTATTTTCTGAAATGGTTTGTGAAGATTCCAGAGCAGAAGTTACAGTTTTGTGGTTTCCACATGGCCGTCCCTCTTTTTCTACAGTTTTTGAAGCTCTAATGAGTTGTTTATGTTGCTTAAGAAGATTCATTTTTTGAAGTCTAAACTCCTGAAGCATTCACACAAAAGACACATTTTACAAGGGATTTTGATGGCCTCTTCATTCACTTATGGAAATAACTAAAGAATTATTTGCTGAAGGATTTGATGTCAGATTTAAGTGTGACCTGCTGGGCTGGTAGGCTTATTTCTGGTATAATGATGGCCTAGTCCCAATGGTTTGGACATGTTGGTGAAAATCAAAATGGATAATAACAGACATTGCAACGGTCTCATATGTAATGTTCTAGTTGTGACTAGTTTCGGTTGTTAATGTTTTTACGTATTCATTAAAATAATTTATTACAAGCCAAGGATTTTTCTCAATATTTGGCATGGTACATAATTGTAACTTGACTTAGACTTTTGTGATCAAATAAAAACAAAAAGATATGTAAGTTTGTAATGTTTACACATATTCTTGGAATTGATTTGTAGGATTTTGCTGATTTGGGATATTTGGGTTGAAGGTATGTGTCAGTTTTAACCAGGTGTTGAGTTATTTGATCACTCCTCCAAAGGATTATTTAATAGTTTTAATAATATCTAATGATGTGTGGGAAACCATAGAATTCCCACTGGGACAAGTGAACATGGATACTATTAAAATACTTGCTACAACAGGCATCAAATGGACTTTCTTAGGTGAACCAGGAGGTATGGTTAGCCTAATCATATGCTATGATTATTAGTAGTGGTTTTCTGTGTTTTATCATTCATATTTGTAAATCTGTTTTGAATGACTACTTGGAAATGATGACTGAATATCTTATAGTGTGTACACACTTCATCAGAGGACCCTTCATTGTATTGATTAACAATTTTTTTGGTCTTACCTTCCATTAGAGTTTCAGAGAGGTTCATAATCCAGAAAAATTATCATGTTTTCTTTTTTCCCTTTGGAGAATATCTGTTCAGACTCAGGTCATGTATTTCTTCTGACTCCTCACCCCAGCTGTGATCCTTTTCATTAAAATAATTTAAAAGAAAAATTTTTTTTAAGGATGGAATCTTGCTCTGTTGCCCAGGCTGGAGTGCAGTGGCGTGATCTTGACTCACTGCAACCTCTGCCTCCTGGGTTCAAGTGATTCTTGTGCCTCAGCCTTCCAAGTAGCTGAGATTATAGGTGAGTGCCACTACATCCGGCTAATTTTTCTATTTTTAGTAGAGACGGGGTTTCACCATGTTGGCCAGGTTGGTCTTGAACTCCTGACCTCAAGTGATCCACCTGCCTCAGCCTCCCAAAGTGCTGGGATTACAGGCATGAGTCACTGTGCCTGGCCAGAACATTTTTTGTTTTGTTTTTTGAGATGGAGTTTTGCTCTTGTCACCCAGGCTGGAGTACAGTGGCGTGATCTTGGCTCCCTGCAACCTCCGCATCCCGGGTTCAAGTGATTCTCCTGCTTCAGCCTCCCGAGTAGCTGGGATTACAGGCACCTGCCACCATGCCCAGCTAATTTTTGTATTTTTAGTAGAGACAGGGTTTCATCCTGTTGGCTAGGCTGGTCTCGAACTCCTGTCCTCAGGTGATCCACCTGCCTCGGCCTCCCAGAGTGCTGGGATTACAGGCGTGAGCCACCTCGCTCGGCTGAAAATTGTTTTAAGACAGGCTTTCGCTGTGTCACCCACACTGGAGTTCAGTGGCATGATCATAGCGCCCTGTGACCTTGAACTCCTTGGCTTAAGTGATCCCTCTGCCTCAGCCTCCCACATCCCTTGGGACTACAGGTGTGTGACACCAGCCCCTCCTAATTAAAAACATTTTTTTGGTAGAGATGGAGTCTACGTTCTCTAGGCTGATCTCGAAATCCTGGGCTAAAGTAATCCTCCTGCCTCTGCCTCCCAAAGTGCTGGGATTCCAGGTGTGAGCCACTGCACCTGGTCCTTTTTATGTTTAATATAGTTTATTCTTAATACTTGCCAAGTTGTATTCTAATTTTGTTCTGTGTTCTCCGAATTTTTCGAGGTCACGAACTTTATGTTTGTCATCTTATGTTACTGAGACGTAAACTGAGAGAATTAAGTGGCTGTTTGAAGTCTTGTTTTTCCAATGCCAGTGCAGCTCAGTTATGGTTTTCAGTCTGTATGCATCACCAGACCTTGGCATTTATTGAATATTAATGCCTCAGATATTACACAGTTGGTACTTTGGAAAACGTAGGTGGCATTGAGGTACAACTGCTCATACAGTTTTATAGACTTCATACGTGATTAAATAATGAAGAGTAATTTTTAAAAGCAGCCAAATGGCCGGGCGCGGTGGCTTACGCCTGTAATCCCAGCACTTTGGGAGGCCGAGGCGGGCGGATCACGAGGTCAGGAGATCGAGACCATCCTGGCTAACACGGTGAAACCCCGTCTCTACTAAAAATGCAAAAAATTAGCCGGGCGAGGCGGCGGGCGCCTGTAGTCCCAGCTACTCGGGAGGCTGAGGCAGGAGAATGGCGTGAACCCGGGAGGCGGAGCTTGCAGTGAGCCGAGATCGCGCCATTGCACTCCAGCCTGGGCGACTAAGCGAGACTCTGTCTCAAAAAAAAAAAAAAAAAAAAAGCAGCCAAATAAACCATTTTTTGTGGGCTTGGTTTTCTTTTTTTTTTTTTTTTTTGAGACGGAGTCTCGCTGTCGCCCAGGCTGGAGTGCAGTGGCCGGATCTCAGCTCATTGCAAGCTCCGCCTCCCGGGTTTACGCCATTCTCCTGCCTCAGCCTCCGGAGTAGCTGGGACTACAGGTGCCCGCCACCGCGCCCGGCTAGTTTTTTGTATTTTTTAGTAGAGACGGGGTTTCACCGTGTTAGCCAGGATGGTCTCGATCTCCTGACCTCGTGATCCGCCCGTCTCGGCCTCCCAAAGTGCTGGGATTACAGGCTTGAGCCACCGCGCCCGGCCGTGGGCTTGGTTTTCAACACACCTAACTTTTTACTTCAGAGTGTTAAGACTTACAGGAAGGCCAGGAGGTTTGCATTTAGGAAGAAAAATGTGTTCACTGTTTCCCGTATTCAAAACGTAGTGCTGAGCACTGTAGAGGATACAGAGGATATTAGAGGATTTTAGGTGCTGAGTACTTATACAGAGTAATGTTAAAAGAAACAGTTCAAACGTTCTGAGAGTTTAGAAAATGAAATTCTCTACTGAAGGTGTCCAGCCTGTTATTAAATAGTCTTGGCACTATTGTGGTACTTCTGTGTGTGTGTGTGTGTGTGTGTGTGTGTGTGTGTTTATAAAATGATGTGATTTGTTTATTATTCCTGCTGTGTTGTAGGAATACCTCATGTCTTGTCATTTGAAATGGTTAAGTTCTTCTAACAATTTTTGGTTCAGAATGGTAAGATTTTTTAGCTAATGTTAACCCTTTTTTGAGCAATTGGAGAAGAGAATCAAGACCAGCAAATAGATATAGTTAACTAATGTAAACATATCTTGTGCGTTGTCTAATATATAATACAACTAATAATAATTTTAATTATTAAATAGTTTGAATTTGTAACAGAAGATCCTCAGAAAGCATAAAAATTTAACTTGTTACTTCTGCTTTGTGACTCGTTTAATGTATTTTGAGCCACCTTACAGTGCTTGTTCTACATAGTGACAATAAATTATATTTTAGGCTAGTATCTAAGATCTTCTATACTTCATATTGAGGATAGTATCTCTAGTATCATCTAAAATGTTAGAACTTTATACTAAAACTAAAAAATTATAATGTCTATTTATGTTCAGTATTAAGTAACAACTAGTGAGAAGTAGGCTGTAGGAACTCTGGTTTGTAAGCATCTTCTACTGATGAGATGCAGTTATATGAGTTAGATTGGTAATTATTATAATTACAAACTTTCAAAGGCTTTTACTTGAGTTAGATTATAATTATTATAATGACAAACTTGCAAAGACTTTTACAATTTAAGGTAACTAAAAGTTTATGGGTAAGTTTGCTTCTTTTCTGAATGGTATCTTACACTATATTGTGCACTATTTCAAACCCTGGCTTTTCTGTTTGTAAGTTTACCGTACTTTTCTTAAGGTAACTTCTTCATTTGGCCTATTATCGTATTTTCTATATTTGATTTTAACCAATTGATATGATTATTATAGTAGTTTTTTTATAATGGCAAATTTTAAATAACTTTTTTATTTTGGTACCACTTAAATGTGTAATAAATGACTATGTATTTGAACCTGTAGCTTTGAGTTAGCTACTTAGAAGAAAACATGTATTAACTTATCACAATTTCAAGGCCTCTGGTAAATTATTAAGATGATTTATCTAATGCCTAATATCACAAACATAAATGGATACTCTCCTGTATAAAATGTGTACTTAACTCATCATGCATTGGCCTTCTTTGCCTTTTCTTCTTTTCTGCTTTTTTCTGTTGATGGGACCAGTTTGGAAGTGCTGCTTGCGCAGTTTATTTTGTTCTTTTGTTTCACCTTTCATACCTTGACTGAGCCAGTTATGATAGTTTTACTTTGGTAAGGAAATGCACTGGATAAGAAAGAGGTTTGGGATCAAGAAATGCAAACCAGTCACCAGTATTAAGTGAGCTTTGGTAAGATTTTATTGCTAGTATTGTTTGTCTTACAGCTGATATCCTTGCTCTTTTTTTGGGGGGGGAGTTCTGTATAAAATAACTAAATTTGAAGAATAATTAAATACTATTCAATTTTAGGTTTTAAAAGCACCTCTTCAGAGTGAGTTTACAGTGACAATTGAAAATGGTAATCTTGAAAATGCTCTCAGGTGTATGCATTATAAATAAAATTCTCAGGAGTAGTGTTGTGTACCTTGTAGTCCCAGCTACTTGGGAGGCTGAGGTGGGAGGATCAGTTGAGCTCACGAATTCGAGGCCAGCTTGGGCAATATAGTGAGAGGCCTGTCTCTTAAAATCTCAGCCAAATAGAAGCTTCTTTAACAATTAATTTATGTACAATACTTATTTCCTTCTGTCCCTTGATGTATGCTAGATTGTGTTTACATTTAATTGATCTTTGGTTAGAAAGCCACCCTATGTATTCAAAAACAGCCATTAATTTTGCTACACATTCAGTTGAATTTGACAGTAATATCAGAGCAATCTATTCACCCAATTTCCTGAACGAGGCTTTCAAAATACATTGTTCAATGTGTTTGGTTTAAGAGGCACATGTCAAGTTAATGAACACAGTAAGTTTCCATACTTCTATTTGTTGTTGCCTCTATTTCTGATTTAGTATTTAACAAGTAACAACTACTTTTTGTTTGATGACTAAACCTTGCAGTATAAATTAAGATGTAATTAGCTGGGTGCAGTGGCATGGTTGTAGTCCCAGCTACTTGGGAGCCTGAGGCAGGAGGATCAGTTGAGCCCAGTGAGTATAAGTCCAGCCTGGGCAACATAGTGAGACTTGTCTTTTTTTTTTTTTTTTTTTTTGATGTAATTGATAATTCAAAAAGATTCATTTTAAAGTTTCAATATTTTAGTAGTCTTTTTCAAAAGAGCTTTAGGTTCACCGCAAGATTGTGTGGAAGGTACAGAGATTTCCCGTCTACTCCATGCCACATACATACAGCTTCTCCTGCTATCAAAATGTTTTACCAGAATGATACATTTATAACAATTTCTGAAGCTACATTGACATGTTCTTATCAACCAAAGTCTATAGTTTACCTTTAGATTTGCTCTGGGTGTATATTCTGAGGGTTTTGTCAAATCTATGACATGAACCTATCATTACAGTATCATACAGAGTATTTTCACCTCCTTGGAAATCTTCTGTGCTCTGCTTCTTTATCCCTTCCTCCTACCCCTTGGCAACCACTGATCCTTCTATCATCTCCATAGTTTAGTTTTTTCTAGAATGTCATATAGTTGGAATCATACAGTATATAGTCTCTTCAGACTGGCTTCTAGTCACCTGGCAATGTGCATTTCAATTTCCTCTGTGTCTTTTCATGGGTCGATAGCTCATTTCTTTTTAGCACTGAATAATATTTTGGTTGTACCACAGTTCACCCATTCACATACTAACGGACATCTTGGTTGCTTCCAGGTTTTAGCAATTATGAATCAAGCTGCTATACATATTCATGTGTAGGTTTTTGTGTAGACATAAGTTTACACCTCCTTTGGGTAAAAAGCAAAAAGTGATACTGCTATATCAGATGGTAAGAGTATATTTTATCAGAAACTGCCAGCCTGTCTTGCAAAATGGTTACACCTGTTTGTATTCCCTTCAGCAATACGTTAAAGTTCTGGTTGCATCACATCTTTGCCAGCATTTGTTTTGTCAGTGTTTCGGATCGTCACCATTCTAGTAGGTTCTGTAGCACTATCTCATTTTAATGTGCAGTTCCATCAATGTAATTTGCAATTCTGTCCATGACATATGATGTAAAGTTTCATTTTAACAGTCACATAACTGAGGAATATTTTCCCAAATATTCATGGGTGAAGATATTTAGGAATGCATGTATTGAGGGGAGAAAACCCGCCTTTGGGTATATATATAGAAAGATATTGTCTTATGTTTTTTAAACTACCCCTCACTAACTAGCAGCAAATAATATAGCATATTCGAAATTAATTGTTTTTAATGGCCTGAATTTAAAATGTTAAGTTTTCCAAGCATTCACTATTGGTTAGGTTGGAAAGTTTACATGCTATTGAGTTGTATCAATAAGAATGTATGTATTTTTCCTTTTCAGTTTAAAACTCTAAAAAAATTTTTTGGAGTGAGGTCTCATTCTGTCACCCAGGCTGGAGCACAGTGACGCAATCATAGGTCACCGTCACCATACCTCTAATTCCTGACCTCAAGGGATCCTCCTGTCTTGGTCACCCAGAACCCTGAGATTACAGGCACTGGATACCATGCCTGACCCTTATTTACTTTTTTTTTTGTTTTTTTTTAAGCAGTCTCCCTGTGTTGCCCAGGCTGGAGTGTAGTGGCATGATCTCAACTCACTGCAACCTCCATCTCCTGAGTTCAAGTGATTCTCCTGCCTCAGCCTTCCACGTAGCTGGGATTACAGGGGTGCACCATCACACCCGGCTTTTTTTTTTTTTTTTTTTTTTTGAGACAGAGTCTTGTTCTGTTGCCCAGACTGGAGTGCAGTGGCATGATCTTTGTTCACTGCAACCTCTGCCTCCCAGGTTCAAGGGATTCTCTTGCCTCAGCCTCCCGAGTAGCTGGGACTACAGGCACCTGCCACCACGCCCAGCTAATTTTTGTATTTTTAGTAGAGAAGGGTTTTCACCATATTGGCCAGGCTGGTCTTGAACTCCTGACCTTGTGATCTGCCCACCTCGGTCTCCCAGAGTGTGAGCCACTACTTTCAGCCATATTTCTTTAAATACTTCTTCAGCTCCCACTCTCCTTGCTTCTTCTCAAATTCCAGTGATGAGAATGTTAGATTTTTTGTTACAGTCCCACAGGTCCCTGAGGCTGTTCTCCAACCTCCAGCCATCCCTGGCCACAGGTCTATGTTGTGCCTTTTCTTTTTTTTTTATACGGAGTCTTGCTCTGTCCCCAGACTGGAGTGCAGTGGTGCGATCTCAGGTCACTGCAACCTCTGCCTCCCGGGTTCAAGCGATTCTCCTGCCTCAGCCTCCCAAGTAACTGGGACTACGGGTGCGTGCTACCACGCCCAGCTAATTTTTGTATTTTTAGTAGGGACAGTGTTTCACCATGTTGGCCAGGATAGTCTCCATCTCTTGACCTTGTGATCCACCCATCTCAGCCTCTCAAAGTGTTGGGATTACAGGCGTGAGCCACTGCACCTGGTCTATTTTCTGCCATTTTAAAAATTTATTTTATTTTTTCTGAGACAGAGTCTTCCTGTGTTGCCCAGGCTGGAGTGTAACGGCATGATCTCAGCTCACTGCACCCTTTGCCTCCCAAGTTCACATATTTCTCCTGCCTCAGCCTCCCGAGTAGCTGGGATTACAGGCACCTGCCACTACGCCCAGCTAATGTTTATATTTTTAGTAGAGACAGGCGGGGTTTTGCCATGTTAGCCATGCTGGTCTCAACTCCTGACCTCAGGTGATCCACCCACCTCGGCCTCCCAAAGTGCTGGGATTATAGGTGTGAGCCACCCCACTCAGCCTTTTCTGTTGTTTAGACTAATTCCTATCGTTCTGTCTTCAAGTTCATTGATTCTTTCTTCTGTTCCCTTCTATTCTGTTGAACCCATTCATTAAGTGTTTTTATTTTGGTTATTGTATTTTTAAGTTCTAAAATTTCCATTTGGTTCTTTATGTGTCTGATTTCTTTGCTGAGATTTTTCTCTTTTTCACCTGTTTCAAGAGTGTTTGTAATTGCTCGTTGTAACATTTTTATGAAGGCTGCTTTAAAATCCTTGTCAGATAATTCCAACATCTGTGTTGGTGCCTCTTTGTCATTCAAATGGACACTTCCCTGGTTTTTGGTATGATGATTTTTTATTATGTTGGACATTTTCAGTAGAATGAGATCCTGGATCTTCTTTAAACCTTCAGTTTGAGCAGCCTCCTCTGAAACTACCCCTACAAAGGAAGCAGGGTGCTTCTTTGCCTACAAAAGAGCACAGGTGTTTCTTCTCCTTCCCCTTCATCCCTTTTCAAATGTTACCACCCTTCATAGCATCAAGTGGATTCCATCGCATGCACCTGCACACATCCAGAAGTACATTCACAGAGCACTGCGTGGAGCTACATGCACCAATGGCTCAGGAGGCCCCGCTGCTGGTTTTGACTTACGATGTAGTTTATGCCCTTGGGTGGAGGACACTTTGCAAAAGACACAGCCTCCATCCCTGCACACCCAGCCACCACCACAAGGCTGGGAGGGTGGGGAACAGGGTGTCCTCATTCTTTACTCGTAGCCTCATGAACTTCAGGGAGCACAGGCAACGTTATCCCCAGGAGGGTTGCCCCTTCCTTCCTTCCTTCCTTCCTTCCTTCCTTCCTTCCTTCCTTCCTTCCTTCCTTCCTTCCTTCCTTCCTTCCTTCCTCCCTCCCTCCCTCCCTCCCTCCCTCCCTCCCTCCACAAACATATTCGGAAAGTGTATTTCGTGATTAGCACTGTGGCAGACACTGGAGATAATAAAGAGTAATAGCACTGGGCCTATAATTGGGAGTCTAGATATACGATAGGGAAATGCAACTGATAATGCAAGGAGCCACTCAGGAACTGCTGTCCCTCAGGCCAGCTGGCTGGTGATGGGCTTTTGAAGACTCTGCTCTCTCTCCTGCTGGAAGAGCTCCCCAGGGGCCACCAGGAGCCAGGTGATCGCTCTCAGCCTCTGTGAGCTACTGGAGATCACCAGACTTTCCCACACCTGGGCGGGTGCCAGGGCCTTTAAGGAGGTTTTCTACTCTGCAGGAATGTTCTGTGGGCTCCAGTATTCTGGTGAGCATCAGCTTATTCTGGGCTTGGTCTTCTGGCTCTATCGCTCCTGCCTCTGTTTTGCTTCTTTTTAGTGATGCCCTGTTTCCATCTTGTGAAGAGGGCCTGTAAAATCTAAGCTCTGCACAAAGCCCCAGGGATTGTTAGGAGCACAGAAGGACTGTGTGTCAGCCACTTGGTTGGATTTTACATCCCTTGGACTCGAATACTTATAATTTAAATTTTAGTCTCTGTCAGTGTAACTCTTATATATTTTCTTTTTTAAAATTTCTTTCCCAAAAGTCTAGGGTATATGTAAATATGCTCAGCACCATTAATCTGTTCTGAAATTTTCCTTTCTGCCAAGATTCTTACACAATTCATCTTCATAGATCAACAATAAATCCAAATCGGAGTTCCCTTTATTGCTTCCTTCTTTTATTTTTCATTTTATAACTAATTCAATATTTATTTGGAAATATTGTGAAATATTTAAAATGTACACAATGCATATAGAATAATTCAGTGAACTACTACTGTGCATCCGCCATCCAATGGAAAAAATAAAACATTATAGGTACATTGGAAGCCCTCTGGGTACCCAGTCCCAGGCTGCATATTGACTTCCCCACAAACAGAAAAACACCACCATGAAATTAGGGTTTATAATCATCATACTTTATACCTTCAGTACATATGCTTGTATCTCTATGTAGTATGTAGTGTATTAAGTGGTTCTTGCATTGATATAAAGAGATACCCAAGAAGAGCAGATTAATTGGCTCATGGTTCTGCAGGTTATACAGGAAGCACAGTGCCAACATCTGTTTCTGGGGAGGCCTCAGGAAGCTTACAATCATGGCAGCAGACAAAGGGGAAGCAAGAGTGGCAGGGGAGATGTCACACTTTTTAAAAAACCAGACCTCATGAGAACTCGCTCACTAGCCTGAGAACAGCATCAAACCATGAGGGATCTATCACCATGACAAAATCACCTCCCACCAGGCCCCACCTCCAGCACTGGGGATTACATTTCAACAAGAGATTTCAGTGGGGACAAATATCCAAACAATATCATTCAGCCTCTGCCCCCTCCCCCGACAAATCTCATGTCCTTCTTACATTGCAAAGTACAATCAGGCTTTCTCAATTGTCCCCCAAAATCTTTCCCTTATTTTTTTTTATTTTTTTTTTTTGAGACGGAGTCTCGCTCTGTCGCCCATCCTGAAGTGCAGTGAAGCGATCTCGGCTCACTGCCAGCTCCGCCTCCCGGGTTCACGCCATTCTCCTGCCTCAGCCTCCCGAGTAGCTAGGACTACAGGCACCCGCCACCACGCCCAGCTAATTTTTTGTGTTTTTAGTAGAGACGGGGTGTCACCATGTTAGCCAGGATGGTCTCAATCTCCTGACCTTGTGATCCGCCAGCCAGGCGTAGTGGCTCATGCCGGTAATCCCAGCAATTTGGGAGGCTGAGGCAGGAGGATTGCTCATGGTCAGGAGTTCAAGGCCAGCCTGGGCAACATCATGAGACCAGTCTCTACAAAAAAAAAAAAAATTAAGCTGGATGTGGTGCCACGCACCTGTAGTCCCACCTATTCAGGACACGGAGGTAAGAGGATTGCTTGAGTTTGAGGCTGCATTGAGCTATGACTGCACCACTGCACTCCAGCCTAAGTGACAGAGCCAGTCCCTATCTCTAAAAGAAAAAAAAATCATAGAAATTTGGAGATGGGTGAAGTGTAGGCAAATTTAAATGAAGTAGTATTTTGATGGGCTCAAAGTCAACTAGGGCTGTGTGTAAAGGGGCCAAGATCTAGTCTGGACTACAAAGTGGTCTTCTTTCCTTGGAGACTACCAGGTTAACATAGATGTGCAGGATTATCTCCAGAAGCTCCTTCTCTGAAGCTCTGCCCTGGTTTGGAAATTGAGGTTGCTTCTATGTGTCAGAGTGACTTTGATTCCCCAGGAAAGAGTGGGATGTTTGCTTCCAACTGATAAGACTTCAAATTGCAAAGTTGCTGGTAGTCTGTCATTGTAGAGGACAAAATTTTTAAATAGTTAGAAAGGAGTTGCATCCAAAGGGGGTTTTTGTAGCTGCAGTGGGTTCTTAGGAGAAATGCCGTTTCCTGTTGACTTTGTGGCTTCATTGACATTATGTCCCAGCTCTGTGAATGGAGGTGGATTTTGTTTTCTCGAGGAGGAGGTCGGAACAAGCTTCCTGTCCTGGATTTTTGATGGCTGGCTCCTCTCAGGCCTCTGGTTGCAGTGTGAAGGTCACCTCCTCAGAGGGGTCTCCTGGAATGCTTCCCCCATGGAGTTCCTACACGGTTACTCTCTATCCTTGAACCCCCATCACGGGATGATGACAGACCTTTATGTTTACTTGTTTATTGTTTGTCTTCCCAACTAGACTTTCCCCTAAGCTCCAGCAGGATAGGCACCATGCTGGTGTAATTCACTCGTGTGTCTCCTGCACCCAGTGCAGGGCTGGGCACATAGAAGCTGCTCAGGACGTGTCTCATGGATGAGCAGCTGAAAGTCAGTGGTGGAGGTGAGAGGAGCGGACTGGGATGGAGAGGCTGGTGAGGCAGCCCAGGGCTCTGATGGGGTTCCCCACGGTACTGCTCCATCCTGGGGCTTGAGAGCCCAAGGACATCTGGACACAAGGCAGGAGGAGGGCTCCTGGAAGATGGGCAGAACCAGCCACACAGCCACCTGTGGCGAAGGGGCTGGAAAGGACAGTGAGCGAAGGATGTTTCTGGAGCACTCAAGTCCCATCTGAGGAGGGCTTCCGAGTTGCACTGATGTTGTGTGTTGGGGTTCCTGGGTGCAGGTGGATTGGGGCTTGGGGAGGGGCTGGAGGGTCTTGGCTCTCTGAGTCCTTGGAACCCCTCCACCCCGCAGCTGTCAGTGAGACAAGGACCTGCCGTGTTGGAGGCCATGGGTCTTCCAGTCTTAGGATAACACTGGTGGCCCTAATCTCAGTCCCGGCCTGTGTACATCAAGGGATGTAAGATGCCCGAAGAAGGCAGAAAGAGCCTCAAAAGTGAGACTCAGGCTCCTCATGGTGGTCCATGGGTGAGGTGATGGAGGCCCAAGTGAAGGAGGGGCCCTGGCCGGGTCAGCATCTGCAGGAATGGACTGCACTCCCCTGAGGGATTCTGTGGACACCTCTGGCTGGGCTCGCCGGGTACCCAGGGCTGTCCCTCCTCAGCCTCAGCCTACCCTGTGGAGGGAGGGGGCCCAGTGGCCAGGAGGCAGCCTGGGCCTCTGTCTATCCATCTGTGCCACGGACCTCACCCTCTCAACTTGACTGTCACAGGGCGGTCAGCACCAACACCAAGGTTAGGGGAAGAGCCACAGCCAGGGGCATGCTTGGACCCACATGGGCCTGTGCTTGGACTCACATGGGCCTGTGGCCACCAAAGATGCAGATCCAGGTATGTGCACTGCACCCCTGGGCAGGATCCTTGCATGACACCTGGCTCACAGGCTGCCTGGTACTCAGTGGGGGCTGGGCTGTAGACACCAGGCCAGCCCCAGTGCAGCACGGGCTCCAGGAGATGCTGGGCAGCCGCGGAAGCCCCTTCCAGGGCCCAAGGTGCCCAGCTTCGGTGAGTCCTCACAACAGTGCTTTGTGGGGATGGACCCAACTAGCACCCAGACAGCTCCACCAAGATCCAGACGCTGGGCCCAGGGAGCCAGCCAACCTAAGGATGGTTGGGGCTCCAGAGCCCGGGCCTGAAGAGCGCTGCACACTTTATCCCAGTGGCTGCGGGGCTGAAGGTGCAGGGACTCCTGGGGGAGCCACGGGACAGCCTCTGGCTGGATCTGGCAAGGACAGGCCAGCTGCCCAGGCAGCCTGGGGGTGTGCAGAGAACACCCAGCTCTTGTGGGGTCCAGCGGAGTGGCTCAGGCTGTGGGAGTGCCCACGGCTCAGTGGCATCCAAAATGCCTGGCACCCTGGGCAGCCCCAGTGTGGGTCCCAGGCACCACCTGGGGGCAGCATTGGGACCCCAACCCCACCCTGCAGCCCCCAGGTCCTGGAGGGGTCCTTCCTGGGGGCTTGACCACCATGCATGGTGGGAGCATCCCCCGGATCACCCAGCAGGGACTGGAGGGAACAGCTCAGAGGGAGAAGGGACTTGCCCACAGGCAGCCCTAAGTTAGTTTCCTGTGCCACATGACAAACTGCACGGAGTGAATGACCACAGACCTGTAGGTTGACAACCCACCCCAGAATCTCACAGTGGTGGGTTGGACTCCCGGCATGGCAGGGCCCTCTGCTCAGGGTCTACTGGGGAACCAGCCAGGGCCAACCCTGCTCAGCGACCTACAAGCTAAGCGACCTTGGGTGATCCCGGCCAAACTCCTGTCCCCAGCATCTTATCTCACTCTCAGCTCCCATCCCAGGGCAAGACCCCATGTGTGGGGGCTTGGGCCAGTCCAGCTGTCATCACACCCCTTGATTCTCAGCGTCTGCACTGCCCAAATGGCCCGAGGTTATTCGTGTTTCTTTGATAAATGCCAAATGGCCTGTTTATCGGTGGTCCTCAACGTTGTCACCAGCGCCCCGACTCATGCAACCCCTGCCCCCCTGCACAGACTGACCCAGGCCTCACCGGTGTTCCAGCAGCCCTGCCTGCCACGTACCATGAGCAGCAACCCCACCCCTGCACTCGGCATCCTCTCTGGGCTCGCACCATTTGAGTGCCTGTCAGGCAAGGGCTGTTTCTGCTGGTTCACTGTGATAGAGGGCTGGAATCATGCAAGGGACTGAATGCTTCTGGGTGCGCATCCGTGCTGGGGTGCACATGTGTGTGCCCACTGGACTCAGCCAAACCCCACATCTGTGAGTCCAGAAGGTTCTAGAGACTTCCCGAGAACATCCTCAGGGCTGGGACTGGCAGAGCCAGGGTCTCAAAGGCTGCTACCACCCCTGCAGCCCCCGAGAGTCTCTTCTGTCCACTCCTGCCGGCCAGCTCGGGGCGCTGCATGTGACTTGGTGGGGCAACCCAAGGCTTTCCATGAGGGACACAGGTGGCCGCAGCCTCCCCACCACCCTCGCTGCCAGGATGAACAACTACAGTCGAGGCAGAAATGACACAGACATCATTCTGTACAAAACCTGAAATATTTTTAAAAACTTTGATCTAAGTTGCGTTAGACCTCATGGACTCGATACAAGAGTCATATGAACTGGGAAATAAAGCACTTTAATAACACAATAAACTTTGTTAGAAATGTATGTGTTGCCAAAATAATAAAGTTTAAAAAAAAAGGAAGAGCTTGATGTCCAGGTTAGATTATATAAGTGTTCAACAAGGCCAGGGTAAAGGAAACTTTAAACACACCAGTTCTGAATCAGCCTGGGGCCCCACGAGACCCCCTCTCCCAGCCTTGGGCCCTGGGGACTACGTCCCTCCAAACAGAACAAGTGGGAGTGGATAAGGCCAAGCTGCCTCTCCCCGTGGACAAAACATCCAGGTAATGGGTATATAAACAAAGCTCATAAAAAATGTACAAATATAAAAAGCTACAAACATTAATAAATTATAGCATCACAAAACATGGAAATATTTCACAGGTTGCTAGTAAAATAACTATCCCCGCATCCCCTCATCATACAAGAAGGAAAACAAAGAGCTGGTATTAAAGTTGAAGATTCACCTTCAAAATGAGTCTGGAATAGGTCTTTTGTGTACTATTTGCTTCTGTAAAGAGAGTGTAAGGCTGAACAGACATCACTTGTTTTTCAGGCGATACCTTAGTTCTTAAAAGAAAAAAATAACAAAAGGAAAGGAGAAGGAAAAAGCATCAGAACCCGACTGTCCATCTGACTGCAAAAAACTCATATAAATGTTAATGAAGAACTCTACAGAAATGCCTAAAGATACTTTTACTCTTATTAAAAAAAAGTTATTTAAAAAGCTCTTCACACGCTACATTCTATGAAAAATATGCTTCAGGAAATACATCTAAAATTAAAATACAGGATTGCCTGAGAAACAAATCCAGCCCCTCCATGTCGATGGCAGACACACCATCCAGGTATGACCCATGCAGGCGACACCACACGCTGACACGGGAGGACAGAGAAGTGCCGACCGTAAGTCCTCAGACCGCCTGGCCGCTGTCCTTGCCCAGCCAGTTCCGCGGCAGGGGTGCCTTGGCTGAGAACTGCTTCGGAGTGTGGCCAGGAGGGCAACAGTCCCTGCCATATGGCTTAGCCTGGGCCTCCCAGACCCCAAGATGTGGCTGAGCCCTTGCCTTTTCCTGGGGACCCCACAATGGCTCCTCTGCCCACTAACACACCAACCCAGCTGCCAGTCTTAGCTGCCCCCCAGAAATGCTCCTGGGCATTCAGGCCGGACACCCCCACCATCCTGCTGCCACCTGCCAACCAGGGAGCTCGGGGCAGACCGTTCCTCGCCCGCCGAGCACTGTCTGGACTTGGCTGAGAATCACTCAGGGAGAGAAGGGGGGACATAAACAGCCCACTTGTTCCTCCTCTTTCTGTGCTCTTTGCCTTTTTTTAAAGCCCCAGGAGGCTGCCAGCCTGTGGCCAGCTCCGACTCTAGGACTGGTGAGCACTGGCTCCCTCCGCTTTCCTTGAAGGACTCATGCGCTCAGCAGAGTCACAGAGGCCCCGCAATCACACCCGTGCTCAGCAGGGCCTACAGCTGCCCTTAAAGTGGAATGAACAGTCCTCAAACTTGCAGGGCCGCTTTTCTGGGACAGGTCACTCTTAGCAACTTGAGAAAAGATGTCCATTTGCAAATTGAGGGGCCACGTTGAGGAAAGACGTCCATTTTCAAATTGAGAGGCTGCGCTGGGCTTGCTCCCTCGGCTCAAGGGACAGATGCTCGTTGGGGAGTTGGCAGCCGGAAGTCAAGGCCCCCCCTGGTGAGGCAGCTCAGCACCCTCCTGGGAGGCGGATGTTTTCACGGGACTCCTGGGGTCCTGAGTGGAGGACAAGGATCCTGGCTTTCCAAACCTTAAAGGAACAGTTTCCTGTTCCGATGAATTTTCAAAATTTTCCCAAGCCTCTGCTTGGCGGTCGCCATGCCCTTTTTTTGTATTTTCCTAGGGGAGTCGGGGAGGGCACACAAAACAGGAAGATGAGCTAGATGGCAAGGGGCACGGCATACCAGTTGTGGGGAGGGTCCCGCTGACACCAAGGGGCAGCCTGCAGTCCCCCATCTGTAAAATGGGCCTATGAGGCCCCAGCTCTGGGCTCAGCACCCCTCAGGAGTTCAGGATTTCTGGCAAAGCCTCCACCTCAGAGGCCATGTCCTCAAGGGCCCCTGGCAGGTAGGATGGGCATGGACTTGGGGATGGCATTACGAGGAGGACGTGAGGATGCTTGGGCCCCACCCCCAGTAACAAGACCAGGAGCCACTGCCAGCACTCTGTGCTGCATCGCCCCATCTCCACAGCTGGCCAGCCCCAGGGCCGGGTGCAGGGGTGCAGGCAGATCAGGGGCCGAGCATGTCCACTGAGCAGGGGGATGAAAGCACACACATCCTGTGCCGTGGGACACGCTCACACGAAGACGCAACTAACCTGAACCGCAGCACCTGCCACCTGGGGCCCGGAAGCCCTCCCGATGTGCTCCCCTCTACCACAGGCCGAGTCTGCATGTCTGGGGCTGCCCAGGGGGGCAGACAGGGCAGGGGGACTGCGGGCTCCCTCTGGCAGCCACAGTACCTTTGGCAGCAGTGTTGTTCGGAGACAACGCAGAGGGCCACCTCTGTATGAGAAAGACGCCGGGGGCCATGGGCTGGGAGGCGCGGCCAGCCTGGGCCCTGGTGAAGGCACCGGCCACTGTATACTCATGCTCACTGTATAATCACGCTGCTGCTATGCAATTCGGGCGGGGGCTCTGGTGAGCTGCCCTCCTGTGAGGCCTGGCTGCTGGCCATGCTGGTGGAGGCCGGGGTGGTGGAGGCTGGGGTGGTAGAGGCCGGGGTGGTGGAGGTGGAGGTGGTGCCAGCACAGACGGTGGTGGAGGTGGAAGGGGAGGTGGTGTTAGGAGTCAGCTTCCTCTTGGCAGTCTTTTTTTTTTTTTTTCCCTGTTTTTCTGCCCCTCCTTTGAACAAAACATACAGGGCAGCCTCAGGCACATGGTCCACTTGGGCCATCAGAGCAGGGAGCTGCCCGCATGGCCTTGCTGGGGGCAGTCAAGCACAGCAGGGCTGGGCAGTGTAGGGAAAAAAAAGGGAGATCAGACTGTTACTGTGTCTATGTAGAAAGGGAAGACATAAGAAACTCCATTTTGACCTGTACCCTGAAAAATTGCTTTGCCCTGAGATGCTGTTAATCTGTAACTTTTTGCCCCAATCTTGAGCTCACAGAAACATGTATTGTATGGAATCAAGGTTTAAGGGATCTAGGGCTGTGCAGGATGTGCCTTCTTCACAAAATGTTTACAGGCAGTGTGCTTGGTAAAAGTCATCGCCATTCTCCATTCTCGATAAACCAGGGGCACAATGCACTGCGGAAAGCCGCAGGGACCCCTGCCCTGGAAAGCTGGGTATGGTCCAAGGGTATTCTCCCCATGTGATAGCCTGAGATATGGACTCATGGGATGGGAAATACCTGACTATCCCCCAGCCCGACACCCGTGAAGGGTCTGTGCTGAGGAGGATTAGTAAAAGAGGAAGGCCTCTTGCAGTTGAGATAAGAGGAAGGCCTCTGTCTCCTGCCTGTCCCTGGGAACCAAATGTCTCGGTATAAAACCTGACTGTACATTTGTTCAATTCTGAGATAGGAGAAAAACCGCCCTGTGGCAGGAGGCGAGACATGTTGGCAGCAATGCTGCTCTGTTATTCTTTACTCCACTGAGATGTCTGGGTGAGAAAAGCATCAATCTGGCCTATGTGCACATCCAGGCATAGTACCTTCCCCTGAACTTATCTGTGACACAGATTCCTTTGCTCACATGTTTTCTTGCTGACCTTCTCCCCACTATCACCCTGCTCTCCTGTCACATTCCTCTTGCTGAGATAGTGAAAATAGTAATCAATAAATACTGAGGGAACTCAGAGACCGGTGCCGGTGCAGCTCCTCTGTATGCTGAGCACCAGTCCCCTGGGCCCACTGTTCTTTCTCTATACTTTGTGTCTTACTTCTTTTCTCAGGCTCTCATCCCACCTGGCGAGAAATACCCACAGGTGTGGAGGGGCTGGCCCCCTTCACTCTAGTATATATACACAAGGGAATACTTTTCAGTTATCAAAATAATGAAACAATGTCATTTGGGGCAACACAGATTAACCTGGAAAACATTATGTTAAATGTAATGAGCTAGGCCCAGAAAGACAAACAGTGCATGTCATCACTCATGTGAAATCTTCAAACATTTGTCTTAAAGAAGTAGAAAGCACAATTTTGGTTACTGGGGTGGGGCATAGAGGGGGAATGAGGAGGAATTGGTTATAGAAACAAAGCTGCCCTAACATGAAAGAAATAAATTTGGGTGTTCTTTTCCTCAGTCTGGTGGCTGGAATTAAAAATAATATATGTGGCCGGGCGCGGTGGCTCAAGCCTGTAATCCCAGCACTTTGGGAGGCTGAGGCGGGCGGATCACAAGGTCAGGAGATCGAGACCACAGTGAAACCCCGTCTCTACTAAAAATACAAAAAATTAGCCGGGCGCTGTGGCGGGCACCTGTAGTCCCAGCTACTCAGGAGGCTGAGGCAGGAGAATGGCGGGAACCCGGGAGGCGGAGCTTGCAGTGAGCCGAGATCGCTCCACTGCACTCCAGCCTGGGCAACAGCGTGAGACTCCGTCTCAAAAAAATAAATAAATAAATAAATAAAAATAAAAATAATATATGTTTCAAAAGGGCAAGAAGGGAGGATTTTCAATGTTCTCTCCATCCAAAAATAATACCTGTATGAAGGAATAGAAATGCTAAGTACCTCAATTTGGTCATTACCTAATATATACGTGTGTGAAAATGTCCCAGAATACCTCTTTATTATGGACCTTTATGATGTGAAAATTAACAAAAATGAATACACATTGCTCAAAATCACAGGGAACCACAAAGCTCTGAATAGTCAAAGAAATCCTGAGAAACAACAAGAGTGTGAGGACTCACTATCTCTGATATCAAATGACACTGCAAATCTATAGTTATGCAAAATCCATGGCACTTGCATAAAAACAAAGACCTACAGCCACCACGGGCAAAAAACACAACTGTATCCATAGTCAACTCACTTTTATAAAGCATACCACAAAGACACAATGTAGAAGGCAGACGCCACTCAGTAAATAGCTGTCAGAAAAATGATATCCATATGCAGAAGATAGAAACTGAACCCTTATTTTACATGATGTATGCAAATCAACTCGAAAATGATCTCAGAACAAATCAAAAGACCTTAAGCCATAAAATGCCTTTAATGAAAACACAGGTTGAGGGTGCACTTTGAGACCCTAAATCTGTGTTCCACTTTGAAAGAAGGGCAAAACACACACACACACACACACACACACACACTCACCCACCCCTGAAGGAAAAAACTCATTGTTAGCCCAGTGTGGTGGCTCACACCTATAATCCCAGCACTTTGGGAGGCTCAGGTGGGCAGATCACTTGAGGCCAGGAGTTTGGGACTAGCCTGGCCAACATGGTGAAACCCCATCTCTGCTAAAAAAAAAAAAAAAAAATACAAAAATTAGTCAGGCAGGGTGGTATATGCCTATAATCCCGGCTACTCTGAAGGCTGAGGCAGGAGAACTGCTTGAACCCTAGAGCTGAAGGTTGCAATGAGCTGAGATTGCACTACCACACTCCAGCCCAGGTGACATGGTGAGACTCTGTCTCAAAAAAATAAGTAAATATAAATAATAACAGAAGCTCACTGGGTCCAGTGTGTACTTGCTTGGGTGATGGGTGCGCCAAAATCTCAGAAATCACCACTAAAGAACTTATCTTTGTAACCTGCTGGGAGGAAAGCTGAGTGTTGAAAGAGAAGCTGAGGCAGGGCTTGGAACATGTCCAGGGTCCAGGGTAAATCTCCTCATGGCCTTTGGAATGTGTCCAGACTTGCTGGCTCCTGGCTTCTAGCACTCCCATTATCCCGTGTAGCTGTATGTTTCAAAGAAAATGCTAAACCATCACAGCTGTAGTTTACTCGCTCTTGATACATCACTTCCTTTCAACCCCCACATCCTCACCACCTGTTTCTTTGTTTGATCATCAATAAATAGCGTGGGCTCCCAGAGCTCTCCAGGCCTTCCCAGCCTCCATACTAGGATTGGCCCCCGGGTCCCACTTTCTCTCTTGTCTTTTCTCATTCCTTTGACTCCACTGGACTTCGTCACCTCCACAGCCTGGTGTTGGGTCTGATCACCCCAACATAACCAAAAACCACCTGTTCCCCAAAAACCATTGAAATAAAATTTTACAAAATAAAAATAAAAACAAATGCTGGCAAAGTTGTGGAGAAAAAGGAATGCTTATACACTGCAGGTGGGAGTGTAAATTCATTCCACCATTGTGGAAAACACTGTGGCAATTCCTCAAAGACCTAAAGACAGAGCAATCCCATTACTGGGGATATACCCAAAAGAACATAAATTACAAAGATACATGCACGTGTATGTTCACTGCAACACTATGCACAATAGCAAAGACATGGAATCAACCTAAATGCCCATCAGTGGTAAACTGGAAAAAGACAATGTGGTACATATACACCATGAAATACTATGCAGCTATAAAAATGAACTAGATGTGTCCTTTGCCCCCAGATGCCCACGAGGAAGTCAGGGCCTGGAGGCAGGGAGCCGCAGGGAAGAAGCCGGTCCGGCCCGGGCGAGTCCCCTGTGGGCTGCAAGCGCCCGCCACTTACCGGCGAGGCTGCCTCATCCTCCACCGCCCCGTGGAAGCTGCCGCCACCGCCGCTGCCTCTGCCCTGGCCCTGATGTGACGACGACGAGGACGCCTCTCCCCAGGCCTGGCTCTGATGCCAGCAACTCGGCCCCGCCGCCCTCGCGTCTCTGGCGCCCAGGCTCAGGCACAGCCCCCTCCTAAAGGGGCCGCGGCTCCGGCTGGCTGGAAGCAGCTTTGGGTCGCGCGGCACAGGCCAAGCCTCTGCCCGGGGGTGGATGAAAAGCCCCCGGTGTCTCCTCCTCCCCGGCTCTAGGGCTGCCCTAGAGGTCACGGGAGTGCTCCTTGTGACCCCAACCCCGAGGTCGGCTCCCTTTTCCTGGGGAGCCCTGGAAGCTGCCCCTGCCCTCCTCTGGACCTCAGCTTCGCCATCCGCAAGGGAAGCGTCCTGGCCCGAGCTCGGGGTCCCTCAAGCTCAGCCCCTCAGGATCCAGTCCCCACTGCAGAGGGGCCCAGAGAACTACGGAAAGCTGGGGGCTAGAGGGGCCGTCCCACGGTGGCAGCAGGGCCTCCTGGCCTTGGCGTCCTCATCTGTCCCGTGGGAGCCGCAGGTGCCTCCCTAGGAGCCCAGACACTCGCGGCCCCACCGGCACTGCCATGGTCACCAGGCTCACAGAGGGCTGTGCCTGCCGTGGTCATCACCACTTAGGAGTCTCAGCTTGCTATTTGTCCTTCTAATCCATGTCAAATATTATCTGTATAACATTTTATTGGGCTATTTCCTCATTACCAAGGAAATAGATTCTTTTTTTCATATATGGTCTTTTATCTTATGTTAAGTATATTTTGCTTTCTTATTTGGTAATTGTGTGTTCATTCCTTTCTACTCTGCATGCTAATTTCCTTTGTATTGTGCATAGTGCATATTTTTATTACACCGTGTTTCTTGTCTTTTAAGTCTCCTAGGTTCAATACATTAAAATTTGTCAGACCCTTTTCCTTTATTGATTACTTTTCTTCTTATGTAAAAAAAAAAAAACTGCTGAAACAGGCCACTGTGGGAGTGCTTGTTGTCTCAATTATTCAAGAGGCTGAGACAGTAGGATTGCATGAGGCCAGGAGTTCAAGGCCACAGTGCACTGTGATTGTGCCTGTAACTAGCCACTGCACTCTAGCTTGAGTGACATAAAGAAAAAATCTGGCCCCTCTGTCAGATAAACATTTGCTTGTGAGTCTAAACGTTCTACTTTTATCTTTCATATTTGAATCTATAGTGCCTTTATTATTGTATGGAGAATAGAGGGGAATACAATGCATTTCCAATTAAATACCAATACCAGTTAACTTTGCCCTAGGTTTAAAAGTGCTTAATAGGCTGGGCGTGGTGGTTCACGCCTGTAATCCCAGCACTTTGGGAGGCCGAGATGGGTAGATCACGAGGTCAGGAGATCAAGACCATCCTGGCTAACACGGTGAAACCCCGTCTCTATGAAAAATACAAAAAATTAGCCGGGTGTGGCGGCGGGCGCCTGTAGTCCTGGTTACTTAGAAGGCTGAGGCAGGAGAATGGCGCAAACCTGGGAGCGGAGCTTGCAGTGAGCCGAGTTCGTGCCACTGCACTCCAGCCTGGCCAACAGAGCTAGACTCAGTCTCAAAAAAAAAAAAAAAAAAAAAAAAATGCTTAATATTTCCCCCACTAGTCTACAGTGACGGCTCTATATTTAGTCAGCTTTCAGTATACATGCCAGCTCATTAAAGACTCTTCTTCTTTGTCTTCAACTATTTGCTTGTCTCTGCTAACTCTATGCTCTTCCATGTATCAGTTTGAAAATCCTTGATGTATGGTCCAGGCACAGTGGTTCATGCCTGTAATCTCAGCACTTTGGGAGGCAGAGGCGGGTAGATCACCTGAGGTCAGGAGTTCAAGAACAGCCTGGCCAACATGGCAAAATCCCGTTTCTACCAACAATAAAAAAATTAGCTGAGTGCAGTGGCAGGCACCTGTAATCCTAGCTACTCTGGAGGCTGAGACAAGAGAATCACTTGAACCCAGGAGGTGGAGGTTGCAGTGAGCTGAGATCCTGCCGCTGCATTACAGCCTGTGTGACAACAGCTAGACTGTCAAAAAAAAAAAAAAAAAAAAAAGAAAAAGAAAAAGAAAATCCTTGACTGGGCGCAGTGGCTCAGGCCTGTAATCCCAGCACTTTGGGAGGCCAAGGTGGGCGGATCATGAGGTCAGGAGATCGAGACCATCCTGGCTAACACAGTGAAATCCCGTCTCTACTAAAAATACAAAAAAAATTAGCCGGGCGCCGTGGCAGGTGCCTGTACTCCCAGCTACTCCGGAAGCTAAGCCAGGAGAATGGCGGGAACCCAGGAGGCAGAGCTTGCAGTGAGCCCAGATAGCGCCACTGCACTCCAGCCTAGGGGAAACGACGAGACTCCGTCTCAAAAAAAATAAAAAAAAAAAACCAAAATAAAACAAAACAAAAGAAAAATCCTTGATGTGTGTTAGGTAAGCCCTCACACTGTTGTTCAGAAGACTGACAATTGTTAGATATGCTGTTTTTACAGGTTTAGAAAAGTAGCTTTTGCTGAGTACAAAAAACATTGGGAATTTATGGAAATTTATAAGGATATCATTTATAAGAAGTGGCATCTAGGTGACATTATTTTCTAAGAACATATTCAATCTTTTGATTTATTCCATTCTGCTTTGACATTAGCTAATAGAAATTTTCACATTGTGCTGTTTGCATCAGTAAATACTGATCATTAGTTTTCTTTGCTTCTTGATTAAATCCGGTCTGCAGCAAACCAATTATAAGCTTCTGATTATTCTCTCTTGGTGTAATCCCATGCAATGGGCTTGATTTCTCAATTATCAACTTGTGACAATACATTTAAAATGCCTACCAGGGAAATTAGTTAAATACTCAGTCCCTAGTGTTTTTAAGGGGTCGATCCCTTAGGCACTGCTGTGAGAATGGGACAAAATACACTTTCAGATGGAAACAATATTTCATCCAATACCATATTGTTTGGATAAACTAATTATTAATTATAACTTTCTAAGTCTAGATTTTAGGAAACAAATGGGAAGACCAGAATATTGAAGATCAGTACAAAAGTTCTCGAAAAAATCTAGGGTTGTCCGGACACAGTGGCTCATACCTGTAATCCCAGGACTCTGGGAGGCTGAGGCAGGCGGATGACTTGAGATCAGGAGTTCGAGACCAGCCTGGCCAACATGGTGAAACCCTGTCTCTACTAAAAATACAAAAGTTATCCGGGCATGGTGGTGCACGCCTATAATCCCAGCTACTCAGGAGGCTGAGGCAGGAGAATCACTTGAACCCAGGAGACGCAGGTTACAGTGAGCTGAGATCATGCCACTGCACTCCAGCCTGGGTGACAGAGTGAGACCCTGTCTCAAAAAAAAAATCTGAACTGATTTAAAATCCATAACTCATCTTAGATTCCTCAGAAAACGGTGACAGGGAATATCCCTGCCCAAACTGCTGAGACAGACAGAAGGATGCCTAGAATGACGACCGAACTTTGAATAAAAACTTTGAGCCTTGAGCTCTGTGTGAGCTACTACACAGGTAGGAAATGCAAAATTTAATTGACCAATTGTTCAAGGCTGAGTGTAGGCAATTTTGACAGTATAAAATAGGAGGGAACTCATTCATAGGGGTCCTCATGTGCTTATGAGTTTTATATCCAGAAAGTATTCTAGATTCAAAGTGAAAATCAGAGAAAAAAACCCTGTGTGCATCCAGCAGAGGTAGAGGAAAATATGCCTGGGGAAGGGCAGTTAATTGAAATTATGTCAGTACTATGCTTTTTTTTTTTTTTTTCTGACAGAGTCTCACTCTGTCACAGCAGGCTGGAGCGCAGTGGCACGATCTCAGCTCGCTACAGCCTCTGCCTCCCAGATTCAACCGATTCTCCTCCTTCAGCCTCCCAAGTAGCCGGGATTACAGACATGTGCCACCATGCCTAGCTAATTTTTGTATTTTTAGTAGAGACGAGGTTTCACCATGTTGGCCAGGCTGGTCTCAAATGCCTCACCTCAAGTGATCCACCTGCCTTGGCCTGCCAGAGTGCTGGGATTACAGGCGTGAGCCACTGTGTCCGGAGCATGCTTCTTAACATGATCTGCCTTCAAAATAACCTATCTTACCAAAACATAAGTGACTGGGATCCTACCAGAGCCCAAATGATCTCAGGCAAAGGAAATACCCACTGCCATTCCCCTCTACCCTTTCTGCCTCAATCAAGGTGGGAGGACTAAAAAGCACTTGTGAAAGTCACAGCCCACAAGCACAGGCTCACAAATCATAAGGCCAATTATAGGACTATAGAAAATGCTTATTCCCCACCAACTTTACCAGCACCTTAATAGGGCCCCTAATAATTACAGGGGATTATATCTATAAGAATTGCATGCCTGAGACTATTAAGAATTTTCTAGAGCTATTTCAACAAATTGGATAACCTAGGTAAAATGGACCAATTCTAGAAATACACAACCTACCAAACTGAATAATAAATGAATAAAAATTTGAACAGACCTATAACTAGGAGGGAGATCAATGCAATAATCTAAAGCCTTCCAGCAAATAATTACCTAGGACCAACAAATAGTGAAGCAGCTATGTAGAGGCTACTGTTAAATGTTTTGTAGGTTAAAACATCTTTTAAGGCCGGGCTTGGTGGCTCAGGTCTGTAATCCCAGCACTTTGGGAGGACGAGGCTGGCGAATTACGAGGTCAGGAGATCAAGACCATCCTGGCTAACACCGTGACCCGTCTCTACTAAAAATACAAAAAATTAGCCGGGCATGGTGGCAGGCACCTGTAGTCCCAGCTACTTGGGAGGCTGAGGAAGAAGAATGGCGTGAACCTGGGAGGCGGAGCTTGCAGTGAGCCGGTATTACACCACTGCACTCCAGCCTGGGGAACAGAGGGAGACTCCGTCTCAAAAAAAAAAAAAAGAAAGAAAAAGAAAAAAAAGAAAAATCTGTTAAAAGATAGTCATACCTCAAGTGATTTTGAACTGTAAGTAACTGGATCTCCACATTGCCACAGTGTGGCAGAATAGTGCCAATAAAGCAACAGCAGCAGCTAAAACAAAATCAATCAGCTCTACTAGTTCATGGAAGAGTGAAATCTGAAATTATGTGTGGGTCCATGTTTCAGTTGTATAATTAGTAACCAGGACTGAAAAATTGACCAAGTGAAAAACATGTAACATAAATCAGGATAATGATAATACTTTAAACAATTGATTATTTGTGATGACATAGGAGTTTGATTCTGAGCAAGATTTCTGACTGGCGCATGACAACGTACTGCTTTAGTTCCTTTACATGGCCATGGAGCATACCATGAGAACAGCCCTGTAAGTTCGGGAGAACCCTCCGTAAGCCGTGGTTTCCTCTTTGATAAAGCAAAGACAGTGTAGGAGTCCTCATGCAGGGTGGTAAGATCTAATGAGCACAGGTGAGGCAAGGATTCCACATCGAGCAGGAAAGGCACCGGAGTCCAGACAGTGGCCCTGCCTCATGACCGTGCGCTTGTGCTGTTCTCTGGGTGTGGTGTCAGGAACCCACAGTATCATCACAGTATTATTAGGATGGCTGGGAAACGCCAGTGACACCCATGCACATACAAAACCAAAGCTGAATGCTGGGAGAGCCTGTCTGGCCCCGTCCAGGCCTATCTAAAATCTCCACAATGACAGTCACTCTATTGTGTTACACTACTGTCATACACACTTGCCTGAGAAAACCTTTCATCTCAGCCTTTCTTGTGTTTTGTTTTTGCTGGTGGTGGTGGCAGCTGGGTGGGTGGGTGGGTGGGAATCTCTTTCCCGGGGCAGCGCAGGATCCAGAAACCTGGGTATTACCTGGGGAAGACGTCACATGAGATGGGCTGTCCACCTCATGCCCACCAGCAGCTGACACCGCCACATCCAAATCTGGATGGTTCCTTGAAGTCAGGGAGCTTCCGTTCTAAGACGGGATGAACTGTGACACTCATGGCTCCCAATAGAGTGAACTCCAAGATGTTTACCCTTGTTTTAGTTATCTGTTGCCAAATAAAGTTTGTTGTTTTAAGTCACTAGGTTTTGGGATGGTTCATTACACACATCCCACTACTGGGCATCTACCTGGAGGAAAAGAAGTCATTATATGAAAAAGACACTTGCACACATATGTTTATAGCAGCACAATTCACAATTGCAAAGACGTGGAACCAACATAAGTGCTCATCGATGAACAAGTGGATTAAAAAAGGTGGCATATATACATCATGGAATACTATTCAGCCAGTCAAAGGAATGAAATAATGTGTTTTGCAGCAACTTAAATGGAGCTGGAGGCTGCTATTCTAAGTGGAGTAACACAGGAGTGGAAAACTAAACACCGCTTGTTCTCATTTATACGAAAGAGCTAAACTAGGAGTACACAAAGGCATACAGAGTGGTATAATGGACTTCAGAGACTCAGAATAGGGAGGGCGGGATGTCAGTTAGGGATAAAATACTACACATTAGCTACAATGTACACTATTAGGTACAATGTACACTATTCAAGTGCACTAAAATCTCAGAATTAACTACTCCATAACTCACCTATGTAACTAAAAACCTCTTGGAGCCCAAAAGCTATTGAAATAAAACTCACTTTAGAAATTGCTTTGTGCAGCCGGGCGCGGTGGCTCACGCCTGTAATCCCAGCACTTTGGGAGGCCGAGGCGGGCGGATCACAAGGTCAGGAGATCGAGACCACGGTGAAACCCCGTCTCTACTAAAAATACAAAAAATTAGCCGGGAGAGGTTGCGGGCGCCTGTAGTCCCTGCTACTCGGGAGGCTGAGCCAGGAGAATGGCGGGAACCCGGGAGGCGGAGCTTGCAGTGAGCTGAGATCGCGCCACTGCACTCCACTCCAGCCTGGGCCACAGAGCGAGACTCCGTCTCAAAAAAAAAAGAAATTGCTTTGTGGGGTGCAGCACCTGGTAGATGATCTGAGGGGCTTGAGAGGGTTCTGTGCCTTCATAGGTTGATGAATGCTACATTGTTTCTACCCTTCTTGGAGGTTGTTCCACATTTACTAGCACAGTAAAGGCTATTGAAAGTCCTGCAAAAAACCAAAACCAGGCACATTCTTTTTTTTTTTCTTTGAGAGTCACCCAGGCTGGAGTGCAGTGGCTTGGTCTTAGCTCACCGCAACCTCCGCCTCCCAGTTTCAAGCGATTCTCCTGTCTCAGCCTCCTGAGTAGCTGGGATTACAGGAGCCTGTCACCATGCCCAGCTAATTTTTGTATTTTTAGTAGAGATGGGGTTTCCCCATCTTGCTCAGTCTGGTCTTGAACTCCTGACCTCAAGTGATCTGCCCGCCTTGGCCCCCCAAAGTGCTAGAATTACAGGTGTGAGCCACGGTGGCTGGCCTGAAAGCAAATTCTTGAAAGAAATAAGGGACTGCTGTCTCTAGAGATTGGTCTAAAGATCACACTTTGAATTGCAATATCAAGAATGGAAATTCACATGTACAGTGCAGTTGCAGTCCCCATGTAGCTGCCCTCCTGGTCCTATTCAAAGAGCCCAATCCAGTAAAATGTGTGCTTGGTGGTGGTCAGAAAATCCCAGATGGGGAGAGGCCTAGCTCACCCAAGCAAAGTCAGTAAAGATGTGGACCTCTTTACTTACATCTCCCACTTGAGTGGAAGATGAAGAGGGTCAGGAACTGGAGGGCAACTAAGGACTTTGCCTTAGTTTCCTAATCTGTAAAATGGACACAATTGCAATATCTACTTCCCAAGAGTATTCTCCACATTGAGAAGACCTTGCCTATTGCCTCAGAAACACTAAAGTTGGCTATGGATATTGTTAAGGGATACCATACTGCCTTTTGACTTAAAAAACATGGCACCTGCCTGAATTCTGTACCTCTGAGACCAAAGCTTTTGAGTGTTTGCCTCAAAGGAAGTCACCCTCTGGTGCCTGGGTTCAGCTAGGGCTGCAAGTGCATTGCAGGAGTGTTATCAGGCCCTCAGTGAAGCTTGTAGGGCCCAGTCAGGAAATCACCTACCTCAACATTTCCAAATTCCCCTCCAGTACCTGCCATCTGTTCAGGCCAGCTCTTGTCCCCTTTGACACAATCTAGACCCTTGGTCCCACACATAGGGTTGATCAGAAGTCTGAAGTAGCTGTGAGACTTGTTCCTTTGCCCATTTGCCAAGACATTTTTTTCATGGTTTTGACTTCAATTTGACTGCCAGAGATGCTAACAAGATAACTTTGGGGACCACTGGGCATGGACCCAGGCTGAGTTCAGGGCTCTGGCATACACATGGGGCAGCACCAACCCTTCAGTATGAATTGTGCCTGCATCTGCTTATTCAATCTTATGTGTTCATTTCCAAGTGGCATCTCTGGTCTACAGTATTCAACAGGGGCAGGGATGGTGACTGGTGTTCTTTCATCTGTGCACTCTCTGCTTCTGGCACCCAGGATGGTCACTACAGGTCAGCACCTGGCTCCACACCACTTATGGGCCCACTCCCCAACGACAGCCATGCATCTGTCCTTCAAGTGTTTTGGCACCATGTCCTGCAAGGCCAGTGGGCCCTTCTAGTGGATATGGCCTTTGCCTCCAATTGATGTGGTGACTTTATGGTTTCCTGGTTTGGTCTTAGGCAATGCCATATGAATGATGGATAATCTATTCACATTGAGACTTCCCTTCTTATGCTGCACGTGGGCCCCTCACCTCTGCTTCCTGTTGATGCTGACGTGTGGAGGGTCAACACAGAAAGATCATGCTTTAAGAATGAGGTAATTACATCCATAAAAGATCAAAAGACAACATGGTCAGAAAATGTATTATCCTGTGTTTATACCATTAAATTACATTAGTAAATAAAAACCAAATAATCCTTTGCATTATCCTGCATACCCAAGGTGAGATGTTTATGTGTGATCATCAGCACTGAAGCCAAGTCATGACAATGTCCTGGGACGGCCTCTACCTACTTCTTGCTCAAGAGATCATTGCCTACTCCTGGAAAAAAATCCTTTCATGGAATTTTGAAATCAGCTTCAATTCCTCCAAATTTTGATATATTTCAAAAGTATGTTTGCATCAGATTCATAGACAACTGAAGAAGAATGAACATCAGTACAATATAAAGTTTTCAAATCCATTAACACAGTATATCTTCTTTTTACTAATGTTTTATTAATAGGTTTATAAATATGATTCCATTCTTTTTTTTCTTTTTTCTTTTCTTTTATTTTTTTTTTTTGAGACAGAGTCTCGCTCTGTCACCCAGGCCGGAGTCCAGTGGTGTGATCTCGGCTCACTGCAACTTCCACCTCCCAGGTACAGGCAATTCTCCTGCTTCAGTCCCCTGAGTAGCTGGAACTACAGGCATGTGCCATCACGCCCAGCTGATTTTTGTAATTTTAGTAAAGACAGGGTTTCATCATGTTGCCCAGGCTGGTCTCAAACTCCTGACCCCAAGTGACCCACCCACCTCAGCCTCCCAAAGTGTTGGGATTACAGGCGTGAGCCACCATGCCCAGACAATATAGCTTTTTAGAACAATAATACATAATTAACATCTTCATAATATTGAATTTTTAGCCACAAATGTGATATAACTCTCCATTTATTTAGGTCCACTTATGTATCTTCATACATAAATTTGGAATTTTCACTCAAAAACATTGAACTATCTGCAGTCATTATGACCCCTTAATCTGTCTGTGCTATGAGAAATGTTATCTTTCTAAATATTTCTTTTTCTATTAGTTTCTTCTTGATTTATAAGACCAATTAATCTCTGTACTGATTATGAATTCAGAAAACTTGCTACACACTTAAGATTCTAAAGGTGTGCGGCCGGGCGCGGTGGCTCACACCTGTAATCCCAAGCTTTTTGGGAGGCCGAGGCGGGCGGATCACAAGGTCAGGAGATCGAGATCATCCTGGCTAACATGGTGAAACCCCATCTCTACTGAAAATAGAAAAATTAGCCGGGCGCGGTGGCGGGCGCCTGTAGTCCCAGCTACCCGGGAGGCTGAGGCAGGAGAATGGCGTGAACCCGGGAGGCGGAGCTTGCAGTGAGACGAGATCTTGCCGCTGCACTCCAGCTCCAGCCCGGGCGAAAGAGAGACTCCGTCTCAAAAGTAAAATAAAATTAAATTAAAAATAAAAGAAAATTAGCTGGGCGTGGTGGCGGACGCCTATAATCCCAGCTACTCCGGAGGCTGAGGCAGGAGAATGGCGTGAACTCGGGAGGCGGAGCTTGCAGTGAGCCGAGATAGCGTCACCACACTCCAGCCTGGGGGACAGAGAAAGACTTCGTCTCAAAAAAAAAAAAAAAAAAAAAAAAAAAAAAAAAAAAAAAGAGTCTAAAGGTGTGCATAGATCCTTCGGTCTCTGAGAACACAATAATGTCATCTGTGAAACAATGATAGTTTTGTATCTTCCTTTCCAGTTTTGCTGGGACCCTCAGTATAATGTTAAGGAGAAATTGTAACTGCTAGAACCCATGTATTTTGCCTGCGCTAAAATGAAATGTTGTTTTTTTTTTCTTTTCTTTCTTTCTTTCTTTTTTTTTTTTTTTTGAGACGGAGTCTCGGTCTGTCGCCCAGGCTGGAGTGCAGTGGCGTGAACTCGGCTCACTGCAAGCTCCGCCTCCCGGGTTCACGCCATTCTCCTGCCTCAGCCTCCCGTGTAGCTGGGACTACAGGCGCCCACCACCATGCCCGGCTAATTTTTTGTATTTTTAGTAGAGACAGGGTTTCACCGTGTTAGCCAGGATGGTCTCGATCTCCTGACCTTGTGATCTGCCTGCCTCGGCCTCCCAAAGTGCTGGGATTACAGGCGTGAGCCACCGAGCCCGGCCTAAATGAAATGTTGTTAACACTACACTGTTCAGTATGATATTGATGGTAGGACTCCGGGCAGGTACCTTTTTTAGGTTAAGGCATTTCCTTTCTCAGCCAGTGGAGGTTAAGGCACAAGAATCACATGAACCCACCATGCCCGGCTATTTTTTTTTTGTAGTTTTAATAGAGAGGAGGTTTCACCATGTTGGGCAGCCTAGCCTCAAACTCCTGGTCTCAAGTGATCTGCCTGTCTCGGCCTCCCAAAGTGCTGGGATTACATGCATGAGCCACCGCACATTTTCTTTCTATTACTACTTTGCTGAGTTTCTTTTTGAATCATGTTTACTTTATATGAGTTATTACAAATTACAATGATTAACTTAAGTATTATACAGAAAAAGCCACCAGACACAAAGGAAAAATATGTATATATAATGAATTATGTCTCAGCTTCAACAATTATAATCACTTGACAAATTCTGTTTTTTTATATATAAGCTATCCACTTTTTAAATTTATTATTTTAAGTAAAATCTCACATACTACAAAACTTTACCATAATTTCATAGTATGATTTGCTACCATATAATTCAGATAGATAGATAGATAGATAGATAGATAGATAGATAGATAGATAGATAGGGTGGATAGATATATAGATAGATATAGGTATAGATAAAGACAGAAAACTATCATGCTATTAGCACACCTAATAAATTACTTTTTAAAAGACTTACTACTTCCAGATACCCATTGCATACTCAAATGTTGTGATTTACTCAAGAATCAAATCAAAATCCAGTCATAGTACCCAGGTTTATCTAGTTGTACCTCTTATAATTTTTTTATATTCTGGTAATCAGACATTCTCCTTTATTCATGCCATTTTTTTTTTTGTCTAGGAAACCTGGATTGTTTTGGAGACAGTCTTACACACTACGTTTTGCTTATTGTTTCTTCAAGGTGTCCTTTTACACATTCCTCACGCAGAACTAGAGTGGAGGCAAAAGAGGAGAAAGTCCTACCAGGGAGAATGGGGCTCAGAGACTTCCTATTCTGCAGAGCAGTTAGTAAATTGCTATGAGGTCACATATCAGAACAATCTTTTACAAGCCTGGGGACAGAGAAAAGAAGCAAGCTCAGCAAATCTGTGGCTTCTCGCAGATCCAGCGTTTCTTCCAATAGTGCTCACTTGGATCCGTGAGCCAGGAACTAGCCTTCCCCATGTAGACACATTCATATGTACAAGATTTTTCAGGCTGCCAATTACTGTGAAAACATGAACTAGAATTAGTTAAGTCTCCAAATCACAAGCAGGGACAGGGCACACTAAGCCATGCCTAGCTGGTCCTCACCATCAAGATCCCAGAGGAAGATCTGCCCACCAGAGTGAAGGTCCAGCCTCTTGGATTGTTGAGAAATCCCAATAAATAAAAAAATACTTGCTATGTTTTATAGCAGAGTTTTGACCACAGTGAACTATTGACATTTGAAGCCATATCATCCTGTGTGGTGAGGGGCTGTCCTGTGCACTGAAGGGTAGTGAGCAGCATCCCTGGGCTCCACCCACACGACACGAGTGCATCTCCATCCCCATCGAGACAACCCAAAATAGTTTCAGACAGTGCCAAGGATCCCTGAGAGGAAAACCATCTCCTGTTGAGTGCTACTGTCTCATAGCAATCATCTCGTGCAACTTCTTGCATTGTACATGATACAGATGAGGCTGATATAGATAAGTGACCTGACAACTCTGGATCCCCGGGTCTAAATTTGAGGACATGAGGCTCTTCGGTATCTGGCATAGAAGAGGTGCTAAATCTGTGGAACGCGTCCCTGCCCTCTTTCTTAAGTTGAACACCTGCCACATACCAAGTATTCTGATGGGTACGGGAGACGTGTAGGTATGTAAGAGACATGTAGGTGTGTACCCTCTCTCCCCTCAAGCTGCAACCTGTTCGGTGCATAACACATGCATAAACAAAAGAAGATTCTAAAGGAGAAAGAATCCCAAAAATCTCAATAGAGTATGGCTGGGACAGTAGGAGATTCTCATTAATTCTTGCTGGACACAGGATGGATCTTCCACAAAAGTCACTTGCAGTTCACCAGACTAAATATAAAATGTTACAGGCAGATGGCATGGCAAGAGCAACATCAGAATAAGATACCAGTCAATGTCTTAAAAGAGGACTCATTCGGCACTTACCTGCTGTAAAGAGGCAGACAGCACATGGGAGGGTAGGAGGTGAGAATGTCAAGATCAGTGGTCACCAATGTGTGGGCGCTGAGCAGTGCCATGAGTAAGTCTGGACTTTGTCCATGTGTGTTGGGTGTTTGGGTGTTTTGGGTGTTTTTTTTTGTTTGTTTTGTTTTTTGAGACAGAGTCTTGCTCTGTCGCCCACGCTGGAGTGCCGTGACACACTCTCGGCTCACTGCAAGCTCCGCCTCCCGGGTTCATGCCATTCTCCTGCCTCAGCCTCCCGAGTAGCTGGGTCTGCAGGTGCCCGCCACCAAGCCTGGCTGATTTTTTTTGTATTTTTAGTAGAGACGGGGTTTCACAAGTTAACCAGGATAATCTCGATCTCCTGACCTCATGATCTGGCCGCCTCAGCCTCCCAAAGTGCTGGGATTACAGGCATGAGCCCCCGCACTGGCCTGTGTGGGTGTTTTCTAAGCCATGTCAAAGACACATTGTAGAAAGATGGCACCATGGGCTTGAGTAGAACATAGGTTGAGAAGGGTAAGTCTAGATCTACAGCAATTGTTCAGCCCAGAAACCTTGATCCTTGAGCTGAAGCAGAAGCAATGGCATGAAGACTACCAGGAGTTCTCAGGAGAGGTCCAGCAGGCCGGGGTGAAATTCTTGTAAGGTACATGGAAATCAAGGAAAGCTCAAAGACAGGTGATAGCTGGTCTAGGAGGGCTTTTAAATGCCATGCTGAAAAGTTAGGAGGGGATTCCCCAGGCACTTTCTTCCAGTGTGCTCACTAGGAGCTCTAGATAACTCCAGAGGAGGTCTACCTCTTAAAAAGCCTGGAAGTCCTCCATTCTCTACCCTCCTCCATAAAGTGTGCTCTCCTCTTTAACATGTTACAGGTATTGTGATGATCTTGAAAAATGAATTCTTGTTTTATATTGTTTAATCTATGGTTTGCAAGCATGTGCCACACACACACAAACACACATGCTTGCAAGTAACAAATAAAATTAAGCATCAGAACCATAGATAAGTAGTTTGGTTTATAGCAAATTAGAATGGAGGCTGGGCTTGGTGGTTCACACCTGTAATCCCACCACTCTGGGAGGCTGAAGTGGGTGGATTGTGAGGTCAAGAGATCGAGACCATCCTGGCCAACATGGTGAAACCCTATCTCTACTAAAAATACAAAAATTAGCTGGGCGTGGTGGCACACACCTGTAGTCCCAGCTACTCAGGAGGCTGAGCCAGGAGAATCACTTGAACCTGGGAGACCGAGGTTGCAGTAAGCCGAAATCACACCACTGCGCTCCAGCCTAGTGACAGAGTGAGACTGCGTCTCAAAAGAAAAGAAAAAAGAATAGAGACAGTGGAGAAACCATCTAATGGACGACATCTCCCCAGCTCCAGAGGAATCTGATTGGGGCTGAGGGGCTCTGAGTCCCCACAGGGATACTTACATGAAGGTGAGGGCTGAGCCATCTTACTACTTGTAGATGCCTTTTGAGTATCCTTTCCTAGGGCCAGTTCGGTAGGTAGCATCCTTAGCTAGACTCAAGAAATTCTAAATGAAAAGAAGGCAGGTTGAGTCAAGACATATGAGACCAGACCTAGATGTCCCCACAGGCAGGGAGCATTGTCCAGTGTAGTGGTTGCATACACTGGATGAAAGCTCTGGATCGATTTTATTTCCAACCTGACCATGGAATATGTGCTCAGTAAATCATGGCCCCTGTGATCCTCAGGCTCTTCATCTGTAAAATGGGGATACCAAAGGCAGCTGCCTTCCAGATATTTCTGACGGTTCAGTGAGGGAATAAGAGCACGCTATGGATGAGTGGTAGTGAGGAGTATCATTCAAGGACATGGAAGACAGGGCGAGGAATTTGGGCTCCGCTCAGAAGCAATAGTGCTGGCAATCAAATGCATTCCACTGACAAAGGTGCAGTCCTGCTGTATGTCCAGCCCGGTACCAGGCACTGTGGACTCAAAAGCAAGTAAAATTCAGTCCCTGCCCGGGGGATTCCTCATGGTGTGGGGTAATGGTGCCATATCTGTAAGTAGAGTCCAGAGTTAAGGAGATCGAGGGAGGGATATTAATGGATGATGTTTGAGCTGTTCATGAAGTAGTAGGAATCATCCACGCAGATTAAAGGAGAAAGGGCATTCTAGACAGCTCAGAAGCCATTCTAGCTCAGAAGCCAGGCACCAGTGAATAGTGACCACTCTATGTCCTGAAGTCGATATAAATTACAAGGAGTAGAATGAAGAAGTTGCACTCATTTCTACAAGGATCAGGAACAGGAGCTTGCAATGCCTTGAAAGTTCCCTAAAATGCCCCTTCTCTCTTCCCACTTGCTCTGCTTGGCTGTTGGTGATGGCCAGGTGAGCTCCCTCCTCAGCACAGTGATCCTTGGCTTGGAATCAGGTGTGTGTGTTTTTGGAAAAGTTGTAACAGGAGCCCTCAAGCGTCACCCAGGCTGTCGGGCAGGGCTCACAGGAGGATGCTGCAGAGGAAGGCAGGTCAGTTCTTCTGGGGCTGGGAGCTGCACCAGCCACCAAACTGAGCCTCCAACAAAGCGGGATGATTCAACCTGACCCACCAACTGCATCCTTCACACATTGCCATGGGGAGCACATGAACTCCCCGGGCATACGTTCTGAGTGGACACGACCAAGGCAGAATATTGTGAGGCAGAATGACTCAAATTTGATGTCAGCATCAACTGCAAGTGGGGGCTTGGTTAAAATAACCCTCATAGATTCACAGGCAGCAAATCCACTAGTGTCAATACTGTGAAGACAAACATCCCATCCTTTCCCAATTCTCACGCCTCACCACTCAACCCCACCTTGTGCTCCCCTTACCATCTGCCAGAGCATTTCTCCCCAAAAAGTATCTCACATACGTTCAGCACCTGCCAGACCCTGTAGAGCTAAGCGACCTATGGAGGAAAAATGGTCAAGACCTGGAGAGGGGAAGGGGCGGGAGGCCGGGAGGAGGCCCACCATTTCAATTCACACTCACACTGGGCATCCAGTTGCTTCAGTTCCTGCTGTATCTTGTACATAAACTGCAAGAGTTGGGGGATGGGAGCACAAAATAATACACTCTAGATCTTTAAGCTACTGCGTCATTTTCCTACCTCTAATATCGCCTGGTTAGGGTGGGGAGAACAGTTTCTTCCTAAAATCCTTATGTCCTAAAGCAGCCCAACCACCCCTTCCTACTCATCACTGACAGGCCCTCCTCTGAGGATGGCAGGATTAGGAGGGGCCAGGTGTCTTCCCATCACTCATTCCCACAGGTCTGGCCACCTTACCTTGAACCAGGACGACACCAAGGATATGAGAAGCAGGATCAGGGTCATTATCAGGCAAAAAAAAACTTCCAAGGATCATCCTGCAGCAGCTTTGGATCTTGCTGTGCTGTGAATAGAGTCAAGATCAGTGCGCACAGGCTCAGAAAAGTGCTGGAAAGGTCAAGACCTCTAGGATGGTGGAGGGAGAAAGCTGAATATCTCATCACTGGAGTGGTGAGACAGTGAGAGTGGCCATTGGCATTGAGGAGGGGATACGGGGGTTATGAGCATCCTAACCTTCCTCCACCCACAGTGTGCTTAGAGCACTAAAGTGTACACAGGACCGGCACACCAGGGTGGATCTATCTAGTCCTGCCCCAAGTTTCTCGACTCACCTGGCTCCCCGGACATGGGTAGAGCAATTTCCCCGACTGGTATGAAATCCTCTGCAGCCTCCTTTCTATCATGGCCTGCTTTCCACCATGGCTGCACCTTGTTCTGCTCAGAGCTGCCCACAGCCCTCAGGGTTATTATTATGGGATGTGGATGAAGTCCACATCACGTAATAGGAAATGCCCACCCCGAATAAACCATGCTACATTTCCTTCCTGACTCAGCGAAGTGCCCAGATCTCTAGATGGCTTATCATCAATTCATGTCATAAGGTGATGACACCGACATCTGGGAGAAGATATTTTGCTCCAAGTATTCTCTCCAAATTTTATTTCTAACTTGGTGAGGGCAGTAAGTACCCCAGGAACGTGCCTCGAGGTCCCTAGTCCATTTGTCTCCTAGGCTTCTGGTCACACCAGTTTCTGAAGATCTTGCAGTTTCTCAGAGATAAAACTGTGCTTATTTCAACATAGGAGTCACTCCTATAATTCTTCTCCCTCCTCGTGCCAAGCTGTTCAGGGCCAGGCCCCCTGGGCTGGGACAGGGACGGGCTGCTGGCGGACATAGAAGGCCTTGGGGCCCTGCTGAGTGGGCTGCCTCATAGTGGTGTTTGGTGTCCTTTACTGCAAGAGGAGGCTGTGCCCTCCACCTCTCAGGGTGGCTCTGATCTGGGGATCAGATGCCAGCACTGAGTAGCTGGAGTTAGGACCCAGCTGGCACTTCATGCCACCACTGTGGGAAGGCAAATCACACAGGCATGACCATGTGTGTGCACCACAGCACCAACCCCGTGTGCACAGCTGGACTGTGGCAAAGTGACTGGAGATGTCACCAGCGCCGCCAGTGATAGCCCGGCCCCCGTTTAGGGAGTCTTCTGCCTAAGGGCCTGGCTTAGCTGCTGTGATGCTTCCTGTAACCTGGATCAGGGCACCCGCACTGCATGGCACCTCTGCTGCGTGTCTGAATGTGTCACTCTGGGTGCTGGATAGTATCCCATCCTGTGAACGCCGCAGTTCACTCCAATAGCCGATAGTTCATTTTTCAAAAGTGGCTGACACTCGCACATGCACTTTTCAGTCCTGACTCACTGCAGTGCCGGGTACAGAACAGGAAGCAAACCCTTGCTGACCCCAAACCACCTGCTGCCCGATGCTCGCCCCACACTCATGGATGTGACTGTGCCAGCAGGGGCCTGCCCCTGGCGGACTGTGGGAGGAAATGGAAATGCTTCCATTTGAGTTGCTTGTTCCCGCAGCAGCCCAGGCTGTGCTGCCTGACTCAGAGCTGAGGGGTCCAGAGCAGCCCCTGCCGGGTGCTGGGCTGCCTGTTATGGCCCACAGTCTTCTCCCTGCATGGCTCTCTTCAGTAGGTGTTGTCACTGCCCTTGTCCTACCAGGGACAATGAGGTCTCAGTGAGTAGCAAACAGAACCCAACTCCTCATATAACTCGGGGAAATTGACCCCCCTGAGCATCCCCTTACCCTGACCCAAGCCTCCCCTCCAGCTTCCACCTCTCCCCAGGAGCCCTGAGATCTGCATTGCCTCGAACACAGACCTGAGATCCAGGCTGGGTGGGTTTTCCTTCAGGCAGATCATGCAGAAAGAGCTTGCAGTCAGATGACCATGGATGCCTGCTGCCATCCCTTCTTCACCACGGTGGGCTTTGGGACCTGAAAACAAACTGTCCACATTCTACCAGGCCAGGGAGGCCACCGGCCTCATGATACTCATTCACACTCCTTCTAGCTGCCCCGGACAGCGCTCCCTGTGCCCCGCCCAGGCTGGAGGCAGAGCTGTCTGGACACAGATATGTTTGCCCAGGAAGGCTCAGGGCAGTGCCAGGGAGGGGTCCATGCATGGCAGTAGGTGGTGGAGGGGAAAGGTGGCAGCTCAGCCAGTGGCGGGTCCCCCCATGCGGGGCACCATAGCATGCACAGCTGGACAGGCACGTAGACAGCGGCGCAGCACAGTGGCTTTCAGACACCACTGAGCTCAGGAGCCTTGACTTCTCCCCACTAGCCAGACGCTCAGCCCAGGAGGCAGGGAGCCCAGGAGCCCCAAACTTCAGTGAGCGAGCTTCTGCCTGGGGGCTTCCAGAGTCCCACACCATTCAGAGCAGCAGCCGCACCACCCTGACACCCTCTGTTCCCAGGAGGAGAGGCCTCCCAGGGCTGGTCGCAGGGTCGCATGCCACAGCACAGGGGCGTGGTTATTGGTTATTGCACCTCACAGTCACTGAGGGCTGATCCAATGGAAGATGAGCCTACATTCCCACACCTTCCCACATTGGTGTGGCCTCTGTAGGCTGTTCCTACGCCCCCGCTACGTGTCCCGGCCATGAAGCCCCTTGGACTGCTCAGGAGGGACTGGGCACACCTAGGGGGCACTGTCTGTGCAGGAGAACACGTGGCAAGAAAAGGAACACACTGGAAAAAAGAAAGAACACTACCCTCAAAGCTTGTTTATTACAGAGGAGAAGTCACTGTGAAACATACATGCTAAAGAGGCAATCTAATAATTACCAGGTCTCACCAAGAAAAGCCCAGATAGCCGGGCATGGTGGCTTATGCCTGTAATCCCAGTGCTTTGGGAGGCCAAGGTGGGCAGATCACTTGAGGCCAGGAGTTCAAGACCAGCATGGCCAACATGGTGAAACCCTGTCTCTACTAAAAATCCAAAAATTAGCAGGGCGTGGTGGCCTGTGCTGGTAATCCTAGCTATTTGGGAGGCTGAGGCAGGAGAATTGCTTGAACCTGGGAAGTAGAAGTTGCAGTGAGCTGAGATCGCACCATTGCACTCCAGCCTGAGCAACAGAGAGAGACTCCATAAAATTAAAAAAAAAAAAAAAAAAAATTCCCTCCAGGGCAAGGTGGGGGGCCTTGTAACAGGAAAGCTTTGCTGCAGAAGCTCACTTCCTTTTTATCCCTGCAAGCCTGGGCCTCATCCTACGTGGGTGAGCTTCCAAACCTCCTCACAGGAACTAGCCTGCACATTGATCACAGGTGAGTGGTCACAGTGACATGCATAGGTCTTGGCAGCCAATCGAAATGCTCATGAGTTGAATTAACAAAAGAAACTGCTTACGCTATCACGGAACATGAAGGAAAATACCACAGCTGTTCGGAACAACTGTGCCCACTGACCCCTAGTTAGGAGTGTGTGCCCCGAGCCAGCACAAGTCTGGTCTCCAGCCCCAGGACAGTCTTGCAGCACTGGGTGACCTCAGGCTGGTTACTCATCTGTAAAATGGGGCAAGCACTGAGGGAATATGATCATATCAAATCCAAGCACAGGGCAAGAATGCAAGACAGAATCTAAGAAAATACTAATAACCATGACTAGAAGCAGAGACAAATAATCCTGAGTATCTCTAGATGACTTTTTTTTTTTTTTTTTTTGAGACAGAGTCTCGCTCTGTTGCCCAGGTTGGAGTGTGGTGGCGTGATCTTGGCTCACTGCAACCTCTGCCTCCTGGGTTCAAGCAATTCTCCTGCCTCAGCCTCCTAAGTAGCTGGGATTACAGGTGCACACCACCATGCCTGACTAATTTTTGTATTTTCAGTAGAGAGGGGGGTTTCACCATGTTGACCTGGCTGGTCTCGAACTCCTGACCTCAAGTGATCTGCCCTCCTCAGCTTCCCAAAGTGCTGGGATTACAAGCATGAGCCACTGCGCCCAGCCTACTAGATGATTTGGCAATGGAAGATTTTCTACAATTATTTTGCTCTCTGATTTTATAGAAGAGCCATGGACTATGCAATTTGTAATAATTCTCAATAGGTGAATTGGGTCAGCCACAGCAGCACACTGGAGCTCCCAGTACAGCAGAGATTCACAATTCCAAAAACCTTGACATTTATAAAAATAAACCTGCCAACCTGGGCTCATGCCTGTAATCCTAGGGCATTAGGAGGCCAAGGCGGACAGATCATTTGAGGACAGGAGTTTGAGACCAGCCTGGCCAACATGGTGAAACCCTGTCTCTACTAAAAATACAAAAATGAGCAGGAGGTGGTGGCACGTGCCTGTAATCCCAGCTACTCAGGAGGCTTAGGCACAACAAAAATTGCTTGAACCTGGCAGGTGGGGGTTGCAGCGAGCCAACATCGTGCCATTGTACTCCAGCCTGGGTGACAGAGCGAGACTCTATATTTAAAGAAAAAAAAAAAAAAAAACTGGTGAAAACCACCTATGCAGTTGATGGAGCTGCAGCCAGAGAATAAACAAACAAAAGCTTCCTTTGGTGGGGGAGCACTGGTACCAATAAAGAGGTCTTCTGGGCTGGAACACCGTGGTGCCAGAGCTGATGCTCTTTCTGGCTCGAGCTCCTGGCCTCCTGCAGGACCAGCACCAACTGACTCTTGGGGACTGAACTGCGGCCACATTTTGGATTGGGCTGCACCTAGAGCAGCCCTTGTGCATGTGACCAAGAGTCATGCAAGAAACATCTACAGGAAAACAGTTCATGATAGCAAAACCCTGGAAAGGTCCACTGTCCTTCCTCAGGAGAATGGACACATTATGATTCTATTGGTAATGGAAAAAGACCTTAAGCTGAACGAAGGAGTATGGAGCAGATTATGCAGGGTCACCTGTTTATAAAGCTCAGATGTAGCAAAAAACAATACGGTTCTCAGGAAAACACACATAGGGGTCAAGCCATTTGCAAGAATTAAGGGAGTGATTAACACAAACTCCAGAGAGCAGTGGTGGGAATAGGTCGGGAAAGGGGCTGGGCCATCGTGACTGTGAGTAACACAAGAGCACTTTGCAGAGCTGCTGCTGGGCATCAAATATGTTAATTACATAAACAAGCTCTCAACTTGGCCCCTAAGTCTACTAGAGTCTAAGTTCAAAAGCAAAACCCTTAATTAGTCTCACACAAATTCTTTCTTCTTCTTTTTTTAGAAGCATACTATAATAGTTAATTTAATTATGAGTCCTTGCATAAAACCAAGCATGGGCTTTGATTCTGTGAGCCCAAATTCACATATTGAAGAGAACAAAAGAAAATTGTGATCCGTGTACATGGATGAAAACTAAAGGCTCAGGGTTAATCTCATTGTAGTTTTAAAATTTCTTCAGCCTACACAGCTCAGTAATCACAGATCTTTTAGGTCCTTTTGGATGTCCCACAGGGTATCTGCACTTTTCTTGAGCTGAGCAAACTCATCATCTTTTGGCTTCTGATTGATAATGCTGGTTAATTCCCGAGTATTGAGGATACATGGAAGGCTCTGGAAGACTTCATTCTCAATGCCCTTCATCCCCTTCATCATTGTTCGTTCTGGATGAATCCTGGATAGATTTTTCAACATAGATTCAACGAGATCAGCTACACTTAATCTAGTAGCCCAGTTGGTATATCCTTTTGGCTTGTTGACCTCATAGGCACTTTCAACCACCGTCTTATGCAATTTCCTTCCAAGTTTCATGATCATTGTTGGTTCCCATTTCTGGATTCAATTTCTGGAGAGAAACACCTGCCATGTTCACACACACTACTCCGAACAACAACGCTTGAATTACCATGTTCTCCCAAAAATCCATACATGGCAGCTACTGAGATGAATGCCAAGTTTTTCAGCCACAAGGTAGCAAAATCTAGCAGAATCCAAATTATACCCACTTCCAATCACAAGGTGCTTGGGTAATCCACTTAGTTTCTAGGTAACATATGTAAGAATGACCACTGGGTTAGAAACCACAATTATGATGCAATTAGAACTGTACTTGATGTTCTGAGAAACAACAGATTTGAAGGCATTAACATTTCTCTGCACCAGATTGAGACGACTCTCCCCCGCTTGCTGATGAACTTCCTGCAGTTACCGCTACAATCTTATAATTGGCAGTCATAGAATAGAATAATCTTTATCTGCCATAATTTTAGGTGTCTGAGGAAATATGCTCCCATCTGCAGATCGATCCATCATGTCTCCTTTCAGTTTATATTCCAAAAAATCCACAACAGCAAGTTCACCAACCAAAGACTTTCCCAGATGCTGATAGCACACACCACACCCATTTGTCCAACACTTGTTGTCTGGGACAGTTGCCTCTTTCACAACTGGTGCAATGAGTTTTTCCTTAAGAGCTGCCATTGTGCACAGGAGATGGCTCTGAAGACTGTTGTAATAGTTATGTGGAGAAGACAATGTCGGCTGCATCAAAATCTTGCTAATCTCATCCCTAGCTGGCATGGCAGCCTGTGGTTGAAGCCATAAACAGAGGCCATGTCTGCATTAACAAAAAGCAAAATGCATCCTAGTATCTAGGACTAAATGCTCACTAAGCTTGAAACTTAGGGTGTTGCCACAACTGGAGATTTTATGATCTGTGTTGATGTTTATACAAAGAGAAAAGGCGGATACTCCAGGAGAAGCCAAGGATGGTACAAAGGATCAGGAGCCCTGTGTGTACCACCGTGCACGGCTCTCCAAGATGCATCTGTGAAAAGGACAAGGTTCAGAACTGCACATTCAGGATAGCGGCATTAATGCTGGGAAAATAATTCTCACCCACAAGCCACATGGTTCTATAAGGTTGTCTAAGTCCAAAGAGATAGATAGAAATAAATTTGGAGAAGGAAGCTGATACATACAATACAGTGGTTGCCACTGGAGAAGAGAATATGGTTTTGGAAATGAGAAAAGGGGAATGGGGAAATTGAACACTGAACACTACCAAATAAAATGCATTAGTTGGCCGGGCATAGTGTCTCATGCCTATAATCCCAACACTTTGGGAGGCCAAGGTGGGCAGATCACTTGAGGTCAGGAGTTGGAGACCAGCCTGGTCAACATGGCAAAAACCTGTCTCTACAAAAATAAAATAAAATAAAATAAGCCAGGCATGGTGCCACACACCTGTAATCCCAGCTATTCAGGAGATTGAGGCAGGAGAGTCACTTGAACCCCGGAGGCAGAGCTTGCAGTGAGCCGAGATCATGCCACTGCACTCCAGCCTGGGCGACAGAGTGAGACTCCGTCTCAAAAATAAATAAATAAATAAATAAAATGCATTTGTGTCACATTGATATAATTAAGAAAAGGCAGGGTTCTGACACCTTCCTGAATTGCACATCATTCTCAACAAATTCACAACAGAACATGAGGGTCTTTAGTGTGTGTACGTAAAAATGAATAAGTCCATTTTACTTACACGAAAGTTATTTTCTAAAACTAAGAAGGCATCTCAGGTGAAATCAAGGCCCCGACCTTTGGTTCCGTCAAAGTCAGGGCTTGCGTAACAGACAACAGCACAGCAGGCGACCTCTGCAGGGGTCGAACCATGTCCAGGGAGACAAGCAGGACGGGTGAGCATTGGCCCATCTCAGCACTGCTCTGAGACGTCAGACTCCTCATGGGATTCACTTATATCTAGAGTTCATTCATCATGAAGAGTTTTGCATTTTTAAATTGCTGAAATGCTGAGACATCTGCAGAGGCCTCCCTCACCTAGCTGAGGGACTGACAGTAATTCTCAAAAGGAGGTGGGCTTGCATGCCTGGACAGAGGTCCTCACTGTAAGCTGTTACACACGGACCAGGTGAATGGCTTCTGGTCACCAAGGGCAGCTGTGTCACCTGGACGTGAGGGCAGACCTCAGGTGAGAGCATCAGCAGAACAGTGCTGTCTTACTTCCTGCGGTTCTCTGTTGCAACCACAGGAATTGGTGGGGATGCTTCTGGCTTCAATGCTTGTGTTTCTTGCTCATTGGCTGAGCTGGTCTGTGATAACAAGGAAAGATATAGGGGGATGAAGACATATTCCACAGGATTCAGACTCTCCTTACAAGTTCTTTACTCAAAAAGTGCACTCTGCCTGGCCTGAGGTTCCCATGGTTCTTACTCCTGGATCCTATCACCCCTTGTGTCTCTACACAGACCCCCACTCCACTCCCAGCTGGCCTCTGGCCAGAGCACCCCTGCCCTTGGCATCCAAGGCTGGAGTGGTGACCGCATGGAGAGGTGGAGTCCGACAAGTCGCAGTGATCACCAACGGCAAGTGGTCACCTGGCTTCACCTGCAATGCACAGCCCTGACCACACACCCTCTGGCATGTGAGTTTATCCACAACGGAACAAAGCTGAGGTGAGACAATTTCACCCCACAGCTTCCTCATGTGGCATCCTGCAGTATGCTAGTATTATTAACACTGGAAGTTCTTTTGAAGATTTTGAGTTTTGTCATGAAATTTTTCCAAACTAGTTTAGAACATGTTTCCAAACATGAACTTAGGTTCATGATATAGATTTTTTTAATTGTATCTAATTTAAGTCACATTTCAATTCAAATCTAAATCTAAAACTGATAGACCTTGGCTGGGCATGATAGCTGATGCCTGTAATCCCAGCATTTTGGGAGGCTGAGGTGGGTGGATCACCTGAGGTCAGGAGTTCGAGACTAGCCTGGCCAACATGCATCTCCACCAAAAATACAAAAATTAGCCAGGCATGGTGGCACATGCCTGTAATTCCAGCTACTTGGGTGGCTGAGGCATAAGAATCTCTGTGAACCCAGGACGCAGAGGTTGCAGTGAGCCGAGATCCCACCACTGCACTCCAGCCTGGGTGACGGAGCGAGACTCAGCCTCAAAAAAATAAAGGCTGGGCACGGTGGCTCACGCCTGTAATCCCAGCACTTTGGGAGGCCAAGGTGGGTGGATCACCTGACGTCAGGAGTTCAAGACCAAGCTGGCCAACATGGTAAAACCCCATCTCTACTAAAAATACAAAAATTAGCCAGGAGTGGTGGCAGGTACCTATAATCCCAGCTACTCAGGAGGCTGAGCCAGGAGAATCACTTGAATCCAGGAGGCAGAGGTTGCAGTGAGCCGAGATCACGCCACTGTACTCCAGCCAGGGCAACAAGAGTGAAACTCCGTCTCAAATAATAATAATAATAATAATAATAATAATAATAATAATAATAAAATAAAACTAATAGACCTGGTAATTTCAGGTAATTAGTACCTTTATTTGTTTTCGTTTTTGTTTTTTTGAGACAGAGTCTTACTCTGTCACCCAGGCTAGAGTGCAGTAGTGTGATCTCGGCTCACTGCAAACTGCGCCTCCCAGGTTCAAGGGATTCTCATGCCTCAGCCTCTCAAGTAGCTGGGATTACAGGTGCCTGCCACCACACCCGGCTAATGTTTTGTATTTTTAGTAGAGACAGGGTTTCGCCATGTTGGCCAGGCTGGGCTCAAACTCCTGACCTCAGGTCATCCATCTGCCTTGACTTCCCAAAGTGCTGGGATTACAGGCATGAGCCACCATGCCTGGCCCTGTATTTTAATTTTGAAATGAAGTAACATATTTGATCTAAAAAGATCTTAAAAACTAGGTTGTTTTCCTTGTGTGTTTGTTTTTTGTTTTTGTTTTTGTTTTGAGACAGAGTTTTGCTCTTGTCACCCAGGCTGGAGTGCAGTGGCACGATCTCAGCTCACTGCAACCTCTGCCTCCCAGGTTCAGGTGCTTCTCATGCCTCAATCTCCTGAGTAGCTGGGATTACAGGCAGGAGCCACCACACCCGGCTATTAAATAGGGTGTTTTTATTCAGTTAAAAGATGCTGTTTACCACGGGCATGGTGGCTCATGCCTGTAATCCCGGCACTTCGGGTGGCTGAGGCTGGTGGATCACCTGAGGTCAGGAGTTTGAGACCAGCCTGGCCAACATGGTGAAACCCCGTCTCTACTAAAAATATCAAAATTAGCTGGGCATGGGGGCAGGTGCCTGTAATTCCAGGTACTCAGGAGGTTGAGTCAGGAGAATCATTTGAACCCGGGAGGCCAAGGTTACCATGAGCCGAGATCGTGCCACTACACTCCAGCCTGGGAGACAGAGTGAGACTTTGTCTCAAAAAAGAATTAAAATACAGTCATGCATAATGTAATAATCAGAATACACTCTGAAAAATGTGTCCTTGTGCTAGCACCCTCGAGTATACTTACACAAGCCTGGACAGCACAGCCGGCTGCAAACCCGGGCTATAAGGTACAGTCTATTGCTTCAGGGCTACAAGCTTGTGCAACATGGTATTGTGCTGCATACCACAGGCAGCTGTAACACAGTGGTGAGAACTTTGGGGTCTAAACATAGAAAAAGTACAGCAATAATACTGTATCGGCTGGGCGTGGTGGCTCACATCTGTAATCCTAGCACTTTGGGAGACCAAGGCGGGCGTATCACGAGGTCAGAAGATCAAGACCATTCTGGCTAACACGGTGAAACCCCAACTCTACTAAAAATACGAAAAACTAGCCAGGTGTGTTGGCACACACCCGTAATCCCAGCTACTTGGGAGGCTGAGGCAGGAGAATTGCTTGAACCCGGGAGGTGGAGGTTACAGTGAGCCGAGATCGTGCCGTTGCATGCCAGCCTGGGCAACAGAGCAAGACTCCATCTCAATAAATGAATGAATAGATAAATAAATAAACTGTATTATAATTGTGTGGGACCCCTGCTGTATATGCAGTCTGTCCTTGACTGAAACATTCTTATGCAGTACGTGACTGAATTTCAAAAAGAAACTAAACTTCCAAGATTCAAGAATGAGGCCGGGCGTGGTGGCTCACGCCTGTAATCCCAGCACTTTGGGAGGCCGAGGTGGGCGGATCACAAGGTCAGGAGATCGAGACCATGGTGAAACCCCGTCTCTACTAAAAATAGAAAAAATTAGCCGGGCGCAGGGGCGGGCGCCTGTAGTCCCAGCTACTCGGGAGGCTGAGGCAGGAGAATGGCGTGAACCCAGGAGGCGGAGCTTGCAGTGAGCCAAGATGGCGCCACTGCACTCCAGCCTGGGCGACAGAGCGAGACTCCGTCTCAAAAAAAAAAAAAAAAAAAAAAAAAAAAAAGATTCAAGAATGAAAAAATTGCCCAGGTGCGGTGGCTCATGCCTGTAATCCCAGCACTTTGGGAGGCCAAGGCGGGCGGATCGTGAGGTCAGGAGATCGAGACCATCCTGACTAACATGGTGAAACCCCAACTCTATTAAAAATACAAAAAATTAGCTGGGAAATTGTAAATAAAAAATTTTTTTTTTAGATGGAATTTTGCTTTTTTCACCCAGGTTGGAGGGTAGTGGCGTGATCTTGGCTCACTGCAACCTCTGCCTCCCGGGTTCAAGCGATTCTCCTGCCTCAGCCTCCTGAGTAGCTGGGATTACAGGCACCCGCCACCACACCTGGCTAAGTTTTATATTTTTGGTAGATATGGGGTTTCACCATGTTGGCCAGGCTGGTCTTGAACTCCTGACCTGAGGTGATTCGCCCACCTCGGCCTCCCAAAGTGCTGGGATTACAGGCATGAGCCACTGCGCCCAGCGAGATATTTTTAATTACTTTTTTTTTTTTTTTTTGAGTCTCTGTCACCCAGGCTGGGTGCAGTGGCACGATCTTGGCTTACGGCAACCTCTGCCTCCTGGGTTCAAGCAATTCTCCTGCCTTAGTCTCCTGAGTAGCTGGGATTATAGGCCTGTGCCACCACACCCAGCTATTTTTTTTGTAGAGACAGTTTTTCCATATTGGTCAAGCTGGTCTCAAATTCCTGACCTCAAGTGATCCACCCTCCTCAGCCTCCCAAAGTGCTGGGATTACAGGCATGAGCCACCGTGCCTGGCCTTAATTACTTTCTCATTTTCAGCATCAGTTTCTTGTTTTCCAACAGCTCTGCTCTTTCTTGTGCATATTTATCTTTTCTTGTATCTACTGCCTCCTCCATCTTACTATGCCTGCGAAGGTGAATGAGATAAACAGTTTTAGGGGCTCATAACTTCACTAATATTCATATCTATGGCGTGGGCATAAGCTATTATTTTCTGCACTGAGGAGCACATGAAAACCTACTGCTCTCGTTTTGACGTTTCTAATTTATCTTTTAACATCAAGATTTCTCTCTTCACAACCAGCTGCCGACTTTCTGAATCATGCACCTCCTTCAGGTTTTTCACTGCTAGCACACGGGAGGCCTCATGTCTGACCAATTCCTCTTCACAAAATAAGATGTTCATCTCAAGCTTGCATTTTATTTTGGAAATCTCTTGCGGATGCTCTAAAGGGGCACCTGGTCCCTGGCCTCCTTGCTTCACCTGCAGAGGAAGGTTCACATAAAGTGATGAATGTGTGTGTCTTCGAGGCTCACACTGTCCTTTCATCCCGGCAAGTGCTGACACCTTCCCAAGGACCATTTGCATGCCGGACTACCCCGAATGATGTTGCTGACCTGCAAAATGTGATCCAAACTCTAGGGGCTGCCTTGCAGGGAGATGTGTCCAGATCTTCCTGGGACCCCAGAAGCTTTGCCCCCCCTCTGTTCATTCATCCATGCAACATTCTTTTGAGGGCTGACTCTGTGCCCAGCCCTCTTCTGGTGACTGAGGTGACATTGGGGCGTCTGCTCTCATGGGTGGGGGTACTGACAGCCAACCAGTAAAGGAGCAGATGAGACACAAGCACAGGCTGGGTCATAAGGAATGGAGAGCATGCCTGGTGGTTATGGACAGCATCTAGGAGGTGGTGACCTATTAAGTGAGTATCAGGCCAGGGGCAAAGAACAAGGCCTGGGTGAGGGGGTGAGGTGGGAATGCACTGCAGGTGCTCATGGCACAGAGAGAGGCCAGCGTGTCTGGGGTGGTGGTGGGGAAGGTGCGGGAGAGGTGCTTCCAGGCTGCTGGAGAGCTGTGGAGTGACGGGGGCCCTGGCTGTGAAAGTGATGTGTTCTGACTTCAGCCTGCCAAGCTCACCCTGATTGCCATGTGGAGAGGAGACTCAAGGGCTGAGAAAGGGGCAGGGAGGCGCAGGTACCAGCATGCTGAGGTCCAGCCAAGCTGAGCTGCTGGTGGTTGGATCAGGCAGGAGCAAAGACGATGGAGAGGAACAGATATCTCAGGTACATATGCTAGAGGAAGAGTTGACAGATTACTGAGGCAGGAGGGAGAGGGGAGACCCATCACACCCGCCTCACATAGGAGGAGACCCAGGCTGCACTGCACTGCCAGGAGACTGGTCCACTGACCCAGGCCACGCTAAGCTGCCAGGAGACCCATCCACCGACCCAGGCCACACGACACTGCCAGGAGGCTGGTCCACCGACCCAGGCCACGCTACACTGCCAGGAGACCCATCCACTGACCCAGGCCGAGCTACGCTGCCAGGAGACCTGCCCACTGAGCTCTTGCCCAGGCTCAGCCACTGTGGCCTTCTGTGCTCAGTCCCTCCTTGGCCTCCATGGCACCCTTTGGTCCCACCAACTGGCCCTGACGATGGCCAGCCTGTCTTTTCTCTGGTCAGCAGCAGGTCATGGGTTTTAAGGAGCTTTTCTAAAACTGAACTGCACTGAATTTAGAAAACCAGGGTATGAAGAAGGATATGAATTGATTGGACTGAACCAGGATAGGAGTTGATTAGATGTTAGTTTACTAGGACTTATTGTGAACTGCCTGAAATTTTTATGTAGAAAAAAAAAAAAATTGGTGATATAATTTCAAATCTCATGTGAAATTGTAATCCCCAGTGTGGGAGGAGGGACCTTGTAGGAGATGACTGGATTATGGGAGATCTCCCCCTTGCTGTGTTTGTGACAGTGAGTGGGTTCTCATGAGATCTGGTTGTTTGAAGGTGTGTAGCATCTCCCTGCTCTCTCTCTTCTCCTGCTCTGGCCACCTAACATGTGCCTGTGTCCCTTTCCACCATGATTGTAAGTTTCCCGAGGCCTCCCGAGAAGCAGAAGCCTGGATAGCCTGCAGAACTGTGAGCCAATTAAGCCTCTTTTCTTTATACATTATCCAGTCTCAGGTAATTCTTTTTTGTTTGTTTGTTTTTTGAGACAGAATCTCACCCTGTCACCCAGGTGGGAGTGCAATGGTGGAATCTCGGCTTACTGCAACCTCTGCCTTCCAGGTTCAAGCAATTTTCCTGCCTCAGCCTCCCGAGTAGCTGAGATTACAGGTGCCCGCCACCATGCCCAGCTAATTTTTGATACTTTTAGTAGAGATGGAGTTTCACCATGTTGGTCAGGCTGGTCTTGACCTCCTGACCTTAGGTGATCCACTTGTCTCAGCCTCCCAAAGTGCTGGGATTACAGCCATGAGCCACCACACCTGGCGTCAGGTAATTAGGTAATTCCTTTTTTTTTTTTTTTTTGAGATGGAGTCTCACTCTGTCACCCAGGCTGGAGTGCAATGTTGCGACTTTGGCTCACTGAAACCTCCACCTCCCGGGTTGCAGCAATTCTCCTGCCTCAGCCTCCTGAGTAGGTGGGATTACAGGTGTGTACCATCATGCCCGGCTAAGGTAAATCTTCATAGCTGGGGGAGAATGGATTAATCCCCTTGACTTTCAAACATGAAAGCAGTCAAGAAGGCAGGGGCCTGCCCCACCTCTCCACATCCCTGTCTTGTCTGGAACTGCCTTGGATAATGCCCCGCTGGGACCAGCACATTACACAAGGTGATGCCCACGTGATGGCATCAGCAAGGATGAGCTTTCTGTCTCAGTTAAGAGTAAAGACCCTGGCCGGGCGTTGTCTTACTCTCTTTACTCTTAACCGTAACTCTCAGTTAAGAGTAAAGACCCTGGCCCGGAGGCTCACGCCTGTAATCCCAGCACTTTGGGAGGCCAAGGCGGAAGGATCATAAGGTCAGGAGATCGAAACCATCCTGGCTAACATGGTGAAACACTGTCTCTACTAAAAATACAAAAAATTAGCTGGGCGTGGTGGGTGCCTATAGTCCCAGCTACTTGGGAGGCTGAGGCAGGAGAATGACGTGAACACAGGAGGTGGAGCTTGCAGTGAGTCGAGATTGCACCACTGCACTCCAGCCTGGGTGACAGAGTGAGACTCCATCTCAAAAAAAAAAAAAAAAAAAAAAAAAGGAGTAAAAACCCTAACCCAGACCCACTTCGAGGGCCTCACTTCCTTCTTGCTCAGTCTGCACTGTGCTCATGAACTTTGCATTGCTTTGAGGCCTCAGCAACAGGGTCCTTGAGCTGAGCTTCCAGATGCAAAAGGAAGATGCGCTTTTCATTAACACAAAGGAAGCACAGCCTCACCAATTAGATCTTCACCCAAAGGACCTCTAAGAGAACAAGACCTTGAAAGACCTTTGTATTTTTCCATCCTTCATCAAATCTTATCACAAATTAAAGTTTCCGAAATACACTTCAGGGCTCAGCTGAAATGGTCCGTTAGTAATAAAGCAAGTTCAAATTTTAATTTAATTTGATACTTGAGATTAGATTTCAAGAAAGGAGACTGATTTGTGAAAACAAGTACTTCTGATATCTGCAAAACACTGATTCACTTTTTAAATGCACGATTTCAAATGCACACAGAAGAGAGGGTAATGAACCCCGTGTGCCTGGCACCCAGCTTTGACAGTGAGCAACTCAGCTGAGCCTGCTTCACCTCTGCCTACACCCAAACCATTAGAGAGCAAATCCCAGGCAATGTATCATTGCATCCATATGTGGAACGGTAATCCTTAGTTAGGGGTTTCGTTAACTCAAGTGGCAACTGGCTACAACAATAAATATATTTGGGTTCCAAAATAAACCGTCTAAGAAAACAAATAGGTATTCTGTGGCTAAAGGGCAAAAAGCCCTGAACCTGAAAGGAACATGAGCATATGCTTCCAGGCCTTCTCATTCGTGGAGTTCATTAAGTAAATTTTAATATAATTTTTTTGAGACAGAGTCTACTTCTGTCGCCCAGGCTGGAGTACAGTGGTGCGATCTCAGCTCACTGCGACCTCCACCTCCCAGGCTTAAGTGATCCTCCCACCTCAAACTCCTGAGTCTCTTTCTTTTTTCTTTTTTTTTTGAGACAGAGTCTTGCTCTGTTGCCCAGGCTGGAGTGCAGTGGCACGATCTCGGCTCACTGCGAGCTCCACCTCCCAGGTTCCCGCCATTCTCCTGCCTCAGCCTCCTGAGTAGCTGGGACTACAGGCACCCACCACCATGTCCAGCTATTTTTTTTTTTTTTTTTTGTATTTTTAGTAGAGACGGGGTTTCACCCTGTTAGCCAGGATGGTCTCAATCTCCTGACCTTGTGATCCACCTGCCTCAACCTCCCAAAGTGCTGGGATTACAGGCCTGAGCCACTGTGCCCGGCCGACCCCTGAGTATCTTGTACCACAGGTGCATGCCACAACCCCAGTTACTCTTTTTTTTCTTCTTTCTTGTTTTTTTTTTTTTGAGACAGGGTTTCCCTCTGTGGCCCAGGCTAGAGTTCTGTGGCGTGATTTCGGCTCACTGCAACCTCTGCCTCTTGAATTCAGGAGATTCTCTTGCTTCAGTTTCCTGAGTAGCTGGGACTACAGGCATGTGCCACCACAGGCTGGCTAATTTTTGTTTTTAGTATAGACGGGGTTTCACCATATTAGGCTGGTCTCAAACTCCCGACCTCAGGTGATCTGCCCACCTCAGCCTCCCAAAGTGCTGGGATTACAAGTGTGAGCCCCTGCACCTGGCCACAGCCAGTTTTTTATACTTTTAGTAGAGATGGGGTTTCATTATGTTGCCCAGGCTGGTCTCAAACTCCTGATCTCAAGCCACCTGCCCACCTTGGCCTCCTAAAGTGCTGGGATTAGAGGTGTGAGCCACTGCCCCTGGCCTTTAATCCAATTTTAAACTAAGCATTGCTTTAAACTAAGCATTGCTTAAAACATTATTAAGATCCATTTTAAAGTAATTTACACAATGCAGTTCAAGTTTTCAAAGACGTTTTATTAAGGTCATACAATATACCCCAGAGCTTAAAGTATAAAAATAAAAAAATGAAAAAGAGCTCAGTCAATACCATCGCTGAAACATCTAAACAGCTTCCTCTTTCTGAGCTTTGTGGATCTTCAGATCTCCTGCCACATCGTGTTGACTTTCTGCATGGACACCTCCATCTCCTCCTCCTTGTCCCACACCTTCTGCTTCTGGGAGCAGAGCTCTACCACCAGCTCACTGAGCTCCAACAAGTCCTGCCGGGCCAGCTTTTGCTGCTGATGGGCATCTTTGAGTTCTTTGGCCTGGGATTTCAATAACTCTGAGGCTTCAACCAATTGCTGAAAAAAAAAAAAAAATCACAATTATAGATGTTTTATGTTTGCTTAACAAAGGCCTGGAAGGTTTAGTCTTACACTATATTAAAGAGTTACAAGTGACAGCCAATGCTGGTTACACATTAAAGTCAAAGATTGGAGAAATCCCCTGCTTGGAAAAAGCCCTGTGCTCACCTCACCCCAGCCAGACAGGCAATGGGAAGACCACCTGGGCTCAGGTGCCGAGCACCAACCCCACACCAAGCAAGACCCTGCAACTGCATGGAGTTGCTTCCAGCAGGACAGCTCGTTCTGGAACGCCAACCTCTGCCTGATGTCCTCTACACAAGTGCAAAGGTGAATAAAGTATTTGGGCACTCAATCTAGTTACTTAAACATAAGCGGAAACAGAAACACACACACACACACACACACACACACACACACACACACACAAAGTACTTAAGATTTAAATCAGGCCAGGCACGGCGGGTCATGCTTGTAATCCCAAGACTTTGGGAGGCTTAGGAGAGAGGCTCACTTGAGCCCAAGAGTTCAAGACCAGTGCCTGGGCAAAATGGTGAGACCTCATCTCTTAAAAAAAATAAAAAGGAAAGAAAGAAAAGAAAATTAAGAAGAAAAAGATTTAAATCCAAGTCTCCCTCGGGTGGAGAGCCATAGCTGGACTTACCGTGAGATCAGCTGCACTGACAGCCCAACCTTACCACTTGCTGCCCTGATGACCCTGACCTCCCTGAAGCCGATCTACTCAGCAATCTGGCTGTTTAGTCGCGGTCACACCTGCTGGACTAAGACTGGAAGTGAGGAGACGTGGAGCAAGCTGGCAGGGCAGCCCCCCCACGGGGAGGAAAGGCCTCCCCAGGCCTCTCTGCCCGGCTCAGAGTTACTGTGACTACGTTAAGCAATGAGACGCCACACAGCCCACGCTGCAGTCCCAGACAAGTCCTGCAGGGGAATGACACCACAGATGATCTTAAGAAGCAATTTGGGTTTAAAATCTGGCACGTTTTAGAGGACAGATCACAAACTATAGGTCCAAGGACTTAAGTGAATAAATGAATGTATTTTAGAAAACAGAACCTAATTGTGTTATTACTATACTGGCATTTGAACATAAAGTTTCACATATCTTACTAAAAACCAAATGTATGAAGGAGTTATGGGGGAATTACCCACATTTTAACCAATGGTCTCTTTTGCAGCTCCATGTCATCACAAAGACACCCCTTCTAAGAGCAGGGGGGCATGGTGGAGAGAGAAGGGGGAGTCATTGGTGTCAGGCACAGCGTGTCACTGCAGATATCACAGACATGGTTCCTCATCAAAATTGGCAGGGGTGGAGGAGTTGCTGCTTACTTTGTGGGGTTGAACTGGAGAAGACAGATGACTGTGAAGTGGGTGCCTGCCGCAGGCAGGACGCTAGTAGGCAGCCATGACTGGGAGCCAAGCTCAGCCAGCTGACGCGAGCTATGCAGCAACCAGCTGGACCCTAGAACCAGGCTTGGCCCTGGTGTCCGGCATGCAGCAGGGACAGCCCATGAGCAGGAGTCCCAAAGAGGTCTTTAAACATCTGTATGAACTCAACCTCACAAAACTCTGCAAAGGCTCGTAAGCCTTTCTGACCCAGAACCGAGTCACCTACCTTGCGCAGGTCCTCATTCTCCTGTCGCACCATGCTGCCTCTCTGGACCCACCAGCTGCTGCATAAAATCTTGGCAAAGTGTCCTTTTCCTCAAGTTGTCACTCAAGCCTGTTTGAATCTGAGCAAAAGAGGAAATCATTTGTGCTCCTTTCTGCGTTGTGACTATATGTAAACTTTGTTAGCTGACTTACTGCAAGGATTTAATAATTGACAAGTTTTTTTTAGTACTGTATACTAAATAAAATACACAAGGTAGCAATACTTAGGGGCCAGAAATACTGTTTACTACAAGTCAGTTATGGAATCATAACTTACAGTAAAAATGGGCACATCCAAGACTCAATTTTTCTTTTGGCATTTACAGTCGAATAAATATTTTGTTGCTAATTTTCCACACTCTCTCTGGGAATATGTTACTTTTATGACCGGAAAAATAAATATTGCAGTCGTGTGGCATATAATGATGTTTCGGACAACATCAGACAGCATATATAACAGTGGTCCCATAAGATTATAATACCATATTTTTCTTGTAGCTTTTCTGTGTTTGGATACACAAATCCTTACTGTATAGGTCTGTAGCTGAGGGGCAATAGGCTGTACCATGTGGCCTAGGTGTGCAGTAGGCCGCTCCATCTAGGTTGGTCTAAGGACACTCTATGATGTTCTCACATCAACGAAATTGCCTGATGATTTCCGAGAACGTACCCCAGCCTCTGAGGGACGCATGACTGTACTGAAGAGCACCGTGTGATACGGGCTACAGCTGAGTTCTGTGCATGACGTGGTTGGAGCCCTGAGGAAGGGGAGAGCTGTGGACTGAACTGTGTTCCCCCCATTATTAGACACTGAAGCTCTAGTCCCCAATGTGACTGTATTTGGGGACAGGGACTATAAGGAGATGGTGAAGATTATGTGAGGTCATAAGGGTGGGCCCTGATCCAATAGGATTTGTGTCCTTATAAGAGACCAGGGAGCTTGAGCGCTGCCTTCCCCCACCCTGTGGGAGGACATAGTGAGAAGGTAGCTGTGTGCAAGCCAGGACAAGAGGCCTCTGGGACTTTTAGCCTCCAAAACTGTGAGAAACTAAAACTCTGTTGTTTAAGCCACTCAGTCAATGGTATTTTTTTTTAGGGCACCCGGAGCCAACTAAGATGGAAGGATTTACCCTCCTGGGGAGAAGAGGAGGGGGCTAGAGGCCTCCTTAAGTTTCCCTGGCTCTCCACAGAACGAACTCCCTGTCCCTCCTCCTTGTACCAAAACATCCTTCTAAGTGCAGACCTGATCGCACTGTTCAGAGGTCCCCAAAGCCCACAGAAAAGTCTCAATTCCCGGACCTCATGAGTCCCATCCCACTGGGGGAGCTCCCTCTCTCTTCTCTGCTCTCCTCTCAGGAGGGAAAGTTAAAGGCCTCCTTGACCACCCTCTAGGGAGATGCCATGATGGGGTGCTGAACCCTGGTGATGAGCTGGGGGAAAGCCAGCACGTCTCTTCTGGTGCCGTTCCCAGAACTGAATACATACTGTTAAGATGATCTTTAGGAATGGAAGAATCAAACTGGGAAGAATCACGTACCTGTAGTCCCAGCCTGCAAGGAAGGCTGAGGCAAGAGGATCACTTGAGTCCGGGGGTTTTGAGTCCTGCCTGGTCAACATGGTGAGAACCACTGTCCAAAAAATAAATGAATCAACAATAAATAAATAAATAAGGAAGAATCAGGTGACTGTTCCAGACTCCTTCGATATGAGTATTGTGTCCCCATTCTGCTCTTCCCAGGACAGGGCTGTGCCTTCCCCTTTCCCGGTGGCTGTAAACCCAGTCCTTCTCACTAAAGAAAAGAGAAAAGAAAAAGTGTTCAAAGCACTTTGAGTTACGTGAGGTGTGCAGAATGCATCAGGCCGAGAGAGACAGGAACGTGGGACTTCACATATTCAGTCAGTGTGTGACTTCAGGAGCACACTGCATACCCATGCCCCAGCGATTGTTTAAAGGCATTTTGTTCCTGATTAGCTTTATCTTCCTGCTACTGGAATTTGTGATACGAAAGACAATACAGAGCCAATAAACAGTTTATGTTATTTTAATATACATTCCTCTGGCCAGGCCAGCCAAGGTGGGAGGCTAGAGTTCAAGACCAGCCTCAGGCCAGGAGTTCAAGACCAGGCTGGGCAACACAGCAAGACTCCGTCTGGAGTTCAAGACCAGCCTTCAGGCCAGGAGTTCAAGACCAGGCTGGGCAACACAGCAAGACTCCATCTCTATTTTTAAAATTCTTGGTAAACAATTTAGAAACTGCCCCTTCTTTTCCTTTAAAAACCCATTTGTAACTGCTGCTAATTACAGTGTATATTAAGGCAACTTGCATCTCCAGGGTTGCAATTCTCAAACTTGGCCCAAATAAACTGTTTTTTGTTTTTTTTTTTTTGAGACGGAGTCTCCCTCTGTCACCCAGGCTGGAGTGCGGTGGCACAATCTCGGCTCAGTGCAACCTCCACCTCCCAGATTCAAGCGATTCTTGTGCCTCAGCCTCCCAAGTAGCTGGGATTACAGGAACCCACCAACATGCCCGGCTAATTTTATTATGTTTTTATTTTTTGTAGAAACGGGGGCAGGGCGGGTCTCACCACCTAGACCAGGCTGGTTGCAAACTCCTGACCTCAAGCAATCCTCCCGCGGAGGCCTCCCAAAGCACTGGAATTACAGGCCTAAGCCACTGCACCTGGCCCAACCTCTCCACCTATATTAATTTTACCTCTGCTTCTTCCTTTTTTATAATTTTTTGTTTTTTTGTTTTTTTTGAGACGGAGGCTCGCCCAGGATGCAGTACGATCTCAGCTCACTGCAACCTCTGCCTCCTGGGTTCACACAATTCCCCTGCCCCAGCCTCGCGAGTAGCTGGGATTACAGGCGCGCCCACCATGCCCGGCTAGTTTTTGTATTTTTAGTAGAGATGGGATTTCACCACGTTGGCCAGGCTGGTCTCGAACTCATGACCTCAGGTGATCTACCCGCCTCTGCCTCCTAAGTGATGGGATTACAGGCGTGAGCCACCGAGACCCACCCACTTTTTCCTTTCAGATCACAAAAGTGATCGAATCCCGCCACTTCCCGGGTGCCGGGTGGGAAGGTGGGGTGATTGTAGTGCTGCTGAGAGTTGGGTAGATGCCCGGAAGGCCTCTCAAAGGCAGCCCTGTTTGCAAAGATCTGAATAAGGCACCTCCAGAGGAGCCAGCCTGGGGCAACTGGGGAGGAGGCAGCGGCACAAGTTCGTGGTCAAGCCACTGCCAGGCTGAGAGCTTACTTACAAAGCAATGTTCCTTGACCCACAAAGGCGCAGTAGCTGCTCCAACCCAGCTCAGGGGACCCCCAGAAACGTCTCAGCCCATGCACTGCCCTCTGACCGCGCGACCTTCCCGCCACTCCTGCATCCAATCAGAGGGCCCCCTCTGAGCCTGCTGCCTTCCCGCCAATCCTGCATCCAATCAGAGGGCGTCCCCACTACGTTTATTGAGCAACAGCCAACTGAAACTGGGATCGAAGCCTTGGCCCGCCTCCCCAGAGCTCTGGACCAATGGTGGCCTGGCACCAGCGGGCCAATCCCAGACAGCGTGCGGTGGGAGGCTGTAGTTGGACGTGTGCAGCTGCAGCGGCCGTTTCTGTCGGGTAGTAGCGTTGGACTGCAGCAGCGGCGGAGCTCAACATGGTAAGGCCTGGTCACTCCTGACCCGCAGACGTCCAGGCTGGAGGGTAGACGAAGTTGGCCTCTTAAGGTGGCTGGACGGAGGGATGCTGTTGCGGGTGCAGAGAGGAGGCCAGAGAAGGACGCGGGGCCCAGGGCGGGACACGGGGTCGTCTACTGGGTCTGCAGGCTCCAGGGCAGGGACGGCAGCTTTTGTTTTAGAGGAAGCTGCCGGCCTTGAGTCGGTGGACGGGGAGCATTGACGGTGTCCCGTCCCCCAGAGAGCAAACAGTGGGGTCACCTCCTGAACACAAGAGGGCGCTGCTCCTGCTTTCCGGTCTCCAAACGTCTCAGTGCTACTGGAAACCACTGAGGAACCCCAGGAGCCTTAGCTGATGGAGGCTGGGGCTGTGGACATTGGTCAGATCAGGAATTAAAGCTCAGACGCTGCTAAAACATTGCCTCATTCACCTAAAAGCAACACGGTGGGTGGGCGCGGTGGCTCACGCCTGGAATCCCAGCCCTTGGCGAGGTGGAGGCGGGGGATCCCCTGAGGTCAGGGGCTCTGCACCAGCCTGGCCAATATGGCGAAAACCCTTCTCTACTAAAAATACAAAAATTCCCAGGGTGGTGGCCTGGATCTGTGGTTCCAGCTACTCGGGAGGCTGAGGTGGGAAGGTCAGCTGAGCCCAGGACTGACTTCCAGGCTGCAGTGAGTCACGGTGGTGCCACTGCACTCCAGCTTGGGTGACAAAACACACACCCTGCCTCAAAAAAAAAAAAAAAAAAAAAACAAAACCACCAACACATTCACATAAAGAACAGATTTGTAAGTCCCAAGTCTGAATAGCTATGGCCGTGGTCTGTCAAGTATCTGTTGTTTTTTTTTTTGAGACGGCTCAACAGCTCTGTTGCCCAGGCTGGAGCACAGTTGCAGGATCACGGCTCACTGCAATCTTGAACCCCTGAGCTCCAGTGATCCTCCTGCCTCAGCCTCCTGAATAACTGGGACTACAGGTGTGTGCCACCACACCTGGCTAATGTTTAAATTTTTCGGCTGGGTGCGGTGGCTCATGCCTGTAATCCCAGCACTTTGGGAGGCCGAGGCGAGCATATCACAAGGTCAGGAGCTCAAGACTATCCTGGCTAACACGGTGAAACCCCGTCTCTACTAAAAATACAAAAAATTAGCTGGGCATAGTGGTCCGTAGTCCCAGCTACTTGGGAGGCTGAGGCAGGAGAATTGCTTGAACCTGGGAGGCAGAGGCTGCAGTGAGCTGAGATTGTGCTACTACACTCCAGCCTGGGTGACAGAGTGAGACTCTTGTTTCAAAAAAATAATAATTTTTTTTTCATAGTTGCCCAGGCTAGTCTCAAACTGGTCCCAAGCGATCTCAGCTCAGCCTCCCAGGGTGCTGGAATTACAGGCATGAGCCACCACACCCGGCTTGGCAGGGTTTAAAGAAACCACCAAAGGACAGTGCAGTGTCCCAGCACTGATGACGTCTGGGAGCCATTACACTCCTAGGCCTCAAGGGATGGAGAGGAGGGAGTGCTTACAAAAACTTGAGAGGGTAACTTTATGAAGAGGGCCACCTGCCAAAAGTGTGGCCTTGATGGAGGGATTTGGATCACCCATGAAAGCTGAGCAGGAAGGGGCCAAGGGGAGAGTACCCTGATGCCTCCTCCAGCCTCCTGGTCTCCTGCTGCTGCCTGTCATTGAACAAACCAGCACGAAGCTAGAGGGCAAGATAGGCCTCTGACACTGTCCTCATGGGTCAGCCTCTGGGAGCAAAGAGCAGGTGGTGAATGATGGAGGGTAGATCTGGGGGGGCAGAGAGAGGACACATACTGAACACCTGGGCTTGGACCACAGTGACCTGGGACCTAGTCTCTATTTCTTTACCCAACCCAATTACCTTATCCTTTGATCAGGACATAATCAAAAACTGCTGTGTACTCTTCAGAGCATTACTGTGACTGGCTATAATGTGGGGTTGATTATTGGCATTGCATGGCTTCCAAGTTTTAAAATAATCGAATTTTTGTGTAGTGGCAAACGTTAGGTTCTAGGGCTACCTCTGGAACTTAGCAGCTAGGATGGTTTAGAGCAAGTAAGTTTTCACAGGGATTAAGGGGTTAGTCACCTAACCCTCCTAGGAAATATCAATTGTGAAAGCACTAGATACTGAAGCACTATACAAATATTAAATTAGAATATTTTGCATGCCATATAGCTTCAAGTTGCCTTGAAATGAACGGGTCTACATTTATGTTCCGGTTCACAGCGCGAGTGTATCTCTATCCACGTGGGGCAGGCAGGTGTCCAGATCGGCAATGCCTGCTGGGAACTGTACTGCCTTGAACATGGAATTCAGCCCGATGGTCAGATGCCAAGTGATAAAACCATTGGTGGCGGGGACGACTCCTTCAACACGTTCTTCAGTGAGACTGGGGCTGGCAAGCACGTGCCCAGAGCAGTGTTTGTGGACCTGGAGCCCACTGTGGTTGGTAGGTGCTCGGGCCCTGGATGGCAGCTTTCCTGGGAGGGTGGGAGAGCATCATCGGTAAAGCCCCATGTGGGCTCCTTTGAATCCTCCTGCAGAAGGTATGAGATAGACAAGCATATGCCCATGGTGTTGTTAAGAGAGAAACGGAAAGGTTCATGATTAAAGTGTCTGTGAGACTCGGCTCCTCATTTAGGAAAACCTGACCTACAGGGAAAAGCTGCTTTGGCAGCAATAAGATGGGCTGTGGAGACATTCCCTCTGGCTGCCTCAGCCCTGCTCAAGTGGCTCTGCCTGCAGGGCACAGTGGCATTGGTTCCATCCTAAATGCTGTGCACTCTCTTATGCTGGTGCACAAGAGTCTTGACCTGCATCATAGGCATAGAAGGTTAAGTACAGCACAGTCATTTGCTTCCTCCAGATTAGCAGCCCAAGGTAGTTTCCAAGAAGAACTGCAAAGAGACAGCCCCTTTCAGTGGCCCCATATGAGATGACAGTGTCACCTGAAAGCCTGTGGGGCCCAGGCCACACAGGGTGCCCTGATGGGACTGCTGCAGAAGTCACATTGACCTGGTGACTTCCCAGTTTGTAAGAGTTTTAACTTACAGCTTTTGATGTAGCTACATGTAGGAAAGAATTATGTACCTGTACAGTTACCTGTGTGTGGGTGTTACAGCTTATTTCCCTTCACTGGGAACTGGTAGTGCTGACATTTGTACTGCAAGCTGAGTTTAACTTCCTAGAGTCATAAATTGCAGTTTGATTATCACACATTTGCACTTTGGTTATCACACAGAGACATTTCCTACCAGACACTGCCACTGTTGAGCTACAACATGTAGGTCATGTACTTTGAACAGCATGTACGTTGTAGAAGTGAACAGTCCTGGAATGTGTTCATCTTGGTGAGTACAGGCCTTAAAGATTCACAGTACATTCGGTCTCTTGTAGATGAAGTGCGCACAGGAACCTACAGGCAGCTCTTCCACCCAGAGCAGCTGATTACCGGGAAGGAAGATGCGGCCAATAATTACGCCAGAGGCCATTACACCATTGGCAAGGAGATTGTCGACCTGGTCCTGGACCGGATCCGCAAACTGGTAAGAAGAGAAGGCTTCCTGTGACCATTGTCCTGCACAGGAGGGTAGATCTTGGATTGTGAAGGGGAGGTCATTTTGTCACAACTTAGACCAGCACTTTGGCCGGATCTGGTGACTCACACCTGTAATCCCAACACTTTGGGAGACCAAGGTGGGCAGTCACCTGAAGTCAAGAGTTTGAGACCAGCCTGGCCAACATGGTGAAACCCTATCTTTACTAAAAATACACAGATTAGTCAGGCATGGTGGTACCTGCCTGTAGTCCCAGCTACTCAGGAAGCTGAGGCAGGAGAATGGCTTGAGCCCAGGAGACAGAGGTTGCACTGAGCCAAGCTCATGGCATTGCACTCCAGCCGGGGCAACAGAGTGAGACTCTATCTCAAAAAAAAAAAAAAAGAAAAAGGAAAAAAAAAAAACTTAGACCAGCATCTTGAGTCCGATTGAGTCTGCAGTGGTCTTAGTCTGAAGCATGCATGGTGATTTGTCTGTAGATCTTTGTCTGCTTTTCTTTGCTTCAGAGTGTACTGCGTGTTTATTATGGATGATTTCAATCCATATCAAGTCTTCAGAGGCAAAGAGAAGTGGCCCTGGCTTGGTGGAGGTTGGTGGTGTGGCTTCCACGGGCATTGGCTCACGTTGTCTGGTTTCTCTCAGGCGGATCTGTGCACGGGACTGCAGGGCTTCCTCATCTTCCACAGCTTCGGGGGCGGCACTGGCTCTGGGTTTGCATCTCTGCTCATGGAGCGGCTCTCGGTGGACTACGGGAAGAAGTCCAAGCTAGAGTTTGCCATTTACCCAGCCCCCCAGGTCTCCACGGCCGTGGTGGAACCCTACAACTCCATCCTGACCACCCACACGACCCTAGAACATTCTGACTGCGCCTTCATGGTCGACAATGAAGCCATCTATGACATATGTCGGCGCAACCTGGACATTGAGCGTCCCACGTACACCAACCTTAATCGTCTGATTGGGCAGATCGTGTCCTCCATCACAGCCTCTCTGCGATTTGATGGGGCCTTGAATGTGGACTTGACGGAATTCCAGACCAACCTAGTGCCGTATCCCCGCATCCACTTCCCCCTGGCCACCTACGCCCCAGTCATCTCAGCCGAGAAGGCCTACCATGAGCAGCTGTCCGTGGCCGAGATCACCAATGCCTGCTTCGAGCCAGCCAATCAGATGGTCAAGTGTGACCCTCGCCATGGCAAGTACATGGCATGCTGCATGTTGTACAGGGGGGATGTGGTCCCCAAAGATGTCAACGCGGCCATCGCCACCATCAAGACCAAGCGCACCATCCAGTTTGTGGATTGGTGCCCAACTGGATTTAAGGTATGACTGGGTAGTGTGGAATTCTTGTATCTTTCAGCAAGCAACAGACACACAGAGTAAGGCTGCCCCTGAAGGCCCGCATCCTTTGAGGAAACTACCCCCGTTCCATGGGCTAGGCGCATGGGCATAAATTAGTGAACCAGAGTGATAATTAATTCAGTGATGTCTTTTTTTTTTTTTTTTTTTTGAGGTAGAGTCTAGCTTTGTGTCCCAGACTGGAGTGCAGTGGTGTGATTTGAGCTCATTGCAGTCTCCATCGGCTTCCCAAGTAGCTGGAATTACAGGCACCCACCACCACGCCTGGTTACTTTTTATGTTTTTAGTAGAAACAGGATTTTGCCATGTTGGCCAGGCTGGTCTTGAACTCCTGACCTCAGGTGATCCACCCACCTCGGCCACCCAAAGTGCTGGGGTTAGAGGCGTGAGCCACCGCGCCTGGCCCAGCAATGTCTTTTGAACTCTCTGAGTCATTATACTACATATCTGTGATGAACTTTACTTACTTATTTTGTTGTTGTTGTTGTTGAGAAGGCTGGAGTGCAGTGGTGTGATCTCGGCTCACTGCAACCTCTGCCTCCCAGGCTCAAGTGATTCTCTCACCTCAGCCTCCTGAGTAGCTGGGACCACAGGCATGCACCACCGCACCCAGCTAATTTTTGTGTATTTAGTAAAGGGATTTCACCATGTTGGCCAGACTGGTCTCAAATTCCTGGCCTTAAGTGATCTGATCGCCTTAGCTCCCAAAATGCTGGGATTATGGGCATGAGCCACTGTGCTTGAACCTATTTATTTACTTTTTTGAGACAGAATCCCACTCTGTCAACCAGGTTGAAGTGCAGTGTGGTGATCACAGCTCTCCAATAAAAATACAAAAATTGGTTGGGCATGGTGACCCATGCCTTTAATCCAGCACTTTGGGAGGCCGAGGCAGGCGGATCACCTGAGGTCAGGAGTTTGACACCAGCCTGGCCAACAGGGCAAAACCCCATCTCTACTAAAAATACAAAAATTAGCCAAGTATGGTGGTGGGCACCTGTAATTCCAGCTACTCAGGAGGCTGAGGCAGGAGAATCACTGGGACCCAGGAGGTGGAGGTTGCAGTGAGAAGATATCACCTGACTGTACTCCAACATAGGTGACAGTACAAGACTCTGTCTCAAAAAAAAAAAAGAAAAAAAAGACAAGATCGTAAAAATTCTAGGCCTTACAGGTCACACAACCACTGTCATGCCTACCCCACTCTGCTGTTGGATAGCAAAATCAATCTACAAATGAAGGAGTGTGGTGGCTATGGTGGCTATGTTCAGACAAGAACTTCCAAAATTAGGTGGCTAGTCCAGCAGCTGTGCTAACCCCTGAAGGAGAGGAAGAGATACTCACAGTAGGAAATCCCAGTCAGAGCTGACTGCAGTGGTCTCTCCCGACAGAGGTGGTGGGGGTCTAAGCCAGAGGCAGCAGGGAAAGCACAGCACAAGGACGCACAGGCTCAACAGAGAAATGCTACAAGATTTAGTAACCAACTACTGATAAAGCTGAAAGAGGACAGCAAGGTTACTTTTGTGTCAGTGGAAAGTGGGGACAGATTTTGTGTCTGAGGCAAACCCAGGCCAAAATTACTAGACTTCCCAGAAGAGAAATAAAGACATTGCTGGTTTTTTTGTTTTTTGTTTTTTTTTTGAGACGGAGTCTCACTCTGTCACCCAGGTTGGAGTGCAGTGAAGCGATCTTGGTTCACTGCAAGCTCCTCCTCCTGGGTTCACGCCATTCTCCCACCTCAGCCTCCTGAGTAGCTGGGACTACAGGCGCCCACCACCACACCTGGCTAATTTTATTTTTGTATTTTTAGTAGAGATGGGGTTTCACCGTGTTAGCCAGTATGGTCTCGATCTCCTGACCTTGTGATCTGCCCACCTCAGCCTCCCAAAGTGTTGGGATTACAGGCGTGATCCACCATGCCTGGCCTTTTATTTTTTATTTTTTGGAGACAGGGTCTTGCTCTGTCACCCAGGCAGTGGTGAGATCTCAGCTCATTGGAACCTCTGCCCTCCAGGCTCAGGCGATCCTCCCACCTCAGCCTCCTGAGTATCTGGGACCACAGGTGCATGAGATCATGCTCAGCTAATTTTTTGTATTTTTGGTAGAGACAGGGTCATGCCATGTTGCCCAGGCTGGTCTTGAACTCCTGAGTTCAAGCAGTGGATGATCTTGGCCTCCCAAAGAGCTGGGATAATGGGTGTGAGCCACTGTAACTGTTGCTGTTTTCATCACAAAAAAATCATTCTTTTTTAAATCAAACCCTTCATGAGACAGTGGAGTGGAGGATGTAGTGAAGCAGTTTATAGTAATGCCCAAGTTAAAGTAAATATATACACCACCTACAAGATTCCCCAAAATGCCCATGAAAGTCCTACTAAGTTCAACCTGCCTTTTCCACATGAATTCTACCACCTAAGAAAGGGGCACAGAAATCCTTTAGAAAATACTTTATTCTAAAAAAAAAAAAAAAAAAAAGCTGGGTATGCTGCATCATGCCTGTAATCCTAGCACTTTGGGAGGCTGGGGCGGGTGGATCGATTGAGCCCAGGAGTTTGAGGCCAGCCTGGGAAACATATGTTGTCTGAAACTGTCACCCTGCCTGGCACAGAGAAGGGCTTAGTGACATTTGTGCGGTGAACTGAGAATTCTCCTGTTCACCTACAGGGCGTCTTCTGTTTGAGGAAAAGTAGCCACCATTTCTAGGTTTGATATAAGCTTCACAGACTGCTTTCTTCCCCTTCTCCGGCAGGTGGGCATTAACTACCAGCCCCCTACGGTGGTCCCTGGGGGAGACCTGGCCAAGGTGCAGCGGGCTGTGTGCATGCTGAGCAACACCACGGCCATCGCGGAGGCCTGGGCTCGCCTGGACCATAAGTTCGATCTCATGTATGCCAAGCGGGCCTTTGTGCACTGGTACGTGGGAGAAGGCATGGAGGAGGGGGAGTTCTCCGAGGCCCGTGAGGATCTGGCAGCTCTGGAGAAGGATTATGAAGAGGTGGGCGTGGATTCCGTGGAAGCTGAGGCTGAGGAAGGTGAAGAATACTGAGGGGAGGGTGTGTTGGTTTCTCCACTGCCACCCCCAGCATGGCTGCTTTCAAGTTCTTTGCAATTAAAGGTTCTGTATAAAACCAATGCCTCTGTATGTCATGCTGCTTAGCTCTGCCTGCAAGAGCACGTGGGACCCCCAGAGCCTGCATGGACAGCGGTGGGGTGCCAGCCTGCCCTGCTGGCGTGGGGTTGGGTGCAGCGGGATGGTACATACTTAAGGAGCTGCCACAGAACTTGACACAGAAAACTGTTTCTTCAAAGCCAAGTGTTCAGTGTATAGATTTCCTAAATTCTAGGAAAGCAGAGTCAGGGTTTTCAACTGAATTTGCAATTTTGAGGGCTTCTCTATTGATGGGTGATGCTGGCTAAAAAAAAGAGCCTAGAAGTGGAGTGTTTAAATCTGAGGTCTGTGGATGGGGCTTGTCCATGAAATCCCTAAAGCTGTGGGTCAGATGTGTAAGGTCAGGACATTTTATAAGGGGGAAAAAGCGTTACTGTGTCTTGCACAGCATTCGTGACCCACAGAAGGTCACAACACACCCCACCCAGCCTTCCACAGAAACCTGGAAGACAGTATTTGCCCTCTGTGCACACACATGGCCACCCGGCCCCTCTTCCCTGACCGTCAATCAATGGTCTTGGTAGAAAACCTCCCACTTTCACTTCAAGTGAAGCTTTGCTGACGTCTTTATAAAAGACTTGCCAATCCAGATGCCTTTTCTCAGAACCCAAATCAGGGCCAGGAAGTTGACCCATGGTGAAGGGGCCTGGTTAATTCAGCTGTAGCATGACCTCAGCTGTGGCACAAAACCTCATTCTAAGTTAGTGCCTTAATATAATAAAAAAATGGTAGAGATTGTCTGACCTGGATGCTCTGCATCTCGGAAAGGTGTATCATCAACTGAAGGAGACAACATGTAGCCTTTGCTGGGGACAGTGATGTGACAAGTCTCTGCCCCATCCGAGGTGCTGCTCCGTGTTGGGCTCTTCCCACGCTTGCACCCCTTGGGCAGCCTGGTAGTGCTGGGCAGGTGGGGCATCCTCTGGCTGGATCCTTTGTGGCTGCTGCATTCCGCCAGGGCCAGCACTCCCCCGAGGGCAGTGCTGCCTGTGTTTCTCTCTGAGGAGGCACAAATCACAATTATTAGGAATGGGCGAGCCCCGTAACTGTAGCATCTACTGTACTCATGCTCCTTGAGCAACATTTGTGTCTACATATTTCCATCAAGGCCGCTTCAGCTAGAGGCCCTGCATCAGCCCTGAGTCCTGAGGCTCAGAACCAGTCAAGACAGGTCATGCTCCGGAAGCCCTTGGCAGTGTGCAGGGGATCCTTTAGGATGTATCCCAGGAGCAAAGCCATGCAAGGAGCACACTGCCATGGGAACGTTTTGAAAGGACACACATCACAGGTCCATTTAGGGGAAGGTAGGCACAGCCAGTCCACACCTGGCCTGGACCTGGTCTGCCCTGACGGTGCCAGCAGTGGCAGCAGCAGCAGGGGCTTGCCGCCTCATCCTCTAGGTGTGTTCATGCTGGACCGTACATCTGAGCTGCCCCAGACAGTGACAGGCAGGAAGTACTGCAGTACCAAGTCCTGGAATTGGGTTTCTGATTCCGATTTTGGAAACTCTTACATTGTTTCCTACCTACCCGAGAGTTCTGCAAATAGTGGTCAAGCCTCTTGCTCTTGGGTTTAGCTGCTTGGGTTTAACGACTGGGTTCCTGTCACAGTCTGAATGCTTGAGACTTTCCTTCTGACCGCCAGAGTCTCACTCAGATGAAGGCCACGGGTTCAGAATTTCTTTGATTTGTAATTTGCTTACTTTACTCTTTTGTGTGAAGATAGCCAAGAAAGATCTGCAACCACACTTGGGCCAGAGCTTTACTTGAATATATTTCCCTGGGCTCAGGGTGTTGATAGCATTAGCAAGACCGAGTGAGGGGACCCACCAGGAGAAAAATGTGCCCGGGTAGCAGGCTTGCCTGTGGGGTCACAGCCCCCCATGTGGAGTGCCTTGGCCAGGACTCTCTTCTGCTGCAGGCTGGCAGGGTCAGTCCTGTGGGCTCTAACCAGGGCATGTGTCCCCTGCTTGATTCACAGTATTTGATCCCCCATTTCATCCCCCCAGCTTTTCCTTCGTCCTGACTGAGACAGTACCTTGACCACCCTGTGACTTGGTTAGCTGCATGTTCCCCCTGCAGGCTCAAACCCTGACTGGGGTCTTGCATCTTCCAGACACTGAGGTCAAGGCTGCAGTAAGCCGTGATTGCACCACTGCACTCCAGCCAGGGCAACAGAGTGAGACCCTGTCTCAAAAAATATGTAGTTTGTTTATTTTAATTTTAATTTTAGTTTTTTTGTTCTCTTCATTGTTTTTATTTTTCCTTAGTCTTCTGTCACACACACACAAAAATGTATTTTGTTAAGAGACTGACTTACTTAACTGGCCCAAATCTAAAGCAACGCTGCTTGGTATGCCATGTACCACACTGGAAGAATCCAAAGCTTCTCTTCTCATTGGCACCATCACACCAGGGTTCCTTTGGGCGCAGGGCTGATCCCGTGGGTCTCAGCCAGGGAGTGGCCTCCTCGGAGGGAGCTGGGCAGCAGGCAGTGCAGGACTAGAGCCGGGTGCTGGGCCTGCCTGCAGCCTCGCCGCACACGGTTTCAGGATCTGCATACCATCTTCCATGGCTGGTAGAGAGCATTTTCGGCAGCCTGGATGGTGTCCTCGTTGGCTGGAACCTCTGCTTCTTACAGGGGCACCTGGATCCTGTGGAGTACAGCATCGTGGAGTTTCTCAATCCTGGGTGGGGAGGTTTGTCACCTGAGAGAGGCTGGGTGCTTTCTCATGGTGATTCCACCTGTAAATCACTCTCTCGATTTCTTAAGAAACAATCAAAGCAAGATAATTTGCAGTTTATTTGCCCTGTTTTTGTTTGTTTGGTCAATTTAATGTTCAGTGGCCCACTGATGAAGTTGGTTTATAAGCTTCAAGCCGAAGACTGTAAGGCTGACTTTCCCATCTCCTTTCTGCCTGTAAGTAAACCACAGTGGTGAGAGTGGTGCTCGGGACAGTGGACCTTGCACAGCTCTGCGGTGACGGGCAGTCTCCTCCAGTCCTCCAAGGACAAATTGAGGGGTGATTTGCTCGGGGGATATGAGAGGGAAAGGACATGGGTATTGCATGGCTGCTACCCTTGCTGTCTGCAGCTTTTTATGAGATGGTAGGAGAAGTTCTGAGCAAAGACTCTTGTTCAGGCACTGCTCAGAGACAGGGCACTGTCCCCACAGGTTGGTTCTGTGTACACGTCTTCCCCAGCAGCCTTCCCAAAGGCTGCTGTGTGTGGGGCACCAGGTATCAGGCACTACGTACCAGCACCTGCCCACAGCCTCGCTGCATCTCTCTGAAGCCGTCCATCCAGGAGCACGTCCTCCTCAACAGTCCCCTGTACCACAATGAGGTCCAGTTCCCCCTCACTGGGGGCTTTGGCCTGAACCTAGTCCTGAGTATCCTTTGGTGGCCCTGAGGTAGGGAGGCTGTGGGTGACTCAGCAACCCTGTGTGTTTACCCCTGACGCTGCTGTCAGATCTGTTGGAGTATTACATATTCTCCTTTGCCTTGAGCCTCATCACTCAAAAAGTAGGGAAGAGATGCCTCTTGCTGGGAGGGGCGGGGCCGGGCCCTGGGCTTCCCTGCACTTGCCGGTGCTTGGTGGCCAGGCGGTGTCCAGAGCCCACACTAACACATAGCTTGGTTTTCCAGCCACTCCGTGTCCCTCCACGTCTGTACTTCAGGCGTACCTACTTCATCCTGGTGGACAGGTACCTGTTGTGGTTCCTGCCCACTGAAGGCAATGTGCCCCCACCCCACACTCTCCTCCAGCCCAGGGGGGCCAGACCCTCACCAGCTCCCAGGTAAAGCTGCCCTGATTGTTACCAGCAGGTCTTGATAGGGAGGCTCTGGGTCAAAGAGTCTGTTGTACCAGTCCAAACAGGCTGGGCCTGATGCCGGACTGCACAGTGGGGGAGTGTGAACCAGGAGCTCTCATGTCTGGCTGTGCTGGGGCCTCCGTGGGCCCTAACCCAGGGCCTCTTGGCTGACTTCCCAGGAGACCCCTTTGCTCCAGCAGCAGCTGCCTGTGCACCTCCGACTCTCCTCAGTCTCTCTGGCCTATCACCTTTCCCGGGAGGCTGCATGCAGGCCCCTCCCTGCAGATGCTGGCCCATCCCAGATCTGCTGGCACGTGCAGACCAGGCCGGGCCTCTACCTACAATTCATATGTTGAACAGGTGCCCCCAGAGAGTGGCAAGGAGAAAGGGGGCAGCAGGAGGAGATGCTGCCCGGGTGGCGGCAGTGATCAGTGGCCCTGAAATGTGGCTGATCCTGTGGAGGACTCGGAGGCGAGGCGGATTCACACCTCTCAGATGCACAGTCCAGCTGCCAAGCGGTTTATGCCTGATTTTTTTTTTTTTTTTGCCTGTTTTAACATTTTGGGTCTTTTTACTTCTTTCTTTTAGAAATTATATATATATGTATATATAAATACATAAATTGTACATAATAAATATATAATATATAACATATTAATTCATATATTTAAATATACATATTTTATATATTACATATATATATTTTTGAGATGGAGTCTCACTCTGTCACCTAGCCTGCAGTGCGGTGGCACAATCTTGGCTCACTGCAACCTCAGTGTCCCAGGTTCAAGCAATTCTCCCACCTCAGCTTCCTGAGTAGCTGCGATTACAGGCATGTGTTACCACCCTCAGCTAATTTTTGTATTTTCAGTAGAGACAGGGTTTCACCATGTTGGCCAGGCTGGTCTTGAACTCCTGACCTCAACTGACCTGCCCACCTCAGCCTCCCAAAATGCTGGGATTATAGGCGTGAGCCAGTGAGCCACTGCACGCTGGCTTTTTTTTTTTTTTTTTTGAGACAGGGTCTAGCTTGGTCACCTAGGCTGAAGTGCAGTGCAACGTCGACCTCCTGAGCTCAAGTGATCCTCCTCCTTCGGCATCCCAAGTAGCTGGTACTGTAGGCATGCTGCACCCCCACACCCAGCCTTTACTTTTTTTTTTTTTTTTTTTTTTTTTTGAGACGGAGTCTCGCTGTGTCGCCCAGGCTGGAGTGCAGTGGCGCGATCTCGGCTCACTGCAAGCTCTGCCTCCCGGGTTCACGCCATTCTCCTGCCTCAGCCTCCGAGTAGCTGGGACTACAGGCGCCCGCCACCACGCCCGGCTAGTTTTTTGTATTTTTAGTAGAGACGGGGTTTCACCGTGTTAGCCAGGATGGTCTCGATCTCCTGACCTCGTGATCCACCCGCCTCAGCCTCCCAAAGTGCTAGGATTACAGGCTTGAGCCACCGCGCCCGGCCTCAGCCTTTACTTTTTGTAAGATGTGTCTAGTTATGCTGCCCAGGCTGGTCTAGAACTCCTGGGCTCAAGTGATCCTCTTGCCTCAGCCTCCCAAAGTGCAGGGATTATGGGCATGAGCCACCAAATTCAGCCATCATGTTTGTTTTTTGGTATGTTTTGGAGACAGGGTCTCGCTCTCTTTCCCAGGCTGGAGTGCAATGGCAAAATCTCAGCTCACTGCAACCTCCGCCTCGGGTTCAAGTGATTCTCCCGGCTCAGGGAGAGGGCTGCCCTTTGGGCTGTCTGATATTTGCTGGGGCTTGCTGAGGGCTGCCCCTTGGGCTGATATCAGCTTGGGCTTTGTTGGCAGTAGCACCGCAGTGGGACATCTGGTCCTTGCCAAGTGTCTCACCAGGAGGGCTGCAGTGCGTCTTTACCCCATTGCTGATGATGCTAGCGTTATCACTGGGCAGAAAGAATGTCGGCCAGGTTTGTCCCTGTAAAATCAGTACTTTGTGCCTAGATTAAATAGTAATGAAGCCAGGCGCTGTGGCTCATGCCTGTAATCCCAGCACTTCGGGAGGCCAAGGTAGAGGATCACTGGAGTTCAAGAGTGCGAGACCAGCCCGGACAACATAGAAAAACCCCATCTCTACCCAAAATTTACGTCAGGCATGGTGGTGTGCACCTGTAATTCCAGTTATGTGGAAGGCTGAGGCGAAAGGATCATTTTCACCCTGGAGGCAGTGGCGGCAGTGAGCCAAGATCGTGCCACTGTCATCCAGCCTGGGCTACAGAGCGAGACCTTATCTCAACAATAAAAATTAGTAATGAGTGCCTGGACAACATAACACGATTTTGTTCCTGTTAAAAACATTAGCCAGGCATGGTGGTGTGCACCTGTGGTCCCAACAACTTGGGAGGCCTAAGTCTAGGAGGTTGAAGTTGCAGTGAGCTGTGACTGCGTCACTGCACTCCAGCCTGGGCAACAGAATGAGACACTGTCTCAAAAAATAAAGAAAAATAAATTGGTAATGAGGATTTATCAGGAAGATGTATGAGGACTTTGTAATTTCACTAGTATTAGCATCTGCTGTTGATTCTCTCCTTTTTTCAAATTCATTTTATTTTGAGACAGGTTCTTGTTCTCTCACCCCAGGCTGGAGTGAAGTGCTGTGATCTCGGCTCACGGCAGCCTTAACTTCCTGGGCTCAAGTGATCTTCCTGCCTGAGCCCAAGTATCTGGGACTATAGGCAGGCACCATCACACCTGGCTAATTTTTGTATTTTTGTAGAGACAGGGTTTTGCCATGTTGCCCAGGCTGGAAATTTCTTATTTTCTTAGAAACAGGGTATTGCTCTGTCACCGCAAGCTGGAGTGAAGTTGGCATGATCATGCATCACTGTAGCCTCAACTCCTGGACCCAAGCCATTCTCCTTCCTCAGCCTTGTAAGCAGCTAGGACTACAGGCACATGCCACCATGCCCAGCTATTTTATGGTTTAATGTTTTTGTAGAGACAGGGTCTCACTTTGTTGCCCAGGCTGGTCTCAAATGCCTGGTCTCAAGAAATCCTCCTACCTTGGCCTCCCAAAGTGCCGAGATGACAGGTGTGAGCCTCCATGCCTGACCTCAGTGTTGATTCTGGACCAAATCAGCTCTTAATAGGGTGGTTGCCAAATGGTGGTTCTCTAACTTCATCCCTTCTACATTGATTGGTGGGTCAGTGGTCACTCTGTGGTAAGGAACACTTCTCTCTTTGCTATTTATTCAGGGATGTCGGTGTGGGTCACGGGGCGGCGGGGAGCATTGTGTTATTGAACAAGTTGTAATCAGTCCCTACTGCCACAGATTTTGATGTCCAGATTGTCCCTGACTACGCCAGTGGGAGCCTGTAACTTGGACCTGTTTCCGTGTCTCCCTCAGGACACCAGCCATGCCCTTTGCTTCCTACAGCCTCCACCACACTAGCCTCCCGAAGCCAGACATCTCTCATCAGACGTCTGTGAATGCGGACCCCCACCTCCCACAAGATCTGGAGGTCAGAAACTGCTCCAGGTGAGAGCCCAGCTGGTCTCAGCTTCTGTTTCAAAAGAAACTGTTTAGCCAGCAGGTGCCGTGGCTCATGCCAGTAATCCCAGCACTTTGGGAGGCTGAGGTGGGTGGATCATGTGAGGTCAGGAGTTTGAGACCAGCCTGTCCAACATGGTAAAACCCTGTCTCTACTAAAAACACAAAAATTAGCCAGGCATGCTGGCAGCCGCCTGTAGTCCCAGCTACTCAGGAGGCTGAGGCAGAGAATTGCTTGAACCAGACGAGGCAGAGGCTGCAGTGAGCTGAGATCACACCACTGCACTTTAGCTTGGGTGACAGAGCTAGACTCCATCTCAAAAAAAAAAAAAAAAAAAAAAAAGAAAGAAAGAAAAGAAACTGTTCAGCCACCTTCCACTATGTGGAAGAGTGTCCCAGAGACGGCCCCTCAGCCAGGGGCTGATTCTAAATTGTTGATATTTTCCTGCTATGACATTTAGAAAACATGAAAATAAATCTGCCCACCAATCTAGCTTATATGTCATTGACAATGTTTTTCATCCCAGGATCTCCTGTCCACGGGAGTTGTTTCGGTTTGCCCGTGGTGATATAATTGTTTCCGTCTTTTAGTTTCCATTTCCTGTGTTGTTGGAGATGTTTCCTGTGATTACCACCATGTGGATATTAAGCCCTGCCCCAGTAGCATTTTTATGACACTGAATGGTGAGGGGTCTGTGCAGCCTCCACAGGCCTTCAACTGATTCAGAGGATTTGAGTAGTAGGTGACAGAGTCCCTTGTCTGCCCAGAGGCGATCCAGCCTCTCAGGATGGTATGGGCCGGCTCACTTCCTGAGTGCTGGCCACCTCTCAGGTCCTGGCTGTGTGTTCTTGGCACACCTCAGAGAATCGGCAGGTGCTGCTTCTGACACTGGATCCTAGGGCTGACCTGGTAGCCTCAGCCTCACTGTTGACAGTCTGGAATGTAGATAAGATAGGATTCTTTTTCCCACCTTGTACATAACTCCTAGTATCTGGGGTGCTGCATTTTTTGAAGCCTCCATGCCATTTCACAGCTTCTTCCAGGGGTGGAATGGTAGGAACCATCATTCCTGTTCAGAGGGGACCACCGTGCCCCGATGGCTCTCGGGTATGTGGACTGTGGGCTGTGCTGGCTGTGAAGTGGGCAGGGCAAGCTTACAGGACAGAACTGGAAGGTTCTGCTGTTTTCCAGACCAAAGCATTATTATTATTATTATTCTAGATGGAGTCTCTGTCACCCAGGCTGGAGTGCAATGGTGAGATCTTGGCTCACTGCAACCTCCACCTGGGTTCAAGTAATTCTCCTGCCTCAGCCTCTGAGTGGCTGGGATTACAGGCACCCGCTGCTGTTGCAGGAAGTCAGGGACCCCAAATGGAGGGACTGGCTCTGTGTTCTTGGCAGAAGAACATAAATTGTGAAGATTTCATGGACATTTATCACTTCCCCAATCAATACTTATAATTTCCTATGCCTGTCTTCAATCTCTTAATCCTGTCATCTTCATAAGCTGAGGATCCTGTGATGATTGCGTTATCTGCACAAATTGTTTATAGAGCATGTGTGTTTGAACAATATGAAATCTGGGCATCCAAAAGGAACAGGATGGCTGCGATTTTCAGGGAACAAGGGAGATAACCATTGGGCCTGACTGCCTGAGGGGCCAGACAGAACAGTTATACTTCTCTTCTTACAAAAGTGAATGGGAGAAATATTGTTGAATTCTTTTTCTCAGTGAGGAACAGCCCTGAGAAAGAGAATCATCCCTAGGGGGAGGTCTCTAAAATGGCCGCTCTGGGAGTGTCTGTCTTATACAGTTGTAGGTAAGGGATGAAATAAGCCCCGTCTCCCAGGCTTATTAGGATTAGAAAATTTCTGCCTAGTAAATTTCAGTCAGACCGGTTGTCTGCTCTCAAACCCTGTCTCCTGACAAGATGTCATCAAGGACAATGCATCCCAGTGGGACATGAAACTTCATCAGCAACTCTAATTTCACCTTGGTCCTGTGATCTTGCTCTGCCCCCATTTGCTTTGTGATATTTTATTGCCCTGGAAGCATGTGACCTCTGTGACCCACACCCTATTTGTACACCCCTCCCCTTTTGAAATCCATAATAAAAACTTGCTGGTTTTGTGGCTCAGGGGGCATCATGGAACCTGCCAACATGTGATGTCTCCCCCGGACACCCAGCTTTAAAATTTCTCTCTTTTGGACTCTTTCCCTTTATTTCTCAGACTGGCTGACACTTAGGGAAAATAGAAAAGAATCTACATTGAAATATTGGGGGCTGGTTCCCCCAATACGCTGCCATGCCCAGCTAATTTTTGCATTTTTAGTAGAGACAGGGTTTTACCATGTTGGTCCAGGCTGATCTCGAACTCCTAACCTCAGGCAATCCACCTGCCTCAGCCTCCCAAAGTGCTGGGATTACAGGTGTAAGCCACCACACCTGGCTCTTTTTGCTTTTTAATTAATAAAAAAATTTTAATTTTAAAATATACATAAAATGTACTGTCTTAACCACTTCCAAGTGTACAGCCAGTAGTGTTAAGTACATTCACGTTGCTGTGCCTCCCATCTCCAGAATGCTTTTTACCTTGCAAAACTGAAACTGAACTGGCCTGGGAACGGGGGCCTCACACCTGTAATCCTAGCACTTTGGGAGGCCAAGGAGGGAAGCATTGCTCAAAGCCAGAAGTTCAAGACCAGCCTGGCAAACATAGTGAAACCCCATCTCTTTTAACAAAAAAGAAACTAAACCGTTAAACAATTCCCCACCCAGCCCGTGGCAATCACTATTCTGCTTTCTTTCTATGGATTTGACTCCTAGATCTCATATTGCATAATGGACTCAAGATTAATCCACGTTACAGATTGTCAGAAATGTCCTTCCTTTTTAAGGCTGAATAGTGTTCTATTGTGTGGATGTACCACATTATGTGTATCCATTCATCTCCCAGTGGACACTTGAGTTACTTCTGCTTTTCTTTTTTGTTTGAGACAGGGTCTCACTCTGTGTTGCCCAGGCTGGAGTGCAGTGTCACCATCTCAGCTCACTGCAGCCTCAAACTACTGGGAACAAGTGATCCTCCCACCTCAGACTCCCAAGTAGCTGAGACTATAGATGTGTCCCATCATACCCAGCTCATTTTTGTATTTTTTGTAAAGACAGATTTTCACTATGTTGGCCAGGCTGATCTTGAACACCTGCCTCGAGCGATCCACCTGCCTCAGTCTCTCAAAGTGCTGGGATGACAGGCATCAGCCACCACATCTGCTGGCTGCCTTTTGACTCTATCAGTAGTATCTTTTAATAAAAGAGTGTTGATTTTGATAAAGCCTGGTTGTCTGTTTCTTTCGTTGCCTGCGCTTTGGGTGTCATATCTAATTAATCATCGTGAAATCCAGTGTAACGTTCTCCCATGTTTTCTTCTGAGTTTATGGTTTTAGTTCTTATCCTTGGGTTGCTTACTGACTTTCAGTTTTTGGCAATGGTGTGAAGGAAGGGCCCAGCTTCACTGTTCTGCATGTGGATATTCCGCGTTCCCAGCTCTACGTTGGAGGCACTGTCCTTTCCCCACTGAACGGTCTTGGCACCATTGTTGAGAATAATTTGACTAATGCTTTTTTGCAGGTTTTTGTTGAAATGTTGCTTCGCTAGTATTCCTCGGAGATGTGCCAAAATATGCAGTCCCCTTACGCCAAGGTATGTTTCCACAGTTTTTGTTCCCTCCTCCTCCTTCTGACCCTGCTCAGCCTGTTGCTTCTTATCCTGCCTGAGTTTGCCCAGGCTGGATGGTGGGAATAGAAACTCACCACCCACCCCTCACTCAGAAGCCAAACAAGAGGTGGGCATAGTTCTCTAGTCCCTGATGGGGGGCAGGGGGCGTTGCACCCTGTTGTGTGGACACTTGAGGCCTGGCCTCTCTGGAGCCCCCTCCCTGGCAGGGGAACAGATGAAGCTGTGGTGCTCTTGCTCTGGGTGTGGCGGAACTGTGACGTCTCTGGGAGCCACGTTCTCGTCTCCTTGACCATTAGCAGCAACTTGGTGTTTTCTCATGAAGTGGCTGCCTGGGGCAGACGTCTGCCCACGGTGGTGACCTGGAGCCTCCTTTTGCTGTGCCCCCTACTCCCCCACCTCCTCCAGAGCATGAACAAGCAGCCGCTCTCACGGTGTGTCTCCTGCATGAGGCCTGGCCTGCCTTCTCTCCCTTCACTTTACCTCTTCCTGTTCCCTCTCTGGGGAGCACACTAGTCACAGATGCATGGAGGTGGCGGAGACCCCGGGTCACTCCTGCTGTTGCTGTCCATGGAGCTAACATCCCCCGGACTAGTCAGAGTGAGAAAGCGGTAGATCCCCTGTCGGTCACCCTCCGTGGAGCAGCCTGGCTCACACAGATCCAGGATTCTGCCTGAGGTGGCATCAGTCACGTAGTCTGGTGCCCACAGTGTCTGTGCATCAGTGTGCTTCGGAGACTTTGGCTTTGTCACTAACACCATTCTTGAGGGCTTCCTCTAGAATAAAGGCTCTGTGGGTGATGGAGTTCAGAAGAGCATCCTGTCACTCCTCTGCTTCCGGGGAAGAGCTGTGGATCTGCTTCTGCCACAGTCTCTGCAGCCAGTTCTACGGCCCCAGGCTTTGCAGTGTGGAGGCTGTCTTAAAAGCATAGGGTCCCCAAATCCTTACCCTCAGCATCGCATGGGAGAACGGGGAAAAGCGGAGGACCCCTGCTGGGGCCTCCTGAGTCACCAAGAGCCACATGGAGTGCCCTTCCTGCTCCCAGAGCAGACTAGCTGCGTGCGCCTGGGGGCCTGGTTGTTCCCAGGGCCCATTCCTCCCATGCGGCTCTGGGACCCTCAATGTTCCTGCCTGTGGTTCTGGCCTGGCAGGAGCAGGGGCTGCTACACTGCATTGTGTTCCTGTGGCTCCTTCTGCCTTCGGAGTGGAAACACACCTACTTTCAAAGGCCAGCCAGAAAGGCTCTTCTGGGCTGTCACCTATGAAGATTGTGTCCTCACGGGCCAGACAGAAAAGCAGGTGGCTGTCCCTGGAGAAGGCAAGAGGTGCCTTTCCCTTGTCCACACTCACGTACTCTTGGCCAGACCTAGGGGTGGGTGGGCCCTGCTCAGAATGACTTGCAGTGCTGGTACCAAGTACCCAGAAATAATCCACTCTTTGCTTCTTCCAACTGAGGTTAAAAAAAAAAAAAAGTGAGAAAACTGGGTGGGTGGGAACGAGAGAAAGGCAGCTACGGATGTCTGTGTCCTCTAAGGTCCCTTGCCACTTGCCTGGGCCTGTGCCGCACCCGCCATACAGAAATCACTGCCCATCCCTGCTAGCCCTTGTCTCCAGACGCAAGAAGTGAGGCTCCTGGGGTGATCGCCCTCACCCTGGTTGAGTCCAGGGTGTGTGCTTGCTCCTTGGTGGCCCTGTGGGCAGTAAGGACAGCCATGGTGCTGCAGGCCACTGTCCCCCTGCAAGTGAGGAGACACCACGCTGGGGACCTGTATGTCTGATTCCTGCCTGAGACCCAGATCTGGCACAGAGGAAGGGTGTGGAGGGCACCACCACCACCCTGCTCTGCCTGTCTTGATGTCTAGTAGGTGTGTTCTGATCTCTCCTGATGTGGACACCAGTGGGTGCACTGCTCAGGCAGGAGGCATACTGCTGTCAGAGCAGGATGTGCGCGTCGCTCTGGCTATGCTAGGCTGAGTGTGCTTTGGCAGGCCACGGTGCTGCAGGGCGTGGAGGAAATTGGAGGGTCTTGGCTGGGAGTCAGCTCAGCCTCAGATTCCTGCTCCCTCTGGGTGTGTGTGGTTCTGGCCAGATCCTTGGGAGCTCCTGCCCTTGGAAGCCCACCTTATCTGGAGGGTGAAAGTTCCTGGTGCTACAGGAGAGGTTGCCTCCTAGATTTGGAGCTGATGTGCACACCACCTCAGCTGACCTCCAGACTGTAGGGGTGGAGGGAAGGGCCTGGTGCCGAGGGACCTGTGTTCGTCCTTAGTTCTCAGAGAGCCCACTCATGGAGGGGACATTGATTGGGTTTTAGACACATAGGAATTAATCATGTCTTATACCACTTTGGTAAATTTCTCAAGACAACCCAGGGAAATCCAGTCAATTTCGTGTGTCTTTTCTGGGCAGAGTTCACCTCCTGGAACATGCTCCACTGGTTTCTTTTCTGAGCCTCAGGATCTCGAGGTCTTGGTGGCTGGCAGCATGTCCCAGTGAGGGCCCTGGGCTCTTGGAGAACTCTGATGCGTATGTGTGACAGTATGGCCTGAGGCACTGGGGAGGGTGGATCTAATCTGGAATGGTAGCAAGTTGGGCCCTTCCAATGAGCTGGAGAGGTCTTTAGGGCCCAGCAACAGTGAGTGGCCACCCAGGTGGCCTGGAGGGTGTCTGCCTGGGCCTCCAAGGCTGATGAGTGCATGGCCACAGCCCTGGCCTGGCTGTGGAGCGGGGGTGCTACACTGACCCGTGGTTGTTGAGACTGTTTGGATTATCACTGTGGCGTTTCTCACTTCTGGTCTCATTCTCATTGCTCTGCTTTGCCCTCCCATGTCTGGTCCCATCTCTCCTGTTCCCCAACCCAACCTCTCGTCCTCTGCTCTTCTGTCTTCCGGCTTCTGTTGGTTATCTCAGCTGGAGATTCTGCACTACTGTGTCTCCAGCACCCTCCACAGCCCTGCCCAACTTAGCCTCCAGGCTCTTCACAGCCTACCAAGTACCGGCTGTGGTTCTTTGTTCCTTTCCCCTCGCCCAGAGTGCATGTCCATGCCTGGCAAAGCAAGGGGTCAGCTGCAGGTGACTCAAGAGTTTAGCTCCAGGCAGAATGAAATCCCTGTGTTGGGGAGGTGGGGGTCAGCCTCCAGCCTGGCCTGGCCCCTGGCTTTGCAGAGTAGCCTGGTGTGGGCGGAAGTGTGGCTATGAGGAAGAATGAGGTGCATGGCCCCGGCTGGCAAGGCTCCCAGCCAGTGGAGGTGTCACAAGCATCTGCTGTTGGGGGCCCCGTGCTTGGTGCTGGTGTGAAGAGCTGGAATCATCAGGCCTCTGCAGTGGCAAGGTTCACCCCCACTTTGCAGGGCTTGGCACTTGGGAAGATACAGAGGCCTGGGACTCCCGGGTGGTGTGGTTTCTGCCTTCTTCAGAAGTGTCTGTCACCCCGCCTGGAGGTGCTGTGACCCACAGCCTGCGTGTGAGGCAGGGGGGTGGGAAGAACTTGGGGCTTGACCCTGTAGCCCACAGAGGCTGTCAGTCTTTGACAGCCCAGACACGGCCCGGCCTTCACCTGGGGAGCTCTGGCCACTCACACACACCTCCAGAGGTGGATGAGTGTAAGTGGTGACCTCATAGAGGTTGCAGCTATCTAGGCAGAAATGACAAGTGTGTGCATGGATTTGGGGTCAGTGAAGCAGAGTTCAGACCTGTAGGGGATTTCAGGGATGGCAGAGTTAATGAATCTGTGAGAGTCGGGGAGACGAGCTGTGTTCACAGCCAGGGGTCTGTCCTGTTCACCTGGGAAGGAGCACATGAGTGAACGGGAATTTGAGGACAAGGTGAGAAAACGTGTTGGGCCCTGAGTGCTGGTGGCCTGGGATGCCAGCCACAGCACACGGGGGCACCCCATTCTGCAGGAGCCACTGCAGAGGAGGGACTAGAGGGCTTGGGCCACCAGGTGAGGACGACAGCTTCCAGGAAGCATCTGGCAAACCCTATGGTGGGAGGGGTGACTACTGAAGCCCACATGGGGTGAGCTGAGGTACTACAAGGCTGGCCCAGTGGGAAACGTGGGGCTTTGAGGACATATCCTTAAGCAGCAAGCAGGTGCAACTGTCACCAGGGACTCCATGTGGGCACGTGGCCCAGGAGGGGTGCAAAGCTGAGGGAGAAGTTTGGGTCAGCAAACCTGTAGGAAAATAGCATGAGAGGGTTCCAGGTGACAGCTGGGGACATGGGCAGTGAGCCCTCCAGACCCTTTGGAAGGACCAGGTGAGATGGGTTGAGTGCACCAGTGGGGGAAGGTGGGTTTCCAGTTCCCATGTGGAGGTCATCTGCTCCCCTGAGCTGTAAGGAGGTTAAGGAGGATGTCATGACTCAGGATCCCAGGTCGGGATCGGAGGGAGGGCCAGGGCTGAGACTGGAGGAGATGGACCCTAGACCCACCCTGCCGGTGCCCTTCTGGTCGGGTACTATAGATACAGGTATCTCATACTTTTTTCTTTTTGTTTTTTCTTTCTTTTTTTTTGAGATGGAGTCACCCTCTGTTGCCCAGGCTGGAGTGCAGTGATATGATCTCGGCTCACAGAAGCCTCCATCTCCTGGATTCAAGCCATTCTCTTGCCTCAGTCTCCTTAGCAGCTGGGATTACAGGTGCACGCCACCACGCCCGGCTAATTTTTGTATTTTTAGGAGAGACGGTGTTTCACCATGTTGGCCAGGCTGGTCTCAAACTCCTAACCTCAGGTGATCTGCCTGCCTCAGCCTCCCAAAGTGCTGGGATTACAGGCATGAGCCACCATGCATAGGCCTTCCTTCCAAAACAACGCAAATTTACTGCCCAAAGGCTTAACAGTACAGATAAATAGAAGTAAATAGCTGGGCACGGTGGCCCATGCCTAAAATCCCAGCACTTTGGGAGGCTGAGGCAGGCAGACTGCTTGGAGACCAGCCTGGGTAGCATGACAAGACCCCCGTGTCTACAAAAAAAAAAAAAAACAAAAATTAACCAGGTGTGGTGGTGTGTACCTGTGGTCCCAGCTACTCAGAAGGCTGAGGTGGAAGAATCCCTTGAGCCCAGGAGGCAGAGGCTATGGTGAGCCAAGATCACGCCACTGCATTCCAGCCCGGGTGACAAGAGTGAGACCTTGTCTCAAAAAAGAAGAAAATACCCCTCACCCCACAGCTCGATCCTCAGACTCAGACACTGATCTGTGGGGTGTGTCACCTGGACCTGTGGGACATTTTCCTGACAGGGAGACTTGAGTGGATGGTGACGTGGGCAGTGGCCCCTGAGGGGTCTGCAGCATCCCAGGATATACCTAGAGGCCATGCCCTGTACCAGCCTCAGCAGCACGGATGTGTTGAGGCGCAAAGGGCTGGAGGGCAAGTGTGGAGAGGCGAGCATGTCCACTCAGACTCAGGGTCCCGCCCTCGGTGCCCTCATCCACTGGATGCTCCCACCTGCCCTCCCAATGCTGAGCAACCAGAGGAAGTCCACAGCCAGCAAAAAGGCTTTCCTCTCAGGCTGCGTCTCCAGGATCCTGCTTGTGTGCTGCAAATCAAAGGTTTGGCTTGTACACTCGACTGTGCTCATCTTGGGGTTTTCCTGACCACAGGTCCACGGGCAACAGAGGAAGTGATGCCTGGAGCCTCTCCTGGGCTGATCCCTAGTCTGGCTGTGTCCGGGATGAGGAGCAGATGGAAGGAGTTGGGGAGGAAAGTGAAGCCATGGGATTTTATTTTTTGAAAAGGGTCTTACTATGTCACCCAGGCTGGAGTGCAGTGGCATGATCCTAGCTCACTGCACTCTCAAACTCCTGGGGTCAAGTGATCCTCCCACCCCTGCTTCCTGAGTCACTACAGCTATAGGTGTGCAGCACCCCACCCAGCTAACTTTTAAAAATCTTTCACGGAGACAGGGTCTCCCTGTGCTGCCCAGGCTAATCTCAAACTCCTGGCCTTAGCGATCTTTCTGCCTCAGCCTCCAAAGTGCTGGAATTCCAGGTCTGAGGCACCGCGCCTGAGTTCCATGTGCTTTCTGCACACACTTGGGCGGCAGGTGGGAGACCCCGGATTCAGAACTTGGGGGTGATGCCGGCCTTCTCCTGCCCTGAGGATCAAGCAGTGCCTGCGGGCACAGCCTGGTGAGCCCTATCCTGTGCCACCCACTGCAGGTGGACAGCAGTGGGGAGGGGAGAGGTCAGGGGTGGGAGGGCCCCCACAGATGTGTCTCTCTTAGTGAGCCCTGCCCAGGGTGGGCTGTGTGGGTGTTGGGCCAAGTGTTTCCCTACCATGAGCTGGCTGCCGTCTAGGCCAAGCAGTGCAAGGTAGATCCGCTGGGTACCAGGCACAGTGGTGTCCCAGGGCACAGTCGCCCCACTCCCGGCCTGGTTTGTGCCTCCTGTGGGAAAGTAGAGCAAATGGCCCAGAGCAGGATGTGGTAAGACCTGGAGGCTGAGTGCTGTGGGTGCCACAGTCCTTCCCATCTCTGACTCCTCCTTCTCCACCTAGCAGTGGTTCAGGCCCACTGGGGAACACGTGCTGGTGGTGTGCATGCTGCTGAAGCACCTGCTTGCCTTTGCCAACAGCCTGAAGCCAGAGCAGGCCTCGCTCTCCTCCCACTTCCATGCCACCAGCGCCCTGGAGGAGTTGAAATGGTGGCTGGCCCTTGCGGCTTCCCTCAGCTGCTGTCTCCTCCTCTTACCCTCCTCAGGTGTCGCCCACAGCAACCTCACCCCAGGGCATGGTGGGGGGCAGGGTGAGGAGGAATCCCTTCCTGCCCACAGAGCAGAGAGGCCTCTGGAGGGCTAGGAAGGTGCTTTTTCACCCTGCCCAGATGGCCTGGTGGGGCTGCCAGCTGATCTCTAGCTCCCAGAGCCTCTCTCCAGACTGGCCAGAGAGGCCCCACTGTGCTGCCATCTCTTGCTCCTCCCCACCTGTCTGGAGAAGGGCTGGGGTGACCCTGACTCCCAGCCCCACCAGGGCCAGCAGAGTGGGCTATTTGTGTGGGACTGAGGTGAGGTGTGTGCAGGAGCTGCACTGGCTTGGCCGCCTGCGTGCTGTGTGTTCTTGGGAGGTTCCCTGACCTCTCTGAACCTTGGTTTCTTCCTCTGAGGAGTGAAGCTTAGGCCAGCTCTGAGCATACCTCAGAGATGCATGCTCTCCCCCAGCAGATCCGACCCTTGTTGATGAGTTCTGGACTCATCTATGAGCAGGGCCTCCTTACTGGGCAAGCAGCAGGTGACCCACCCTATTCCCTGCAGGAACGAACGCCGTCCCGAGGTTCATCCAGCAGAAACGCTACCTCTTCCTGCAGCATTGCTTTGGCCACTGGGCGCATTGTTCAGAGCTGTACTGGCCCTGTCAAACGGGTGCCTGTGTCCTCTGTGTACCCTAATGAGGGAGGTCCCCTGGAGTGGATGCGGAGGAGAACAAGTGTTGTTATGAGGCCTTGGAGAGGAGGGATCCTTGGAGAAGAGGGAGCTCTTGGAGGGCCACATGGTTCCGTTTCAGTTTCCAAAGCCAACCCTCAGGTATAGGAAAGCCCTGCCCTGTCCCACCTCTCTAGTGTCAGGCAAGTTTGTAGCCGTTACCCCACCAGGGAGCATTGGGCCCCCTGGGCTGGGAAAGCCCACCCGAGGCCCTGGCTTCTGAAGAGCCGGCAAGAGAGCCACACCTCACAGGGCTGAGTCTCTCCTGCGCCCTCTGGGGGACGTGGGAAGAGCCAGTCCCACCCAGCTGCCGCCTGGGACCAGACTCCGGGCCAACGGAGGATTTGGCCCCCAGCCACTGGGCCCTCAGCTCACGCCTCCCACAGGTCCTGGAAATGTGACTGAGCTACCTGCAGCCATGGCGGTATGCGCCTGACAAGCAGGCTCCAGGTAGCGACTCCCAGTCCCAGTGTGTGTTGGAGAAATGGTGAGTCTCGGCCCCTCTCCTCACAGCCATGCCACTGGCTCCCCAGCATGGACATTGCTCCAGTGGTTGGAGACCAAGTCAGCGGCCTGTGCTGGGGTCAGCCTGGCCCTGGCCCAGGTGGCCTCCTGGGTTCCTCTCCCAGGCCCTGCTTTGTGGAGCACAGACCAGCCCTTCCTAGACTCAACTTTGCCAGACCCTAGAATCGGTTTCTCATGGAAGCAGTGGGTGACCTATCTGGCCCTGTCTCCTCTCCCTTCTGGCCCAGACATATGTTCGGTGACCCCCAAACTATCCGTTGACCCTCACCAGCACAGAGCAGAGCAGGGGCTGCCTTCCCCTCATCCTCTGCTTGATCCTCATGTCCATCTCAGACCAGTGTGTAGACAGCCCCCTGGCTACTCCTTCCTGTCATGGCCGGGCTTTGGCCCCACGACACCAACGGCTCCTACCCAGCCAACGACCTGGACAAGACAGGGCAGGACAGTGTCCAGAGACAGACAAGTACCTGGGGGCGGCCCTGGAGTACCTGCGCCAGATATTCCTGGTACGAACTATGGAGCTGCCTCAGGCCATCAGGGTCTCCTTCCTCAAAGGATCCACTCCCCCTCAGCCTGTGGTCAGTCCCGGGCCCCACTCAGATGGAGCCAGTGTTGTGGGAGGTAGGCCCACACCCTGAGCGTCATGTCTCACTGTTAAGTGGCTGGTGGGGTGAAGACCAGTCCCCACCCTTCTCCTTGGTGCTTCTTTCTGGCAACTCAGTGGAGCACAGCTCACACAGTTCACTTGCCTTGGGCACCACCCAGGATGGGAACAGAAAGCAGCAGCTCCTTGACTGCATTGGGGGTGAGGACAGACTCACCCTCTTGTTTCCGGGTCAGTACCAGGTGAGAAGCCCCTGTCCCAGAGGTGCAGGCTGGGCCCTTAACTGTCCCCAGCTCCTTCCTCCCCTATGAGCAGATGCAGCTCCACTCCTCTGAGTTGTGTCCGGGCTGTGTCTTCTGACCTGTCCCTGTGGCCTGAGTTTCTAGATCATCAATGCGCTGCAAATGTTTGACATTGAGTACCAGGGGCACCCAGAGCTGCAGCCCATCTGGAGCTACAAGATTGCCATCTTGGTCTGTGTGCTCTTCCAGTGGTCGTCTGCCATCAACCACAGAGAACGGGCAGGAGGGACAACCTGGCCTCTTCAGAAAGTGTTCTCAATGCTCCTGCCCAAGGTGGCCTGTGGGGGTGGGGTGCTGCTGTCCTGAGGTCTGTGGTGCCACCACCCCATGCCCTCCTGCCTCTGTCTGTGCATCACTTTGCAGGCCAGATTGCGGTCAACTCTGTGTTCCTGGGACGACTTCCTTGGCAGCTTCTGTCTCTTGTCGTTTCACTAGCCTGCGGTGGCCAGCAGGCACCTGCTAAGCCTCATGGGCAGAAGCAGGCAGCTGGCCACACCCATGGCCCCAGGCTCAGCCTCAGTAGCTACCAGATTCTGTTTTGGCTGCTGCTGGCCTTCTTTGAGGCCTCTCTGTTCTGAGTTGGCCCTCCCTGGCACTGCTGCTTGCCCTGGGCTATGTCCTCTCTGCCTCTAACTGAGTGGGGAAGCTGCAGCAGCCCTGACGATGTCAGCTGCTGTCTTCAGAGAAGGCTGGGGGCATTTGCTACACAGCTCCACCCTTGGGCTTGGGAGATGATGGGTGCACACCCCCCAAAGACCCTGAGCCCACACCTGCAAAAGCCCACCACACTTCCGCACCGTGTGCTCATCTGCCAGCTGTGAAACGTCAACATCTTGCAGGCCCAAGAGGTGAGGCCCTGGGTGGTGGGGGTGGGCCTGGGCAGCCTGGCGCTGCCGCGGGCCCCACCATGCTGACGTCCCTGTCTTTTGGCTGCGTACCTCAAGTCCCTCCTGGAAAAGGGCCAGAAGCCCCTGTGGCCCCAGAGGAGGCTGGGTCTAGCTCTCCCAGGTGAGTGTCTGGTCACCCCTGCCCCATCCCTGGGGCCTGTTTGGGGCTCACTGCTATTCCTACACCCAGGCACCAGGAAGCTGTGCAGTTCCCCAAGGTCTCCACCAAGAGCCTCTTCAAGAAATGGTGAGTCCCCTGGCATGGAGACAGCAGGTCAGCCCTATAGCCTGGGCCCTAGGGAGGGAGTGGGGAAGGAGGGGTGGCAGCACAGAAACAGAGGCGGCTGTGGTCTCACTGGGTCCCAGTGAGGGCCATGCAGGCCCTACTCCCAGCACACTCCACTCCTGGGGATGCTCAAGGTGACAGTCCCTCCACCCATCCCCAGCCTGCTTCTGAGCCCCACACCTGTGACAGTACGTGCCCTCCTGCCCGGAACTGAAGCAGACCCTGAATAATAACTTTGCCAAGTGGCAGGAGAGGCTGCAGGCACTGCAGAACTGGCACCTGCCCCGCTTGGTGCTTTGAGCCGCCTGCATCTGTGTCTGCAGCTGGTCAGTGCCAAGCACACGTACCTGCAGCTGGAGACTGGCTCTCCATAGCATTTCCTGATTAATTCCACTACTTTTCAACCCAGCTAAATTCCAAGATAAATGACACTCAATATAGAAAAAGTACTTGATCTCCAAACTGACAAACTGTTTTGTGTTCTAGTATTTTGCTATTTGGTATTTACACAAAAGCACACGACGAAGTTAAGTATCGCCCTACCTTGGCCGGGCGCAGTGGCTCACACCTGTAATCCCAGCACTTTGGGAGGCAGAGGCGGGCAGATCACGAGGTCAGGAGATTGAGACAATCCTGGCTAACTAACATGGGGAAATCCTGTCTCTACTAAAAAAAAAATACAAAAAGTATTAGCCAGGCATGGTGGCGGGCGCCTGTAGTCCCAGCTACTCGGGAGGCTGACACAGGAGAATGGTGTGAACCTGGGAGGCAGAGCTTGCAGTGAGCCGAGATCGCGCCACTGCACTCGAGCCTGGACGACACAGCGAGACTCTGTTTCAAAGGAAAAAAAAAGAAAAAAGAAGTATTGCCCTACCTTTTGAAGACTGAAAATAAAGCTCTTTCTTTCCTAGTCATGTGCCTTGTTCCTCACTGGCTATCAGGTGTTTCTTCATAGCCCCTGCTGCCTTCAGGGACCTTCCTGGGCCAGCAAGGAGTCTTGCTTATCCTGGGACCTGCCAACTGCCCTGGAAGACAGGCATAGGCAGAGCCGCACACACCCCCCTGGAAGCAGGAGGGTTTTCCTGGTCCCCTAGCTGGGCTGGAGCTGCCTTCCAAACACACGATCACTCTGGGTCTCCTGCCCAGACTGTATTCTCCTGGGGGCAAGACGCTGTCCCCTCCCGCCCTGACAATATCGCTGACAGGCCTCAGAAGGCTGTCTCCAGAGTGCCGTGGCCACACCTGCGCCGCCCCTCCCACCACAGCACAGCTGTGTCCACTGTCTGGAAGTGGCCAGCTCAGTGCCACCCTCGCCCGGCAGGCAGCACAGTCCTCCCAGGCCCACAGCCCCATTTCCTTGGCATTAATCTCAGCCTCTTCCTGCTTCAGGGGGCGGGAACTTTGCCAGGAAGCTGGAGGATGAACCACAAGCCAAGTAATGGGACAGTATGTCAGAAAAGGAGGGCTGAGGTCAGGGCTGGCCCCAAGGCTGACAGCTTCCTGACAGGACAGCAGGCCCAGGTTCATGGAGAAGGGCACACAGTGACAACTCCTGATGCACACAGGAATCATGACTTTATCATAACAATCACAAATGATGGGGTAGTACACATGAAAAAGGGGAGCCCTCTTATCACCAGAGGGCTGCAGGCCATTGCCCAGAGTGGCGGGCAGCACAGGGAGGCACTCACTGCATGGCCCCGCCAGCTGTCAGGTCGCCTCTCAATGGGTGGTGCAGTGCATGGTATTCTGAGGACGCAGGTCCTGAGGGTCTTGCTCTTCATCCTTCACGGTGAGGACATGGTCCTCATGCGAGCGGCACAGGGGTGCCTGCAGCAGGATCCCTGATGCCCCTGTGCCCCGCTGAGCACAGGTGCCCCACAGTGCTCAGCAGGAATGCCGGGAGGGCTGAGGCCCAGCTGGTGCTGGGAAGCCGGCAGCCCCCACAAGCCAGCCCTCCCTCTGAGGGGCAGCCGGTGTCCTGGACTTGGGCTTCCCCCGGGGGTTGGGGGGTGCCCCACTTGCCCCAAGCAGCTCAGCCTGAACCCAACACTGTGACCAGAAAATCACATGTATGTTTTAAAGGTTTCCTATGTCCTCTGTGTTCTCCTATAGAAGTGAGTAGGGGTGTGTCAAGCACACACAAGACACTCTAACACCACCGAGTGTGCCCTCACATAGCTGAGATGGACCCGGACCATGGGCAGGCTGCAGCAAGAGCAGCCCAAGGATCCCGATTAAGAATTCCTAAGCCTAGCTGTGGAAGGAGACCGCACCCACCTTTAAACATGGGGCTTGTAGCTCAGCTCACACCCAATCAGGTAGTAAAGAGGACTCAGTAAAATACAAATAAGGCTAAAGCAGGAGGTAAAGAAATAGTCAAATCATGTATATCGCCTAAGAGCACAGGGGGAGGGACAATGATCAGGATATAAACCCAGACATTCGAGCAGGCAGCGGCAGCCCCCTTTGGGTCCCCTCCCTTTGCATGGAAGCTCTGTTTTCACTCTATTAAATCTTGCAATTAAATTAAAAAAAAAACAAAAGGCAGCCCAAAGATCTGGATTCCTGGAGGAAGCCACATGGAGGGCCTTCTCTAAGATGGCCAATGCCCCCAGACAGCCTGCTCCACTGCTTCTGTCCCAGTTCTGTCCAAGTGTGAGATTTCATTATTAAGGGACTGGGCAGCCACAGCAGTGCCCCCTACCCAAGGAGATCATGCCTGTCCTGACCTGGCCACCAAGGAAGGACAGACCTGTTATCCATCACCTTTACTGGTTCCATTACAAATCTCTATGTAATAGGTTGGCTGAGAGACAATTCACCCATTTAAAGCATGCCATTCAGTGGTTTCTGGTACTACATTCAGAGTTGTGCAGTATTATCAAAATCTATTTTAGAACATTTTTCTCTTCCTTTTTTTTTTATGAGATAGAGTCTCCCTCTGTCACTCAGGCTAGAGTGCAGTGGCATGATCTCAGGTCACTGCAACCTCCGCTTCCAGGTTCAAGCGATTCTCCTGCCTCAGCCTCTTGAGTAACTGGGACTACAGATGTGCACCACGACTCCTAATTTTTGTATTTTTAGTAGAGGCGGGGTTTCACTATACTGGCCAGACTGGTCTCAAACTCCTGACCTCAAGTGATCCGCCTGCCTAGGCCTCCCGAAGTGCTAGGATTATAGGCATGAGCCACCATGTACAGTCCAATTTTAGAATATTTTCATCATTCCAAATGAAAATTCCATTTCCCCCAACAGCATCCTTGGCCCTTGACAATCACTAACTTTCTATCTGTGGGAGGCTAAATAACAGTCCTTAAAGAAATCAGGTCCTATTTCCTGAAACCTGTAAATGTTACCTTATTTGGGAAAAGGTTCTTTACAGGTGTGATGAAGTTAAAGATCTTGAAATGGAGGTTTATCCTGGGTTATATGTGGCCCCTAAGTGCAATTGCATGTATCCTCCTAAGAGGGAGGCAGAAATTCACACACAGAGGAAAAGGCAATGTGAAGATGGAACATAAGGAGAATTTATTTACTCTGTGATGTTGGCCCTGAAGACAGGAGTGATACAGCCACAAGCCAAGGAGTACAAGCAGTCACCAGAAGCTGAAAGATGTGAGGAACAGGTTCCTCTCCTGTAGCCTCCCTGTTGCCACTGTGATTTTTTGCCCATGGTACTGACTTTGAACTTCTGGTCTTGGAAATTGTGAGAGATTAAATTTCTGTTCTTTTAAGCCACTAAGTTTGTAGTAACTTGTTATAGCAGCCACAGGAAACATGAATTTTGTTACCAGGAGTGGGGTGCCTAAAAATGTGGCAGTGACTTTGGAACTGGATAATGAAGGAGCGATGGTAGACTTGTGAGAAGCATGACAGAAAAGGCCTAGGATGCCTTCCAACACACTGTTTATAGAAATGTGGATGTTAAAGACTCTGTCACCCAGACTCTGCCTTAAAGGAAACGAGCAACTTCATACAGAAAGTCTGTGTTCTCTTCAAGAACACACACATTATCATAAACTGAATGCTGAGACACATGGACATTAAAGGTGATGCTAAGGGCACAGAGGAAACAAGGAACACGTTATTGGACACTAGACCAAAGATGATCTTTGTTATATAATGGCAAAAATTTAGTTGGATTGTGTCCTATAGCTGTGTGGAAGGCAGAATCATAAGTAATGAGCTTGCACATTCAGCTCAGCAGACTTCCAATCAAAGCATTCACGACTCAGCTTGGTTTCTTTTTCCTGCTTATAGTAAATGCAAGAGGAAAGAGAATAGAGGGTATAATAAAAAATATAAAGAATTTAAAAGTACAAAAAACCAGATAAACTGAGGGAAGAACTGTTATGCCAAAGGAACCTAGACTTGATTATTTGGGAAATTCTCAGACTGCTTAGATTGGAAAAAACCAAAATCCTAAAACTAGGAGATTCACTGTTAGGAAAGTGTGTTCTGTAGAGGAATGCCAAGGGTGTGGCATGTCTTGCAAATTTCCCTAGTGCCAAAGAGATTACACATGAGACTCCTGAATCCCCTCAATCATCTCACAGAAGTGAGGAAGAGAGACAGAATTATCCAGGAAAGATCTGTGGAGAAACCTCATCTGATGCCATGAATTCCATCACATACGGAGAAGTTCCACAAGGATTTTAGAATGTTCTCCCAGCAGAAACACTGCCAGCTTGGACCAGAAAGTTTAGAGACTAGACAAAATCAAAGAACTCCCAAAACTAGAGAGGCAGGAAATAGGCTGATAGAACTACTCAACCTCAAACATGTGCTACCCTTTAAGAAAAGAAAGATGACCATCAGGGCAGAGCCATGCGCTCAGAGGCCAAAGCCATGGACACAGAGATAGATACAGAACACATGGCTCTCCTTATCGTTGCTGGATTTACTGTGCGCCACGCCAGCTTTCTTCTTGCCATCCTCGCTACAACACAAAAGGAGAGGTTTGCACACACCGCTGAGTCCAATGCTGCGGGACCTTGGCCAACAGGCCCTGCCCCGACTTCCTGTGATCAATAAATGAATAGTCACCCCAACCTGATTCCCTATAATCAATCAATGAGCAACCACCCCACCCAGACTCCCAGTCATCAATGAGCAACCACCCCATCCCGACTCCCTGTGATCAATCAACGAGCAACCACACCACTCCGTCTCCCTAGAACCCCCCACAGAGAGGTTCCAGAGCCTGTGACACTCTCCTTTCCCAGCCTCTCTGCCAGAGGGACTCACCCGCTATGGACTTACCCGGGGCTTGGCCTTCAGGAACACATGGCTCTCCGTATCATTGCTGGATTTACTGTGCGCCATGCCAGCTTTCCTCACGGCATCTTCGCTGCAACACAAAAGGAGAAGAGAGATTTGCACACACCACTGAGTCCAATGCTGCGGGACCTTGGCCAACAGGCCCTGCAAAGCAGCTGTCCCTGGTGACAAGGTGCTGTCCCCACCCAGCACACCAGCCTGGCTGAGGTCCAGGAGAGCCATGAAGGAAGGGGCACTCAATAGAGAGCAATGACAGGCCACTGAGGCAGGGAGAAAGCGAGCAGGGTGATGAGAAAGAAGGGACAGGAAAGATGGTTGCCATGGAGCAAACAAAAACCCCTGGCATGAGGAGGTGGGGGGCTAGCCCCTAGGGATGGCTCACAACCCATTCAAGTTGAAGGAAGTATGCATTAGATTACCGGGCAGCAGCTGGCCTTTAGTTCCTAGTTCCTGCTCTCTGAGTGGTCTGCACCAACTCTGCCAGCATGGTACGACCCAGATTCCTCCTCTGTAAAATGAAGGGGCCACATGAAGTCATCATTCAGTCCCTCCCAAGGCAAGGGTCTGTCCCTGTGTGGCACAATGCAGGTTTCATATGTGGGATCAAAGAGACAAGCCCCAACTTCAACAACTTCAAGCTGGGGACAAGAGGAGAAAGACCACAGAAATGTGAACGGTATCTTTAAAAACATTTACCAACAATTCCGTACTAAGAGATGGAATCCTGTGAAAGGTTTTCATCACACTGCTGCTCCGCAGGGAGAGCGAGCCATGTAGGTCAGTTAAGCTGGAGCTCCCTTGATTGCAGCACACGCTGCCCCCAGCATTCACACAGGCAAGACAGGAACAGGTGTGTATCTTTTAGGAAGGCCTGGCCTGTGGCTCCTGCGGACTGGTTGCCTGGTCTGCTCACGCCTGCCTTCTTCCCAGTAGGCGGGGTCTCTTTCCTGCCTGGCCTCCCTGCAATAGCTTTGAGGTGATGGGATGACCATGGTGGTGCAAGACCATGAGTGCACCTCACCTTTGGGCTCAGCGATGATGTGACAGACTCCAAGTCTCTGGCAGACGTAATGGAAGGCTTGATTCCCAGGGTTACACCACTGATTGATAGATTCATTCGAGCGCGTCCATAACATGTTGTTCACTGAGTCCTAACACGTGCCTGCAAAAACAGCATACTTTATTCAATTGTGATGCCACTAGCTACCTGTACACACATTGTACACAAGCACTGCTCAAAGATACAAGGGCTGTTTAATGTTGAAAACCCACATCCCTACTCCCACAGATTTACATGGCAAAGCCCTAGGCTGGGACTTGGAAAAAGCCAGGATTTAATTTTTAATGTGGTTTAACTCCTATGTGAGAAGGAGTTAAGTCTCACAGAAATAGATAGTAATTGATTTATGTGTGACCTAATTCCAAAAAGGATATAAGGAATTTACATTAAAAATCCAGGTAAGGCCAGGCGCATTGGCTCACGCCTGTAATCCCAGCACTTTGGGAGGCTGAGGCAGGCAGATCATGAGGTCAGGAGATTGACACCATCCTGGCTAACATGGTGAAACTTTGTCTCTACTAAAAATATAAAAAATTAGCTGGGTGAGCTGGCAGGTACCTGTAGTCCCAGCCGCTAGGGAGGCTGAGGCAGGAGAATGGCATGAACCCGGGAGGCGGAGCTTGCAGTGAGCCGAGATTGTGCCACTGCACTCCAGCCTAGGTGACAGAGGGAGACTCCATCTCAAAAAAAAAAAAAAAAAAACCAGATAAAAGAAGACCAATTAACATTAATACACAACAAAAAGCCCTAGTAACTGAGCCCAACACTTAGACATAAGCTTCCTACCAGCCAGGGCAAATAGAAAATCCAATGTATTACATAGTGTTCCCTTTCTCAGAATAACAAATGTACCAGTTCCTTACAGGAAATAAACCTTTTTATGGTATAAACCTTGATAATTTGTTACAGGCGCCATCACACAACCTAATGAACAGTATCTTCAACTGCAGTTTATTCAGAGTGATTTCGCATATGGAAATTTCTTATACTGGGTCCCAGACTTAAATAGTACAAAAAATTCTTTCTGGCTGGGTGCGATGGCTCATGCCTGTAATCCCTGCACTTTGGGAGGTGAAGGCAAGAGCACTGCTTGAACCCAGGAGTTTGAAACCAGGCTGGGGGACATAGTGGGACCTTGGCCCTATACAAAATAAACAAAATTAACTGGGCATGTTGGTGCGTGCCTACAGTTTGAACTACTCAGGTGGCTGAGCGGGGAGCCCCGGAGGTGGAGGCTGCTGTGAGCCAAGATCACGCCACTTCACTCCAGCCTAGGTGACAGGACAGATTCTGTCTTAAAACAGAACAAAACAAAATTTCTTTCTTTTCAAGGAAACTAGAATGCCATAGAGAACTGGCAAGATATTTCAGGAAAAATTTGCTAAAATTTTCAATTTTCCAAAGAAACGTGTTTATTTCTTATGCAATCCTGGTACAAGAACACTAAGGCCCAGTGAGCTCTCAGCAGCAATGAGGTCTACATGACTTGTAAACTGACCATCCAAAATATGATACACCAAGCCAGAGGCTAGGACTTTGGAAACAAATATTAAGCTGTTTAATGAGTTTGGAGATTATTTTCAAAGTTTTAAAGTTTTAGGCTCTTTACAAGATTTTTCTAACAATCACACCCTTTTGTTGTTGTTGCATATTAGTGGTAATTAGTGGTAAAGAGATGGAAAATATACGCATAAGACCACAGAAAGAAAACTGTCACCACACATCTTCCTAAATTTAACACTGAACCAGAGTTTTCAAAGTGTTTCCAAAATGGCAACTTTTGCATGAAGGCTTTTCCCGATATACATGAATTATCAAAAGGGTAACTGCAAGGGGGGTTACGATCATTAACATCACAAGGTAAAAATGTTTGTAAGAAACACTTTGTAGTTTGTCAGTGCTCAATAAGGTTTGGTATACATGCAAACATAGCTCAGCTGCAATCCTTCCAAATACTAGCTCTAAAACCAGGAGACACCTTGGCCTTTTCCCTTACCACAGGACAGTGCAGCGATAGCATGGACTTCAGGCTCCAGAGGTTGAATTCCGGCTCTAACACTTTTGGGTGGCCCTGGGAAAGTCATGGAGTATCTGTTTTCTCATTTGTAGAGTGGAAATAATAAAAGTACATACCTACCTTATACAGTTATTGTGAAGACTACATGAGTTAAATGTGTCAATAATTAACGATCCACACCAGCATGCATACACACACACACACACACACACACACACACACACAAGTTTTGATCATTGATCTTATTCCATTTGCCACTTTCAAACACAACTTTAGCACTGTGTCTCTTGAGTTTGTTTCTCCCGAGTAGCTGGGACTACAGGCGAGCCACCACGCCTGGGTAATTTTTGTATTTTTAGTAGAGATGCTTTTGTCCTGTTGACCAGGCTGGTATCAAACTCTTGACCTCAGGTGATCCAGCCACCTTGGCCTCCCAAAGTGCTGGGATTATAGGAGTGAGCCACTGAGCCCGGCCTGAGGAACATTTTTTTTCTATACATTATTCCGTTTAACTATGTGCCCATTCTGAAACCAAAAATACACTGCTTTAATTACTATAGTGTGTCTCCTTATAAAAATATATGTACATTTAAAAATAAGTCAGTATTTTAGGCTTTGCAAGCCGTAAGGATGCTGCTGCAACTACTCAACTCCACTGTTACATACATAAAGCTGCCACAGACAACACATAAACAAATGGACACGCCAATGTTACAATAAAATTTTACTTCCAAAATAGGCTGAAATTGGCCAGAGAGGGATGGTTTGCTGACTCCTGCTTTAGACTAATCTAATAAAGGTAAAAAAGAGTGACACACAATTGAAGCATGTAAAGAAGAGGACCTAATTTTACGGAGACTCTTCTATGTGCTAGACCTTTTGCAAGACCCTTTGTCTACAAAATGCATCCGATCTTTTTAACAACTCCAGTAGATAAGCATCATTATGAACATTTTACAAAAATTAAGAATTCCAAGAGGAAAAATAACTTATCTAGGTCATACAGTTAAGGAGCCAGGCTTTAAATCCAGGAGGTCTTTCTCCTCCAAATCTCCATGATCAACATTTATGTTTTTATCAATTCTTCCCTTATAGCCACAAAATACCTCCCTATCCCTTTTTGGAACGAGGTATAAACATTTGTGCATATGACATAATGTTGATTTCAATTCCACACACATTTACCTGGTACATAGTATGTGCCAGGCAGGCATTGTGAAATGTGCTGGAGATTCAAAATTGTAGAGACCATCTCTTTCTACGAGTTGTCAAAACTGTAGCTTGTTAATGTCAGGCTCTGAATTTCAAAGTATGTCATGTTCTTTTTTATTTTGCTAGAACCGCTAATGGTGCTCTCCACCATATTAACGATGTGTCTTCCGTGGCCCCTTCTGCCCTTTGTAAACAACCACAGGTGTGGATTTTGTTTTGTCTGTGTGCAAGGCTTGCTGCTGAGTAGTTTCCCTATTAGACTGCTGCCCACAGCACCAGCTGTTGTTACAAACTGCCGATTCCCAGCCACACAGCTTTTCGTTTCCCGTTTCTTCAGATGGTATAACTCACTGTGTCCTTGAAGCCTGTATCCATATGTTTGGGTCAAAATACCTTCTCATCCTCACTGGACCAACATAATACCAAGAATGCTATTTCTCTAAGTGTTTTTCAGACAGGTTTAAGAGTAAAGACGTGAATATACATGCCGCTTGAGTCCAATTTTTAAAATATCTGCTTCTCTCCGGCATTGTCCTGTGTTACTTAGAGTTTAACCAATAAAAATCTCCTATATTTCTTATCTAGTTATTAAAATCATATCTCCAAGTTAAAAACCAAAAAAAAAAAAACAAAAAAATGTTTCTATACATTTTTTCTATATTGTGTGCTTAATAGTTTGTATGTGTCCTAAAACAGGTGTTTTACATGCTTATTTTAATAGCTTTGAAATTCTATCATAGTGAGTAGAGTTCTTGCTGTCATCCGAAAATAATGTGTGAAAATACTTTATTTTCTAAAACTTTGTTGAACTGATTATTATCTCGACTAATTTTACAGGAGAGTTTTCAAAACTATACTATTATGTCAACCACAAAAATTATATTTTTAAATCTTCCTACCTTATATTGATAATTGGTACTATTTGTAATCAGAGCTATTGCACACTTTTTTTTTTTTTTTTTGGAGACAGTCTCACTTGGTCACCTAGGCTGGAGTGCAACAGTGCGATCTCAGCCCACTGCAACCTCTGCTTCCTGGATTCAAGTGATTCTCCTGCCTCAGTCTCCCAAGTAGCAGGTATTACAGGCACCCAAGTAATTTTTGTATTTTTGTAGAGATGAGGTTTCACCATGTTGGCCAGGCTGGTCTTGAACTCCTGACCTCAGGTGATTCACCCGCCTTGGCCTCCTAAAGTGCTGGGACTACAGGCATGAGCCACCACGCCCGGCCACAAACAACTGTTTAACAAAGTAAGTTTAAAATAACAGGAAAGCCTTAAATTTCAGAATTTGAGATAAATCAAGGAATGAGCCACAAGTAAAAATCACTTACTTTTCAAAGATCACAAACCATCTGTTCCACCAAAAGGACAGCAAGTGGCAAAGCTGCCTGATCCCCCTGGAGGAGGCACCAGCATCACCAAGTTGGTGCCATAGGTATGCGCCTTCTGCAGCACTTTTAGAGAGGCAGCCCACAGTCAGTATTTGCTGCAGAAAGGAATGAAAACGCTAAGTCCAAATATTTGACACAGAAATTAATTTGATTACCAAAACAGATTTGGGTATAATGAGGGAGCCCCAAACTGAAACTAATGTAAATCCAGATTAGGAAAACAGAGCAAGAAGTAATAGATAAGGAAAAAAAAATAATTATCTTCTGACTCCACAGCCTGACCCCAATTATATGGCCTATTATTATATGGCCTCCTATGATATGATCTGAACATTTCTTGAAGGTGTTCCCAATCCTCAATATGCCCTCATGCCTCTCTACAAATTATTCCAAAAAAATTATCACATGGACTAAATCTCAAAATAAGAGATTCTTCTTCTATTTGTGTTTCCACTAAAAAACCGATATAGGTTGAATACACTTATCTGAAATGCTTGGGACCAGAAGTGTTTGGATTTCAGATTTTTTCAGATTTTGAAATATTTGCATTACACTTAAGAGTTGAGCATTCCTTGGCCAGGTACAGTGGCTCATGCTTGTAATCCCAGCACTTTGGGAGGCTGAGGCGGGCGGATCACAAAGTCAGGAGATTGAGACCATCCTGGCTAACACAGTGAAACCCCGTCTCTCCTAAAAATACAAAAAATTACCCAGGCGTGGTGGTGGGCATCTGTAGTCCCAGCTACTGGGGACGCTGAGGCAGGAGAATGGCATGAACCTGGGAAGCGTCGCTTGCAGTGAGCTAAGATGGCGCCACTGCTCTCCAGGCTGGGCGACAGAGCAAGGCTCCATCACAAAAAAGAAGAGTTGAACATTCCTAATTGAAAAATCAAAAATCCGGCCGGGCGCGGTGGCTCACGCCTGTAATCCCAGCACTTTGGGAGGCCGAGGCGGGCAGATCACAAGGTCAGGAGATCGAGACCACGGTGAAACCCCGTCTCTACTAAAAATTACAAAAAATTAGCCGGGCGCGGTTGTGGGCGCCTGTAGTCCCAGCTACTCGGGAGGCTGAGGCAGGAGAATGGCGTGAACCCGGGAGGCGGAGCTTGCAGTGAGCCGAGATCGCGCCACTGCACTCCAGCCTGGGCTGGGCGACAGAGCGAGACTCCGTCTCAAAAAAAAAAAAAAAAAAAGAAAAATCAAAAATCCACAATACTCCTATGAACATTTCCTTTATTTTTATTTATTTTTACTTATTACATCTGAGATTAGTGAAATTATTTCCTTTGAGCATCACGTCAGCACTCAAAACGTTTCAGATTTCAGAGCACTTTGGATTTTTTGCTTTGGGATGAACAACCTGTATTCCAATCAAGATCTTGGGCTTTTTTTTCCATTTTATACAGCACAAATTCTTGACAGGTTTGTGATACTACACTCATTAACAGCTTGCAACATAAAATCAGCCAAAAGTTTCACCCCAATGAAAGCTTTCAAATATTACATAACAGTTTTATACCTGTGTAACTTATTATAACCCTTTATATATATTTTATTTTTCTTTTATAAAGACTCAATGAAATCAACTATCATTAGGAAAATAATTATTGTTTCTAGTGAAGAGGCGCAAAATGTACTTTAATCTCCCTTACTGGCATATCTAAAACATGGAGTGAGTTTATGGATTTTCCGTACACAAGCCTAGTGAGAACTGATGATGTCAACAGAAAATCAGAGTGGTTCACTTAGAAAGTTGTCAGGCTACAAAATATAACTTAATGGCTGGGCGCGGTGGCTCACACCTGTAATCCCAGCACTTTGGGAATCCGAGGTGGGCAGATCATGAGGTCAGGAGTTCGAGACCAGCCTGGCCAACATGGTGAAACCCCATCTCTACTAAAAATACAAAAATCAGCCGGCTGTGGTGGTGCATGCCTGTAATCCCAGCTACTCAGGAGGCTGAGGCAGGAGAATCACCTGAACCCAGGAGGCAGATGTTGCAGTGAGCTGAGATTGAGATCATGCCACTGCACTCCAGCCTGAGTGACAAAAGCAAGATTCCATCTTCAGAAGAAAAAAAAGTAGCCTAGATAGATGAAAATTCATTTTTAAATGGTTTAGATTAGAAAAGTAAGTAAAAATGAATCTGTCTGGTATTTGTTTTGAATGCCTGTGCTTCTAAAAAGCTTCATTTTTTTAAGCTGCATGCCCCAAGATGTATATTCTTCATTCAGGACATAAATCCAAGAGGATAAATTTCCACTGGTAAGAAACCCAAAAAGGAGAATAACTGAAAAATTAGCAACTTTGTTAGCATAACATTTTTACCAAGATGTTTTTAACAGGCACACTCTTATTAACATAGTAATAGGTAGTAATTTATAAAGGAATAAAAACTTACAGACCTCCTGAATGTTCACCTAATTTTCAAAACTTTATTCAGTTTATAACTGGTGAATTTCAATGTAGTGACATCATGTTATTAATAAACAGAGAATGCATATAAAAGTACAATCCTCACTTGGGCCCTGGAGTTCGAGACCAGCCTGAGTAACAGAGCAAGAGCTCGTCTTTCAAAAAGAAAAAAAAAATACACTGAAATTAAATGTTTACAAACCAATTTCTACCAAGTTCTAAATATACCCTTGCCTTCTGAAGGCTTTTTTTTTTTTTTATATTGCACACATTTTCAACAAGCATTCCTTTAGTATTTCCATTTTTTAGAGTAAGATTTAATTTTCTCCCATGGGACAAGCCCAGATCAAGCCTTCAACTTGTCATGACAATGTTTATTCAGGTAAAACAAACAAATTGTCCTCTAAAAAGTATTTTCTACAGTTCAAAGTATCCAATTATGCAAATTATAACCACTATTAACCATTTTATCATTTATATTTGATACAATAGAAGCCTATGAAAATAAAATACTGTTCTTAAATTCTAGTGTGGACTAATAAGTATTTCATTTGGTGTAAGTATTTAACTTCGTAGTCTCATAATGAATTAATCATAAATATTTTCCGTTTCTAGCATTTCCAACTATAAAAGTAAAGCATAAACTTACACTGAATTCATTAAATACATATTAATTCAGATGCATTTTTCTACATATGGCATCTTTTTCTAGCCTTGTCTTTTTACTACAGCTCATGGTTTGTTACAAATCCAGGTATTTTCGTATGTTATGTGTAAACTCTTATGGAATGATGATTTTTAATCTTTTGGGGGGGTCACAGATGACTTTGAAAATCTGATGAAAGTTATGACCAGAAACATATAAAATGGTATTTAAAACTTTGAGGGAGTGTGTTTCATAATCCCTTAAAGGTTTATGCTGGTTAAGAACTCCTCCTACTTTAAAAAAAGTGCAGTGGGCCGGGCACAGTGGCTCACGCCTGTAATCCCAGCACTTTGGGAGGCCGAGGCAGGTGGGTCACCAGGTCAGGAGTTTGAGACCAGCCTGGCCAACATGATGAAACCCCATCTCTACTAAAGATACACCAAATTAGCCAAGCGTGGTGGTGAGCGCCTGTAATCCCAGCCACTCGGGAGGTTTAGGCAGAATTGCTTGAACCCGGGAGGCGGAGGTTGCAGTGAGCTGAGATCACGCCACTGCACTCCAGCCTGGGTGACAAGGTCAAACTCCATCTCAAAAAAAAAAAAAAAAAAAAAAAAAAGGTACGCAACGGCATATATAGTTTGCTACCTTCTATTAAGGTAGAAATTAAGAACATATATAATGTGATTATATTTGCATGAAGAAACCCTGGAAGAATAAGTGAAAACAAATGTGGTTACCTGTGGGGGCAGAATATAGAATTCATCAACAGTGTGGGAATAACACTTCTCTGCATAAACCTTTGTACACTGTTTTGACTTTCACACTCTGTACATCTATTTTAAAACATTAAACTACAAAAATAATGGTAAATTCTAAAAACAAAGTATCTCCTATAGAAAGCTTTTACTTGCTTGGTCAAGACTGTATTTAGCAAAGATGATGCTAAGTATCAGGTTTCCACATTCACAAAGCATATGCAAAACAGGAAATCAACTAATTTATACTAACAGTGATGATGATAAAGTGTTTACAGTTAAAAATGGGGCCGTTTTGCATTCTTATAGGTTCATGCAAATTTATGTCCATAGCTTGCAACGTGTATTGACTGGAATAAAAATCTGGACAATGACTGGAAGAAAAAAGACGGTCAAGTATGCATAGGTAAGGGCTTTGTAAAGCACAGAGTAAGTGCTCAATAAAACACAGATGAACAGGGCTATACAGGGGAACAAGTCTGGGAAGCTCAGAGCAACATAGCTGTTTGATCCTGTTTCAGAGTGTTGGAGATGGTGGGACCAGCCATGGCAGCGAGTGCTGCTGACGGGGAGACTCTATCGAGAAAGTCTACTTAGTTGGAAGCATCTCATTAATGCTTTTTGCACACTCGCCCTCTTTTCTCATTAGTATTGTACGTTCCTGAACTGGATTGGCTACAAATACACCATTTTCAACCTAATATATATAAAAAAGGAGGTCCTAACATGGTGTCTGTTTCCATTCAGTTAGCAAATTTCTACTTCAGGATATTATTGTGAGTAGTAGTTCCTCAAAAATATTTCAAAAACTGCACCTGAGTAGACATATACCTTAAAACTTCAATATGCTATAGAAACTACTACAAACAAAAGCGATTATGCTAAGTTTGAGAGCTTTCATTTTTCCTAACAGCTCAGATTCTAAATGTAACAAGCCAAGTTTAATAGGTCTATGAAAAATTGTTGATTAAAATTCCTTATACTGGATTCCACAGGCAATGCTTACTACTTACAGGCCCCTGACAGGTCAAAGTGAAAAAAGAGGAAAACAACAAATCAGTCTTTTATTTACTGTTAAGAACAAACATGAGAATAACGTCTTCTCAAAGTATCAGTGACTAAAATCCAAACTCTCTGAACAGTAGTTAACATTAGCACCAGTTGCTCGGCCCCTGGCAGAGTAAGCCTGATCAAAGGCTGACTTTGCTAAAAACACATGTCAACTTCAAGTGGATCTTTGCTGGTGCTTGGCAGTTTCTTCATTCTTCACTTGGTTAGTCCCCAGAAAAACCTTTGGAGTGGTAACTCCAAAACTGCTGCAGCAATTAAGCTTGACTTTCAGCAGCATCGTGGCTTGCTTTTTTTTTTTTTTCCAACTGACTTTCTGTATTGCTAAAAAGATCCAGACCACTTACCATAAGCTTATCCCACTCATGTCTCTTCCAACTCAACAATCTTGGAATTCAGCTTCATTTAGCCTCCACACTGACAATTTCAACTTGAACAGCCTCCTGTCACCTAAAACTCAACACGTCCACCTCTTACTTCATTGTCTTACCTCAACGCTCCTGCTAGGTTAACCTTTAGCAAGTATAGCTCCATTTATGTCACACAATTCTAAATATACCTCTTCAAAGGCATCCAAGATAAAAATCAATGATTTTAAGCTTGGCATTCAGAAGCATTATCAATCCGGTCCTCTGAGAAAATCAATGGATACCTTAAAGACAAACAAAATGCTGTATTATTGTAATTGCGTACTTTGAAAAGACTGCAAAGAAAAGCTGATAAAGCACCTGTGCAACACAAGTAGGGCTGAGGATTGCTCCAAAATGGTAAATCTGCTGGGAATCCCTGCTTCAGCAAAGACGCTCTTCAGGGAAAGAAGCTGCTGATTCAGGAAGGAGAGGAAGAGCTGGGAGGAGTGAGAAGGAGTCTGTCATCACAAGGGGCTTTCTTCCTGCCAACCACTCTGGGCCAAGTCAATATCATCTCAAGACAGATGATTGGACCAGCGTCCCAACCTGTCTCCCCACTTCCACGGGCATCTCAATGGTTTCCTCTCTGTGTAGCCAGTGATCATTTGAAAATGTAAATAAAGCCAGGCACAGTGGCTCACTCCTGTAATCCCATCACTTTGTGGGTGCCAAGGAGGGAAGATCACTTGAGCCTGGGAGTTTGAAACCACCCCGTCTCTACCAACAACAACAAAAAAAGCCACGTCCAGTAGCATGCAGCTGTAGTCTCTGCTACAAGGGAGGCTGAGGTGGGAGGATCACTTGAGCCCCAGAAGTCAAGGCTGCAGTGAGCCATGATTGTACCACTGCATTCCAGCCTTGGCAACAGAGGAAGATCGTATCCGCAGCCCCAACACCCAAAAAGTAAATAAAACCATATCTTCCCTTGTTTAAAACCCTGGAGCTATTTTCCAAGACAGTTACAATAAAATCCAAATTACTGACAGGGCCTCAAAAGGGCCAGTATCTGCTGACCTCCTCAGCATCATCTGCCTCAACTCAACCCTCTCTCACTACATTTTCAGCCACACTGGCCTTCTGTCACACCTCCAAAATACCATGCTGCTTCTTCATGTTGGGTCTTGGCACTTGCTGTTCCCTCTCTTCTTGGACTACCCATCTATTCCAGTTTGCCTGGGACTTTTAGCACTGAAAGTCCCATGTCCTGAGAAAGCCCTCAGTCCCAAGCAAACTGGGATAGCTGGTTACCTTCTCAGGATAGAGGGCTTATCTTTCAGATCTCAGCTCAAGTGTCTTTCCCCAGAAAGGTCTTACCTGCCCCCTAAACTAAAAGAGCTCCCACCTCCACCCCAGGCGCACTCCCTATCATGTTATCCTGTTTTATATTCTCCCCAGCACTTATCACTGGCTGAAATTATTTTGTTCTGGTTATTTTCTTACTGTCCAACTCCCCACACTCTAATATAGGCTCCGCAAAACAAATGCTTATTTATTCTGCTCCCCAATAAGGCAATATAGTAGGCACTCAATTAATACAGAATGAAGGAAGGGTAGCTTAGTCATCTGGATCATAACTGGAAGGAAATAATAAAACTTTAAGGGAGGAAGAAGGAAAGACACCTAGTGTGTCCATCACTACACTGATAGTATCTTTAGGAAGTAACATAAACAGGAAAAAAGCAATAAAATTGTCACTGAATCTAACCACTTCTAAAACAGCAGTTTATATAGAGCATATGGGGGCAGAAGACAACTCAGAGTAAAACACAAGGATGTTAAAAAAAAAAAAAAAGCCTCAAAAAGGTGAAAAAGAGCTATAAGGCCGGGTGCAGTGGCTCACACCTGTAATCCCCCAGTACTTGGAGAGGCAGACGCAAGAGCACAGCTTGAGCCCGGAAATTTGAGCCCAGACTGGGCAACATAGTGAGACCCCATTCTTTAAAAAAATTAAAAAAGGAGTTATGGAAGATTCTCAAGCACGTATGTGTCCAGTGTGGAAGTAACCAAATCGGGCCGAAAGATTCCATGCCTCAGCTATTAGCTATTCCGTCGTCTGAAAGGCCAGACATCCAAGTGCCTAGAATTTCAAAAGGCCTGTGACTGCTCATGGGTAGAGTGTCACACTGGTGGCCCCTAATGAATGATGCATCCTTGTGTTCACGCCCTTGTTCAGTTCCTGTTCCACACGGAGTCTGGACCTGGTAACATGATTTTTTTTTTTTTCATGTTAGAAAGCAACATGCAGCTGGGTGCAGTGGCTCATGCACTAGAGGTCAAGGCAGGTGAATCACTTGAGCTTAGGAGTTTGAGATCAGCCTGGAGAACATGGGAAAACCTAGCCTCCACAAAAATTACAAAAAGTAGCCAGGTATGCACCTGTAGTCCTAGCTGCTCGGGAAGCTGAGGTGGGAGGAATGCTTAAGCCCAGAGTGGGAGTCTGCAGTGAGCTGAGATAGCACCACTGCACTCCAGTCAGTGCCACAGAGACACACCGTCTCAAAAAAAAAAAGTAAGCATGATGCAAGCAGAGGCCTGATACTCCCTTGTCCTCTTGAAAAGCTCCTTCCTGGAAACCAGCTTCCATGATGTCAAGAGCTTCAGCCTAGATTACTGGATAATGGGTTCCCAGTGGAGAGAGACCCTGCAGAATGAGAAGCCATCTTCAGGGTCACAGCCCAAGCTAGGCTTCCAGTTGAATGAAGCTGCAGATGTGACTTCAGCTTCACCGTGTAGAGAAGAATCACCCAGTTGAGCCCCACCCACGTAGAACTCATTGTTGCTTGAAGCCACTTAGTTTGGGGGTTTTCACTGAGTGGAAGTAGATAACTGAGATATCCTCAAAGTCAGAGAAATTCTGTGATTCAAGTGCTAGAGATCATTTTATATTAATAACAGTTTAAGTTCGTGAAGCAGGATAATCTCCACATTCCATTGATTTACATCATGCTCCTAAATGTATTTCTTTTCTTTTCTTTTTTTTTGGAGACAGGCTCTGTCACTGTATGGCTGAGCACAGCGTGAAGTGACACAATCATGGCTCACTGCAACCTCAAGCAATCCTCTCGCCTCAGGCTCCTTAGGAGCTGGGACTACAGGGGTGCACCACCATGCCAGGCTAATTTTTAAAAATCTTTTGTAGAGACAGGGTCTCACTATGTTGCCCAGGCTGGCCTAAATATATTTCTATAATCTACTTTTTATAACAATCAGTTATCTAATTCCACACTTAGTTAATATCATTTTGAGAGGTAAGCTCAGCTAGTTAGACTTTGCTCTCTGATCTCAGTCATTTCAATCCATTAGTTTTCCCCGAGTCTTAGGTACCAAGAGATCTATTTTGTAGATTAAACTCAGCTGATTGTTGTATGAAAAATGACATAATGGGGGGGGGCGGAGCAAGATGGCCGAACAGGAACAGCTCCAGTCTCCAACTCCCAGCGCGAGCGACACAGAAGACCGGTGATTTCTGCATTTTCAACTGAGGCAAACAGGGTCTGGAGTGGACCTCAAGCAATCTCCAACAGACCTACAGCTGAGGGTCCTGACTGTTAGAAGGAAAGCTATCAAACAGGAAGGACACCTACACCAAAACCCCATCAGTACATCACCATCATCAAAGACCAGAGGCAGATAAAACCACAAAGATGGGAAAAAAGCAGGGCAGAAAAGCTGGAAATTCCAAAAATAAGAGCGCATCTCCCCCGACAAAGGAGCGCAGCTCATCGCCAGCAACAGATCAAAGCTGGACGGAGAATGACTTTGACGAGATGAGAGAAGAAGGCTTCAGTCCATCAAACTTCTCAGAGCTAAAGGAGGAATTACGTACCCAGCGCAAAGAAACTAAAAATCTTGAAAAAAAAGTGGAAGAATTGATGGCTAGAGTAATTAATGCAGAGAAGGTCATAAACGAAATGAAAGAGATGAAAACCATGACACGAGAAATACGTGACAAATGCACAAGCTTCAGTAACCGACTAGATCAACTGGAAGAAAGAGTATCAGCGATTGAGGATCAAATGAATGAAATGAAGCGAGAAGAGAAACCAAAAGAAAAAAGAAGAAAAAGAAATGAACAAAGCCTGCAAGAAGTATGGGATTATGTAAAAAGACCAAATCTACGTCTGATTGGGGTGCCTGAAAGTGAGGGGGAAGATGGAACCAAGTTGGAAAACACTCTTCAGGATATCATCCAGGAGAACTTCCCCAACCTAGTAGGGCAGGCCAACATTCAAATCCAGGAAATACAGAGAACGCCACAAAGATACTCCTCGAGAAGAGCAACTCCAAGACACATAATTGCCAGATTCACCAAAGTTGAAATGACGGAAAAAATCTTAAGGGCAGCCAGAGAGAAAGGTCGGGTTACCCACAAAGGGAAGCCCATCAGACTAACAGCAGATCTCTCAGCAGAAACTCTACAAGCCAGAAGAGAGTGGGGGCCAATATTCAACATTCTTAAAGAAAAGAATTTTAAACCCAGAATTTCATATCCAGCCAAACTAAGTTTCATAAGTGAAGGAGAAATAAAATCCTTTACAGATAAGCAAATGCTTAGAGATTTTGTCACCACTAGGCCTGCCTTACAAGAGACCCTGAAGGAAGCACTAAACATGGAAAGGAACAACCGGTACCAGCCATTGCAAAAACATGCCAAAATGTAAAGACCATCGAGGCTAGGAAGAAACTGCATCAACTAATGAGCAAAATAACCAGTTAATATCATAATGGCAGGATCAAGTTCACACATAACAATATTAACCTTAAATGTAAATGGACTAAATGCTCCAATTAAAAGACATAGACTGGCAAACTGGATAAAGAGTCAAGACCCATCAGTCTGCTGTATTCAGGAGACCCATCTCACACGCAGAGACATACATAGGCTCAAAATAAAGGGATGGAGGAAGATTTACCAAGCAAATGGAGAACAAAAAAAAGCAGGGGTTGCAATACTAGTCTCTGATAAAACAGACTTTAAACCATCAAAGATCAAAAGAGACAAAGAAGGCCATTACATAATGATAAAGGGATCAATTCAACAGGAAGAGCTAACTATCCTAAATATATATGCACCCAATACAGGAGCACCCAGATTCATAAAGCAAGTCCTTAGAGACTTACAAAGAGACTTAGACTCCCATACAATAATAATGGGAGACTTCAACACTCCACTGTCAACATTAGACAGATCAACGAGACAGAAAGTTAACAAGGATATCCAGGAATTGAACTCATCTCTGCAGCAAGCAGACCTAAATCAACAGAATATACATTCTTCTCAGCACCACATCATACTTACTCCAAAATTGACCACGTAATTGGAAGTAAAGCACTCCTCAGCAAATGTACAAGAACAGAAATTATAACAAACTGTCTCTCAGACCACAGTGCAATCAAACTAGAACTCAGGACTAAGAAACTCAATCAAAACCGCTCAACTACATGGAAACTGAACAACCTGCTCCTGAATGACTACTGGGTACATAACGAAATGAAGGCAGAAATAAAGATGTTCTTTGAAACCAATGCGAACAAAGATACAACATACCAGAATCTCTGGGACACATTTAAAGCAGTGTGGAGAGGGAAATTTATAGCACTAAATGCCCACAAGAGAAAGCAGGAAAGATCTAAAATTGACACTCTAACATCGCAATTAAAAGAACTAGAGAAGCAAGAGCAAACACATTCGAAAGCTAGCAGAAGGCAAGAAATAACTAAGATCAGAGCAGAACTGAAGGAGATAGAGACACAAAAAACCCTCCAAAAAATCAATGAATCCAGGAGTTGGTTTTTTGAAAAGATCAACAAAATTGACAGACCACTAGCAAGACTAATAAAGAAGAAAAGAGAGAAGAATCAAATCGACGCAATTAAAAATGATAAAGGGGATATCACCACCGACCCCACAGAAATACAAACTACCATCAGAGAATACTATAAACACCTCTACGCAAATAAACTGGAAAATCTAGAAGAAATGGATAATTTCCTGGACACTTACACTCTTCCAAGACTAAACCAGGAAGAAGCTGAATCCCTGAATAGACCAATAGCAGGCTCTGAAATTGAGGCAATAATTAATAGCCTACCAACCAAAAAAAGTCCAGGACCAGATGGATTCACAGCTGAATTCTACCAGAGGTACAAGGAGGAGTTGGTACCATTCCTTCTGAAACTATTCCAATCAATAGAAAAAGAGGGAATCCTCCCTAACTCATTTTACGAGGCCAACATCATCCTGATACCAAAGCCTGGCAGAGACACAACAAAAAAAGAGAATTTTAGACCAATATCCCTGATGAACATCGATGCAAAAATCCTCAATAAAATACTGGCAAACCGGATTCAGCAACACATCAAAAAGCTTATCCACCATGATCAAGTGGGCTTCATCCCTGGGATGCAAGGCTGGTTCAACATTCGCAAATCAATAAACATAATCCAGCATATAAACAGAACCAAAGACAAGAACCACATGATTATCTCAATAGATGCAGAAAAGGCTTTTGACAAAATTCAACAGCCCTTCATGCTAAAAACACTCAATAAATTCGGTATTGATAGAACGTACCTCAAAATAATAAGAGCTATTTATGACAAACCCACAGCCAATATCATACTGAATGGGCAAAAACTGGAAAAATTCCCTTTGAAAACTGGCACAAGACAGGGATGCCCTCTCTCACCACTCCTATTCAACATAGTGTTGGAAGTTCTGGCTAGGGCAATTAGGCAAGAGAAATAAATCAAGGGTATTCAGTTAGGAAAAGAAGAAGTCAAATTGTCCCTCTTTGCAGATGACATGATTGTATATTTAGAAAACCCCATTGTCTCAGCCCAAAATCTCCTTAAGCTGATAAGCAACTTCAGCAAAGTCTCAGGATACAAAATTAATGTGCAAAAATCACAAGCATTCTTATACACCAGTAACAGACAAACAGAGAGCCAAATCATGAAGGAACTTCCATTCACAATTGCTTCAAAGAGAATAAAATACCTAGGAATCCAACTTACAAGGGATGTAAAGGACCTCTTCAAGGAGAACTACAAACCACTGCTCAGTGAAATAAAAGAGGACACAAACAAATGGAAGAACATACCATGCTCATGGATAGGAAGAATCAATATTGTGAAAATGGCCATACTGCCCAAGGTAATTTATAGATTCAATGCCATCCCCATCAAGCTACCAGTGAGTTTCTTCACAGAATTGGAAAAAAACTGCTTTAAAGTTCATATGGAACCAAAAAAGAGCCCGCATCTCCAAGACAATCCTAAGTCAAAAGAACAAAGCTGGAGGCATCACGCTACCTGACTTCAAACTATACTACAAGGCTACAGTAACCAAAACAGCATGGTACTGGTACCAAAACAGAGATATAGACCAATGGAACAGAACAGAGTCCTCAGAAATAATACCACACATCTACAGCCATCTGATCTTTGACAAACCTGAGAGAAACAAGAAATGGGGAAAGGATTCCCTATTTAATAAATGGTGCTGGGAAAATTGGCTAGCCATAAGTAGAAAGCTGAAACTGGATCCTTTCCTTACTCCTTATATGAAAATTAATTCAAGATGGATTAGAGACTTAAATGTTAGACCTAATACCATAAAAATCCTAGAGGAAAACCTAGGTAGTACCATTCAGGACATAGGCATGGGCAAAGACTTCATGTCTAAAACACCAAAAGCAACGGCAGCAAAAGCCAAAATTGACAAATGGGATCTCATTAAACTAAAGAGCTTCTGCACAGCAAAAGAAACTACCATCAGAGTGAACAGGCAACCTACAGAATGGGAGAAAATTTTTGCAATCTGCTCATCTGACAAAGGGCTAATATCCAGAACCTACAAAGAACTCAAACAAATTTACAAGAAAAAAACAAACAACCCCATCAAAAAGTGGGCAAAGGATATGAACAGACATTTCTCAAAAGAAGACATTCATACAGCCAACAGACACATGAAAAAATGCTCATCATCACTGGCCATCAGAGAAATGCAAATCAAAACCACAATGAGATATCATCTCACACCAGTTAGAATGGCAATCATTAAAAAGTCAGGAAACAACAGGTGCTGGAGAGGATGTGGAGAAATAGGAACACTTTTACACTGTTGGTGGGATTGTAAACTAGTTCAACCATTATGGAAAACAGTATGGCGATTCCTCAAGGATCTAGAACTAGATGTACCATATGACCCAGCCATCCCATTACTGGGTATATACCCAAAGGATTATAAATTATGCTGCTATAAAGACACATGCACATGTATGTTTATTGCAGCACTATTCACAATAGCAAAGACTTGGAATCAACCCAAATGTCCATCAGTGACAGATTGGATTAAGAAAATGTGGCACATATACACCATGGAATACTATGCAGCCATAAAAAAGGATGAGTTTGTGTCCTTTGTAGGGACATGGATGCAGCTGGAAACCATCATTCTTAGCAAACTATCACAAGAACAGAAAACCAAACACCGCATGTTCTCACTCACAGGTGGGAACTGAACAATGAGATCACTCGGACTCGGGAAGGGGAACATCACACACCGGGGCCTATCATGGGGAGGGGGGAGGGGGGAGGGATTGCATTGGGAGTTATACCTGATGTAAATGACGAGTTGATGGGTGCTGACGAGTTGATGGGTGCAGCACACCAACATGGCACAAGTATACATATGTAACAAACCTGCACGTTATGCACATGTACCCTAGAACTTAAAGTATAATAATAATAAATAAATTAAAAAAAAAAAGAAAAATGACATAATGGAGGAGTACAGATGGCGTTCCAAGGAGTTTTTTAATGTTTAGGGTGTTTTTTTGTTTGTTTGTTTTGTTTTTCTAATGATAAAACTATGGTTACTCTTGAAAATCTGGGGCAATAAAATAAAACTATAAATAAGAAAAGCCATCATTATTTTATCTTTGAAAAGAGCTAATCAGTTAATGTTTTAAGTTCTAGCATTTAAATCAGGTCAGGCATGTTGTCTCCCGCCTGCAATCCCAGCACTTTGGGAGGCCGAGGCGGGTGGATCACTTGAGCTCAGGAGTCTGAGACCAACCTATGCAATATAGTGAAACCCCATCTCTACACACACACACAAACACACACGCACACACACACACAATTAGCCCAGCAAGGTGGCGTGTGCCTGTAGTCCCAGCTACTCAGCAGGCTGAGGTGGGAAGATCGCTTGAGCCCAGGAGGTTGAGGTGGTAGTGAGCCGTGATCACGCCACTGCACTCCAGCCTGGATGACAGAGTGAGACCTGGTCTCAAGTAAGTCAATCAATCAATCATAGCCTGGGCACAGTTGCTCATGCCTGTAATCCCAGAACTTTGGGAGGCTGAGGCAGGAGGACTGCTTGAGCCCAGGAGTTCAAGACTAGCCTGAGGAACATGGCGAGACACCAACTCTAGAAAAAAAATTTTTTTTAATTAGCCAGGCATGGCGGCCAGCACCTGTGATCCCAGCTATGAGGGAGGCAGAGTTGTGAGGATTGCTTGAGCCTGGGAAGTTTGAGGCTGCAGTGAGCTGTGATCACACCACATCACTCCAGCCTGGGTGAAAGAACAATATTTTGTCTCAAAATAGTAATAAGAAATTATAATTTAAAAAATCAGTTTTGGCCACTGCAAGTTACCACTGGGGTTAATAAAAGTGTGTGTCACCTATTTTTGAAAGAATATATACTGAATCTGCTCATGTAGGCCATGCTAATCTTTTCTGTTTCATTCCAATTTTGATATCTGCGCTGCTGAAGTAAGCACTTATCAGTACACCTAAGTATTGGAGTGAAATCATAATGCCAAGCAAATGAAATTCTTTCCAGTAATTATTATTAACCACATCTATGTAACAAGTATCTGTACTACTTAGAAATCAAAATTAATCATGACTCAGTAGAGAATTTCAGGGCTAGAACTCCATGAATCATTTCATTTGAAGCATTATTTCATAAAGTGTTTTGCCTGGTTTGGCCCAGGCAATTCACAGGTGGTCTATGGCTAAGGCCTTATAATTTGTGAATTTGGAAATAGGTGACTTTATTATCTATTCAATAACTTAAATTATAAAAATAAAATTAAAATATTTCAATGTCCCCACAGTCCACTCCATCAGGCCCCTCCAATTCCTCTCCTGCTTTCACATCAAATCCCTGGAGAAAGATCTGTTCTTCATCTTATCCTCCCCACCTTACCCTCAGCCAGCTCTAACTGGCTGTCACTGCTATTACTCCCCTGAAACAGCTCTTGTTAACAGTGCAGTGGCCTCCACATTACACATTCAAAATACCTCTTTCAATCTGAACCTTGACTTCTCCAGCAGAATTCAATGCTGTTTAACAAGTTCTCCCTTTTTTACTAAAAAGTTACTTTTTAAAACTTTTTATAAAATTCCCATTGTTAAACTTCAAAAACATATAAAAAGATTACTGGTGGAAAGTCTTGCCCCAGCCAGTTCCCTTCCCCAGGGGAACCAATGCTTCCAGTTTCTTTGATGTTTCATTCATTCATTTATTTAGCAAATATTCACTACGCACCTGCTGTGCACTGGGTGCTGTTCTAGCACTGGCAGGGCATGGTGGCTCACACCTATAATCCCAGAACTTTGGGAAGCAAATGCAGGAGGACTACTTGAGCTCAGGATTTCGAGGCTAGCCTGGGCAACACGGCAAAATCTCGCCTCAGATTAACAAAAAAAAAAAAAAGAGAGAGAGGGAGACAAAAATCCCTGCCCTGCTGGAGCTGACATTCGAAGCAGGAGATACAGTCAATAAACAAATAAATGGGTAGAAAGAAGAAAACTAAAGCAGAGCAAAAAGGATAAGGAGGAACAGGATTTTATTTTATAAAAAATTTTTATATAGAATGGTCAGAAAGGTCTTTCCGGTAAGGTGATTTTTCTTTCTTTAAGAGACAGGGTCTTGCTCTGTTGACCAGGCTGGAATGCAGTGCTGCAATCCTAGCTCACTACAGTCTTGGACTCCTGGGCTGAAGAGATCCTTCTACCTGTAGAAGCCAAGTGCTTCTACCTAGCATCTAGCTGATTTGAATTTTTTTTTTTCGGTAGAGATAGTCTCACTTTGTTGCCTAGGCTGGTGTTTAACTCCTGGCTTCAAGTGATTTTCCTGCTTTGGCCTCCCAAAGTACTGGTATTACAGGCATGAGCCACCGAACCTGGCCCATTTTTTTTTTTTTTTTTTTTTTGAGACAGGGTCTGTCTCACTCTACTGCCCAAGCTGGAGTACAGTGGTGTGATTGTAGTTCACTGCAGCCTTAAACTCCTGGGCTCAAGCAATCCTCCCATCTTAGCCCTCCAAATATCTGAGACTACAAATGTGAACCACTATGCGTGGCTAATATTTTTTTAAAAAATTCTGTAGCAGTAGGGTCTCACTATGTTGCCCAGGCAGGCCTCAAACTCTTGGCTTCAAGCTATCCTCCCACCTTGCCCTCCCAAAGTGCTGGGATTACAGGTGTGAGCCAGGCACCTGGCCTGATAAGGTGGTATTTGAGCAGAGACATTTAACAAGTGAGAGAAACAGCCATGTGGTTATCCAGAGTCCAATATTCCAGCATAAGGGATCTGAGGAGGAGCATGCTTGGTGTGTGTAAGCCAGCCAGCTGTGGCTAAGTGGCATAAACAAGAAAGTGTGGTAGATGCAGAGGGTGTAGGTGCAGCAGGTAGTAGGCAGCAGGTGCGGATGATGTACATGCAGTAGATGTAGGTTCGGGGGTGTAGGTGCGGAGCATGTAGGTGCAGCAGGTAGTAGGTAGTAGGTGCAGATGATGTACATGCAGTGGATGTGGGTTCAGAGGCTGTAGGTGCAGATGGTGTAGGTGCAGATGGTGGAGGTGTAGATGGTGTAGGTGCAGTGGATGTAGATGTAGAGATTGTAGGTGCTGAGGGTGTAGGTACAGTGGATGTAGATGCAGTGATGTAGGTGCAGAAAGGGTAGGCGCAGAGGGTGTAGGTACAGAGTGTGTAGGTGCAGTGGGGACCCAATCATTCAGCATCTTTACAGAAGTAATGGGACATGGGACACATCTGGAAGATAGAGCAGACAGCATTTGCCGACTAAATATGGAGTTCGGCAGGCAGGGGTAGGCGGAGAAGGCAGAGTCCAAAGTGATGCTAAAAGTCTCTGGACAGCGCTGGAAAGACATAGATACCAGTACCTGAAATGAGAAAGATTTTGGAAGGAGCAAATCAAAGATAACCTCAGGAGTTTGGCTGGGGGCATATTTAGCTTGAAGTGACCATCAGTTTTCCAACCAGAGAAGTCTAACATTCTGTGCACACACAAGCAAACAGTCACATCAATTAAAAAAAAATCTGACCCCCTGGCTTCAAAGATTATCACTATTTTTTAAACCTATTTGCCTCTAGGCAAATGTATAACACAAGACATGTAGGTATTAGTAGAGATAGGAAGCTGGGAAACGGGAGACTATAACAGACACTTCATGGATAATATTAAGTTGGTGCAAAAGTAATTGCAGTTTTTGCCATTGAAAACAATAGCAAAAAACACAATTACTTTTCCACCAACCTATAGTTCTGTCCAGATCATATACTATGAAACAATAAGAGGGTACTAGGTCCCAAGAGAATTAGGGCAGTTAAAAGGCAGAAATGGAGACGTGAAGAAGCAACAAGGTATTTTTCATTTCTGCCAGGAGTTGGGAATGGGATGAACAAAAAGTAGCGCTAACAACAGACTTCTGCCTAGGGCCAGTATTAACACAGGTCGATGTAGTGGTACCTGGACCTGAAGAAAAGGATTTGTTTTTTCACTTGTTTTATGAAAGTCTGTTATTCTGATGAGAAAAAAATCATAAACTCGAAAATGTGAGGTTATTTTAACAATGCTAATAAGATCATAGCCCACCTTAATATTTGTGCATAAAATTTAAATAATAAGCCAATAAAGTGGACAGCCTTCACAAAAATCCAAATGGGGAAAATGTAATGTGTACTACCTTCCCATAGAAATTCAAATACAGTGCAGCAAGAAAATACTAGTAGTTGCTCTTCAAGCGCACTGCAGTAGTGGACAGCTACCCTACACACTGGAGCTACCCTACACACCCTACACACTAGATACAAAGTTCACAGATCCACCCAAAGTTCTCTCTCTGCAATAAGAAACCATAATATTCAGATACAGAGGAGCAAAAGTGTTCACAATTTCCAAGCTAAAGTTGAATATAAAGGAAAATGTTGGTGAAGGTTGTAAAACTATCAGTGCTCCAATGTATAAACCACTTTTTAAAAAATCACAGTGATTAATCATAAAACTACATTTAGCCTTCCAGGGAACCATTAAAATGAATTCATTGAACATTCTAACCAACCAGATCCTACTAGTAAATATCTATTAAGCTCCAAGCAGGTACGAAAATTCTCACGTGAGAGATACAAAAACCACTAGAAAAACAAGTATTCCGTTAACAGTTAAGGGGGGAAAAAAGTTCACATAAAAGTGACATGAAATATTCAGGACCGGGCGCAAGTGCCTCACACCTGTAATTCCAGCACTTAGGGAGGCCAAGGCAGGTAGGTATTTTGGATCCAGGAGTCTGAGACCAGCCTGGGCAACATGGAAAAAAGCTCGTCTTAAAACAAACAAACAAACAAACAAACAAAAAAAAAAACAGAAATTAGCTGGGGTGGTGGTGCATGCCTGTAGTTCCAGCTACTCAAGAGGCTGAGGTGGGAGGATCGCTTGAGCCTGGGAGGCAAAGGTTGCAGTGAGTGAGACTATACCACTTCATTCTATTTTGAGCAACAGAGCAGGACTGTTTAAAAAAAAAAAAAAAATTCCAGCCAGGTGTATGGCTCACACCTGTAATCCCAGCACTTTGGGAGGCTGAGGTGGACAGACCACCTGAAGTCAGGAGTTTGAGACCAGCCTAGCCAACATGGTTAAACCTCATCTCTACTAAAAATACAAAAATTAGCCAGGTGTGCTGGTGGGTGCCTGTAATCCCAGTTACTCGGGAGGCTGAAGCAGGAGAATCACTTCAGGAGGTGGAGGGTGCAGTGAGCCGAGATTATGCCACTGCACTCCATCCTGGGCAATATAGCAAGATTCTGTCTCAAGAGCAAAATTCAGAATAAAATGTGAAAATGGACAAAATGGTACAGTAAAATAGAAAAAAAAATTGAACTAATTTATCCCAACCAAATCAAAATGGTTTAAAGGAATAAACGTTAAAATCACTTTAGGAATCATTTCCTATACTGTCACTAACATTGCAACAAAGATGGAAGGAAACCAAAAATCAAATCAAAACTCAGTTTTGCCTGAATTCCTGAGCTAAAATGCTGTTAAAACATGTTTTCACTTGAATTTGGCCAGGCACAGTGGCACACACCTGTAATCCCAGCACTTTGGGAGGCTGAGGGGGGCAGATCACCTGAGGTTGGGAGTTTAAGACCAGCATGGACAACATGGTGAAACCCCATCTCTCCTAAAAATAAAGAAATTAGCCAGGCATGGTGGTTCACGCCTGTAATCCCAGTTACTCAAGAGGCTGAGGCAGGAGAATCCCTTGAACCCGGGAGGCAGAGGTTGCAGTGAACCAAGATTGTGCCACTGTACTCCAGCCTGGCCTGGATGATGGAATGAGACTCGGTTTAAAAAAAAAAAAATATATATATATATATATTTTAAAATAAATTATATATATTAAATATATATTCTTATATATATTCATATTTTAAATATATAAATATATATAAATATATATGCAATTTTCACTTGAATTCAATTGAATCCTAAATGGGAATTAGCACAATTTTTTCATTCTTCTAGTGAAAAACAGATCTGGCTATCCAGCTATTTGATATTCTCCCCGGATCAATGGATGGAGCCTCTTACAGCTCATATGGGTATTAGTTAAATCCATCCATCTACTCACCCGTGCCCTTCAATCCCACGATAAATGGATTAGGTAAAGACTTACAAATTTGAATTCATAGCTTTACCCTCCTATCTAGGTACTCAACAATGGTTATGCACAAGGAAAAGTAAATGTATAATCTTAAAGAGTTTCAGAGATGATGATGACTCTACTACTGCCTACCACCATGACAGTTCAGGGCCAGGGCAATCAAGGAAGAATCAGGACACCATTCAAACAGGCGAGCATCTGCACATAGCCAGTTATTTGCAAAACTGTATCTTTTTTTTTTTTTTTTGAGATGGAGTCTCACTCTGTCACCCACATTACAGTACAGTGACACAGTCTCGAAGCATTGCAACCTCCTTCTCTTGGGTTCAAGCAATTCTCATGCCTCACGCTCCTGAGTAGCTGGGATTACAGGCATGCGCCACCACACCCAGCTAATTTTTATATTTTTGCTAGAGACAAGGTTTCACCATGTTGGCCAGGCTGGTCTCAAACTCCAGACCTCAAGTGATCTGCTGGCCTCGGCCTCCCAAACTGCTGGGATTACAGGCGTACCTGTACCTGAACTTTTTGGCAGTACTTGACAACCGTGTCTGAAACAATTTGAAGCAATGATGATTGCTCAGAGCAGCCTCTTTGGCATTTGGATGAAACAATTCAGTGTTCAGGACTGCCTCTTATTACCTACCCACTGGAGCACACTGAGCATCCCCACCTGCCACATACTAAATGATGGTTGCAGCCTCTTCCCAGTCACTGTGACAACCAGAAATGTCTCCGCTTCGAGGACCACTGTTGACAAGGTTTCTACCCTTGTCTTATGATATATAACTACAATTTACTCCCTTTTTGACAGTGATATAGAATATGGTCACATGACAGAAATACGGCATTACACCTATGTTTACTAAATAAAAAGAATAAGTGAAAACTTGAGCTATACTATATAATGCCAAATACTGATATGACAACCAAATTATCCACATGTATGTCCATTTATTTAGAACTTTAGAAAGCAGAATTCCTTTTAAAATTGTCTCCCTTACTTATGACACTAATAAAAGAGGAACCCTAAGATTTTGGGGGGAGAGAATACAGAAAATTGTAAGGCAGCTATTTCAGGGGTACCAGAGACTTACACTGCAAGTTGGCCAAATATTGTAGATGCAAACATAATATTTTGTTAAAATCTCTTGCTCATCTGGGGAATAGAGAATGAATAAATATGGGTCCAGGCTCAGCAGCCCATAGAAGGGAAAGCAGGTTAGGGAGAACCACAAATAAAAGACAGGAATTTTGGGCTGGATGTGGTGGCTCATGCCTGTGATCCCAATACTTTGGGAGACCAAGGCAGGAGGACAGCCTAGGAGTTCAAGACAAACCTGGACAACACAGTAAGACCTGGTTTTTACAAAAAAATAAAAAAATTAGCCAGGTGTGGTGGTGCACGCTTGTGGTCACAGCTACTCAGGGACTGAGGTGGGATGATCGCTTGAGCCTAGGTGGTCGAGGCTGCAGAGAGCTAAGACTGACTGCATCACTGTACTCCTGGGGGACAGAGAAAGACCCTGTCTCAAAAAAAGGCGGGTGGGGGGCAATTTCAAACGTACAATTCTTGATGTAATTTAGGCAGAAGAGATTAAACAAATATTTGAGTTTCTTTATAATAGTGGTTCTCAAACTTCAGCTTGCACCAGAATTACGGTAGTGTTAAAACAGATTACTGAGCCCCAACTCCAGAGTTTAATTCAGTAGGTCTAGGGCAAGGCCTGAGATTTGCATCTCTAACAAGTTTCCACGTTATGCTGATGATCCAAGGACCGTATTTTGAGAAGCACAGTCTTGCAAGATGTTTACTACCCACCAACGCTCCATTTCCGTCTAAAAGTGATCAGATGTATATGGAAACAATGTAATAATGAATATGAAAAATTAAAAACAATTTTCCAGGCCTTAAGAAACTTCTGCCCTCTATTCTCCTACCAATGTAGGAAACCGCTATAGGGATAAGAACATACAGAAAAATCAGTCTGGGCTCATCTTTTAACTAAGCTAAACACCAGCTATTTATAACTGAAGCTAAGGGGAATTTGAACATTGGTTAGGTATTTGAAGATATTAAGAACTATTGGCTGGCACGGCGGCTCACGCCTGTAATCCCAGCACTTTGGGAGGCCAAGGTGGGTGGATCGTTTGAGGTTATGAGTTCAAGACAAGCCTGGCCAACATGGTGAAACCCCATCTCTAGTGAAAACACAAAAATTAGCTGGGCGTGGTGGCATGAGCCTGTAGTCTCAGCTACTCAGGAGTCTGAGACAGAAGAATTGTTTGAACCTGGGAGGCAGAGGTGGCAATGAACTATCATCACCCCACTGGACTACAGCCTGGGCAAGGGTGAGACTCTGTCCAAAAAAAAGTACTATTAATTTTTTAGGTGTCATAATGGTACCATTTTTTTTTTTTTTACAGTTGAAATGGGAGCTGAGTTTTGCTTAAAAATAATCAAAGAGAAAGGTGAAAGGTCTTATAGATGAAGAAAAGGTCAACAAAAATTAGCCAGGCGTGGTGGTGCACACCTGTAATCCCAGGTTCCTCCTGCTGAGGCAGGAGAATCACTGAAACCCGGGAGGTGGAGGTTGCAGTGAGTCGAGAGGGCACCACTACACTACACTCCAGCCCAGGTGACAGAGTGAGACTCTATCTAAAAAAAAAAAAAAAGAAAGAAAGAAAGAAAAAGAAAAGAAAAGAAAAATCTTGCCCAGGCACAGTGGCTCATGCCTGTAATCCCAGCACTTTGCGAGGCTGAGGTGGGCAGATCCCTTGAATCCAGGAGTTCGAGACCAACCTGGGCTACACGGTGAAACCCTGGTCTCTACTAAAAAATATAAAAATTAGCTAAGCATGGTGGCACATGCCTGTAGTCCCAGCTACCCAGGAGGCTGAGCCGGGAGGATCACTTGAGCTCAGCAACCAGAGGTTGCAGAGAGTCCAAATCATACACTAGCACACTAGCCTGAGCAATGGAATGAGATCCCATATCGAAAAAAAAAAAAGGAAAAATCTTTATTTCCCCACCTACCCTACCCTTGTCACCATATTAAAGAAAGGTATGAGGGGCCGGGCACGGTGGCTCATGCTTGTAATACCAACACTCTGAGAGGCTGAGGCAGGCAGATCACTTGAGGTCAGGAGTTCAAGACCAGCCTGGCCAACATGGCGAAACCCTGTCTCTACTAAAAACACAAAAATTAGCCAGGTGTGTTGGCGGGAGCCTGTAACCCCAGCTACTTGGGAGGCTGAGGCAGGAGGATCACTTGAACCCGGGAGGCAGAAGTTGCAGTTAGCGGAGATCACATCATTGCATTCCACTCTGGGAGACAAGCAAAACTTAGTCTCAAATTAAAAAAAAAAGAAAGAAAGAAAGAAAGAAAGGTATGATGTTTTTATGTTCACATGATAAGGGGACATAGGATTTTACTTTTTTTTTTTTTAAGACACGTTCTCGCTCCATTGCCCAAACTGGGTTGCCGTGGCATGATCTCAGCTCACTGCAACCTCTGCCTCCCAGGCTCAAGCGATTCTCTGGCCTCAGCCTCCCGAGTAGTTGAGATTACAGGCATGTGCTACCACCGCCTGGCTCATTTTTCTATTTTCAGTAGACATGGGGTTTCACCGTGTTGGCCAGGCTGGTCTTTACCTCCTGATCTCAAATGATCCACCCGCCTCGGCCTCCCAAAGTGCTGAGATTACAGACGTTGAGCCACCATGCCCAGCTGGTTTTTTTCTTTTTAAAAACAATTTTGAGAAACACAGCTCTACCCTCCGTGTGAACCTTTTCTACATAAACATCCTGAATAGGCAGTCATTAAACCGCTGCCTGACCTACTCCACTGTCAAGAAATCTATCACCTCTGAAAGTTCTTTATTCCATCATAAGTCTGCTCTACCTCTAATGAGATACTGCCGTCTATCTACCTGTTCCTTGCAGCCTCACAGAGATCTCCTTTTATGTGACAATCCTTCAAATATTGGAGGGGAACCAGAAAATCTTAAGTCTTTTATCCTCCCGGCAAAATATCCCTAGTTCATTTACTATCTCAAGTTGGAAAGCTTCACGTCATCTTGCTTCCTTCACACTTTATCTTCAGTCACCATATCCTATCAATTTTGTTTTCCTTCAAAATATCCTTATTCATTTCCTTCCCAATCCCACCATAACTATCCTAGACCAGGCCTTCACATCTTTGAGGCCACTTCATCCTCCTATCACTAGTCTCCGTCACTGTATATCTCCCAAACCCCAATTCTTTCCTCATGGCTGCTAGACTCATTATTTAAGCACTCCATCCACTGCATCCTCCTTCTTTCCAAGAATTTGCAATGTACATCCCATTGGCAAAGGAGCAGTACCTTTCTTTTCGTCCAGTAATCTCACTCCTATAAATGGATGCCAAGGGAAGAGTTTAAAAATATTCTACATTATGAAGATGCTCGACACTGTTATTTATTCTGACAAAAGAAATTAGAAATAATAATAGAGGCCAGGTGTAGTGGCTCATGCCTGTAATCCCAACACTTTGGGAAACCAAGGTGGGAGGATCATTTCAAGCCAGAAGTTCGAGACCAACCTGGGCAACATAGTGAGACCTTGTCTTTACAAAAAATTTAAAAATTAGCCAGGTTTGGTGGCACACGCCTGTAGTCACAGCTATTTGTGAGACTGAGGTGGGAGAAACTCTTGAGCCCAGGAGTTCAAGGTTACAGTGAGCTATGCCACTGCACTCCAGCCTGGGCAATAGAGCAAGATCCTGTCTCTAAAAGGGAGAGAGAAATAATAAATTACTAAATACATTAAGGTACTAAGGACTATGGCGCCACTATTACTAACATTATGACTATGTGGAAACATGAAAATTAGTATGCAATGTTAATTATATATTCTGATTTTTAAATTTATGTCCACTATGGTTGTAACTGTATGGAAAATGATAAATCAATAAGGACAGATTGAAAAATTAACATTCCAAAATAAATATAACAACATTAGTGTGGATTTGTGGGGACTTTCCCATGCAAAATTCTCCGGTGAAAATAAATTGTTTGCTGATAGGTGTAACTGACCAGGCCCATACAAAACACACTGAAAATGTAAAAATATTTTAATAGACTTTAAAAATACTATTCATTTATTAGACAGAGCTGGGTAGTTAAGCTATACAACAAGACAATAACTAGTTACTACAGGCCTCAGAAAGTAATGTTTAGCTAATTCTACCTTATTTCACATTCCTGTTACCCTTAGTCACTTCCCAATATGTAAGCCCCTTTAGTCACTTACTCTTCCTTGTCTCTATGCTTCTTGTCCCATTTAATTGATCCTATCCTTTCCAAATCTCAATTGCAGTCTCCAGAACCTCTATTCTGTGGTAGCCTAAACATACACCTTCATAGTCTACAAAGTATGCTTTCTCTGTCTTCTTAATCATCTTCTAGCTCACCTTCACCACCAAACCAGGATACTGTTTCCTCTGAATACATTTCCATATCCCACCTTAACAACCAGAAGTAAGCACTGCCGTATACCAAGCTTCCCACTGCTAATGTGGAGCAGAATATAAGCCCCTTCTTTGAGAAGGTAAATATAAAATCAGAAATAAATCCAAGGAAATCAGACTTAAAAGATAATATATAGGCCAGGCACAGTGGCTCACACCTGTAATCCCAGCACTCTGGGAGGCCGAGGTGGGTGGATCACCTGAAGTCAGGAGTTTGTGACCAGCCTGGCCAACATGGTGAAACCCCGTCTCTACTAAAAAACAGGAAAAATTAGCCAGGCGTGGTGTGGGCACCTGTAATCCCAGCTACTCAGGATGCTGAGGCAGGGAAATCACTTGAACTCGCTAGGCAGTGGCTGCAGTGAACCAAGATTGCGCCACTGTACTCCAGCCTGGGCGACAGAGCAAGATTCCATCTAAAAATAATAATAATGCTAATAACATATAGAAATCAAATGGATCTTCTATTTAATCAGGTGCCACAAAAAAAAAAAAATTGTCTTGTTTAAGAATGTTTACGGGCCGGGTATGGTGGCTCACGCCTGTAATCCCAGCACTTTGGGAGGCTGAGGCAGGTGGATCACAAGGTCAAGAGTTCGAGACCAGCAAGGCCAACATGGCGAAATTCCGTCTCTACTAAAAATACAAAAAAAATTAGCCATGCGTGGTGGTGCGCGCCTGTAGTCCCAGCTACTCGGGAAGCTGAAACAGGAGAATCGCTTGAGCTCAGGAGGCTGAGGTTGTAGTGAGCTGAGATAGCGCCACTGCATTCCAGCCTGGGCGACAGAGAAAGACTCCATCTCAAAAAATAAAATAAAAAATAAAAAGTTTACAAATACTTTGTGAGCTACAGAAAGATCCTCATTAGCCAAATTACTGCTAAAAGCTGAATTTGTTAGGCTAAGATGAAAGACCCTCATATTTTCACTGCATTTTGCTACGGTCAGTTTTTCTCATGACTATCCCTTGTTTTTCTGAATACAACACAAAAGCTATCTTCAACCCTATTTCCAAACCATTAGTCCTCCTTCCTTGTGTAAAAAACCCTTTCTCCTTTGTTCATACTATCCAGTTACACTACCCTCTATTTTATCTTCTCATATCTCTGCTATCACTTGGAAACTCATCCAGATTGAGGACCTGAGAACTCTGCATCATGTCCTGTCATCAACATCTCAGTGACACCAGTGTCCACGCAAATGAAACCAACATTTCAGCTTCACAGTTCCTTGACTTTGAATCAAAGAACCTTCACCTTCACCCCACCTTAGCTACCCACTCCCACAGACACACACTAGATTCTGTCATAACCTGAACTGAACCACACCAAAATCTCTTACTATTCTTTTCTTTTTACATATTCTTTCTTCAAATCCAACAGTGCAAAGATAAAAATCTAACTCAGCTCTATTTATAATGAGTTTCAAATTCAACAAATGTTATCTACAAAAGGTGTCAGGTACTGAAAAAACGGCTTTTATTTTTGTTTTTGAGACAGGATTTCACTGTCACCGAGGCTGCAGTGCAGTGGCACAATTACAGGTTACTGCACCCTTGACCTCCTGAGCTCAAGTGATCCTCCCTAACATCCTCCTGAGTAGCTGGGACTACATGTGCATGCCACCATGCCAGGCTAATTTTTGTATTCCTTGTAGAGATGGGGTTTTGCTATGTTGCCCAAGCTGGTCTTGAACTCCTGGGCTCAAGCAATCCACCCACCTTGGCCTCCAAAGTGCTGAGATTACAGGTGTGAACCACCACACCTAGCCAATGGATATCTAAATAAATGTTAGTGAAGAGTGGTGGAGTGTGGAAGCAGCAAATGAAATCGTACTTGTAAGAAGGACTCTGCCCTGATGATAGTATCCAGAAAGTTGGTAAATTCTTTTCCAGGTTTATAATTATTCACCTTCTACCAAATACATTCTAAAGCAGAAACAGTAAATGTAAGCATCTAGCTGTGCCACAATAAAAAAGTGCAAAAAACATAATTATCACTAAAGTGACAAGTAAATGACAAAGTAAAAAAGCCATTAGTCTCATACGTCCTAGCTAACTCATGACGTAGACTAGAACAGATGTTCAGCAACTTGGTAATATAGGAAAAGCTTATAGTGAAAACATAAATGGAGAGAATTCACATATAATAAGATAAGCTTTATATCACACAGTAATCCAAGAAAGTATAAACATCTGAATTGAAAGTTTTAGAATACCCTAAAGTTCAATTAGGGAAGGCTAGGTATAATTTAAGAATGATAGAAATTTAGTAAGTGGAAATCTAATAAACTATCATACTCTGTTTAAAAGATTCAGGGTAGGAGGAAGAGAATTGGCCTGGAACCAACTAAAAGCAACTTTAACCATTAGAAGAATCGGGAGTTGCTCATCCAGTAATGAAACACTCAATTTGGTGAATAGAAATATCACCTCCCCACTGCCCTCCACCGTTGGGGGAATGAAATGCTCACGGTTTACTATGGCCTGGATGAAAGACTTCTCACTGCCCTTTCCTTTAATTCTATAATTAAGAAACCTTCCAATGACAAATTTGGCTCCGATACATGCTGATAGCAGGGAAGGAATATTCTAGTTGGCAGATATGAGCATTTTGCTTACCAGAAATAATTAATTTTATTATCAGCTGACAATCTGGCTTGTATGTTAGTCTCCTCTGAGTTTCATTACAATTAACAGGATGACTCTGGGGGCCTAACAGCAAGTTTCTGGACATACAAAGATGAAGAATCCTTGGATTGTGATAGTCATCAAACTAGAGTCACCCAGAGAGTTTTGGTGGCCATCCAGCAGTGTTTCCTTAACAAAATCCCTCTCCCTTCTTACTCCCTTGAAATTACCACAGAAACATTCATGCTCTAAATATATGATTACCACAGACATAATGACAGCATATGAAGGCGCTTCTCATCTAGAATTTGGCACCTTTATAAAAGAAACCCATTTGTAAACTATCTTGTCTCAGCCTCACTCAATTCTTACCTTCTTGTATTGTTTGTCTCAATCACTAGAGTAAGACCTCAGCAAGACTGGCTCATCTCTGACAGTTAATGTAGTGAAGCAGCACAGCTGTTTAGCACTGAGCCCATCTGAGAGGGCAGCTGCAATGACAGCACAACTGATCAACAGTTAGGTATCTGAAAAGTGGATAGGGGAATCATCATACAGAAAATATATAACAAAAATAGTGTGGGCATGGTGGCTAATGGCTATAATTCCAACACTTTGGGAGGCTGAGGGAGGAGGATCACTTGAGCCCAGGAGTTCGAGACCAGCCTGGCCAATGTATTTTTAAAATACACACACATACACACACACATACATAGATAGATAGATAGATAGACAGACAGACAGACAGACAGAGAGAGAGAGAGACAGAGACAGACATACTAAGAGACTGAAACTCACTCTGTCAACCAGGCTGGAGAGCAGTGGTGAGATCTCGGCTCACTGCAACCTCTGCCTCCTAGGTTCAGGCAATTCTCGTGCTTCAGCCTCCTGAGTACCTCGGACTACAGGCGTGCACCACCACGCCTGGCTAATTTTTGTATTTTTGGGTAGAGATTTGATTTCACCATGTTGACCAAGCTGGTCTCAAACTCCTGATCTTAACTGATCCACCCGCCTTGGCCTCCCAAAGTGTTGGGATTATCAGTGTGAGCCACCGTACCCAGCCTGATGTAATTTTTTTTTTAATTAGCCAGGCATGGTGGTGCACATCTATAGTACCAGCTACTTGGAAGGCTGATATGGAAGGATCACATAAGCCCAGGAGTTCACGGCAGCAGTGAGCCATGAATGTGCCATGGCCTGGGTGACAGAGTAAGACCCTGTCTCAAAAACAAAAACAAAAACAAAAACAAAGGCCATGAAGGAAGTTCAAATAGAAAATTCAAGGCCGGGCGTGGTGGCTCAAGCCTGTAATCCCAGCACTTTGGGAGGCCGAGACGGGTGGATCACGAGGTCAGGAGATCGAGACCATCCTGGTTAACACGGTAAACCCCGTTTCTACTAAAAAAAATACAAAAAAAACTAGCCGGGCGAGGTGGCGGGCGCCTGTAGTTCCAGCTACTTGGGAGGCTGAGGCAGGAGAATGGTGTAAACCCGGGAGGCGTAGCTTGCAGTGAGCTGAGATCTGGCCACTGCACTCCAGCCTGGGTGACAGAGCGAGACTCCGTCTCAAAAAAAAAAAAAAAAAAAAAAAAAAAAAAAAAAAAAGCAAAGAAACACATGGTCCAGTCACATACCTCTAAGCAATGGATATTGTGTAAAAGTTGGGGGGAGCTTTGAAGCTGTTCTAGTGGAAATGATCCACTTCTATTCAGACAATCAGAAAGACTCATCTTTTTTCCACATTCTTTAGTGTAGCTACTGGAATGCAGCACTAGTATAACTGACAGAAAATTCCACTTCTAAAAAAAAGATAATAAAACAGTCTATTGATAGACTAAACAGATTACACACCACAAATATAAAAGCAGCTATTAAAGTGTTTCAAATAAAGGAATCTGAATATGGCTTACATAGAATCCTGGGTAACTGACATATATTTAAACATCTATAATCTCCTCTTAAGATCTGAATGGTTATTATTTTGATTTAACGAAAGAATGCCATGCAAGTTGTTTGGGCTTTACTTACTCACTCTTTTTAGAGGACAAACATTAGCTGGACCTAACATCAACTTCAGAGGTTGCGGAGCCAGGTCCCTGGGTTTCTTTGCTTCAGGGCAAGCAGAGCTGTCTTCCATAGATTCTCTGAATTCTTCAAATAGATCTATAAATTTGGATATAAAGTACAAGAGAGTAGGTATCCATAAATTGGAGCAACATAAAGTCTAACACTCCTCATTAATTGAAAATATAGTATGAAATCCTGGACATTTTATTGAGTGAATGGAGAGATCTAATCCATCTGGCCAGTCAGTTAAGAGAGCTTCTGCCATTTTTGTTGACATGTAATACTGTAATAAACTGACATGTAATACTGTAAATCTCTGTAAAAAAATTTTAACCTAACCTATTTGTTTAAAGGAGATGTTAACAATTCATGCTCCCTTGAACATCTTCATTTTTGCTTTTAGGACAGGAGGGTTCATTAACACAATTACTAAACACACACAATCAGTTATTAAAATAAGTATTATCAAGCGGTAACCAAAAAATTCAACTTAAGGCTATCATACCCAAACTGAAATATCCAGAAGCCAATTTCAGTAATCCGTGCCTCCTTGGCAAGACTGTACGGGTAATACCTTTTCCTTCCGATAGCAAAATGTATCCATTTTTTTAACTCACCTGGTATCAGCTTTTATGCTTTACAGATAAAGCAGACAATGAACATACTGCATAGAAATCTTGAGCTCTTAATTAAAAGGTACACATAGAGTTAAATCTAAATCATTGGCTACAATGATCTAAAATGCACGGTTTTATCTAAATCATTTGCTATGATTATCTGAAACCACTTTTACATCTTATATTAATCACCGGACAAAAACTCTTACACTACCTTTATTTTCAGAACTACAGCCAGTGTCGCTATCTGGTGCAGGCAACCTGTCTTCACAAGGCCATGATACTATGTGTTTGCCCCCAAGCAAACAGGAGGGAGATCCAGGCTCCCCTTTCAAAAGCAACAGCCTAGAAGAGAGAAGGAAAATCAGACACCGAGACGATTCATTTTAGCAAGAAGTGAACCTGCCACCCCAAAGAGCATAAAACAAAACCTTAAAATTAAGCTGTATAATATTTTATATATTATTCACAAAACTTAATCACAGTATTTTTAAATAAAAAATTACAAAACTGTGTTTCTGAAAATGTTACAATAAAATTTCTGCGTGAAAAATTTATCTATTTTATGTGTACATTTGTGTGTATGTGTGAGAGAGAGGGTTATGAATTAGGAAGCATATGTACCAAAACATTAAAAGTAGTTATCTTTGGGTAATGAGATAACGAATGATTTTCACTTTCTTCTCTATATCTTAAAATATCATCTCAAAATTTACAATCAGAATTCAGTATAAGCTACTGTATTTTTATTTATTTATGTATTTGTTTATTTATTTAGTGAGATATGGTCTCACTCTGTCACCCAGGCTGGAGAGTGCAGTGGTGCAATCTCAGCTGGCTGCAACCTCGGCCTCCCAGGCTCAAGCAATCCTCCCCAACTGAGCCTCCTGAGTAGCTGAGACCAATCAAAGTTAAGTTTTCTTCAGTTTAAAGTAACTTATTATAATTATGTTGTTTAGCCTCATGGTAACCAGAAAACAAAAATCAGTAATAGACACTCTAAACATAAGCAGCAAGGAATTAAAACACACTACCCGAAACAATTACTTCACTACAAATAAAGACAGGAAGGAAGACCAGGAGGAAAGAAAAGAAAGGAAGAAAGAAAAAGAGATCAGGGAAGAGAAAAGGAACAAAAAAGTAGCAAAACAACAAGAAAACAAGTAAAAAATGGCAGTAGTATGTTTTTACCTGTTAGTAATAACCCTGAATGTCAATGAATTAAAGAGTGACTGAATGGATTAAAAGACAAGACCCAATTATATACTGCCTACAAGAAACTCAGTTCACCTATGAAGACATACAGAGACTGAAAGCGAAGGGATGATGAAAGATATCCCACACAAATGGAAACAAAAAAGCAAGAGTAGCTATACTAAGATAAAATAGACTTTAATTCAAAAAAATAAAAAATAAAGATTATATATAATGAGAAAGAAGTAAACAGCAGTCTAACAATTATAAGTGCATATGCAATCAACACTCAAACACCGAAATACAGAAGCAAATATTAACAGACCTTAAAGGACAAATGGACTGCAACATAGTAATAGAGAACCTCCACACTCCACTATAACCAACACCCCATTATCGTCAATGAACAGATCATCCAGACAACAAAATATCATCAGTTAAACTTTACTCTACATGAATGGACCTAACAGTTAAACTTTATGTGAATGGACTTAACAGTTTTCCACTTCACAACTGCACAATGCACAGTTTACTGAGTAGCACATGGATTATTCTCCAGGACAGACTATGTGTTACGCCAAAAAACAAGTCACAATACATCTTTAAAAACTGAATTCATATCAAGTATCTTTTCTGACCACAGCGTAATAGGATTAGAAATCACTAACAGGAGAAACTTTAAAAACGATACAAATATATGGAAATTAAAATACATGCTCATGAACAACTGATAAATGAAAAAAATAAAAAGGAAATTTAAATATTTATCAAAACAAATAAGAACAGAAACACAGCATAACAAATCCTGTGGGATTCAGCAAAGGCAGCTGTAAGAGGAAAAGTGCATACCTATAAATGCCTACACATCAGAAAAGTAGAAGGATCTCAAATAGCCGACCCGACTGTACAGTTCCAGTAAAGAGCAAGCAAAATCAAATACTAGAATTCGTAGAAAAAAATATCATACAGATTAGAGAAGAAATTTTAAAAACAGAAACAAGAAAACCAAAAAGTCAACGAACAAAGAGCTGGGGTGTTTCAGAAAACTCAAAATTGGCAAGCTTTAACTATACTAAGGATAAGAAAAAAACAAAATCACAGATGAAAAAGAAGACATTACAAATGACTTCACAGAAATATGAAGGCTTGTAAGAGATTACTAAAAACATCCATATATAAACAAATTTAAAAATCTAGAAGTGAATAAATTTCTAGACACATAATGAATTCCCAAGATAGAATAATAAAAAATACCTGAACAGACCAATAATGAGTAATGCAATTAAAGCAGTAATACAGAGTCTCCCGGCAAAGAAAAACGGAAGAATCATGGTTTTACTTTCGAATTCTACCAAACATTTTTAAAAGAGCTAATACCAATTTTACTCAAAATATTCCCCATAAAATGAAGAGAAAGGAAGGCTTTGAAACTTGTTCTATGAGGACAGCATGACCCTGGTACAAAACCCAGAGCAGGACACAACACAAAAAGAAAACCACTGACAAATATCCCTATTGAATAAAGATGCAAAAAATCCTCAACAAAATACTTGAAAATTGCATTTGACAACACAATAAAAAGATCATCTGCCATGATCAAGTGGGATTCATCCCAGGAATATGAGGATGATTCCATAAGCACAAATAAATAAATGTGTGACACCACATTCAGAAAATCAAGAACACAAACCATATAATCATTTAAGTAGATGCTGAAAAAAATCAACATTGCTTCATGATAAAAACTCAACAACATGGACTGGAGCGGTGGCTCACACCTGTAATCCTAGCACTTTCGGAGGCCAAGGCGGGCGGATCACGAGGTCAGGAGATCGAGACAATCCTGGCTAACATGGTGAAACCCCGTCTCTATTAAAAATTCAAAAAAAAAAAAAAACTAGCTGGGCAAGGTGGCGGGTGCCTGTAGTTCCAGCTACGCGGGAAGCTGGGGCAGGAGAATTGCATGAAACCAGGAGGTGGAGGTTGCAGTGAGCCGACATCGCGCCACTGGACTCCAATCTGGGTGGCAGAGCGAGACTCTGTCTCAAAAAAACAAAACAAAACAAAAAAAACTCAACATGAGTACACAAGGCACATATCTCAGCACAATAAAGGCCATATATGACAAACCCACAGCAAACATCATAATCAATGGGGAAAAGTTAAAAGCTCTTCCCCTAAGATCTGGAACAAGTGTGGCTACTTTTACATCACTTTTATGCATCACAGTACTGGAAGTCCTAGCTAGAGCAATTGGACAGGAGAGTGCAATAAAAGGCAACCAAATTGGAAAAAAGGAAGTCAAAATGTCTCTGTTTGCAGGTGACATGAACATATATATATAGAGAAAGAACCCTAAAGATTCCAGAAAACACCTACTAGAAATAGATTTAGTCAAACTGCAAGATACAATCATCAATATATAAAAATGAGTACCACGCCCATGCACCAATAGTGAAATACCTAAGAAATCAAGAAAGTTATTTCATTATGAAAAAAATGATATCTAGAGATAAACTTAATCCAAAAGGCAAAAGATCCCACAATGAAAACTATAAAACATGGATGAAAGATATTAAAGCAGACTCAAGTAAATAGAATGGTATCCCATGTCCATGCACTAGAAGAATATTGTTAAAATATCTATATCATCCAAAGTGATCTACAGAATGAATGCAATCCCTCTTAAACTACAAGAGACATTCTTCATAAAAATAGTAAGAACCATCTTAAAATTCACATGGAAATGCAAAATACCTCAGATAGACAAAATAATCTGGAATAAAAAGAAAAGTTGGAGGCATCGCATTACCTGATTCCAAATTATACTACAGATCTACAGTAAGTACGTTTCTATCAAAACAGCGTGGTACTATCAATAAAAGGGGTGAGAGGCAAAGAGAGGAATGAAAGACACAGACAAGTGTAACAGAATAGAGAAATCAGAAATAAATTCACGCATTTATTGTTAACAAATTTTTAACAAAGGCACCAAGAACACACATTCGGGAAGGACAATCTCTTCAATAAATTGTGCTAGGAAAACCCAAAACCCACTTGCACAAGAATCCATCTAGGCTGTTATCTTACCATACACAAACGTCTCCTCAAAATGAAGATTCAAATGCAGGACATGAAACTATGAAACTATGAAACTACTAGAGAAGAAAATATAGGATAAACGCTTCACGAAATTGGTTAGGACAAGGAATTTTCAAATAGACATCAAAAGCACAAGCCAACAAAAGCAAAGACGTAATTACAGTAAACTTAAACGCTTCTGCAAAGCAGAGGAAGCAATCAGAATAAAGAAACAGCCCACAGAATGGAAAAAAGTATCTGCAAACTACGCCATCAGGCAAGCGGTTAATACACAAAACATGAAGAATTCAAACTGCTCAAAAGGAAAAATACAAATCCTCTTATTTAAAAAAAACAAAAACAAAAAAACTACCCCAAACCTTTGCCCCCATCATTATTTACCTGCTTTCCTTTCCTGACCACCTTTGCCCCCCTCCCTCTCGCCACCCTTTTTCTTCCTCCCGCCACCCTTTTTCTTCCTCCATCTACTCCTAAACTTTTTCACCACCATTTCCCCCCACCGTCATTTCGCAAAGCCTTCTCTACTCTCCCGCTCATCACCCTTTTCCCCATCCCACTACCCACTTTCCCCACTGTCTTCTCCCACCATCTTTTCCCCTTCTCCCTGGCCACCCTTTTTCTCCTTCCCGCTCTCATCACCCTGTTTTGCTCCTTCATCTAAGCAAAAACATTCTCCTCCATCTTTTCCCAAGGCCTTCTCCCAACTCCTGCTGCTCACCACCCTCTTTTCCCCCTTCATCTACCCAAAAACTGTTTTCCTTATCGTCTTTCCCCTCGCTCCTCCTTGACATTCTCTTTCCCTTCTCCATCTACCCAAAAACATTTCCCCACCGTCTTTTCTCAAAGCCTTCTCCCCACTCCCGCTCACCTCCCTCTCTCCCCCTCCATCTACCCCCCAAAACTTTCCTCACCGTCCTTTCACAAAGTCTTCCCCACTTCCTACTCGTTCTTCTGTTATCCTGCTTGCCACCCTCTTTTTTGCCCTCCGTCTACCCCAAAACTATTTTCCTGTCTTTTTCCCAACCCTCTTTCCCTGCTCCTGCTTGCCACCCTCTTCCCCCCTCCATCTACCCACTTTTTACCCGCCATGTTTTGTTTCTTCACTTTCTTTTCTGCCACTGTCTTTTCGCAAAGCCTTGTCTTCCTCCTGCTGGCTACCCTCTTTTTCCTTTTCCCACTTACTCTTTTGCTCCTCTATCTACCCAAAAACTTTTCTTCCCACTGTCTTTTCACAAAAGCTTCTCTCCCTACTGCTCACCCATGTTTTCTCCCCCTCACCACCCTCTCTTTCCTCCTCCCACTTGCCACCCTCTTTTCCCCCTCCATCTACCCACAAACTTTTTACCCACCGTCTTTCTGCAAAATCTTCCCTCCCTTCCGCTCTCCACCCTGTTTTTCCACGTCTGTCTACCCACTTTTTTCCCCCACCATCTTTTCCCCGCCGTTTTTTGGCAGTGTGTTCTTCTTACTCGCTATCCTTTTCTCCTTTTGGCACTAACAACCCTCTTTAATCCCCTCCATCTTTCCCAAAACTATTTTCCTCCTCCTACCGCTCCAGGTGTGAAGCAGTCTCCTTTGTCACCACCAACGGCAGCTAGGCGAGCGATGGTGTTGCGGTGCCACGTCTCTAGCCTCCAGCATACAGCCTAGCCTCCTTAGAGGACTCCTGGTCCTCTAAGCCAGGCACCCAGCAGCTAAACAAGAAGATACCATAACTTGGAAAAGCACGATTTCCCTTCAGCATCTTCATACACTGAGTTATGCAAATGAAGGTTCCTGGACTGCATGTTCTGATTGGATGAGAAAAAAAACCTCCAGGCTTACTCTGATTGGACTTTATTATCATGTTCTGATTGGACAAGAGCAAGTCTTAAGACAACCAATCACAGCGTGAAAATAAAGTCCAATCAGAATAGGCCTAGAAGTTTTTCTCTTGTCCAATCAGAACATTTAGTCCAGGAACCGCATTTGCCTAACTTCAGTATATAAAGCATGCTGGGGGCGTTCAGGGTCATATTAGGCCGTTTTACGTTTCTTAGTGAGTTGTTCCACTCCTGGTTTGGAGAACTAGAAGGGGCCGCTGCTTGCTGCCTGCTGGAGGCTGGGGCCTGGCGCCCTGCTTGGTTGTGGTTGGTGGTGGCGATGGACAGGTAGGAGGGCGGCCAGCAGCGGGACCTTCTCCTGCTGGGCTTGAGGACTAGCAGAAGAGGCACCGCCGCCTTCTGGAGGCTGGATCCTGCGCCGCCGCGGCTCGCCTTGCTGTGGTTGGTGGTGACGTCGGAGACTGCAGCTCAGCCAGGGTGGTAGAAATGTGGTGCAGTAGGTGAGTTATTCGGGGTTGTACTGCCCACCTTTGGGGGAAAGGGTTAGGTGTCCTGTTGAGGCTCACTGCCTGATGCTACACTGCCTGTGGCAGTGGTGTGGTTTTGGGCACTCTCCAGGGTTGCATTGCTGGTGGTGGGATGGGTTGGTTGGCTCTCAGGGGCTACATTGCCCGTAGTGATGGGGGTGATGGGGGAAGGTAGGTTGTGTATACGAACGTGTACTGCTGGTGGTGGCAGGGACGGGTTAGGGGCGCTATTTCTGCTGCACTGCCTGCAGGAGGGGGCGGATTGGGTGGAGTTTTCTGAGGCTACAATGCTGGAAGTTGGGGGTGACTTTGGGGTGTTGTCAGGTGCTTCACTGGACGTAACTGGGGGTGCACCATCAGGAACTGCGCTGCCTGTGGCGGGTTTGGGGCACTATCTAGTGCAGCAATACTTGTGGCTGGATCAGGTTGTGGGCATTATTGGGTGCTACACTGCCTGCTGTGGGTGGAGGGGTGGCTTGGGAGGGTATTGGGGTTACATTTCCTGCAGCTGCAGGGTGTGTTGGGACTACACTGCCAGTGGCAGGGAGCAGGTTAGAGGTGTTATCAGTGGCTCCATTGCCAGTGGCATTGGCAGGCTGCAGAGGTGGCAGTGGCAGGAACAGCAGTGGCCCCCTTCCTTCCTGGTGGCTTCCAAGAAAGGGACTGTTTTCTTCCAGGACTCGACTCTAGAGGGAGATTTCTTCTTGCTCGTGTGATCTTGAGCACGGCAGGGCCCCCACAACCACCGTGGTTCACTGGTGCGAGCCCTCACACTGTGTTGCAGTAACCACTCGGGACTACCAGGCAGAAAGTAGTGGGCACTACGGTGGTGGAGAGGGGACAGCGCCTTTTGTGGGTGGAGGCATCAGGAATAGGAACCAGCACTTGGGTTGGGAGGGCTGACTGGATCTGTGTTTTTCCTACTCGGGCTCCCCAGGGAGTGCAGTCCTGGTGGGCCCAGCAATTCCTGGCCAGCTGGACCTGGCCAAGGGCCGGTTTCAGTGAAGGCACTCACACCCACCCCAGGCCCCAGTTCCTGGCCAGCTTTTGCCAGAATGAGAGGCTGGACTTTGGAGGGTGGGTGTGAGTGCCTTCACTGAAACTGGTCTTTGCCACCCAGTGGCCAACATGACAAAGTGAGGCTCTAATGCTTCCACTCCCTGCATCCTGTTCTGGGCCTTTCTGGCTTGACTTGTCCAGCTGCTCCAAGCCAGGCTGGAAGAGAAGAGTCACTTGTGGTATACTGGAGCCTGCAGATGGCCTGGCTCTGCAGCTTGCCTCACGTGGTTGGTGGCAGCGGCAGAGACTGCAGCTCAACCAGAGTGGTAGGGTGCAGAGGGCACCCTCAGGGGCCAGGTGATGATAGGAGCCTTGTAGGGTGGGTTGGTGCATTGAGGGCAACAGCAGTTGTATTGGCATCAACACTAGTGGTGGTAGCAGCAGCAAGTCTGGGGGCCAGGAAGGGGGAGTAGGAGCGCTGCAGGGCCCATCCCGTCCTGGGGTGGGGAGGAACCTGCAGGTGCTGTAACGTTGGCCTTGGTGGCAGTGGTGGAGGTGCACCTAGGGCAAAGCGGAGTCCTTCCTCTTCTCCTGCAATCTTTGGAGGGTGCCCTCCTGCTGGTGCCTGAGCCAGCTGTGAGTGGCATCATTGTTTCATTCTTAACAAAATTTAGGGGGTGACTATTTGTAAATCTTTTTGCTTGTTTTTTGTAGTGATACTCTTGGACTTACTTAAATTTCATAAATTGAGGAAGAGTAAAAGGTATTCTAATAGGCCTTCTAATTCCCACACCCGTTCTTTTTCCTTTCTTCCAGTTTGTATTTTCTTCTTCCCATCTTCTTCCTCTTCATTTTCTTTTGCTGCTGCTTCTATTTCATGTTTCTATTCTTGTTTCTCTTCCTCTTTTTGTTTATGCTAAGCAATGGTCTTATCAAACAACAAACCAAACTGAGTTAAAAATAAACTGCTTGTCACTGTGTTGTATTTTTAAAATAACTGGTCCCTTAACTATGTTTTAGAGATGAGGAAAAAAAAAATCAGTTGTATAATTAGTTACTTGAATAGCTATGCTTTAATGATTGTGTTAACCCACTTATGTCTAGTGTTCCATTATTGGAATGCTAAGCATGTGGGAGTTCCTTATATCCTACTGCTCGAGGTCACAGACAAGATAAGCCCCCTAAGGATAATAAAATTGATAACATTATGGATATTAGTCATGTTTGTTTCAGGTGCAGGATAGTAATAGGGTTGTGGTGCTTGAATTCAGGTTGAGTGCTAGGAATGCGGCAGTTGTTAGGATAAAATAAATAATTAGGTTAAAGATGGTAATGTCTGATAGTAGGATGATGGCTCGGGTAACTTCACATGAAACTTGTTGGGCGATGGCTCATAATGTGCCATTTAGTGCATAGTTTGGATTTGATGCTCACCCTGATAGTAAAATAGAGTAGACGGCCAGGCTCTATGTGGCCAGAATAAATAGGACGCCTAAATTTAAATTAATTAAGGGGTTTGGTATATGGAGTGGAATTCATAAAAGAAGGGCAATACAAAGGGCTAGGGTTGGAGCAGTAATGTAAAGGGTAACAGTAGATGTTGAGGGTTTTAGGGGCTCTTTGGTAAAAAGTTGTATTGCATCAGCAAATGGTTGAAATAGTCCCTAGGGGCCTGCAATATTGAGTTCTTTGTGTAGTTGTATGTAACCTAGAATTTTTCATTCAATGAGCATAAGGAATGCTATAGCGACTAGAGTAGGTGCGATAAGTAGTAGCTTGATTATAGGCATGTTGTTAAGAAGAGGAATTGAGGCCGGGCGCGGTGGCTCAAGCCTGTAATCCCAGCACTTTGGGAGGCCGAGGCGGGCGGATCACAAGGTCAGGAGATCGAGACCACAGTGAAACCCCGTCTCTACTAAAAATACAAAAAATTAGCCGGGCGCGGTGGCGGGCGCCTGTAGTCCCAGCTACTCAGGAGGCTGAGGCAGGAGAATGGCGGGAACCCGGGAGGCGGAGCTTGCAGTGAGCCGAGATCGCGCCACTGCACTCCAGCCTGGGCAACAGCGTGAGACTCCGTCTCAAAAAAAAAAAAAAAAAAAAAAAGAAGAGGAATTGAACTTCTGATTATAAAGTTTTAAGTTTTATGCAATTACTGGACTCTGCCACCTTAACAAACCCTATTCTTGGGTAAGATATGAGGTGATCGTTAGATTAAGATAGTATTATCTATAGGGCGAGGGCACTCTATGAAGTGGGCCCTGTTTCTCTTTCATAAGGGGAGAAAAAATAAAATAGATAGAAACTGACCTGGATTACTCTGGTCTGGACTCGGATCTCGTAGGTCTTTAATTGTTGAACAAATGAACCCTTGATAGCGGCTACATCATTAGGATGTCCTGATCCAACATCAAGGTCATAAACCCTGTCGTCGATATGGACTCTAGAATAGGATTGCGCTGTTATCTCTAGGGTAACTTATTCCGTTCATCAAATTATTGGGTAAATATATGTATAGTAATTCGCTTAAACTGGTTTAGTCTTAGCATAGATTGCTTGGAGGTTAGATTATGCTCCAAGGTCACCACAACCAAAATTTTTAATGCAGAGACAGTAGTCTAAGGCCTATGGGCTTATTTGAGTTTTGTTTGCATTAATAAATTAAAGCTCCATAGGGTCTTGTCTTATTTGTTCATGTTTGCCTCTTCACGGGTAGGTCCATTTCACTGGTTAGATGTAAGAGACAGCTGAACCCTCATGGGGCCATTCATACAAGTCCATTCATACAAGTTATTTAAGGAACAAGTGATTATGCTACCTTTGCACAGTCAGGTATTGAACATACTGTTGATATGATATTGAACATATCACGGCCATTGAACATACGTCACCGGGGAGGTGGCGCCTCTAATACTAATTATGCTAGAGGTGATGTTTCTGGTAAACAGGCCGGGTAAAATTTGCCAAGTTCCTTTTACTTTTTTTAACCTTTCCTTAGAGCATACCTGTGTTGGAATAACAGTATAAGTAGTAAATTTATTGGGCTGTTCACTGTCAATGGGTTATTTCAGTCTGATGTAGGCTTATGCAAGGGGGAATGTTTTCATGTTACTTAAACTAACATTATTGCTTCTATAAAATAATAGATTAGTCCAATGTGATACTAGGAGTTCGGTGGTGTGATTAGAATTTGGGATGGCTGAATGTTGCAAAGGTAAAGTAAAAATACAGCATTACAATCTTGTGGGACCACCATCATATATGTGGTCTGACATTGATTGAAACACTGTTGTATGGTACATGACTATATTCTGGGCAATAAATTTACTAATTTTTTTATTATATAAATCTCAAAAAATGTTTTAAAGTTTGTGTGTATTTCTAGGTTTTATACAAAACAGGCAAAACAGGAGGTAACTTTGCTCCAAGGCTCATGAATGAGTGGGTTTCTGTGTCCCAGCAGAACTCGCACCAGGAGACACACTGTGGTTTCATCATTAAGGCTAATCACATATTAAGTTCACTTTACCTCTGTCTGTAGCACATTGTTTGGAAATGCTTCATTGTCTTTAGTAGGTTCATGGAACTAAAACTAAAGAGGCTCTCCCAGCACAGGAAGTAACAAGTAGCAGAACTTCTTGTTTTCTGACAGATGCAGTTGAACATACTATTTGATTTCTTTTGTAGACCTTGATTTCTTCACCTGTAAAAATGGAATAATAGTGTGATTCCTGTCTCATTACTGTCATGCTTAAATCATATCATTTTATGTAAGTGCCCAGTACTGTGTGTAGCAGATCAATAATGCTTAAACAGTGAGTTCTTCACATATTTTGTGGCTGTTGGTTTATAGGTGGTTTTTAAGCTCCCAAGTGGAAGTTTGTCTAAAAAGAGAGTCAAAATAAATAGCAGTGTCTCAGAGTATTATCTGAACAAGAAAGGAAGGTGTTCTCCATCCCTTGAAATGGTCTCAGTCCTCTTTTATTGTTTAGCTGTCATGTGAGTCCTCACAGATAACTTCAAGAATTGCTACAACACAAATTGAGAATTAATTCTCATTGAGTTTTAGCTCAGTAGATTCTGGGTCCTAAACTTTACTGATTTGCTTGCTTTTAAAATTTTTCCCATTTAGAAATATTCAATTTAAATCGTCCTTCAGTAAGTAATTAATTACTAACCATAATATTGTAATAAAGTCATAAATAACATTTATTACTTTGGTTTTCCACTCATATTGCTTGCGGTCCACAAGCATACAGCATTTTGGTCCTTCCAAATATCTGAAGGTAAGATAATAAAAATCAAACTAAGAATCCTACTCTGAAGCCGTATCTCCCTAAATAGATTGTATATTTATTGAGGGTAATGAGTGCATTTTCTTTTCCAGAAGAACAAAACAAATGCAAGGTTGGGCCGAATTGAATTCAGTGGGGGATGGAGAGGGGAAGGAGTCAAGGTTCTTCATCCTTTTCCATGCTTTGATAACTCTATCTGTGGGATTCTAGTTAAAAGAAAATAACTAGCTAAAGAAGTAAGTGCTTGAAAGGTCCACTGTATTAGGAGACTAGGAATCGTTAGCTTGAAAAGACATAAATGGAAAGAAAACATAATACAAAGAGACAAAATACATGAAATTTGTATTATGGTACACATGTGCTTTGTGATCATGTTTCTGTGTCATAAAAAAAAAAAATTCTGTAAAGCTTTACCATCCCTCGTGAAGGGGGAGCTGCCTAATGCCCAAGCTTGGTGCCTAACACCCAGGGGAGCTGCCCAGTGCCCAAGCTGGGTGCCCAGGGGAGCTGCCCAGTGCCCTCTTTGACCTCCATCCTTGCTTTGAACAAGGGTCTGGCCTTCTTCCAGAGGCCGTAGCACCTGCTCCCCGGCTCCATTCTTCACGGCTGTCAGAGAAACCAAGGCTCTCAATTGCAACCCAGCCTGGGCCTGCCCCCCAGGTGCTGGGAAGCACCTCAGTTCTCTTGAGTCTAGGTGTGTATAGGGGTTGCTGATCCCAACACTGTCCCTGGGACCCTGCATGAAGACCCTGGGCAGCAAGAGGGTTTGGGGAAATGGAGGATGTCGTGCTGGGGGAGGAAATCATGGTGTGGAAAGAAGGAAGCTGGGTGATGACACAGGGAAGGTAAACAGCTTCTCAGCCTCCACATGTCTCGAGCATCACTGCCCTCCTGCCTCCCCAAACACCCCTGCGCCGTCCAGACCCGGCACTCACCTTTCTCAGTGCTTAGGGAGTCAGTGGCGTGGCACCCTGCATTGACGAGGCCATGGTTGGCACCCATGGCCATCATAGCCCAGTGCACAGTCACACAGAACACCTTTGGAATGTGCAGCTCCCAGCCCAGCTCCCCAATGAAAGACAGCCGCATGGCCCAGACCTGGGGGACAAAGTCATGGCTTAGATGTGGCCAGGTAGGATGCCTGAGGTCCAGGCCCAGGCCACCACTTCCTGGTGGACAACTCCTACTGTCACCATGACTACCAGCTGGCCCTGGGTCCCAGCCGGACTGCCACCAAGAAATGGGGTCTTCCAAGGAGAACTCCCTCCAGCTGCTCTGGAAATCTTTGGGGAGAAGTAGGGGGTCACCTTTGGGAGGGGGAGATGGCAGGTTTGCCATTTGCGGACCTCAGATCTTCTACAGGACTGGGTTAGTTTCCTGTCTGTCATAACAAATGACCACAACTGGTATCTTAAAACAATAGCAGTAAACTCAGTTCTGGAGGCCCAAAATCCAAAATCACTGTGCGGGTAAGCCATGCTCCCTCTGCAGGCTCTGGAGAGGACCCTTCCACTCTCCAGGGAGAAGCCTCCTGAGCACCTCCAGACACCCCTTGGCTTGTGGCTGCATCACTGCGATCTCTGCCTCAGCTCTCACAACCTCCCTTCTGTGTCTCTGTCTTCCAAGGACACTTGTCACTGGATTTAGGACCTTCCCTAGCCCTAGATAATATCATCTGGAGACGCTGATGTTAGTTACACCTGCAAAGATCCTATTTCCAAATAAAGGCACATTCACAGGTTCTGGCGAGTTAGGATGCGTAGACATATGTTTTCGGGGTCATCGTTCAGTCCACAGCAGTGACCTGGGGCAAGCTTCTCACCATTCCTTGTCTGTAAGATGGGGTTGGGAGCCTGGCTTTATCTGTTTCAGAAGCTCTGAGACATGTCTGCAAAGGGCAGGGGGAAGGCGGAAGCACGGCTCAGGGGACACCACCCTGGCTGTGCTTGGTGGGGACAGAGGCATCGGGGAAGGGGACAGCCAGGTGCCAAGCCCGTTGTCCGAGGAGCCCATCACCTACCATTCTGGTCAGCCTCGGCCCAGCACAGGGCTCTGAAGACAGCCATAGCCTCTGCCCTTCAGGGCTTGGTTTGGCCGTAAGCACAACCATGTTCTGGGTGGGGAAGGGGCTGGAAAGCAAGGCCCCTGCCTGGGGTGCCAGACCAGGCTGGCAGGCAGAGCAGGAGATTGCCATCGCAGAGGGGCTGTCCAGGTGAGGGCGCAAAGGCCCAGCACTGGGCAGCGGACATGGTGGGAGGCAGGAGAGAAAGGCCTGTGGGGCTGTGGATACCTGACTGTGAAAGACACAATGGCCCCAAGCCCTGCGGAAGTGACGGTGCTGATTATCATGTGCTCATGGGATAAGCTTCATCTCATCCCCCTACGGCCCATGCAATGGTGGGAACACTGTCAATAATGTCCCTGGGCTGAGGCAGACACAGGCTGGGGACACCCAGCTCTGGGAGGATAGCTGGTGTCTTTGGGAGGGTATGTCCCGCACACCTGCACACCAGGCTAGTACTCAGCCCATGGAGGCCACAGGCAGCCTGGGGGGGTCCTTGCGCAGGAGACATGATTTTCTCTGCACATTTGGTTCAGGTGCGTGCCACGTCCACACCCAGAAACTGGAATCTGTGTCCTCACCTTCAGGCAAGCCCTTGAACCCACTGACTCCCATGGGAAGGCCTGAGTGCTCAGCCCTGGGACCAGAGCTCACAAAAAGAATGCAGAGAGCTGGGTGGATTGCAGGATCCCCGACAGCAAAGGAGCTGATTCCACTGCTGCTCTGAGTGGAAACGCTCGCCCTGCACAGCTCCCGCTGGGATATGCCTGTGGGAAGAAGGGTGGAGCCTGCTCTCTCATCCACAGGAGCAGCTCCTTATAAACCTGACAGTTTAATCATGTGACCGCTGAGGGGCTGGATTCTAAAAGCTTTGGAAACAGCGCAAATTTGCTCTAAGTTGCCATTTGCCCACGCCTCTTAAAAAACACAGAACTGACACGGAAAATGTACTGTTGACATTTCCCTGCTTTAGGTCCCTGACAAAGATGGCCTTGTCAACGGGGTTCTAATTTTAGACAGCCTATGGAGGAGCTTAGGGCTCAAAACCAATCTCATTTTGAAACAGGAAAAATAATTTTTAAAGTGCACTTGTCCACAGCCCTCCAATTGTGGATCTCTTATTCAGACAAAGACCCGTCACCCAGCTCAGAGAGAGGGTAAGAGTTCACGGGTGGAAGGAAGGGAGTGGTCCCATCCTTCCTGGCTCCAGCAGCTCAATGAAGATGGGGTCAGTTGGGTCTGGGTCTCCATCCTACCCCATGCACAGCCTGGCCCAAGAAACAGTCCCTGAATGAAGGAGGAAAACGGGCCACACCTGCTTTCTGGCAAAGTGAGGGAGTCTGGGGAAATCCAGGGGCCTCTCTAAGTTCAGAATCACTGGTTGTTGAGGCATCTTGCATTTTTCTCCACCAAAGCAGTGAAGTGGGATCAGTCCCCAGTTCTTCCAAGCGGGGACCCACAAGTAGAGGGACAGGCCGATTGAGGACATCTGGAACACGGTCTCCCTTTCAGCCAGGCTTGGGTGGGGACAGCATCTCCCAGTACCCATGGGGGTCAGCCCACTTGGCCTCAGTGTCCTCCTCTGACCCATCAACCAGGGATGGTGTGTGTGTACCAAGCACGTGGTCCCGGCACGTGGTCCTTGGCCACCCTGGCTCAGGTGGGCTCTGAAAGCCCCAAATTGCAAGATGGAACTCCTGGCCATGGATGGAGTCACAGAATTGTGGAAGATCAGCAGGAAGGGCCTAAAGGTTTTGTTTAAATCCTTTCCACATCCCGAAAACTCCACGCAAAAACACTGCTTGAAACTACTAAACGAAGTCAGCAAAGTTGCAGAAAGCAAAGTAAAATGAACCATCACATATGTGGTCACGTAATCTCGACAAGGGCGCTGAAGCCACTCATGGGGAAAGAGTCTCCAACAAGTGGTGCTGGGAGGATCCGATAGCCACGTGCAGAAGCGAGAAGCTGGTCGCTTAACTTACATCATGTCCAAAAATTAACTAGACGTGGAACAAAGACATAAGGGTAAGATCTGTGCTGGTAACACACCACTGGGACTGTCTCCTTCCTGAGTTCTCAGTGGCTTCTACAGCCCTGCCAGGCATCACTGCCTTTCAGCACAGGGCTCCCCTTTGTCAATTTCCGCTGTACCTTTGCTGATGCCTCCAGGGCTGCTGACCAAAACCCTCAGCAGCCTCCGGTGCTGGGCTCCTCTAGAGGCTGGGGAAGCTGCCAGCGCTGAGAACAAGCACGTGTTTCCTGCTTTAGGACAGCTTCAGGCGTGTTTGCGGAGGTCAGAAGAAGCCGCAAAGCCAAGTTGGCATCTCCCATGAGCTCCCACATCCTTGACGGCCAGAGTCCCACAGGCTTTAGAAGCTGTGGGTGTGGAGGTGCCAGAGGGAGCCCTGAACACTCCCTGGGAGGCAGCGATGAGGGACTCGGGCACTGAGCCGGCCCTGCTGCTCAGGCGCTTCATGACACACACACATCCTTCCTGCAGGAGCTCCCTCTTCCAACACGTTGAACAGATGTTCTGCCACTAGAGCAAGCTTTGGAGGAGATGGTGGAAATGAACGCTTTCTTCCCTCAAGACTGGCTACAGAACCCAGTGCGGGACCCAGTGGGGCCCTTGTCCAAAGCCCATGAAGAGTTTCAAGGCACTGACAGCAGAGCATGAACCCAAGCTGGGCCCTTCAGGGCAAGGGGTCCCAGGCAACCACAGGGTCAGACCCCAATGAAGCTGGGCTTGCACCTGTCCCAGAGGCCCCAGGAAGAAATCCCCTCATGGATGCCTCCTAAGCTGTCCCTGGGTTCTGAGACTCTGGGCTCAGGCCTTGGCTTTGCTCCTATGTCAGATTCGCAGTGAGACGTCATGCGTTTCCCTGGGGTGGCGCGGGACAACAGCTGTGCTCTACCTGTGAGTGCTTTACAACACGGCTGGGCAGGCCAGGGCGGAGGCTGGCCTTGCTCCTTCCGGGACAGCTGTTGGGGAGAATGCCCCTGTGTGGTGCAGGCTGCTGCAGGGGAGGAGGCCCCCCAAGACTCCTCACCTTCACCCTCGCTTGTGGGAGCCAGGTGCCCTGTGCGACCAGCCTTTCCTGCCCACTTTGGAGCAAGAGGAACAGCAAGCAGGCTCCAGGCCATGGCCCTCCCAGCTCTGGTTCCCTCTGCTTGTCCGTTGGAGGGGCCCATAGGGGCCTGATGCCCAGGAGCCTCCAGGCACCTTGTCTTGGATCTGCTCTGTGCTGGCTTCCAAGAAGGAGGAGCCCCTTCCCGCACCACATCTCATGCCAGCCTTGGAGCAGCTCCGGATTGCTGAGTTGGAGGGGGAGGCTCAGAACAGTGCGGCCCCACCGGACCCCAGCCCGTCACCTCAGCCCCCATCTCACGCCATCCCCAGCAGCACCACTTCAGCTCAGGCCTGCCTGCTGGCAAAATCTCCATACAGAGGGAGGAGGGGGGAGAGGAAAATGCATGATTCCTCCTCAAAATGGAGTCCGCCAGAAACAGCATGAATGCAGAGCCTGAAGAGACTCCTGTGGGAGGGGAGCCTCTGCGGGGCCAGCCACGGGCCGGCCCAATGGGGAGGCTCATCCGAGGGACAAGCAGAGGGATGGACCCCCGTGGTGGACCCCAGCTATGCACCGTGTTGTGGTGGGGTGGGAAGTGGAAAGTGTACTCGTCCCCCAACGGCCTAAGGTAGGCGTAGTTCTAGTCGTCGTAGTCTTAGTGCACTGGCTCCCATGAGGCCAGTAGTAGTCATACTCGAGGACCTGGGAAGAAAACACGTGGTCCTCAGCCTCCTTTCCTTGTCCCTTCCCACTTCCCTCCCCAGAGCAGGGTCCCGCTGAGGCTATGATGGAGTCAGGCCTGGCCCTGCCCTCGGGGAGCCCCTGCAGTGAGTGCAAGTGTGTTGTGGACACGGGCAGGGGGCTCCCATGAGGTCCAGGCAAAACAGCAGTACAAACGAGGCAGGAGCCTCACCTCATGGGTCTGAGAGCCCAGCTGGGGCCCAGGAGGCTGGAGGAGAAGCTGGATGCTTCCCCAAGGTGGGGAACGACAGGGAAAGACGGTTACCCAGGACCTCAGCCAGGGCTGCTCCCCAGAGCCACGGCAATCCCAGGCCTAGCTCCTGCTCTGGGCCAGGACCTGCTGAAAGTGCCTTCCACTCCTACCAGGCATGCCTCTTTCTACAGATGAAGAAAGTGAGGTGCAGAGAAGTGACATCTCACCCAAGGGCACAGACAAGTCCAGGACCGCCCAGGCAGTGGCACGAAGCCAGACAGGTGCGTGGGCTCCAGAGTCCAGCTTCTCTGCCATTGCCTTGGCATCACTGGTATCTGTGCCCCTCTCAGACACCCCATGGCCCCATGGCCCTCCTCGGCCTCTGCTCCTGCAGATAATCCCCCCTACCTGCCCTCCTAACTACTGGCATGGCACAGCTATGAATGCAGGTGCGGGCAATTCTTGCCTCTCAGGGCTGCCAGTCCTGTCCGCCCGCCCCAGCCTCACCTCCTTTTCACACACAGGTGGAAGCCAATGTGAGGTTGTAATGGAGTCAGGCTTTGCTGGCATCTCTGCATAGAGTCTCCTCCTTCCCCAGCAGGGACATCCCACCTGCTGCATCCCTGCCAAGGTGTCCTGGACATGCAGTTTGGCTCCCGGGTGGGGGTGCAAAATCTGCCCATCTTGGGACCTGGGGTGTGTTCCTGACTCTTGCTTTCCTCTCCTCTCCTCTCCTCTCCTCTCCTCTCCTCTCCTCTCCTCTCCTCTCCTCTCCTCTCCTCTCCTCTCCTGTCCTCACCCAGGGACAGGGGAGAGGGGCTTCCAAGGCCAGATATGACTGGAAGACAGTGGGCTAGGCTTCAAGGCAGGGTCTGCCCAGACCCCTCCTCCCTGCGGGGTTCGTGAAGACTGCGTGTCCCTAGGGGCCAGCAGGAGAAGAGATAATGACCAGTGAGGCTCTTGAGGACACTGACCCCGGAGCCGAGGCCCTGTTAGCTAGCTCTGGTTCCCATCTCCCCTCCCGATGCCCTGGAGCTCTGGAGCCTGTCCTGGGCTGCGGGTTGCCATGGGGATGGAAGATGGGTGCACCAGAGGGGACTGGTGAGACGCAGCCCCGGGAAGGGGATTTTGATTTCCCTAAATCTGGATCAAATGCTACCCCTCAGCTGGCCGTGAGGTCTTGCGTTGCCTGCTCCCGAGGGCCTGAGTCCCAGGCTTCACTGCAGGGCTGCCTTTGTTCCTCTTTCTGAGGATCCAGGTCCCTGGGAGGCCCCAGAGGATGCCCAGAGTCCAGGCCACTGTGAAACCGAGCACCCTGGGTGCATCAACTCTCCCACTGCCCACTCTCCTGACATGAACCAACACAGTGGCCAAAAGTAGATGCATAGAATTAGAAGTTGCTCCATTCCTCCTGCAACCTGGAGGAGTCTTCTTGCTCTCTCCCACTGCAGGACATAACCTGCTCTGCCCACAGCCCTTCCCACTTGGGCCATGGAAGGTCTGGCCGGGGCGGACGGGGAGTGGGGAGTCGGGAGGCTGAGGCAGGAGAATGGCGTAAACCCGGAAGGCAGAGCTAGCAGTGAGCTGAGATCCGGCCACTGCACTCCAGCCCGGGCCACAGAGCCAGACTCCTTCTCAAAAAAAAAAAAAATTTAGTTAATTGAAATTTGGTCAATGTCTGATTTTGATTATGTAACCAAGTATTTCTAGTTGTTTTTCAAATCATATGTCTTCTTGCTTCCCAGTCTTATTTCCTAACTTGAGGGGAACCCTTGCCTTGTTATTAGAGTTCATAATTGAAGGGGTTTTAGGAAAAGTTCCTCCTCAGCAGCTTATGTCTCTCTCCTGGTTATCTGCTGCTTCTCAGTAATGTTTGCCATCAATAAATTAACCTCAACATTTATTATATCCTACTTTAAAGGAGACTCTTTTCTGTTGCATGTTGTGTTTCCTGTTGTCTCTTTTTGAAACTTATTTTTCTAACAATTACCCAGAGTTTTGTGGCTTAAAAGAAAAACATTTTTTTTGTTAATGAACCTGTGGTTTGGAAAAAGTTTGGCCAGGACAGCTTGTCTCTGCTCCTCTCAGCTTCCCTAGGAACAGCTGATCAGTTGGGGAAATGGAATCATCTGAAGCCTTTGTTCACCCATGTGTTTGATGGTTGATGCTGGCCATTGGCTGGAACCTTTGTTTGGGCAGGCAGCATGAATACTGACACTGGCACTGCCAGGTTCTCTTTGTGGCCTGCGTGTGCTGACAATCTGGGGGCTGGATTCTAAGTGAAAGCAGTCTGGGATAGAGAAGCCACATGGTATCCCTTTTACTGCATTCTATTCATTAGGAGGAAGTCAGTAAGGTTGGCCTATATTTGGTTTTTTTAAATGGGATGAATATAGCTTTTCTTTTGACACATATATCCATAATTATGGGTTAGTGATATTTTGATACACGTATATAGGATGTAATGATCAAGCTGACTAGCACATTTACTACTTCAACCATTTTTCATTTCTTTGAATTGTGAACATTCAAAATCTTCTGGCTTTTAAAAAATATACAATAAATCATAGTTAACCATATTCACTCTACAATGCCGCAGAATACCAGAACTCATTCCTCTTATCTAACTGTAATTCTATATCCATTAACCAAACTACCTTCCCCTAGTTCTTTGAGCTTTTTTGTTGTTGTTAAGAGACAGGATCTTGCTAGTGTAGTCTGGGCTCTGGGCAACTGTAGTCACCCGGGCTGGAGACAGTGGTTTGATCATAGTTCACTGCAGCCTCAAACTCTTGGTTCTCACTATGGAGTCATTTGATGATTAAGACCAGTTGGCATAAGAAAAACTTGTGATTTAGAAATCATGTGATACTTTTGAATTGGTCTTAGCTACATCGTTCATTGATCACTTTTTAAAATTATGAATGGATTCTATTTTTATATGACCAGATTACATTAATACTAACATAATTATGATTTCAAATTTTTATAAATCAGACTTAATTGTGAATTCAGTTATTAGTTTTGATATTGCTGATAAACATTTTAAGCTTCAGCCTCTTTTTTTAACATGTTCAAAATTGCTCTTTGAATCACTGACTCAAAGTGAAAGGCAACAAACATAATAATTAGGTTATAATTGTTTTAAAAGTGTATTCTTTTCATTTGTTTTAGGGAAAGCACAGTATGAAAAACAATTAGAGCAGTTAAATAAGGATAATATGACTTCACTAAATAAGAAGAAACTCGAGCTTAAAGATGCGGAATGTAAATTCTCCGAAATGAAGACTGCTTATAAAGAGGTTACAACTGAATTAGAAGAATATAAGGAAGCTTTTGCAATAGCATTGAAAGCTAACAATTCCGTGTCAAAAACATTAACGAAGTAAGTCAAAACATACACTCATAGGGAATGAATTAAGCTCATTAATTTGTTTTGAAAGCATAATTTTTAGTGAGATGGCTTCAGGATATTAGTAGGAAGTGAACGCTAATTTGATCATGTAATTTTGGAAAATAATGTTAGTAAATAATCTTACCTTTAAAATGTTAGTCAAGGATAGTTTCTGTCTCTCCTCTCACTTTTTTTTGTTTTTTTGCTTTTGTATGGCTTTTTTCCCCTGAAAAGTCTCATGTAGTTAACCTGATCTGTTAGTTTTTTTCACTAAGTATTTTTGAAGTTTTATAATTAATAAAGTGATCTTGTTATAAGATTACTTGTCAGAATTTCCCTAAATAGAAATATTAATGATTTTAATTTAATTTTTGGTAGATCACAACCTAAACCCAAAGTGTCAAGTGGTACTGCTACTCTGGGCACGATTGTTTTTGATTGTGATCTTTAGTATTATCACTAGAGGGTGATAATACTATCAGTCTTTCTAATACCTCAGAAAGACTATTTGTGTAACATTTTTAAGATGTTACAGAAAGGCATCCTTGTGCAATGGTGAATAATTATCACAGGAATTTAAAGAAGTGTAATTCACAAAGTGGTTAAAAAATAACACCTTGTTCAGCCTGAAGGAGTGTGTGGAAGGCAGAGAGAACAAGCCGCACCTCCAGTGCCTTGGTCACAGTGCTGGGGGCTAATTGCCTTCAGAGATGCTTCAGTTCTTTTTGATCACCAGCCAATCTAGTTCTCTCCAGGAGCTGTTTCTCTGAATTATTCCTCAGTGCCGAATGTTTAATTGTTCCTAGATAATGGGTGAAATGTACAAGGGTGAAGCCTAAAACTGGTTTACTCAACACAAGTATTCCTAGATTTTTTTGTTCATTTTAGTTTTCTTAACCTACATTAAGGAGTACAACATGATGTTTTGATATAATTATTTCTAGTGAAGTGGTTCTTATAATCAAGCAAATCAGTATATTCATTTTCCCGCTTTGTTACCTTTTAAATACAAGTATTTCTAACGGAACTTCAGAATCTTACAAGTAGAGCCATTTTAGAAGGCAGCAAGTATTGCCTTTTGAGCCATACATCACTGACAACCATTATCTCTTCCTTGTCTACTTTGTTTGAACTGCTTGTTCAGTATAAATCACCTTAGAAACACAGGTGCTCCTTTAGAATTATTTTAAAATTATAATTCCTTACAACAGATACGCTCTCACACATCTTCGATGTGAAAACACTGTTTAGTGGGTAATTTGGTTTGCTCTCAGGGCAAGTTTTTAAAAACTGCAAGTCATTAAGAGTCATTTAAGGAAAAATGAAACACTAAGCATTTGTCTTTGCTATCTTTACAGATCGAATAAGAAAATAGCAATGATCAACACCAAGCTCCTTATGGAGAACAAGCAGGTGAAATATTTTCTCAGCACTCTTCCTATAAGGCGAGACCCAGAGTCACCTTGTGTTGAAAATCTTCCCTGTATAGGACTCAACAGAAAATATATTCCCCAAATGCCCGTAAGAATTCCTACTTCAAATCCACAGACTTCAAATAACTGCAAGAACTACTTGACTGAGGTTAGTTATATGACCGTTTCTCTTTTGGGTTTCACTTCTCTAATATAATTCTTGTTTTTAATTTGGTGAAATACTGAGTTGCTCTGTTCATTTATGCGTTTTAAGTAAAGATCATAATTAGCTGTGTTAGCACAGAAAGGAAATGGGCACTTTACATTTTTTAATTCCCTGGAGCTCTCATTTTCAAGAGATACCCATTTGCTAACTTTATTCAATAAATGTGACTAAACTGACATGTTTAAAATGTCTTTAAAATCTGCATTTAAGTTAGGTTTTAGAAATAGCATGTTATTGCCTGATAACTGATGATATACTTTGAGATGCTTTGGCTTACTTTCTAACTGATCATAGTTTAGCTGTGGTTCACACCGCCTCTCTTTTTTTTTTTTTTTGGAGGCAATGTCTCACTCTGTCACCCAGGCTGGAGTGTGTGGCGCCATCTTGGCTCACTGCAACCTCCACCTCCCAGGTTCAAGCAATTCTCCCACCTCAGCCTCCCGCATAGCTGAGACTACAGGCGCCTGCCATTACACCCAGCTAATGTTTGTATTTTTAGTAGAGACAGGGTTTCACCGTCTTGAGCAGACTGTTCTCAAACTCCTGACCTTGTGATCTGCCTGCCTCAGCCTCCCACAGTGCTGGGATTACAGGTATGAGCCACCGTGCCTGGCTCATGTCACTTTTAAAGTTTCTTTGCACCGGCCAGGCACGGTGGCTCATGCCTGTAATCCCAGCACTTTGGGAGGTCGAGGCAGGTGTGTCATGAGGTCAGGAGTTCAGACCAGCCTGGCCAAGACGGTGAAACTCCATCTCTACTAAAAGTACAAAAAAAATTAGCTGGGTGTTGTGGTGGGCACCTGTAATCCCAGCTACTAGGGAGGCTGAGGCAGAGAAATGCTTGAACCCGGGAGGTGGAGGTTGCAGTGAGCCGAGATCACACCACTGCACTCCAGCCTAGGTGACAGAGCGAGACTCCATCTTGAAAATAAAAAAATTTTTAAAAAGTTTATTTGCACCATCTCAACTCTTCCCACCCATAATCACAACTGAATTATTGGCATCCAAACACTTTACCCCACATATGGATGTTTATTATATAGTAGAATTCAAAATAATTGCATTTTATAAATTACACAAAACACTAAAATGTTCATTTCCATTTTTATGTTAAAAGCTTTGTGCTTGACCAGGCATGGTGGCTCACACTTGTAATCCCAACATTTTGGGAGGCCGAGGCAGGCAGATCACTTGAGGTCAGGAGTTTGAGATCAGCCTGGCCAACATCATGAAGCCTGTCTCTACTAAAAATACAAAAGCTAGCAAGGTGTATTGGCAAGCATGTGTAATCTCAGATATTCGGGAAGCTGAGGCAGGAGAATCACTTGAACCCAGGAGACAGATGTTGCAGTGAGCCAAGATCATACCACTGCACTATAGCCTGGGTGATGGAGACTCCATCTCAAAAACAAAAAAGTTTTGTGCTTTTCTTAAGAGTACGTTCTCTGACTATAAAAATCCTGGAAGAAAATGTAGGAAGTACTCTTCTGGACATCATACTTGTCAATTAATTTATGGCTAAGTTCTCAAAGGCAATTGCAAGAATAACAAAAATTGACAAGTGTGATCTAATTAAGCTAAAGAGCTTCTGCACAGCATGAGAAACTATCACGGGATTAAACAGACAGCCTAAAGAATGGAAGAAAATATTCACAAACTATGGATACAGCAAACGCCTGTTATCCAGAATCCATAAGAGACCTAAACAAATCAACAAGCAAAAAATAAATAACACCAGTAAAAATGGGCAAAGAACATGAACAGACACTTCTCAAAATAACACATGTAAGTGGCTGACAAACATATTAACAAATGCTTACCATTGCTAATCATCAGAAAACATCAGTGAGATACCATTTCACACCAGAATGACTTTTGTTTAAAAGTACAAAAAAAAAAAAAAAAAAGATTTTGGGGAGGCTGTGGAGAAAAGGGAACACACACCGTTTGGGGCAATGTAAATTAGTTCAGCTACTTTGGAGAGCAGTTTGGAAATTAAGAACTAAGAATGACCATTGGATGCAGCAACCCCATTCCTATACTAGGGGTATACCGAAAGGACAATAAATCATTGTAACAAAGATGCATGCACATGTATGTTCATTGCAGCACTGTGCACAATAGCAAAGACATGGAGTCAATCCTGGTGCCTCCAAGGTAGATTGAAAATTCAAGGTAGATTGGAAAATTCCATATATACCATGGAATACTCTGCAGCCATAAAAAGAACAAAATCATGTCCTTTGCAGCAATATGGATACAGCTGGAATCCACTATCCTAAGCAAACTAGCGCAGAAACAGAAACCAGATATCTCGTGTTTTCACTCATGTGGGAGCTACACATCGGGTGCATGTTGTCATAAACATGGGAATAATAGACACTGGGAAATAAGAACAGGGAGGGACAGAGTCGGCCAGGTTTGAAAGACTACTTATTGGGTCCTATGCTCACTACCTATGTGATGGGTTCAATTGTACTCCAAAATTTGGCATCCCTCAATATACTTTTGGAAGAAACCTACACAGGTACCACCTTAATTTAGACTACAAACTAGAAAAAAAAAAGAAAGAAAGAAAAATTTACTATAAAAAAGTTTGCTATGAGTAGAGAATAGAAATTTCTTTTTAAGATAAAATTTATTGAAGTAAAACATGGATTAAACTTTATAAAGGGCAGAGTTTTGCTAAGAATTTCAAAGCAATGCATTCATTGCAAAAGATGACTTTATTTAATTTTTTATTTATTTTTTTTTTTTTGAGACAGGGTCTCACTCTGTCGCCAGGCTGGAGTATAGTGGTGCAATCTTGGCTCACTGCAATCTCCACTTCCTGGTTTCAAGCAATTCTCCTGCCTTAGCCTCCCAAGTAGCTGGGACAGGTGTGTGTCACCACACCCAGCTAATTTTTGTATTTTTAGTAGAACTGGGGTTTCCCCGTGTTTGCCAGGATGGTCTCGCTCTCCTGATCTCGTGATCTGCCTGCCTTGGCCTCCCCAAGTGCTGGGATTACAGGCATGAGCCACCATGCCTGGCCATCGTTTAACCTTTGTACTAATAAAACACTACCTTTCTAAAATCATGTATATTCAGTAGACCAATATTAACTGTATTTTTGTCAGATTACTCTAAACAGCATTACACAGATACATCCTCTGTTATCTAAACTTAAAATAAGTAGAAATTTTACTTTATGTGATTATTTTTCTATTTAAGCAAACTTCGAGTTAAGTCTAGTCACTAAAAGTACTAAAGGCCACATTTTATAAGTGACATATTATTTTCATAGTAATGTTTCTTGTTTAACTTAAACATTATTATTATTTTTACTTATTTTAGATGGAGCTGGACTGTGTAGAACAAATAATTAGAGAAACAAAGAGAAGTATGTTTCCAAAATTTATTAATTAAATTTAGGTTTATTTTAGAAATAAAATGTAAATAGCAAATGGCATTATTTTTCATTGTTGGGTTAGTAGATACTGTGTCAAGTTTTTTTTTGTTTTGTTTTTTTGTTAGACACATCTAATGAAAGATGTGAAAACAAAAACTTTCACGGAGAAGACTGTACTTATTCACCATACATTTATCATGTTCCATAGCTTAAAAAATTCCAAAGAAGTCTATGCATCTCTTTTTCACCGGCTCTACAATTTCTTCAATCTTGCCATCCTCATGGAACTGTCAGCCTGCACACTGAAACAGTTCTCAGAAAACAAAGTCATCATCAAGTTCTCAGGATTTTGATAGAGATTGAAGGCCAACAGACCTCAGACTCATTTCAAAATCCTTAGCTGAGCAATAGCCCTTCATAAGCAGTCACTTGACAGGTGACATTTTAAATCTCCTGTCATTTACTGTGTCATCGGCTTACATCTGTTCTCAGGAAAAGTTCCAAATTTTTCACCATGAAATAGAAATACCCACGTCAATGTGATTCTTGTCAAGTTACTCAGCCTTGTCTCTTTCCACTTACCACATTCTGCCCTTTGCTCTAGCACCAAACTGGAACTCCGCAGGGCGCTTCCTCACCTCAGGCTCTTTGCCTTAGCCTCTTCCCTCTATCTGGCAAGGTTTTCCTTGTCCTTCAGGTATCAACCTATGTTATCTCCTCCACCAGAAAGCCTACGATATTGACATAAAAGTGGGCTAGATGTTACTTCTGTGTGTTCCAGTAGTGCCCTGCTGTATACCTGTCATGGTATCTATGACTGTATGTGGACATTGCCTGCCTTCTGTTTTTTTAGGTTAATAGCATATGGACTGTTGAGAGGTGGACCATACCATCTTCATCTTATAATTCCTGTGCTGGTTCTAGTACCTTAGCACGTAGCTGTTGATTACATGAATGAAGAATGAAAAAGCTCTGATATTTAAACACAATTAGAATTAATGCCATGTGTAAATTATTTAATAGTAATTTTGTATTGTAAATGTACATACATATTTCTCATTCTTATTAACTCTGATAAAGTTCTCAGTTCTTTAGTTTTCTAACTCACACTTATTTAACTGAAGTGTTCTAGGTAAAGAACAAAATTCTTTCTTTTTCTTTCCAGCTGTTGCTGTGTTGGACACTTGCTCCCGTCTACTTTCTTCTCTAGAATCCACTGGTAAGCCACATCTAATGAAGAGAATATTTAACCATGAAGTCTTAAGGAAAAACTGTACGATTTAAAAGATTATAAAACTTTATTACTGCGCTATTTACAGAACATTTTTAATTGTTTCTCATAAAATATTTAACATTACAATATTTACTAAAGTGTAGGATATTTTTGTATCATATGTATGATGATAATTTATAGGGTATTTTAAATGATTTTTTTTAGCCTCCTTAAGTTTTAAGTGGATCTTGCAAACAAAAACCATTTTTATTAAGTTTGACATACTCAAATTGCCCAAATGTCAGCTGTTTAAACAGCCAAACAACCAAGTCATCATTGATACTTTAGTAAAGGTCATAGAAGGCTTATTTGCATTTTACAGTTTTTATTACTTAGGATAGTTAAGGAGTACCTGCCAGGTTTGTCCATGCTAATGTTACAATTTTCTTTTTGTAGTTCAACCGTATTTTGTATGGAGCTACTTTGAGGCTCTGTAAATATCTGGTTACTCCTCAGAACCCACTAGATTTAGCCTTTCATGGATGACTTGTGTTTTAACAATTATTACTACGATGGTTGCCAGATGATTATTTTCTTGTTCTCGTCTTTGTTCTACATGGAGAAATGAAACCAATAAATAAGAGAGGAGGGAAAGCTCATGATTCTGGTGCTCCAGTTCCCCAAGATTAGATTTCAAGCTGATTTTATGTCTTTTTGATTTGTCCCTGTTACTCCATCAGCACTTTTTTAGTTTCTGGCACAAGATGTCATCTAATCTTGTATTTTTTCTGCCCCAGCCCTGGAATGAGTGATTTTTCTTAGACGCAGAGGTGGAGCCACTGAGGAAGCACAAGCGAGTCCTCCCCAGCACGTGCTTACTGGTCCCCAACAGAAAAACCGCTGCTGCATCCACTGAGGTACCAAGAAACAAGCAAAGGGCCTTGTGACTGTCTGGGGACAGTCCTCATGTGGTCCCTGACTCAGCCTCAAAGGTTGTGGATTAGTCTTCGTGTAGCCTCTGTGCTGTGTCTTTAGATTGGGGCTCTGTGGGAAGGGCCCTGGGAGACCCAGCAGCACAGGGTGTCTCTTCTGCCAAATGTCCCTCCGTTCTTCACACTCTGACACTCAGGAATAGGGTAGATGGCATCTCCAGGCAGTGCCAGGCTGCTTACTGTCTCTTTTGAGTTGGGCCCAGAGGGCCTTTGGGGTGAGTGTGGAGCTGGTCACCTGGAGCCTGAGGCTGACTGTCTCTCCCTGTGTCTTGGAGGAAAGGCAGTGTCCCAAAAAAGACCCCAGGGCCTGACCTCTGGGCACACATGCAGGGAGGCGGGGTCTGTGAGCTGAGGGGGACATTGTAATGAGACTTTGAGCACTGCTGCTCAGGGGCCTTGCCAGTGGACCATGGTCAGAGATGACCTGGTCATCAGGACCTAGTCAGCTGGGACCTGATCAGCAGGGGCCTGGTTAGTGGTGGCCTCCTCAGTAAAGGCCTCATCAGTGGGGACCTGGCAATCTGATGTGCATATGTGTTTTTCATGGAAGTATGTTCCTTCGGGTAGATCCTTAGGAGTGGGATTGCAGCGTTGGGTGGTAGTTCTCTTTTAGGTTCTTTGAGAAATGTCCACACTGCTCTCCAGGGGATCTGAAGTAGTTTGCATTTCCTCCAACAGTGGACCTGCATTTCTTTGCTCATCTGCCCCACCAGCCTCTGTTGTTGTAGATTGTGTGTCATAATTGCCATTCTGACCAGTGTGAGATGGTATCTCAGTATGTTTCTGATTTGCATTTCTCTGATGATCAGTGAAATTGAACATGTTTTCATGCTCATTGGTTACTGGTACACCTTCTTTTAAGTGTGTGTTCATGTCCCTTACCGTTTTATAAATTGGGTTTTTTTCTGATTTTATTTGTTTAAGGTCTTTATGGTAAATCCTGGATATTAGACATTTTTCAGATGCATAGTTGGGGAGTATGTTCCCTCATTCTATAGGCTGTGTGCTGACTCTGTGGTTGTTTCTTGTTCTGTGCAGCGGCTCTTTTGTGTATTACGTCCCACTTATCAGTAATTGTTTTTGTTGCCATTGCTTTTGGGGACTTGACATATAAATGCTTTGCCAAAGCCTCTGTCAAGAAGGGTATTTGCTAGATTCTCATGCAGGATTTTTTTTTATAGTTTCAGGTATTGGATTTTTATGTATTTATGTATTTATTTACAGACCAAGTCTGGCTCTCTCATACAAGCTGGAATGCAATGGAGCAATCTCGGCTCACTGCACCTTCCAGCTTCTGGGTTCAAGTGATTCTTCTGCCTCATTCTCCTGAGTAGCTGGGAGTACAGGCACATGCCACCACGCCCAGCTAACTTTTGTTTTTTCATTAGAGATGGGGCTTCACCATGTCAGCCAGGGTGGTCTCGAACACCAGGACCTCAAGTCATCTGCCTACTTCAGCCTCCCAAAGTGCTTGGATTCCAGGAATGAGCCACCGCGCCCAGCCCAGGGTTTTCCATTTCAATCTTTGATTCATTTTGAGTTGCTTTCTGTACATGGTGACACATAGGGGCCCAGTGTTACTTCTTCTACATCTAGCTAACCACTTATCCCAGCATCACTTACTAATAGGGAGTCCTTTCTCCATTGCTTATTGTTGTTGATTTTTTTTCCAAATATCAGATGGCTTCAGGTGTGCAGGTTTATATCTGGGTCTTCTAATCTGTTCCACTGTTCTGTGGAACCGGGTCCCCAGCTTTTCAGTGAAAACGACAAGCCATTACATTGTCTATGGGTGTTTTCTTGGAGTGTTTCCTTTGTTTTAATGTTTTTTAAATACCTTTAGCAGCCTACATGTATGGATTTCTTTTCTAAAATAATGCACACCCTATGTTTTCTTGTAGGAGTTTTGTGGTTTCAGAATTGAGTTTTAGGTCTTTAATGTATTTTGCATTGATTTTTGTGTTGTGTGACATAAGGGTCCTATTTCAGTGTTCTGTATGTGAATATTCAGTTTGCTCAAAATCATCTATTGAACAGGCTCTTTTTTTCCCATTGCATCTTTTTGGTGTTCTTTTGAAAACCGTGTTCACTAAATGTAAATTGGGGTTGAGTATTTGATTTCCTCATTCTGTCCATTTTCTTAGTTTATGCCAATAAAAGATTGTTTGGATAATTATAAAAGTTTGTGTTTTTCATTCGTGCTTTTAGCTTCTAAGTTTGTATTTTTTAACATAATTTCTATGTTTATTATAGTCTAAAGGGTACAAACGCATTAGTTACTGCCTTTGGTATATTGCATGACACTGCGACTTGCGGTCTAAGCAACCTTATCATGCAGGCAGTGGGTGGACCCACCAGGTAGGTCTTCAGCACATACCTCATCCCTTCATCCTTTTTCATCGGATAGTCACCAGTGTCTGTTGTTTCACTTTTACGGTAGGGTGTATTCAATGTTAGCTCCACCTTCTAAGTGAGAACATGTGGCATTTGATGTTCTGTTTTTTCCTTATTTCTCTTTAGATAATGGCCTCCAGCTCCTTTCATGTTGCTGCCAAGGACATGATTTCCTTCTTTTTTCTTTTAATTCCTGCCTAGTTTTTTGTGGTATATATGTACCACATTTTCCTTTTCGGATCCACTGTTGACAGGTACCTAGGGTGATTTCACGTGTTTGCCATTGTAAATACTGCTGCCATGACCATTTGTGTGCATGTGTGTTTTGGAGAGAAGGATTTCTTTTCCTCTGTGTATACCCCAGCGGTGGGATTGCTGGGTCAAATGGTAGTTCTGGTTCAAGTTCTTTGAGCAATCTCCGAAGTGCTTTCCATGGTGTCTGAACTACTTTACATTTTCACCAAAAGTGGACCAGTATCCCCTTTCTCTGCTGCCTCAGCAGTGCCCTTTTTTTTTTTTTTAACTGCGTTATCACCATTCTGACCAGCGTGAGATATATCTCATTGTGCTTTTGATTTATATTTCTCTGATAATTAGGTTGAGCATATTTTCAATTTGTTGGTTGCTCATTATCATCTTTTGAGAAGTCTGTGTTTATATCCATTGCCTATTAATTATGAGGGTGGTTTTGCTAACTGATTTGTATAAGGTCTTTAAGGTAGATTCTGGATATTAGAACTTGGTCTGGTGCATAGTTTGGGAACATTTTCTCTCATCTTGTATGTCGTCTGTCTACTCTGTGGGTAATTTCTTGTGTTGTGTGGTGGCGCTTTAGTGTATTAGGTCCCACATGTCGATTATTGATGTTGTTGCAGTGTCATGTGGGGTCTTAGGCATATAAATGCTTTGTCAAAGCTGATGTCAAGAAGGGTATTTCCTAGGGTCTCTTGTAGGATTTTTGTACTTTGAGGTCTTCCATTTACATCTTTCATTCATCTGAGTGAACTTTGATACATGGTGAGAAGTAGATGCCTAGTGTTACTTACTCTTCTGCATATGGCTCGCCATTTATCCCAAGACTATTGAAAAGGGAGTTCTTTCCCCATTACTCATCATTGTGTATTTCATGCAGCATCAGGTGGTATGAAGTGTGTGGGTTTACAGGTTCTCTGTTCTCTTCCACTCATCCATGCAGAAGCAGGTCCCTAGAGTTTGAGTGCAATTTCATATCAGGGAGTGTCATGCATCCAATGTAGTTTGGATCTCTCAGAATTTCTTTGGAAATGCAGGGCATTTCCTGGTCTCACATGAACTTCAGCATTGTTTATTTCTATGTCCTTAAAACCAATTTGCTCTCTAGTAAGTTATACAATTAAAGAGTAGAGCGGGACATTTTAATCCATGCATATGTACCTTGTGTAATGATGAAAGCAAGGGATTGACTGACTATCTCTGTTACCTTGTGTAGTTATTATTTATTAGTTCTCTGTGGTCACAATATTCAGAATCCTTCTTTTCAGCCTTTTTTGGAAAATATGGTAGGATACAGTTAACTCTAGACATCCTGCTGTGGAGTAGAACAGCTGAATTTATTCCTGTCATCTGAGTGTAACATTGCATCCATTTCCCAGTTCCTGTGCTGCCTCCCCAACCCCCAGTCTCTCTTCACTACTATGAAATGTTCTACTAGGAGATAAAGTCGTTTAGAGACAAAGTTGATCTCATTCTCATAGGCATGGAATCATGCCGTGTTTATTTCTCTCTTCCTGGCTCATTTCATGGAAGATCATGTCCTCCAGGTTTCTGTACGTTGTTGCAGATGACATGGGTTCATGAATTTCTATGGCCGAGGAGGATTCCATTGTGTACCGCAGTTTCTTTATCCCTTTATCTATGCATGAACAGGTAGGTTGATTGGATACCTTGGCTATTGTGCATAGTGCTTCAATTGCCATAAGAAGGCCGATATCTCTTTAACATAACAGATTTCATGCGCTTTCTGTGTGTAACCAGTGGTGGCATTCCTAGGTGAATGGGTAGTTGTAAAATGTTTAAGGCACCTTCAACTGTTTTCCTTCGTGTGTATAGTAATGTACATTCCCACCAATAGTGTATAAAATCTCTTTTTCTGCACTTCTACATTGGCCACTGCCTGTGAACGTATGGGATTTTTCTTGTTTTTGGTAAGTTTCATCCTAATTAGAGTGAGCGGTATCTGAGTGTGGTTTGCACTTAGACATGTGTGTGATGATTAGTGAAGTTGAGCAGCTTCTCTTTGACCTGTCAGTCAATTTCGTGATTACTTTTCAGATGTGCCTGTTGAGGTTCTTTGCCCAGTTTTAGCTTGGGTATTAGATTTTGTTCATTTTCCCAGAGTAGTGTTAGTTTCTCATACATGTTAGATTGCAATCCCTTTCACAGATATGTTTCTGCTGAACTTTCTTTCAATGCGTAGGATGCCTTCTTTTTTTTATTATTATTACACTTTATGTTCTAGGGTACATGTGCAGAACGTGCAGGTTTGTTACATATGCATACATGTGCCACGTTGGTGTGCTGCACCCATTAACTCATCATTTACATTAGGTATATCTCCTATTCTATCCCTCCCCCAACCCCCGGACCCACCACAGGCCCCAGTGTGTGATGTTCCCCTTCCTGTGTCCAAGTGTTCTCACTGTTCAATTCCCACCTATGAGTGAGAACATGCGGTGTTTGGTTTTCTGTTCTTGCGATAGTTTGCTGAGAATGATGGTTTCCAGCGTCATCCATGTCCCTACAAAGGACATGAACTCATCAGGATGCCTTCTTTAATGGTTCATTGTTTCTCTTTCCCATGCGGAGGCTCTCAAATGATGTATAGTCCCGTGTGTTTGTATTTATATTTGTTAGCAGTGATTTTTGTGTCCCATCCAAAAAGAACAAAAAATAAGAAAGAAAAAGTAATGCCAAATCAATTGCATGGCCTAAGGGTTTGCTGCCATAGATACTTTTTGCTGTTGTTTTCTTTCTTTTTTGCAAACTGCATGCATAGACACAAGTTTTGCTGAAATAAACTCCCACTTTTCTTATAGGAGCTTTGTGGCTCCAGGACTGGATTGAAGTGTTTATTTTGTGTTGATTTGGGGGTATCATATTTCAGACCCTGAAATGTTGATTTCTTTGACTTGTTTTTGTCTGATATACCACAATGGGGCTTGTGTTCTTGTGTTCAAATTAAGCTGTGGGACATCCTTTAGATATTGGGTTCAAACAATTCTCTCCTTCCTTGATGTTCCCTTAGGAGAGAGGTGTCAGAAAGTCTGGGAAGATCCATAGTGGGAAAAGGTTATCTGTATTTCCTGGAGACTCATGGCCAGCTCCCTTGTGCACAGGACTTCTGGAGAAGGCCAGCCCTACCACTTGCATAAATACCTCCCATCTCCAGCCCTTCAGTAAATATTTAAGTGATTCATTAAATATTTACAACTTAAAAAAGTAGAGTAACCCAGTGGAACTTGAATTTAACTAGAATTTAGGTTTGAGAGTAATTGGTCAGTAGAACAAGTGACATAGATTGGGTGACATACTGTGGTTTTTAAGTGTTTTTTTGTTTGTTTGTTTTATTTTTTGTTTTCCTTAAACAGAGTTAGCAATAATTAATTTGAATAAAGAAGGAAAACGTTAAACGGTTGGCAGGTGTAACGCGAATGCTATTCCATGACTTGTTCAGCCATAGCCTCAATTTGACATGCTAGACGATGAATCCTAAAGACTGGTATACAGTTACTGCACTGGAGTTACTGTTCTCATTCCAACAACTATAGAACATTCTGAATAGTGTTTTAAAATTTTATTTTAACAAAAGCTAAGAAAAAAACCGTTACTTATACACTAAAGAAAATAAACATAAAATGGTTTCCCGCCTGACATGCAAAAGTCCCATGACCTGATCCTGGCCAGCAGGAGTATCTGGTATTGAGGAGCGGGGTCAAGATGTAGCTGAGCTGCCAGCCACCTAGATGTGATTTCCTGGTGTCTCGGGTCTGGATGAAGGATGATGCAGAGCCGGTGTTCTGGCCAGCATCCCAATAGGGCCCCTAGCCACTGCAGGATGTTTCCCGCCTACTGGGATTCGGGCTCCAGCTGACAGGACAGCTTGTAGCTGCAGGACAGAGAGGCAGCTGTGAGGCCACCATGAGCCACACATCGGGTCCCTTCTCATTGCCTGCCCAACTGGAATCCTGGGTCCCCAGCAGTCCCCATGCAACAGGGCTTGATGCTGGTGGTGGAGTCATGGCCATAGGCTCTCTGCAGCTGTCCACAGGAGAGCCTCCTCTAGGCCAGGTGGGGTGGCTGACACCTGTACTGTCAGTACTTTGGGAGGCTGAGGTGGGTGGACTGCTTGAGGCCAGGAGTTTGAGACCAGCCTGGACATCATCGTGAAACCCCACCTGTACCAGAACAACAACAGGAGAACAACCGCACACGGTGGTGGATAGCAGTAGTGCCAGCTGCTTGGGAGGCTGAGGAAGGGCTTGAGCCCAGGAGGCAGATGTTGCAGTGAGCAGAGATGGTGACACTGCAGTGCAGCCTGGGCGACAGAGCCAGACCACATTTAAAAAAAAAATGGAGAGCCTTCTCCCACCCTCTGCCCATGTGCCAGGCCCTCACCTCTCCTTTTCACTGAGCTGCTCCATTCTTGAGAAACAAGTGACAAATTTCTGCAGAGGCCGAAGCCTGTAATTCATGGCAGCCACTTGGAGCAGCTGCATTTCTTGCAGAACTCGGACCTCCTAGAGACAGAGGACAGGATGCTGACAGGGCCTGGGTGGAAGACACTGAGGGGACCTTTGGCAGGCAGGGAGAAGGGGCTGGTCCCTGGGGCCATTCTGTGAAGGGGCCCCATGCAGCCCCCAGCCTGTTCTCAGAGTTGGATGTGAACAGTCCCTCCTGCAGGAACTTGTCTTTGATTCCAGTGCCTTTCCCACTCTCTCCACTGGGATAGGTCTCCTCCTCCTCCTGTGTGTGTCAAACCCTCCCAGTAAACCTAAGATGTAGAGGATGGAGCCAGGGAGTGTCCTGCCCAGGGTGGACTGTGACGTCCACATCCCCAACCTCATCCAACGAGAATGCCCCAGCTGTTCACCTTCTTCCTCTTGTTGCTGTTGCCCTGGAAGTCAGATAGAGCCCATCAGAAAGGTCCCTGGCCCACAACAGCCCCACCCCATCCCTTCCCATGCTGCACTACTGCCAGGGCCACCAGGGTTAGGGGATGTGCACATGATAGAACTTGAACCTGCCTCAGGCTCTGGGCTCTAGGGCAGGGGTCATGGGAGCTGAGGCTCAGGGACCTTCTGCCCCAACCCTCTGAGATGACAGACAGAGAAACTGAGGTCTCTCGTAGAAAGAAAGTGCTTAGTGACCCTGGAATTGCCTGCCCTTGGAAAGGCTCAATTTCACCCTCCTATTATGGGACTACCCTAGGGAGAGGCTGAGTCCAGCTCAGCCCACAGCTCAGCATCGTTGCAGTCAGGTAGCTCTGCAGCTTCACCACTCAGGGATAGGGGCTGGTGACTGCCATGGAGCCTCTGTCAGTCAGAGGTAATGAGATGGGCCTGGCACCCCCTCCCACAGGAGCAGCTGTGAGACTCTCAGGAGAGGAGGTTTTCCAAGGGCTGAGATCTAAGGGCTCCGTCCAGGCCCCTCTCCTCCCAAGCCTCAGGATCCTGGTTCCCAAGCAGCCTGCCCCAGGCTCACTCACATCCAGATCATCCGGGATGGCCGAATCCAACCTGTGTAACTCAGTCAGAAAATCCCCCAGGAAGGGGACCACGCCCTGTGCCATGGAGGGGTGGGGAGGTGGGAGGGGTAGTGGTGATGAGTATTGACCCTGAGGTGCCTGCCCAAGGCCCTGTCCCATGAAATCCCATCAGCCCCTGTCTCCCAGAACCCCCCTTCCCAGGTCTCCCAGTTGTAGCAGCCAAAGACCCTCAGCTACCTTTCCCAATTCTCTGCCTCCTCTATTCCAGCTGACCTCCAAGTCTGGCAATCACTCCTAGTTACCTCTATGGTGGGATTTTAACAAGTCACAAGGGCCTGTGGTCCCAGCCTTACCCTTCCCCACATCCACTCTGAGTTCTGCTTTCCCAGACCCTTGCTCTGGTCTCTCCAATGGAGGTTTTCCAGGCCCAGTGGCCATAGGAGGACAGGGCTGGGGAGGAAGCCCCCGCTGTCTTGATACGGAGGTCTCTAGCTGGTGGGGAAAAGAGCCCTGTCCTCTTATCCCCTGTGGTCCCTCCATGACACAGTCTCACTCACCTTATTCTGCCTCCGCAGCCTCATCTGGGCTCTCTGGGGGTTCCTCTCCTGGGTGGCCACCTTAAAGCTCCCCGCCTGCCAGGTGTCAGGGACAGGGACAGTGAGGCTGTCTTCCCTTCCCCCAGTTATACCCCAGCCACCCCACACTTGGAACCCCAGGGACTGGTGTGAGTCACCTGGCACAGTGTTCATACCACTGGCCAGCTCCACACTCCCTGTGTGTGTCACCCAATCATACAGCCAGGCCTCCCTGAGACTGTTTCTTCTTCTGTAAAGAGCCATGAAAACCACAGCTACCTCACAGGGCCTCCTGAGTACTGTTTCCTGTAGCTGTTGTCATTGTTCTCCCCCTCATCCCTCTGAGGAAGAACCATTCAGGAGCACCCTCCAATTGCTTTCTTTTCTCGAACCTCATTTCCACCCTGTGAGGCCCGCACTACAGGCTCAGCATCCCTTCATTTTCCAGATAAAGAAACAGAGACCAAGAGTGGGCAGTGACTCCCCAGGGCCCCAAAAGAGAGAGCACCTCCTCCCCCTACTGGAGGCTCCGTCTCGGCTGCCTTCACCCCACATCCCAGCACCACCACCCATCAGGGTCTTGTTCTCTGGAGTCTCTGAGTGTCTAGGACTCCAGCCTTGCAGAGTCGTGATGGGAAAGGGACAGGGCATTTTAGGAGACCTGGTTAAATGGCACCTGTGTATCTGAGCCCCACCGGAGTCTCTGCCACACAAACTGGGTTTGCGCCATGCCAAATCCACGGTTTGGCCTCGTCAGTGATCCCCCAGGGGAGTTCCATGCACAGAACTCTCTCTTCTTCCACTCAGGATGTGGCCTCCTGAGGCGACATCTCTGACGGATATGGCAGGGTTTTCCAGAATCCTGGGTGGGGTGGCATGTTGCCTTCTCATTTGCATGGAGTTTCGGAGATCTGGTTGGGGAGGATCCCCTAGGAATGCATGGATCCCCCAGATACTTGTCATGAGCCTTTGTCACTGCTAATTGTTGAGAATCCTGTGACACGACCATTTTCAGATGTCTGCAAAGGGCAGAGCGGGGAGTCCCAGCAAACACATACATGTGTCCTGAGTTTGCCCATTGGTACCCATAGCTGGGCAGTCTACTGGACTCCCTGGCACATGAGCTTCCTCTGTTGTTGTTTCCCCCAGTGTGGGCTGCAGTCCCTGCCCATGGAGGTGCACTGCAGACAGATGCAGCAGCAGAGGCCTGGCTTCCTGAGGAATTGCTGCCAGTTTGAGGAAGGAAGAAAGTCCCACCTACAATGACGACCCCCAGCCTGGAGGAAGCTCCATGCCAGCAGCATTGACCAACATGGGAGCCAGAGCCCTGCTAATGCTGCAGCTCATCACCCCCACTCAGAAGCCCAGCAGCCATTGCCACATCCCATTTCCAGGACCTCTTGTCCCCGTGCCCCCACGCGCCCATGGACCCACACACCTTTCCTCCTGTTTGCCCAAAGTAGGCATGGAGGGAATTTTTCAAGTGCACTTTTTGTAGGTAAGTCAAAACATTACAAAATAACCACTGCACACCAGGTCCAATGCCCTTCCAAACTCACTCTTTTCTGTGACCCTCAAACACTTGTCCCGCATCTCCCAGACTCCACTGTACCTTGATCAGCAGGTCCCTCTTCACTGCAGTGTCCTTTTTGCAGAGTTCTTTTAGATATTTTGTGCTCTTGCTATTGACAGAGGAAAGAAAAAAGGGTAAATTTGGGAATCACGGGGGAGATTTGTGAGTTCCAATCCCTTTTGTTTGAAAACTCAATGAATCTCGGCTTCCTGCGTGAGAGTTTCCAGTGGGGTCATCTGATGACAAGGGCTCCAGAGGACCAGGGTGGGACTGTCGTGCTCCTCCCCTGGCCCATCTCCACTTCACATGAGCCCCCGCGTGTTCACAGTTAGCTTCCAGCTGGACACAGTTCCACTGCTGGGTACAAACACCTGAAAGCCTCCAATTGGCTCCAGTCTGTTCCTGATGGTTAAAAAACCTTCCTCCTGAGTTAGAAATCCTTGCCTAGGAGTCCAGGGCAGCTTAGTGAGCACACCCACCAGCCCATCCCTACCTCCACCGTCCCTGTTCTCCAAGAACCTTTCAGAGTCGTTGAGGGCACATGGGGAGACCTATGGGTCCCTAGGTCAACTCTGGTGCTCCCATGGAGGGAGCTCCTCACCTGGACACTCCTGCCCACGTCTTGTGTAGCCGATGTATTGGGTTGCTGCGCAGAGCAGAGACAATGGCGTGCACTGAGGAGAAGTTGTTGAGGCGTAGGCACTCCTGGAGAGGGAAGAGTGAGCTGTGAGGTCCAGAGTTGGAGTCCGACCCACTTCAGCCTCAGCCCCCTCTGCTGAGATCTCCCTTCCTGAATGAAGCAGAGGCCCAGGGAGCCTCAGGAGGGTACACCTGGGGCTGAGTGAATGTCACTCATCTAGGAAGATTTCAGTTCAACCCAAGGAAGATCCCAGGTCAGAAGTGAGCAGCCACTACTGGGCCATGGGGGTCAAGGTCAGGGAAGCTCTGGGCAGAAGGGCTTAGGGGATGTGCAGGGCTCAGGCTAGAGATACAGATGCCAATCCTGAAAGCCGATGGCGGAGAAGAGGCAGTTCCCCATTTTGAGAGAGGGAATCCCAAGGCCCAACCATGGCTTACCCTGGCCACCTTGATCCAGTGCTCCACCACCCTGGCCCTGTCCTGGGCCCTCATGCTGTGGTCCCCGAGGCAGGAGGTGGTGACACAGTTGGTGAGCCTGTTGAAGTGTGCAATGGTGGCACAAACTGTGGGTGCCACATGCTCACTCCCCTTCTGATGTCGTTGGCCCCAGATGGAGCCCATGCATTCGTAGAGTTCCACCTTCTTGAACAGCTCCTTTGGGGGAGGAGGAGAGCGTCACGGACACAGCACAGCCCAGCTCAGAGTCACCCAGAGTCCCAGGCAGGAAGTGAGCTCACAGTCATCCACAGTCTCTGGCATGAACAGAGCTGGAGCTGAGAAAGCTTTAAAATATGCTCCAGACCTGTGGGAGTCCCTGCATTTGGTTTTCTGGGCACCGAGGGCCCTGAATGCATCATGGCCCAGAACCCAACAAGGGTGGAAAGTGAGAGTGACGTTTTCTTCCAGGCCATTCTCACTCCAAGAACTAGAAGGTGGCTCAGGCCTGCCCATCCTGAGGCCTCTACTTCCTCCCATCCCAATCAGCCCTCTACTCCTTCTCTCCATACCGGTGCAGTTTCCTTGCAGCAACTGCAACCTTGGGCTCTGTTTGGGTGTCTGCCATAGAATCTAATATGCATGAGATACCTAATAAGTGCTGAGGGTAGTGAGGCTCCTGAGCAGCTGGGTGAGTGACCCATGGCCCTGCCTGCCCCTCACTGATCACCTGCCCTGTCCTGCTTTCTGTCCATCCCCTGTCATTCAGTCTGCACAGTCACTCTGTGCAGCTGGCACGGGTGATTTCCCATCTCTGCTGTCCACATGCAGACAGGGAAGGCTTGTGGGTGAGGAAACTCATCCAGATCCCATGGTTGGTAAGAAGTGGGGCTGAAACTGGACCCAGGGCATTGGCTGCTCTTCAGGGAGAGGCTGGTCTGAGACAGCTGGTGCCAGACGCACAGCCTGCAAAGCCCAGCTGCTCACCGCATCTATGAGGGTCAGCTGCTCTGCCAGCAGCCTGGGAGGGAAGGTGGTGATGTCAGGCCGCTCCTCAGTGTGTTGGCTTTTGACAGTCCCGGGACAGGGACAGGGTGACTCTGGGGCTGACTGTGGCTCCAGCACTGTTCCTGGAGGGGGCCCTTCCCCTGGTGCTGGTGCTGGTGTTGAATGTCGATATCCTTGTGCATCCAGGGCTACAGGTGACTCTGGCTCCAGAGCAGGCGGCAGTTCCGCCAGCAGTGGTGGCGCTGGCTCCAGGGCCAGCATTGTTAATGCGTGTTGCCCAGGAGGTGGAGCAGGATCTGGAAAAGGAGAAAAGGTCACCATTCCAGTCACTCCTCACTGGGATTTCCAAGTATAGAAATGACTGGATGGAAATTAAGGGAATTGTACCCCGAAAACACCAGCCCTGGAAAGTCTTCTCACCATCTGGCTTGGCCTCCTTGGGCTCCGGAAGCACCAACTGGCCTAGGACAATTCCCTGATGGTTCTCCAAGCCCAGTCCAGGCCAGGTGAAGGTCCTGAAGGCCAGCTTTATCCAGAAAGATGACCGTTGCAGGGCCTGGCAGCAAACTGAAGGGTTTTCAGGGGGCCAGGTGAACAAAATGGAGCCGGTGGTGCTGGTGATGGAGTGGACAGCTGAGTCAGAGGCCTGGCCTTCTCCCACACAACCCTCCAGGGCACCCTTGTGTGGTTCTGGGTCCCTGGCCTCTTGCTGCCTGTGTAGAGGACAGCCCCACCCTACCCCAAGCCATCAGTGCTGTCCTGGAAGGGGCAGACCTGGCCATGTAGCAGGGCTGTACGGACCCTTCTGCACCCCAGCGTCCCACTGACATTCTCTTCCCAATGGCCCTGGAGCACAGCACTGTGCAGCTGGGCACTCAAGACTGCAGCTCCAGGCAGATTTGTGAGCAGCTTGCTCATCAAAGCTCCAGCTGTGGTCCTGGGGTGAGGAGGGTAGGGGCAGATGTTGGGTGGAGGAGGACAGGGAGAGCTGGGAAGGCACGGTGCTGGGGATGGGTCTCTCAGTGGCCAGTTGTGACCTCAACCTCACGTCTCCTTTGCAAGGGACCTCAGTCTCCATTTACAGAACTCACTATTTGCCTCGTGCAGGGGAAGTCCCCAGATGTCAGCCTTGTTGTGGGAATTACAAGACATATGAACCCCAGGGCTCCTTTAGTCTCTCCCCAGCCAGAGTCCACATATTTCCCCCCATGTTTTGTGGGTGAAGAGGCCCTTCAGAACCCTAAGTCCCCCCAGTTGATACTTGTTGGGCTCCGTCATTCTAGTCAGGATCTGGGAGGATGCCACCATACGTAGAGGAGGCCATGAGGGTTTCACCTCTAACATTCTGAAGATACCATTTGTTTATTGTGTCTACTGTGAGCACCTGACTCTGAGTAGAATTGAGGCCCAGGGATTGTCATCTGCCTTGTTTATGAAATTATGCCAAGTCACAAGAGGAACGATGCACAAATGAAGTGTTTTGTATGTATGTGTTGAATGAGTGAACCCCAACCATTGGAGAAACTCAGTGAGCCTCTCCAGATGTCAGAGAGGGCCTGTGGCTCCTTTCTCAGCATGAAGGGACCCCTCTTCTGTCTGTATCAAGGAGAAAGTCCAGCCAGAAGGAAACTCAGACATCGTTTACTAATGCCATTGCAGACTTGCTTTCTATGTGCCTTTCCAAACAGGAAGAGAGATGGGCCATTGTGGCAGAATGCTGAGAGCTGCTTCAGTGAGGGGGAAGAGAAAAGTAATAAACATGAATCACAGCACCCACAGCAGATTGTCCAGAGTTTTAGGCTCTAGGGACCCCTTTGTTTGCTGTGTCTTAGATCATTCAGTCCCTACAAGAACCCTGTGAGGTTCATCTTCTCATTACTCCCTGTTCCAGAGGAGCCAACTGAGGCTCCAAGAGGTGCATCTTCAAGACACAGCCAGTAGGGGACAGAGGCACCTCGGTGCCTTGGAGGGGATGGACACTCACCTTCTAACCAGTAGTTCCAAAAAGTGTGGCACGGTGATAAAGTCCCAGGAGGGACCCAGGCAGGTGGCATAGGAGGAGATGGGTTTAGTTAGAAAGGCTGGAACCAGGGACTCCAACAGCTTCTCCCTTGTGCTGGGCTGGAAAGTTGGCATCCTGCAGATCTCATTTTCATACTAGGGGGACAAGGAGGGACGTGAGAGTCAGTGGTAACACCATGAACCACCAGAGGATCGGGATCTGGAACTCACACCAAGAAGCATCAACCCTTCAGGGACTTGTGCATGTGGAGAACCTGGGTGCCCATGGTGAAAAGGGTTCTAGGCTTTCAAGGTAAAATTGCATGTGAGGATGGGGAAGGATAAAATGATTCATGCCTTCAAGGCATCAGCATGGTGAATGTGAGCTGTGGGGCAACAGCACCCTCTGTATCAACAGCCTGCATGAAGAGCATCATCCCTGCACTCCTCAAAAATCACCCTCATGGTGGAGAAGACGAGACACGGGCTTTTGGATGTCAGATGCTTGCTCAGCAGCACCCGGGTCAGAAGAGAGCACCTTCCACAGGGAGGACTGGATGAAATTCCCTCTAGGCCACCTGAGGCTCTGCTTCTTATATGGAAGGGAAGGGTCTGGGGAGGTCTCATCCCCTCCTTATTTTAGTGACAGCACACCGGACAAGATGCTCTAGAAGAACCCTTTGACTTAAAGGGATATGATTGTTTTTGTTCTTTAACATGAACGTGAGTCTGGAGAAACAGCTACGGCCATCCCAGCCCCGGTCAAGGGGAAAGTGCCGGAAGACTCCAGGGTGGGAGGAAGCGCATCCCAAGGCCCAGGATCTGCCAGGCGACTCGTGGAAGAGAAAACGCAGGCAGGTATTGAAAGCAGGAAAGCTTACGGAAATGTATGGTTTAAAGTGGAAATGAAACAAGGTGATTCTCTCTGCCACACAGACAACAGATTGACAAAAAGTTAAGAACATGTTAGTATTCAGGGGAGGTTGTGTTCAAAGAAGCAGCTACGTTCAGAGGCTGCTGGTGACCCTGTGAGCAGCTGGAGCCCTTTTGGAAAGTCAACTGGCTACACCTGTTGAAACTTGCTATCTGCAGATCCTTTCACCCAGATTTCCCTTTCCCGGGTGTGTGTCTTCCGCAGGGGATTTGTGTACTTTATGGGTTGAATTGTGTCCCCTCCCCCAAATGTAACTGTTTCTATTCTCAACCCCAGAGACTCAGAATGTGACTGTGTTTGGACACAGAGTTCTCCGAGAGGTAATTCAGGAGAAGTGAGTTCATTAGGGTGGCCCCTAAGTTAATAGGCCTGCGCTTCTTACAAGGAGAGGTGGTCAGTGCACAGAGAAATTCAAGAGAAGACCCTGTCCTGACTGAGATAGAAATCAGCCATCTCCAAGGCAAGGAGAGAGGCCCAGAGAAACCACCCCAGACTGACAGTTTGACATTGGGCTTCCAGTCTCCAGAATTGTGAGGAACCAGATTTCTGTGGTTAAGCCATTCAGTCAGCGTACATGTTATGGCAGCCCTGGCAAACTGCTCCAGCCTATTAGGACACACATAGGATTATGCTCCCTGTAGAAAGGCTGCCTAGAAAGGGAATTTTATCACGACAGGCTCCACCAGCACTGAGAGGCTGACCCGCTGTGGAGCATGGCCTCCCTTAAGGAATATTACAGTGACATGCAAGAGTGCAGCAGCTGCCCGGTGTGTCTGCAGGGATGAGTTCTCTGAGATGACACTTTCAACACAGATGCATAGAGTAGCTTCACCTTCTTTTGTTGTAATCACCACCCCCCCATCTTGTTTGTGTAGAAGTGTTGGATTTTAAGTCCTGGACGAGGTCAGCAGGGCAGGGGAGCTGCCTGTTGCTGGACATACACTTAGGGTGGGGAGTTAAAATGATAACAGTATGAGTATGTGCTACAATGTTACCATCATACCCAATTCTTGTAGCAACATGCTGAGATACTCCTGGCATAGCATCAAGTGAAAACAGAAGGATTTTCTCTGATCTTCCTCTGATAGGTGAAAGGGACTTTGCCTGTAACCAAGTTGCCACTGGGGACTAATGGCAGCCAGATTCCTTTGGGAGAGGACAGTGGCTCACTCAAGTGTGAAAGCCCTAGGACAGAGCCTAGGGAATCCCCATATTCGTGTTTGAGTCCTGGGCCCACCCTGGTTTTCTGGAATCCCTGTCTGTGGAGACCCTTCTGTGTCCAGTCTCACCCCAGACCAGCACTGGCCGTGGTTGGTAGCAGGGGGCCCCTGCCCTTCTTTGAAGAAGATGGAGAAATGGAATCCATCCAACAGCTCCTGCTTGATCTGCTGTGTGGAGCTCTGCAAAGAGAGTGAGCCAGGCGAAGAGGTGTCAGTGGCCTGCCTGGCTGACCCCATAGTGGGACACCCCCATTAGAACTCCTCCCTGGCGCCCCCTTCCCCAACAGGATTGGGCACATAGGAGCATCTGCGTAGACCTCCAGCCAGAGGAGCTTGAGATCTCTGGCAGATGACAGCTTGAGGTCCTGGGATTCAGATCTGAGCAGACAAACTGTGTCCTCGACACTCACCTTCCCATCCTGAAGGCATGGTCTGGGCTGTGAACCTGACATACTGACCAGGCTCCCAACTCCCGACAACCTACCTGCTCCTGTCCAGGGAGGGCCCCTCTTCTCCTGTTTCCCCAAACACATGGGGAGGGGCTCAGCACTGCCCTAGTGGGCACAGTTGAGGCCTGGCCTGGACGGGCCTGCCCTGGGCCCTGTGTTACCTGTGGGTGCCTTCTGGCAAAGGGCCAGAGGCGTCGAGGGTGAGGGTTGTACCAATGTCTATATTCTCGAGAAACAGTCTCATTTTGGCCTCTCCTGCGACGAGGAGGTCGGCAGCATGTTGGGACACAGCAGGAGAACATGTTGTTCTCTGGAGTGTCGACTATCAACTGAGCTGGAAATGGGGCTGTGTGTATAATATGGGTGCCTAGTTACCAGAATTCTAAGTTCTGTTGGGGTCTGTCAGTAAGGAAGTGAGGTCACATCTTGTAGGTTCCATCCTGTAAGCACCTCCTTTCCATAAGACCTACTCAAAGGCCCCACTGGGCTTCTGGCCGCTCACTCTCCCCCATCAACTCCTTACCTTTCACCATTATGCCAAAGTGTGCCCCTTCAGCACCTTGGGAAGACCTGGATGTAACCAGGGTCCCAGGTTTGAGGAGATAGTTCTGGGTCAAACAACCTTTATCTTAGCTATTGTGAGACCCTAGAGAACTCCTTTGGTGTTTTGGGGCCTCCCCAGCATGCACAATGGGGGTTATGCTAGCATCTCCTTCCTAGGGAACTCATGAGGTGTGTTTGAGATAGATTTATAAAACTCATGGTGTGGTGTTCCCTGTAGATACTGCACACACTTACAGATGGAAGAAATACAAGAAGGGGTGAGAGGTAGCATAGAAGAGAACTCCAGTGGGACTGGGGTCCACAGTGTGTTCTCAGGAGAAGACACTTTTGCTCTGGGCCTCGTCTGTCATTCTACAACAGTGGAGATTGAGATTAAATGAAATTCAGACCTCCACCTCTGACATTGTACCTTCCAGTGCCTTCTCGTCTTATTTAGACCCAGATCCTGTGCCTCATCTCAGCCTAGGGTGGGCAGCATCCACAAAGACAGCATTGAGGGGTTAGTGACTCCCTTCTGAATGATGGTATATGACACAGATGATGGAGTCGCACTTCTGGGCTAGTTCAGGATGTTACAACAAAGAGCCATAGCCTGGGGATCTGATCAAAAACAGAATTATGTTTTTCCCAGTTCTGGAGGCTGGAAGTTGGATATCAGGGTTCCAGCCTGGTCAGGCCTTAGTGAGGACTCCCGCCCCATCACTGAGCTTTTACAGTGCTGTCCTTTCCTTGGAGGATGGCTCAAATTTAGGAGCATGGGTAGACCTCCATTCAAACCCAGCTCCCACTTGTAGCTTGGTGATCGTGAGGAAGTCATAGAACATCCCTGTGCCTGTTTTCTCCTCTGAGAAATGGTGTTAGTGAGAATTGCTTCCCTTTTTAATCACAGAAAATAAAGTATGCAAAGAAGTAAACTTGGTGCCATTGGGTGGAGAGTGAGAGCCCAGCAAACCGGAGACATCAGCTTGCCCACATCAGTGATGACGACTGCGGAGAATGGGTGAGGCTGGGGCAGGAAGCAGGCCAGCCTGCCAGAGCCCAGGAACGGGTGAAGGGTAAGAGTGAGCTCCTCACCCTGAATTCTCATGGAACAGAGACATGCAGGGGCTGTGGGGAGCACAATCATCAGGGCTACTCTCGTTCCCCTGGTTCCCTCCGTATCTGACATGGTCCCAGGGCCCCCTCTCCCTGTGTTTCCTCTCTGCCCTGCTTTCTTCCTGGCTGCCCTCCCAGGACTCATTTTTGGCCCTGATCAGGTGGAGTCTTGAGGTAACTATAGGTCTGTTAGTAACTCCTCTGAGCTTCAACCCGCCGTTTGTTGAGACCTCTGAGCTTAGTCAGAGACCTCCTCCTGCTGGGACCTGAGAGAGGGCTGGAGGGAGCTGACAGTGCAATGGCAGTTTTTCCTGGGGCTGCCGCTCCAGGGCCCAGTGAAAGGTATCTGCTGAAGTGGAGCTTTCTTTTGGGTCTCTGGGGTGCTGAGGTGTGATTTTCCCTCTGAAGACAGGCGGAGCCCCTGGTGGGTGCCTTCGCCTCAGAAATGGGTCCCCCTGAGCTGGGAGCTGTGCTCTAGCCTCAGTGTGCTAGGACACCTCTCACCTGGCCCTGCCCATTCTGGCTTCTGAAGCCCACAGAGAGGGTCTGTAGAAATTGTTAGATATGAAAGGGCTACAAATAAGTCACAGGAAGTATATTTACATAACTCAGTGGTTTTCAGCCATTACTGTACTTTTATTCAGCAGAGGAGATATTTTAAAATGCGAATACTCTGTGTCACCCTGCGGAGATTTGGATTTATTTGATGAGGCAGATGACAGGCATCTTTGGTTTTTTGTTTGCTTGTTTGATTGTAACAGGATCTTGTGCTGTGGCCCAGGTTGTAGCACAGTGGCATGATCATGGGCACTGCAACCTTGACCTCCCAGGCTCGAGGAATCCTCCCTTCTCAGCCTCCCAAGTGGGTGGGACTATGGGCATATACCACCATGCCATGCTAATTTTTGTGTTTTGTAGAGACAGGGTCTCACTATTCCACCCAGGCTGTCCTTAAAGTCCTAACCTCAAGCTGTACTCTTGCCTCTGCCTCCCACAATGCTGAGTTTACAGACGTGAGCTACTGTGCCTGGCCCTGTATCTTTTAAGAGCTTCCCTAGTGCTTTGAAGAGGCACCCAAGCAAAGAAGGCTTTGCTTGCAGAAGGCTTGTGGAACCCTGTTGAGGCTGCATCTTCTTCACAGCCATCAGATTGTTCCCTGAGGTATCTGCTTAGCAGTGCACAGGCTATTTACATGGAGGGCTTTGGGGAGCTGTTGGGTTTGGGTTTGGCTGGGGCATGAGTGTTGGCTGTGGGATCGTCACAACCAGGTCCTATGGGACACCCAGTCTGGGATCCTTCTTCCCAGACCACCATCCTGCCTGTCACCGCTCCTATGGCAGGTCCACAGCTGCTTGCTGGAAGGGTGTTGGGAAGTATTGGTCCTCCAGCTGTCACGTCCTCCTGTTCGGCTGAATCCCAGTGATCCTCACTTGGAGTCTGGGTCTCAGAAGGGTGTGGCCCTGGGTTCTTGGCTGGCTGAGCTGGTGCTTTTGCAGCCTCTGGGGCTCTTGTATGTGAGTCCTGACCTGAGTTGCTTCAGGAAACTTTCACCCCTGAGGCTGCCTCCTGCCTAACAGCAGAATCTTTGTGTGGAGATCTGGCTGGCCTCCCTGGCCACCATTCCAAGCCTGTCCTCATATTTTTATCCCTCTCATTTTTTCATCTTCCTCACCAAAGATAGGTTGCTTTATCTTGACGGTTTTGTTTTTTTTTTTCCATGTGGATTCCTGAACACCATCCAGCCCCTTGTTCTCTCCCCAGCCAGCTCACACTCATTTGTCACAGCTCCTGGGACTCCCATTGACAGATAGAGAACAGCCCCCCACAGTGGACTGTGCTGTTCTGTTTGCACCCTTAAATTTATCTTGCTTATAGAATGCCACTTCTGCAAACTAGTCAAGAAGGGGGAAGTGGCTCGTGGATATGCACCCTTGCTCATCCTCTTTGAAAAGGTAACCAGCTCTGATTTCTTTTTTCTTTGAGAGGGAAGATCATTCTTGTCACCCAGGCTGGAGTTCAGTGGCACAATGTTGACTCACTGCTACCTCCGCCTCCCAGTTCAAGCAATTCTCTTGCCTCGGCCTCCCAAGTAACTTGGATTACAGGTATGTACCACCACGTTCTCCTAATCTTTTTTCTTTTTAGTAGAGGTAGGTTTCACCATGGTGGTCAGGCTGGTCTTGAACTTTTGACCTCAAGTGATCCACCTGCCTTGGCCTCCCAAAGTACTGGAATTACAGGCATGGGCCACCATGCCTGGCCCCAGTTCTGAATTCTTAAGAAACTCTCGAGAGGTTCTAGGTCAGCACTGATAGACCTGGGTTCTGCAGTGCTGGGTGTGGTGGCTCACACCTGGAATGCTAGCACTTTGGGAGACCGAGGTCAGAGGCTCTCTTGAGCCCAGGAGTTTGAGACCAGTCTGCACAACATAGACCCCATCTCTACCAAAAATTTAAGATTAGTTGTGGCCAGGCAATGTGGCTGACATCTGTAATCCCAGCATTTTGGGAGGCTGAGGTGGGTGGATCACGAGGTCAGGAGTTCGAGTCCAACCTGACCAACATGGTGAAACCTCGTGTCTACTAAGAAAATACAAAAATTAGCTGGATGTGGTGGTGTGCACCTGTAATCCCAGTTACTCAGGAGGCTGATACAGGAGAACTGCTTGAACCAGGGAGGCAGAGGTTGTAGTGAGTCAAGATCATGTCACTGCACTCCAGTCTGGGTGAAAGAGCGAGACTCCATCTCAAAAAAAATAAGAAAAATAAAAAATAAAATTAGTTGGTTATGGTTGTGCTTGCCTGTAGTCCCAGCTACTTGGGACGCTGAGGTGGGAGGATCGTTTGAGCCCAGTAGGTCATGGCTGCCTTCTGCCATGATTGCACCACAGCGCTCCCACCTGGGGGACAGAGTGAGACCTTGTTTCAAAAAAGAACCCTTGCAATGATAGAAATGCCCCATATATGCACTGTGTGAAATGGTGGCCACTAGTGACATGTGGCTATTGAGGTCTTGATATATGACTAGAATAGCTGAATTTATTTAGTTTAATTAAAGATATATATTTTTTGACACAGCCTTACTCTGTTGCCCAGGCTGGAGTGCAGTGGCATAATCACAGCTCATTGCTCAACCTCCTGGGCTCAAATGATCCTCCCTCCTCAGCCCCCCCAAGTGGCTGGAACCACAGGCATGCGTCACCACACCTGGCTAATATTTAAACTTTTGTAGAGACTAGGTCTCACTGTGTTGCCTAGGCTGGTCTTGAACTGCTGGGCTCAAGTGATCCTCCTACCTTGACCTCCCAAAGTGCTGGGATTACAGACCTGAGCTGCCATGCCCAGCCTGGTTTAATTTCATTATACATACATACATACATACATACATACATACATTTATTTACTTATGATAGTGTCTCGCTCTGTCACCCAGGCTGAAGTGCAGTGATGCAAACACAGCTCACTGAAGCTTTGACCTCTGGGGCTCAAGCAGTCCTGCCACCTCAGCCTCCCAAGTAGCTGGGACCCCCAGTGTGTGCCACCATGCTTTGCTAATTTTTGTAGTTTTTGTAGAGATGGGGTCTTGCTATATTTCCCAGGCTGCTCTTGAACTCCTAGGCTCAAGGAGTCCTCCCGCTTCGGCCTCCCAAAGTGCTGAGATGACAGGCATGGGCCATCATGCCTGGTCCCAAGGCATATTTTTACTTTGCGTGTAGTTCAGCCTTAAGACTGTACCAGCAGATAGAGATGGAAAAGTAAGATGAATGGAATATCAAATTATATTTATAAATAAAGCAGTTACTAAGTAATGACTTTCTTTTCTTTCTTTCTTTTTTTTCTTTTCTTTTCTTTTTTTTTCTTTCTTTCTTTCTTTCAACAGAGTCTCGCTGTTGCCCATGCTGGAGTGCAGTGGCACGATCTCTGCTCACTGCAAGCTCCACCTCCCAGGTTCACAGCATTCTCCTGCCTCAGCCTCCTGAGTAGCTGGGACTACAGGCGCCCACTATGATGCCCAGCTCATTTCTTGTATTTTTAGTAGAAATGGGGTTTCACTGTGTTAGCCAGGATGGTCTCGATCTCTTGACCTCGTGATCTGCCTGGCCTAGACTTCCCAAAGTGCTGAGATTACAGGGTTGAGCCACCACGCCTGGCCATGTTGTTTTTTTTTTTTAAACCTCCATTTTCTTCTGGGTTAGATCATTCCCTGGCTGTCTTTACCCTAGCATCAGTGAGTCCTGCAGTCACTACAGCCCCCTGTGAGGTCAGATATTTTCGTCACCATCAAGTGGATCTTTATTTTTTATTTAACATTTACAATTCTGCCAGTTCTGACTCTTAAATTATCTTTGCCTTGAATTCCAGGGTCCATCTCTGATATTCAGTGAAGACGACCAGAACAGTCTGCTAGAGCAGTACCATCTGGGTCTGGATCAAAAATGCAGAAAATACGTGGTTGGAGAACTCATCTGGAATTTTGCCGATTTCATGACTAACCAGTGTAAGTGGCAGTTTGGCTCATGGGATAAGGTACCCGTCCTCATTTTTTCAGGTTGCCTTGCCCTTTCTGGATATTTTGGTTGTAAAAATATTGGAAACAAAGTGAGGAAGCTGGTTTAATCCATGTAGGTCGCGCTGAGGATTTCCTAGGTAAAGGAAGTTCTGCTTAGGAAGTAGGAAATCAGTCAGGTCCCCGCTTCCCAAATACAGTCAAAAAGCAAACTGGAGAGTCTCCTACAGTGAGATGGAAATGGTTAGCTTGTCTTTTTCTTTGTCTATTTCATAGCCAAGTAGGAAGGAAAAACTGGACCTCATTATGGATTTACTTTTGGGATACACTGATTATTCCATAGGAAGGTACAAAGCCTGAGAAGCTGAAGGTATTTCAGTGTGTTGTATATTACTCACTTGAAAAAGCAGGCTCATCAAACACAGGTGAGTTTCAACACATCTTGAATATGGCAACATTTAAAAGTCTTCAGACCAGGCATGGTGACTCATGCCTGTAATCCCAGCACTTTGGGAGGCCAAGGTGGGAGGATCCCTTGAAGCCAAGAGTTTGAGACCAGCCTGTTAAGCAGAGTAAGACCCCATCTTTACAAAAAATAAGCACATTAGCTGTGTGTGGTGGTGTGTTCCTGTAGTTCTAGCTGCTTGGGAGGCTGAGGCAGGCAGATCGCCTGAGCACAGCAGTTGGGGGTTGCAGTGAGCTGTGATTGCACCACTGCACCTGAACCTGGGTGACAGAGTGACACCTGTCTTAAAAAAAAAAAAGGGTCTTCAAAGACCAGAAGATCTGTGCTGTCACATTGGGTGACTGACGGGCTGCAAATTTTGCAATGAATGTTTCCCATTTCTTCTTAGTTTATGGACTTACCACCCTTGGCAGTTTGGTGGGTTGGAGAAGGATATGGTGATGTCGGGAGTTACAATACATTACTTATAGGGGAAGACAGGCTTTTAAAGGTTAATGCTTAAAAGTGAGAAGGGAAAAGGGATGAGTGAATGAACAAGATGAGGTGAGAGGGAAGAGGGAAAGGGAAAAGGAGAACAAGAAGCTCTTCTCTGCATGGCACCTGGGATGAATGGTTTCTGGGGACATCCCTGATGGCAGTTTTGTGGAGAGGCGCAAAGATTTCTGTGGTAAGAAATGAGCTGTAGGCCCAGCGCCGTGGCTGACAGCTGTAATCCCAGCACTTTGGGAGGCCAAGGAGGGCGGATCACCTGAGGTCAGGAGTTCAAGACCAGCCTGGCCAACATGGAGAAACCTTGTCTCTACTAAAAATATGAAAATTAGCCGGGCGGGGTGGCAAGTGCCTGTAATCCCAGCTACTCAGGAGGCTAAGGCATGAGAATCGCTTGAACCCGGGAGGTGGTGGTTGCAGTGAGGGAAGATTACGCCATTGCACTCCAGCCTGGGCAACAAGAGTGAAACTCCATTTCATGGAAAAAGAAAACAAAACAAAAACCAGGGGAACTGGGCACAGTGGCTCATGCCTGTAATCCCAGCACTATGGGAGGTGGAGGTGGACAGATCACGAGGTCAGGAGTTTGAGACCAGCCTAGTCAACATGGTGAAAGCGCATCTCTACTAAAAGTACAAAAATTGACTGGGCAGGGTGGCAGGCGCTGATAATCGCAGACACTTGGGAGGCTTGAACCCAGGAGGTGGAGGTTGCAGTGAGCCGAGATTGCACCACTGCACTCCAGCCTGGGCAACAGAGCGAGACTCCACATCAAAAAAAATAAAATTAAGTGAAGAAGGAGGAGGAGGAAGAGGAAGAAAAAGAAGAAGAAATAGTTAGGTGTGGTGGCTCAGGCCTATAATCCCAGCAATTTGGGAGGCAGAGGAGGAGCAGGAGGAGGAAAGGAGGAAAAGGAAACAGCCAGGTCAGTCGTGGTGGCTGGTGCCTGTGAGGAGGAAGAAGAGGAGGAGGAGGAGGAGAAGGAGGAGGAGAAGGAGGAGGAGAAAGAAACAAACAGCCAGGCCTTGTGTAGTGGCTCATGCCTGTGAGGAGGAGGAGGAGGAAAAAGAAATGGAGGAAGAAAAAGAAAAGGAGGAGGAAAAAGAAACGGAGGAGGAGCATTAAAAAGAAATGTAGGAGGAGGAGGAGCAAAAAGAAATGAAGGAGGGGGAAGAGGAGGATAAAGAAACAGAGGAGGAGGAGGAGTTGGAGGAGCAGGAGGAGTTAGAAGAGGAGGAGGAGGTGGAGGAGGAGGAGGTGGAGGAGAAGGAGGACTTGGAGGAGGGGGAGGAGGAGGAATTGGAGGAGGAGGAGGTGGTGGGATTACAGGTGTGAACCAATGCGCCTGGCTGGAAAGCACATCTCATCATGAGATCTGGAGGGCACATATCCGAACCACATTAGCCTTCAAGGGAAATTCCGGGCACCTAGCTATTCTTGAGAAGTGAATTAGCAAGTTGATAAGAAGAAGGTAGTAATTGGCTGGGTGCACTGGCTCACACCTGTAATCCCAGCACTTTGGGAGGTCGAGACAGATAGATCAACTGAGGTCAGGAGTTCCAGATCAGTCTGGCTAACATGATGAAACCCCATGTCTACTGAAAATAGAAAAATGAGCTGGATGTGATTACAGATGCCTGTTTTCCCCGCTACTGAGGAGGCTGAGGCAGGAGGATTGCTTGAACCTGGGAGGTGGACGGTGCAGTGGGCTTAGACTGGGCCATCGCTCTCCAACTTGGGAGACAGAGAGAGACTCCGTCTCAAAAAAAAAAAAAAAAAAAAAAGAAAGAAAAAAAAGGATAGAAAAAAGGTAATAATAGCTCAGAACAATAGCCACCCAAGTTGGTTAGAGCCACAAGATATTTGATCCCCTATAGAAAGTAAAGATAACATCTTGACAAATGTCCCTAAGTTGTTTTCAGAAGTGCAGATCTCCACAGGATGAAAAATGCTGACAGCTTTCCCTTCGACCTCAGATAAGGGTGAACCCAAGACTGAACTCTCACTGGCGTTCTTTATTCCAAATTTCTTCCTGAGGGGCCTGGAGGGAATCACACTCACAGGTAAAAACTTAACACACCTTCTGCTGATCTCAAGGTTTTAGATAAAGCTTTGCTTTCTTACCAACCGTAAACTGAAGAAATAGTTGATTGGCCAGGTGTGGTGGCTCATGCCTGTAATCCCAGGAGTTTGGGAGGCTGAGGCGGGCGGATCACCTGAGGTCAGGAGTTAGAGGCCAGCCTGGTTAACATAGTGAAACCCTGTCTTTGTTAAAATTACAAAAATTTGCTGGGTGTGGTGGTGAGCACCTGTTATCCCAGCTACTCAGGAGGCTGAGGCAGGAGAATCACTTGAACTAGGGAGGTGGAGACTCAAAAAAAAAAAAAAAAAAAAAAAAAGAGAAAGGAAGGCATCTTCTCTGGCACCCTTTAGTCTTATTTTTTTCTTTTCTTTTCTTTCTTTTGTTTTTTTGTTTGAGATGGGGTCTCGCTCTGTCACCTGGGCTGGAGTGCAGTGGCACAATCTTGGCTCACTGCAACCTCTGTTTCCCGGGCTTCATCAATGCTCCTGCCTCAGCCTCTCATGTACCTGGGATGATAGTGTGTGCCACACCACCGGGGTAATTTTTTTTTTGTTTTTTTTTGTATTTCTTGTAGAGACCCTGGTCTCATTATGTTGTCCCGGCTGGTCACAAACTCCTGGGCTCAAGTCATCCTTCTGCCTCCCCCTCCCAAAGTGCTGGGATTACAGGTGTGAGCCACTAAGCCCATCCTGAATTACTGATTTTTACATACTGTATAAACTTTTGCATCCTACTTGTTCTTTCTTTTGTTAAATGTGGCCTAAATCTGCCTCATAAACAGTGAACTATATCCTAATTTAAGAATGTAAGTATTTCACTAAAGGAATATACAAGTAAAATTTTAAAGAAAGAAAATAAGAAAAAAAACATAAACATTTGAGAAAAAGCCTTTAGGCCTTGTCAATTTCTAGAATGTATTTATTTTCACTATGCTGGGGACTCCATTTCCAGTATTAAGGTCCATTCCCAGAAGGTGGATTTGCGAGCATGAGAAAAGGGGTGGGGGAGTAATCGTGCAAACAACTGTGTCCAGTCCAGGTTCCTAGGACCAGAGGGACCCCTCTGGATGGCAGAGGCACCCGACAGCCGTACCTGATGTGGACCCTCAGAATGACTTTATGGTCGAAGAAGAAAGTGTGTTCGGAGCCGCAAGCTAAGGAATCAGGAGTGACAAGATCCTGGAAGGATGCCAACCTGTGAAACTCTGAGTCAAGAGGTCAAGCTGGGCACTTGGTTTCTCAGGTCGCTTGGTTTCTCAGGTCGACCGCTTGGCCCTCTTCCAAGTTGTGCTTTCCTTCTTTCCTTTACTTCCTGTTCTCAAGTTTTTAATAACCATTTTTTTAAAATACTATCTCACTCTATAGCCCAGGCTGGAGTGCAGTGGCTCAATCACATCTCACTGCAACCTCCACCTCCCAGGTTCAAGAGATTCTCCTGCCTCAGCCTCCCAAGTAGCTGGGATTACAGGCACTCACCATCACGCCCAGCTAATTCTTGTATTTTTAGTAGAGACATGGTTTTACCATGTTGGCCAGGCTGGTCTCAAACTCCTGATCTCAGGTGATCCACCCGACTCAGCCTCCCAAAGTACTGGGATTACAGGCATGAGCCACCACGCCTGTTCCTGGCCTGCTTTTTAATAAAACTTTACTTCTGCTTTGCAACTTGCCTCTAATGGTTTCTACCTGATGACCCTCAAATTCTTTCTTCTGAGGAGGCAAGAATTGAGGTTGTTTCAGTTGTGTATGGATTCACCACCGGGAACTCGGATACCTTCCACCTGTAACAGGTCGAGGATGCTAGGTGAAAATGTGATGGAAGCTGCATGCTTTTTACAAATGTAGTGGTTCTCATGTCCAGCCACAGCCACTGCACCTGTGTGAAAGTCCCCTTAATAAACCTATGTCTTTTTCACTGTCTCCAGATCTCTTCCTCTACTCTTCCACAGGGTGCCTTTGCTACCGGAGTAAAGTGGGATTCCGCAGGGCACCCTCTCCCTGCAATTTTTTTTTTTTTTTTTTGAGATAGATTCTTGCTCTGTCACCCAGGTTGGACTGCAGTGGTGTGACCTCGGCTCACTGCAACCTTCGCCTCCTGGGTTCAAGTGATTCTTCAGCCTCAGCTCCTGAGTAGCTGGGATTACAGGCGCCTGCTATCATGCCCGGCTCCTTTTTTTTTTTTAAGTATTTTCAGTAGAGAGGGGGTTTCGCCATATTGGCCAGTCTGGTCTCGACCTCCTGGCCTCAAGTGATCTGCCCACCTCAGCGTCCCAAAATGCTGGGATTATAGGTGTGACCCACTGCAGTTGGTCTCTCTCCCTGTATCTTCATGTATCTTCAAAGCCAAGGAGTTTCTGTCCCCTTGGTTAGGGTCGGGGTCCCAGATGTCCAGGGTCAAGGCTACGACCGCCCCACAAGGAGGTGCATCCCTGCAAGAGGCTGCCTCCAGCAGTCATGGAAGAGGCTCCCGTGGGGCCTGCTCCAATTCCTGCTGGGGAAGGCAAGTGGAGGTGCCCCTTGAAGAAACGGGGATGCCACTAATCTCAGGGGTTCTGTCCTGGCCTGCGGCCCTGGATCGTCCAGCCTCTGCTGGGATGGGGAGCAGAGGACGCCCTTCTTGGCTGGAGCTGAGGGTGGGGGTCTCGCTTCCCCAAAGGCCTAGCCCTGGATTCCAGCCACAGGTTCTACTGGGCAGCGCCTGGCGCCGCCCCGCCCCTCCAGGCCTGGCACTCGCCCTCAACAAACATGGCGCCGACGGCCTCACGCGCCTCACGCCGCAGGCGCGTCAGGCGACGGGCCCGCAGGGCTTTCCCCGCGCGGCCCTCATCCCCTCAGACTGGCTGACAAGACAGGGAGCGGGAAGTATGGTCTGGCTGGTGGCGGTGTCCTGGGCGGCTCTCGGGCCGCTGTTGTGTGGCTGCGCGCAGGCGCTGCTGGGCGGGATGCTGTACACCTGGGAGAGCGCGTAGGGGCAGCGCAAGGAGCTCCACGCCTCTGAAGCTGCCAAGCCGACTTCTCCGGCAACCGAGGCCTGGGCTTCCAGGAGCAGAGGTACCGGCGACCGTTGCGAGAGGCGCCCGGAAGCCCGGCGTTGGGAATGGCGTAAGCCCCGGCGCCCGGCACGCTCCTTCACCTGAGTGCCCGGGAGCTGGGAGCCCTGAGGAGGTTAAAGGTCAACGGGCTTGGGGACGCGGTGTTGGAGGACGGGGGAACCGGGGGGACTAGGGAGACTCAGGAGGACCAGGGCGGGGAAGGCGGAAGGAGGAGAAAGCGCTCCTGTCTAGCCGCGTCCGGTGGCCAAGGCTGAGCCCTGGGAAGTGTCCTTTCTAATATTGATTTTTAGTTTTTGAAATGTTTTTGAGAGGGGGTTTGACCCTGCCGCCCAGGTTGGAGCGGAATGGCGCAATCCTAACTTCTGAGCTCAAGCGATTCTCCCGCCCCAGCCTTGCGGGTTAGCTGGGACCGCCATGCCTAATTTAAAAAAAAAAGAAAGAAAGAAAAGAAACTTGGTCGGGCTTGGTGGCTGACGCCTGTAATCCCAGCACCTTGGGAGGCCGAGGCGGCCGGATCACGTGAGGCCAGGAGTTCAAGACCAGCGCGGCCAACGTGGTGAAACCCCATCTCTACTAAAAATACAAAGTTAGCGGGGCGTGGTGATGAGCACCTGTAATCCCAGCTACTTGGGATGCAGAGGCAGGAGAATTGCTTGAACCAGGAAGGCGGAGGTTGCAGTGAGCCGAGATCAAGCCACTGCACTCCAGCCTGTGCGACAGACTGAGACTCCGTCTCAAAACAAAAACCAACTTTTTGGTTTTGTTTTGTTTTTTAAGATACAGGGTCTCAGTACGTTCTCCAGGCTGATCTCGAACTCCTGACCTCAAGTCCTCCTCCCACGTTGACTTCCCAAAGCGCTCATTACAGGCATGAGCCACCAGACACTCGTCATGCCTGAGGGGCAAGCCGTGCACAGAGCTGGGCCCGGGGATCGGAGGAGGGGACAGTTTAGACATTCTGAGATCGGCTCTGCCGAGGTGGGAAGGTAGCTTGGTTTTCAGGGTTCAGATAGAGGACAGACGGTGACATCAGACCAAGGACGCCACCCCTGTTGCCCTCTTGACTTGGATGTGGTCAGCAGAGAAGTGGGATCCGGTGAGGTCTGGGCCGCGTTTGCCTGGTCTACATCCTCTTTTTCTTTTTCTTTTTTTTTTTTTGTGAGAGAGTCTCGCTGTGTCACCCAGGCTGCAGTGTGATGGCACGATCTTGGCTCACTGCAGGCTCTGCCTCCTGGGTTCAAGCGATTCTCCTGCCTCAGCTTCCCGAGTAGCTGGGACTACAGGCGCCCGCCACCACTCCCAGTTAATTTTTGTATTTTTAGTAGAAATGGGGTTTCACCATATTGGCCAGGCTGGTCTCGAACTCCTGACCTTGTGATCCGCCTGCCTCTGCCTCCCAAAGTGCTGGGATTACAGGTGTGAACCACGGTGCCCAACCTACATCCTCTGTTTCTGACTTTGTGGTATTCAGTACAAGAGAAAGAGAGGAGAGGGCTGGCTGCCAGCGTGGGCCTCACTCACAGTGTCCTAAGCAAAGCTCCCCCATTCCCCTAACCAGCCTTCCTCCCTGTGACAGGCAGTGGGTCATTTGCATCTTAGTCACAGGTCTGAACTTTCTTGCCTTTGGCTGGGATGTGCCCCTGGGTTCACCCCTGTCTCGGGAGATACTGGGTGCTATCCGCTCCAACGAGGATCTCCTGGCCCCACTGGTCCAGGTGTACAACCTGCCCTGGCAGTGGACCTGTCATCAGCAAGTTATCTGTCTTTTCCACCAGGAGTCCCCGCCATGTGTCAGGGCTTGTGCTAGGCCTGGGACCACAGCTGTGCAGCACACTGGTCCCGGATCCCTTTGGGGGCCTAGGAGCTGAGCCCAGCCCTTCTCTTTGCAGTCTGGCCCCACCTTGGACATACCGGTTCTCTCCATCTTCAATGACATCAGCCAGGACTGGGCATTTTGTCAGCTGGGTGTGATATGAACGGGAGGTGACCCTGCTGAAGCAATGGATCCAGGACCTGCACACAAGAGTGGTGCTGAGGATTGGCAGTGCCCACTTCTATGCCATTGTGGTCAGTGTGGCCAGGAGCAGGCAGGGCGGGTGGGTGGGCACAGCTCCTGATCAGCATGGGACTGATTTCATGTGTTTGCCATTGTAAATACTGCTGCCATGACCATTTGTGTGCATGTGTGTTTTGGAGAGAAGGATTTCTTTTCCTCTGTGTATACCCCAGTGGTGGGATTGCTGGGTCAGATGGTAGTTCTGGTTCAAGTTCTTTGAGCAATCTCTCTGAAGTGCTCTCCATGGTGTCTGAACTACTTTGCATTTTCACCAAAAGTGGACCAGTGTCCTCTTTCTCTGCTGCCTCGCCAGTGTCTTTTTTTGTTTTTTAACTGCATTATCCCCATTCTGACCAGCGTGAGATAGATCACATTGTGCTTTTGATTTATATTTCTCTGATAATTAGGTTGAGCATATTTTCAATTTGTTGGTTGCTCATCATCATCTTTTGAGAAGTCTGTGTTTATATCCATTGCCTATTAATTATGAGGGTGGTTTTGCTAATTGATTTGTGTAAGGTCTTTAAGGTAGATTCTGGATATTAGAACTTGGTCTGGTGCATAGTTTGGGAACATTTTCTCTCATCTTGTATGTCGTCTGTCTACTCTGTGGGTAATTTCTTGTGTTGTGTGGTGGCTCTTTAGTGTATTAGGTCCCACATGTCGATTATTGCTGTTGTTGCAGTGTCATGTGGGGTCTTAGGCATATAAATGCTTTGTCAAAGCTGATGTCAAGAAGGGTATTTCCTAGGGTCTCTTGTAGGATTTTTGTACTTTGAGGTCTTCCACTTACATCTTTCATTCATCTGAGTGAACTTTGATACATGGTGAGAAGTAGATGCCTAGTGTTACTTACTCTTCTGCATATGGCTCGCCATTTATCCCAAGACTATTGAAAAGGGAGTTCTTTCCCCATTACTCATCATTGTGTATTTCATGCAGCATCAGGTGGTATGAAGTGTGTGGGTTTACAGGTTCTCTGTTCTCTTCCACTCATCCATGCAGAAGCAGGTCCCTAGAGTTTGAGTGCAATTTCATATCAGGGAGTGTCATGCATCCAATGTAGTTTGGATTTCTCAGAATTTCTTTGGAAATGCAGGGCATTTCCTGGTCTCACATGAACTTCAGCATTGTTTATTTCTATGTCTTTAAAACCAATTTGCTCTCTAGTATAGTTATACAATTAAAGAGTAGAGCGGGACATTTTAATCCATGCATATGTACCTTGTGTAATGATGAAAGCAAGGGATTGACTGACTATCTCTGTTACCTTGTGTGGTTATTATTTATTAGTTCTCTGTGGTCACAATATTCAGAATCCTTTTCAGCCTTTTTTGGAAAATATGGTAGGATACAGTTAACTCTAGACATCCTGCTGTGGAGTAGAACAGCTGAATTTATTCCCGTCATCTGAGTGTAACATTGCATCCATTTCCCAGTTCCTGTGCTGCCTCCCCAACCCCCAGGCTCTCTTCACTACTATGAAATGTTCTACTAGGAGATAAAATCATTTAGAGACAAAGTTGATCTCATTCTCATAGGCATGGAATCATGCCGTGTTTATTTCTCTATTCCTGGCTCATTTCATGGAAAATCATGTCCTCCAGGTTTCTGTACGTTGTTGCTAATGACATGGTTTCATGAATTTCTATGGCCGAGGAGGATTCCATTGTGTACCGCAGTTTCTTTATCCCTTTATCTGTGCATGAACAGGTAGGTTGATTGGATACCTTCGCTATTGTGCATAGTGCTACAATTGCCATAAGAAGGCCGATATCTCTTTAACATAACAGATTTCATGCGCTTTCTGTGTGTAACCAGTGGTGGTATTCCTAGGTGAACGGGTAGTTGTAAAATGTTTAAGGCACCTTCAACTGTTTTCCTTCATGTGTATAGTAATGTACATTCCCACCAATAGTGTATAAAATCTCTTTTTCTGCACTTCTACATTGGCCACTGCCTGCAAATGTATGGGATTTTTCTTGTTTTTGGTAAGTTTCATCCTAATTAGAGTGAGAGGTATCTGAGTGTGGTTTGCACTTAGACATGTGTGTGATGATTAGTGAAGCTGAGCAGCTTCTCTTCGACCTGTCAGTCAATTTCATGATTACTTTTCAGATGTGCCTGTTGAGGTTTTTTGCCCAGTTTTAGCTTGGGTATTAGATTTTGTTCATTTTCCCAGAGTAGTGTTAGTTTCTCATACATGTTAGATTGCAATCCCTTTCACAGATATGTTTCTGCTGAACTTTCTTTCAATGTGTAGGATGCCTTCTTTTTTTTATTATTATTACACTTTATGTTCTAGGGTACATGTGCACAACATGCAGGTTTGTTACATATGCATACATGTGCCACGTTGGTGTGCCGCACCCATTAACTCATCATTTACATTAGGTATATCTCCTATTCTATCCCTCCCCCAACCCCCGGACCCACCACAGGCCCCAGTGTGTGATGTTCCCCTTCCTGTGTCCAAGTGTTCTCACTGTTCAATTCCCACCTATGAGTGAGAACATGTGGTGTTTGGTTTTCTGTTCTTGAGATAGTTTGCTGAGAATGATGGTTTCCAGCGTCATCCATGTCCCTACAATGGACATGAACTCATCAGGATGCCTTCTTTAATGGTTCATTGTTTCTCTTTCCCATGCGGAGGCTCTCAAATGATGTATAGTCCCGTGTGTTTGTATTTATATTTGTTAGCAGTGATTTTTGTGTCCCATCCAAAAAGAACAAAAAATAAGAAAGAAAAAGTAATGCCAAATCAATTTCATGGCCTAAGGGTTTGCTGCCATAGATACTTTTTGCTGTTGTTTTCTTTCTTTTTTGCAAACTGCATGCATAGACACAAGTTTTGCTGAAATAAACTCCCACTTTTCTTATAGGAGCTTTGTGGCTCCAGGACTGGATTGAAGTGTTTATTTTGTGTTGATTTGGGGGTATCATATTTCAGACCCTGAAATGTTGATTTCTTTGACTTGTTTTTGTCTGATATACCACAATGGGGCTTGTGTTCTTGTGTTCAAATTAAGCTGTGGGACATCCTTTAGATATTGGGTTCAAACAATTCTCTCCTTCCTTGATGTTCCCTTAGGGGAGAGGTGTCAGAAAGTCTGGGAAGATCCATAGTGGGAAAAGTTTATCTGTATTTCCTGGAGACTCGTGGCCAGCTCCCTTGTCCACAGGACTTCTGGAGAAGGCCAGCCCTACCACTTGCATAAATACCTCCCATCTCCAGCCCTTCAGTAAATATTTAAGTGATTCATTAAATATTTACAACTTAAAAAAGTAGAGTAACCCAGTGGAACTTGAATTTAACTAGAATTTAGGTTTGAGAGTAACTGGTCAGTAGAACAAGTGACATAGATTGGGTGACATACTGTGGTTTTTAAGTGTTTTTTTGTTTGTTTGTTTTATTTTTTGTTTTCCTTAAACAGAGTTAGCAATAATTAATTTGAATAAAGAAGGAAAACATTAAACGGTTGGCAGGTGTAACGCGAATGCTATTCCATGACTTGTTCAGCCATAGCCTCAATTTGACATGCTAGACGATGAATCCTAAAGACTGGTATACGGTTACTGCACTGGAGTTATGTTCTCATTCCAACAACTATAGAACATTCTGAATAGTGTTTTAAAATTTTATTTTAACAAAAGCTAAGAAAAAAACCGTTACTTATACATTAAAGAAAATAAACATAAAATGGTTTCCCGCCTGACATGCAAAAGTCCCATGACCTGATCCTGGCCAGCAGGAGTATCTGGTATTGAGGAGCGGGGTCAAGATGTAGCTGAGCTGCCAGCCACCTAGATGTGATTTCCTGGTGTCTCCGGTCTGGATGAAGGATGATGCAGAGCCCGTGTTCTGGCCAGCATCCCAATAGGGCCCAGCCACTGCAGGATGTTTCCCACCTACTGGGATTCGGGCTCCAGCTGACAGGACAGCTTGTAGCTGCAGGACAGAGAGGCAGCTGTGAGGCCACCATGAGCCACACATCGGGTCCCTTCTCATTGCCTGCCCAGCTGGAATCCTGGGTCCCCAGCAGTCCCCATGCAACAGGGCTTGATGCTGGCAGTGGAGTCATGGCCATAGGCTCTCTGCAGCTGTCCACAGGAGAGCCTCCTCTAGGCCAGGTGGGGTGGCTGACACCTTTACTGTCAGTACTTTGGGAGGCTGAGGTGGGTGGATTGCTTGAGGCCAGGAGTTTGAGACCAGCCTGGACATCATCGTGAAACCCCACCTGTACCAGAACAACAACAGGAGAACAACCGCACACGGTGGTGGATAGCAGTAGTGCCAGCTGCTTGGGAGGCTGAGGAAGGGCTTGAGCCCAGGAGGCAGATGTTGCAGTGAGCAGAGATGGTGACACTGCAGTGCAGCCTGGGCGACAGAGCCAGACCACATTTAAAAAAAAAATGGAGAGCCTTCTCCCACCCTCTGCCCATGTGCCAGGCCCTCACCTCTCCTTTTCACTGAGCTGCTCCATTCTTGAGAAACAAGTGACAAATTTCTGCAGAGGCCGAAGCCTGTAATTCATGGCAGCCACTTGGAGCAGCTGCATTTCTTGCAGAACTCGGACCTCCTAGAGACAGAGGACAGGATGCTGACAGGGCCTGGGTGGAAGACACTGAGGGGACCTTTGGCAGGCAGGGAGAAGGGGCTGGTCCCTGGGACCATTCTGTGAAGGGGCCCCATGCAGCCCCCAGCCTGTTCTCAGAGTTGGATGTGAACAGCCCCTCCTGCAGGAACTTGTCTTTGATTCCAGTGCCTTTCCCACTCTCTCCACTGGGATAGGTCTCCTCCTCCTCCTGTGTGTGTCAAACCCTCCCAGTAAACCTAAGATGTAGAGGATGGAGCCAGGGAGTGTCCTGCCCAGGGTGGACTGTGACGTCCACATCCCCAACCTCATCCAACGAGAATGCCCCAGCTGTTCACCTTCTTCCTCTTGTTGCTGTTGCCCTGGAAGTCAGATAGAGCCCATCAGAAAGGTCCCTGGCCCACAACAGCCCCACCCCATCCCTTCCCATGCTGCACTACTGCCAGGGCCACCAGGGTCAGGGGATGTGCACATGACAGAACTTGAACCTGCCTCAGGCTCCGAGGTCTAGGGTGGGGGTCATGGGAGCTGAGGCTCAGGGACCTTCTGCCCCAACCCTCTGAGATGACAGACAGAGAAACTGAGGTCTCTCGTAGAAAGAAAGTGCTCAGTGACCCTGGAATTGCCTGCCCTTGGAAAGGCTCAATTTCACCCTCCTATTATGGGACTACCCTAGGGAGAGGCTGAGTCCAGCTCAGCCCACAGCTCAGCATCGTTGCAGTCAGGTAGCTCTGCAGCGTCACCACTCAGGGATAGGGACTGGTGACTGCCATGGAGCCTCTGTCAGTCAGAGGTAATGAGATGGGCCTGGCACCCCCTCCCACAGGAGCAGCTGTGAGACTCTCAGGAGAGGAGGTTTTCCAAGGGCTGAGATCTAAGGGCTCCGTCCAGGCCCCTCTCCTCCCAAGCCTCAGGATCCTGGTTCCCAAGCAGCCTGCCCCAGGCTCACTCACATCCAGATCATCCGGGATGGCCGAATCCAACCTGTGTAACTCAGTCAGAAAATCCCCCAGGAAGGGGACCACGCCCTGTGCCATGGAGGGGTGGGGAGGTGGGAGGGGTAGTGGTGATGACTATTGACCCTGAGGTGCCTGCCCAAGGCCCTGTCCCATGAAATCCCATCAGCCCCTGTCTCCCAGAACCCCCCTCCCCAGGTCTCCCAGTTGTAGCAGCCAAAGACCCTCAGCTACCTTTCCCAATTCTCTGCCTCCTCTATTCCAGCTGACCTCCAAGTCTGGCAGTCACTCCTAGTTACCTCTATGGTGGGATTTTAACAAGTCACAAGGGCCTGTGGTCCCAACCTTACCCTTCCCCACATCCACTCTGAGTTCTGCTTTCCCAGACCCTTGCTCTGGTCTCTCCAATGGAGGTTTTCCAGGCCCAGTGGCCATAGGAGGACAGGACTGGGGAGGAAGCCCCCGCTGTCTTGATACGGAGGTCTCCAGCTGGTGGGGAAAAGAGCCCTGTCCTCTGATCCCCTGTGGTCCCTCCATGCCACAGTCTCACTCACCTTATTCTGCCTCCGCAGCCTCATCTGGGCTCTCTGGGGGTTCCTCTCCTGGGTGGCCACCTTAAAGCTCCCCGCCTGCCAGGTGTCAGAGACAGGGACAGTGAGGCTGTCTTCTGTTTCCCCAGGTACACCCCAGCCACCCCACACTTGGAACCCCAGGGACTGGCGTGAGTCACCTGGCACAGTGTTCATACAACTGGCCAGCTCCACACTCCCTGTGTGTGTCACCCAATCATGCAGCCAGGCCTCCCTGAGACTGTTTCCTCTTCTGTAAAGAGCCATGAAAACCACAGCTACCTCACAGTGCCTCCTGAGTACTGTTTCCTGTAGCTGTTGTCATTGTTCTCCCCCTCATCCCTCTGAGGAAGAACCATTCAGGAGCACCCTCCAATTGCTTTCTTTTCTCGAACCTCATTTCCACCCTGTGAGGCCCGCACTACAGGCTCAGCATCCCTTCATTTTCCAGATAAAGAAACAGAGACCAAGAGTGGGCAGTGACTCCCCAGGGCCCTAAAAGAGAGAGCACCTCCTCCCCCTACGGGAGGCTCTGTCTCGGCTGCCTTCACCGCACATCCCAGCACCACCACCCATCAGGGTCTTGTTCTCTGGAGTCTCTGAGTGTCTAGGACTCCAGCCTTGCAGAGTCGTGATGGGAAAGGGACAGGGCATTTTAGGAGACCTGGTTAAATGGCACCTGCGTATCTGAGCCCCACCGGAGTCTCTGCCACACAAACTGGGTTTGCGCCATGCCAAATCCACGGTTTGGCCTCGTCAGTGATCCCCCAGGGGAGTTCCATGCACAGAACTCTCTCTTCCTCCACTCAGGATGTGGCCTCCTGAGGCGACATCTCTGACGGATATGGCAGGGTTTTCCAGAATCCTGGGTGGGGTGGCATGTTGCCTTCTCATTTGCATGGAGTTTCGGAGATCTGGTTGGGGAGGATCCCCTAGGAATGCATGGATCCTCCAGATACTTGTCATGAGCCTTTGTCACTGCTAATTGTTGAGAATCCTGTGACACGACCATTTTCAGATGTCTGCAAAGGGCAGAGCGGGGAGTCCCAGCAAACACATATATGTGTCCTGAGTTTGCCCATTGGTACCCATAGCTGGGCAGTCTACTGGACTCCCTGGCACATGAGCTTCCTCTGTTGTTGTTTCCCCCAGTGTGGACTGCAGTCCCTGCCCATGGAGGTGCGCTGCAGACAGATGCAGCAGCAGAGGCCTGGCTTCCTGAGGAATTGCTGGCCAGTTTGAGGAAGGAAGAAAGTCCCACCTACAATGACCACCCGCCAGCCTGGAGGAAGCTCCATGCCAGCAGCATTGACCAGCATGGGAGCCAGAGCCCTGCTAATGCTGCAGCTCATCACCCCCACTCAGAAGCCCAGCAGCCATTGCCACATCCCATTTCCAGGACCTCCTGTCCCCGTGCCCCCACGCGCCCATGGACCCACACACCTTTCCTCCTGTTTGCCCAAAGTAGGCATGGAGGGAATTTTTCAAGTGCACTTTTTGTAGGTAAGTCAAAACATTACAAAATAACCACTGCACACCAGGTCCAATGCCCTTCCAAACTCACTCTTTTCTCAGACCCTTAAACACTTGTGCCGAATCTCCCAGACTCCACTGTACCTTGATCAGCAGGTCCCTCTTCACTGCAGTGTCCTTTTTGCAGAGTTCTTTTAGATATTTTGTGCTCTTGCTATTGACAGATGAAAGAAAAAAGGGTAAATTTGGGAATCACGGGAGAGATTTGTGAGTTCCAATCCCTTTTGTTTGAAAACTCAATGAATCTCGGCTTCCTGCGTGAGAGTTTCCAGTGGGGTCGTCTGATGACAAGGGCTCCAGAGGACCAGGGTGTGACTGTCATGCTCCTCCCCTGGCCCATCTCCACTTCACATGAGCCCCCGCGTGTTCACAGTTAGCTTCCAGCTGGACACAGTTCCACTGCTGGGTACAAACACCTGAAAGCCTCCAATTGGCTCCAGTCTGTTCCTGATGGTTAAAAAACCTTCCTCCTGAGTTAGAAATCCTTGCCTAGGAGTCCAGGGCAGCTTAGTGACCACACCCACTAGCCCATCCCTACCTCCACCGTCCCTGTTCTCCAAGAACCTTTCAGAGTCGTTGAGGGCACATGGGGAGACCTATGGGTCCCTAGGTCAACTCTGGTGCTCCCGTGGAGGGAGCTCCTCACCTGGACACTCCTGCCCACGTCTTGTGTAGCCGATGTATTGGGTTGCTGCGCAGAGCAGAGACGATGGCGTGCACTGAGGAGAAGTTGTTGAGGCGTAGGCACTCCTGGAGAGGGAAGAGTGAGCTGTGAGGTCCAGAGTTGGAGTCCGACCCACTTCAGCCTCAGCCCCCTCTGCTGAGATCTCCCTTCCTGAATGAAGCAGAGGCCCAGGGAGCCTCAGGATGGTACACCTGGGGCTGAGTGAATGTCACTCATCTAGGAAGATTTCAGTTCAACCCAAGGAAGATCCCAGGTCAGAAGTGAGCAGCCACTACTGGGCCATGGGGGTCAAGGTCAGGGAAGCTCTGGGAAGAAGGGCTTAGGGGATGTGCAGGGCTCAGGCTAGAGATACAGATGCCAATCCTGAAAGCCGATGGCGGAGAAGAGGCAGTTCCCCATTTTGAGAGAGGGAATCCCAAGGCCCAACCATGGCTTACCCTGGCCACCTTGATCCAGTGCTCCACCACCCTGGCCCTGTCCTGGGCCCTCATGCTGTGGTCCCCGAGGCAGGAGGTGGTGACACAGTTGGTGAGCCTGTTGAAGTGTGCAATGGTGGCACAAACTGTGGGTGCCACATGCTCACTCCCCTTCTGATGTCGTTGGCCCCAGATGGAGCCCGTGCATTCGTAGAGTTCCACCTTCTTGAACAGCTCCTTTGGGGGAGGAGGAGAGTGTCACGGACACAGCACAGCCCAGCTCAGAGTCACCCACAGTCCCAGGCAGGAAGTGAGCTCACAGTCATCCACAGTCTCTGGCATGAACAGAGCTGGAGCTGAGAAAGCTTTAAAATATGCTCCAGACCTGTGGGAGTCCCTGCATTTGGTTTTCTGCCCACCGAGGGCCCTGAATGCATCATGGCCCAGAACCCAACAAGGGTGGAAAGTGAGAGTGACGTTTTCTTCCAGGCCATTCTCACTCCAGGAACTAGAAGGTGGCTCAGGCCTGCCCATCCTGAGGCCTCTACTTCCTCCCATCCCAATCAGCCCTCTACTCCTTCTCTCCATACCGGTGCAGTTTCCTTGCAGCAACTGCAACCTTGGGCTCTGTTTGGGTGTCTGCCATAGAATCTAATATGCATGAGATACCTAATAAGTGCTGAGGGTAGTGAGGCTCCTGAGCAGCTGGGTGAGTGACCCATGGCCCTGCCTGCCCCTCACTGATCACCTGCCCTGTCCTGCTTTCTGTCCATCCCCTGTCATTCAGTCTGCACAGTCACTCTGTGCAGCTGGTACGGGTGATTTCCCATCTCTGCTGTCCACATGCAGACAGGGAAGGCTTGTGGGTGAGGAAACTCATCCAGATCCCATGGTTGGTAAGAAGTGGGGCTGAAACTGGACCCAGGGCATTGGCTGCTCTTCAGGGAGAGGCTGGTCTGAGACAGCTGGTGCCAGACGCACAGCCTGCAAAGCCCAGCTGCTCACCGCATCTATGAGGGTCAGCTGCTCTGCCAGCAGCCTGGGAGGGAAGGTGGTGATGTCAGGCCGCTCCTCAGTGTGTTGGCTCTTGACAGTCCTGGGACAGGGACAGGGTGACTCTGGGGCTGACTGTGGCTCCAGCACTGTTCCTGGAGGGGGCCCTTCCCCTGGTGCTGGTGCTGGTGTTGAATGTCGATATCCTTGTGCATCCAGGGCTACAGGTGACTCTGGCTCCAGAGCAGGCGGCAGTTCTGCCAGCAGTGGTGGCGCTGGCTCCAGGGCCAGCATTGTTAATGCGTGTTGCCCAGGAGGTGGAGCAGGATCTGGAAAAGGAGAAAAGGTCACCATTCCAGTCACTCCTCACTGGGATTTCCAAGTATAGAAATGACTGGATGGAAATTAAGGGAATTGTACCCCGAAAACACCAGCCCTGGAAAGTCTTCTCACCATCTGGCTTGGCCTCCTTGGGCTCCGGAAGCACCAACTGGCCTAGGACAATTCCCTGATGGTCCTCCAAGCCCAGTCCAGGCCAGGTGAAGGTCCTGAAGGCCAGCTTTATCCAGAAAGATGACCGTTGCAGGGCCTGGCAGCAAACTGAAGTGTTTTCAGGGGGCCAGGTGAACAAAATGGAGCCGGTGGTGCTGGAGATGGAGTGGACAGCTGAGTCAGAGGCCTGGCCTTCTCCCACACAACCCTCCAGGGCACCCTTGTGTGGTTCTGGGTCCCTGGCCTCTTGCTGCCTGTGTAGAGGACAGCCCCACCCTACCCCAAGCCATCAGTGCTGTCCTGGAAGGGGCAGACCTGGCCATGTAGCAGGGCTGTACGGACCCTTCTGCGCCCCAGCGTCCCACTGACATTCTCTTCCCAATGGCCCTGGAGCACAGCACTGTGCACCTGGGCACTCAAGACTGCAGCTCCAGGCAGATTTGTGAGCAGCTTGCTCATCAAAGCTCCAGCTCTGGTCCTGGGGTGAGGAGGGTAGGGGCAGATGTTGGGTGGAGGAGGACAGGGAGAGCTGGGAAGGCACGGTGCTGGGGATGGGTCTCTCAGTGGCCAGTTGTGACCTCAACCTCACATCTCCTTTGCAAGGGACCTAAGTCTCCATTTACAGAACTCACTATTTGCCTCGTGCAGGGGAAGTCCCCAGATGTCAGCCTTGTTGTGGGAATTACAAGACATATGAACCCCAGGGCTCCTTTAGTCTCTCCCCAGCCAGAGTCCACATATTTCCCCCCATGTTTTGTGGGTGAAGAGGCCCTTCAGAACCCTAAGTCCCCCCAGGTGATACTTGTTGGGCTCCGTCATTCTAGTCAGGATCTGGGAGGATGCCACCATACGTAGAGGAGGCCATGAGGGTTTCACCTCTAACATTCTGAAGATACCATTTGTTTATTGTGTCTACTGTGAGCACCTGACTCTGAGTAGAATTGAGGCCCAGGGATTGTCATCTGCCTTGTTTATGAAATTGTGCCAAGTCAGAAGAAGAACGATGCACAAATGAAGTGTTTTGTATGTATGTGTTGAATGAGTGAACCCCAACCATTGGAGAAACTCAGTGAGCCTCTCCAGATGTCAGAGAGGGCCTGTGGCTCCTTTCTCAGCATGAAGGGACCCCACTTCTGTCTGTATCAAGGAGAAAGTCCAGCCAGAAGGAAACTCAGACATCGTTTACTAATGCCATTGCAGACTTGCTTTCTATGTGCCTTTCCAAACAGGAAGAGAGATGGGCCATTGTGGCAGAATGCTGAGAGCTGCTTCAGTGAGGGGGAAGAGAAAAGTAATAAAGAGGAATCACAGCACCCACAGCAGATTGTCCAGAGTTTTAGGCTGTAGGGACCCCTTTGTTTGCTGTGTCTTAGATCATTCAGTCCCTACAAGAACCCTGTGAGGTTCATCTTCTCATCACTCCCTGTTCCAGAGGAGCCAACTGAGGCTCCAAGAGGTGCATCTTCAAGACACAGCCAGTAGGGGACAGTGGCACCTCGGTGCCTTGGAGGGGATGGACACTCACCTTCTAACCAGTAGTTCCAAAAAGTGTGGCACGGTGATAAAGTCCCAGGAGGGACCCAGGCAGGTGGCATAGGAGGAGATGGGTTTAGTTAGAAAGGCTGGAACCAGGGACTCCAACAGCTTCTCCCTTGTGCTGGGCTGGAAAGTTGGCATCCTGCAGATCTCATTTTCATACTAGGGGGACAAGGAGGGACATGAGAGTCAGTGGTAACACCATGAACCACCAGAGGATCGGGATCTGGAACTCACACCAAGAAGCATCAACCCTTCAGGGACTTGTGCATGTGGAGAACCTGGGTGCCCATGGTGAAAAGGGTTCTAGGCTTTCAAGGTAAAATTGCATGTGAGGATGGGGAAGGATAAAATGATTCATGCCTTCAAGGCATCAGCATGGTGAATGTGAGCTGTGGGGCAACAGCACCCTCTGTATCAACAGCCTGGATGAAGAGCATCATCCCTGCACTCCTCAAAAATCACCCTCATGGTGGAGAAGAGGAGACGAGGGCTTTTGGATGTCAGATGCTTGCTCAGCAGCACCCGGGTCAGAAGAGAGCACCTTCCACAGGGAGGACTGGATGAAATTCCCTCTAGGCCACCTGAGGCTCTGCTTCTTATATGGAAGGGAAGGGTCTGGGGAGGTCTCATCCCCTCCTTATTTTAGTGACAGCACACCGGACAAGATGCTCTAGAATTACCCTTTGACTTAAAGGGATATGATTGTTTTTGTTCTTTAACATGAATGTGAGTCTGGAGAAACAGCTACGGCCATCCCAGCCCTGGTCAAGGGGAAAGTGCCGGAAGACTCCAGGGTGGGAGGAAGCGCATCCCAAGGCCCAGGATCTGCCAGGCGACTCGTGGAAGAGAAAACGCAGGCAGGTATTGAAAGCGGGAAAGCTTACGGAAATGTATGGTTTAAAGTGGAAATGAAACAAGGTGATTCTCTCTGCCACACAGACAACAGATTGACAAAAAGTTAAGAACATATTAGTATTCAGGGGAGGTTGTGTTCAAAGAAGCAGCTACGTTTAGAGGCTGCTGGTGACCCTGTGAGCAGCTGGAGCCCTTTTGGAAAGTTAACTGGCTACACCTGTTGAAACTTGCTATCTGCAGATCCTTTCACCCAGATTTCCCTTTCCCGGGTGTGTGTCTTCCGCAGGGGATTTGTGTATTTTATGGGTTGAATTGTGTCCCCTCCCCCAAATGTAACTGTTTCTATTCTCAACCCCAGAGACTCAGAATGTGACTGTGTTTGGACACAGAGTTCTCCAAGAGGTAATTCAGGAGAAGTGAGTTCATTAGGGTGGCCCCTAAGTTAATAGGCCTGCGCTTCTTACAAGGAGAGGTGGTCAGTGCACAGAGAAATTCAAGAGAAGACCCTGTCCTGACTGAGATAGAAATCAGCCATCTCTAAGGCAAGGAGAGAGGCCCAGAGAAACCACCCCAGACTGACAGTTGGACCTTAGGCTTCCAGTCTCCAGAATTGTGAGGAACCAGATTTCTGTGGTTAAGCCATTCAGTCAGCGTGCATGTTATGGCAGCCCTGGCAAACTGCTCCAGCCTATTAGGACACACATAGGATTATGCTCCCTGTAGAAAGGCTGCCTAGAAAGGGAATTTTATCATGACAAGCTCCACCAGCACTGAGAGGCTGACCCGCTGTGGAGCATGGCCTCCCTTAAGGAATATTACAGTGACATGCAAGAGTGCAGCAGCTGCCCGGTGTGTCTGCAGGGATGAGTTCTCTGAGATGACACTTTCAACACAGATGCATAGAGTAGCTTCACCTTCTTTTGTTGTAATCACCACCCCCCCATCTTGTTTGTGTAGAAGTGTTGGATTTTAAGTCCTGGAAGAGGTCAGCAGGGCAGGGGAGCTGCCTGTTGCTGGACATACACTTAGGGTGGGGAGTTAAAATGATAACAGTATAAGTATGTGCTACAATGTTACCATCATACCCAATTCTTGTAGCAACATGCTGAGATACTCCTGGCATAGCATCAAGTGAAAACAGAAGGATTTTCTCTGATCTTCCTCTGATAGGTGAAAGTGACTTTGCCTGTAACCAAGTTGCCACTGGGGACTAATGGCAGCCAGATTCCTTTGGGAGAGGACAGTGGCTCACTCAAGTGTGAAAGCCCTAGGACAGAGCCTAGGGAATCCCCATATTCGTGTTTGAGTCCTGGGCCCACCCTGGTTTTCTGGAATCCCTGTCTGTGGAGACCCTTCTGTGTCCAGTCTCACCCCAGACCAGCACTGGCCGTGGTTGGTAGCAGGGGGCCCCTGCCCTTCTTTGAAGAAGATGGAGAAATGGAATCCATCCAACAGCTCCTGCTTGATCTGCTGTGTGGAGCTCTGCAAAGAGAGTGAGCCAGGCGAAGAGGTGTCAGTGGCCTGCCTGGCTGACCCCATAGTGGGACACCCCCATTAGAACTCCTCCCTGGCACCCCCTTCCCCAACAGGATTTGGCACATAGGAGCATCTGCGTAGACCTCCAGCCAGAGGAGCTTGAGGTCTCTGGCAGATGACAGCTTGAGGTCCTGGGATTCAGATCTGAGCAGACAAACTGTGTCCTTGACACTCACCTTCCCATCCTGAAGGCATGGTCTGGGCTGTGAACCTGACATAGTGACCAGGCTCCCAACCCCCGACAACCTACCTGCTCCTGTCCAGGGAGGGCCCCTCTTCTCCTGTTTCCCCCAAACACATGGGGAGGGGCTCAGCACTGCCCTAATGGGCACAGTTGAGGCCTGGCCTGGACGGGCCTGCCCTGGGCCCTGTGTTACCTGTGGGTGCCTTCTGGCAAAGGGCCAGAGGCGTCGAGGGTGAGGGTTGTACCAATGTCTATATTCTCGAGAAACAGTCTCATTTTGTCCTCTCCTGCGATGAGGAGGTCGGCAGCATGTTGGGACACAGCAGGAGAACATGTTGTTCTCTGGAGTGTCGACTATCAACTGAGCTGGAAATGGGGGTGTGTGTATAATATGGGTGCCTAGTTACCAGAATTCTAAGTTCTGTTGGGGTCTGTCAGTAAGGAAGTGAGGTCACATCTTGTAGGTTCCATCCTGTAAGCACCTCCTTTCCATAAGACCTACTCAAAGGCCCCACTGGGCTTCTGGCCGCTCACCCTCCCCCATTGTTTCCTTGGAGGATGGCTCAACTTTAGGAGCATGGGTAGACTTCCATTCAAAGCCCAGCTCCCACTTGTAGCTTGGTGATCTTGAGGAAGTCATAGAACATCCCTGTGCCTGTTTTCTCCTCTGAGAAATGGCGTCAGTGATAATTGCTTCCCTTTTTAATCACAGAAAATAAAGCATGCAAAGAAGTTAACTTGGTGCCATTGGGTGGCGAGTGAGAGCCCAGCAAACCGGAGACATAAGCTTGCCCACATCAGTGGTGACGACTGCGGAGAATGGGTGAGGCTGGGACAGGAATCAGGCCAGCCTGCCAGAGCCCAGGAACGGGTGAAGGGTAAGAGTGAGCTCCTCACCTGGAATTCTCAGGGAACAGAGACATGCAGGGGCTGTGGGGAGCACAATCATCAGGGCTGCTCTCGTTCCCCTGGTTCCCTCCGTATCTGATGTAGTCCCAGGGCCCCTCTCCCTGTGTTTCCTCTCTGCCCTGCTTTCTTCCTGGCTGCCCTCCCAGGACTCATTTTTGGCCCTGATCAGGTGGAGTCTTGAGGTAACAATAGGCCTATTAGTAACTCCTCTGAGGTTCAACCCACCTTTTGTTGAGACCTCTGAGCTTAGTCAGAGACCTCCTCCTGCTGGGACCTGAGAGAGGGCTGGAGGGAGCTGACAGTGCAATGGCAGTTTTTCCTGGGGCTGCCGCTCCAGGGTCCAGTGGCAGGTATCTGCTGAATTTCATCTTTCTTTTGGGTCTCTGGGGTTCTGAGGTGTGATTTTCCCTCTGAAGACAGGCGGAGCCCCTGGTGGGTGCCTTCACCTCAGAAATGGGTCCCCCTGAGCTGGGAGCTGTGCTCTACCCTCAGTGTGCTAGGACACCTCTCACCTGGCCCTGCCCATTCTGGCTTCTGAAGCCCACAGAGAGGGTCTGTAGAAATTGTTAGATATGAAAGGGCTACAAATAAGTTACAGGAAGTGTATTTACATAACTCAGTTGTTTTCAGACATTACTGTACTTTTATTCAGCAGAGGAGATATTTTAAAATGCGAATACCCTGTGTCACCCTGCGGAGATTTGGATTTATTTGATGAGGCAGATGACAGGCATCTTTGGTTTTTTGTTTGCTTGTTTGATTGTAACAGGATCTTGTGCTGTGGCCCAGGTTGTAGCACAGTGGCATGATCATGGGCACTGCAACCTTGACCTCCCAGGCTCAAGGAATCCTCCCTTCTCAGCCTCCCAAGTGGGTGGGACTATGGGCATATACCACCATGCCATGCTAATATTTGTGTTTTGTAGAGACAGGGTCTCACTATTCCACCCAGGCTGTCCTTAAAGTCCTAACCTCAAGCTGTACTCCTGCCTCTGCCTCCCACAATGCTGAGTTTACAGACGTGAGCTACTGTGCCTGACCCTGTATCTTTTAAGAGCTTCCCTAGTGCTTTGAAGAGGCACCCAAGCAAAGAAGGCTTTGCTTGCAGAAGGCTTGTGGAACCCTGTTGAGGCTGCATCTTCTTCACAGCCATCAGATTGTTCCCTGAGGTATCTGCTTAGCAGTGCACAGGCTATTTATATGGAGGGCTTTGGGGAGCTGTTGGGTTTGGGTTTGGCTGGGGCATGAGTGTTGGCTGTGGGATCATCACAACCAGGTCCTATGGGACACCCAGTCTGGGATCCTTCTTCCCAGACCACCATCCTGCCTGTCACCGCTCCTATGGCAGGTCCACAGCTGCTTGCTGGAAGGGTGTTGGGAAGTATTGGTCCTCCAGCTGTCACGTCCTCCTGTTCGGCTGAATCCCAGCGATCCTCACTTGGAGTCTGGGTCTCAGAAGGGTGTGGCCCTGGGTTCTTGGCTGGCTGAGCTGGTGCTTTTGCAGCCTCTGGGGCTCTTGTGTGTGAGGCCTGACCTGAGTTGCTTCAGGAAACTTTCACCCCTGAGGCTGCCTCCTGCTTAACAGCAGAATCTTTGTGTGGAGATCTGGCTGGCCTCCCTGGCCACCATTCCAAGCCTGTCCTCATATTTTTATCCCTCTCATTTTTTCATCTTCCTCACCAAAGATAGGTTGCTTTATCTTGACGGTTTTTTTTTTTTTTTCCATGTGGATTCCTGAACACCATCCAGCCCCTTGTTCTCTCCCCAGCCAGCTCACACTCATTTGTCACAGCTCCTGGGACTCCCATTGACAGATAGAGAACAGCCCCCCACAGTGGACTGTGCTGTTCTGTTTGCACCCTTAAATTTATCTTGCTTACAGAATGCCACTTCTGCAAACTAATCAAGCAGAGGGAAGTGGCTCATGGATATGCACCCTTGCTCATCCTGTTTGAAAAGGTATCCAGCTCTGATTTCTTTTTTCGTTGAGAGGGAAGATCATTCTTGTCACCCAGGCTGGAGTTCAGTGGCACAATGTTGACTCACTGCTACCTCCACCTCCTGGTTCAAGTGATTCTCCTGCCTCAGCCTCCCAAGTAACTTGGTTTACAGGTACGTACCACCACGTTCTCCTAAGCTTTTTTAAATTTTTTTAGTAGAGGTGAGGTTTCACCATGTTGGTCAGGCTGGTCTTGAACTTTTGACCTCAAGTGATCCACCTGCCTTGGCCTCCCAAAGTACTGGAATTACAGGCATGGGCCACCATGCCTGGCCCCAGTTCTGAATTCTTAAGAAACTCTCGAGAGGTTCTAGGTCAGCACTGATAGACCTGGGTTCTGCAGTGCTGGGTGCGGTGGCTCACACCTGGACTGCTAGCACTTTGGGAGACCAAGGTCAGAGGCTCTCTTGAGCCCAGGAGTTTGAGACCAGTCTGCACAACATAGAGCCCATCTCTACAAAATATTTAAGATTTGTTGTGGCCAGGCAAGGTGGCTGACACCTGTAACCCCAGCATTTTGGGAGGCCGAGGTGGGTGGATCACGAGGTCAGGAGTTCGAGTCCAACCTGACCAACATGGTGAAACCTCGTGTCTACTAAGAAAATACAAAGATTAGCTGCGCGTGGTGGTGTGCACCTGTAATCCCAGTTACTCAGGAGGCTGAAGCAGGAGAACTGCTTGAACCAGGGAGGCAGAGGTTGTAGTGAGTCAAGATCCTGTCACTGCACTCCAGTCTGGGTGGCAGAGCGAGACTCCATCTCAAAAAAATAAGAAAAATAAAAAATAAAATTAGTTGGTTATGGTTGTGCTTGCCTGTAGTCCCAGCTACTTGGGACGCTGAGGTGGGAGGATTGTTAGAGCCCAGTAGGTCAAGGCTGCCGTCTGCCATGATTGCACCACTGTGCTCCCACCTGGGGGACAGAGTGAGACCTTGTTTCAAAAAAGAACCGTTGCAATGATAGAAATGCCCCATATATGCACTGTGTGAAATGGTGGCCACTAGTTACATGTGGCTATTGAGGTCTTGATATATGACTAGAATAGCTGAATTTATTTAGTTTAATTAAAGATATATATTTTTTTGACACAGCTTTACTCTGTTGCCCAGGCTGGAGTGCAGTGGCATAATCACAGCTCATTGCTCAACCTTCTGGGCTCAAATGATCCTACCTCCTCAGCCCCCGAAGTGGCTGGAACCACAGGCATGCGTCACCACAGCTGGCTAATATTTAAACTTTTGGAGAGACTGAGTCTCACTGTATTGCCTAGGCTGGTCTTGAACTCCTGGGCTCAAGTGATCCTCCTGCCTTGACCTCCCAAAGTGCTGGGATTAGAGACCTGAGCTGCCATGCCCATCTAGGTTTAATTTCATTATACATACATACATACATACATACATACATACATACATACATATATTTATTTACTTATGATAGGGTCTCGCTCTGTCACCCAGGCTGGAGTGCAGTGGCACAGTCTTGGCTCACTGCAACCTCTGCTTCCCAGGCTTCATCAATGCTCCTGTCTCAGACTCTCATGTACCTGGGATGATTGTGTGTGCCACACCACCGGGGTAATTTTTTTTTTTTTTTTTTGTATTTCTTGTAGAGACAGTGGTCTCATTATGTTGTCCAGGCTGGTCACAAACTCCTGGGCTCAAGTCATCCTCCTGCCTCCACCTCCCAAAGTACTGGGATTACAGGTGTGAGCCACTAAGCCCATCCTGAATTACTGATTTTTACATACTGTATAAACTTTTACATCCTACTTGTTCTTACTTTTGTTAAATGTGGCCTAAAGCTGCCTCATAAACAGCGAACTATATCCTAATTTAAGCATGTAAGCATTTCACTAAAGGAATATACAAGTAAAATTTTAAAGAAAGAAAATAAGAAAAAGTGCATAAACATTTGGGAAAAGGCCTTTAGGCCTTGTCAGTTTGTAGAATGTATTTATTTTCACTATGCTGGGGACTCCATTTCCAGTATTAAGGTCCATTCCCAGAAGGTGGATTTGGTGAGCATGAGAAAAGGGGTGGGGGAGTAATCGTACAAACAATTGTGTCCAGTCCAGGTTCCTAGGACCAGAGGGACCCCTCTATATGACAGAGGTGCCCGACAGCCGTACCTGATGTGTACCCTCAGAATGACTTTATGGTCGAAGAAGAAAGTGTGTTCAGAGCCCCAAGCTAAGGAATCAGGAGTGGCAAGATCCTGGAAGGATGCCAACCTGTGAAACTCTGAGTCAAGAGGTCAAGCTGGGCACTTGGTTTCTCAGGTCGACCGCTTGGCCCTCTTCCAAGTTGCACTTTCCTTCTTTCCTTTACTTCCTGTTCTAAAGTTTTTTAATAACCATTTTTTTAAAATACTATCTCACTCTATAGCCCAGGCTGGAGTGCAATGGCTCAATCTCATCTCTCTGCAACCTCCACCTCCCAGGTTCAAGAGATTCTCCTGCCTCAGCCTCCCAAGTAGCTGGGATTACAGGCACTCACCATCACATCCAGCTAATTTTTGTATTTTTAGTAGAGACATGGTTTTACCATGTTGGCCAGGCTGGTCTCGAACTCCTGATCTCGGGTGATCCACTCGACTCACCCTCCCAAAGTACTGGGATTACAGGCATGAGCCACTACCCCCTTTCCTGGCCTGCTTTTTAAAAAAATTTTACTCCTGCTCTGCAACTTGCCTCTATCTGGTATCTACCTTATGATCCTCAGTCAAATTCTTTCTTCTGAGGAGGCAAGAATTGAGGTTGTTTCAGTTGTGTATGGATTCATCACCGGGAACTCGGATACCTTCCACCGGTAACAGGTCGAGGATGCTAGGTGAAAATGTTATGGACGCTGCATGCTTTTTACAAATGTAGTGGTTCTCATGTCCAGCCACAGCCACTGCACCTGTGTGAAAGTCCCCTTAATAAACCTATGTCTTTTTCACTGTCTCCAGATCTCTTCCTCTACCCTTCCACACGGTGCCTTCCCTACTGGAGTAAAGTGGGGTTCTGCAGGGTACCCTCTCCCTGCAATTTTTTTTTTTTTTTTTTTTTTTGAGATAGATTCTTGCTCTGTCACCCAGGTTGGACTGCAGTGGTGTGACCTCGGCTCACTGCAACCTTCGCCTCCTGGGTTCAAGTGATTCTTCAGCCTCAGCCTCCTGAATAGCTGGGATTACAGGCACCTGCTATCATGCTTGGCTCCCTTTTGTTTTGTTTTGTTTTGTTTTGTTTTTTAGTATTTTCAGTAGAGAGGGGGTTTCGACATGTTGGCCAGGCTGGTCTCGAACTCCTGGCCTCAAGTGATCCCCCCCACCTCAGCGTCCCAAAGTGCTGGGATTACAGGCGTGAGCCACTGCACTTGGCCTCTCTCCCTGTATCTTCGTGTATCTTCAAAGCCAAGAAGGAGCTTCTGTCCCCTTGGTTAGAGTCAGGGTCCCAGAGGTCCAGGGTCAAGGCTACGGCCGCCTCCCAAGGACATGCATCCCTGCAAGAGGCTGCATCCAGCAGTCATGGAAGAGGCTCCGCTGGGGCCTGCTCGAATTCCTGCTGGGGAAAGCAAGTGGAGGTGCCCCTTGAAGAAACGGGGATGCCACCAATCTCAGGGGTTCTGTCCTGGTCTGTGGCCCTGGATCGTCCAGCCTCTGCTGGGATGGGAAGCAGACGACGCCCTTCTTGGCTGGAGCTGAGGGTGGGGGTCCCGCTTCCCCAAAGGCCTATCCCTGGATTTCAGCCACAGGTCCTACTGGGCAGCGTCTGGCGCCGCCCCGGCCCTCCAGGCCTGGCACTCGCCCTAAACAAACATGGCGCCGACGGCCTCACGCGCCTCACGCCGCAGGCGCGTCGCGCGACAGGCCCGCAGGGCTCCGCGGGCGCCGCTCTCATCCCCTCAGACTGGCTGACAAGACAGGGAGCGGGAACTATGACCTGGATGGTGGCTGTGTCCGGGGCCGCTCTGGGGCCGCTGTTGTGTGGCTGCGCGCAGGCGCTGCTGGGCTGGATGCTGTACACCGGGGAGAGCGCGTCGCGGGAGCGCAAGGAGCTCCACCGCCTCTGAGGCTTCCCAGCCCACTTCTCCGTCAACCGACGCCTGGGCTTCCAGGAGCAGAGGTACCGGTGACCGTTAGGAGAGGCGCCCGGAAACCCGGCGTTGGGAATGGGTAAGCCCCGGCGCCCTGCACCCTCCTTCACCTGAGTGCCCCAGAACTGGGGGCCTGGAGGAGGTTAAAGGTCAACGGGCTTGGGGGCGCCTGGTTGGAGGATGGGGGAACCGGGAGGACTAGGGGGACCCGGGAGGGCCAGGGCGGAGGAGGCGTTAGGAGGAGGAAGAGCTCCTGTCCAGCCGCGTCCTGAGGCGAAGGCTGAGCCCGGGCAGTGTCCTTTCTAATATTGATTTTTAGTTTTTGAAATGTTTTTGAGACGGGGTTTGACCCTGCCGCCCAGGTTGGAGCGGAATGGCGCAATCCTAACTTCTGAGCTCAAGCGATTCTCCCGCCCCAGCCTTGCAATTTAGCTGGGACCGCCATGCCTAATTAAAAAAAAAAAGAAAGAAAAGAAACTTGGTCGGGCTTGGTGGCTCACGCCTGTAATCCCAGCACCTTGGGAGGCCCAGGCGGCCGGATCACCTGAGGCCAGGAGTTCAAGACCAGCCCGGCCAACGTGGTGAAACCCCGTCTCTACTAAAAATACAAAGTTAGCCGGGCGTGGTGATGAGCACCTGTAATCCCAGCTACTTGGGAGGCAGAGGCAGGAGAATTGCTTGAACCAGGAAGGCGGAGGTTGCAGTGAGCCGAGATCAGGCCACTGCACTCCAGCCTGTGCGACAGACTGAGACCCTGTCTCAAAACAAAAACCAACTTTTTGGTTTTGTTTTGTTTTTTAAGATACAGGGTCTCAGTACGTTATGCAGGCGGATCTCAAACTCCTGACCTCAAGCCATCCTCCCACGTTGACTTCCCAAAGTACCGATTATAGGCATGAGCCACCAGACACTCGTCAGGCCTGAGGGGCAGGCCCTGCACAGAGCTGGGCCCGGGGATCAGGAGGAGGGGACAGTTTAGACATTCTGATGTCGGCTCTGCTGAGGGGGGAAGGTAGCTTGGTTTTCAGGGTTCAGATAGAGGACAGACAGTGACATCAGGCCGAGGATGCCACCCCTGTTGCCCTCCTGACTTGGAAGTGGTCAGCAGAGAAGTGGAATCCGGTGAAGTCTGGGCCTCGTTTGCCTGTTCTACCTCCTCTTTTTCTTTGTCTTTTTTTTTTTTTTGAGAGAGAGTCTCACTGTGTCACCCAGGCTGCAGTGCGATGGCATGATATCCAAGGGGATGGCTCACTGCAGCCTCCGTCTCCTGGGTTCAAGCGATTCTCCTGCCTCAGCCTCCCTAGTAGCTGGGACTACAGGCGCCTGCCACCACTCCCAGTTAATTTTTGTATTTTTAGTAGAGATGGGGTTTCACCATATTGGCCAAGTTGGTCTCGAACTCCTGACCTTGTGATCCGCCTGCCTCTGCTTCCCAAAGTGCTGGGATTACAGGTATTAACCACCATACCCAGCCTACATCCTCTGTTTCTGTTTTTGTGGTATTCAGTACAAGAGAAAGAGAGGAGAGGGCTGGCTGCCAGCATGGGCCTCACTCACAGTGTCCTAAGCAGAGCTGCCCCTCCCCCTAACCAGCCTTTCTTCCTCTGACAGGCAGTGGGTCATTTGCATCTTAGTCACAGGTCTGAACTTTCTTGCCTTCGGCTGGGATGTGCCCCTGGGTTCACCCCTGTCTCGGGAGATACTGGGTGCCATCCGCCCCAATGAGGATCTCCTGACCCCAGTGTCCCAGGTGTACAACCTGCCCTGGCAGTGGACCTGTCATCAGCAAGCTATCTGTCTTTTCCGCCAGGAGTCCCCGCCATGTGTCAGGGCTTGTTCTAGGTCTGGGGGCACAGCTGTGCAGCACACTGGTCCCGGATCCCTTTGGGGGCTTAGGAGCTGAGCCCAGCCCTTCTCTTTGCAGTCGGGCCCCACCTTGGACATACCGGTTCTCTGCATCTTCAATGATATCAGCCAGGACTGGGCATTTTGTCAGCTGGGTGTGGCATGAACGGGAGGTGACCCTGCTGAAGCAATGGATCCAGGACCTGCACACAAGAGCGATGCTGAGGATTGGCAGTGCCCACTTCTATGCCATTGTGGTCAGTATGGCCAGGAGTAGGCAGGGCGGGTGGGTGGGCACAGCTGCTGAACAGCACGGGACCGTCAGATTCCACCCACAGCCTGTCTCCTGGGTTGGGAAGGTGGGGGGCCTTACCCTGCCCTGGGGGCTGTGCCCTGTGTAGGGGGATAGGTGGCCTGATCTACCCCACTGGGATGTCATTCTTCCTGTCTGACTGGCAGGCTCCTGAGCCCCATGCTGCGGGTTATGTGAGGGAGTGTCCGATAGCAGAGCCCCTCCTCATGTCCCGACCTGCCACCCCCTTCCTATATCTCCTATGTCTGCAGTGGGTGAATGGTGTCCACACGCTAGAGCATGAAAGGGGCTACCTCCCCTTCGAGGCTGACGTCAGCAGCCTGTTCCACGTGGGTCCCCTGCCCTCCCGCCTCTGAGTCACTGTCGCCATCAAGAGCACGCTCACCCCCCCCCACCCTGCCACCAGGGACCATCCGTATGTGACCGACATGTCCAAGTGGGTACCATCTTGCCTCCACTGCACACACCCATCTTCCCGCCCCACCCTGTGGTCTTCCTGCCAGGGACAGGGTGGCCTTCGCAGAGAGGAGGCCCTGATCTGGGGAGGCATGTGAGCTGAGGGCAAAAGACCCGTGGCAAGGGCCCAGCGAACCACAGTCCTCCCGCCCTCGGTATCCCAAGGGTTACTTTATCCAGAACACAGACTTTGACTTCTTCAACTACACAGGACTGCAGCGGTCTGTGCTTCTGTACACGACACCAACTACCTGCATCGATGACATCACCATCACCACCGGCGTGAAGCGAGACAGTGGTGACGGCTTCTGGTAGGATCCTCCCTCAGCGGGGCCCAGGGTGGCTCTGTTTGTTCCCTATTTGGAAAACTCTCCCAGGAAAAAGGTTCTCCCGGCATCTCTAAACCTTCACAGGTTCCCATCCATCTACGAAGCTAAAATCCAGGCTGTCTGAGCGGACACGGGCTCCTGAGATCACTCATGTGGTTGATCTCGCTTGGAGAAGAGGGGTCTGGCGTAACGTCACATAGCTCAGGCTGGCACTCCTGTCCCTTTCCCACGGTGCTGCTCTCACTCTAGCTCCCCTTGCTACACATCGTGGTCAAGGAACAGGCAACTTTGAAGGGCCGGGTGTGGTGGGTGACGCCTGTCATCCCAGCTCTTTGTAGGGAGGACTTGGTAGGAGGATCACTTCAGGCCAAGAGTTCAAGACCAGCCTGGGCAACATAGTGAGACCATCACCCCAAAAAATTAAAAAATTCATCAGGCATGGTGATGCGTGCTGGTAGTCCCAGCTACTGAGGCAGGAGAATCAGTTGAGCATGGGAGGTCAAGGGTGCAGTGAGCTGTGACCGCGTCACTGCACTCTGGTCTGGGCAACAGAGGGAGACCCTGGCTCTTGTATTTGTTTTTGAGCTGGAATCTCATTCTGTAGGATCCCAGACTGGAGGGCACTGGTGCACTCTTGGGTTCACTGCAACGTCTGCCTCCCAAGTTCAAGTGATTCTCTCCCTCAGCCTCCCGAGTAGCAGGGATTACAGGCACCTTCCACCGTGTCCAGCTAATTTTTGTGGGTTTTTTTTTAGTAGAGCAAGGGTTTCACCATGTAGGCCTGGTTGGTCTTGAACTCTTGACCTCAGATGACTCACCTGCCTTGGCCTCCCAAAGTGCAAGGATTACAGGTGTGAGCTACCGTGCCTGACTGGGATACCCTGTTTTTAGGGGAAAAAAAAATTTTTATTTATTTATTTATTTATTTATTTATTTATTTATTTATTTATTTATTTTTAATATATCTTTTTCCTTTTGTGAGATGAGGCCTTAGACTGTCGCCCAGGCTGGACGGCAGTGGTGCAATGATTGACAACTGTTTTGAGGCCGCAGTTGTAAGTTTCAAAGAATTTAGGCTAGGTGTGGTGGCTAATTCCTGTCATCCCAGCACTTTGGGAGGCCACGGTGGATGGATTGCTTGAGCTCAAAGGTTTGAGACCAGCCTGGGCAACGTTGTGAGACCCTGTTTCAAAAAGAAGAAATAATTAAAATAAATAAAGAATTTAAATAAGAATCACACAGCAAAGGTGAGGCAGCATAGAGCAATTTATTGTAAAGGGAAAATTATTTTGCACGTGAAGTGCAGAATAGCCTGGGCGCAGTTGCTCACACCTGTAATCCCAGCACTTTGGGAGGGTGAGGTGGGTGGATGACCTGAGGCCAGGAGTTCTAGACCAGCCTGGCCAACGTGGTGAAGCCCCATCTCAAACTCTGTCTCCAAAAAAAAAGACAGTGAGTTGTGGCACACACCTGTAATCCCAGCTACTTGAGAGACTGAGGCAGGAGAATTGTTTGAACCCGGGAGGCGGAGGTTGCAGGGAGCCAAGATAGCCCCACTGCACTGCTGGGCATGGTGGCAGGTGCCTGTAATCCCAGCAACTGGGGAGGCTGAGGCAGGAGAATAGCTTGAACTCAGTGGTCAGAGGTTGCAGTGAGCCGAGATGGAGTCACTGCACTCCAGCAATCCTGAGGAGACTTAAGAACTAAACATAGTGTGGTCTCCTGGATGACATCTTGGGACAGGAAAAGGACATTATGGGAAATAGTAAAGAAATCTGAATCAAGATGAGCCCTAGTTAATCATAATATATCAGTATTGGTTTATTGGGACCAGGGATGGTGGCTCACATCCTAGCACTTTGGGAGGCTAAGATGGGAAGATCTTGAGGTCAGGAGTGTGAGACTAGCCTGGGCAACATAGCGAGACTACATCTCTCTAATTTTTTTTTTTTGTTTTAGTTAGTCAGCATGGTGGTATGCACTTACAGTCCCAGCTGCTAGGGAGGCTGAGGAGGGAGAATTGCTTGAGCCCAGGAGTTTGACGCTGCAGTGAGGTGTGACTGTCCCACTGTGCTGAAGCCTGGTCCAATTTTTCATTTAAAAAAATTTTCTTTTTTTTGAGGTGGAGCTTTGCTCTTGTTGCCCAGGCTGGAGTGCAATGGCAAGATCTCGGCTCACTGCAAACTCCGCCTCCTGGTTTCAAGTGATTCTTCTGCATCAGCCTCCGGAGTAGCTGGGATTACAAGCATGCCCCACCACATCCGGCTAATTTTGTATTTTTAGTAGAGACAGGGTTTCTCCATGTTGGTCAGGCTGTTCTTGAACTCCCGACCTCAGGTAATCTGTCTGCCTCGGCCTCCCACGGTGTTGTGATTATAGGCATGAGCCACCCAGCCCGGCCTTAAATTTTTTTTTTTTTTTTTTTTTAACTAAAACAAGGTCTCACTGTGTATCCCAGGCTAGTCTTGGACTCCAAGACTCAAGTAATCCTCCCACTTTGGCTTCCCAAAGTGCTGGGATCATAGGTGTGAGGTACCATGCGCAGCTAGGTTTTTTAACTGTAGCAATTTACCATACTAATTTAAGATATTCATAAGAAGGAAGCCAGGTACAAGGGTATGTGTGAACTTTGTGCTGTCTTGGCAGTTTGTCTGTAATTCTAAAACTGTTTTAAAATTAAAAGTTTACTCAACTTGCCAATGTACTGCTAAAGAAAAAAATAATAAAAACATTAAAAGTGTTTTATTTTGAAAATATTTCTTATTTATTTTTTTGAGACAGGGTCTCACTCTGTCACCCAGGCTGGAGTGCAGCAGTGCAGTGTTGGCTCACTGCAAGCTCTGCCTCCCAGGTTCAAGCAATTCTTCCACCTCAGCCTTCCAAGTAACTGGGATTACAGGCATGTGTCACCACACCCAGCTGATTTTGTATTTTTAGTAGAGACCGGGTTTCACCATGTTGGCCAGGCTGATCTTGAACTCCTGGCTTCAAGTAGTTCACCCACCTTGGCCTCCCAAAGTGCTGGGACTGTGGTCGTGAGCCACTGTGGCCGGACTGTTTTTTAAATACTTTTTAGAACCAAAGTCTTGTTATGCTGCTCAGGCTAGATTCTAACTCCTGTGCTCAAGCAATTCTTCTGCCTCAACCTCCTGAGCAGCTGAGACTACAGCTTGTGCCACCACACCCAGCCAAAAAGTTTATGTTTCTTTTTTTAAAAAAGAGAGGGCTTAGGACTTCCTGGAGCACAGACTTCAAATAGCAGTTGAGTCCACCATTGTGCTCCCTTCCCTCTGGATCTTTCTTCCTGAGTGCCTGTGAAAAACAAGCTTTGGCCCTGCCTGTGCGGCTCCAGCCCACGGGTGATTGTCGTTTCCTGACGGCCAGTCCTGTGGACTCTGGGCTTGCTTAGCCAACCCCACAAATGCAGAAGCCAAGGTTTTACCAATCTATCTATCTATCTAGATGTATGTCTGTATATAATTTTTTTGTTTGTTTGTTTGTTAGAGATGGAGTCTAGCTTTGTCACCCAGGCTGGAGTGCCGTGGCGCGATCTCGGTTCACTGCAATCTCCACCTCCCGGGTTCAAGCAATTCTTCTGCCTCAGCCTCCCGATTTGCTGGAACTGCAGGCATGCACCACCACACCTGGCTAATTTTTGTGTTTTTATGAGAGACAGATTTTCATCGTGTTGGCCAGGCTGGTCTCAAACTCCTGACCTCAGGTGATCTGCCTGCCTCGGCCTTCCAAAGTGCTGGGATTACAGGCGTGAGCCACTGTGCCCGGCTAGAAGCCATCCGTTTCTATATCTATGCAGATGTGTGTCGCTATATGTTTGTGTATATCTGAATCTGTGTATCTTTCCTACTGGTTCTGCTTCTCTGGTTTGAACCCTAAGACAACTTTTTTTTTTTGAGCTGGCGTCTTGCTCTGTCACCCAGGCTGGAGTGCAGCGGTTTGATCTCTGTTCATTGCAACCTCCGCCTCCTGGGCACAACTAGTATTTTATAATCTGTTAGGAATTCAAATGTTTTTCAAAAGATCAAACTATATATTTAAATATATTTCAAATACAAACTTTAAAAATCATACTATGAAGCGTTAAGTAAGATTCTACATTATTAGGCCAGGGACGGTGGTTTAGGTCTCTAATCCCAGCACTTGGGGAAGCCAAGGGGGGCAGATTGCTTGAGCTCAGGAATTTGACACCCCCCTGGGCAACATAGCAAGACCCTGTCTCCACAAAAATAGAAAAATGAGCTGGGCATGGTGGTGCATGCCTGTGGTCCCAGCTGTTTGGGAGGCTGAGGTGGGAGGATCACTTGAGCACAGGAATTTGAGGCTGCAGGGAAGCATGATTGAGCCATTGCACTCCATCCTGGGTGACTGAGTGAGACCCCGTCCCACCTCCCAAAAAGGTTAACATCATTATATAATTGTACTCTAAATTTTTAGAAAAATCAAAGAAAATTAAGTATTATTTAAAAATAGGCAAGGTACAGTGGCTCATACCTATAATCCCAGCACACTGGGAGGGCAAAGCAGGTGGATCACCTGAGGTCAGGAGTTCGATACCAGCCTGGCCAACATGGTGGAACCCCATTTCTACTAAAATTGCAAAAGTTTGCCCAGTGTGGTGGCACGTGCCTGTAATCCCAGCTACTTAGAAGGCTGAGACAGGAGAATCACTTGAACCCAGGAGGTGAACGTTGCAGTGAGCTGAGATGGCACCACTGCACTCCAGGCAGGGTGAAGGAGCGAGACTGTGTCTCAAAAATAAATTAATAAATAAATAGCTAAACAGTTGGTTCAAATGGACATAAAGATGGAAATAACAGACCCTGGGAGCTCCACAGGTGGGGAGGGAAGGAGGGGAAAGGGTTGAAAAACTGCTCATTGGGTACTATGGTCAGTGTTTGGGTGATGGGTTCACTAGAAGCCCAAACCTTAGCATGTTGCAGTGTACTCATGGAACACACCTGCACATGTGCCCCATGCATCTAAAGTTTAATACAATAAAAATAATAAACTTAGTACAAAAGACAATTGTAGACATTTAATCATAAAACACTTAAGATAAAATAGCACTGATTTTTTTTTTCTTTTTTTTCAGGCCTTCTCATTCTGTCACCCAGGCTGGAGTGCAGTGGTGAGATCTCAGTTCACTGCAACTGCCATCTCCTGAACTCAAGCAATTCTCGTGCCTAGGCCTCTCCAGTAACTGGGATTACAGGCGCACACCGTCCACCTCCTGGGTTCAAGTGATTGTCTTGCCTCAGCCTCCTGAGTAGCTGGAATTGGAGGCACCCGCCCCCGTGCCTGGCCAATTTTTTTAAGGTTAGTGGAGACGGGGTTTCATGATGTTGGCCAGGCTGGTCTTGAACTCCTGACCTCAGGTGATCCACCAGCCTCGGCCTTCCAAAGTGCTGGGATTACAAGCATTAGTCACCGTGCCTGGCCAAATATTTTTCTTAAAAGTCCTTCATGTTTAAATAATCCCATTTCATTTTGATGACTTTGAGATTATCTGACAGAATTCTTGGGGAAAAGGTTAGGACTGTAATCTTTTTATTGACACCAAGCAGTGTGTTTTGCTCGAAAAAAATCACTGCTTTCTTTTGATCTTTCGGTTTCATCGTGTATGAATGGGGAATTTTTTTTTTTTTTTTGAGACAGGGTCTCACTCTGTTGCCCAGGCTGGAGTACAGTGGCATGATCGTGGCTCACTGCAACCTCCACCTCCTGGGTTGAAGTGATCCTCGTGGCTCAGCCTCCTGAGTAGCTGGGATTACAGGTGCACACCAACACGCCCAGCAAATGTTTGTATTTTTAGTAGAGATGGGGTTTCAGTATGTTTGCTGGGCTGGTCTCGAACTCCTGACCTCAAGTGATCCGCCTGTCTTGGCCTCCCAAAGTGCTGGGATTACAGGTGTGGGCCATTGCGCCTGACCTAGATGGAGATTTTAATCGATTCCCCAAGTCAGTTTCAATTCTCTCATGTTCATTATCTGCTTCTTCAAAAAGTCTTTGAACCAGAGCTAAGAATGATATTATTGTATCACTAGCTGGACGCAGTGGCTCACGTATGTAATCCCAGCACTCTGCGAGGCCAAGGTGGGTGGATCACCTGTCAGGAGTTTGAAACCAGCCTGGGCAACATGGCAAAAACCCGTCTCTAGTAAAAATGCAAAAATTAGCCAGGCACGGTGGCAGGTGCCTGTCATCCCAGCCACTTGGAAGCTGAGGCACGATAATAGCTTGAACCAGGGAGACAGAGGTTGCAGTAGTTGAGGCTGTGCCACTGCACTCCTGCCTGGGTGACAGAGGGAAACTCCACTCCACCTCAAAAAAAAAAAAAATTATTATTGCATCAGATGCTCTGTTTTGTTGGTGTTATTTTCTGACTCTCGAAGATAGTATAGAAGTGTGAAATATGGAAAAATTATTATTATTTTTTGAGATAGAGTCCCTCGCTCTGTCACCCAGGCTGGAGTGCAGTGGTGAGATCTTGGCTCACTGCAACCTTCGCCTCCTGAGTTCAAGTGATTCTCCCACTTCATCCCCCTGAGTAACTAGGATTACAGGCTTGTGCCACCACAGCCGGGTAATTTTTGTATTTTTTGTAGAGACGGGGTTTTGCCATGTTGGCCAGACTGGTCTTGAACTTCAAACCTCAAATGATTCACCCGCCTTGGTCTCCCAAAGTGCTGGGATTACAGGTGTGAGCCACTGCACTCAGACTGGAAAAATTATTTTTAAATTAATTAAGTGTATCCTTGTTCAATTTGGAATTTTAGTGAATCAAAAAACTCCATGAATAGTCTCAATACAAAATAATTCAGATTTCAGATTCAGGCCAAAACAATAGTATTACACCAACAAACATACCAGTATTTCCATATATAAAGCGAGCACAACAGGCTGCATGCGGTGGCTTGCCTGTAATCCCAAGACTTTGGGAGGCAGTGGTGGACGAGTGACTTGAGGCCAGGGGTTTGACACCAGCCTAGCCACCATGGTGATACCCTGTGTCTACTAAAAATACAAAAATTAGATGGGCGCGTTGGCACGTGCTTGTAATCCCAGCTACTCAGGAAGCTGAAGTTTGAGAATCACTTGAATCCAAGAGGTGGAGGTTGCAGTGAGGTGCGAGCTGCGATGGCACCACTGCACTCCAGCCTGCAAGAGTGAGACTCTGTGTCAAAAATTAAAAAGGGCACAGTGCATAAGGATATTGGAAAATCAGAATGCTGGAGACCAAGGTAGAAGGAGTAGGGTAGAACATAAAGAGAATACATTCTCAACGAATGCTTCTTGGAATAACTCTGTGATATTTTAGACCATTAACATATCTGCCCTAAAACAGACCTAAAGCTAATGAGTGAGTTTCCTTGCTCTATTGGTGAACTAATTAATGTTTTTTTCCTGAGAGCTACTGTGTGGCCAAATGGGCATTCCTGAGTGAAGATGCGCTATGGGCAGCATTCTGCTAGGGTTTTGTTCTTTCTTTCCTTTGTTTTGTTTTGTTTTGTTTATTTTGAGACGGAGTCTCACTTTGTCGCCCAGGCTGCAGTGCAGTGCAAGCTCCTCCTCACAGGTTCATGCCATTCTCCTGCCTCAGCCTCCCGAGTAGCTGGGACTACAGGCACCTTCCACCATGCCCAGCTAATTTTTTGTATTTTCAGTAGAGACAGGGTTTCACCATGTTAGCCAGGATGGTCTTGCCCTCCTGACCTCGTGATCCGCCCACCTCAGCCACTATAGCCTTGAACTCCTGGGCTCAAATAATCATCCTGACTCAGCCTCCTGGATAGCTGGGGCTACAGGTGTGTATCATCATGCTCAGCTATTTGTGTTTTTTTTGACTTTTTCTGCAGAAACAAGCTCCTGCCATGTTGCCTGGACTGGTCTCCAATTCCTGACCTCAAGTAATCCTCCCACCTCAGCCTCGCAGTGTTGGCATTACAGGCATAAGCCACTGTGCCAAGCCTTTTATCACATCTTGAAGTCAGTAAGAAGTAGATCATCTCGTCTGGCTGGGCACGGTGGCTCATGCCTGTAATCCCAGCACTTTGGGAGGCAGAGGCGGGCAGATCACGAGGTCAGGTATCGAGACCATCCTGGCTAACGCGGTGAAACCCTGTCTCTACTAAAAACACAAAAAATTAGCGAGGGTGGTGGTGGGTGCCTGTTGTCCCAGCTACTTGAGAGGTGGAGGCAGGAGAATGGCGTGAGACCAGAAGGCAGAGCTTGCAGTGAGCCAAGACCACACCAAGGAACTCCAGCCTGGGCAACAGAGCGAGGAGACTCTGTCTCAAAAAAAAAAAAAAAAAAAAAGAAGTAGATTATCTCATAGACCAGAGATTTCAGAACAAGCCAGTATTTTGACTACTCTTGGCCCTTTGCATTTTTTTTTTTTCTTTGAGACAGAGTTTTGCTCTTTTTGCCCAGGCTGGAGTACAATGGTGCAATCTCAGCTCACTGTAACCTCTGCCTCCCAGGTTCACGTGTTTCTCCTGTCTCAGCCTCCCAAGTAGCTGGGATTACAGGCATGTGTCACTACACTTGGCTAACTTTTTTGTGTTTTTATAGTAGAGACGGGGTTTGCCATGTTGGCCAGGCTGATCTCGAACTCTTGACCTCAGGTGATTCACCCGCCTCTGCTTCCCAAAATTTTGGGATTACAGGCATAAGCCACCACAACCAGCCTGCATTTTCATATAAATTTAGAATTAGCCGGGCGTGGTGGCAGACATCTGTAATCCTAGCACTTGGAGAGACTGAGGCGGGAGGATTGCTTGAGCCCAGGAGTTTGAGGCTTCAGTGAGCTGTAATTGCACCACTATACTCCAGCTTAGACAACAGAGCAAGACGCTTTCTAAAAACAAAATTAGAATCAGCTTGTCACTATTTATTAAGAAATATGTTGAGATTCATCCTAATGATGACTGTTTGTTTAAAAAAAAAAAGCGCTGGATGCAGTGGCTCACATCTGTAATCCCAGCACTTTGGGAGGCTGAGGCAGGCCAATCACAAAGTCAGGAACTCGAGACCATTCTGGCTAAAACCGTGAAGCCCCGTCTCTACCAAAAATACAAAAGAAAAAAAAAAAAAGCCGGGCGTCGTGGCGGGCACCTGTAGTCCCAGCTACTTGGGAGGCTGAGGCAGGAGAGTGGCGTGAATGCGGGAGGCAGAGCTTGCAGTGAGCCGAGATTGCACCACTGCACTCCAGCCTGGGTGACAGAGCGAGACTCTGTCTCTAAAGAAATAAATAAATAAGAAAAGAAAGAAATCTGTTTAGATTTTGATAAGAATTACATGTAATCTACAAATTACTTTGAGAACTGATCTTTATGATATTGAGTATTCCAATCCATGAAGATGGTATATTTCTCCAGACTCACACAAATTTAATGAATGCAAAAGAAAACATCAGGATGGTAGGGGTGTTGATGCAGAGAACACCCATGGGAATGTCGTTCTGGCACTACTTGCCTTCTAAGGGCTGCCTCTGCTCCTTACTTCCTTTTTCTAGGTTGCCCGATTATTATGTGAACTTGTCCTATGCCCAGTGCTGATTGATTCAAGGGAACGCACCTGCCCAGGCCAGTTCAATTAGTGTCCTTACACAGATTTTTCAAACGGAGACTGAAAAAGGGTTGAAGTAGGCTTTCTGATTGCAAAATATAAAATTTCGGAGCTCCCTGTAACCATGCTTCAGATAATGTGAACTAGAGTGTTGGGGGAGTTACTGAGAAAGAAGGACAAATCTCAAAGAAACGGAGACATGACAAGAGAAGAGAGTGGTGTTTGAGTCTCTGGCTCCACAGAGTTCTTAAGGCCAATGAGTTCTGAGAGATAGTCAGAACTGTCTTGTTTATGAATTCCATGAGACAGTCCATAAATCTGTCTTTAGGCTTAAGCTAGTTTGAGTGGGGTTTCTGTCACTTGGAACAAGAGTCCTGACTACTGCAGTGGAGTGGAGTTAAAAGGTGTAACCTCAATAGGTGAGCTAGCTCACTTTAAAAGGCTTCCAGTTTGAATTACACTCCATTCCCTCTGGTGCCCCTAGAAAGAGCCTTCTCTAACACAGGCCAGGAACTAGCAGACATGCTTTTGTTTTTTTTTCTTTGCAGAAATGTTACTGCCTTGATTTGGGACAGATTATCAGAGTTGGGCACCGTTATCCTCTCTATCATACAGGATTTATCACTTGTAAGTATTTGTCTTATGTTTGGATGCTACATTTTGGTTAGAATTTAATGATCATATCTCTCATCAAGATTACCCACATGATCACTCTAAGGCTGTTGTACGCCTAACTGACAAGTATTCCATATGTCAAGGTGTCAAGTGCAACCCAAAATAAGATGTAAGCACCAAATGGGACTGAGAGAAATGCTAAAAATCTTCACCCTTACTGCCTGCCTTTCTTGATGATAACCATGCATCCTGTGAGGGAAATAGTGTTATAGTGATAGAAAGGTAAGGTTCTGAAATTTGAAGAGATTGGAGGCCAGGTGTGGTGGTTCACACCTATAATCTCAGCATTTTGGGAGGCCAAGGTGGGTGGATTGCTTGTATGCAGGAGTTCCAGATGAGCTGGGCAACATTGTGGGACCCCATCTCTAAAAATAAAAAATAAAAAAAAATTAACTGGGTGTAGTGGCTCATGCCTATAATCCCAGCTACTCAGAAGGCTGAGATGGGAGGATCACTTGAGGAGGTCAAGGCTGCAGTGAGCTGTGATCATGCCACTGCGCTCCAGCCTGGGTGACAGAGTGAGACCCTGTCTCCAAAAAAAAAAAAAAAAAGGATTGGAGGGAAGAATTTTTGAAGATACTGTGGTGCAGGGAAAGGGTGTGCTGTGTATATGCAGAGGGTCCTCAGCTTTACAAACATAACTCTGGAACAGGCTACCTTTCATACATTTTATATACTGTATACTGACAGACCCAACACACTTTTCAAAGGACACATTTGAGCCTTTTTTTAAAAAAGTTTTTTTAAGACAGAGTCCTGCTCTGTTGCCCAGGCTGGACTGCAGTGGCATAATCTTGGCTCACTGAAAGCTCCACCTCCTGGGTTCAAGCGATTCTCCTGCTTCAGCCTCCCAAGTAGCTGGGACTGCAGGTGTGTGCCACCATGCCCAGCTATTTTTTTGTATTTTTAGTAGAGGTGGAGTTTCACTGTGTTAGCCAGGATGGTCTCAATCCCCTGGCCTGGTGATTCCCACCACCGCCTCGGCCTCCCACAGTGCTGGGATTACAGACGTGAGCCTCTGCGCCTGGCTGTACTACTCTGAATAGGTCTTCATAGGTTTTAGTTGTTAATTATTTTTAAATTGATTTCAAAAATCTTCTACAACATGGATGAAACTTGAAGATATACTTAGTGAAATAGGCCAGCCACAAACAAATGTCATTTGAATCCACTTTTATGAGGTACCTAGAATTGGCAAATTCACATAGACAGAAAGTAGATTTGAGGTTATCAGGGCGAGGGGGAAGGAAGAATGGGGGACTGTAGTTAATGGGTTTAGAGTTTCTGTTTGGGAAGATGAAAGAGTTCTGGAGATGGATGGTGGTGAAGGTTGCCCAATAGTGTGAATGTAGTTAGTGCCAACGAGCTGTACGTTTAAAACTAAAGTGGAAATATTGATGCTATGCATGTTTGAGTGCAATTATAAAAATGGATCCAGGTGTGGTGGCTCACACCTGTAATCCCATCACTTTGGGAGGCCGAGGAGGGCGGATCACCTGAGGTTGGAATTTCAAAACCAGCCTGGCCAACGTGGAGAAACCCTATCTCTACTAAAAATACAAAAAATTAGCCAGGCGTGGTGGTGCACGCCTGTAATCCCAACTACTTGGGAGGCTCAAAAAACCCAAATCAAAAACAAAAAGAAAAATTAGCCAGGCGTGGTGGTGCATGCCTGTAATCCCAACTACTTGGGAGGCTCCAAAAACCAAAATCAAAAACAAAAAGAAAAATTAGCCAGGCATGGTGGCACGTGCCTGTAGTCCCAGCAACTTGGAGGCTGAAGTAGGAGAATCACTTGAACCTGGGAGGCGGAGGTTGCAGTGAGCCAAGATGCCGCCACTGCACTCCAGCCTGGGTGACTGAGCGAGACTCCATCTCAAAAAACAAAGTTTTTCTTGAAAATAAAAAATAAAGGCCAGGCAGGGTGACTTACACCTGTAATCCTAGCACTTTGGGAGGCTGAGGTGGGTGAATCATGAGTTCAGGAGTTTGAAACCATAATGGCCAACATAGTGAAACCCTATCTCTACTAAAAATAGAAAAATTAGGTGAGCTTGGTGGTGTGCGCCTGTAGTCCCAGCTAGTTGGAGGCTGAGGCAGGACTGTCAGTTGAACCTGGGAGGCGGAGGTTGCAGTGAGCCGAGGTCGCATCACTGTGCTCCAACATGGCGACAGAGCAAGACTCTGTCTCCAAAAAGAAAAAAGAAAATCTCGCTGGGCATGGTGGCTCATGCCTATAATCCCAGCACTTTGGGTGGCCCAGGAGCTCGAGACCAGCCTGGGCAACATGGTGAGACCCCATTTCTACAAAACAATATTACAAGAAAAATAGCTGGGCGTGGTAACACATGCCTGTGGTCCCAGCTACTCAGGAGGCTGAGGTGTGAGGATCACTTGAGCCCAGGAGATCAAGGCTGCAGTGAGCTGTGATGGCGCCACTTCACTCCAGTTTGGGTGTCAGAGTGAGATCCTGTCTCAACAAATAAATAAGCAAATAAACAAAGAAAAATCTTATGTTCACATCACAAAACCAATCACCAAGTACTAGACCAGCTTCTAAGGTAGAAACACTCCGGTCTGAACCCCTGGCAGGGAGCTTGCACCCAGTAAGCCCCAGCTCAACACCACATCCTTGTACCAAAGAGAGTTTGAGATTAAAATGCAGAAAAGCAAAGTTCACTCTTCTTATGGTTTTGGAGTCTCAGAAGGTGGTTTTATTGTTTCTTAATTATATTGAGCCTTCTTTTAGCTTTAAAGGGAATGTCACCGTGTACGGTGGCTTATGCCTGTAATCCCAGCACTTTGGGAGGCCAAGGTGGGCAGATCACCAGAGGTCAGGAGTTCGAGACCAGCCTGGCCAACATGGTGAAACCCCATCTCTACTGAAAATACAAAATTAGCCGGCTGTGGTGGCACATGCCTGTAATCCCAGCTACTCTGGAGGCTGAGACAGAATTGCCTAGAACCTGGGAGTCAGAGTTGTAGTGAGATCATGCCAGCCTGGGCGACAGAGCGAAATTCTGTCTCAAAGCAAAAAAAAAAAAAAAAATAATAATGTCTAAATGCAGTAGCTAAGTACGCAGAAGCCATTTCAGTGTGGGAGGCGAGGTGACTGAGTCCAGGGACTCCAGGTTTCTGGCTGAGGGGCTGAGACCGCCCATGGTCATTGTGATGAGTTGAAGGTGGAAAATGAGCTGGGCTGGGGGAAGGTAGTCATCTCCTCTGGATGTGATTTGAGAGTCCTGTTGGGTAGTTCACTGGGCATGGTCAGTAGGCAGTTGAGCTGAGAGGGTTTGGAGCTGGGATAGACTCCAGCCTCACCATGTGGGCAAGAGTAGGGGTCACAGAGTGTGAAGATGGCCAAGAAAGAGGACTGAGTGGCGGTCTGGGGTAGTCAGCAGCCAGGCATAGGCCATGGAGAAACAGATGCCAGGGGAAGAGGAAACGGGAGTCAGACCCCAAGGGGAAAAGAGTCACTGGAAAGAGGGGCAGCCCCGTGTCACATCCAGCAGAGACACCAGGTACAGCAGAAGGACTTTGGACATGACCATGAGGAGTGCCTTGTTGGCCATGACCTCGGAGAGATGGGGGTGAGAGCATGGAGGACCACACCATGTCCCCAGCACAGAAAACAGTGCCTGGTAGACAGGATTCATTTATGGATGGACGGACAGGTAAACGGATGGATGAATGGATAGATGATAGATGGATGCAAAGACAGATGAATAGGTGGACAGATGGAATGAATGATCAGAAAAGGCTTCATGAAGAAAGTGAGACTGAGCTGCATCTCCATGGATAGATATGAAAGCAGAGGAATCTCCTCTTGAGTCGGGAATGACCCAGCAACCTGGTCCAGGGAGGAAGTCAGCCTGGCAGCCTGGCTTGACTGGGGACACTTGTGGCGTATTTCAGAGGCCCTTAAAATGGAGCCAAGTGAGGTTGGGCAGGTCTGAGCCAGCTCAGCACTCCTCAGCCACACCGCACAGCTGCCTGAGGGGATGTGTCACTCAGGGAGTTGCTCGGACTCACTGGGCCAGGTTGCCATCGGCACCAACAGCTTCTGAGAGTGGGACACAGGCTGCGGTGACTCCAAGGCTGTGGACGGCACCTGCCTCAGACAGGGAACAGGCACAGAGACACTACTGGGATACTGGGCACCCCCTGCCCTGTGCCTAGGTCACAACCTCCACACTGCAGCCCTGTGCCCCTCACACCCAGCAGGTTCCTGCTCCAGCACAGCTCCTGGACTGGCCCCAGGTGCTGGTCCCGGAGGTTTCAATCCAAGCATAATTCACTGAGGCATGTGCTTGACAGCGGGACCCAGCTCACCGTTTTAGGTACGTGGCTCTGACAACTTTCCCCAGCCTGTCCCACCCTCTCCTGTCTCTGGAAAAGTCTGCTTTCTTTCTCTGGGGCTTCTTCTCTGCCCTCCAAGTCTTAAGCATGGAACTCTTCCTTTCTCCATGGAGTCTGGGGGAAGCGGGCTAGTCTCAGGGTATCCTGCAGGAAGGGCCACCACAGTGGGAACAGCCGCCTTCAGGTTCCAACAGCAGGACACAGCCTTTGCCCGGTGCCTGGGCTGAGATTGGGCAGGGTCAGGGCTCCCTGCCTCTCCCAGGGCAGATGTCTGAGTGAGGGACAGAGGCCAGTTCTGATGAGGGGCCCTGCAGTGGTCTTGGAGACAGTCCCCTGGACCCCCGGGTCTAGGCTGAGGGCTGGGTGCTCATCCAGCCTGGGAGGGCCACACGGGGGCCTGGGGACACAGGAGTCACTCCAAGGGGAAGGCACAGGACTCTGGTTCTAGGCTGCAGCTCTGTGGCTTGTGCTGGGTCATGAGGACATGGGGACACCAAGGGAAAGATGAGACTGGGCGAGGTCCAAGAGCTCAGCTATCCCAGGACAGTAACAAGAAAGGAGGGGGTCTCTTGGGGCAGAGATGTGTCTGTCCCTGGAGCCCTGTCACCTCTGGGGCCCACTGTCTCTCTGTTCACTGGTCAACCTCCAGTCTTCATTTGAGGAATGGCACCTTAGACTCAGGAGGTGACTAGCAGGCAGTAAACGGGGGTGCAGAGAACTCCAGGGCCACCAGGTGAAGTCCAGGGGCATCAGAGGCTGCTGGGGTGGCCATGGGGCTGCAGTGACCCAAAGTCTGGGGGAACAGCCCCAAGAACCCAGCCAATGTGAAGGGTCCTGTGGCCGGGCTGGTGGGACGGGGTCGACGGCAGAGCCCCAGGGTTTGTCCGGGTGGAGCCTGTGCTTCACCAGGAGAGGTGAGTGGGCCAGGCTGGGGCACAGCCTGGTGTCCCAGGGGACGGGAGGCTCCAGGCCATGCCAGGCATAGGCCTCCCCACACACTGCCAGAACAGTTTTGTGTGCTGTGGGAGAGACTCCTGGTTTCCAAACTCAGACTCCAGAAACCAAGAAGGAGGGAGCACAGCCTGCTCTGGGTACACACGGGGAAACCAAGGCTGCAGAGGAAATGACTGAGCCAGGACACCTGGCAAAGGTGACTTGGGAAGGCCCCTAGGAATGTGCAGGGTTGTCTGCTCTCCAGAGGGCTCTAGTGGAAAGGAGGGAATTAAGATGGGGGGAGAGACCCTGGGTGGACCAGATGGCCACACCATGAACCCTCCCAGAGACTTGAGACAGAGAGAGGTGCTCCACAGCACCCCACGCTACCTCTGCCATCTCTCACACCCTCCTTTGTCCACACAGGTCAGCCCAAGGCCACCCCTCAGTCACTCTGTTTCCGCCATCTTCTGAGGAGATGCAAGCCAACAAGGCCACACTGGTGTGTCTCATGAGTGACTTCTATCCAGGAATCTTGACGGTGATCTGGAAGGCAGATGGTACCCCCATCACCCAGGACATGGAGATGACTGCGCCCTCCAAACAGAGCAACAAGTATGTGGCCAGCAGCTATCTGAGCCTGACGCCTGAGCAGTGGAGGTCCCGCAACATCTTCAGCTGCCAGGTCACGCATGATGGGAGCACCGTGGAGAAGACAGTGGCCCCTGCAGAATGTTCATAGGTTCCCAACCCGTCACCCACCTATGGGGGCCTGGAGCTGCAGAATCCCAGGGGACGGGTGTCTCTGCATCCCAAGCCATCCAGCCCTTCTCCCTGTACCCAGTAAACCCTCATTAAACATCCTTTGTCAACCAGAAATCCTGCTCCCTCTCTTCATTTCTTATCTCTCATACAATTTGATGCTTCTCCTGGGTTCTCAGTGTGGCGTTGGGGGAATCCTGGCACCAGTGGGAAAGCAGCCTGGAGGAGAGGATCACAGGCTCCCAGGCATGTCCCCTGGGGAAATAGGCCAGGGTAAGGGGAGTCAGCTCACTGAACACCGGTCCATCCATTCTCTCCCCCCTCCTCTTCCTCCTTGCAGCTCACCCTCCAACTCGCTGCCTGCGTTTTGGAGGGAGCTATTTCTGGCTGAGCCTCCAGATACACCTTCTGTCCCTGTCCTGGTCTGGACCTTCCCCTGACCCACGGCCTCTCTTTCCTCAGCCTGGAAATCCTACTCTAGGCCTGGATTCCCTGTGCACCATCTTAGCTCACTGCAACATCCATCTCCTGGGTTCAAGCAATTCTCCTGCCTGAGCCTCCCGAATAGCTGGGATTATAGTTGCCCACTTCAAGGCCCGGCTAATATTTGTATTTTTAGTAGAGACGGGGTTTTGCCATGTTGGCAAGACTGGTCTCAAACTCCTCCTGACCTCAGGTGATCCGCCTGCGTAGGCCTCCCAAAGTGTTGGGATTACAGGTGTGAGCCACCGCACCTAGCCCCCAAGTCTCTTTTCTTTCCAGCTCCCCTCATTAGACACAGCTTTTTAAAGCAATCCCTGCCATACCCATGGCTGCAATTGTTTTTTATATGCTCTGATGACAAAAAAATTTAAATGTCATTTTTTTATAGCAGCTTTATTTTACATGACACCTCATTCACTACGATTGTAAATTCAAAGTTGCTCTAAGAAAGTAATAACTAGGCCGGGCGCGGTGGCTCAAGCCTGTAATCCCAGCACTTTGGGAGGCCGAGACGGGTGGATCACGAGGTCAGGAGATCGAGACCATCCTGGCTAACTCGGTGAAACCCCGTCTCTACTAAAAAAAAAAGTACAAAAAACTAGCCGGGTGAGGTGGCGGACGCCTGTAGTCCCAGCTACTCAGGAGGCTGAGGCAGGAGAATGGCCTAAACCCCGGAGATGGAGCTTGCAGTGAGCTGAGATCCGGCCACTGCACCCCAGCCTGGGTGACAGAGCGAAGTCTCCATCTCAAAAAAAAAAATCAATCAATAAATAAAAAGGAAAGTAATAACTAAAAAGTTGTCATATTTTAGTGTGTAAATTTTAGGAAATTTCTGTAATGGTTTGACTTTGTGTGTGCGTTTTTTTTTAAACATGACTTGTGATGTCACAGAATGGAGTTATCCTACAGAGGTTCTATCTAATTTTCTACCAGAGAGCTCCATTTGAATGCAATACTTAAGAGTCCAAAACTATCCCTTTTTTTTGAGACGGAGTCTCACTCTGTCACTCAGGCTAGAATGCAGTGGCACGATCTCGGCTCACTGCAAACTCCGCGACCTTGGTCCAAGTGATTCTCCTGCCTTAGTCTCCTGAGTAGCTGGGACTACAGGCACCCACCATCGCATCTGGCTAATTTTTGTAATTTTAGTGGAGATGCGGTTTCCCCATGTTGGCCAGGCTAGTCTCAAACCCCTGACCTCATTATCCGCCCAGCTCGGCCTCCCAAAGTGCTGGGATTACAGTCGTGAGTCATTGCACCCAACTGAAAACTATCTTATTCCCCATTCCTATTCCTCTTCCTCCATTCTCTGCGTAGGAGAAAGTCATTGCTATTTACCCAGTCCTTCAAACTAGAGCCTCGGCAGCCTGTTTTTCCTTTTACTTGCCCTGTTCTTCCACATCTAATCATCTAGCGCTTCCTGTTCTCTCTCCCAAATGATCACAAGACTTTTCCATCCACTGCAGTCATTTCCACTGCCTTTAGCCTTACCCGTTCTTCCAGATGAACATAATGTCTCTCTCTCTCTCTCTCTTTTTTTTTTTTTTTTTGAGACAGAATTTCTCTCTTTCGCCTAGGCTGGAGTTCAATGGCATGATCTTGGCTCACTGCAACCTGTAACTCCCGGGTTCAAACAATTCTCCTGCCTCAGGCTCTTGAGTAGATGAGACCACAAGCGCCCACTACCATGCCAGGCTAATTCTTATATTTTTAGTAGAGATGATATTAGTGATCCACCCCCCTCAGGCTCCCAAAGCCCTAGGATTACTGGCGTGAGCCACCACACCCGGTTGTACCAGGGTTTTCTATTGAGTTTCTTGCCAAGGGTGACTTCCAATAATAACTCCCTCGCACTTTCCTCAGGACTGGAAAGCTCAGGCAGCCCAGGGTGAATAAAAGCCTGAGTAGTACCATCACCACAGAGGGGCAGGGTGGCCACAAGGTGGGCAGCAGCAGGGATGGGCATTGTGAGGCATTGGGTGGGGTTGTGGGGCTGGACATTGTGAGTCACTAGCCTGACCTGGCTGTTTCCTGGTAAGCAGGTGACATAGGAAGCTTTGTGGTTATAGGCATCAGCCAGGGCCAGCAACCCTCAGTTGGTAGCTGGTAGTGGAAGAAGGAGGAGCTCCGACTGTGTGACAGCAGGTCCCTGACCTCATAGACCAGCCAGTTTGGGAGGTGGCACCAGAGTAAGGGCTGAGGCCCCAGATCTGCCTGGGGTCAGGCTGCTTCTACAAGTGCTGTGCCAGCCTCAGTAGTGCGGCTGCTAGGACAGCACCGTTTCAATTTCATCAAAGACTCAGGCAGGAGTGGAGAGGAGTGTGGGTGCCCCATGGGGTGTGTACTGACCTGTTGTATCGACTCCACCTGTAGCTGGTGCAGGGGGAAGGTGGCACCCTGTTATGAATCTGTTATTTATGAGGCTGTGGCGGCTGCAACATCAGAATCCACTAGTGCAGAGCCCGGCAAGCTGGATGTGGGAGCCACCGAGGGCCACGAACTGCAGCACATCGGCAACCAAAACATGCCCACAGTTAAAAAAGCCACGGGTGCCGTTTACTCTCTGGCACACCTATGGCCACCCTCACCCCCTTCCCATAGCCTCATCCCCAGAGACATCCTCAACTTCCAGCTCCCTCCTGCCCATAGCCAGCTTTCCCAGATCTGGGGCATGGGGGCAAAGGCTGACTCTGTGTCTTGTCTTTGTCAATAAGGCTTTTTTGATCTAGAAAAGGGAGAGCCCTTTTTTCAATGAAAATTCAAATACCCCAATTTTGGAATCCCCATCCCATTCTCTAGCTTACGTACCTGGCCAGTTTGGTACCTAAATGAAGGAACCAGGCAAGAGTCAGATTGTTTCTTTTCTACCATCCCTTATGGTAGTTTATTTTTTAAATTTTTATTTATTTATTTATTTAGATGGAGTCTTGGTCTGTTGCCCTGGCTGGAGTGCAGTGGTGTGATCTCAGATCACTGCAACCTGTGTTTCCTGGGTTCAAGTGATTCTTTAACCTCAGCCTCCTGAATAGGGACTACAGGTGCCCGCCACTACACCTGGTTATGTTTTTGTATTTTTAGTAGAGACGGGGTTTCACCGTGTTCACCAGAATGGCCACAATTTCCTCACCTTGTGATCCACCTGCCTCGGCCTCCCAAAGTGCTGGGATTATAGGCATGAGCCACCGCGCCCAGCCCACATCTTCCATTTCTTTACACTGTGTGTGCGTCCACTGAGTCAGTGGCTGCTCATGCTCGCCCCAGCCCCTGACAGTGGGACAGTTCCCCATGGGGATCAGTACCTGATGAGTGCTGAGCCTCACTCACCTAGCTGTGCAGGAGGACTCCAGTGAGGGTGATGGGCACCAGGCTAATGATAATGTTGTCCTGAGTTCTGATGTGGCACTGGCCCTTGTCTGTCTGCTATGGATTGGAGCATCTCTTTTTATTTATTTCTTTATTTTTCTGAGACAGAGTCTCACTGGAGTGTGCAGTGGCTGGCGTGTGCAGTGGCTCAATCTTAGCTCACTGCAACCTCCACCTCCCAGGTTCAAGTGATTCTGCAGCCTCAGTCTCCCAAGTAGCTGGGATTACAGGTATGGGCCACCATGCCTGGCTAATTTTTGCATTTTTAGTAGAGACAGGCTTTCACCATGTTGGCCAGGCTGGTCTCAAACTCCTGACCTCAGGTGATCCACTGCCTCAACATCCCAAAGTGCTGGGATTACAGGTTTGAGCCACCACACCCAGCCATGGATTGGAGCATTTCTAAGGCTTGAGGTAGTCATATTATGAAATACAATGCAGTATCTTCCTGATCTTCCCTGCTTTGACCAAGTGCTGAGGAATGAGCCCAGCACTGACAGATGTTGACCTGCACTATTCTACATGATCCCTTACACTTCTCAGAATCTGCGAGCTGACCAGAAGCCTGTGGGCTTTCTATGTGTATTTCACAGTAATGTCCATGCCAACATCTCTTGTTCCCTGTACCTTTTGCTACCCAGGGTTATGTGACCACTGGGGCCCAAGTTGATGATGGGCAAAGTTTGGTAGCTTATAGGCCACACAGTTCCAGGGGCACACATAGGTGCTGGAACTCCCTGGTGTGGGGTCCTGTCACCAAGCCTGAGTGATGACACAGTTGAGTAAAACATGCCATCAACATCGGGACCCATTTTTGGGTTCACTTTTGCCTCTTCCATTCAGGAGGTCAAAATCTGGGTTCACTCCTTTCTGCACTCTCTCCATCTAAGGAGTAGGGATATTAAACTGACTTTCAGGTACAGCTGTGGTGGGGGAAGAAAGAGGTCATTTATGTAAAGAGTATGGTGGTGCTGAAGTTTCTCTTCCTTTCTATTAGAAGAATGACATGACTTGGGAGGCTGAGGTGAGAGGACCACATAGACCAGGAATTCAAGAAAAGTGACACTTGTACTGTGCTGGGCATGTGGGGCCACATTTTGGGGGGAAAACACACATTTACAGACACACTCACAATCACTACACATTGGTTCACCCCTAGCTACCTTCCAGCCCTCCTGCACACATACCCACACCATCTAAATAATACGGCTGTCTCCAGGGACTCTAGTGGATGATCACAGCTCTTCACTGAGCCATCTGTTTCTCACACTGCACTCCCGGTCCTCACTGTTATCAGGAACCTGAAGCCAGGCAGTCTCTCCAGACAAAAACAGGCAAGAGAGTCTCCCACAACCCATCACTTAGACTTGTCATCAGCAAGGGAGTGGTCTTAGCATATGTACAGTGTTAGAGAGGCGAATGACACACACTGGGGCCTGTCAGTGGGCAGGGGAAGGGAGAGCATCTGGATAAACAACTAATGTATGCAGGACTTAATACTTAGGTGATGGGTTGACAGGTGCAGCAGAGCACCATGGCACAGTTTTACCCATGTAACAAACCTGTACATCCTGCACATGTATCGCAGACCTTAAAAAAAAAAAAAAAATTAGGAGGTGGATGGATTGTCTGAGGTTAGGAGTTTGAAACCAGCGTGGCCAACCTGGTGAAACCCTATCTCTACTGAAAATGCAAAAATGAGCTGGGTGTGGTGGCAGGTGCGTGTAATCCCAGCTACTCCAGAGGCTGAGGCAGGAGAATCACTTGAACCCAGGAGGCATAGGTTACAGTGAGCCGAGAACAAACCATTGCACTCCAGCCTGAGTGACTGAGCTAGACTCCGTCTCAAAAAAAACGAAAAAAAGAGAGGAGCTGTAGAGAAATATCACAGGGTTAGTACTCATACCTCTGAGACCCCTTCTGAGTAGGAGTGAGCAGGACCTGGCCTTCCTGCCTGCCGAGAGCATGGTGTGGACATCATCCTAAATGCCTCAAGAATGGAGTTTCATTGCTTTCTCTTGTCATCTCCATCTCTTTGTGCAATGATGGCAGTGACACCAGCAGAAATTGGTGAGGGGTCAGAACAGGAATCAGGTCCCCACTTGTCTGACACAGAGCAGACAGGACACAAGTCAGCAGGGATGGACTTCAGGGTCAGGATAGACACAGACAGGTCCCAGGCCTGATCTTCCTGGGGCTGGAACAGATGAGTTTTTCTTTTTCACCTCTTCTGGGAGTCACTTGAGGAATGGTCCTTGAGGAGATACTGTTGGCCAAGGGTTTTCTGGCCCAGAAATGTGTGTGTGTGGTCTTTTCTTTTTCTTTTCTTTTTAGATGGAGTCTCACTCGGGAGTGAGTGGTGCAATCTCACTGGCTGGAGTGCAGTGGTGCGATCTCAGCTCACTGCAACGTCCACCTCCCAAGTTCAAGTAATTCTCCTGTCTCAGTCTGCCAAGTAGCTGGAATTACAGGCATGGGCCAGCATGCCCAGCTAATTTTTGTATTTGTAGTAGAGACGAGGTTTCTGCATGTTGGCCAGGCTGGTCTCGAACTCCTGACATCAGGTGATCCACTCGCCTCTGCCTCCCAAAGTGCTGGGATTACAAGTGTGAGCCACCATGCCTGGCTGAAATGTGTTTCAACGGGACTGACCCCATAACACTGGGCCTGTAGCTGCAGCACTCCCAAGTAGCAGGGGAGGTGGGGAGGGACATGAGTTCCAGTGCACCAGGAGCTCAGCAAAGGGATGGTGACGGATTCCAGAGTCCAGCTCATCCTTGCAACCCTTCTGTGGAATCCAGAACACATTAGTTTCCACTTATTGTATAGAAGGTTTGGAATCTTCAGTGTCAAACTCTGTCTGTGTTATATTTTTCCCACACTGTGGATAGAGGAACCCTGGTTATGGGCGTTTCCTGCCAGGGCAGTGACTGTGTCTTCCTCATTAGTCCTTATCCCAGAGGTCAGTCCTGGGGAGAACATGTTAGGCCCCATGGGCATTGTAGTGAACATATCCCTGGGATGAGTTCTAGGTCAGCCCTGGGCCTGGATCTAGCACAGGTGTTGAAATGTTCCCTTCTCAGTCTGTCCAGCCTGTTGAGCCCTACACCAATCCTGGAGCCTGCCCCAGCTCCTAAGTCAGGGTCCCTGGAGATGAGGTTGAGCTCTTGAGGACAGTGAGGTGCCTCTGGCCCTCGGCTCCTGCTGCTCTGATCCTGTCTAGACAGGGTGTGCAGGGCCACGCTCTTCGCTTGTGTGCACGTGAGCCCCCTGCTGGCATCCCTCTGTACCTGGATGTTGTCCTCATTGTTATATCCCCGGACCCACAGGACCTTTTGCAGATGTCCAGTAAGTATCCATAAATTTATGGTAGGAGCAGAGCTGCGAACTATTTTGCAAGAAAACACCAGGCGAGGAGAGTCATGTCTTCCTCATGTCTGGGTCTCCTGTGCCGTCTAGTGCGGTTCTCAGTCATATATGTGCCTCTTCATATTTAAATACATTTAAATATTTTCAATTAGAAGTTCAGGGCTGGGCGTGGCATCTCATACCTGTAATTCCAGCACTTTGAGAGGCCGGGGCGGGTGGATCAGCTGAGGTCAGGAGTTCGAGACCAACCTGGCCAACATGGTGAAACCCCATCTCTACTAAAAATGCAAAAATTAGCCCATGTGTGGTGGTGCATGCCTGTAATCCCAGCTACTCAGGAGACTGAGACAGAAGAATCGCCTGAATCCGGGAGGTGGAGGTTGCAGTGAGCCGAGATCATGCCATTGTACTCCAACCTGGGCAGCAAGAGTGAAACTCTATCTCGAAAAAAAAAAAGAATTTCAGAACTTCATTACAGCAGCTGCCATGCAATGCCCCAGCAGCTTTCTGTTCATGCACCGGAGAGATTTCCATCCCCACAGAATGTTCTTTCACATCTGCTGTAAGCCTGGCTGAGGGGCTGATTATTGAACTCCTCTAACTCAAAGCGTGCACCTTAAAGTGGGAATCTCAGGGCTGTGAGATTGGAGGTGAGACCTATAATGGGCCATTGGAAGGAAAAAGTTGAAAGGTGGTTCCTTCAGTTCCTCTTTCTCACTTGAAGGCTGGCAAGTGTGAGCAATGCCTTTCTAGAGACCTCTGACTCCCCAGAGCCCAGGGAGAGTCTGACAACACCGAGGGAAGGGCAGAGTGATCTCGTACAACCCAGTGTGGCCTCACCTGGAGTAGGAGGGTGGGCGAGGTGCTCTCTGGAATAACTTCTTGTGGAGTTTTTGTCTCTAAAGATTGGCCAATGGACACCGTCCATGAGGGCAGCTGCATTGAGGCAGACCTGCAGGTAGAGCATGATAGTCTAGGAGGATCTCTGGGAGCAGTTGGGTGACACCTGTTGCTTTGGAAATCAGGAAAAGGGCAATGAAGTCAGAACCAAAGGAAATATGTGTAGAAGTGTGACTTGTTCCTTTTGTATTTTAATAAGATAGAGATGAGGTCATTTGCCTCCATGAGCTTTGTGTGCTGTGTTTGTAACCCTTTTTTTCCTTACTCTGGTGTTTAATGGTTACCTTTCCCAGAAGACCAGTTTTTCCTGTCTATGTCACAGCAAACATCAAAGCCTTGGTCTTTGACTTGAGAATGCAGAGTCTTATTAGGTCCAGGCACTGACTAAGATGCGAGGTATCTGGTGACACTCCCTCATGCTCACTACTTGAACGTAGTTGTTTCTCTGAGATGGTCTCAGAATCTTCAGTCCCACGCTCCATATGCCGCATCCAGCAAAGCTTCCTGAGGGACTCACAGTCTCCAACCACCAGGGCACTGACATTAACTCTGTGTCCTTTTAGGCCCCCCTGAGGACCACCTGAGTTTAAAATCTCTGCCACCAAGTGAGGAAGATAATGATGATGCCCAGGTAAGACCCCATTTCTTTGCATTCTAAGGAAATGCTGCTTTCCTAATGTGAGAAACAAACTCACCCATCCACACCCAAAGAATGGACTCAGAGGCCTACAGAACAGAGAAAGTAAGAATTTTAATGATGGTCTTGCAAGATATATCTATAAATAGAAATATATATCTATAAATATATATATTTATGGTTGTCTTACTGCATTTTCTGGAAGCCCACCATACCAATATTTTGTATGTCTTAATGAATAGGCATCATATATATATATATATATATCATATATATATATCATATCTATCTATCTATGTGTATATATATATATATATATATATAGAGAGAGAGAGAGACAGGGGGAGAGAGAGAGAGAGAGAGAGAGAGAGAGAGAGAGAGAGAGAGAGAGAGATATGGAGGTTCACTTTTCTTGCCCAGGCTGGAGTGCAATGGCATAATCTCGGCTCACTGTAACATCTGCCTCCCAGGTTCAAGCAATTCTCCTGCCTGAGACTCCTGAGTAGCTGGGATCACAGGCGCTCACCACCATGCCTGGCTAACTTTTTGTATTTTTAGTAGAAATGGGGTTTCACCATGTTGGCCAGGCTGGTCATGACCTCCTGACCTCAGGTCATCCCCCTGCCTCAGCCTCCCAAAGTGCTGGGATTACAGGTGTGAGCCAGAGTACTCGGCCCAAAAAATAATTTTTATGTAAGCTAGTTAACCAAAAATCACCCCCATACTCGTGTACATTTTTTCATGAATTTGTTCATTTCTATTGGCATACATTTCCTCATTTCAGTAGATAATGTGTATTTGAACTTTTAAACTTATCTTCATGGCAGAAAGTGGTCAAAGTCATGTCTCTCAGCTTCACTGGTGTAAGTAGAGCTGGCTGTGTGAGCTTGGCCTGTTTGAATGAAGCTTGATTTTTAGGGAATCTCCCCAGGGAGAGTCACACAGGAGGTGCTGAAGCCCCTCATCACAGGGCCCAAAAAGGGTGTGTAGAAGTCGTTCTAGAATAAGACTCACAAATGGGAAATCATGACTATTTTTAATTGTAGCATTTTAATATTGAATTTTTTAATGATCTCTATGAAAAAGAATGTGTGATTAATAGAATAGAGTGCTTTGGGTAAAATTGAGTCCATTTCACCCCTAAAATAGGCTTTTAATCAAGTAATAAATCCTTTAAAACAGATGCTAAATGTAGTATCAGCATGATTAGATTCTAGTGTACTGACACGGTCTTGAATACACTAATTAATGGCTGTTTGTTTAGAAGAGTTTCAAAACATTTGATAGGCAGGAAGGCACTCTTCCATTGACCCTCAGTGTGCATTTTAGTTCCATTTTGGGTTGACTGTTTTGTGTTGCTGCCCGATGCCTCTAGTACGAAGCCAAGGTCTCCATGTCTCATGTCTTTCCAGCTCCCCTCCTCTGCCATCCATCTTCCACTCAGAGGAATAGCCCAGTATCAACTCAGTCCATTCTTGTATATCAACCACCTCCATACACCACATCCAGCAAAGCTCCCTGAGTGACTCACAGTCACCAACCACCGGTGCACTGATCTTTCCTCTAGGTCCTTCCAGCTCGTCCTGAGGATGGCCTGTTTTTAAGATGCTCACCACAATGCAAAGATGAAGATGATGATGACAATGATGGTGATGTTGATTGTGATGATGATGATGATGATGTCCAGGTAAGATCCCCCTTTTTTGTCTTCTACATCAATGTTGCTTTCCTGATTCTTTACTTCTCAATTAATTTTGATTTGAAAACCTGGCAATGTACATTATGTACACTGTACACTATTGTCTTTGTGGGGCTGGAATTCAGTAAGCATGTCTTCCCAACTGATACATGGTACACTATGCTGCTTTTAAATGACAGCATGCATTATCAACTGCAATACTGAGGCATTTTCCACAATACCAGTTTTCCTCCTTGGATGAAGCATTGTGCGTTTGCATAACAAATTAAATTTAAAGGTAAATTCTGTGAATAGAGGTCTTGTTTTTCTATAGCTATCCTCTGTGCTAGTCTTTGGGGATTTTGACCTATGGCTCAATCACTGTACTGCCTTCTGGTTTTTTATCATTGTCAAGAGAATAACAGATCTGTGTGAAGCGCACAACAGAATCTGATTCTCATAATGTTTTCTTTTATATAATTGCAGATAAGATCTTGGAAAGGAAAAGGTATGTACCATGAAATAACTCACTTCCCGAGGGAAAAACTTGCTAGCTTCATTGTATAGAAACCTGTTTCTGGGTTCCTGCTGGGAAAGAGGCTTGGGATTCTCATGAAAGTGATTTTGCCAGTATAGAACTCTGGCCCAAGAAGCTGTAGGAAGGTTTGTCAATCCAGAAGAAAGATGAGGGGATCATGGAAGCAGCAGCCTGGGGTGGGAGAAAAGCCCATCATTCAGCTTCAGCTAACGTAGGAGGAGTTGGTGAGTCACACTCTCTAATGACTTATCCTGGTGTTTTTGTTTCTAAAGACTTGATGCTGGAGAGTATAAGTGATGTGGAGACTCATCCAGGTAGGGAACTATGTGCCAGTAAAAACCCAATGGGGAAAGGTTCCCAGGAGCCTCCAGGTTATCCCTGCTGATTGTGAGGAGGGGCTGAAGGAGGGGGTATGAATTCAGAAGGAAAATGGAAATGTGTGTGAGGTCTGGCTTATTGTTTTCAGTTTCTTGGCATCATGGTAAGAACTGTCTGTATGGGCTATGAGGGTGCTGCATTCATGAGAGATTCTCTTTGCAGTCCACCCGCTCTTTTCTTTTTGTGGAACATCAGAGCCTTTGGTTTAGATTAGTCAATACTCCTTGGGATTGGTCACAAGGGGTGTAGGCTTAAGCACTGGGTGTCATCTGTGATGAAGGGAATCTGGGGGACACAGCTCTCTCACAGGCATTTCCTGGAACCTAGAGACACAGTTCTTCTGCTGTGTGCCACGGGGAAATGGAGAATCACCCTCTGAACTTTCAGGACTTGTTAGTGCACATTCATGTTTCTGTCCTCACTGTGCGCTCCTGGTTTAAAGGGATCTCCTGGGGTGGACGGCGGGGTGAATATTCACTCTAGGCTCACTGGTAAAACTCCAGGCTCCTTTGAAGGGAGGAGGAAAGTTTGACCTTGAGCACATTTCCAGCCTCCACTTCCAACCCAGTCACAGATTCTGAGCTGAGGCTTCTTTCTCCCCAGTTCTCTAATTTTGGGGGAAGCCAAGAGTTCCCACAAAAGATGGTATCACACTATTTCCTGCCTTCAAAAATTTGGCTTTGGTTTTGTTCTGTAAGTTGACATTCATCACTCAAGTTCTAGACTTTTTGTTTGTTTCTTTCTTTCTTTTTTCTTTTTTTTGAGTATTTGGATTGCTGTTCTTGCCTTGGTTTGCTAAACATAATAAGCCCCAGGTCTATCCATGCTGCTTAGGACATGATTGTGTGTTCTTCTTATGGCTGTGTAGTATTTTGTGATGTGTATGCACCACATTAAAAAAAACAAAAACAAAAACTGAAATCCACTGTTGCTGGTCACCTAGGACGCTTCCACATCTTTGTTCTTGTGAATGGCATGGCCATGAATGCGGGAGAGCATGTGTCTTTTGATAGAATGATTTATTGTCTTTTGGGTGGATACCAAGTGTCGTGGAATTGCTGGGTCTGATGGTAGTTCTGTTTTAAGTTTTTTGAGAATCTCTCAACTGGTTTGCACAGTGTGAACTAGTTTTCACATTGACCAAGAGTGTAGCAGCGTTCCCTTTCCTTTGCTGCCTCACCGGCATGTTGTTTTGACTTTGGAAAATTACCCATTGTGACCAACGTGAGATGATATCTTATTGTGTTTGGGAGTTGCATTGCACTGAGGTTGTGCATTTTTTCATGTTGGTTGATCACTTGAACGTCTTCTTTTTTTTTTTTTTTTTTTTTTTTGAGACAGTATCTCACTTTGTTGCCCAGACTGGAGTGCAGTGGTGAAATCTTGGCTCACTGCAACCTCTGCCTCCTGGGTTCAAGTGATTCTCCTGCCTCAGCTTCCTGAGTAGCTGGGATTACAGACAACTGTCACCACGCCCACCTAATTTTTGTATGTAGATAAGGGGTTTTACCATGTTGGCCAGGCTGGTCTCAAACTCCTGACCTCAGGTGATCCACCCACCTCAGCCTCCCAAAGTGCTGGGTTTACAGGTGTGAGCCACCGTGCCTGAGTAGCAGTGATTGTTTTTGTAAGGTAAAGTCAATAACAAAAACTAGAGTTTTTGACTTCTGTTGTTGGAAGTGGTTTTTTTCTATTTTTCTCTTTTGTCTGTTGTTTGCTTTTATATCCTGTGAGCTTAGATTCAGGTTTTCCTCACTTAAGCTCACTCTGTGTTTTCCTGCAGCAGTATTATGCTTTTAGGTCTTGTGTTTAGGGTTTAATGTATTTCGAGTTTGTGTTTGTGTATTGTATAACGTCAACGTCTTATTTCATTCTTTTGTATGTGGCTATCCAGTCATTTCAGACTGCTCAATTGAACAGACTGCTGACTCCTCATCTCATCCTTTTTCCCCTTGGGGACACAGTCCCACTCATGCTGTCACCCAGACTGGAGTGCAGTGGTGAGATCTCAGCTCTCTGCCACCTCCGCCTCCTTGCTTCGAGTGATTCTCCTGCCTCATCTTCCCAAGTGGCTGGGATTGCTGCTGTGCACCACCACACCTGACTAATATCTTTTGTATTTTTACTAGAGATAGGATTTCACCATTTTGGCGAAGCTGGTCTGAAACTCCTGACCTCAAGAGGTCCACCCAACTCGGTCTCTGAAACTGTTGGAAGTACTGGTGTGAGCCACAGCACATGGCCTCATTGCATCTTGTAGGCATTCTTTGAAAAAGAATGTGTTGACTGCAGATGTGTGTTTAGATTCTCTTAAGTCCCTAGGTTGATGGATTCATTTTTATGCCACTACTGTAGTCTTTGGATGAGTGGAGGTGTTACATGTAATTTGAAATTGGGGAGTGTGTGGCCTCCAGTTGAATTTGTATTCCCTAGAATTGCTTTGCATATTCAGGTTCCTTGGGTCTTCAGTGGATCCATGTGAACATTTAGCCGTGTATTGTTAACATTTCATAAAACGTTTGTTTTACACTGCATGTCCAGAATTAGGGGTGCATTGGGACATTGTGATACTTGTTTGTATACCTTGAGTATGGATAAAATCAGGGAGTTTCCCATGCTTGTGACCACGTGTAAGTTTGATATCTTCGATGTGTGAACATTCAGTATCCTCCTTGGTAGCTACTTTGAAAACGGCATAACCATATTGTTAAGTATCATCGCCCTGCTTTGGAGTGGAATACCGGAATGTATTCCTCTCCTGTAACTCTCTGTGTACCTATTGCCAATCCTTGAGGTCCTGTCCTCCTCCTCGTCTGTGGTGACCACTACTGTATTTTCACCTTCAGTGACTTAAAGTTTTCAGCTCCCACATGCAGGCTTGGTCTTTGTCTGCCTTTCTGATGTGATTGAACAGAATATCTGCAGGTGCAGCCATGTTGCTGGAAATGATAGGATTCCATGAATTTTGATGGCATAAAAGTATTCCATCCTGTCTGTGTACCAGAGATTCTTCATCCCTTCATCTGTGGATGGACAGGTAGGCTGATTTCTTCTCTTGGCTTTTGAGCATAGGGCTGAATGCCACCTGGGATGACAGATAATCTCTTCCATGTCCTGATCATGTCCTCTGTGTATATACCTAGAAATAGAATTGCTGGAGAAAATGGTAGTTGTAGTTTTAGGATTTCAAGGAACATCCAAGTGGTTTCTTTAGTGTGCATACTAGTTTACCATTTCCCACCACATGTGGAGACAAGTGCCTCCTCCGGAAATCCACACCTTGATTGGATTGTGTTTTCATATGTTTCAACTTTTTTCTTGTAGCATCTGTTGCATGTAGAGTGAGATGGAATCTTGAGTGTGTTTTTTATTTTTGTGTGTGTGTGATAAGTGGTACTTGCTATGTTATTGTGAATTTGTTTTTAATTTGTTGTGTAGGACTGGGCAGAGGACCTGAAGACATGAGGTTGATGCACAGGTCAAAGAGAAGATTCTCACCATCGCTAATGCACACAAAAGTGTAAGTGAAAATCACTCAGATTTCATCTCACTCCAGTTAGAATGAATACTAGCAACATTTGATGGCAGTTTTGTTTCTTGAGAGTGTGTGTGTGTGTGTGTGTGTGTGTGTGTGTGGGTATATATATTCACCCCCCCCCACACAACCCAAGGGTGCAAGGGACATTTTGACATATGTATGTGTAGTATCATGATCAAATCATCATATCTGGCATCTCTGTGACCTTCCATCATTATTATTTCTCTGTGGAGAGAATATTCAGAACCATATTTTCCAGCTGATTTTGAAAAAATTTTCTAGATTCTGTTGACCCTAGTCACCTAGTCACCCTGCTGTGCAGTAGAACACCAGAACAGATTCGTTGTGTCTCGGTGTCACTCCGTACCTGTTACCAATATCTAAGTGTGGTTTTGATGTACATTTTGCTGTGGTTAGAGATGTTTGCCAAGTTATCATGAACTTGTTTCAATCTGATGTGTAAGACTGGGCAAAGAACCTGAAGACCTGAGAAGGATGCACAGGTAAAAGATTCTGAATCAACATTACTGATCCTCACAAGAAGTCAATCAAAACCACACTCATATATCATCTCACTCCGGTGAGAATGAGCGTTACCAAAATGGGACGGCAGTTTCATTGCCGTAGAGTAGGTGTGTATAACCAGCGGGTGCAAGGGACAATTTGATCTGTGTAAAGGTAGCATCATAATGAAGTTGCAGTGTCTGGCACCTCCGTGAGCTCCAGAGTTATGGTTTCTCTGTGGAGAGAACATTCACAACTGACCTTTGTAGGTGTTTTGAAAATTTTGGTTTTCTGTTCTTGCCTTTTGTTCATAATGGCCTATGGCTCTGTCCAGGTTTCTGGTAAGAGCATGTATTTGTGTTTTATGACTGTGTAGTGTTCCGTGGTGTGTATGGACCACATTTCCTTTCTCTGATCCACTTCTGATGGGCACCAAGGCTGATTCATGTCTTTACGATTGTGAGTAGTACTGCTGTGAACATAGGAGTGTATGTGAGTTTTGGATGGAAGGATTTTCCTTTTTATAGATCCTTAGGAGTGGGGTTGCAGCGTTGGGTGGTAGTTCTCTTTGAGGTTCTTTGAGAAATGTCCACACTGCTCCCCAGGGGATCTGAACTAGTTTGCATTTCCCCCAACAGTGGACCTGCATTTCTTTGCTCATCTGCCCCAGCAGCCTCTATTGTTGTGGACTGTGTGTCATAATTGCCATTCTGACCAGTGTAGATCTTATCTCCGTATGTTTCTGATTTGCATTTCTCTGATGATCAGTGAGATTGAACATGTTTTCATGCTCGTTAGTTACTGGTACACCTCCTTTTAAGTGTTCATGTTCCTTGCCCTTTTATAACTTGTTGTTGTTGTTTTTTTCTGATTTTATTTGTTTTTTTTTTTTTTTTTTGAGACAGAGTCTTACTCTGTCGCCCAGGCTGGAGTGCAGTGGCCGGATCTCAGCTCACTGCAAGCTCCGCCTCCCGGGTTTACGCCATTCTCCTGTCTCAGCCTCCCGAGTAGCTGGGACTACAGGCGCCCACCACCTCGCCCGGCTAGTTTTTTGTATTTTTAGTAGAGACGGGGTTTCACCATGTTGGCCAGGCTGGTCTTGAACTCCTGGCTTCAAGCAGTTCACCCGCCTTGGCCTCCCAAAGTGCTGGGACTATGGTCGTGAGCCACTGCGGCCGGACTATTTTTTAAATACTTTTTAGAACCCAAGTCTTGTTATGCTGCTCAGGCTAGATTCTAACTCCTGTGCTCAAGCAATTCTTCTGCCTCAACCTCCTGAGCAGCTGAGACTACAGCTTGTGCCACCACCCCCAAGCAAAAAGTTTATGTTTCTTTTTTTAAAAAAGAGAGGGCTTAGGACTTCCTGGAGCACAGACTTCAAATAGCAGTTGAGTCCACAATTGTGCTCCCTTCCCTCTGGATCTTTCTTCCTGAGTGCCTATGAAAAGCAAGCTTTGGCCCTGCCTGTGCGGCTGCAGCCCGCCAGAGATTGTCGTTTCCTGACAGCCAGTCCTGTGGACTCTGGGCTTGCTTAGCCAACCCCACAAATGCAGAAGCCAAGGTTTTACCAGTCTATCTATCTTTCTAGATGTATGTCTGTATATAACTTTTTTGTTTGTTTGTTTGTTAGAGACGGAGTCTAGCTTTATCACCCAGGCTGGAGTGCAGTGGCGCGATCTCGGTTCACTGCAATCTCCGCCTCCCGGGTTCAAGCAATTCTTCTGCCTCAGCCTCCCGATTTGCTGGAACTGCAGGCATGCACCACCACACCTGGCTAATTTTTGTGTTTTTATTAGAGACAGAGTTTCATCTTGTTGGCCAGGCTGGTCTCAAACTCCTGACGTTAGGTGATCTGCCTGCCTCGGCCTTCCAAAGTGCTGGGATTACAGGCTTGAGCCACTGTGCCCGGCTAGAAGCCATCCGTTTCTATATCTATGCAGATGTGTGTCGCTATATGTTTATGTATATCTGAATCTGTGTATCTCTCCTACTGGTTCTGCTTCTCTGGTTTGAACCCTAAGACAACTATTTTTTTTTTTTTTTTTGAGCTGGCGTCTTGCTCTGTCACCCAGGCTGGAGTTCAGCGGTTTGATCTCTGTTCATTGCAACCTCCGCCTCCTGGGCACAACTAGTATTTTATAATCTGTTAGGAATTCAAATGTTTTTCAAAAGATCAAACTACATATTTAAATATATTTCAAATACAAACTTTAAAAATCATACTATGAAGCGTTAAGTGTAAGATTCTACATTATTAGGCCAGGGATGGTGGTTTAGGTCTCTAATCCCAGCACTTGGGGAAGCCAAGGGGGGCAGATTGCTTGAGCTCAGGAATTTGACACCCCCCTGGGCAACATAGCAAGACCCTATCTCCACAAAAATAGAAAAATGAGCTGGGCATGGTGGTCCGTGCCTGTGGTCTCAGTTGTTTGGGAGGCTGAGGTGGGAGGATCACTTGAGCCCAGGAATTTGAGGCTGCAGGGAAGCATGACTGAGCCATTGCACTCCATCCTGGGTGACTGAGTGAGACCCCATCCCAACCCCCAAAAAGGTTAACATCATTATATAATTGTACTCTAAATTTTTAGAAAAATTAAAGAAAATTAAGTATTATTTAAATATAGGCAAGGTACAGTGGCTCATACCTATAATCCCAGCACACTGGGAGGGCAAAGCAGGTGGATCACCTGAGGTAGGGAGTTCGATACCAGCCTGGCCAACATGGTGGAACCCCATTTCTACTAAAATTGCAAAAGTTTGCCCTGTGTGGTGGCGCGTGCCTGTAATCCCAGCTACTCGGAAGGCTGAGGCAGAAGAATCACTTGAACCCAGGAGGTGAACGTTGCAGTGAGCTGAGATGGCGCCACTGCCCTCCAGCCAGGGTGAAGGAGCGAGACTCTGTCTCAAAAATAAATTAATAAATAAATAGGTAAACAGTTGGTTCAAATGGACATAAAGATGGAAATAACAGACCCTGGGAACTCCACAGGTGGGGAGGGAAGGAGCGGAAAGGGTTGAAAAACTGCTCGTTGGGTACTATGGTCAGTGTGTGGGTGATGGGTTCACTAGAAGCCCAAACCTTAACATCTTGCAGTGTACTCATGGAACACACCTGCACATGTGCCCCATGAATCTAAAGTTTAATACAATAAAAATAATAAACTTAGTGCAAAAGACAATTGTAGATGTTTAATCATAAAACACTTACGATAAAATAGCACTGATTTTTTTTTTTTTTTTTTTTTTCAGGCCTTCTCATTCTGTCACCCAGGCTGGAGTGCAGTGGTGAGATCTCAGTTCACTGCAACCGCCATCTCCTGAACTCAAGCAATTTTCATGCCTCAGCCTCTCCAGTAACTGGGATTACAGGCGCACACCGTCCACCTCCTGGGTTCAAGTGATTCTCTTGCCTCAACCTCCTGAGTAGCTGGAATTGGAGGCACCCGCCCCCGTGCCTGGCCAATTTTTTTAAGGTTAGTGGAGATGGGGTTTCATGATGTTGGCCAGGCTGGTCTTGAACTCCTGACCTCAGGTGATCCACCAGCCTCGGCCTTCCAAAGTGCTGGGATTACAAGCATTAGTCACCGTGCCTGGCCAAATATTTTTCTTAAAAGTCCTTCATGTTTAAATAATCCCATTTCATTTTGATGACTTTGAGATTATCTGACAGAATTCTTGGGGAAAAGGTTAGGACTGTAATGTTTTTATTGACAGCAAGCAGTGTGTTTTGCTCCAAAAAAATCACTGCTTTCTTTTGATCTTTCGGTTTCATCGTGTATGAATGGGGATTTGTTTTTGTTTGAGACAGTGTCTCACTGTGTTGCCCAGGCTGGAGTACAGTGGCGTGATCATGGCTCACTGCAACCTCCACCTCCTGGGTTGAAGTGATCCTCGTGGCTCAGCCTCCTGAGTAGCTGGGATTACAGGTGCACACCAACACGCCCAGCGAATGTTTGTATTTTTAGTAGAGATGGGGTTTCAGTATGTTTGCTGGGCTGGTCTCGAACTCCTGACCTCAAGTGATCTGCCTGTCTTGGCCTCCCATAGTGCTGGGATTACAGGTGTGGGCCATTGCGCCTGACCTAGATGGAGATTTTAATCGATTCCCCAAGTCAGTTTCAATTCTGTCATGTTCATTGTCTGCTTCTTCAAAAAGTCTTTGAACCAGAGCTAAGAATGATATTATTGTATCAGTAGCCGGACGCAGAGGCTCACGTATGTAATCCCAGCACTCTTCGAGGCCAAGGTGGGTGGATCACCTGTCAGGAGTTTGAAACCAGCCTGGGCAACATGGCGAAAACCTGTCTCTACTAAAAATACAAAAATTAGCTGGGCACGGTGGCAGGTGCCTGTCATTCCAGCCACTTGGAAGCTGAGGCACGAGAGAATAGCTTGAACCAGGGAGACAGAGGTTGCAGTAGTTGAGGCTGTGCCACTGCACTCCTGCCTGGGTGACAGAGGGAGACTCCACTCCATCTCAAAAAAAAAAAAAAAAAAAAAAATTAATGCATCAGATGCTCTGTTTTGTTGGTGTTATTATCTGACTCTCGAAGATAGTAAAGTATAGAAGTGTGAAATATGGAAAAATTATTATTATTTTTTGAGACAGAGTCCCTCGCTCTGTCACCCAGGCTGGAGTGCAGTGGTGAGATCTTGGCTCACTGCAACCTCCGCCTCCTGAGTTCAAGTGATTCTCCCACTTCATCCTCCCGAGTAACTGGGATTACAGGCTTTTGCCACCACAGCGGGGTAATTTTTGTATTTTTTGTAGAGACGGGGTTTTACCATGTTGGCCAGACTGGTCTTGAACTTCAAACCTCAAATGATTCACCCGCCTTGGTCTCCCAAAGTGCTGGGATTACAGGTGTGAGCCACTGCACTCAGACTGGAAAAATTATTTTTAAATTAATTAAGTGTATCCTTGTTCAATTTGGAATTTTAGTGAATCAAAAAACTCCATGAATAGTCTCAATACAAAATAATTCAGATTTCAGATTCAGGCCAAAACAATAGTATTACACCAACAAACATACCAGTATTTCCATATATAAAGCGAGTACAACAAGCTGTGTGCGGTGGCTTGCCTGAAATCCCAAGACTTTGGGAGGCAGTGGTGGACGTGTCACTTGAGGCCAGGGGTTTGACACCAGCCTAGCCACCATGGTGATACCCTGTGTCTACTAAAAATACAAAAATTAGATGGGCGCGTTGGCACGTGCTTGTAATCCCAGCTACTCAGGAAGCTGAAATTTGAGAATCACTTGAATCCAAGAGGCGGAGGTTGCAGTGAGGTGCGAGCTGCGATGGCACCACTGCACTCCAGCCTGCGAGAGTGAGACTCTGTGTCAAAAATTAAAAAGGGCACAGTGCATAAGGATATTGGAAAATCAGAATGCTGGAGACCAAGGTAGAAGGAGTAGGGTAGAACATAAAGAGAATACATTCTCAACGAATGCTTCTTGGAATAACTCTGTGATATTTTAGACAATTACCGCATCTGCCCTAAAACAGACCTAAAGCTAAGGAGTGAGTTTCCTTGCTCTATTGGTGAACTAATTAATAGTTTTTTTTTTCTGAGAGCTACTGTGTGGCCAAATGGGCATTCCTGAGTGAAGACTCGCTATGGGCAGCATTCTGCTAGGGTTTTGTTCTTTCTTTCCTTTGTTTTGTTTTGTTTTGTTTATTTTGAGACGGAGTCTCACTTTGTCGCCCAGGCTGCAGTGCAGTGCAAGCTCCGCCTCACAGGTTCATGCCATTCTCCTGCCTCTGCCTCCCGAGTAGCTGGGACTACAGGCACCTGCCACCACGCCCAGCTAATTTTTTTGTATTTTCAGTAGAGACAGGGTTTCACCATGCTATCCAGGATGGTCTTGCTCACCTGACCTCGTGATCCGCCCACCTCAGCCACTATAGCCTTGAACTCCTGGGCTCAAATAATCATCCTGACTCAGCCTCCTGGATAGCTGGGGCTACAGGTGTGTATCATCATGCTCAGCTATTTGTGGTTTTTTTTGACTTTTTCTGCAGAAACAAGCTCCTGCCATGTTGCCTGGACTGGTCTCCAATTCCTGACCTCAAGAATTCCTCCCACCTCAGCCTCCCAGTGTTGGCATTACAGGCATAAGCCACTGTGCCAAGCCTTTTATCACATCTTGAAGTCAGTAAGAAGTAGGTCATCTCATCTGGCTGGGCACGGTGGCTCATGCCTGTAATCCCAGCACTTTGGGAGGCAGAGGCGGGCAGATCACGAGGTCAGGTATCGAGACCATCCTGGCTAACGCGGTGAAACCCTGTCTCTACTAAAAACACAAAAAATTAGCGAGGGTGGTGGTGGGTGCCTGTTGTCCCAGCTACTTGAGAGGTGGAGGCAGGAGAATGGCGTGAGACCAGGAGGCAGATCTTGCAGTGAGCCAAGATCACACCAAGGAACTCCAGCCTGGGCAACAGAGCGAGGAGACTCTGTCTCAAAAAAAAAAAAAAAAAAAAAAAGGAAGAAAAAAAGTGGATTATCTCATAGACCAGAGATTTCAGAACAAGCCAGTATTTTGGCTATTCTTGGCCCTTTGCATTTTATTTTTTCTTTGAGACAGAGTTTTGCTCTTGTTGCCCAGGCTGGAGTACAATGGTGCAATCTCAGCTCACTGTGACCTCTGCCTCCCAGGTTCACGTGTTTCTCCTGTCTCAGCCTCCCAAGTAGCTGGGATTACAGGCATGTGTCACTACACTTGGCTAACTTTTTTGTGTTTTTATAGTAGAGACGGGGTTTGCCATGTTGGCCAGGCTGATCTCGAACTCTTGACATCAGGTGATTCACCCGCCTCTGCTTCCCAAAATTTTGGGATTACAGGCATAAGCCACCACAACCAGCCTGCATTTTCATATAAATTTACAATTAGCCGGGCGTGGTGGCAGACATCTGTAATCCTAGCACTTGGAGAGACTGAGGCGGGAGGATTGCTTGAGCCCAGGAGTTTGAGGCTTCAGTGAGCTGTAATTGCACCACTATACTCCAGCTTAGACAACAGAGCAAGACGCTTTCTAAAAACAAAATTAGAATCAGCATGTCACTATTTATTAAGAAATATGTTGAGATTCATCCTAATGATGACTGTTTGTTTAAAAAAAAAAAAAAGCGCTGGACGCAGTGGCTCACATCTGTAATCCCAGCACTTTGGGAGGCTGAGGCAGGCCAATCACAAAGTCAGGAACTCGAGACCATTCTGGCTAAAACCGTGAAGCCCCATCTCTACCAAAAATACAAAAGAAAAGAAAAAAAGCCGGGCGTCGTGGCGGGCACCTGTAGTCCCAGCTACTTGGGAGGCTGAGGCAGGAGAGTGGCATGAATGCGGGAGGCGGAGCTTGCAGTGAGCCGAGATTGCACCACTGCACTCCAGCCTGGGTGACAGAGCGAGACTCTGTCTCTAAAGAAATAAATAAATAAGAAAAGAAAGAAATGTGTTTAGATTTTAATACGAATTACATGTAATCTAGAAATTACTTTGAGGAGAACTGATCTTTATGATATTGAGTATTCCAATCCATGAAGATGGTATATTTCTCCAGACTCACACAAATTTAATGAATGCAAAAGAAAACATCAGGATGGTAGGGGTGTTGATGCAGAGAACACCCATGGGAATGTCGTTCTGGCACTACTTGCCTTCTAAGGGCTGCCTCTGCTCCTTACTTCCTTTTTCTAGGTTGCCCGATTATTATGTGAACTTATCCTATGCCCAGTGCTGATTGATTCAAGGGAACGCACCTGCCCAGGCCAGTCCAATAAATGTCCTTACACAGATTTTTCAAACGGAGACTGAAAGAGAGTTGAACTAGGCTCTCTGATTGCAAAATATAAAATTTAGGAGCTCCTGGTAACCGTGCTTCAGATTATGTGAACTAGAGGGTTGGGGGAATTGCTGAGAAATAAGGACAAATCTGAAAGAAACGGAGACATGACAAGAGAAGAGAGTGGTGTTTGAGTCTCTGGCTCCACAGAGTTCTTAAGGCCAATGAGTTCTGAGAGATAGTCAGAACGATCTTGTTTATGAATTCCATGAGACAGTCCATAAATCTGTCTTTAGGCTTAAGCTAGTTTGAGTGGGGTTTCTGTCACTTGGAACAAGAGTCCTGACTACTGCAGTGGAGTGGAGTTAAAAGGTATAACCTCAATAGGTGAGCTAGCTCACTTTAAAAGGCTTCCAGTTTGAATTACACTCCATTCCCTCTGGTGCCCCTAGAAAGAGCCTTCTCTAACACAGGCCAGGAACTAGCAGACATGCTTTTGTTTTTTTTCTTTGCAGAAATGTTACTGCCTTGATTTGGGACAGATTATCAGAGGTGGGCACCCTTATCCTCTCTTTCATACAGGATTTATCACTTGTAAGTATTTGTCTTATGTTTGGATGCTACATTTTGGTTAGAATTTAATGATCATATCTCTCATCAAGATTACCCACATGATCACTCTAAGGCTGTTGTAAGCCAAACTGACAAGTACTCCATATGTCAAGATGTCAAGTGCAACCCAAAATAAGATGTAAGCACCAAATGGGACTGAGAGAAATGCTAAAAATCTTCACCCTTACTGCCTTTCTTGATGATAACCATGCATCCTGTGAGGGAAATAGTGTTATAGTGATATAAAGTAAGGTTCTGAAATTTGAAGAGATTGGAGGCCAGGTGTGGTGGTTCACACCTATAATCTCAGCATTTTGGGAGGCCAAGGTGGGTGGATTGCTTGTACGCAGGAGTTCCAGATGAGCTGGGCAACATTGTGGGACCCCATCTCTAAAAAAAAAAAAAAAAAAAAAAATTGGTGTAGTGGCTCACGCTTATAATCCCAGCTACTCAGAAGGCTGAGATGGGAGGATCACTTGAGGAGGTCAAGGCTGCAGTGAGCTGTGATCATGCCACTGCGCTCCAGCCTGGGTGACAGAGTGAGACCCTGTCTCCAAAAAAAAAAAAAAAAAAAAAGGATTGGAGGGAAGAATTTTTGAAGATACTGTCATGCAGGGAAAGGGTGTGCCGTGTATATGCAGAGGGTCCTCAGCTTTCCAAACTTAACTCTGGAACAGGCTACCTTTCATACATTTTATATACTGTATACTGACAGACCCAACACAGTTTTCAAAGGACACATTTGAGCCTTTTTTTAAAAAAGTTTTTTTAAGACAGAGTCCTGCTCTGTTGCCCAGGCTGGACTGCAGTGGCACAATCTTGGCTCACTGAAACCTCCACCTCCTGGGTTCAAGCGATTCTCCTGCTTCAGCCTCCCAAGTAGCTGGGACTGCAGGTGCGTGCCACCATTCCCAGCTATTTTTTTGTATTTTTAGTAGAGGTGGAGTTTCACTGTGTTAGCCAGGATGGTCTCAATCCCCTGGCCTCGTGATTCCCACCACCGCCTCGGCCTCCCACAGTGATGGGATTACAGACGTGAGCCTCTGCGCCTGGCTGTACTACTATGAATAGGTCTTAATAGGTTTTAGTTGTTAATTATTTTTAAATTGATTTCAAAAATCTTCTACAACATGGATGAAACTTGAAGATATTATACTTAGTGAAATAGGCCAGCCACAAACAAATGTCATTTGAATCCACTTTTATGAGGTACCTAGAATTGGCAAATTCACATAGACAGAAAGTAGATTTGAGGTTATCAGGGCAAGGGGGAAGGATGAATGGGGGACTGTAGTTAATGGGTTTAGAGTTTCTGTTTGGGAAGATGAAAGAGTTCTGGAGATGGATGGTGGTGAAGGTTGCCCAATAGTGTGAATGTAGTTAGTGCCAACGAGCTGTACGTTTAAAACTAAAGTGGAAATATTGATGCTATGCATGTTTGAGTGCAATTATAAAAATGGATCCAGGTGTGGTGGCTCACACCTGTAATCCCATCACTTTGGGAGGCCGAGGAGGGCGGATCACCTGAGGTTGGAATTTCAAAACCAGCCTGGCCAACGTGGAGAAACCCTATCTCTACTAAAAATACAAAAAATTAGCCAGGCGTGGTGGTGCACGCCTGTGATCCCAACTACTTGGGAGGCTCAAAAAACCCAAATCAAAAACAAAAAGAAAAATTAGCCAGGCGTGGTGGTGCATGCCTGTAATCCCAACTACTTGGGAGGCTCCAAAAACCAAAATCAAAAACAAAAAGAAAAATTAGCCAGGCGTGGTGGCACGTGCCTGTAGTCCCAGCAACTTGGAGGCTGAAGTAGGAGAATCACTTGAACCTGGGAGGCGGAGGTTGCAGTGAGCCAAGATGCCGCCACTGCACTCCAGCCTGGGTGACTGAGCGAGACTCCATCTCAAAAAAACAAAGTTTTTCTTGAAAATAAAAAATAAAGGTCAGTCACAGTGGCTTAGGCCTGTAATCCTAGCACTTTGGGAGGCGGAGGTGGGTGAATCATGAGCTCAGGAGTTTGAAACCATAATGGCCAACATGGTGAAACCCTATCTCTACTAAAAATACAAAAATTAGCTGAGCTTGGTGGTGTGCGCCTGTAGTCCTAGCTAGTTGGAGGCTGAGGCAGGACTGTCCGTTGAACCTGGGAGGCGGAGGTTGCAGTGAGCCGAGGTCACATCACTGTGCTCCAACATGGAGACAGAGCAAGACTCTGTCTCAAAAAAGAAAATCTCGCTGGGCATGGTGGCTCATGCCTGTAATCCCAGCACTTTGGGAGGCCCAGGAGCTCGAGACCAGCCTGGGCAACATGGTGAGACCCCATTTCTACAAAACAGTATTACAAGAAAAATAGCTGGGCGTGGTAACACATGCCTGTGGTCCCAGCTACTCAGGAGGCTGAGGTGTGAGGATCGCTTGAGCCCAGGAGATCAAGGCTGCAGTGAGCTGTGATGGTGCCACTTCACTCCAGTTTGGGTGTCAGAGTGAGATCCTGTCTCAACAAATAAATAAACAAATAAACAAAGAAAAATCTTATGTTCACATCACAAAACCAATCACCAATTACTATACCAGCTTCTAAGGTAGAAACACTCCGGTCTGAACCCCTGGCAGGGAGCTTGCACCCAGTAAGCCCCAGCTCAACACCACATCCTTGTACCAAAGAGAGTTTGAGATTAAAATCCAGAAAAGCAAAGTTCACTCTTCTTATGGTTTTGGAGTCTCAGAAGGTGGTTTTATTGTTTCTTAATTATATTGAGCCTTCTTTTAGCTTTAAAGGGAATGTCACCATGTACGGTGGCTTATGCCTGTAATCCCAGCACCTTGGGAGGCCAAAGTGGGCAGATCACCTGAGGTCAGGAGTTCGAGACCAGCCTGGCCAACATGGTGAAACCCCATCTCTACTGAAAATACAAAATTAGCCGGCTGTGGTGGCACATGCCTGTAATCCCAGCTACTCTGGAGGCTGAGACAGAATTGCCTAGAACCTGGGAGTCAGAGTTGTAGTGAGATCATGCCAGCCTGGGCGACAGAGCGAAATTCTGTCTCAAAGCAAAAAAAAAAAAAAAATAATAATAATGTCTAAATGCAGTAGCTAAGTACGCAGAAGCCATTTCAGTGTGGGAGGCGAGGTGACTGAGTCCAGGGACTCCAGGTTTCTGGCTGAGGGGCTGAGACTGCCCATGGTCATTGTGATGAGTTGAAGGTGGAAAATGAGCTGGGCTGGGGGAAGGTTGTCATCTCCTCTGGATGTGATTAGTTTGAGAGTCCTGTTAGGTAGTTCACTGGGCATGGTCAGTAGGCAGTTGAACTGAGAGGGTTTGGAGCTGGGATAGACTCCAGCCTCACCATGTGGGCAAGAGTAGGGGTCACAGAGTGTGAAGATGGCCAAGAAAGAGGACTGGGTGGGGGTCTGGGGGAGTCAGCAGCCAGACATAGGCCATGGAGAAACAGATGCCAGGGGAAGAGGAAAGGGGAGTCAGACCCCAAGGGGAAAAGAGTCACTGGAAGGGGGGGCCAACCCCGTGTCACATCCAGCAGAGACACCAGGTACAGCAGGACTATGGACATGACCATGAGGAGTGCCTTTTTGGCCATGACCTGGGAGAGATGAGGGTGAGAGCATGGGGGACCACACCATGTCCCCAATATACAAAACAGTGCCTGGTAGACGGGATGGATTTATGAATGGATGGACAGGTGAATGGATGGATGAATGGACAGATGATAGATGGATGCAAAGACAGATGAATAGATGGACAGATGCATAGATGGACGGATGGACAGATGGAATGAATGATCAGAAAAGACTTCATGAACATTGTGAGACTGAGCTGCATCTCCCTGGATAGATATAAAAGCAGAAGAATCTCGTCTTGAGTCGGGAATGACCCAGCAACCTGGTCCAGGGAGGAAGTCAGCCTGGCAGCCTGGCTTGACTGGGGACACTTGTGGCGCATTTCAGAGGCCCTTAAAATGGGGCCAAGTGAGGTTGGGCAGGTCTGAGCCAGCTCAGCACTCCTCAGCCACACCACACAGCTGCTTCAGGGGATGTGTCACTGAGGAAGTTGCTGGGACCCGCTGGGCCAGCGTTACCATCGGCACCAACAGCTTCAGAGAGTGGGACACAGGCTGGGGTGACTCCAAGGTTGTGGGCGGCACCTGCTGCAGAGAAGGGACATGCACAGAGACACTACTGGGATACTGGGCACCCCCTGCCCTGTGCCTAGGTCACAACCTCCACACTGCAGCCCTGTGCCCCTCACACCCAGCAGGTTCCTGCTCCAGCACAGCTCCTGGACTGGCCCCAGGTGCTGGCCCCGGAGGTTTCAATCCAAGCATAATTTACCGAGTCATGTGTTTGGCAGCGGGACCCAGCTCACCGTTTTAGGTAGGTGGCTCTGACAACTTTCCCCAGCCTGTCCCACCCTCTCCTGTCTCTGGAAAAGTCTGCTTTCTTTCTCTGGGGCTTCTTCCCCTCTGCCCTCCAAGTCTTAAGCATGGAGCCCTTCCTTTCTCCATGGAGTTTGGGGGAAGCGGGCTAGTCTCAGTGTATCCTGCAGGAAGGGCCCCCACAGTGGGAGCAGCCGCCTTCAGGTTCCAACAGCAGGACACAGCCTGGTCCCGGTGCGTGTGCTGGGATTGGGCAGGGTTAGGGCTCCTCCCCTCTCCCAGGGCAGATGTCTGAGTGAGGGACAGAGGCCAGTTCTGATGAGGGGCCCTGCAGTAGCCTTAGAGACAGTCCCCGGGACCCCAGGATCTAGGCTGAGGGCTGGATGGTCCTCTAGCCTCGGAGGGCCACACGGGGTCCTGGTGACACAGGGGTCACCCCAAGGGGAGACCAATGGAAGGCACAGAGAGGACTCTGGGTCTAGGCTGCAGCTCTGTGGCTTGTGCTGGGTCAGGACCTGGGGACACCGAGGAACAGGTGAGACTGGGTGAGGTCCGAGAGTCCAACTCTCCCAGGACAGTCACAAGAAAGGACAGGTTCTCTTGGGGCAGAGATGTGATTGTCCCTGGAGTCCTGTCACCTCTGGGGCCTGGTATCTCTCTGTTCACGGGTCGACCGCTCGCCTTCATTTGAGGAAGGGCACCTTAGACTCAGGAGGTGACTAGCGGGAAATAAATGGGGGTGCAGAGAACTCTAGGGCCACCAGGTGAAGTCCAGGGGCATCAGAGGCTGCTGGGGTGGGCATGGGGTCTGTGGTGACCCGAAGTCTGGGCAAGCAGTCCCAAGAACCCAGCCGATGTGAAGGATCCTGTGGTCGGGCTGGTAGGACGGGGGTGACGGCAGAGCCCCAGGGTTTGTCTGGGTGGAGCCTGTGCTTTACCAGGAGAGGTGACTGGGCCAAGCTGGGGCACAGCTTGTTACGCCAGGGGGTGGGAGGCTCCAGGCCATGCCACCCCACACTGTGCCACAACAGTTTTGTGTGCTGTGGGAGAGACTCCTAGATTCCTAATGCAGACTCCAGAAAGCAGGAAGGAGGGAGCACAGCGTGCCCTGGGTACACACGGGGAAACCGAGGCTGTAAAGGAAATGACTGGGCCAGGATGCCTGGGAAAGGTGACTTGGGAAGGCCCCTAGGAAGGTGCAGGGTTGTCTGCTCTCCAGAGGGCTCTAGTGGAAAGGAGGGAATTAAGAGGGAGGGAGAGACCCGGGGTGGACCAGATGGCCACACCATGAACCCTCCCAGAGACTTTAGACAGAGAGAGGTGCTCCACAGCACCCCACGCTACCTCTGCCATCTCTCACCCCCTCCTCTGTCCACACAGGTCAGCCCAAGGCCATCCGCTCAGTCACTCTGTTTCCGCCATCTTCTGAGGAGATGCAAGCCAACAAGGCCACACTGGTGTGTCTCATGAGTGACTTCTATCCGGGAATCTTGACGGTGAACCTGGAAGGCAGATGGTACCCCCATCACCCAGGGCGTGGAGATGACTGTGCCCTCCCAACAGAGCAACAAATACGTGGCCAGCGGCTACCTGAGCCTGACGCCCGAGCAGTGGAGATCCCACAACATCTTCAGCTGCCAGGTCACGCATGATGGGAGCACCGTGGAGAAGACAGTGGCCCTTGCAGAATGTTCATAGGTTCCCAACCCTCACCCCTCCCACAGGGGCCTGGAGCTGCAGGATCCCAGGGGAGGGGTCTCTCTGCATCCCAAGCCATCCAGCCCTTCTCCCTGTACCCAGTAAACCCTCAATAAACATCCTTTGTCAACCAGAAATCCTGCTCCCTCTCTTCATTTCTTATCTCTCATACAATTTGATGCTTCTCCTGGGTTCTCAGTGTGGCGTTGGGGGAATCCTGGCACCAGTGGGAAAGCAGCCTGGAGGAGAGGATCACAGGCTCCCAGGCGTGTCCCCTGGGGACATAGGCCAGGATAGGAGGAGTCGGCTCAGTGAACACCGGTCCATCCATTCTCTCCCACCTCCCCTTCCTCCTTGCAGCTCACCCTCTAACTCGCTGCCTGTGTTTTGGAGGGAGCTATTTCTGGCTGAGCCTCCAGATACACCTTCTGTCCCTGTCCTGGTCTGGACCTTCCCCTGACCCACGGCCTCTCTTTCCTCAGCCTGGAAATCCTACTCTAGACATGGATTCCCTGTGCTTCTGGCTCTGGCCCCTGGAATGCCGTCCTTCCTCTCTGCCCAACTCCCCACCCCCAAGGGCTGGACTGTCTAGGACACTCCCACACCATCAAATTCATGAGCTCTTAAATTTGGGGCCCACTTTGATTTTTCACCTGACAGCAGGTTCAGAGGTGTGAGAAAAATAGGAGGAAGTCAGGAAGGAAACACACATGAAAGGCCTGCAAGAGGCTCAGGACACTTGTAAAAGATAGGCTCTGAGCTCCCCAGGAACAAGTGCAAGAAGGGTAATAGGTGCTCCATCATTTCTTTCTTTCTTTTTTTTTAGATGGAGTCTCACTCTCGCCCAGGCTGGAGTGCAATGGCACGATCTTAGCTCACCATAACCTCTGCCTCCCCGGTTCAACGAATTCTCCTGCCTCAGCCTCCTGAGTAGCTGGGATTACAGGTACATGCTACAACACCCAGCTAATTTTTGTATTTTTATTAGAGACAGCTTTTCACCAGTTGTTCAGGCTGGTGTGCTCCATCATTTCCAAGAGATTACACAAGTCTTTGCTCGAGGGAAGTTGGTGTTTTCAATGCTGAGGCCAGGCAGCTCATCATAATTAAAAGTGGGGATGTGTTTTACCCAAGGCCTCACTACTGAGGGATTTGGGCTCTGACATGTGCACAGGTGACTGCCTGGCAGCCAGCCCTAGGACATGGAGATTTTCTCAGATGTTTGGCATAGAAAGTCACTGACCATCTTTGGAGGAAGCATCATTTTTGGGAAACACTTCTCCATTGGATCCTGAGCTTCAAGTGGAAAACCAGGTCCTGTGATGGGAATTTCTCTGTGAGGTTCCCTGGGTCTGGGGCTCCAGCTGCTCTCTGAGAAGAAGGTGTAGGGGGAGAGCATGGCCCAGCCACACCCAGCCCCTCCTGCATGGTTCCTGCTGAGCAGGGTGTTAGAAGGGTGGGGGCACCACCAGTGGTCAGGCCTGTGTTTCTGATGGTGGGGCCAAGGAAGGACACTCAGGGCATCCTAGGGAGTCTCTCCGATGGCTCCTGTTTGACTTTCCTGTGGCTGCTGTCACAAATGACTGCTAATTTAGAGGCTTAAAGCATCACATATTGATTCTCTCCCTGGTGTGGAGTCAGACATCCAAAATGAATCCTAGAGTGCTAAAATCAGGGTGCTAGGCAGGCCAGGCTCCTTCTGAGGGCTCTGGGGAGAATCCATTTGCGGGATTTTTCCAGCTTCTAGAGGACACACTGGGCTCCTGGCCCCTTCCTCCAACTTCAAAGCCAGAGCTCAGCACCTTCAAGTCTCTCTCCCACGCTTCTCTCTCTCTCCCCACCGTCTTCTCTCACCCTCCCTCTTTCTATCCCTTTCTTTCCCTCCACCCCCACACCTGCTCTCACTCTGATCCTCCTGCCTCCTTCTTTCCCTTATAAAGACCCCACCTTGGACCCACCCAGATAACCCAGGATCATCTTCCACCTCAGGCTCCTTCACATCCTCACATCTGTAAAGTCCCTGTGGCCACACAACACTGCACATGGACAGGTCCCAGGACTGGGACACAGCCATCCCTGGGCCCTAATTCAGCCATCCACAGCTCCTTTCCCTCCTTCCTCTCTCCTCCGGGTATAAGAAGGGAATGCAGAGAGGTTGGTCAATGAATACACACCTACAGTTAGATGCAAGGAGTATGTTCTAATGTTGGATAGCAGAGTAGGTTGGCTATGGTTAGCAATAATGTATTGTATATTTCAAAATAGCTATAAGAGAGAACTTCAAATATACTCAACACATAGAAATGGTAAATACTCAAGGCCATACTCCAAATTCACTGTCTTAATGATGACATGTTGGATGCATGGAACCAAACAGTACATTCGCCTCATAAAAATGTTCAATATTATGTATCAGTATAATATTTTCTACGAATAAGAAAGCAAAAAAAGAAGTTAAGCATAAACTAGCTATTTGACCTAGCAATTCCAGCGCTAGGAATTTATCTAGAAGAAATGAAAGCATGTGTTCAAAAAGACGTATACATAAATGTTCTCAGCAACCTCACTCACTGCAGGCAACAACTGGAAACAACCCAAGTGTCCGTCAGCTAGAGAATAGATAGACCCATGTGGTGTGTGCATACAGTGGAGTGCTGCTCAGTTATACAAAGAAAAGAAACTATGGATACCGGCCACAGGAGGGATGAACTTCAAAACATTACAGTAAGTGAAAGAAGTAAAACTCCATGAGGGAAGTTGGTGGGTATGGACATAGTTTTGAACTGGCAGAATTTTTCTGTGTTCATCGGGGTATTATGTGTTGAGTCCCTATTGATCAGGTACTGTGCTAGGTACGGCCATTAGAGAAATGAGAAGCAGACACCAGCTCCATTGTGATGAGACTCACCCGATCAGCCATTTCTGATGAACACTCAGGTACCCTGACTCTCACTGCTCACATTTGTAGGCTTTACTTAATGCCACTTAAACCTCCCTATTCCCCAAGTCTTCTTTCTTTTCCATTTTGTTTTTTAGACAGAGTCTTGCTCTGTCACCCATGCTGGAGTGCAGTGGCACCATCTTAGCTCACTGCAACATCCGTGTCCTGGGTTTAAGCAATTCTCCTGCCTGAGCCACCCGAATAGCTGGGATTGTAGGGCCCACTGCAACACCCAATTATTTTTGTATTTTTAGTAGAGACGGGGTTTTGCCATGTTGGCTAGGATGGTCTCAAACTCCTCCTGACCTCAGGTGATCCTCCTGCGTAGGCCTCCCAAAGTGTTGGGATTACGGGTGTGAGCCACCACACCTGGCCCCCAAGTCTCCTTTCTTTCCAGCTCCCCTCATTAGACACAGCTTTTTAAAGCAATCCCTGCCATACCCATGGCTGCAATTGTTTTTTATATGCTCTGATGACAAAAAAATTTAAATGTCATTTTTATATAGCAGCTTTATTTTACATGACACCTCATTCACTACGAGTGTAAATTCAAAGTTCCTGTAAGAAGGTAATAACAAGGCCGGGCGCGGTGGCTCAAACCTGTAATCCCAGCACTTTGGGAGGCCGAGACGGACGGATCATGAGGTCAGGAGATCGAGACCATCCTGGCTAACACGGTGAAATCCCGTCTCTACTAAAAAAAAAGTACAAAAAACTAGCCAGGTGAGGTGGCGGACGCCTGTAGTCCCAGCTACCCCGGAGGCTGAGGCAGGAGAATGGCATAAACCTAGGAGGCAAAGGTTGCTGTGAGCTGAGATCGTGCCACTGCACCCCAGCCTGGGTGACAGAGCAAAGACTGTCTCAAAAAAAAAAAAAAAAAAAGGAAAGTAATAACTAAAAAGTTGTCATATTTTAGTATGCAAATTTTAGGAAATTTCCGTAATGGTTTGACTTTGTATGCCTTTTTTTTAAAAACGTGACTTTTGATGTCACAGAATGGAGTTATCCTACAGAGGTTTCTATCTAACTTTCTACCAGAGAGCTCCATTTGAATGCAATACTTAAGAGTCCAAAGCTATGTCTTTTTTTTTTTTTTTTTTTTTTGAGACGCAGTGTCGCTCTGTCACTCAGGCTAGAGTGCAGTGGCACGATCTCGGCTCACTACAAACTCCATGACCTGGGTCCAAGTGAGTCTCCTGCCTTAGTCTCCTGAGAAGCTGGGACTACAGGCACCCGCCATCGCATCTGGCTAATTTTTGTAATTTTAGTAGAGATGCGGTATCGCCATGTTGGCCAGGCTGGTCTCAAACCCCTGACCTCATAATCCGCCCAGCTCGGCCTCCCAAAGTGCTGGGATTACAGGCGTGAGTCATTGCACCCAACTGAAAACTATCCTGAAACTGAAAACTTACCTATTCCTCTTCCTACATTCTCTGTGTAGGAGAAAGTCATTGCTATTTACCCAGTCCTTCAAACTAGAGCCTCAGCAGCCTGTTTTTCCATTTACTTGCCCTGTTCTTCCACATCTAATCATCTAGCGCTTCCTGTTCTCTCTCCCAAATGATCACAAGACTTTTCCATCCACTGCAGTCATTTCCACTACCTTTAGCCTTACCTGTTCTTCCAGATGAACATAATGTCTCTCTCTCTCTCTTTTTTTTTTTTTTTTGAGACAGAATCTCTCTCTTTGGCCCAGGCTGGAGTTCAATGGCATGATCTTGGCTCACTGCAACCTGTAACTCCCGGGTTCAAACAATTCTCCTGCCTCAGACTCTTGAGTAGATGGGACTACAAGCGCCCGCTACCACGCCAGGCTAATTTTTATATTTTTAGTAGAGATGGGGTTAGTGATCCACCCCCGTCAGGCTCCCAAAGTGCTAGGATTCCAGGCATGAGCCACCGTGCCTAGTTGTACCAGGGTTTTCTATTGATTTTCTTGCCAAGGGTGACTTCCAGTAATAACTCCCCCGCACTTTCCTCAGGACTAGAAAGCTCAGGCAGCCCAGGGTGAATAAAAGGCTGAGTAGTGCCGTCACCACAGAGGGGCAGGGTGGCCACAAGGTGGGCAGCAGCAGGGATGGGCATTGTGAGGCATTGTATGGGGCTGTGGGGCTGGACATTGTGAGTCACTAGCCTGACCTGGCTGTTTCCTGGTAAGCAGGTGACATAGGAAGCTTTGTGGTTATAGGCATCAGCCAGGGCCAGCAACCCTCAGTCGGTAGCTGGTAGTGGAAGGAGGAGGAGCTCCGACTGTGCTGTCTCACGGCAGTTTTTGTGCCTCTCAGCGCTTGTCGTGTTCATTTATTTTTCAAAGAAGACAGCAGGTCCCCGACCTCATAGATCAGCCAGTTTGGGAGGTGGCGGCAGAGTAAGGGCTGAGGCCCCAGATCTGCCTGGGGTCAGGCTGCTTCTACAAGTGCTGTGCCAGCCTCAGTAGTGTGGCTGCTAGGACAGCACCATTTCAGTTTCATCGAAGTCTCAGGCAGGAATGGAGAGGACTGTGGGTGCCCCATGGGGTGTGTACTGACCTGTTGTATCAACTCCACCTGTAGCTGGTGCAGGGGGAAGGTGGCGCCCTGTTATGAATCTGTTATTTATGAGGCTGTGGCTGCTGCAACATCAGAATCCATACTGTAGAGCCCGGCAAGCTGGATGTGGGAGCCACAGAGGGCGACGAACTGCAGCACATCAGCAACCAAAAGATGCCCACAGGTAAAAAAGCCACGGGTGCCGTTTACTCACTGGCACACCTATGGCCACCCTCACCCCCTTCCCATAGCCTCATCCCCAGAGACATCCCATTGAAAACAGAAATGTGTTTCAATGGGACAGACCCCCTAACACTGGGCCTGTAGCTACAGCACTCCCGAGTAGCAGGGGAGGTGGGGAGGGACATGAGTTCCAGTGCACCAGGAGCTCAGCAAAGGGATGGTGAGTGATTCCAGAGTCCAGCTCATCCTTGCAACTCTTCTGTGGAATCCAGAACACATCAGTTTCCATTTATTTTATAGAAGGTTTGGAATCTTCAGTGTCAAACTCTATCTGTGTTGTGTCTTCCCACAGGTTGGATAGAGGAACCCTGGCTATGGGCATTTCCTGCCAGGGCAGTGACTGTGTCTTCCTCATTAGTCCTTATCCCAGAGGTCAGTCCTGGGGAGAACCTGTTAGGCCCCATGGGCATTGCGGTGAACACATCCCTGGGATGAGTTCTAGGTCAGCCCTGGGCTGGGATCTAGCGCAGGTGTGGAAATGTTCCCTTCTCAGTCTGTCCAGCCTGTTGAGCCCTACACCAATCCTGGAGCCTGCCCCAGCTTCTGAGTCAGGGTCCCTGGAGATGAGGTTGAGCTCTTGAGGACAGTGAGGTGCCTCTGGCCCTCGGCTCCTGCTGCTCTGATCCTGTCTAGACAGGGTGTGCAGGGCCACGCTCTTCCCTTGTGTGCATGTGTCCCCCCTGCTGGCATCCCTCTGGATCTGGATGTTGTCCTCATTGTTATATCCCCAGCCCCACACAGTGACTTTTGCAGATGTTCACTAAGTAACCATAAATGTATGGTAGGAGCAGAGCTGTGAAGTATTTTGCAAGAAAACACCAGGCGAGGGGAGTCATGTCTTCCTCATGTCTGGGTCTCCTGTGCCATCTAGTGCGGTTCTCGGTCATATATGTGCCTCTTCATATTTAAATACATTTAAATATTTACAATAAAAGTTCAGGGCTGGGCATGGCGTCTCATACCTGTAATCCAGCACTGTGGGAGGCCGGGGCGGGTGGATCAGCTGAGGTCAGGAGTTCGAGACCAACCTGGCCAACATGGTGAAACCCCATCTCTACTAAAAATGCAAAAACTAGCCCATGTGTGGTGGTGCATGCCTGTGAACCCGGCTACTCAGGAGACTGAGACAGAAGAATCGCCTGAGTCTGGAAGGCAGAGGTTGCAGTGAGCCGAGATCATGCCATTGTACTCCAGCCTGGGCAGCAAGAGTGAAACTCTGTCTCGGAAAAAAAAAAAAAATTCAGAACTTCATCTCAACAGCCACCATGCAATCCCCCAGTAGCCTTCTGTTCATGCAGCAGAGAGATTTCCATCCCCGCAGAATGTTCTTTCACATCTGCTGTAAGCCTGGCTGAGGGGCTGATTATTGAACTCCTCTAACTCAAAGCGTGCACCTTAAAGTGGGAATCTCAGGGCTGTGAGATTGGAGGTGAGACCTATAATGGGCCATTGGAAGGAAAAAGTTGAAGGGTGGTTCCTTCAGTTCCTCTTTCTCACTTGAAGCCTGGCAAGTGTGAGCAATGCCTTTCTAGAGACCTCAGTCTCCCCAGAGTCCAGGGAGAGTCTGACAACACCGCGGGAAGGGCAGAGTGATCTCGTACAACCCAGTGTGGCCTCACCTGGAGTAGGAGGGTGGGCAAGTTGCCCTTTGGAATAACTTCTTGTGGAGTTTTTGTCTCTAAAGATTGGCCAATGGACACCGTCCATGAGGGCAGCTGCGATGAGGCAGACCTGCAGGTAGAGCATGATAGTCTAGGAGGATCTCTGGGAGCAGTTGGGTGACACTTGTTGCTTTGGAAATCAGGAAAAGGGCAATGAAATCAGAACCAAAGGAAATATGTGTAGAAGTGTGACTTGTTCCTTTTGTATTTTAATAAGATAGAGATGAGGTCATTTGCCTCCATGAGCTTTGTGTGCTGTGTTTGTAACCATTTTTTTTCTTGCTCTGGTGTTTAATGGTTACCAGAAGATCAGTTTTTCCTGTCTATGTCACAGCAAACATCAAAGCCTTGGTCTTTGACTTGGGAATGCAGAGTCTTATTAGGTCCAGGCACTGACTAAGATGCGAGATATCTGGTGACACTCCCTCATGCTCACTACTTGAACATAGTTGTTTCTCTGAGATGGTCTCAGAATCTTCAGTCCCACGCTCCATATGCCACATCCAGCAAAGCTCCCTGAGGGACCCACAGTTTCCAACCACCAGGGCACTGACATTAACTCTGTGTCCTTTTAGGCCACCCTGAGGACAGCCTGCGTTTAAAATCTCTACCACCAAGTGAGGAAGATAATGATGATGCCCAGGTAAGACTCCCTTTCTTTGCATTCTAAGGAAATGGTGCTTTCCTGATGTGAGAAACAAACTCAGCCATTGAAACCCAAAGAATGGACTCAGAGGCCTGCAGAACAGAGAAAGTGAGAATTTTAATGATGGTCTTGCAAGATATATATATATATATATGAAAAAATATAAATATATATATTTTATATACATATATATATTTATGGTTGTCTTACTGCATTTTGTGGAAGCCCACAATTCATTGCCATCCTAGTCAGCTTAGGAGCTCTTCAAGTATTTGACTTATGACCTAAGTAGCTGGGCAGGCTGAGAAGAACAGACCAAGCAAGCTATTTTGCAGGCTAGTAAACTTTTAACTTAGACTGTACTTCATTGTTAAAGTGAGGACAACTAAGCGAGGTGGAAGGGGGACCCAACAAGCCGGCATTGCCCATCCAACCACGAGCCTAGTATTTCTTCTGTGCTTTACTGAGCTAAACAACTTCAAGACACTTTGTCTTAAAAATGGACCACTGTATACACTATTTCCTTCACCTGATTTCTTTCCCTCTCAATTAATTTTGGTATAAGGATATGATGGGACACTTTATGTACAACATACACAATAGTCCTTCTTGGGGTGGAGTTCACTGGGAATGTCTTCCCATCTAATACATGACATGGTAGGATGTTTTTGAATGACAGCATCCATCATCAACTGTAATGCAGAGGCATTTTCGTCCACACCAGTTTTCCTCTTCGAATTAGGCATTGTGAGTTTACCAATCTAAATCAACTTCAAAGAAATTCTGTGAGAAAAGCTCTTGTCTTTTCCATGCATGTTCTCTATGCTAGAGTGTTTTGTCTTTGACATAGACTCAACCACTGTTTCAAAAGTAGTTTTCTGAAGTCATCAACAGACGAACGGATCTGTGTAAGGGGGCAGCAGAATTGATCTGATCCTCATAGCATCTTCTTTTGTCTCATTGCAGATTTTACCATCACCTGTCCTGGGTACGTACCTTGAACTAACTCATTTTCTGAGAAACAAATTTGCTGGCTTGAATATATAGAAACCTTAATCTGGATTCCTGTTAAAAAATGTTGGGGGTCTGGTGAGAGAAAATGATTTTGCAAGTGTATAGCTATGACCAGAGCGGCTGTATTAATGTGTGTGAACCTAGAGGACCAACCAGGAGATTTTATGTGAGCCAGTGAGTCTTCACTGGGAGGAGGAGAAGTGAGTGCACCTCTCACTGACTTATCCTGATGTTGGTGGTTCTAGAGAGTGGATTCTGGAAAATCTCAGCAGGGAAGAGGATGCCTTTCCAGGTAGGCAACAAGACATCAGATGGGGTCTAATAAAACAGCATTTCCAAGAACCTTCATGTTATACCTGCTGCTTGGGAGGCTTAGGGAGGGAATAGAAAGAGAAAAAGAAAAAGTTAATATAAGCCGCGTTTGTTATTTTCAGAGTTTAATGTCATCATGGTGAGGAGTAGTATGTTCATGGGCTTTTGAGTATCCTGTGTTTTCAATCACCTGTTCTTGGTTTATTATTTAAACATGATTTTTCAGAGAATACCTGTTCTTTTCTGCCTGTGCCACTGCAAAATATCAGAGCCTTTGGTTTGGGACACAGTTCTGTGACAGGCAGTTACTTAATCCTGAATATAAAACTCTTCTGCGGTGTGCCCAGATGCATAGGAGAGATTGATCCATACATTATGAACATAGTTTTCATGGCAGCACATTCATTTTTCTGTCCTTGCTGTTTAACTCTGGTATCAAGACATCTCCTTGGGCATGGAGGACAGAATGAAAATTCACTGTGGGCTCACTGAAAAGCTCCAGTGTCTTAGAAATGGAGGGAGAAACACAGCCTTGAGCACACTGTCAGTATTCCATTTCTTCATGTGAATGAGAATATGCAGTTTTACCATCATTTGTGGAAGTCATTTTCCTTTCCCCATTGTGTATTCTTGGCACCTTTGTTGAAGATCAGCTGACTCTGTATGTATGCATTTAATTCTGTGCTCTTGATTCTATATCTGTGATACTTATGGGTGCCCCCCACAGTAGAAGCGTGCTGTCTGAATTTTTCTGTTTTTTTTTTAATTTTAATTTTTAGATTTCAATCTCATGAATGTGCATCTTCCAACACTCTTATTTTTCAATGTTGCCATGGCTATTTGAGGCACATAAAAGTTCATTAAAATCTTAGGATTATCTTTTCCATTTCTGCACAGATGGCTATTGCCAGTTTGGTAGCTGTTGTTGTTAGTCTGTAGATCATGTGTGTAGTATTGTGTGTTAGTTAGGTTTAGTCTTCCTATCCATGAATATGGGAAGCCTTTCAACTTATTTCTATGTTCTTTACTTTCTAGAATCTTTATGATGACAGCTGATTAGTTAGATTTAATGTGACTGATATGAATTTGTGATTTCTTTTTTTGTTTTTTTGTTTTTGAGACAGAGTCTCACTCTGTCACCATACAGGTGTGCAGTGATATGATCTCTGCTCACTGCCACCTCCACCTCCCGGGTTCAAGTGATTCTCCTGCCTTATCCTCCTGAGTAGCTGGGTCTACAGATGCATGCCACCACATCCAGCTAATTTTTGTAGTTTTAGTAGAGATGTGATTTTACCTTGTTGGCTGGGATGGTCTTGATCTCTTGACCTCATGATCCACCCACCTTGGCCTCCCAAAGTGCTAGGATTACGAGCATGAGCCACCGTGCCTGGTCAAATTTGTATCTTTTGCCAATATTTTGTCTGTCTGAATGATTATGCATCAAATAAAAAATATTATGTATGCTAGTTAACCAAAAATCACCCCCATGATCAGGGACAGTTTTTCATGAATTTGCTCATTTTCTATTGGTATGCATTTCCTCATTTCAGTAGCTCATGTATATTTGAACCTGGAAACTTATCCTCATGGCAGAAAGTTTTCAGAGTCATGTCTCTCAGCTTCACTGGTGTAGGTTGCGCAGGCTGTGTGAACTTGGCCTGTTTGAATGAAGCCTGATCTTTAGGGAATCTCCTGAGGGAGAGCAACACAGAGCTGCTGAAGCCCTTGATCACAGGAACCCAAAAAATTGTGTGCACACACCATGGTTCCAGAAGAAGACTTACAAAGAGGAAATCATGACTATTTTTCATTTTAGCATTTTAATACTTAATTTTTTAAATGACCTCTATGAAAAAGAAATTGTGATCTGTCTGGTGCCGTGACTCATGCCTGTAATCCCAGCACTTTGGGAGGCTGCGGTGGGCAGATTATGAGGTCAGGAGATGGAGACCATCCTGGATAACATGGTGAAATCCCGTCTCTACTGAAAATACAAAAAAAATTAGCCAGGCGTGGTGGCGGGTGCCTGTAGTCCCAGCTACTCCAGAGTCTAAAATAGGAGAATGGTGTGAACCCAGGAGGTGGAGCTTGCAGTGAGCCAATATCGTGCCACAGTACTCCAGCCTGGATGACAGAGTGAGACTCCATTTCAGAAACAAACAAACTAACAAATGAACAAACAAACAAACAAACAAAACTGTGTGATCAGTAGAGCAGAGTAATTTGGGTAAAATTGAATCCTTTTCACCAATAAATTAAGTAACTAATCCTTTAAAACAGATGCTACATGTAGTACCAGCATAACTGGGTCCTAATGTACTTACACAGTCTTGAATACATTAAGAAAATGCTGTTTGTTTCGTAGAGTTTCAAAACATTTGAGACGGAGGAAGGCATTCTTCCATTGACCCTTAGTGTGTGCTTTATTTCCATTTTGGGTTGACTGTTTTGTGTTGCTGCATGATGTCTTTAGTACAAGGCCAAGGCCTCCATGTCTCATGTCTTTCCTGATCCCCTCCTTTGCCATCCCCCTTCCACTCAGGGGAATAGCCCAGCATCAACTCAGTTCATGCTTGTTAATCAACCACCTCCATACACCACATCCAGAAAAGCTCCCTGAGTGACTCACAGTCACCAACCATCGGTGCACTGATCTTTCTTGTGTCCTTCCAGCTTTTTCTATGGACAACCTGAGTTTAGTATGCCTACCACCAAGTGAAGATGATGACTGGGGTGATGATGATGGTGATGATGATGTCCAGGTAAGAACACCTTTTTTTGTCTTGTAAGGAAATGTTGGTTTTCTGATGTGAGAAATAAACTCACCAGTCCAAACCCAAAGAATGGACTCAGGGAGCTGAAAAACAGCAAGAGTGAGATTTTCTTTCCTTTTTTTTTTTTTTTTTTTTCCTTTTTGAGACAGAGTCTCACTCAGTTTGCCAGGCCGGAGTGCAGTGGTGCAATCTCAGCTCCATCTCCTGGGCTCAATGAATTCTCCTGCCACAACCTCCCGAGTAGCTTGGATTACACGCATGTGTCTCCATGCCCAGCTAATTTTTGTATTCTCAGTGGAGATGGTGTTTCAGCATGTTGGCCAGACTGGTCTCGAACTCCAGACCTCAGGTAATCTGCCCACCTCAGCTTCCCAAAGTGTTGGGATTACAGGTGTGAGCCACTCCACCTGGCAGAAAGTGAGACTTTTAATGACAGTGTTGCCAGATCCGGTGTCTGATGGGCAGACACACCCAGCACACTTTCCACAAGCAATTTATCCCCTAGTGTGCAGGTCCCTCCCCTGGTTCCTCATAGGCTGAGAACTGTGGGGTCACAATCTTCCCAGGTGTTGCCTATTGATTTTTGGGGAGAGACTTTAGGTATTTTTCTAGAGTTGTCTTACTGCATTTTGTTGCAGCCCACAATGCATTGCTATCCTAGTCAGCTCAGGGGCACTTCAAGTATTTGACTTATGACCTAAATAGCTGGCCAGGCTGAGAAGAACAGACAAAATGAGCTATTTTCTGGCTAGTAAACTTTCATCTTAGACTAATCTTCTTTGGTTGAAGTGAGGGCAACTAAATGGGGAGGAGAGGGGCCCCAATGAGCAGGTATTGCCCATCCAATCAGGAGCCTGGCACATCCTATTTCTTCTATCCTTTGCTGACCTAAACCGGTTCAAGGCACTTTGTGTTAAAAATGGACCACTGTATACATTATTTCCTTCATCTAATTTCTTTCCTTCTCAATTAATTTTGATATAATAATATGACAAGGCACATTATGTACGACACACACTATTCTCTTTGTGAGGATGGAGTTCAGTGGCAGTTTCCTTTCATCTTATACATGACACACTATGATGGTTTTGAAGGACAGCATCCATCACCAACTGTAATGCAGAGACATTTTCCTCCACACCAGTTTTTCTCCTTGGATTAGGCATTGTGCATTTACCAAACTAAATCAACATCAAGGATAAATTTTGTGGGAAAAGCTCTTGTCTTTTCCATGAGTGTCCTCTATTCTAGAATGTTTGGCCTTTGACTTTGACTTTGACTCACCACTGTTTCACAGGTAGTTTTCTGAAGTCATCAAGAGATCACAGATCTGTGTAAGGGGTGCAGCAGAATTGATCTGATCCTCATGGCATCTTCTTTTGTCTCGTTGCAGATTTTACCATCACCTGTCCTGGGTATGTACCTTGAACTAACTCACTTTCTGAGAAACAGACTTGCTGGCTTTAATATATAGAAACCTTAATCTGGGTTCCTGTTAAACAATATTGGGGATCTGGTGAGAGCAAATGATTTTGCAAGTGTACACGTATGACCAGAGGGGCTGTAGAAATGTGTGTGAGCCCAGAGGACCAACCAGGAGATTTTGTGTAAGCCGTTGTGTCTTCACCTGGAGGCGGAGTAGTGAGTGCACCTCTCCCTGATTTATCCTGATGTTGGTCGTTCTAAAGAGTGGATTCTCGAGAATCTCAGCAGGGAAGAGTATACCTTTCTAGGTAAGTAAGAAGATTTCAAGTGCCGTCTAATAACACAGCATTTCCAGGAGCCTTCATGTTATACCTGCTTGGGAGGCTGAGGGAGGGTGTAGAAAGAGAAAAAGAAAAAGTAAACGTAAGTGAAGTTTGTTCTTTTGAGTTTATGAGATTTTGAGTATCCTGTGTTTTTGATCACCTCTTCTTATTTATTATTTAAAGATGATCTTTTTAGAACACCTGCTCTTTCCTGCCTCTGCCACTGCAAAATCTCAAAGCCTTTAGTTTAGGACAGAGTTCTATCACAGGCAGTTACTTAATGCTGGAGACAAAATTCTGTGGTGTGCCCAGAGGCATAGGAGAGATTGATCCTCACCTTATGAACTGTTAAGTTTCCTGGCAGCACACTCATTTGTCTGTTTTTCCCTGCTTACCTCTGGTATCAAGAGCTCTTCCTCGGCGTGGAGGACAGAATGAAAATTCAATCTGGGCTCAGTGCAAAAGCTCCAGTGTCTTGGAAATGGAGGGAGAAGCACAACCTTGTGCACTCTATCAGCATTCTATTTCTTCATTTGAATGAGAATGTGCAGTTTTACCATCATTTGTTGAAGAGGCTTTCCTTTCCCCCGATTGTGTATTTTTGACACCTTTGTTGAAGATCAATTTACTGTATATGTGTGCATTTAATTCTGGGCTCTCTATATCTGTGAAACTTATGAGTGCCCCTATGCTAGAAACAAACTCTCTGTATTTCTGTATTTTGTGTGTGTGTGTGTGTGCATTTCAATCTCATGAACCTGCATCCTATAACAGTATTTTTTTAACATCATCATGGTTACATAAGGCACATAAAATTCATTAAAATTGTAGGATTATCTTTTCCATTTCTCCACTTATGGGTGTTACCAGTTTGATAGTAATTGTTGTGAGTCTGTAGATCATTGTGTAGTATTGTGTGTTAGTCAGGTTTAGTCTTCCTATCCATGAATACAGGATGCCTTTCCACTTATTTGTACCTTCCTTATTTGCTAGGATCTTCATGTTGACAGCTGATAAGTTAGATTTAACATGACTGATAAGAATTTTTGATTTCCTATACCAATATTTTGTATGTCTGAATGAATAGGCATCGTATATATATATATATAGAGAGAGAGAGAGAGAGAGAGAGAGAAAGAGAGAGAGAGAGACGGGGGGAGAGAGAGAGAGAGAGAGAGAGAGAGAGAGAGAGAGAGAGAGAGAGAGAGAGAGAGAGATGGAGGTTCACTCTTCTTGCCCAGGCTGGAGTGCAATGGCATGATCTCGGCTCACTGTAACATCTGCCTCCCAAGTTCAAGCAATTCTCCTGCCTGAGACTCCTGAGTAGCTGGGATCACAGGCGCTCACCACCATGCCTGGCTAACTTTTTGTATTTTTAGTAGAAATGGGGTTTCACCATGTTGGCCAGGCTGGTCATGACCTCCTGACCTCAGGTCATCCCCCTGCCTCAGCCTCCCAAAGTGCTGGGATTACAGGTGTGAGCCAGAGTACTCGGCCAAAAAAATAATTTTTATGTAAGCTAGTTAACCAAAAATCACCCCCATACTCGTGTACATTTTTTCATGAATTTGTTCATTTCTATTGGCATACATTTCCTCATTTCAGTAGATAATGTGTATTTGAACTTTTAAACTTATCTTCATGGCAGAAAGTGGTCAAAGTCATGTCTCTCAGCTTCACTGGTGTAAGTAGAGCTGGCTGTGTGAGCTTGGCCTGTTTGAATGAAGCTTGATTTTTAGGGAATCTCCCCAGGGAGAGTCACACAGGAGGTGCTGAAGCCCCTCATCACAGGGCCCCAAAAGGGTGTGTAGAAGTCGTTCTAGAATAAGACTCACAAATGGGAAATCATGACTATTTTTAATTGTAGCATTTTAATATTGAATTTTTTAATGATCTCTATGAAAAAGAATGTGTGATTAATAGAATAGAGTGCTTTGGGTAAAATTGAGTCCATTTCACCCCTAAAATAGGCTTTTAATCAAGTAATAAATCCTTTAAAACAGATGCTAAATGTAGTATCAGCATGATTAGATTCTAGTGTACTGACACGGTCTTGAATACACTAATTAATGGCTGTTTGTTTAGAAGAGTTTCAAAACATTTGATAGGCAGGAAGGCACTCTTCCATTGACCCTCAGTGTGCATTTTAGTTCCATTTTGGGTTGACTGTTTTGTGTTGCTGCCCGATGCCTCTAGTACGAAGCCAAGGTCTCCATGTCTCATGTCTTTCCAGCTCCCCTCCTCTGCCATCCATCTTCCACTCAGAGGAATAGCCCAGTATCAACTCAGTCCATTCTTGTATATCAACCACCTCCATACACCACATCCAGCAAAGCTCCCTGAGTGACTCACAGTCACCAACCACTGGTGCACTGATCTTTCCTCTATGTCCTTCCAGCTCGTCCTGAGGATGGCCTGTTTTTAAGATGCTCACCACAATGCAAAGATGAAGATGATGATGACGATGATGGTGATGTTGATTGTGATGATGATGATGATGATGTCCAGGTAAGATCCCCCTTTTTTGTCTTCTACATCAATGTTGCTTTCCTGATTCTTTACTTCTCAATTAATTTTGATTTGAAAACCTGGCAATGTACATTATGTACACTGTACACTATTGTCTTTGTGGGGCTGGAATTCAGTAAGCATGTCTTCCCAACTGATACATGGTACACTATGCTGCTTTTAAATGACAGCATGCATTATCAACTGCAATACTGAGGCATTTTCCACAATACCAGTTTTCCTCCTTGGATGAAGCATTGTGCGTTTGCATATCAAATTAAATTTAAAGGTAAATTCTGTGAATAGAGGTCTTGTTTTTCTATAGCTATCCTCTGTGCTAGTCTTTGGGGATTTTGACCTATGGCTCAATCACTGTACTGCCTTCTGGTTTTTTATCATTGTCAAGAGAATAACAGATCTGTGTGAAGCGCACAACAGAATCTGATTCTCATAATGTTTTCTTTTATATAACTGCAGATAAGATCTTGGAAAGGAAAAGGTATGTACCATGAAATAACTCACTTCCCGAGGGAAAAACTTGCTAGCTTCATTGTATAGAAACCTGTTTCTGGGTTCCTGCTGGGAAAGAGGCTTGGGATTCTCATGAAAGTGATTTTGCCAGTATAGAACTCTGGCCCAAGAAGCTGTAGGAAGGTTTGTCAATCCAGAAGAAAGATGAGGGGATCATGGAAGAATCAGCCTGGGGTGGGAGAAAAGCCCATCATTCAGCTTCAGCTAACATAGGAGGAGTTGGTGAGTCACACTCTCTAATGACTTATCCTGGTGTTTTTGTTTCTAAAGACTTGATGCTGGAGAGTATAAGTGATGTGGAGACTCATCCAGGTAGGGAACTATGTGCCAGTAAAAACCCAATGGGGAAAGGTTCCCAGGAGCCTCCAGGTTATCCCTGCTGATTGTGAGGAGGGGCTGAAGGAGGGGGTATGAAATCAGAAGGAAAATGGAAATGTGTGTGAGGTCTGGCTTATTGTTTTCAGTTTCTTGGCATCATGGTAAGAACTGTCTGTATGGGCTATGAGGGTGCTGCATTCATGAGAGATTCTCTTTGCAGTCCACCCGCTCTTTTCTTTTTGTGGAACATCAGAGCCTTTGGTTTAGATTAGTCAATACTCCTTGGGATTGGTCACAAGGGGTGTAGGCTTAAGCACTGGGTGTCATCTGTGATGAAGGGAATCTGGGGGACACAGCTCTCTCACAGGCATTTCCTGGAACCTAGAGACCACAGTTCTTCTGCTGTGTGCCACGGGGAAATGGAGAATCACCCTCTAAACTTTCAGGACTTGTTAGTGCACATTCATGTTTCTGTCCTCACTGTGCGCTCCTGGTTTAAAGGGATCTCCTGGGGTGGACGGCGGGATGAATATTCACTCTAGGCTCACTGGTAAAACTCCAGGCTCCTTTGAAGGGAGGAGGAAAGTTTGACCTTGAGCACATTTCCAGCCTCCACTTCCAACCCAGTCACAGATTCTGAGCTGAGGCTTCTTTCTCCCCAGTTCTCTAATTTTGGGGGAAGCCAAGAGTTCCCACAAAAGATAGTATCACACTATTTCCTGACTTCAAAAATTTGGCTTTGGTTTTGTTCTGTAAGTTGACATTCATCACTCAAGTTCTAGACTTTTTGTTTGTTTGTTTCTTTCTTTTTTCTTTTTTTTGAGTGTTTGGATTGCTGTTCTTGCCTTGGTTTGCTAAACATAATAAGCCCCAGGTCTATCCATGCTGCTTAGGACATGATTGTGTGTTCTTCTTATGGCTGTGTAGTATTTTGTGATGTGTATGCGCCACATTAAAAAAAAAACAAAAACAAAAACTGAAATCCACTGTTGCTGGTCACCTAGGACGCTTCCACATCTTTGTTCTTGTGAATGGCATGGCCATGAATGCGGGAGAGCATGTGTCTTTTGATAGAATGATTTATTGTCTTTTGGGTAGATACCAAGTGTCGTGGAATTGCTGGGTCTGATGGTAGTTCTGTTTTAAGTTTTTTGAGAATCTCTCAACTGGTTTGCACAGTGTGAACTAGTTTTCACATTGACCAAGAGTGTAGCAGCGTTCCCTTTCCTTTGCTGCCTCACCGGCATGTTGTTTTGACTTTGGAAAATTACCCATTGTGACCAACGTGAGATGATATCTTATTGTGTTTGGGAGTTGCATTGCACTGAGGTTGTGCATTTTTTCATGTTGGTTGATCACTTGAACGTCTTTTTTTTTTTTTTTTTTTTTTTTTTGAGACAGTATCTCACTTTGTTGCCCAGACTGGAGTGCAGTGGTGCAATCTTGGCTCACTGCAACCTCTGCCTCCTGGGTTCAAGTGATTCTCCTGCCTCAGCTTCCTGAGTAGCTGGGATTACAGACAACTGTCACCACGCCCACCTAATTTTTATATGTAGATAAGGGGTTTTACCATGTTGGCCAGGCTGGTCTCAAACTCCTGACCTCAGGTGATCCACCCACCTCAGCCTCCCAAAGTGCTGGGTTTACAGGTGTGAGCCACCGTGCCTGAGTAGCAGTGATTGTTTTTGTAAGGTAAAGTCAATAACAAAAACTAGAGTTTTTGACTTCTGTTGTTGGAAGTGGTTTTTTTTCTATTTTTCTCTTTTGTCTGTTGTTTGCTTTTATATCCTGTGAGCTTAGATTCAGGTTTTCCTCACTTAAGCTCACTCTGTGTTTTCCTGCAGCAGTATTATGCTTCTAGGTCTTGTGTTTAGGGTTTAATGTATTTCGAGTTTGTGTTTGTGTATTGTATAACGTCAACGTCTTATTTCATTCTTTTGTATGTGGCTATCCAGTCATTTCAGACTGCTCAATTGAACAGACTGCTGACTCCTCATCTCATCCTTTTTCCCCTTGGGGACACAGTCCCACTCATGCTCTCACCCAGACTGGAGTGCAGTGGTGAGATCTCAGCTCTCTGCCACCTCCGCCTCCTTGCTTCGAGTGATTCTCCTGCCTCATCTTCCCAAGTGGCTGGGATTGCTGCTGTGCACCACCACACCTGACTAATATCTTTTGTATTTTTACTAGAGATAGGATTTCACCATTTTGGCGAAGCTGGTCTGAAACTCCTGACCTCAAGAGGTCCACCCAACTCGGTCTCTGAAACTGCTGGAAGTACTGGTGTGAGCCACAGCACATGGCCTCATTGCATCTTCTAGGCATTCTTTGAAAAAGAATGTGTTGACTGCAGGTATGTGTTTAGATTCTCTTAAGTCTCTAGGTTGATGGATTCATTTTTATGCCACTACTGTAGTCTTTGGATGAGTGGAGGTGTTACATGTAATTTGAAATTGGGGAGTGTGTGGCCTCCAGTTGAGTTTGTATTCCCTAGAATTGCTTTGCATATTCAGGTTCCTTGGGTCTTCAGTGGATCCATGTGAACATTTAGCCGTGTATTGTTAACATTTCATAAAACGTTTGTTTTACACTTCATGTCCAGAATTAGGGGTGCATTGGGACATTGTGATACTTGTTTGTATACCTTGAGTATGGATAAAATCAGGGAGTTTCCCATGCTTGTGACCACGTGTAAGTTTGATATCTTCGATTTGTGAACATTCAGTATCCTCCTTGGTAGCTACTTTGAAAACGGCATAACCATATTGTTAAGTATCATCGCCCTGCTTTGGAGTGGAATACCAGAATGTATTCCTCTCCTGTAACTCTCTGTGTACCTATTGCCAATCCTTGAGGTCCTGTCCTCCACCTAGTCTGTGGTGACCACTACTGTATTTTCACCTTCGGTGAGTTAAAGTTTTCAGCTCCCACATGAGTGAGAACATGCAGGCTTGGTCTTTGTCTGCCTTTCTGATGTGATTGAACAGAATATCTGCAGGTGCAGCCATGTTGCTGGAAATGATAGGATTCCATGAATTTTGATGGCATAAAAGTATTCCATCCTGTCTGTGTACCAGAGATTCTTCATCCCTTCATCTGTGGATGGACAGATAGGCTGATTTCTTTTCTTGGCTTTTGAGCATAGGGCTGAATGCCACCTGGGATGACAGATAATCTCTTCCATGCCCTGATCATGTCCTCTGTGTATATACCTAGGAATAGAATTGCTGGAGAAAATGGTAGTTGTAGTTTTAGGATTTCAAGGAACATCCAAGTGGTTTCTTTAGTGTGCATACTAGTTTACCATTTCCCACCACATGTGGAGACAAGTGCCTCCTCCGGAAATCCACACCTTGATTGGATTGTGTTTTCATATGTTTCAACTTTTTTCTGGTAGCATCTGTTGCATGTAGAATGAGATGGAATCTTGAGTGTGTTTTTTATTTTTGTGTGTGTGTGATAAGTGGTACTTGCTATGTTATTGTGAATTTGTTTTTAATTTGTTGTGTAGGACTGGGCAGAGGACCTGAAGACATGAGGTTGTTGCACAGGTCAAAGAGAAGATTCTCACCATCGCTGATGCACACAAAAGTGTAAGTGAAAATCACACCCAGATTTCATCTCACTCCAGTTAGAATGAATACTAGCAACATTTGATGGCAGTTTTGTTTCTATAGAGTGTGTGTGTGTGTTTGTGTGTGTGTGTGTATACATTCACCCACACACACACAACCCAAGGGTGCAAGGGACATTTTGACATATGTATGTGTAGTATCGTGATCAAATCATCATATCTGGCATCTCTGTGATCTTCCATCATTATTATTTCTCTGTGGAGAGAATATTCAGAACCATATTTTCCAGCTGATTTTGAAAAAATTTTCTAGATTCTGTTGACCCTAGTCACCTAGTCACCCTGCTGTGCAATAGAACACCAGAACAGATTCATTGTGTCTCAGTGTCACTCTGTACCTGTTACCAATATCTAAGTGTGGTTTTGATGTACATTTTGCTGTGGTTAGAGATGTTTGCCAAGTTATCATGAACTTGTTTCAATTTGATGTGTAAGACTGGGCAAAGAACCTGAAGACCTGAGAAGGATGCACAGGTAAAAGATTCTGAATCAACATTACTGATCCTCACAAGAAGTCAATCAAAACCACACTCATATATCATCTCACTCCGGTGAGAATGAGCGTTACCAAATTGGGACGACAGTTTCATTGCCGTAGAGTAGGTGTGTTTAACTAGCGGGTGCAAGGGACAATTTGATCTGTGTAAAGGTAGCATCATAATGAAGTTTCAGAGTCTGGCACCTCCGTGAGCTCCAGAGTTATGATTTCTCAGTGGACAGAACATTCACAACTGACCTTTGTAGGTGTTTTGAAAATTTTGGTTTTCTGTTCTTGCCTTTTGTTCATAATGGCCTATGGCTCTGTCCAGGTTTCTGGTAAGAGCATGTATTTGTGTTTTATGACTGTGTAGTGTTCCGTGGTGTGTATGTACCACATTTCCTTTCTCTTATCCACTGCTGATGGGCATCAAGGCTGATTCATGTCTTTACCATTGTGAGTAGTACTGCTGTGAACATAGGAGTGTATGTGAGTTTTGGATGGAAGGATTTTCCTTTTTATAAATCCTTAGGAGTGGGGTTGCAGCGTTGGGTGGTAGTTCTCTTTTAGGTTCTTTAAGAAATGTCCACACTGCTCCCCAGGGGATCTGAACTAGTTTGCATTTGCCCCAACAGTGGAACTGCATTTCTTTGCTCATCTGCCCCAGCAGCCTCTATTGTTGTGGACTGTGTGTCATAATTGCCATTCTGACCAGTGTAGATCTTATCTCAGTATGTTTCTGATTTGCATTTCTCTGATGATCAGTGAGATCGAACATGTTTTCATGCTCGTTAGTTACTGGTACACCTCCTTTTAAGTGTTCATGTTCCTTGCCCTTTTATAACTTGTTGTTGTTGTTTTTTTTTCTGATTTTATTTGTTTAAGGTCTTTATGGTAAATCGTAGATATTAGACGTTTTTCAGATGGATAGTTGGGGAATGTTTTCCCTCATTCTGTAGGCTGTGTGCTGACTCTATGGTTGTTTCTTGTTCTGTGCAGCAGCTCTTTTGTGTTTTAGGTCCCACTTATCAGTAATTGTTTTTGTTGCCATTGCTTTTGGGGACTTGACATATAAATGCTTTGCCAAAGCCTCTGTCAAGAAGGGTATTTGCTAGATCCTCATGCAGGATTTTTTTTTAATAGTTTCAGGTATTGGATTTTTATGTATTTACGTATTTATTTACAGACCAAGTCTCACTCTCTCATACAGGCTGGAATGCAATGGAGTGATCTCAGATCACTGCACTTTCCAGCTTCTGGGTTCATGTGATTCTTCTGCCTCATCCTCCTGAGTAGCTGGGAGTACAGGCACGTGCCACCACGCCCAGCTAACTTTTGGTTTTTTCTTAGACATCGGCTTCACCATGTCGGTCAGGGTGGTCTCAAACTCCAGGATCTCAAGTCATCCGCCTGCTTCGACCTCCCAGAGTGCTTGGATCCCAGGAATGAGCCACTGTGTCCAGCCCAGCGTTTTACATTTCAATCTTTTATTTCTTTTGAGTTGCTTTCTGTACATGATGAGACATAGGGGCCCAGTGTTATTTCTTCTGCATCTAGCTAGGTCACTTATCTCAGCACCACTTGCTGATAGGGAGTCCTTTCTCCATTGCTTATTTTTGTTGATTTTTTTTTTTCAAATATCGATGGTTTCAGGTGTGCAGGTTTATATCTGGGTCTTCTAATGTGTTCCACTGTTGTGTGGAACTGGGTCTCCAGCTTTTCAGTGAAAATGCCAAGCCATTACCTTGTCTATGGGTGTTTTCTTGAGTGTTTCCTTTGGTTTAATGTTTTTTAAATACCTTTAGCAGCCTACATGTATGGATTTCTTTTCTAAAATAATGCACACCTTATGTTTTCTTGTAGGAGTTTTGTGGTTTCAGAATTGAGTTTTAGATCTTTAATGTATTTTGCGTTGATTTTTCTGTTGCGTGACATAAGGGTCCTATTTCAGTGTTTTGTATGTGAATATTCAGTTTGCTCAAAATCATCTATTGAACAGGCTCTTTATTTTCCAATTGCATCTTTTTGGTGTTCTTTTGAAAAACCTGTTCACTATATGTAAATTGGGGTTGAATATTTGGTTTACTCATTCTGTCCACTTTCTTAGTTTATGCCAATAAAAGATTGTTTGGATAATTATAAAAGTTTGTGTTTTTCATTCATGCTTTTAGCTTCTAAGTTTGTATTTTGTGACAAAACTTCTATGTTTATTATAGACAAAAGGGTACAAATGCAGATTAGTTACTGCCTTTGGTATATTCCATGACACTGAGACTTGGGGTCCAAGCAACCTTATCATGCAGGCAGTGGGTGTACCCACCAGGTAGGTCTTCGGCACATACCTCATGCCTTCATCCTTTTTCATCGGACAGTCAGCAGTGTCTGTTGTTTTCACTTTTACGGTAGGGTGTATTCAATGTTAGCTCCACCTTATAAGCGAGAACATGTGGTATTTGGTGTTCTGTTTTTTCCTTATTTCTCTTTAGATAATGGCCTCCAGCTCCTTTCATGTTGCTGCCAAGGACATGATTTCCTTCTCTTTTTTTTTCTTTTTAATGGCTGCCTAGTTTTTTGTGGTATATATGTACCACATTTTCCTTTTCTGATCCACTGTTGACAGGTACCTAGGCTGATTTCATGTGTTTGCCATTGTAAATACTGCTGCCATGACCATTTGTGTGCATGTGTGTTTTGGAGAGAAGGATTTCTTTTCCTCTGTGTATACCCCAGTGGTGGGATTGCTGGGTCAGATGGTAGTTCTGGTTCAAGTTCTTTGAGCAATCTCTCCGAAGTGCTCTCCATGGTGTCTGAACTACTTTGCATTTTCACCAAAAGTGGACCAGTGTCCTCTTTTTCTGCTGCCTCGCCAGTGTCTTTTTTTGTTTTTTAACTGCATTATTCCCATTCTGACCAGCGTGAGATAGATCACATTGTGCTTTTGATTTATATTTCTCTGATAATTAGGTTGAGCATATTTTCAATTTGTTGGTTGCTCATCATCATCTTTTGAGAAGTCTTTGTTTATATCCATTGCCTATTAATTATGAGGGTGGTTTTGCTAATTGATTTGTGTAAGGTCTTTAAGGTAGATTCTGGATATTAGAACTTGGTCTGGTGCATAGTTTGGGAACATTTTCTCTCATCTTGTATGTCGTCTGTCTACTCTGTGGGTAATTTCTTGTGTTGTGTGGTGGCTCTTTAGTGTATTAGGTCCCACATGTCGATTATTGCTGTTGTTGCAGTGTCATGTGGGGTCTTAGGCATATAAATGCTTTGTCAAAGATGATGTCAAGAAGGGTATTTCCTAGGGTCTCTTGTAGGATTTTTGTACTTTGAGGTCTTCCACTTACATCTTTCATTCATCTGAGTGAACTTTGATACATGGTGAGAAGTAGATGCCTAGTGTTACTTACTCTTCTGCATATGGCTCGCCATTTATCCCAAGACTATTGAAAAGGGAGTTCTTTCCCCATTACTCATCATTGTGTATTTCATGCAGCATCAGGTGGTATGAAGTGTGTGGGTTTACAGGTTCTCTATTCTCTTCCACTCATCCATGCGGAAGCAGGTCCCTAGAGTTTGAGTGCAATTTCACATCAGGGAGTGTCATGCATCCAATGTAGTTTGGATTTCTCAGAATTTCTTTGGAAATGCAGGGCATTTCCTGGTCTCACATGAACTTCAGCATTGTTTATTTCTATGTCTTTAAAACCAATTTGCTCTCTAGTATAGTTATACAATTAAAGAGTAGAGCGGGACATTTTAATCCATGCATATGTACCTTGTGTAATGATGAAAGCAAGGGATTGACTGACTATCTCTGTTACCTTGTGTGGTTATTATTTATTAGTTCTCTGTGGTCACAATATTCAGAATCCTTCTTTTCAGCCTTTTTTGGAAAATATGGTAGGATACAGTTAACTCTAGACATCCTGCTGTGGAGTAGAACAGCTGAATTTATTCCTGTCATCTGAGTGTAACATTGCATCCATTTCCCAGTTCCTGTGCTGCCTCCCCAACCCCCAGGCTCTCTTCACTACTATGAAATGTTCTACTAGGAGATAAAATCATTTAGAGACAAAGTTAATGTCATTCTCATAGGCATGGAATCATGCCGTGTTTATTTCTCTATTCCTGGCTCATTTCATGGAAAATCATGTCCTCCAGGTTTCTGTACGTTGTTGCTGATGACATGGTTTCATGAATTTCTATGGCCGAGGAGGATTCCATTGTGTACCGCAGTTTCTTTATCCCTTTATCTGTGCATGAACAGGTAGGTTGATTGGATACCTTCGCTATTGTGCATAGTGCTACAATTGCCATAAGAAGGCCGATATCTCTTTAACATAACAGATTTCATGCGCTTTCTGTGTGTAACCAGTGGTGGTATTCCTAGGTGAACGGGTAGTTGTAAAATGTTTAAGGCACCTTCAACTGTTTTCCTTCTTGTGTATAGTAATGTACATTCCCACCAATAGTGTATGAAATCTCTTTTTCTGCACTTCTACATTGGCCACTGCCTGCGAATGTATGGGATTTTTCTTGTTTTTGGTAAGTTTCATCCTAATTAGAGTGAGAGGTATCTGAGTGTGGTTTGCACTTAGACATGTGTGTGATGATTAGTGAAGTTGAGCAGCTTCTCTTTGACCTGTCAGTCAATTTCATGATTACTTTTCAGATGTGCCTGTTGAGGTTCTTTGCCCAGTTTTAGCTTGGGTATTAGGTTTTGTTCATTTTCCCAGAGTAGTGTTAGTTTCTCATACATGTTAGATTGCAATCCCTTTCACAGATATGTTTCTGCTGAACTTTCTTTCAATGTGTAGGATGCCTTCTTTTTTTTATTATTATTACACTTTATGTTCTAGGGTACATGTGCACAACATGCAGGTTTGTTACATATGCATACATGTGCCACGTTAGTGTGCTGCACCCATTAACTCATCATTTACATTAGGTATATCTCCTATTCTATCCCTCCCCCAACCCCCGGACCCACCACAGGCCCCAGTGTGTGATGTTCCCCTTCCTGTGTCCAAGTGTTCTCACTGTTCAATTCCCACCTATGAGTGAGAACATGCGGTGTTTGGTTTTCTGTTCTTGCGATAGTTTGCTGAGAATGATGGTTTCCAGCGTCATCCATGTCCCTACAAAGGACATGAATTCATCAGGATGCCTTCTTTAATGGTTCATTGTTTCTCTTTCCCATGCAGAAGCTCTCAAATGATGTATAGTCCCGTGTGTTTGTATTTATATTTGTTAGCAGTGATTTTTGTGTCCCATCCAAAAAGAACAAAAAATAAGAAAGAAAAAGTAATGCCAAATCAATTGCATGGCCTAAGGGTTTGCTGCCATAGATACTTTTTGCTGTTGTTTTCTTTCTTTTTTGCAAACTGCATGCATAGACACAAGTTTTGCTGAAATAAACTCCCACTTTTCTTATAGGAGCTTTGTGGCTCCAGGACTGGATTGAAGTGTTTATTTTGTGTTGATTTGGGGGTATCATATTTCAGACCCTGAAATGTTGATTTCTTTGACTTGTTTTTGTCTGATATACCACAATGGGGCTTGTGTTCTTGTGTTCAAATTAAGCTGTGGGACATCCTTTAGATATTGGGTTCAAACAATTCTCTCCTTCCTTGATGTTCCCTTAGGAGAGAGGTGTCAGAAAGTCTGGGAAGATCCATAGTGGGAAAAGGTTATCTGTATTTCCTGGAGACTCATGGCCAGCTCCCTTGTGCACAGGACTTCTGGAGAAGGCCAGCCCTACCACTTGCATAAATACCTCCCATCTCCAGCCCTTCAGTAAATATTTAAGTGATTCATTAAATATTTACAACTTAAAAAAGTAGAGTAACCCAGTGGAACTTGAATTTAACTAGAATTTAGGTTTGAGAGTAATTGGTCAGTAGAACAAGTGACATAGATTGGGTGACATACTGTGGTTTTTAAGTGTTTTTTTGTTTGTTTGTTTTATTTTTTGTTTTCCTTAAACAGAGTTAGCAATAATTAATTTGAATAAAGAAGGAAAATGTTAAACGGTTGGCAGGTGTAACGCGAACGCTATTCCATGACTTGTTCAGCCATAGCCTCAATTTGACATGCTAGACGATGAATCCTAAAGACTGGTATACAGTTACTGCACTGGAGTTACTGTTCTCATTCCAACAACTATAGAACATTCTGAATAGTGTTTTAAAATTTTATTTTAACAAAAGCTAAGAAAAAAACCGTTACTTATACACTAAAGAAAATAAACATAAAATGGTTTCCCGCCTGACATGCAAAAGTCCCATGACCTGATCCTGGCCAGCAGGAGTATCTGGTATTGAGGAGCGGGGTCAAGATGTAGCTGAGCTGCCAGCCACCTAGATGTGATTTCCTGGTGTCTCCGGTCTGGATGAAGGATGATGCAGAGCCGGTGTTCTGGCCAGCATCCCAATAGGGCCCCTAGCCACTGCAGGATGTTTCCCGCCTACTGGGATTCGGGCTCCAGCTGACAGGACAGCTTGTAGCTGCAGGACAGAGAGGCAGCTGTGAGGCCACCATGAGCCACACATCGGGTCCCTTCTCATTGCCTGCCGAACTGGAATCCTGGGTCCCCAGCAGTCCCCATGCAACAGGGCTTGATGCTGGCGGTGGAGTCATGGCCATAGGCTCTCTGCAGCTGTCCACAGGAGAGCCTCCTCTAGGCCAGGTGGGGTGGCTGACACCTGTACTGTCAGTACTTTGGGAGGCTGAGGTGGGTGGACTGCTTGAGGCCAGGAGTTTGAGACCAGCCTGGACATCATCGTGAAACCCCACCTGTACCAGAACAACAACAGGAGAACAACCGCACACGGTGGTGGATAGCAGTAGTGCCAGCTGCTTGGGAGGCTGAGGAAGGGCTTGAGCCCAGGAGGCAGATGTTGCAGTGAGCAGAGATGGTGACACTGCAGTGCAGCCTGGGCGACAGAGCCAGACCACATTTAAAAAAAAAATGGAGAGCCTTCTCCCACCCTCTGCCCATGTGCCAGGCCCTCACCTCTCCTTTTCACTGAGCTGCTCCATTCTTGAGAAACAAGTGACAAATTTCTGCAGAGGCCGAAGCCTGTAATTCATGGCGGCCACTTGGAGCAGCTGCATTTCTTGCAGAACTCGGACCTCCTAGAGACAGAGGACAGGATGCTGACAGGGCCTGGGTGGAAGACACTGAGGGGACCTTTGGCAGGCAGGGAGAAGGGGCTGGTCCCTGGGGCCATTCTGTGAAGGGGCCCCATGCAGCCCCCAGCCTGTTCTCAGAGTTGGATGTGAACAGCCCCTCCTGCAGGAACTTGTCTTTGATTCCAGTGCCTTTCCCACTCTCTCCACTGGGATAGGTCTCCTCCTCCTCCTGTGTGTGTCAAACCCTCCCAGTAAACCTAAGATGTAGAGGATGGAGCCAGGGAGTGTCCTGCCCAGGGTGGACTGTGACGTCCACATCCCCAACCTCATCCAACGAGAATGCCCCAGCTGTTCACCTTCTTCCTCTTGTTGCTGTTGCCCTGGAAGTCAGATAGAGCCCATCAGAAAGGTCCCTGGCCCACAACAGCCCCACCCCATCCCTTCCCATGCTGCACTACTGCCAGGGCCACCAGGGTTAGGGGATGTGCACATGATAGAACTTGAACCTGCCTCAGGCTCTGGGCTCTAGGGCAGGGGTCATGGGAGCTGAGGCTCAGGGACCTTCTGCCCCAACCCTCTGAGATGACAGACAGAGAAACTGAGGTCTCTCGTAGAAAGAAAGTGCTTAGTGACCCTGGAATTGCCTGCCCTTGGAAAGGCTCAATTTCACTCTCCTATTATGGGACTACCCTAGGGAGAGGCTGAGTCCAGCTCAGCCCACAGCTCAGCATCGTTGCAGTCAGGTAGCTCTGCAGCTTCACCACTCAGGGATAGGGGCTGGTGACTGCCAGGGAGCCTCTGTCAGTCAGAGGTAATGAGATGGGCCTGGCACCCCCTCCCACAGGAGCAGCTGTGAGACTCTCAGGAGAGGAGGTTTTCCAAGGGCTGAGATCTAAGGGCTCCGTCCAGGCCCCTCTCCTCCCAAGCCTCAGGATCCTGGTTCCCAAGCAGCCTGCCCCAGGCTCACTCACATCCAGATCATCCGGGATGGCCGAATCCAACCTGTGTAACTCAGTCAGAAAATCCCCCAGGAAGGGGACCACGCCCTGTGCCATGGAGGGGTGGGGAGGTGGGAGGGGTAGTGGTGATGAGTATTGACCCTGAGGTGCCTGCCCAAGGCCCTGTCCCATGAAATCCCATCAGCCCCTGTCTCCCAGAACCCCCCTTCCCAGGTCTCCCAGTTGTAGCAGCCAAAGACCCTCAGCTACCTTTCCCAATTCTCTGCCTCCTCTATTCCAGCTGACCTCCAAGTCTGGCAATCACTCCTAGTTACCTCTATGGTGGGATTTTAACAAGTCACAAGGGCCTGTGGTCCCAGCCTTACCCTTCCCCACATCCACTCTGAGTTCTGCTTTCCCAGACCCTTGCTCTGGTCTCTCCAATGGAGGTTTTCCAGGCCCAGTGGCCATAGGAGGACAGGGCTGGGGAGGAAGCCCCCGCTGTCTTGATACGGAGGTCTCTAGCTGGTGGGGAAAAGAGCCCTGTCCTCTGATCCCCTGTGGTCCCTCCATGACACAGTCTCACTCACCTTATTCTGCATCCGCAGCCTCATCTGGGCTCTCTGGGGGTTCCTCTCCTGGGTGGCCACCTTAAAGCTCCCCGCCTGCCAGGTGTCAGGGACAGGGACAGTGAGGCTGTCTTCCCTTCCCCCAGTTATACCCCAGCCACCCCACACTTGGAACCCCAGGGACTGGCGTGAGTCACCTGGCACAGTGTTCATACCACTGGCCAGCTCCACACTCCTGTGTGTGTCACCCAATCATAGAGCCAGGCCTCCCTGAGACTGTTTCTTCTTCTGTAAAGAGCCATGAAAACCACAGCTACCTCACAGGGCCTCCTGAGTACTGTTTCCTGTAGCTGTTGTCATTGTTCTCCCCCTCATCCCTCTGAGGAAGAACCATTCAGGAGCACCCTCCAATTGCTTTCTTTTCTCGAACCTCATTTCCACCCTGTGAGGCCCGCACTACAGGCTCAGCATCCCTTCATTTTCCAGATAAAGAAACAGAGACCAAGAGTGGGCAGTGACTCCCCAGGGCCCCAAAAGAGAGAGCACCTCCTCCCCCTACTGGAGGCTCCGTCTCGGCTGCCTTCACCCCACATCCCAGCACCACCACCCATCAGGGTCTTGTTCTCTGGAGTGTCTGAGTGTCTAGGACTCCAGCCTTGCAGAGTCGTGATGGGAAAGGGACAGGGCATTTTAGGAGACCTGGTTAAATGGCACCTGCGTATCTGAGCCCCACCGGAGTCTCTGCCACACAAACTGGGTTTGCGCCATGCCAAATCCACGGTTTGGCCTCGTCAGTGATCCCCCAGGGGAGTTCCATGCACAGAACTCTCTCTTCCTCCACTCAGGATGTGGCCTCCTGAGGCGACATCTCTGACGGATATGGCAGGGTTTTCCAGAATCCTGGGTGGGGTGGCATGTTGCCTTCTCATTTGCATGGAGTTTCGGATATCTGGTTGGGGAGGATCCCCTAGGAATGCATGGATCCCCCAGATACTTGTCATGAGCCTTTGTCACTGCTAATTGTTGAGAATCCTGTGACACGACCATTTTCAGATGTCTGCAAAGGGCAGAGCGGGGAGTCCCAGCAAACACATACATGTGTCCTGAGTTTGCCCATTGGTACCCATAGCTGGGCAGTCTACTGGACTCCCTGGCACATGAGCTTCCTCTGTTGTTGTTTCCCCCAGTGTGGGCTGCAGTCCCTGCCCATGGAGGTGCACTGCAGACAGATGCAGCAGCAGAGGCCTGGCTTCCTGAGGAATTGCTGCCAGTTTGAGGAAGGAAGAAAGTCCCACTTACAATGACCACCCGCCAGCCTGGAGGAAGCTCCATGCCAGCAGCATTGACCAACATGGGAGCCAGAGCCCTGCTAATGCTGCAGCTCATCACCGCCACTCAGAAGCCCAGCAGCCATTGCCACATCCCATTTCCAGGACCTCTTGTCCCCGTGCCCCCACGCGCCCATGGACCCACACACCTTTCCTCCTGTTTGCCCAAAGTAGGCATGGAGGGAATTTTTCAAGTGCACTTTTTGTAGGTAAGTCAAAACATTACAAAATAACCACTGCACACCAGGTCCAATGCCCTTCCAAACTCACTCTTTTCTGTGACCCTCAAACACTTGTCCCGCATCTCCCAGACTCCACTGTACCTTGATCAGCAGGTCCCTCTTCACTGCAGTGTCCTTTTTGCAGAGTTCTTTTAGATATTTTGTGCTCTTGCTATTGACAGAGGAAAGAAAAAAGGGTAAATTTGGGAATCACGGGAGAGATTTGTGAGTTCCAATCCCTTTTGTTTGAAAACTCAATGAATCTCGGCTTCCTGCGTGAGAGTTTCCAGTGGGGTCATCTGATGACAAGGGCTCCAGAGGACCAGGGTGGGACTGTCGTGCTCCTCCCCTGGCCCATCTCCACTTCACATGAGCCCCCGCGTGTTCACAGTTAGCTTCCAGCTGGACACAGTTCCACTGCTGGGTACAAACACCTGAAAGCCTCCAATTGGCTCCAGTCTGTTCCTGATGGTTAAAAAACCTTCCTCCTGAGTTAGAAATCCTTGCCTAGGAGTCCAGGGCAGCTTAGTGAGCACACCCACCAGCCCATCCCTACCTCCACCGTCCCTGTTCTCCAAGAACCTTTCAGAGTCGTTGAGGGCACATGGGGAGACCTATGGGTCCCTAGGTCAACTCTGGTGCTCCCGTGGAGGGAGCTCCTCACCTGGACACTCCTGCCCACGTCTTGTGTAGCCGATGTATTGGGTTGCTGCGCAGAGCAGAGACGATGGCGTGCACTGAGGAGAAGTTGTTGAGGCGTAGGCACTCCTGGAGAGGGAAGAGTGAGCTGTGAGGTCCAGAGTTGGAGTCCGACCCACTTCAGCCTCAGCCCCCTCTGCTGAGATCTCCCTTCCTGAATGAAGCAGAGGCCCAGGGAGCCTCAGGAGGGTACACCTGGGGCTGAGTGAATGTCACTCATCTAGGAAGATTTCAGTTCAACCCAAGGAAGATCCCAGGTCAGAAGTGAGCAGCCACTACTGGGCCATGGGGGTCAAGGTCAGGGAAGCTCTGGGAAGAAGGGCTTAGGGGATGTGCAGGGCTCAGGCTAGAGATACAGATGCCAATCCTGAAAGCTGATGGCGGAGAAGAGGCAGTTCCCCATTTTGAGAGAGGGAATCCCAAGGCCCAACCATGGCTTACCCTGGCCACCTTGATCCAGTGCTCCACCACCCTGGCCCTGTCCTGGGCCCTCATGCTGTGGTCCCCGAGGCAGGAGGTGGTGACACAGTTGGTGAGCCTGTTGAAGTGTGCAATGGTGGCACAAACTGTGGGTGCCACATGCTCACTCCCCTTCTGATGTCGTTGGCCCCAGATGGAGCCCATGCATTCGTAGAGTTCCACCTTCTTGAACAGCTCCTTTGGGGGAGGAGGAGAGTGTCACGGACACAGCACAGCCCAGCTCAGAGTCACCCAGAGTCCCAGGCAGGAAGTGAGCTCACAGTCATCCACAGTCTCTGGCATGAACAGAGCTGGAGCTGAGAAAGCTTTAAGATATGCTCCAGACCTGTGGGAGTCCCTGCATTTGGTTTTCTGCCCACCGAGGGCCCTGAATGCATCATGGCCCAGAACCCAACAAGGGTGGAAAGTGAGAGTGACATTTTCTTCCAGGCCATTCTCACTCCAGGAACTAGAAGGTGGCTCAGGCCTGCCCATCCTGAGGCCTCTACTTCCTCCCATCCCAATCAGCCCTCTACTCCTTCTCTCCATACCGGTGCAGTTTCCTTGCAGCAACTGCAACCTTGGGCTCTGTTTGGGTGTCTGCCATAGAATCTAATATGCATGAGATACCTAATAAGTGCTGAGGGTAGTGAGGCTCCTGAGCAGCTGGGTGAGTGACCCATGGCCCTGCCTGCCCCTCACTGATCACCTGCCCTGTCCTGCTTTCTGTCCATCCCCTGTCATTCAGTCTGCACAGTCACTCTGTGCAGCTGGCACGGGTGATTTCCCATCTCTGCTGTCCACATGCAGACAGGGAAGGCTTGTGGGTGAGGAAACTCATCCAGATCCCATGGTTGGTAAGAAGTGGGGCTGAAACTGGACCCAGGGCATTGGCTGCTCTTCAGGGAGAGGCTGGTCTGAGACAGCTGGTGCCAGACGCACAGCCTGCAAAGCCCAGCTGCTCACCGCATCTATGAGGGTCAGCTGCTCTGCCAGCAGCCTGGGAGGGAAGGTGGTGATGTCAGGCCGCTCCTCAGTGTGTTGGCTCTTGACAGCCCCGGGACAGGGACAGGGTGACTCTGGGGCTGACTGTGGCTCCAGCACTGTTCCTGGAGGGGGCCCTTCCCCTGGTGCTGGTGCTGGTGTTGAATGTCGATATCCTTGTGCATCCAGGGCTACAGGTGACTCTGGCTCCAGAGCAGGCGGCAGTTCCGCCAGCAGTGGTGGCGCTGGCTCCAGGGCCAGCATTGTTAATGCGTGTTGCCCAGGAGGTGGAGCAGGATCTGGAAAAGGAGAAAAGGTCACCATTCCAGTCACTCCTCACTGGGATTTCCAAGTATAGAAATGACTGGATGGAAATTAAGGGAATTGTACCCCGAAAACACCAGCCCTGGAAAGTCTTCTCACCATCTGGCTTGGCCTCCTTGGGCTCCGGAAGCACCAACTGGCCTAGGACAATTCCCTGATGGTTCTCCAAGCCCAGTCCAGGCCAGGTGAAGGTCCTGAAGGCCAGCTTTATCCAGAAAGATGACCGTTGCAGGGCCTGGCAGCAAACTGAAGGGTTTTCAGGGGGCCAGGTGAACAAAATGGAGCCGGTGGTGCTGGTGATGGAGTGGACAGCTGAGTCAGAGGCCTGGCCTTCTCCCACACAACCCCCCAGGGCACCCTTGTGTGGTTCTGGGTCCCTGGCCTCTTGCTGCCTGTGTAGAGGACAGCCCCACCCTACCCCAAGCCATCAGTGCTGTCCTGGAAGGGGCAGACCTGGCCATGTAGCAGGGCTGTACGGACCCTTCTGCGCCCCAGCGTCCCACTGACATTCTCTTCCCAATGGCCCTGGAGCACAGCACTGTGCAGCTGGGCACTCAAGACTGCAGCTCCAGGCAGATTTGTGAGCAGCTTGCTCATTAAAGCTCCAGCTCTGGTCCTGGGGTGAGGAGGGTAGGGGCAGATGTTGGGTGGAGGAGGACAGGGAGAGCTGGGAAGGCACGGTGCTGGGGATGGGTCTCTCAGTGGCCAGTTGTGACCTCAACCTCACGTCTCCTTTGCAAGGGACCTAAGTCTCCATTTACAGAACTCACTATTTGCCTCGTGCAGGGGAAGTCCCCAGATGTCAGCCTTGTTGTGGGAATTACAAGACATATGAACCCCAGGGCTCCTTTAGTCTCTCCCCAGCCAGAGTCCACATATTTCCCCCCATGTTTTGTGGGTGAAGAGGCCCTTCAGAACCCTAAGTCCCCCCAGGTGATACTTGTTGGGCTCCGTCATTCTAGTCAGGATCTGGGAGGATGCCACCATACGTAGAGGAGGCCATGAGGGTTTCACCTCTAACATTCTGAAGATACCATTTGTTTATTGTGTCTACTGTGAGCACCTGACTCTGGGTAGAATTGAGGCCCAGGGATTGTCATCTGCCTTGTTTATGAAATTATGCCAAGTCACAAGAAGAACGATGCACAAATGAAGTGTTTTGTATGTATGTGTTGAATGAGTGAACCCCAACCATTGGAGAAACTCAGTGAGCCTCTCCAGATGTCAGAGAGGGCCTGTGGCTCCTTTCTCAGCATGAAGGGACCCCACTTCTGTCTGTATCAAGGAGAAAGTCCAGCCAGAAGGAAACTCAGACATCGTTTACTAATGCCATTGCAGACTTGCTTTCTATGTGCCTTTCCAAACAGGAAGAGAGATGGGCCATTGTGGCAGAATGCTGAGAGCTGCTTCAGTGAGGGGGAAGAGAAAAGTAATAAAGATGAATCACAGCACCCACAGCAGATTGTCCAGAGTTTTAGGCTCTAGGGACCCCTTTGTTTGCTGTGTCTTAGATCATTCAGTCCCTACAAGAACCCTGTGAGGTTCATCTTCTCATTACTCCCTGTTCCAGAGGAGCCAACTGAGGCTCGTACTCACCTTCTAACCAGTAGTTCCAAAAAGTGTGGCACAGTGATAAAGTCCCAGGAGGGACCCAGGCAGGTGGCATAGGAGGAGATGGGTTTAGTTAGAAAGGCTGGAACCAGGGACTCCAACAGCTTCTCCCTTGTGCTGGGCTGGAAAGTTGGCATCCTGCAGATCTCATTTTCATACTAGGGGGACAAGGAGGGACATGAGAGTCAGTGGTAACACCATGAACCACCAGAGGATCGGGATCTGGAACTCACACCAAGAAGCATCAACCCTTCAGGGACTTGTGCATGTGGAGAACCTGGGTGCCCATGGTGAAAAGGGTTCTAGGCTTTCAAGGTAAAATTGCATGTGAGGATGGGGAAGGATAAAATGATTCATGCCTTCAAGGCATCAGCATGGTGAATGTGAGCTGTGGGGCAACAGCACCCTCTGTATCAACAGCCTGCATGAAGAGCATCATCCCTGCACTCCTCAAAAATCACCCTCATGGTGGAGAAGAGGAGACGCGGGCTTTTGGATGTCAGATGCTTGCTCAGCAGCACCCGGGTCAGAAGAGAGCACCTTCCACAGGGAGGACTGGATGAAATTCCCTCTAGGTCACCTGAGGCACTGCTTCTTATATGGAAGGGAAGGGTCTGGGGAGGTCTCATCCCCTCCTTATTTTAGTGACAGCACACCGGACAAGATGCTCTAGAAGAACCCTTTGACTTAAAGGGAAATGATTGTTTTTGTTCTTTAACATGAATGTGAGTCTGGAGAAACAGCTACGGCCATCCCAGCCCCGGTCAAGGGGAAAGTGCCGGAAGACTCCAGGGTGGGAGGAAGCGCATCCCAAGGCCCAGGATCTGCCAGGCGACTCGTGGAAGAGAAAACGCAGGCAGGTATTGAAAGCGGGAAAGCTTACGGAAATGTATGGTTTAAAGTGGAAATGAAACAAGGTGATTCTCTCTGCCACACAGACAACAGATTGACAAAAAGTTAAGAACATGTTAGTATTCAGGGGAGGTTGTGTTCAAAGAAGCAGCTACGTTCAGAGGCTGCTGGTGACCCTGTGAGCAGCTGGAGCCCTTTTGGAAAGTCAACTGGCTACACCTGTTGAAACTTGCTATCTGCAGATCCTTTCACCCAGATTTCCCTTTCCCGGGTGTGTGTCTTCCGCAGGGGATTTGTGTATTTTATGGGTTGAATTGTGTCCCCTCCCCCAAATGTAACTGTTTCTATTCTCAACCCCAGAGACTCAGAATGTGACTGTGTTTGGACACAGAGTTCTCCAAGAGGTAATTCAGGAGAAGTGAGTTCATTAGGGTGGCCCCTAAGTTAATAGGCCTGCGCTTCTTACAAGGAGAGGTGGTCAGTGCACAGAGAAATTCAAGAGAAGACCCTGTCCTGACTGAGATAGAAATCAGCCATCTCCAAGGCAAGGAGAGAGGCCCAGAGAAAGCACCCCAGACTGACAGTTTGACATTGGGCTTCCAGTCTCCAGAATTGTGAGGAACCAGATTTCTGTGGTTAAGCCATTCAGTCAGCGTACATGTTATGGCAGCCCTGGCAAACTGCTCCAGCCTATTAGGACACACATAGGATTATGCTCCCTGTAGAAAGGCTGCCTAGAAAGGGAATTTTATCACGACAGGCTCCACCAGCACTGAGAGGCTGACCCGCTGTGGAGCATGGCCTCCCTTAAGGAATATTACAGTGACATGCAAGAGTGCAGCAGCTGCCCGGTGTGTCTGCAGGGATGAGTTCTCTGAGATGACACTTTCAACACAGATGTATAGAGTAGCTTCACCTTCTTTTGTTGTAATCACCACCCCCCCCCATCTTGTTTGTGTAGAAGTGTTGGATTTTAAGTCCTGGAAGAGGTCAGCAGGGCAGGGGAGCTGCCTGTTGCTGGACATACACTTAGGGTGGGGAGTTAAAATGATAACAGTATGAGTATGTGCTACAATGTTACCATCATACCCAATTCTTGTAGCAACATGCTGAGATACTCCTGGCATAGCATCAAGTGAAAACAGAAGGATTTTCTCTGATCTTCCTCTGATAGGTGAAAGGGACTTTGCCTGTAACCAAGTTGCCACTGGGGACTAATGGCAGCCAGATTCCTTTGGGAGAGGACAGTGGCTCACTCAAGTGTGAAAGCCCTAGGACAGAGCCTAGGGAATCCCCATATTCGTGTTTGAGTCCTGGGCCCACCCTGGTTTTCTGGAATCCCTGTCTGTGGAGACCCTTCTGTGTCCAGTCTCACCCCAGACCAGCACTGGCCGTGGTTGGTAGCAGGGGGCCCCTGCCCTTCTTTGAAGAAGATGGAGAAATGGAATCCATCCAACAGTTCCTGCTTGATCTGCTGTGTGGAGCTCTGCAAAGAGAGTGAGCCAGGCGAAGAGGTGTCAGTGGCCTGCCTGGCTGACCCCATAGTGGGACACCCCCATTAGAACTCCTCCCTGGCGCCCCCTTCCCCAACAGGATTTGGCACATAGGAGCATCTGCGTAGACCTCCAGCCAGAGGAGCTTGAGATCTCTGGCAGATGACAGCTTGAGGTCCTGGGATTCAGATCTGAGCAGACAAACTGTGTCCTCGACACTCACCTTCCCATCCTGAAGGCATGGTCTGGGCTGTGAACCTGACATACTGACCAGGCTCCCAACCCCCGACAACCTACCTGCTCCTGTCCAGGGAGGGCCCCTCTTCTCCTGTTTCCCCAAACACATGGGGAGGGGCTCAGCACTGCCCTAGTGGGCACAGTTGAGGCCTGGCCTGGACGGGCCTGCCCTGGGCCCTGTGTTACCTGTGGGTGCCTTCTGGCAAAGGGCCAGAGGCGTCGAGGGTGAGGGTTGTACCAATGTCTAGATTCTCGAGAAACAGTCTCATTTTGGCCTCTCCTGCGACGAGGAGGTCGGCAGCATGTTGGGACACAGCAGGAGAACATGTTGTTCTCTGGAGTGTCGACTATCAACTGAGCTGGAAATGGGGCTGTGTGTATAATATGGGTGCCTAGTTACCAGAATTCTAAGTTCTGTTGGGGTCTGTCAGTAAGGAAGTGAGGTCACATCTTGTAGGTTCCACAAGATGGAACCTGTAAGCACCTCCTTTCCATAAGACCTACTCAAAGGCCCCACTGGGCTTCTGGCCGCTCACCCTCCCCCATTGTTTCCTTGGAGGATGGCTCAACTTTAGGAGCATGGGTAGACTTCCATTCAAAGCCCAGCTCCCACTTGTAGCTTGGTGATCTTGAGGAAGTGATAGAACATCCCTGTGCCTGTTTTCTCCTCTGAGAAATGGCGTCAGTGAGAATTGCTTCCCTTTTTAATCACAGAAAATAAAGCATGCAAAGAAGTTAACTTGGTGCCATTGGGTGGCGAGTGAGAGCCCAGCAAACCGGAGACATAAGCTTGCCCACATCAGTGGTGACGACTGTGGAGAATGGGTGAGGCTGGGACAGGAATCAGGCCAGCCTGCCAGAGCCCAGGAACGGGTGAAGGGTAAGAGTGAGCTCCTCACCTGGAATTCTCAGGGAACAGAGACATGCAGGGGCTGTGGGGAGCACAATCATCAGGGCTGCTCTCGTTCCCCTGGTTCCCTCCGTATCTGATGTAGTCCCAGGGCCCCTCTCCCTGTGTTTCCTCTCTGCCCTGCTTTCTTCCTGGCTGCCCTCCCAGGACTCATTTTTGGCCCTGATCAGGTGGAGTCTTGAGGTAACTATAGGTCTATTAGTAACTCCTCTGAGCTTCAACCCGCCGTTTGTTGAGACCTCTGAGCTTAGTCAGAGACCTCCTCCTGCTGGGACCTGAGAGAGGGCTGGAGGGAGCTGACAGTGCAATGGCAGTTTTTCCTGGGGCTGCCGCTCCAGGGTCCAGTGGCAGGTATCTGCTGAATTTCATCTTTCTTTTGGGTCTCTGGGGTTCTGAGGTGTGCTTTTCCCTCTGAAGACAGGCAGAGCCCCTGGTGGGTGCCTTCACCTCAGAAATGGGTCCCCCTGAGCTGGGAGCTGTGCTCTACCCTCAGTGTGCTAGGACACCTCTCACCTGGCCCTGCCCATTCTGGCTTCTGAAGCCCACAGAGAGGGTCTGTAGAAATTGCTAGATACGAAAGGGCTACAAATAAGTCACAGGAAGTGTATTTACATAACTCAGTGGTTTTCAGACATTACTCTACTTTTATTCAGCAGAGGAGATATTTTAAAATGCGAATACCCTGTGTCACCCTGTGGAGATTTGGATTTATTTGATGGGGCAGATGACAGGCATCTTTGGTTTTTTGTTTGCTTGTTTGATTGTAACAGGATCTTGTGCTGTGGCCCAGGTTGTAGCACAGTGGCATGATCATGGGCACTGCAACCTTGACCTCCCAGGCTCAAGGAATCCTCCCTTCTCAGCCTCCCAAGTGGGTGGGACTATGGGCATATACCACCATGCCATGCTAATTTTTGTGTTTTGTAGAGACAGGGTCTCACTATTCCACCCAGGCTGTCCTTAAAGTCCTAACCTCAAGCTGTACTCCTGCCTCTGCCTCCCACAATGCTGAGTTTACAGACGTGAGCTACTGTGCCTGGCCCTGTATCTTTTAAGAGCTTCCCTAGTGCTTTGAAGAGGCACCCAAGCAAAGAAGGCTTTGCTTGCAGAAGGCTTGTGGAACCCTGTTGAGGCTGCATCTTCTTCACAGCCATCAGATTGTTCCCTGAGGTATCTGCTTAGCAGTGCACAGGCTATTTACATGGAGGGCTTTGGGGAGCTGTTGGGTTTGGGTTTGGCTGGGGCATGAGTGTTGGCTGTGGGATCGTCACAACCAGGTCGTATGGGACACCCAGTCTGGGATCCTTCTTCCCAGACCACCATCCTGCCTGTCACCGCTCCTATGGCAGGTCCACAGCTGCTTGCTGGAAGGGTGTTGGGAAGTATTGGTCCTCCAGCTGTCACGTCCTCCTGTTCGGCTGAATCCCAGCGATCCTCACTTGGAGTCTGGGTCTCAGAAGGGTGTGGCCCTGGGTTCTTGGCTGGCTGAGCTGGTGCTTTTGCAGCCTCTGGGGCTCTTGTGTGTGAGGCCTGACCTGAGTTGCTTCAGGAAACTTTCACCCCTGAGGCTGCTTCCTGCTTAACAGCAGAATCTTTGTGTGGAGATCTGGCTGGCCTCCCTGGCCACCATTCCAGGCCTGTCCTCATATTTTTATCCCTCTCATTTTTTCATCTTCCTCACCAAAGATAGGTTGCTTTATCTTGACGGTTTTGTTTTTTTTTTTTTTCCATGTGGATTCCTGAACACCATCCAGCCCCTTGTTCTCTCCCCAGCCAGCTCACACTCATTTGTCACAGCTCCTGGGACTCCCATTGATGCATAGAGAACAGCCCCCCACAGTGGACTGTGCTGTTCTGTTTGCACCCTTAAATTTATCTTGCTTACAGAATGCCACTTCTGCAAACTAATCAAGCAGAGGGAAGTGGCTCATGGATATGCACCCTTGCTCATCCTGTTTGAAAAGGTATCCAGCTCTGATTTCTTTTTTCGTTGAGAGGGAAGATCATTCTTGTCACCCAGGCTGGAGTTCAGTGGCACAATGTTGACTCACTGCTACCTCCACCTCCCGGTTCAAGTGATTCTCCTGCCTCAGCCTCCCAAATAACTTGGTTTACAGGTACGTACCACCACGTTCTCCTAAGCTTTTTAAAATTTTTTTAGTAGAGGTGAGGTTTCACCATGTTGGTCAGGCTGGTCTTGAACTTTTGACCTCAAGTGATCCACCTGCCTTGGCCTCCCAAAGTACTGGAATTACAGGCATGGGCCACCATGCCTGGCCCCAGTTCTGAATTCTTAAGAAACTCTCGAGAGGTTCTAGGTCAGCACTGATAGACCTGGGTTCTGCAGTGCTGGGTGCGGTGGCTCACACCTGGACTGCTAGCACTTTGGGAGACCAAGGTCAGAGGCTCTCTTGAGCCCAGGAGTTTGAGACCAGTCTGCACAACATAGAGCCCATCTCTACAAAATATTTAAGATTTGTTGTGGCCAGGCAAGGTGGCTGACACCTGTAACCCCAGCATTTTGGGAGGCCGAGGTGGGTGAATCACGAGGTCAGGAGTTCGAGTCCAACCTGACCAACATGGTAAAACCTCGTGTCTACTAAGAAAATACAAAGATTAGCTGCGCGTGGTGGTGTGCACCTGTAATCCCAGTTACTCAGGAGGCTGAAGCAGGAGAACTGCTTGAACCAGGGAGGCAGAGGTTGTAGTGAGTCAAGATCCTGTCACTGCACTCCAGTCTGGGTGGCAGAGTGAGACTCCATCTCAAAAAAATAAGAAAAATAAAAAATAAAATTAGTTGGTTATGGTTGTGCTTGCCTGTAGTCCCAGCTACTTGGGACGCTGAGGTGGGAGGATTGTTAGAGCCCAGTAGGTCAAGGCTGCCGTCTGCCATGATTGCACCACTGTGCTCCCACCTGGGGGACAGAGTGAGACCTTGTTTCAAAAAAGAACCGTTGCAATGATAGAAATGCCCCATATATACACTGTGTGAAATGGTGGCCACTAGTTACATGTGGCTATTGAGGTCTTGATATATGACTAGAATAGCTGAATTTATTTAGTTTAATTAAAGATATATATTTTTTTGACACAGCTTTACTCTGTTGCCCAGGCTGGAGTGCAGTGGCATAATCACAGCTCATTGCTCAACCTCCTGGGCTCAAATGATCCTACCTCCTCAGCCCCCGAAGTGGCTGGAACCACAGGCATGCGTCACCACAGCTGGCTAATATTTAAACTTTTGGAGAGACTGGGTCTCACTGTATTGCCTAGGCTGGTCTTGAACTCCTGGGCTCAAGTGATCCTCCTGCCTTGACCTCCCAAAGTGCTGGGATTACAGACCTGAGCTGCCATGCCCATCTAGGTTTAATTTCATTATACATACATACATACATACATACATACATACATACATACATACATTTATTTACTTATGATAGGGTCTCGCTCTGTCACCCAGGCTGGAGTGCAGTGGCACAGTCTTGGCTCACTGCAACCTCTGCTTCCCAGGCTTCATCAATGCTCCTGTCTCAGACTCTCATGTACCTGGGATGATTGTGTGTGCCACACCACCGGGGTAATTTTTTTTTTTTTTTTTTGTATTTCTTGTAGAGACAGTGGTCTCATTATGTTGTCCAGGCTGGTCACAAACTCCTGGGCTCAAGTCATCCTCCTGCCTCCACCTCCCAAAGTACTGGGATTACAGGTGTGAGCCACTAAGCCCATCCTGAATTACTGATTTTTACATACTGTATAAACTTTTACATCCTACTTGTTCTTACTTTTGTTAAATGTGGCCTAAAGCTGCCTCATAAACAGCGAACTATATCCTAATTTAAGCATGTAAGCATTTCACTAAAGGAATATACAAGTAAAATTTTAAAGAAAGAAAATAAGAAAAAGTGCATAAACATTTGGGAAAAGGCCTTTAGGCCTTGTCAGTTTGTAGAATGTATTTATTTTCACTATGCTGGGGACTCCATTTCCAGTATTAAGGTCCATTCCCAGAAGGTGGATTTGGCGAGCATGAGAAAAGGGGTGGGGGAGTAATCGTACAAACAATTGTGTCCAGTCCAGGTTCCTAGGACCAGAGGGACCCCTCTATATGGCAGAGGTGCCCGACAGCCGTACCTGATGTGTACCCTAAGAATGACTTTATGGTCGAAGAAGAAAGTGTGTTCAGAGCCCCAAGCTAAGGAATCAGGAGTGGCAAGATCCTGGAAGGATGCCAACCTGTGAAACTCTGAGTCAAGAGGTCAAGCTGGGCACTTGGTTTCTCAGGTCGACCGCTTGGCCCTCTTCCAAGTTGCACTTTCCTTCTTTCCTTTACTTCCTGTTCTAAAGTTTTTTAATAACCATTTTTTTAAAATACTATCTCACTCTATAGCCCAGGCTGGAGTGCAGTGGCTCAATCTCATCTCTCTGCAACCTCCACCTCCCAGGTTCAAGAGATTCTCCTGCCTCAGCCTCCCAAGTAGCTGGGATTACAGGCACTCACCATCACATCCAGCTAATTTTTGTATTTTTAGTAGAGACATGGTTTCACCATGTTGGCCAGGCTGGTCTCGAACTCCTGATCTCAGGTGATCCACCCGACTCAGCCTCCCAAAGTACTGGGATTACAGGCATGAGCCACTACCCCCTTTCCTGGCCTGCTTTTTAAAAAAATTTTACTCCTGCTCTGCAACTTGCCTCTATCTGGTATCTACCTTATGATCCTCAGTCAAATTCTTTCTTCTGAGGAGGCAAGAATTGAGGTTGTTTCAGTTGTGTATGGATTCACCACCGGGAACTCGGATACCTTCCACCGGTAACAGGTCGAGGATGCTAGGTGAAAATGTTATGGACGCTGCATGCTTTTTACAAATGTAGTGGTTCTCATGTCCAGCCACAGCCACTGCACCTGTGTGAAAGTCCCCTTAATAAACCTATGTCTTTTTCACTGTCTCCAGATCTCTTCCTCTACCCTTCCACACGGTGCCTTCCCTACTGGAGTAAAGTGGGGTTCTGCAGGGTACCCTCTCCCTGCAATTTTTTTTTTTTTTTTTTTTTTTGAGATAGATTCTTGCTCTGTCACCCAGGTTGGACTGCAGTGGTGTGACCTCGGCTCACTGCAACCTTCGCCTCCTGGGTTCAAGTGATTCTTCAGCCTCAGCCTCCTGAATAGCTGGGATTACAGGCACCTGCTATCATGCTTGGCTCCCTTTTGTTTTGTTTTGTTTTGTTTTTTTTTTTAGTATTTTCAGTAGAGAGGGGGTTTCGACATGTTGGCCAGGCTGGTCTCGAACTCCTGGCCTCAAGTGATCCCCCCACCTCAGCGTCCCAAAGTGCTGGGATTACAGGCATGAGCCACTGCACTTGGCCTCTCTCCCTGTATCTTCGTGTATCTTCAAAGCCAAGAAGGAGCTTCTGTCCCCTTGGTTAGAGTCAGGGTCCCAGAGGTCCAGGGTCAAGGCTACGGCCGCCTCCCAAGGACATGCATCCCTGCAAGAGGCTGCATCCAGCAGTCATGGAAGAGGCTCCGCTGGGGCCTGCTCGAATTCCTGCTGGGGAAAGCAAGTGGAGGTGCCCCTTGAAGAAACGGGGATGCCACCAATCTCAGGGGTTCTGTCCTGGTCTGTGGCCCTGGATCGTCCAGCCTCTGCTGGGATGGGAAGCAGACGACGCCCTTCTTGGCTGGAGCTCAGGGTGGGGGTCCCGCTTCCCCAAAGGCCTAGCCCTGGATTTCAGCCACAGGTCCTACTGGGCAGCGTCTGGCGCCGCCCCGGCCCTCCAGGCCTGGCACTCGCCCTAAACAAACATGGCGCCGACGGCCTCACGCGCCTCAAGCCGCAGGCGCGTCGCGCGACAGGCCCGCAGGGCTCCGCGGGCGCCGCTCTCATCCCCTCAGACTGGCTGACAAGACAGGGAGCGGGAACTATGACCTGGATGGTGGCGGTGTCCGGGGCCGCTCTGGGGCCGCTGTTGTGTGGCTGCGCGCAGGCGCTGCTGGGCGGGATGCTGTACACCGGGGAGAGCGCGTCGCGGGAGCGCAAGGAGCTCCACCGCCTCTGAGGCTTCCCAGCCCACTTCTCCGTCAACCGACGCCTGGGCTTCCAGGAGCAGAGGTACCGGTGACCGTTAGGAGAGGCGCCCGGAAACCCAGCGTTGGGAATGGGTAAGCCCCGGCGCCCTGCACCCTCCTTCACCTGAGTGCCCCAGAACTGGGGGCCTGGAGGAGGTTAAAGGTCAACGGGCTTGGGGGCGCCTGGTTGGAGGATGGGGGAACCGGGAGGACTAGGGGGACCCGGGAGGGCCAGGGCGGAGGAGGCGTTAGGAGGAGGAAGAGCTCCTGTCCAGCCGCGTCCTGAGGCGAAGGCTGAGCCTGGGCAGTGTCCTTTCTAATATTGATTTTTAGTTTTTGAAATGTTTTTGAGACGGGGTTTGACCCTGCCGCCCAGGTTGGAGCGGAATGGCGCAATCCTAACTTCTGAGCTCAAGCGATTCTCCCGCCCCAGCCTTGCAATTTAGCTGGGACCGCCATGCCTAATTAAAAAAAAAAAGAAAGAAAAGAAACTTGGTCGGGCTTGGTGGCTCACGCCTGTAATCCCAGCACCTTGGGAGGCCCAGGCGGCCGGATCACCTGAGGCCAGGAGTTCAAGACCAGCCCGGCCAACGTGGTGAAACCCCGTCTCTACTAAAAATACAAAGTTAGCCGGGCGTGGTGATGAGCACCTGTAATCCCAGCTACTTGGGATGCAGAGGCAGGAGAATTGCTTGAACCAGGAAGGCGGAGGTTGCAGTGAGCCGAGATCAGGCCACTGCACTCCAGCCTGTGCGACAGACTGAGACCCTGTCTCAAAACAAAAACCAACTTTTTGGTTTTGTTTTGTTTTTTAAGATACAGGGTCTCAGTACGTTATGCAGGCGGATCTCAAACTCCTGACCTCAAGCCATCCTCCCACGTTGACTTCCCAAAGTACTGATTATAGGCATGAGCCACCAGACACTCGTCAGGCCTGAGGGGCAGGCCCTGCACAGAGCTGGGCCCGGGGATCAGGAGGAGGGGACAGTTTAGACATTCTGATGTCGGCTCTGCTGAGGGGGGAAGGTAGCTTGGTTTTCAGGGTTCAGATAGAGGACAGACAGTGACATCAGGCCGAGGATGCCACCCCTGTTGCCCTCCTGACTTGGAAGTGGTCAGCAGAGAAGTGGAATCCGGTGAAGTCTGGGCCTCGTTTGCCTGTTCTACCTCCTCTTTTTCTTTGTCTTTTTTTTTTTTTGAGAGAGAGTCTCACTGTGTCACCCAGGCTGCAGTGCGATGGCATGATATCCAAGGGGATGGCTCACTGCAGCCTCCGTCTCCTGGGTTCAAGCGATTCTCCTGCCTCAGCCTCCCTAGTAGCTGGGACTACAGGCGCCCGCCACCACTCCCAGTTAATTTTTGTATTTTTAGTAGAGATGGGGTTTCACCATATTGGCCAAGTTGGTCTCGAACTCCTGACCTTGTGATCCGCCTGCCTCTGCTTCCCAAAGTGCTGGGATTACAGGTATTAACCACCATACCCAGCCTACATCCTCTGTTTTTGTTTTTGTGGTATTCAGTACAAGAGAAAGAGAGGAGAGGGCTGGCTGCCAGCATGGGCCTCACTCACAGTGTCCTAAGCAGAGCTGCCCCTCCCCCTAACCAGCCTTTCTTCCTCTGACAGGCAGTGGGTCATTTGCATCTTAGTCACAGGTCTGAACTTTCTTGCCTTCGGCTGGGATGTGCCCCTGGGTTCACCCCTGTCTCGGGAGATACTGGGTGCCATCCGCCCCAATGAGGATCTCCTGACTCCAGTGTCCCAGGTGTACAACCTGCCCTGGCAGTGGACCTGTCATCAGCAAGCTATCTGTCTTTTCCGCCAGGAGTCCCCGCCATGTGTCAGGGCTTGTTCTAGGTCTGGGGGCACAGCTGTGCAGCACACTGGTCCCGGATCCCTTTGGGGGCTTAGGAGCTGAGCCCAGCCCTTCTCTTTGCAGTCGGGCCCCACCTTGGACATACCGGTTCTCTGCATCTTCAATGATATCAGCCAGGACTGGGCATTTTGTCAGCTGGGTGTGGCATGAACGGGAGGTGACCCTGCTGAAGCAATGGATCCAGGACCTGCACACAAGAGCGATGCTGAGGATTGGCAGTGCCCACTTCTATGCCATTGTGGTCAGTATGGCCAGGAGTAGGCAGGGCGGGTGGGTGGGCACAGCTGCTGAACAGCACGGGACCGTCAGATTCCACCCACAGCCTGTCTCCTGGGTTGGGACGGTGGGGGGCCTTACCCTGCCCTGGGGGCTGTGCCCTGTGTAGGGGGATAGGTGGCCTGATCTACCCCACTGGGATGTCATTCTTCCTGTCTGACTGGCAGGCTCCTGAGCCCCATGCTGCGGGTTATGTGAGGGAGTGTCCGATAGCAGAGCCCCTCCTCATGTCCCGACCTGCCACCCCTTCCCATATCTCCTATGTCTGCAGTGGGTGAATGGTGTCCACACGCTAGAGCATGAAAGGGGCTACCTCCCCTTCGAGGCTGACGTCAGCAGCCTGTTCCACGTGGGTCCCCTGCCCTCCCGCCTCTGAGTCACTGTCGCCATCAAGAGCACGCTCACCCCCCCCCACCCTGCCACCAGGGACCATCCGTATGTGACCGACATGTCCAAGTGGGTACCATCTTGCCTCCACTGCACACACCCATCTTCCCGCCCCACCCTGTGGTCTTCCTGCCAGGGACAGGGTGGCCTTCGCAGAGAGGAGGCCCTGATCTGGGGAGGCATGTGAGCTGAGGGCAAAAGACCCGTGGCAAGAGCCCAGCGAACCACAGTCCTCCCGCCCTCGGTATCCCAAGGGTTACTTTATCCAGAACACAGACTTTGACTTCTTCAACTACACAGGACTGCAGCGGTGTGTGCTTCTGTACACGACACCAACTACCTGCATCGATGACATCACCATCACCACCGGCGTGAAGCGAGACAGTGGTGACGGCTTCTGGTAGGATCCTCCCTCAGCGGGGCCCAGGGTGGCTCTGTTTGTTCCCTATTTGGAAAACTCTCCCAGGAAAAAGGTTCTCCCGGCATCTCTAAACCTTCACAGGTTCCCATCCATCTACGAAGCTAAAATCCAGGCTGTCTGAGCGGACACGGGCTCCTGAGATCACTCATGTGGTTGATCTCGCTTGGAGAAGAGGGGTCTGGCGTAATGTCACATAGCTCAGGCTGGCACTCCTGTCCCTTTCCCACGGTGCTGCTCTCACTCTAGCTCCCCTTGCTACACATCGTGGTCAAGGAACAGGCAACTTTGAAGGGCCGGGTGTGGTGGGTGACGCCTGTCATCCCAGCTCTTTGTAGGGAGGACTTGGTAGGAGGATCACTTCAGGCCAAGAGTTCAAGACCAGCCTGGGCAACATAGTGAGACCATCACCCCAAAAAATTAAAAAATTCATCAGGCATGGTGATGCGTGCTGGTAGTCCCAGCTACTGAGGCAGGAGAATCAGTTGAGCATGGGAGGTCAAGGGTGCAGTGAGCTGTGACCGCGTCACTGCACTCTGGTCTGGGCAACAGAGGGAGACCCTGGCTCTTGTATTTGTTTTTGAGCTGGAATCTCATTCTGTAGGATCCCAGACTGGAGGGCACTGGTGCACTCTTGGGTTCACTGCAACGTCTGCCTCCCAAGTTCAAGTGATTCTCTCCCTCAGCCTCCCGAGTAGCAGGGATTACAGGCACCTTCCACCGTGTCCAGCTAATTTTTGTGGGTTTTTTTTTAGTAGAGCAAGGGTTTCACCATGTAGGCCTGGTTGGTCTTGAACTCTTGACCTCAGATGACTCACCTGCCTCGGCCTCCCAAAGTGCAAGGATTACAGGTGTGAGCTACCGTGCCTGACTGGGATACCCTGTTTTTAGGGGAAAAAAAAAAATTTATTTATTTATTTATTTATTTATTTTTAATATATCTTTTTCCTTTTGTGAGATGAGGCCTTAGACTGTCGCCCAGGCTGGACGGCAGTGGTGCAATGATTGACAACTGTTTTGAGGCCGCAGTTGTAAGTTTCAAAGAATTTAGGCTAGGTGTGGTGGCTAATTCCTGTCATCCCAGCACTTTGGGAGGCCACGGTGGATGGATTGCTTGAGCTCAAAGGTTTGAGACCAGCCTGGGCAACATTGTGAGACCCTGTTTCAAAAAGAAGAAATAATTAAAATAAATAAAGAATTTAAATAAGAATCACACAGCAAAGGTGAGGCAGCATAGAGCAATTTATTGTAAAGGGAAAATTATTTTGCACGTGAAGTGCAGAATAGCCTGGGCGCAGTTGCTCACACCTGTAATCCCAGCACTTTGGGAGGGTGAGGTGGGTGGATGACCTGAGGCCAGGAGTTCTAGACCAGCCTGGCCAACGTGGTGAAGCCCCATCTCACACTCTGTCTCCAAAAAAAAAGACAGTGAGTTGTGGCACACACCTGTAATCCCAGCTACTTGGGAGACTGAGGCAGGAGAATTGTTTGAACCCGGGAGGCGGAGGTTGCAGGGAGCCAAGATAGCCCCACTGCACTGCTGGGCATGGTGGCAGGTGCCTGTAATCCCAGCAACTGGGGAGGCTGAGGCAGGAGAATAGCTTGAACTCAGTGGTCAGAGGTTGCAGTGAGCCGAGATGGAGTCACTGCACTCCAGCAATCCTGAGGAGACTTAAGAACTAAACATAGTGTGGTCTCCTGGATGACATCTTGGGACAGGAAAAGGACATTATGGGAAATAGTAAAGAAATCTGAATCAAGATGAGCCCTAGTTAATCATAATATATCAGTATTGGTTTATTGGGACCAGGGATGGTGGCTCACATCCTAGCACTTTGGGAGGCTAAGATGGGAAGATCTTGAGGTCAGGAGTGTGAGACTAGCCTGGGCAACATAGCGAGACTACATCTCTCTAATTTTTTTTTTTTGTTTTAGTTAGTCAGCATGGTGGTATGCACTTACAGTCCCAGCTGCTAGGGAGGCTGAGGAGGGAGAATTGCTTGAGCCCAGGAGTTTGACGCTGCAGTGAGGTGTGACTGTCCCACTGTGCTGAAGCCTGGTCCAATTTTTCATTTAAAAAAATTTTCTTTTTTTTGAGGTGGAGCTTTGCTCTTGTTGCCCAGGCTGGAGTGCAATGGCAAGATCTCGGCTCACTGCAAACTCCGCCTCCTGGTTTCAAGTGATTCTTCTGCATCAGCCTCCGGAGTAGCTGGGATTACAAGCATGCCCCACCACATCCGGCTAATTTTGTATTTTTAGTAGAGACAGGGTTTCTCCATGTTGGTCAGGCTGTTCTTGAACTCCCGACCTCAGGTAATCTGTCTGCCTCGGCCTCCCACGGTGTTGTGATTATAGGCATGAGCCACCCAGCCCGGCCTTAAATTTTTTTTTTTTTTTTTTTTTAACTAAAACAAGGTCTCACTGTGTATCCCAGGCTAGTCTTGGACTCCAAGACTCAAGTAATCCTCCCACTTTGGCTTCCCAAAGTGCTGGGATCATAGGTGTGAGGTACCATGCGCAGCTAGGTTTTTTAACTGTAGCAATTTACCATACTAATTTAAGATATTCATAAGAAGGAAGCCAGGTACAAGGGTATGTGTGAACTTTGTGCTGTCTTGGCAGTTTGTCTGTAATTCTAAAACTGTTTTAAAATTAAAAGTTTACTCAACTTGCCAATGTACTGCTAAAGAAAAAAATAATAAAAACATTAAAAGTGTTTTATTTTGAAAATATTTCTTATTTATTTTTTTGAGACAGGGTCTCACTCTGTCACCCAGGCTGGAGTGCAGCAGTGCAGTGTTGGCTCACTGCAAGCTCTGCCTCCCAGGTTCAAGCAATTCTTCCACCTCAGCCTTCCAAGTAACTGGGATTACAGGCATGTGTCACCACACCCAGCTGATTTTGTATTTTTAGTAGAGACCGGGTTTCACCATGTTGGCCAGGCTGATCTTGAACTCCTGGCTTCAAGTAGTTCACCCACCTTGGCCTCGCAAAGTGCTGGGACTATGGTCGTGAGCCACTGTGGCCGGACTGTTTTTTAAATACTTTTTAGAACCAAGGTCTCGTTATGCTGCTCAGGCTAGATTCTAACTCCTGTGCTCAAGCAATTCTTCTGCCTCAACCTCCTGAGCAGCTGAGACTACAGCTTGTGCCACCACACCCAGCAAAAAGTTTATGTTTCTTTTTTTAAAAAAGAGAGGGCTTAGGACTTCCTGGAGCACAGACTTTAAATAGCAGTTGAGTCCACCATTGTGCTCCCTTCCCTCTGGATCTTTCTTCCTGAGTGCCTGTGAAAAACAAGCTTTGGCCCTGCCTGTGCGGCTCCAGCCCACCGGTGATTGTCGTTTCCTGACGGCCAGTCCTGTGGACTCTGGGCTTGCTTAGCCAACCCCACAAATGCAGAAGCCAAGGTTTTACCAATCTATCTATCTATCTAGATGTATGTCTGTATATAATTTTTTTGTTTGTTTGTTTGTTAGAGACGGAGTCTAGCTTTGTCACCCAGGCTGGAGTGCAGTGGCGCGATCTCGGTTCACTGCAATCTCCACCTCCCGGGTTCAAGCAATTCTTCTGCCTCAGCCTCCCGATTTGCTGGAACTGCAGGCATGCACCACCACACCTGGCTAATTTTTGTGTTTTTATGAGAGACAGATTTTCATCGTGTTGGCCAGGCTGGTCTCAAACTCCTGACCTCAGGTGATCTGCCTGCCTCGGCCTTCCAAAGTGCTGGGATTACAGGCGTGAGCCACTGTGCCCGGCTAGAAGCCATCCGTTTCTATATCTATGCAGATGTGTGTCGCTATATGTTTGTGTATATCTGAATCTGTGTATCTTTCCTACTGGTTCTGCTTCTCTGGTTTGAACCCTAAGACAACTTTTTTTTTTTGAGCTGGCGTCTTGCTCTGTCACCCAGGCTGGAGTGCAGCGGTTTGATCTCTGTTCATTGCAACCTCCGCCTCCTGGGCACAACTAGTATTTTATAATCTGTTAGGAATTCAAATATTTTTCAAAAGATCAAACTATATATTTAAATATATTTCAAATACAAACTTTAAAAATCATACTATGAAGCGTTAAGTAAGATTCTACATTATTAGGCCAGGGACGGTGGTTTAGGTCTCTAATCCCAGCACTTGGGGAAGCCAAGGGGGGCAGATTGCTTGAGCTCAGGAATTTGACACCCCCCTGGGCAACATAGCAAGACCCTGTCTCCACAAAAATAGAAAAATGAGCTGGGCATGGTGGTGCGTGCCTGTGGTCCCAGCTGTTTGGGAGGCTGAGGTGGGAGGATCACTTGAGCCCAGGAATTTGAGGCTGCAGGGAAGCATGACTGAGCCATTGCACTCCATCCTGGGTGACTGAGTGAGACCCCGTCCCACCTCCCAAAAAGGTTAACATCATTATATAATTGTACTCTAAATTTTTAGAAAAATCAAAGAAAATTAAGTATTATTTAAAAATAGGCAAGGTACAGTGGCTCATACCTATAATCCCAGCACACTGGGAGGGCAAAGCAGGTGGATCACCTGAGGTCAGGAGTTCGATACCAGCCTGGCCAACATGGTGGAACCCCATTTCTACTAAAATTGCAAAAGTTTGCCCAGTGTGGTGGCACGTGCCTGTAATCCCCGCTACTCGGAAGGCTGAGACAGGAGAATCACTTGAACCCAGGAGGTGAACGTTGCAGTGAGCTGAGATGGCGCCACTGCACTCCAGGCAGGGTGAAGGAGCGAGACTGTGTCTCAAAAATAAATTAATAAATAAATAGCTAAACAGTTGGTTCAAATGGACATAAAGATGGAAATAACAGACCCTGGGAGCTCCACAGGTGGGGAGGGAAGGAGGGGAAAGGGTTGAAAAACTGCTCATTGGGTACTATGGTCAGTGTTTGGGTGATGGGTTCACTAGAAGCCCAAACCTTAGCATTTTGCAGTGTACTCATGGAACACACCTGCACATGTGCCCCATGCATCTAAAGTTTACTACAATAAAAATAATAAACTTAGTGCAAAAGACAATTGTAGACATTTAATCATAAAACACTTAAGATAAAATAGCACTGATTTTTTTTTTCTTTTTTTTCAGGCCTTCTCATTCTGTCACCCAGGCTGGAGTGCAGTGGTGAGATCTCAGTTCACTGCAACCGCCATCTCCTGAACTCAAGCAATTCTCGTGCCTCAGCCTCTCCGGTAACTGGGATTACAGGCGCACACCGTCCACCTCCTGGGTTCAAGTGATTGTCTTGCCTCAGCCTCCTGAGTAGCTGGAATTGGAGGCACCCGCCCCCGTGCCTGGCCAATTTTTTTAAGGTTAGTGGAGACGGGGTTTCATGATGTTGGCCAGGCTGGTCTTGAACTCCTGACCTCAGGTGATCCACCAGCCTCGGCCTTCCAAAGTGCTGGGATTACAAGCATTAGTCACCGTGCCTGGCCAAATATTTTTCTTAAAAGTCCTTCATGTTTAAATAATCCCATTTCATTTTGATGACTTTGAGATTATCTGACAGAATTCTTGGGGAAAAGGTTAGGACTGTAATGTTTTTATTGACAGCAAGCAGTGTGTTTTGCTCGAAAAAAATCACTGCTTTCTTTTGATCTTTCGGTTTCATCGTGTATGAATGGGGAATTTTTTTTTTTTTTTTGAGACACGGTCTCACTCTGTTGCCCAGGCTGGAGTACAGTGGCATGATCGTGGCTCACTGCAACCTCCACCTCCTGGGTTGAAGTGATCCTCGTGGCTCACCCTCCTGAGTAGCTGGGATTACAGGTGCACACCAACACGCCCAGCGAATGTTTGTATTTTTAGTAGAGATGGGGTTTCAGTATGTTTGCTGGGCTGGTCTCGAACTCCTGACCTCAAGTGATCTGCCTGTCTTGGCCTCCCATAGTGCTGGGATTACAGGTGTGGGCCATTGCGCCTGACCTAGATGGAGATTTTAATTGATTCCCCAAGTCAGTTTCAATTCTGTCATGTTCATTATCTGCTTCTTCAAAAAGTCTTTGAACCAGAGCTAAGAATGATATTATTGTATCACTAGCTGGACGCAGTGGCTCACGTATGTAATCCCAGCACTCTGCGAGGCCAAGGTGGGTGGATCACCTGTCAGGAGTTTGAAACCAGCCTGGGCAACATGGCAAAAACCCGTCTCTAGTAAAAATGCAAAAATTAGCCAGGCACGGTGGCAGGTGCCTGTCATCCCAGCCACTTGGAAGCTGAGGCATGATAATAGCTTGAACCAGGGAGACAGAGGTTGCAGTAGTTGAGGCTGTGCCACTGCACTCCTGCCTGGGTGACAGAGGGAAACTCCACTCCACCTCAAAAAAAAAAAAAATTATTATTGCATCAGATGCTCTGTTTTGTTGGTGTTATTTTCTGACTCTCGAAGATAGTATAGAAGTGTGAAATATGGAAAAATTATTATTATTTTTTGAGACAGAGTCCCTCGCTCTGTCACCCAGGCTGGAGTGCAGTGGTGAGATCTTGGCTCACTGCAACCTTCGCCTCCTGAGTTCAAGTGATTCTCCCACTTCCTCCTCCCAAGTAACTGGGATTACAGGCTTGTGCCACCACAGCCGGGTAATTTTTGTATTTTTTGTAGAGACGGGGTTTTGCCATGTTGGCCAGGCTGGTCTTGAACTTCAAACCTCAAATGATTCACCCGCCTTGGTCTCCCAAAGTGCTGGGATTACAGGTGTGAGCCACTGCACTCAGACTGGAAAAATTATTTTTAAATTAATTAAGTGTATCCTTGTTCAATTTGGAATTTTAGTGAATCAAAAAACTCCATGAATAGTCTCAATACAAAATAATTCAGATTTCAGATTCAGGCCAAAACAATAGTATTACACCAACAAACATACCAGTATTTCCATATTTAAAGCGAGCACAACAGGCTGCGTGCGGTGGCTTGCCTGTAATCCCAAGACTTTGGGAGGCAGTGGTGGACGAGTGACTTGAGGCCAGGGGTTTGACACCAGCCTAGCCACCATGGGGATACCCTGTGTCTACTAAAAATACAAAAATTAGATGGGCGCGTTGGCACGTGCTTGTAATCCCAGCTACTCAGGAAGGTGAAGTTTGAGAATCACTTGAATCCAAGAGGTGGAGGTTGCAGTGAGGTGCGAGCTGCGATGGCACCACTGCACTCCAGCCTGCAAGAGTGAGACTCTGTCTCAAAAATTAAAAAGAGCACAGTGCATAAGGATATTGGAAAATCAGAATGCTGGAGACCAAGGTAGAAGGAGTAGGGTAGAACATAAAGAGAATACATTCTCAACGAATGCTTCTTGGAATAACTCTGTGATATTTTAGACAATTACCGCATCTGCCCTAAAACAGACCTAAAGCTAAGGAGTGAGTTTCCTTGCTCTATTGGTGAACTAATTAATGTTTTTTTCCTGAGAGCTACTGTGTGGCCAAATGGGCATTCCTGAGTGAAGACTCGCTACGGGCAGCATTCTGCTAGGGTTTTGTTCTTTCTTTCCTTTGTTTTGTTTTGTTTTGTTTATTTTGAGACGGAGTCTCACTTTGTCGCCCAGGCTGCAGTGCAGTGCAAGCTCCTCCTCACAGGTTCATGCCATTCTCCTGCCTCAGCCTCCCGAGTAGCTGGGACTACAGGCACCTTCCACCATGCCCAGCTAATTTTTTTTGTATTTTCAGTAGAGACAGGGTTTCACCATGTTAGCCAGGATGGTCTTGCCCTCCTGACCTCGTGATCCGCCCACCTCAGCCACTATAGCCTTGAACTCCTGGGCTCAAATAATCATCCTGACTCAGCCTCCTGGATAGCTGGGGCTACAGGTGTGTATCATCATGCTCAGCTATTTGTGTTTTTTTTGACTTTTTCTGTAGAAACAAGCTCCTGCCATGTTGCCTGGACTGGTCTCCAATTCCTGACCTCAAGTAATCCTCCCACCTCAGCCTCGCAGTGTTGGCATTACAGGCATAAGCCACTGTGCCAAGCCTTTTATCACATCTTGAAGTCAGTAAGAAGTAGATCATCTCGTCTGGCTGGGCACGGTGGCTCATGCCTGTAATCCCAGCACTTTGGGAGGCAGAGGCGGGCAGATCACGAGGTCAGGTATCGAGACCATCCTGGCTAACGCGGTGAAACCCTCTCTCTACTAAAAACACAAAAAAAGAGCGAGGAGACTCTGTCTCAAAAAAAAAAAAAAAAAGGAAGAAAAAAAGTGGATTATCTCATAGACCAGAGATTTCAGAACAAGCCAGTATTTTGGCTATTCTTGGCCCTTTGCATTTTTTTTTTTTCTTTGAGACAGAGTTTTGCTCTTGTTGCCCAGGCTGGAGTACAATGGTGCAATCTCAGCTCACTGTGACCTCTGCCTCCCAGGTTCACGTGTTTCTCCTGTCTCAGCCTCCCAAGTAGCTGGGATTACAGGCATGTGTCACTACACTTGGCTAACTTTTTTGTGTTTTTATAGTAGAGACGGGGTTTGCCATGTTGGCCAGGCTGATCTGGAACTCTTGACCTCAGGTGATTCACCCGCCTGTGCTTCTCAAAATTTTGGGATTACAGGCATAAGCCACCACAACCAGCCTGCATTTTCATATAAATTTAGAATTAGCCGGGCGTGGTGGCAGACATCTGTAATCCTAGCACTTGGAGAGACTGAGGCGGGAGGATTGTTTGAGCCCAGGAGTTTGAGGCTTCAGTGAGCTGTAATTGCACCACTATACTCCAGCTTAGACAACAGAGCAAGACACTTTCTAAAAACGAAATTAGAATCAGCTTGTCACTATTTATTAAGAAATATGTTGAGATTCATCCTAATGATGACTGTTTGTTTAAAAAAAAAAAAAAAGCGCTGGATGCAGTGGCTCACATCTGTAATCCCAGCACTTTGGGAGGCCGAGGCAGGCCAATCACAAAGTCAGGAACTCGAGACCATTCTGGCTAAAACCGTGAAGCCCCATCTCTACCAAAAATACAAAAGAAAAGAAAAAAAGCCGGGCGTCGTGGCGGTCACCTGTAGTCCCAGCTACTTGGGAGGCTGAGGCAAGAGAGTGGCGTGAATGAAGGAAGCGGAGCTTGCAGTGAGCCGAGATTGCACCACTGCACTCCAGCCTGGGTGACAGAGCGAGACTCTGTCTCTAAAGAAATAAATAAATAAGAAAAGAAAGAAATCTGTTTAGATTTTGATAAGAATTACATGTAATCTAGAAATTACTTTGAGGAGAACTGATCTTTATGATATTGAGTATTCCAATCCATGAAGATGGTATATTTCTCCAGACTCACACAAATATTAATGAATGCAAAAGAAAACATCAGGATGGTAGGGTTGTTGATGCAGAGAACACCCATGGGAATGTCGTTCTGGCACTACTTGCCTTCTAAGGGCTGCCTCTGCTCCTTTCTTCCCTTTGCTAGGTTGCCCGATTATTATGTGAACTTATCCTATGCCCAGTGCTGATTGATTCAAGGGAACGCACCTGCCCAGGTCAGTCCAATAAATGTCCTTACACAGATTTTTCAAACGGAGACTGAAAGAGAGTTGAACTAGGCTCTCTGATTGCAAAATATAAAATTTAGGAGCTCCTGGTAACCGTGCTTCAGATTATGTGAACTAGAGGGTTGGGGGAATTGCTGAGAAATAAGGACAAATCTGAAAGAAACGGAGACATGACAAGAGAAGAGAGTGGTGTTTGAGTCTCTGGCTCCACAGAGTTCTTAAGGCCAATGAGTTCTGAGAGATAGTCAGAACGATCTTGTTTATGAATTCCATGAGACAGTCCATAAATCTGTCTTTAGGCTTAAGCTAGTTTGAGTGGGGTTTCTGTCACTTGGAACAAGAGTCCTGACTACTGCAGTGGAGTGGAGTTAAAAGGTATAACCTCAATAGGTGAGCTAGCTCACTTTAAAAGGCTTCCAGTTTGAATTACACTCCATTCCCTCTGGTACCCCTAGAAAGAGCCTTCTCTAACACAGGCCAGGAACTAGCAGACATGCTTTTGTTTTTTTTCTTTGCAGAAATGTTACTGCCTTGATTTGGGACAGATTATCAGAGTTGGACACCGTTATCCTCTCTATCATACAGGATTTATCACTTGTAAGTATTTGTCTTATGTTTGGGTGCTACATTTTGGTTAGAATTTAATGATCATATCTCTCATCAAGATTACCCACATGATCACTCTAAGGCTGTTGTAAGCCTAACTGACAAGTATTCCATATGTCAAGATGTCAAGTGCAACCCAAAATAAGATGTAAGCACCAAATGGGACTGAGAGAAATGCTAAAAATCTTCACCCTTACTGCCTTTCTTGATGATAAACGTGCATCCTCTGAGGGAAATAGTGTTATAGTGATATAAAGTAAGGTTCTGAAATTGGAAGAGATTGGGGGCCAGGTGTGGTGGTTCACGCCTATAATCTCAGCATTTTGGGAGGCCAAGGTGGGTGGATTGCTTGTACGCAGGAGTTCCAGATGAGCTGGGCAACATTGTGGGACCCCATCTCTAAAAATAAAAAAAAATAAAAAAAATTGGTATAGTGGCTCACGCTTATAATCCCAGCTACTCAGAAGGCTGAGATGGGAGGATCACTTGAGGAGGTCAAGGCTGCAGTGAGCTGTGATCATGCCACTGTACTCCAGCCTGGGTGACAGAGTGAGAACCTGTCTCAAAAAAAAAAAAAAAAAAACCTTGGAGGGAAGAATTTTTGAAGATACTGTCATGCAGGGAAAGGGTGTGCCGTGTATATGCAGAGGGTCCTCAGCTTTCCAAACTTAACTCTGGAACAGGCTACCTTTCATACATTTTATATACTGTATACTGACAGACCCAACACACTTTTCAAAGGACACATTTGAGCCTTTTTTTAAAAAAGTTTTTTTAAGACAGAGTCCTGCTCTGTTGCCCAGGCTGGACTGCAGTGGCACAATCTTGGCTCACTGAAAGCTCCACCTCCTGGGTTCAAGCGATTCTCCTGCTTCAGCCTCCCAAGTAGCTGGGACTGCAGGTGTGTGCCACCATGCCCAGCTATTTTTTTGTATTTTTAGTAGAGGTGGAGTTTCACTGTGTTAGCCAGGATGGTCTCAATCCCCTGGCCTGGTGATTCCCACCACCGCCTCGGCCTCCCACAGTGCTGGGATTACAGACGTGAGCCTCTGCGCCTGGCTGTACTACTATGAATAGGTCTTAATAGGTTTTAATTGTTAATTATTTTTAAATTGATGTCAAAAATCTTCTACACATGGATGAAACTTGAAGATATTATACTTAGTGAAATAGGCCAGCCACAAACAAATGTCATTTGAATCCACTTTTATGAGGTACCTAGAATTGGCAAATTCACATAGACAGAAAGTAGATTTGAGGTTATCAGGGTGAGGGGGAAGGAAGAATGGGGGACTGTAGTTAATGGGTTTAGAGTTTCTGTTTGGGAAGATGAAAGAGTTCTGGAGATGGATGGTGGTGAAGGTTGCCCAATAGTGTGAATGTAGTTAGTGGCACCGAGCTGTACGTTTAAAACTAAAGTGGAAATATTGATGCTATGTATGTTTGAGTGCAATTATAAAAATGGATCCAGGTGTGGTGGCTCACACCTGTAATCCCATCACTTTGGGAGGCCGAGGAGGGTGGATCACCTGAGGTTGGAATTTCAAAACCAGCCTGGCCAACGTGGAGAAACCCTATCTCTACTAAAAATACAAAAAATTAGCCAGGCGTGGTGGTGCACGCCTATAATCGCAACTACTTGGGAGGCTCAAAAAACCCAAATCAAAAACAAAAAGAAAAATTAGCCAGGCGTGGTGGTGCATGCCTGTAATCCCAACTACTTGGGAGGCTCCAAAAACCAAAATCAAAAACAAAAAGAAAAATTAGCCAGGCGTGGTGGCACGTGCCTGTAGTCCCAGCAACTTGGAGGCTGAAGTAGGAGAATCACTTGAACCTGGGAGGCTGAGGTTGCAGTGAGCCAAGATGCCGCCACTGCACTCCAGCCTGGGTGACTGAGCGAGTCTCCATCTCAAAAAAACAAAGTTTTTCTTGAAAATAAAAAATAAAGGTCAGTCACAGTGGCTTAGGCCTGTAATCCTAGCACTTTGGGAGGCGGAGGTGGGTGAATCATGAGCTCAGGAGTTTGAAACCATAATGGCCAACATGGTGAAACCCTATCTCTACTAAAAATACAAAAATTAGCTGAGCTTGGTGGTGTGCGCCTGTAGTCCTAGCTAGTTGGAGGCTGAAGCAGGACTGTCCGTTGAACCTGGGAGGCGGAGGTTGCAGTGAGCCGAGGTCACATCACTGTGCTCCAACATGGAGACAGAGCAAGACTCTGTCTCAAAAAAGAAAAAAGAAAATCTCGCTGGGCATGGTGGCTCATGCCTATAATCCCAGCACTTTGGGAGTCCCAGGAGCTCGAGACCAGCCTGGGCAACATGGTGAGACCCCATTTCTACAAAACAGTATTACAAGAAAAATAGCTGGGCGTGGTAACACATGCCTGTGGTCCCAGCTACTCAGGAGGCTGAGGTGTGAGGATCACTTGAGCCCAGGAGATCAAGACTGCAGTGAGCTGTGATGGCGCCACTTCACTCCAGTTTGGGTGTCAGAGTGAGATCCTGTCTCAACAAATAAATAAACAAATAAACAAAGAAAAATCTTATGTTCACATCACAAAACCAATCACCAATTACTAGACCAGCTTCTAAGGTAGAAACACTCCAGTCTGAACCCCTGGCAGGGAGCTTGCACCCAGTAAGCCCCAGCTCAACACCACATCCTTGTACCAAAGAGAGTTTGAGATTAAAATCCAGAAAAGCAAAGTTCACTCTTCTTATGGTTTTGGAGTCTCAGAAGGTGGTTTTATTGTTTCTTAATTATATTGAGCCTTCTTTTAGCGTTAAAGGGAATGTCACCATGTACGGTGGCTTATGCCTGTAATCCCAGCACCTTGGGAGGCCAAGGTGGGCAGATCACCTGAGGTCAGGAGTTCGAGACCAGCCTGGCCAACATGGTGAAACCCCATCTCTACTGAAAATACAAAATTAGCAGGCTGTGGTGGCACATGCCTGTAATCCCAGCTACTCTGGAGGCTGAGACAGAATTGCCTAGAACCTGGGAGTCAGAGTTGTAGTGAGATCATGCCAGCCTGGGCGACAGAGCGAAATTCTGTCTCAAAGCAAAAAAAAAAAAAAAAAAAAAAAAAGAATGTCTAAATGCAGTAGCTAAGTATGCAGAAGCCATTTCAGTGTGGGAGGCGAGGTGACTGAGTCCAGGGACTCCAGGTTTCTGGCTGAGGGGTTGAGACCGCCCATTGTCATTGTGATGAGTTGAAGGTGGAAAATGAGCTGGGCTGGGGGAAGGTGGTCATCTCCTCTGGATGTGATTTGAGAGTCCTGTTAGGTAGTTCACTGGGCATGGTCAGTAGGCAGTTGAGCTGAGAGGGTTTGGAGCTGGGATAGACTCCAGCCTCACCATGTGGGCAAGAGTAGGGGTCACAGAGTGTGAAGATGGCCAAGAAAGAGGACTGGGTGGGGGTCTGGGGTAGTCAGCAGCTGGTCATGGGCCATGGAGAAACAGATGCCAGGGGAAGAGGAAAGGGGAGTCAGACCCCAAGGGGAAAAGTGTCACTGGAAGGAGGGGCCAACTCCGTGTCACATCCAGCAGAGACACCAGGTACAGCAGAAGGACTATGGACATGACCATGAGGAGTGCCTTGTTGGCCATGACCTGGGAGAGATGGGGGTGAGAGCATGGGGGACCACACCATGTCCCCAGTATACAAAACAGTGCCTGGTAGACGGGATGGATTTATGGATGGACGGACAGGTGAATGGATGGATGAATGGACAGATGATAGATGGATGCAAAGACAGATGAATAGATGGACAGATGCATAGATGGACGGATGGACAGATGGAATGAATGATCAGAAAAGACTTCATGAACAATGTGAGACTGAGCTGCATCTCCCTGGATAGATATAAAAGCAGAAGAATCTCGTCTTGAGTCGGGAATGACCCAGTCTCCTGGTCCAGGGAGGAAGTCAGGCTGGCAGCCTGGCTTGACTGGGGACACTTGTGGTGGATTTCAGAGGCCCTTAAAATGGGGCCAAGTGAGGTTGGGCAGGTCTGAGCCAGCTCAGCACTCCTCAGCCACACCGCACAGCTGCTTCAGGGGATCTGTCACTCAGGGAGTTGCTGGGACCCGCTGGGCCAGCGTTACCATCGGCACCAACAGCTTCAGAGAGTGGGACACAGGCTGGGGTGACTCTAAGGCTGTGGGCGGCACCTGCTGCAGAGAAGGGACATGCAGAGAGACACTACTGGGATACTGGGCACCCCCTGCCCTGTGCCTAGGTCACAACCTCTACACTGCAGCCCTGTGCCCCTCACACCCAGCAGGTTCCTGCTCCAGCACAGCTCCTGGACTGGCCCCAGGTGCTGGCCCCGGAGGTTTCAATCCAAGCATAATTTACCGAGGCATGTGTTTGGCAGCGGGACCCAGCTCACCGTTTTAGGTAGGTGGCTCTGACAACCTTCCCCAGCCTGTCCCACCCTCTCTGGAAAAGTCTGTTTTCTTTCTCTGGGGCTTCTTCCCCTCTGCCCTCCAAGTCTTAAGCATGGAGCCCTTCCTTTCTCCATGGAGTTTGGGGGAAGCGGGCTAGTCTCAGGGTATCCTGCAGGAAGGGCCCCCACAGAGGGAGCAGCCGCCTTCAGGTTCCAACAGCAGGACACAGCCTGGTCCCGGTGCGTGTGCTGGGATTGGGCAGGGTTAGGGCTCCTCCCCTCTCCCAGGGCAGATGTCTGAGTGAGGGACAGAGGCCAGTTCTGATGAGGGGCCCTGCAGTAGCCTTAGAGACAGTCCCAGGGACCCCAGGATCTAGGCTGAGGGCTGGATGGTCCTCTAGCCTCGGAGGGCCACACGGGGTCCTGGGGACACAGGGGTCACCCCAAGGGGAGACCAATGGAAGGCACAGAGAGGACTCTGGGTCTAGGCTGCAGCTTTGTGGCTTGTGCTGGGTCAGGACCTGGGGACACCGAGAAACAGGTGAGACTGGGTGAGGTCCGAGAGTCCAACTCTCCCAGGACAGTCACAAGAAAGGACAGGGTCTCTTGGGGCAGAGATGTGACTGTCCCTGGAGTCCTGTCACCTCTGGGGCCTGGTATCTCTCTGTTTACGGGTCGACTGCCCGCCTTCATTTGAAGAAGGGCACCTTAGACTCAGGAGGTGACTAGCGGGAAATAAATGGGGGTGCAGAGAACTCTAGGGCCACCAGGTGAAGTCCAGGGGCATCAGAGGCTGCTGGGGTGGGCGTGGGGTCTGTGGTGACCCGAAGTCTGGGCAAGCAGTCCCAAGAACCCAGCCGATGTGAAGGAGCCTGTGGTCGGGCTGGTAGGATGGGGGTGACGGCAGAGCCCCAGGGTTTGACTGGGTGGAGCCTGTGCTTTACCAGGAGAGGTGAGTGGGTCAAGCTGGGGCACAGCTTGTTGCCCCAGGGGGTGGGAGGCTCCAGGCCATGCCACCCCACACTGTGCCAGAACAGTTTTGTGTGCTGTGGGAGAGACTCCTAGATTCCTAATTCAGACTCCAGAAAGCAGGAAGGAGGGAGCACAGCGTGCCCTGGGTACACACGGGGAAACCGAGGCTGTAAAGGAAATGACTGGGCCAGGATGCCTGGGAAAGGTGACTTGGGAAGGCCCCTAGGAAGGTGCAGGGTTGTCTGCTCTCCAGAGGGCTCTAGTGGAAAGGAGGGAATTAAGATGGGGGGAGAGACTCTGAGTGCACCAGCTAGCCACACCATGAACCCTCCCAGAGACTTTAGACAGAGAGAGGTGCTCCACAGCACCCCACGCTACCTCTGCCATCTCTCACACCCTCCTCTGTCCACATAGGTCAGCCCAAGGCCACCCCCTCAGTCACTCTGTTTCCGCCATCTTCTGAGGAGCTGGAAGCCAACAAGACCACACTGGTGTGTCTCATGAGTGACTTCTATCCAGGAATCTTGACGGTGATCTGGAAGGCAGATGGTACCCCCATCACCCAGGACATGGAGATGACTGCGCCCTCCAAACAGAGCAACAAGTATGTGGCCAGCAGCTATCTGAGCCTGACGCCTGAGCAGTGGAGGTCCCGCAACAGCTTCAGCTGCCAGGTCACGCATGATGGGAGCACCGTGGAGAAGACAGTGGCCCTTGCAGAATGTTCATAGGTTTCCAACCCGTCCCCCACCTACGGGGTCCTGGAGCTGCAGGATCCCAGGGGAGGGGTCTCTCTGCATCCCAAGCCATCCAGCCCTTCTCCCTGTACCCAGTAAACCCTCAATAAACATCCTTTGTCAACCAGAAATCCTGCTCCCTCTCTTCATTTCTTATCTCTCATACAATTTGATGCTTCTCCTGGGTTCTCAGTGTGGCGTTGGGGGAATCCTGGCACCAGTGGGAAAGCAGCCTGGAGGAGAGGATCACAGGCTCCCAGGCGTGTCCCCTGGGGACATAGGCCAGGATAGGAGGAGTCGGCTCAGTGAACACCGGTCCATCCATTCTCTCCCACCTCCCCTTCCTCCTTGCAGCTCACCCTTCAACTCGCTGCCTGTGTTTTGGAGGGAGCTATTTCTGGCTGAGCCTCCAGATACACCTTCTGTCCCTGTCCTGGTCTGGACCTTCCCCTGACCCACGGCCTCTCTTTCCTCAGCCTGGAAATCCTACTCTAGGCCTGGATTCCCTGTGCTTCTGGCTCTGGCCCCTGGAATGCCATCCTTCCTCTCTGCCCAACTCCCCACCCCGAAGGGCTGGACTGTCTAGGACACTCCCACACCATCAAATTCATGAGCTCTTAAATTTGGGGCCCACTTTGATTTTTCACCTGACAGCAGGTTCAGAGGTGTGAGAAAAATAGGAGGAAGTCAGGAAGGAAACACACATGAAAGGCCTGCAAGAGGCTCAGGACACTTGTAAAAGATAGGCTCTGAGCTCCCCAGGAACAAGTGCAAGAAGGGTAATAGGTGCTCCATCATTTCTTTCTTTCTTTTTTTTTAGATGGAGTCTCGCTCTCGCCCAGGCTGGAGTGCAATGGCACGATCTTAGCTCACCATAACCTCTGCCTCCCCGGTTCAACGAATTCTCCTGCCTCAGCCTCCTGAGTAGCTGGGATTACAGGTACATGCTACAACACCCAGCTAATGTTTGTATTTTTATTAGAGACGGCTTTTCACCAGTTGTTCAGGCTGGTGTGCTCCATCATTGCTAAGAGATTACACAAGTCTTTGCTCGAGTGAAGTTGGTGTTTTCAATGCTGAGGCCAGGCAGCTCATCATAATTAAAAGTGGGGATGTGTTTTACCCAAGGCCTCACTACTGAGGGATTTGGGCTCTGACATGTGCACAGGTGACTGCCTGGCAGCCAGCCCTAGGACATGGAGATTTTCTCAGATGTTTGGCATAGAAAGTCACTGACCATCTTTGGAGGAAGCATCATTTTTGGGAAACACTTCTCCATTGGATCCTGAGCTTCAAGTGGAAAACCAGGTCCTGTGATGGGAATTTCTCTGTGAGGCTCCCTGGGTCTGGGGCTCCAGCTGCTCTCTGAGAAGAAGGTGTACGGGGAGAGCATGGCCCAGCCACACCCAGCCCCTCCTGCATGGTTCCTGCTGAGCAGGGTGTTAGAAGGGTGGGGGCACCACCAGTGGTCAGGCCTGTGTTTCTGATGGTGGGGCCAAGGAAGGACACTCAGGGCATCCTAGGGAGTCTCTCCGATGGCTCCTGTTTGACTTTCCTGTGGCTGCTGTCACAAATGACTGCTAATTTAGAGGCTTAAAGCATCACGTATTGATTCTGTCCCTGGTGTGGGGTCAGACATCCAAAATGAATCCTAGAGTGCTAAAATCAGGGTGCTAGGCAGGCCAGGCTCCTTCTGAGGGCTCTGGGGAGAATCCATTTGCGGGATTTTTCCAGCTTCTAGAGGACACCCTGGGCTCCTGGCCCCTTCCTCCAACTTCAAAGCCAGAGCTCAGCACCTTCAAGTCTCTCCCACGCTTCTCTCTCTCTCCCCACCGTCTTCTCTCACCCTCCCTCTTTCTCTCCCTTTCTTTCCTTTCACCCGCACACCTGCTCTCACTCTGACCCTCTTGCCTCCTTCTTTCCCTTATAGAGACCGCATCTTGGACCCACCCAGATAACCCAGGATCATCTTCCACCTCAGGCTCCTTCACATCCTCACATCTGTAAAGTCCCTGTGGCCACACAACACTGCACATGGACAGGTCCCGGGACTGGGACACAGCCATCCCTGGGCCCTAATTCAACCACCCACAGCTCCTTTCCCTCCTTCTTCTCTCCTCCGGGTATAAGAAGGGAATGCAGAGAGGTTGGTCAATGAATACACACCTACAGTTAGATGCAAGGAGTGTGTTCTAATGTTGCATAGCAGAGTAGGGTGGCTATGGTTAGCAATAATGTATTGTATATTTCAAAATAGCTACAAGAGAGAACTTCAAATATACACAACACATAGAAATGGTAAATACTCAAGGCCATACTCCAAATTCACTGTCTTAATGATGACATGTTGGATCCATGGAACCAAACAGTACATGCGCCTCATAAAAATGTTCAATATTATGTATCAGTATAATATTTTCTACAAATAAGAAAGCAAAAAAAAAAAAGAAGTTAAGCATAAAGTAGGTATTTGACCTAGCAATTCCATCGCTAGGAATTTATCTAGAAGAAATGAAAGCATGTGTTCAAAAAGACGTATACATAAATGTTCTCAGCAACCTCACTCACTCCAGGCAACAACTGGAAACAACCCAAGTGTCCGTCAGCTAGAGAATGGATAGACCCATGTGGTCTGTGCATACAGTGGAGTGCTGCTCAGTTATACAAAGAAAAGAAACTGGATACAGGCCACAGGAGGGATGAACTTCAAAACATTACAGTAAGTGAAAGAAGTAAAACTCCATGAGGGAAGTTGGTGGGTATGGACATAGTTTTGAACTGGCAGAATTTTTCTGTGTTCATCGGGGTATTATGTGTTGAGTCCCTATTGATCAGGTACTGTGCTAGGTACGGCCATTAGAGAAATGAGAAGCAGACACCAGCTCCATTGTGATGAGACTCACCCGATCAGCCATTTCTGATGAACACTCAGGTACCCTGACTCTCACTGCTCACATTTGTAGGCTTTACTTAATGCCACTTAAACCTCCCTATTCTCCAAGTCTTCTTTCTTTTCCATTTTGTTTTTTAGACAGAGTCTTGCTCTGTCACCCATGCTGGAATGCAGTGGCACCATCTTAGCTCACTGCAACATCTGTGTCCTGGGTTCAAGCAATTCTCCTGCCTGAGCCACCTGAATAGCTGGGATTGTAGGTGCCCACTGCAACACCCAGCTAATTTTTGTATTTTTAGTAGAGACGGGGTTTTGCCATGTTGGCAAGGCTGGTCTCGAACTCCTCCTGACCTCAGGTGATCCGCCTTCGTCGGCCTCCCAAAGTGTTGGGATTACGGGTGTGAGTCACCACACCTGGCCTCCAAGTCTCCCTCTTTCTAGCTCCCCTCTTTAGACACAGCTTTTTAAAGCAATCTCTGCCTTACGCATGGCTTCAATTGTTTTTTATATGCTCTGATGACAATAAAATTTAAATATTATTTATATATAGCAGCTTTATTTTACATGACACCTCATTCACTACGATTGTAAATTCAAAGTTGCTCTAAGAAAGTAATAACTAGGCCGGGCGCAGTGCCTCAAACCTGTAATCCCAGCACTTTGGGAGGCCAAGACGGGCGAATCAGGAGGTCAGGAGATTGCGACCACCCTGGCTAACACGGTGAAATCCCGTCTCTACTAAAAAAAAAGTACAAAAAACTAGCCATGCGAGGTGGCGGACGCCTGTAGTCCCAGCTACTCGGGAGGCTGAGGCAGGAGAATGGTGTAAACCCAGGAGGCAAAGCTTGCTGTGAGCTGAGATCGTGCCACTACACCCCAGCCTGGGTGACAGAGCAAAGACTCTGTCTCAAAAAAAAAAAAAAGGAAAGTAATAACCAAAAAGTTGTCATATTTTAGTATGCAAATTTTAGGAAATTTCCGTAATGGTTTGACTGTGTATGTGTTTTTTTTAAAAACATGACTTGTGATGTCACAGAATGGAGTTATCCTACAGAGGTTTCTATCTAACTTTCTACCAGAGAGCTCCATTTGAATGCAATACTTAAGAGTCCAAAGCTATGTCTTTTTGTTGTTGTTGTTTTTGTTTTTGAGATGGAGTCTCGCTCTGTCACTCAGGCTAGAATGCAGTGGCATGATCTTGGCTCACTGCAAACTCCACAACCTGGGTCCAAGTGAGTCTCCTGCCTTAGTCTCCTGAGAAGCTGGGACTACAGGCACCCACCATCGCACCTGGCTAATTTTTGTATTTTAGTAGAGATGCAGTTTCACCATGTTGGCCAGGCTGGTCTCAAACCCCTGACCTCATAATCCACCCAGCTCGGTCTCCCAAAGTGCTGGGATTACAGTCGTGAGTCATTGCACCCAACTGAAAACTATCTTATTCCCCATACCTATTCCTCTTCCTACATTCTCTGTGTAGGAGAAAGTCATTGCTATTTACCCAGTCCTTCAAACTAGAGCCTCAGCAGCTTGTTTTTCCTTTTACTTGCCCTGTTCTTCCACATCTAATCATCTAGTGCTTCCTGTTCTCTCTCCCAAATGATCACAACATTCTTCCATATACTGCAGTCATTTCCACTGCTTTTATCCTTACCTGTTCTTCCAGATGAACATAATGTCTCTCTCTCTTTTTTTTTTTTTTTTTTTTTGAGACAGAATCTCTCTCTTTGGCCCAGGCTGGAGTTCAATGGCATGATCTTGGCTCACTGCAACCTGTAACTCCCAGGTTCAAACAATTCTCCTGCCTTAGACTCTTGAGTAGAATGGACTACAAGCACCCGCTACCACGCCAGGCTAATTTTTATATTTTCAATAGAGATGGGGTTAGTGATCCACCCCCCTCAGGCTCCCAAAGTGCTAGGATTACAGGCATGAGCCACCGTGCCTAGTTGTACCAGGGTTTTCTATTGAGTTTCTTGCCAAGGGTGACATCCAGTAATAACTCCCCGGCACTTTCCTCAGGACTGGAAAGCTCAAGCAGCCCAGGGTGAATAAAAGCCTGAGTAGTGCCTTCACCACAGAGGGGCAGGGTGGCCACAAGGTGGCCTGTTGTATCGACCTGTTGTATCGACTCCACCTGTAGCTGGTGCAGGGGGAAGGTGGCGCCCTGTTATGAATCTGTTATTTATGAGGCTGTGGCTGCTGCAACATCAGAATCCATACTGTAGAGCCCGGCAAGCTGGATGTGGGAGCCACGGAGGGCCACGAACTGCAGCACATCAGCAACCAAAACATGCCCACAGGTAAAAAAGCCACGGGTGCCGTTTACTTACTGGCACACCTATGGCCACCCTCACCCCCTTCCCATAGCCTCATCCCCAGAGACATCCTCAGCTTCCAGCTCCCTCCTGCCCATAGCCAGCTTTCCCAGATCTGGGGCATGGGGACAAAGGCTGACTCTGCCTCTTGTCTTTGTCATTGAGGCTTTTTTGATCTAGAAAAGGGAGAGCCCGTTTTGCAATGAAAATTCAAATACCCCAATTTTGGAATCCCCATCCCATTCTCTAGCTTACCTGGCTGGCCAGTTTGGTACCTAAATAGAGGAATCAGGTAAGGGTCAGATTGTTTCTTTTCTACCATCCCTTAAGGTAGCTTATTTTTTTTAATTTTTATTTATTTATTTATTTAGTTAGTTAGTTAGTTAGTTAGATGGAGTCTTGGTCTGTTGCCCTGGCTGGAGTGCAGTGGTGTGATCTCAGATCACTGCAACCTGTGTTTCCTGGGTTCAAGTGATTCTTTAACCTCAGCCTCCTGAATAGGGACTACAGGTGCCCGCCACTAAACCTGGTTATGTTTTTGTATTTTTAGTAGAGACGGGGTTTCACCGTGTTAGCCAGAACGGCCACAATTTCCTCACCTTGTGATCCACCTGCCTCGGCCTCCCAAAGTGCTGGGATTATAGGCATGAGCCACGGCGCCCAGCCCACATCTTCCATTTCTTTGCACTGTGTGTGCGTCCACTGAGTCAGTGGCTGCTCATGCTCGCCCCAGCCCCCGACAGTGGGACAGTCCATCACAGGGATCAGTACCTGGTGAGTGCTGAGCCTCACTCACCTAGCTGTGCAGGAGGTCTCCAGTGAGGGTGATGGGCACCAGGCTAATGATAATGTCCTGAGTTCTGATGTGGCACTGGCCCTTTTCTGTCTGCTATGGATTGGAGCATCTCTTTTTATTCATTTCTTTATTTTTTGGAGACAGAGTCTCACTCTGTCACCCAGGCTGGAGTGTGCAGTGGCTCAATCTTAGCTCACTGCAACCTCCACCTCTCAGGTTCAAGCGATTCTGCAGCCTCAGTCTCCCAAGTAGTTGGAATTTCAGGTATGGGCCACCATGCCTGGCTAATTTTTGCATTTTTAGTAGAGACAGGCTTTCACCATGTTGGCCAGGCTAGTCTCAAACTCCTGACCTCAGATGATCTACTGCCTCGGCCTCCCAAAGTGCTGGGATTACAGGTTTGAGCCACCACACCCAGCCATGGATTGGAGCATTTCTAAGGCTTGAGGTAGTCATATTATGAAATACAATGCAGTATCTTCCTGATCTTCCCTGCTTTGACCAAGTGCTGAGGAATGAGCCCAGCACTGACAGATGTTGACCTGCACTGTTCTACATGATCCCTTACACTTCTCAGAATCTGCGAGCTGACCAGAAGCCTGTGGGCTTTCTATGTGTATTTCACAGTAATGTCCATGCCAACATCTCTTGTTCCCTGTACCTTTTGCTACCCAGGGTTATGTGACCACTGGGGCCCCAGTTGATGATGGGCAAAGTTTGGCAGCTTATAGGCCACACAGTTCCAGGGACACACATAGGTGCTGGAACTCCCTGGTGTGGGGTCCTATCAGCAAGCCTGAGTGATGACACAGTTGAGTCATACAGACCATCAACATTGGGACCCATTTCTGGGTTCACTTTTGCCTCTTCCATTCAGGAGGTCAAAATCTGGGTTCACTCCTTTCTGCACGCTCTCCATCTAAGGAGCAGGGATATTAAACTGACCTTCAGGTAGAGCTGTGGTGAGGGAAGAAAGAGGTCATTTATGTAAAGAGTATGGTGGTGCTGAAGTTTCTCTTCCTTTCTATTAGAAGAATGACATGCCTTGGGAGGCTCAGGTGAGAGGACCACATAGACCAGGAAGTCAAGAAAAGTGACACTTGTACTGTGCTGGGCATGTGGGGCCACATTTTGGGGGGAAAACACACATTTACAGACACAATCACAATCACGACACATTGATTCACCCCTAGCTACCTTCCAACCCTCCTGCACACAAACCCACACCATCTGAATGATATGGCTGTCTCCAGGAACTCTAGTGGATGATCACAGCTCTTCACTGAGCTATCTGTTTCTCACACTGCACTCCAGGTCCTCACTCCTATCAGGAACCTGAATCCAGGCAGTCTCTCCAGACAAAAACAGGCAAGAGAGCCCCCTGTGATCCATCACTTAGAATTGTCATCAGCAAGGGAGTGGTCTTAGCATATGTACAGTGTTAGAGAGGAGAATGACACACACTGGGGCCTGTCAGTGGGCAGGGGAAGGGAGAGCATCTGGATAAACAACTAATGCATGCAGGGCTTAATACTTAGGTGATGGGTTGACAGGTGCAGCAAAGCACCATGGCACAGTTTTAGCCATGTAACCAACCTGTACATCCTGCACATGTATCGCAGAAGTTAAAAAAAAAAAAATTAGGAGGTGGATGGATTGTCTGAGGTTAGGTGTTCGAAACCAGCGTGGCCAACCTGGTGAAACCCTGTCTCTACTGAAAATGCAAAAATGAGCTGGGTGTGGTGGCATGTGCGTGTAATCCCAGCTATTCCGGAGGCTGAGGCAGCAGAATCACTTGAACCCAGGAGGCAGAGGTTACAGTGGGCCGAGATCGAACCATTGCACTCCAACCTGAGTGACTGAGCTAGACTCCGTCTCAAAAAAAAAGAAAAAAAGAGAGGAGCTGTAGAGAAATATCACAGGGTGAGTACTCATACCTCTGAGACCCCTTCTGAGTAGGGGTGAGCAGGACCTGGCCTTCCTGCCTGCCGAGAGCATGGTGTGGACATCATCCTAAATGCCTCAAATATGGAGTTTCATTGCTTTCTCTTGTCATCTCCATCTCTTTGTGCAATGATGGCTGTGACACCAGCAGAAATTGGTGAGGGGTCAGAACAGGAATCAGGTCCCCACTTGTCTGACACAGAGCAGACAGGACACAAGTCAGCAGGGATGGACTTCAGGGTCAGGACAGACACAGACAGGTCCCAGGCCTGATCTTCCTGGGGCTGGAACAGATGAGTTTTTCTTTTTCACCTCTTCTGGGAGTCACTTGAGGATGGTCCTTGAGGAGACACTGTTGGCCAAGGGTTTTCTGGCCCAGAAATGTGTGTGTGTGGTCTTTTCTTTTTCTTTTTTTTTTTTTTTTTTGAGATGGAGTCTCCCTCTGGAGTGAGTGGTGGGATCTCACTGGCTGGAGTGCAGTGGTGCGATCTCAGCTCACTGCAACGTCCACCTCCCAAGTTCAAGTAATTCTCCTGCCTCAGTCTGCTGAGTAGCTGGAATTACAGGCATGGGCCAGCATGCCCAGCTAATTTTTGTATTTATAATAGAGACGAGGTTTCTGCATGTTGGCCAGGCTGGTCTCGAACTCCTGACATCAGGCAATCCACTCGTCTCGGCCTCCCAAAATGCTGGGATTACAGGTGTGAGCCACCGTGCCTGGCTGAAATGTGTTATAATGGGACGGACCACCTAACACTGGGCCTGTAGCTACAGCACTCCTGAGTAGCAGGGGAGGTGGGGAGGGACATGAGTTCCAGTGCACCAGGAGCTCAGCAAAGGGATGGTGACTGATTTCAGAGTCCAGCTCATCCTTGCAACCCTTCTGTGGAATCCAGAACACATCAGTTTCCATTTATTTTATAGAAGGTTTGGAATCTTCAGTGTCAAACTCTATCTGTGTTGTGTTTTCCCACAGGTTGGATAGAGGAACCCTGGCTATGGGTGTTTCCTGCCAGGGCAGTGACTGTGTCTTCCTCATTAGTCCTTATCCCAGAGGTCAGTCCTGGGGAGAACATGTTAGGCCCCATGGGCATTGTAGTGAACACATCCCTGGGATGAGTTCTAGGTCAGCCCTGGGCTGGGATCTAGCGCAGGTGTGGAAATGTTCCCTTCTCAGTCTGTCCAGCCTGTTGAGCCCTACACCAATCCTGGAGTCTGCCCCAGCTTCTGAGTCAGGGTTCCTGGAGATGAGGTTGAGCTATTGAGGACAGTGAGGTGCCTCTGGCCCTCGGCTTCTGCTTCTCTGATCCTGTCTAGACAGGGTGTGCAGGGCCACGCTCTTCCCTTGTGTGCATGTATCTCCCCCTGCAGGCATCCCTCTGGATCTGGATGTTGTCCTCATTGTTATATCCCCAGCCCCACACAGTGACTGGACCTTTTGCAGATGTCCATTAAGTAACCATAAATGTATGGTAGGAGCAGAGCTGCGAACCATTTTGCAAGAAAACACCAGGCGAGGGGAGTCATGTCTTCCTCATGTCTGGGTCTCCTGTGCCATCTAGTGCGGTTCTCGGTCATATATGTGCCTCTTCATATTTAAATACATTTAAATATTTACAATTAAAAGTTCAGGGCTGGGCATGGCGTCTCATACCTGTAATTCCAGCACTGTGGGAGGCCGGGGCAGGTGGATCAGCTGAGGTCAGGAGTTCGAGACCAACCTGGCCAACATGGTGAAACCCCATCTCTACTAAAAATGCAAAAATTAGCCCATGTGTGATGGTGCATGCCTGTGAGCCCAGCTACTCAGGAGACTGAGACAGAAGAATCGCCTGAATCCGGGAGGCGGAGGTTGCAGTGAGCCGAGATCATGCCATTGTACTCCAGCCTGGGCAGCAAGAGTGAAACTCTGTCTTGGAAAAAAAAAAATTCAGAACTTCATCACAACAGCCACCATGCAATCCCCCAGCAGCCTTCTGTTCATGCAGCAGAGAGATTTCCATCCCCGCAGAATGCTCTTTCACATCTGCTGTAAGCCTGGCTGAGGGGCTGATTATTGAACTCCTCTAAATCAAAGCGTGCACCTTAAAGTGGGAATCTCAGGGCTGTGAGATTGGAGGTGAGACCTATAATGGGCCAGTGGAAGGAAAAAGTTGAAAGGTGGTTCCTTCAGTTCCTCTTTCTCACTTGAAGGCTGGCAAGTGTGAGTAATGCCTTTCTAGAGACCTCTGACTCCCCAAGCCCAGAGAGAGTCTGGCAACACCGAGGGAAGCGCAGAATGATGTCCAGTGTGGCCTCACCTGGAGTAGGAGTGTGGGTGAGTTGCTCTCTGGAATAACTTCTTGTGGAGTTTTTGTCTCTGAAGATTGGCCAATGGACACCGTCCATGAGGGCAGCTGCGATGAGGCAGACCTGCAGGTAGAGCATGATAGTCTAGGAGGATCTCTGGGAGCAGTTGGGTGACACCTGTTGCTTTGGAAATCAGGAAAAGGGCAATGAAGTCAGAACCAAAGCAAATATGTGTAGAAGTGTGACTTGTTCCTTTTGTATTTTAATAAGATAGAGACGAGGTCATTTGCCTCCATGGGCTTTGTGTGCTGTGTTTGTAACCATTTTTTTTTCTTGCTCTGGTGTTTAATGGTTACCAGAAGATCAGTATTTCCTGTCTATGTCACAGCAAACATCAAAGCCTTGGTCTTTGACTTGGGAATGCAGAGTCTTATTAGGTCCAGGCACTGACTAAGATGCGAGATATCTGGTGAGACTCCCTCATGCTCACTACTTGAACATAGTTGTTTCTCTGAGATGGTCTCAGAATCTTCAGTCCCACGCTCCATATGCCGCATCCAGCAAAGCTCCCTGAGGGACCCACAGTTTCCAACCACCAGGGCACTGACATTACCTCTGTGTTCTTTTAGGCCCCCCTGAGGACCACCTGAGTTTAAAATCTCTACCACCAAGTGAGGAAGACAATGGTGATGCCCAGGTTAGACTCCCTTTCTTTGCATTCTAAGGAAATGCTGCTTTCCTGATGTGAGAAACAAACTCACCCATTGAAACCCAAAGAATGGACTCAGAGGCCTGCAGAACAGAGAAAGTGAGAATTTTAATGATCATCTTGCAAGAGATAGAAATATATATATATTTATTTATGGTTGTCTTACTGCATTTTGTGGAAGCCCACAATGCATTGCCATCCTAGTCAGCTTAGGAGCTCTTCAAGTATTTGACTTATGACCTAAGTAGTTGGGCAAGCTGAGAAGAACAGATGAAGCAAGCTATTTTGAGGGCTAGTAAACTTTCAACTTAGACTATACTTCTTTGTTAAAGTGAGGACAACTAAGCGGGGTGGAAGAGGAACCCAACAAGCCGGCATTGCCCATCCAACCACGAGCTTAGTATTTCTTCTGTCCTTTGCTGAGCTAAACAACTTCAAGGCACTTTGTCTTAAAAATGGACCACTGTATACACTATTTCCTTCACCTGATTTCTTTCCCTCTCAATTAATTTTGGTATAAGGATATGATGGGACACATTATGTGCAACATACACAATAGTCCTTCTTGGGGTGGAGTTCACTGGGAATGTCTTCCCATCTAATACATGACATGGTAGGATGTTTTTGAATGACAGCATCCATCATCAACTGTAATGCAGAGGCATTTTCCTCCACACAAGTTTTCCTCTTCGAATTAGGCATTGTGAGTTTACCAATCTAAATAAACTTCAAAGAAATTCTGTGAGAAAAGCTCTTGTCTTTTCCATGCATGTCCTCTATGCTAGAGTGCTTTGTCTTTGACATGGACTCAACCACTGTTTCAAAACTAGTTTTCTGAAGTCATCAACAGACGAACGGATCTGTGTAAGGGGGCAACAGAACTGATCTGATCCTCATAGCATCTTCTTTTGTCTCACTGCAGATTTTACCATCACCTGTCCTGGGTACGTATCTTGAACTAACTCATTTTATGAGAAACAAATTTGCTGGCTTGAATATATAGAAACCTTAATCTGGATTCCTGTTAAAAAATGTTGGGGGTCTGGTGAGAGAAAATGATTATGCAAGTGTATAAGTATGACCAGAGGGGCTGTAGAAATGTGTGTGAACCCAGAGGACCAACCAGGAGATTTTGTGTGAGCCAGTGAGTCTTCACTGGGAGTAGGAGAAGTGAGTGCACCTCTCACTGACTTATCCTGATGTTGGTGGTTTTAAAGAGTGGATTCTGGAGAATCTCAGCAGGGAAGAGGATGCCTTTCCAGGTAGGCAACAAGACTTCAGATGGGGTCTAATAAAACAGCATTTCCAAGAACCTTCATATTATACCTGCTGCTTGGGAGGCTTAGGGAGGGTATAGAAAGAGAAAAAGAAAAAGTAAATATAAGCCGCATTTGTTATTTTCAGACTTTAATGTCATCATGGTGAGGAGTACTATGTTCATGGGCTTTTGAGTATCCTGTATTTTCAATCACCTGTTCTTGGTTTATTATTTAAAGATGACTTTTCGGAGAATACCTGCTCTTTTCTGCCTGTGCCACTGCAAATTGTCACAGCCTTTGGTTTGGGACATAGTTCTGTCACAGGCAGTTACTTAATCCTGAATATAAAACTCTTCTGCGGTGTGCCCAGATGCATAGGAGAGATTGATCCACACCTTATGAACTTAGGTTTCATGGCAGGACATTCATTTGTCTATCCTTGCTGTTTACCTCTGGTATCAAGACATCTCCCTGGGCATGGAGGACAGAATGAAAATTCACTGTGGGCTCACTGAAAAGCTCCAGTGTCTTAGAAATGGAGGGAGAAACACAGCCTTGAGTACACTGTCAGAATTCCATTTCTTCATGTGAATGAGAATATGCAGTTTTACCATCATTTGTGGAAGTCGTTTTCCTTTCCCCATTGTGTATTCTTGGCACCTTTGTTGAAGATCAGCTGACTCTGTATGTATGCATTTAATTCTGTGCTCTTGATTCTATATCTGTGATACTTATGGGTGCCTCCCACAGTAGAAGCATGCTGTCTGAATTTTTCTGTTTTCTTTTTCTGTTTTCTTTTATTTTTATTTTTAGATTTCAATCTCATGAATGTGCATCTTCCAACACTATTCTTTTTCAATGTTTCCATGGCTATTTGAGGCCTTTTGAATCCTAATCCATGGCTAATTGAATCCTAATCTTAGGATTATCTTTTCCATTTCTGCACAGATGGCTGTTGCCAGTTTGGTAGCAGTTGTTGTTAGTCTATAGATCATGTGTGTAGTATTGTGTGTTAGTCAGGTTTAGTCTTCCTTTCCATGAATATGGGAAGCCTTCCAACTTACTTGTACGTTCCTTACTTTCTAGAATCTTTATGTTGACAGCTGATTATTTAGATTTAATGTGACTGATATGAATTTGTGATTTCTTTTTTTGTTTTTTTGTTTTTGAGACAGAGTCTCACTCTGTCACCATACAGGTGTGCAATGATATGATCTCTGCTCACTGCCACCTCCACCTCCCGGGTTCAAGTGATTCTCCTGCCTTATCCTCCTGAGTAGCTGGGTCTACAGATGCATGCCACCACATCCAGCTAATTTTTGTATTTTTAATAGAGAAGTGATTTTACCTTGTTGGCCAGGATGGTCTTGATCCACCCACCTTGGCCTCCCAAAGTGCTAGGATTACAAGCATGAGCCACCGTGCCTGGCCAAATCTGTATCTTTTGCCAATATTTTGTCTGTCTGAATGATTATGCATCAAATAAAAAATATTATGTATGCTAGTTAACCAAAAATCACCCCCACACTCAGGGACATTTTTTCATGAATTTGCTCATTTTCTATTGGTATACATTTCCTCATTTCAGTAGCTCGTGTATATTTGAACCTGGAAACTTATCCTCATGGCAGAAAGTTTTCAGAGTCATGTCTCTCAGCTTCACTGGTGTAGGTTGCGCAGGCTGTGTGAGCTTGGCCTGTTTGAATGAAGCCTGATCTTTAGGGAATCTCCTGAGGGAGAGCAACACAGAGCTGCTGAAGCCCTTGATCACAGGAACCCAAAAAATTGTGTGCACACACCATGGTTCCAGAAGAAGACTTACAAAGAGGACATCATGACTATTTTTCATTTTATCATTTTAATACTTAGTTTTTAAAATGACCTCTATGAAAAAGAAATTGTGATCTGTCTGGTGCCGTGACTCATGCCTGTAATCCCAGCACTTTGGGAGGCTGTGGTGGGCAGATTATGAGGTCAGGAGATGGAGACCATCCTGGCTAACATGGTGAAATCCCATCTCTACTGAAAATACAAAAAAAGTTAGCCAGGCGTGATGACGGGTGCCTGTAGTCCCAGCTACTCCAGAGTCTGAAGTAGGAGAATGGTGTGAACCCAGGAGGTGGAGCTTGCAGTGAGCCAATATCGTGCCACAGAACTCCAGCCTGGATGACACAGTGAGACTCTGTTTCAGAAACAAACAAACTAACAAATGAACAAATAAACGAACAAAAATGTGTGATCAGTAGAACAGAGTAATTTGGGTAAAATTGAATCCTTTTCACCAATAAATTAAGTAATTAATCCTTTAAAACAGATGCTAGATGTAGTACCAGCATAATTGGGTGCTAATGTACTTACACAGTCTTGAATACGTTAAGAAAATGCTGTTTGTTTCGTAGAGTTTCAAAACATTTGAGACGGAGGAAGGCACTCTTCCATTGACCCTTAGTGTGTGCTTTATTTCCATTTTGGGTTGACTGTTTTGTGTTGCTGCATGATGTCTTTAGTACAAGGCCAAGGCCTCCATGTCTCATGTCTTTCCTGATCCCCTCCTTTGCCATCCCTCTTCCACTCAGGGGAATAGCCCAGCATCAACTCAGTCCATGCTTGTTAATCAACCACCTCCATACACCACATCCAGAAAAGCTCGCTGAGTGACTCACAGTCACCAACCATCGGTGCACTGATCTTTCTTGTGTCCTTCCAGCTTTTTCTATGGACAACCTGAGTTTAGTATGCCTACCACCAAGTGAAGATGATGACTGGGGTCATGATGATGATGGTGATGATGATGTCCAGGTAAGAACACCTTTCTTTGTCTTGTAAGGAAATGTTGGTTTTCTGATGTGAGAAACAAACTCACCAGTCCAAACCCAAAGAATGGACTCAGGGAGCTGAAAAACAGCAAGAGTGAGATTTTCTTTCCTTTTTTTTTTTTTTGTTTTTTTCTTTTTGAGACAGAGTCTCGCTCAGTTGGCCAGGCCGGAGTGCAGTGGTGCCATCTCAGCTCCATCTCCTGGGCTCAATGAATTCTCCTGCCACAACCTCCCGAGTAGCTGGGATTACACGCATGTGTCCCCATGCCCAGCTAATTTTTGTAGTGTTAGTGGAGATGGTGTTTCAGCATGTTGACGAGACTGGTCTCGAACTCCAGACCTCAGGTAATCTGCCCACCTCAGCTTCCCAAAGTGTTGGGATTACAGGTGTGAGCCACTCCACCTGGCAGAAAGTGAGACTTTTAATGACAGTGTTGCAAGATCTGGTGTCTGATGGGCAGACACACCCAGCACACTTTCCACAAGCAATTTATCCCCTAGTGTGCAGGTCCCTCCCCTGGTTCCTCATAGGCTGAGAACTGTGGGGTCACAATCTTCCCAGGTGTTGCCTATTGATTTTTGTGGAGAGACTTTAGGTATTTTTCTAGAGTTGTCTTACTGCATTTTGTTGCAGCCCACAATGCATTGCTATCCTAGTCAGCTCAGGGGCACTTCAAGTATTTGACTTATGACCTAAGTAGCTGGCCAGGCTGAGAAGAACAGACAAAACGAGCTATTTTCCAGGCTAGTAAAATTTCATCTTAGACTAATCTTCTTTGGTTGAAGTGAGGGCAACTAAATGGGGAGGAGAGGGTCCAATGAGCAGGTATTGCCCATCCAATCAGGAGCCTGGCATATCCTATTTCCTCTGTCCTTTGCTGACCTAAACCGGTTCAAGGCACTTTGTGTTAAAAATGGACCACTGTATACATTATTTCCTTCATCTGATTTCTTTCCTTCTCAATTAATTTTGATATAATAATATGACAAGGCACATTATGTACGACACACACTATTCTCTTTGTGAGGATGGAGTTCAGTGGTAGTTTCCTTTCATCTAATACATGACACACTAGGATGTTTTTGAAGGACAGCGTCCATCACCAACTGTAATGCAGAGACATTTTCCTCCACACCAGTTTTTCTCCTTGGATTAGGCATTGTGCATTTACCAACCTAAACCAACGTCAAGGATAAATTTTGTGGGAAAAGCTCTTGTCTTTTCCATGAGTGTCCTCTATTCTAGAATGTTTGGCCTTTGACTTTGACTCACCACTGTTTCACAGGTAGTTTTCTGAAGTCATCAAGAGACTCACAGATCTGTGTAAGGGGTGCAGCAGAATTGATCTGATCCTCATGACATCTTCTTTTGTCTCGTTGCAGATTTTACCATCACTTGTCCTGGGTACGTACCTTGAACTAACTCACTTTCTGAGAAACAAACTTGCTGGCTTTAATATATAGAAACCTTAATCTGGGTTCCTGTTAAAAAGTATTGGGGATCTGGTGAGAGCAAATGATTTTGCAAGTGTATAGGTATGACCAGAGGGGCTGTAGAAATGTGTGTGAACCCAGAGGACCAACCAGGAGATTTTTTGTGAGCCGGTGTGTCTTCACCTGGAGGAGGAGAAGTGAGTGCACCTCTCCCTGAGTTATCCTGATGTTGGTCGTTCTAAAGATTGGATTCTGGAGAATCTCAGCAGGGAAGAGGATACCTTTCTAGGTAGGTAAGAAGATTTCACGTGCAGTCTAATAGCAGAACATTTCCAGGAGCCTTCATGTTATACCTGCTGCTTGGGAGGCTGAGGGAGGGTGTAGAAAGAGAAAAAGAAAAAGTAAATGTAGGTGAAGTTTGTTCTTTTGAGTTGATGAGATTTTGAGTATCCTGTGTTTTTGATCACCTCTTCTTATTTATTATTTAAAGATGATCTTTCTAGAACACCTGCTCTTTCCTGCCTCTGCCACTGCAAAATCTCAAAGCCTTTAGTTTAGGACAGAGTTCTATCAGAGGCAGTTACTTAATGCTGGAGACAAAATTCTTCTGTGGTGTGCCCAGAGGCATAGGAGAGATTGATCCTCACCTTATGAACTGTTAGGTTTCCTGGCAGCACACTCATTTGTCTGTTTTTCCCTGCTTACCTCTGGTATCAAGAGCTCTTCCTCGGCGTGGAGGACAGAATGAAAATTCAATCTGGGCTCAGTGCAAAAGCTCCAGTGCCTTGGAAATGGAGGAAGAAGCACAACCTTGAGCACACTGTCAGCATTCTATTTCTTCATTTGAATGAGAATGTGCAGTTTTACCATCATTTGTTGAAGAGGCTTTCCTTTCCCCCCATTGTGTATTTTTGACACCTTTGTTGAAGATCAATTTACTGTATATGTGTGCATTTAATTCAGGGCTCTCTATATCTGTGAAACTTATGAGTGCCCCTACGCTAGAAGCATACTTTCTGTATTTCTGTATTTTTTTTTTTTTTTTGTGTGTGTATTTCAATCTCATGAACCTGCATCCTCTAACACTATTTTTTTAACGTCATCATGGTTACATAAGGCACATAAAATTCGTTAAAATTGTAGGATTATCTTTTCCATTTATGCACAGATGGCTGTTAGCAGTTTGATAGTAATTGTTGTGAGTCTGTAGATCATGTCTGTATTATTGTTAGTCAGGTTTAGTCTTCCTATCCATGAATACAGGATGCCTTTCCACTTATTTGTACCTTCCTTATTTCCTAGGATCTTCATGTTGACAGCTGATAAGTTAGATTTAACATGACTGATAAAAATTTTTGATTTCCTATACCAATATTTTGTATGTCTGAATGAATAGGCATCATATATATATATATATAGAGAGAGAGAGAGAGAGAGAGATAGAAAGAGAGAGAGAGAGACAGGAGGAGAGAGAGAGAGAGAGAGATGGAGGTTCACTTTTCTTGCCCAGGCTGGAGTGCAATGGCATGATCTCGGCTCACTGTAATGTCTGCCTCCCAGGTTCAAGCAATTCTCCTGCCTGAGACTCCTGAGTAGCTGAGATTTCAGACGCTCACCACCATGCCTGGCTAACTTTTTGTATTTTTAGTAGAAATGGGGTTTCACCATTTTGGCCAGGCTGGTCATGACCTCCTGACCTCAGGTCATCCACCTGCCTCAACCTCCCAAAGTGCTGGGATTACAGGTGTGAGCCAGAGTACTCGGCCAAAAAAATAATTTTTCAGTCAACTAGTTAACCAAAAATCACCCCCATACTCATGTACATTTTTTCATGAATTTGTTCATTTCTATTGGTATACATTTCCTCATTTCAGTAGATAATGTGTATTTGAACTTTTAAACTTATCTTCATGGCAGAAAGTGGTCAAAGTCACGTCTCTCAGCTTCACTGGTGTAGGTAGAGCAGGCTGTGTGAGCTTGGCCTGTTTGAATGAAGCTTGATTTTTAGGGAATCTCCCCAGTGAGAGTCACTCAGGAGGTGCTGAAGCCCCTGATGACAGGGCCCCAAAAGGGTGTGTAGAAGTCGTTCCAGAAGAAGACTTACAAAGAGGAAATCATGACTATTTTTAATTGTAGCGTTTTAATATTGAAATTTTAAATGATCTCTATGAAAAAGAATGTGTGATTAATAGAATAGAGTAATTTGGGAAAAATTGAGTCTATTTCACCCCAAAAATAGGCTTTTAATCAAGTAATAAATCCTTTAAAACAGATGCTAAATGTAGTATCAGCATGATTAGATTCTAGTGTACTGACACGGTCTTGAATACACTAAGAAACGGCTGTTTGTTTAGAAGAGTTTCAAAACATTTGAGAGGCAGGAAGGCACTCTTCCATTCACCCTCAGTGTGCATTTCAGTTCCATTTTGAGTTGATTGTTTTGTGTTGCTGCCCGATGCCTCTAGTACGAAGCCAAGGTCTCCATATCTCATGCCTTTCCAGCTCCCCTCCTCTGCCATCCATCTTCCACTCAGGGGAATAGCCCAGTATCCATCAGTCCATTCTTGTATATCAACCACCTCCATACACCACATCCAGCAAAGCTCCCTGAGTGACTCATAGTCACCAACCACCGGTGCACTGATCTTTCCTCTGTGTCCTTCCAGCTCGTCCTGAGGATGGCCTGTTTTTAAGATGCTCACCACAATGCAAAGATGAAGATGATGATGATGATGATGGTGATGTTGATTGTGATGATGATGATGATGATGATGATGATGTCCAGGTAAGATCCCCCTGTTTGTCTTCTACATCAATGTTGCTTTCCTGATTCTTTACATCTCAATTAATTTTGATTTGAAAACCTGGCAATGTACATTATGTACACTGTACACTATTGTCTTTGTGGGGCTGGAATTCAGTGAGCGTGTCTTCCCAACTGATACATGCTATGCTGCTTTTGAATGACAGTATCCAATATCAACTGGAATACTGAGGCATTTTCCACAATACCAGTTTTCCTCCTTGGATGAAGCATTGTGCGTTTGCATATCAAATTAAATTTAAAGGTAAATTCTGTGAATAGAGGTCTTGTTTTTCTATAGCTATCCTCTGTGCTAGTCTTTGGGGATTTTGACCTATGGCTCAATCACTGTACTGCCTTCTGGTTTTTTATCATTGTCAAGAGAATAACAGAGCTGTGTGAAGTGCACAGCAGAATCTGATTCTCATAATGTTTTCTTTTATATAATTGCAGATAAGAGCTTGGAAAGGAAACGGTATGTACCATGAAATAACTCACTTCTCGAGGGAATAACTTGCTGGCTTCATTGTATAGAAACCTGATTCTTGATTCCTGCTGGGAAAGAGACTTGGGATTCTCGTGAAAGTGATTTTGCCAGTATAGACCTCTGGCCCAAGAAGCTGTAGGATGGTTTGTCAATCCAGAAGAAAGATTAGGGGATCAAGTAGGAAGCAGCCTGGGGTGGGAGAAAAGCCCATCATTCAGCTTCAGCTAACGTAGGAGGAGTTGGGGAGTCACACTCTCTAATGACTTATCCTGGTGTTTTTCTTTCTAAAGACTTGACGCTGGAGAGCATTAGTGACGAGGAGACTCATCCAGGTAGGTAACTACGTGCCAGTAAAATCCCAATGGGAAAAGGTTCCCAGGAGCCTCCAGGTTATCCCTGCTGATCGTGAGGAGGGGCTGAAGGAGGGGGTATGAAATCAGAAGGAAAATGTAAATGTGTGTGAGGTCTGGCTTGTTGTTTTCAGTTTCTTGGCATCATGGTAAGAACTGTCTGTATGGGCTATGAGGGTGTTGCGTTCATGAGAGATTCTCTTTGCAGTCCACCTGCTCTTTTCTTCCTGTGGAACATCAGAGCCTTTGGTTTAGATTAGTCATTACTCCTTGGGATTGGTCACAAGGGGTGTAGGCTTAAGCACTGGGTGTCATCTGTGATGAAGGGAATCTGGGGGACACAGCTCTCTCACAGGCATTTCCTAGAACCTAGAGACACAGTTCTTCTGCTGTGTGCCACGGGGAAATCAAGAATCACCCTCTGAACTTTCAGGACTTGTTAGTGCACGTTCATGTTTCTGTCCTCACTGTGCGCTCCTGGTTTAAAGGGATCTCCCGGGGTGGATGGTGGGGTGAATATTCACTCTAGGCTCATTGGTAAAACTCCAGGCTCCTTTGAAGGGAGGAGGAAGGTTTGACCTTGAGCACATTTCCAGCCTCCACTTCCAACCCAGTCACAGATTCTGAGCTGCGGCTTCTTTCTCCCCAGTTCTCTAATTTTGGGGGAAGCCAAGAGTTCCCACAAAAGATAGTATCACACTATTTCCTGTCTTCAAAAATTTGGCTTTGGTTTTGTTCTGTAAGTTGACATTCATCACTCAAGTTCTAGACTTTTTGTTTGTTTGTTTCTTTTTTTTTCTTTTTTTGAGTATTTGGATTGCTGTTCTTGCCTTGGTTTGCTAAACATAATAAGCCCCAGGTCTATCCATGCTGCTTAGGACATGATTGTGTGTTCTTCTTATGGCTGTGTAGTATTTTGTGATGTGTATGCACCACATTAAAAAAAAAAAAAAAACAAAAACTCAAATCCACTGTTGCTGGTCAGCTAGGATGCTTCCACATCTTTGTTCTTGTGAATGGCATGGCCATGAATGCGGGACAGCATGTGTCTTTTTGATAGAAGGATTTATTGTCTTTTGGGTAGATACTAAGTGTCGTGGAATTGCTGGGTCTGATGGTAGTTGTGTTTTAAGTTTTTTGAGAATCTCTCAACTGGTTTGCACAGTGTGAACTAGTTTTCACATTGACCAAGAGTGTAGCAGCGTTCCCTTTCCTTTGCTGCCTCACCAGCATGTTGTTTTGACTTTGGAAAATTACCCATTGTGACCAACATGAGATGATATCTTATTGTGTTTGGGAGTTGCATTGCACTGAGGTTGTGCATTTTTTCATGTTGGTTGATCACTTGAACGTCTTCTTTTTTTTTTTTTTTTTTGAGACAGTATCTCACTTTGTTGCCCAGACTGGAGTGCAGTGGTGCAATCTTGGCTCACTGCAACCTCTGCCTCCTGGGTTCAAGTGATTCTCCTGCCTCAGCCTCCTGAGTAGCTGGGATTACAGACAACTGTCACCACGCCCACCTAATTTTTGTATGTAGATAAGGGGTTTCACCATGTTGGCCTGGCTGGTCTCAAACTCCTGACCTCAGGTGATCCACCCACCTCAGCCTCCCAAAGTCCTGGGTTTACAGGTGTGAGCCACCGTGCCTGAGTAGCAGTGATTGTTTTTGTAAGGTAAAGTCAATAACAAAAACTAGAGTTTTTGACTTCTGTTGTTGGAAGTGGTTTTTTTTCTATTTTTCTCTTTTGTCTGTTGTTTGCTTTTATATCCTGTGAGCTTAGATTCAGGTTTTCCTCAACTTAAGCTCACTCTGTGTTTTCCTGTAGCAGTTTTATGCTTTTAGGTCTTGTGTTTAGGGTTTAATGTATTTCGAGTTTGTGTTTGTGTATTGTATAACATCAATGTCTTATTTCATTCTTTTGTATGTGGCTATCCAATCTTTTCAGACTGCTCAATTGAACAGACTGCTGACTCCTCATCTCATCCTTTTTCCCCTTGGGGACACAGTCCCACTCATGCTGTCACCCAGACTGGAGTGCAGTGGTGAGATCTCAGCTCTCTGCCACCTCCGCCTCCTTGCTTCGAGTGATTCTCCTGCCTCATCTTCCCAAGTGGCTGGGATTCCTGCTGTGCACCACCACACCTGACTAATATCTTTTGTATTTTTACTAGAGATAGGATTTCACCATTTTGGCCAAGCTGGTCTGAAACTCCTGACCTCAAGAGGTCCACCCAACTCGGTCTCTGAAACTGCTGGAAGTACTGGTGTGAGCCACAGCACATGGCCTCATTGCATCTTCTAGGCATTCTTTGAAAAAGAATGTGTTGACTGCAGGTGTGTATTTAGATTCTCTTAAGTCCCTAGGTTGATGGATTCATTTTTATGCCACTACTGTAGTCTTTGGATGAGTGGAGGTGTTACATGTAATTTGAAATTGGGGAGTGTGTGGCCTCCAATTGAGTTTGTATTCCCTAGAATTGCTTTGCATATTCAGGTTCCTTGGATCTTCAGTGGATCCATGTGAACATTTAGCCGTGTATTGTTAACATTTCATAAAACGTTTGTTTTACACTTCATGTCCAGAATTAGGGGTGCATTGGGACATTGTGATACTTGTTTGTATACCTTGAGTATGGATAAAATCAGGGAGTTTCCCATGCTTGTGACCACGTGTAAGTTTGATATCTTCAATGTGTGAACATTCAGTATCCTCCTTGGTAGCTACTTTGAAAACGGCATAACCATATTGTTAAGTATCATCGCCCTGCTTTGGAGTGGAATACCAGAATGTATTCCTCTCCTGTAACTCTCTGCGTACCTATTGCCAGTCCTTGAGGTCCTGTCCTCCACCTAGTCTGTGATGACTACTACTGTATTTTCACCTTCAGTGAGTTAAAGTTTTCAGCTCCCACATGAGTGAGAACATGCAGGCTTGGTCTTTGTCTGCCTTTCTGATGTGATTGAACAGAATATCTGCAGGTGCAGCCATGTTGCTGGAAATGATAGGATTCCATGAATTTTGATGGCATAAAAGTATTCCATACTGTCTGTGTACCAGAGATTCTTCATCCCTTCATCTGTGGATGAACAGATAGGCTGATTTCTTCTCTTGGCTTTTGAGCATAGGGCTGAATGCCACCTGGGATGACAGATAATCTCTTCCATGTCCTGATCATGTCCTCTGTGTATATACCTAGGAATAGAATTGCTGGAGAAAATGGTAGTTGTAGTTTTAGGATTTCAAGGAACATCCAAGTGGTTTCTTTAGTGTGCATACTAGTTTACCATTTCCCACCAGATGTGGAGACAAGTGCCTCCTCCGGAAATCCACACCTTGATTGGATTGTGTTTTCATATGTTTCAACTTTTTTCTGGTAGCATCTGTTGCATGTAGAGTGAGATGGAATCTTGAGTGTGTTTTTTATTTTTGTGTGTGTGTGATAAGTGGTACTTGCTATGTTATTTTGAATTTGTTTTTAATTTGTTGTGTAGGACTGGGCAGAGGACCTGAAGACATGAGGTTGATGCACAGGTCAAAGAGAAGATTCTCACCATCGCTGATGCACACAAAAGTGTAAGTGAAAATCACACTCAGATTTCATCTCACTCCAGTTAGAATGAATACTAACAACATTTGATGGCAGTGTTGTTTCTGCAGTGTGTGTGTGTGTGTGTGTGGGTATATATATTCACCCCCCCACACACAACCCAAGGGTGCAAGGGACATTTTGACATATGTATGTGTAGTATCATGATCAAATCATCATATCTGGCATCTCTGTGACCTTCCATCATTATTATTTCTCTGTGGAGAGAATATTCAGAACCGTAATTTCCAGCTGATTTTGAAAAAATTTTCTAGATTCTGTTGACCCTAGTCACCTAGTCACCCTGCTGTGCAATAGAACACCAGAACAGATTCATTGTGTCTCAGTGTCACTCTGTACCTGTTACCAATATCTAAGTGTGGTTTTGATTTACATTTTGCTGTGGTTAGAGATGTTTGCCAAGTTATCATGAACTTGTTTCAATTTGATGTGTAAGACTGGGCAAAGAACCTGAAGACCTGAGAAGGATGCACGGGTAAAAGATTCTGAATCAACATTACTGATCCTCACAAGAAGTCAATCAAAACCACACTCATATATCATCTCACTCCAGTGAGAATGAGCGTTACCAAAATGGGACGGCAGTTTTATTGCCGTAGAGTAGGTGTGTATAACCAGCGGGTGCAAGGGACAATTTGATCTGTGTAAAGGTAGCATCATAATGAAGTTTCAGAGTCTGGCACCTCCGTGAGCTCCAGAGTTATGATTTCTCTGTGGAGAGAACATTCACAACTGACCTTTGTAGGTGTTTTGAAAATTTTGGTTTTCTGTTCTTGCCTTTTGTTCATAATGGCCTATGGCTCTGTCCAGGTTTCTGGTAAGAGCATGTATGTGTGTTTTATGACTGTGTAGTGTTCCGTGGTGTGTATGTACCACATTTCCTTTCTCTTATCCACTGCTGATGGGCACCAAGGCTTATTCATGTCTTTACGATTGTGAGTAGTACTGCCGTGAACATAGGAGTGCATGTGAGTTTTGGATGGAAGGATTTTCCTTTTTATAGATCCTTAGGAGTGGGGTTGCAGCGTTGGGTGGTAGTTCTCTTTTAGGTTCTTTGAGAAATGTCCACACTGCTCCCCAGGGGATCTGAACTAGTTTGCATTTCCCCCAACAGTGGACCTGCATTTCTTTGCTCATCTGCCCCAGCAGCCTCTATTGTTGTGGACTGTGTGTCATAATTGCCATTCTGACCAGTGTAGATGGTATCTCAGTATGTTTCTGATTTGCATTTCTCTGATGATCAGTGAGATTGAACATGTTTTCATGCTCGTTATTTCCTGGTACACCTCCTTTTAAGTGTTCATGTTCCTTGCCCTTTTATAACTTGTTGTTGTTGTTGTTTTTTCTGATTTTATTTGTTTAAGGTCTTTATGGTAAATCGTAGCTATTAGACGTTTTTCAGATGTGTAGTTGGGGAATGTTTTCCCTCATTCTATAGGCTGTGTGCTGACTCTGTGGTTGTTTCTTGTTCTGTGCAGCAGCTCTTTTGTGTTTTAGGTCCCACTTATCAGTAATTGTTTTTGTTGCCGTTGCTTTTGGGGACCTGACATATAAATGCTTTGCCAAAGCCTCTGTCAAGAAGGGTATTTGCTAGATTCTCATATAGGATTTTTTTTTAATAGTTTCAGGTATTGGATTTTATGTATTTACATATTTATTTACAGACCAAGTATCACTCTCTCATACAGGCTGGAATGCAATGGAGTGATCTTGGCTCACTACACCTTCCAGCTTCTGGGTTCAAGTGATTCTTCTGCCTCATTCTCCTGAGTAGCTGGGAGTACAGGCATGTGCCACCACCCCCAGCTAACTTTTGGTTTTTTCTTAGACATCGGCTTCACCATGTCAGCCAGGGTGGTCTCAAACTCCAGGACCTGAAGTCATCCGCCTGCTTCGACCTCCCAGTGTGCTTGGATTCCAGGAATGAGCCACTGTGTCCAGCCCAGCGTTTTACTTTTCAATCTTTGATTCCTTTTGAGTTGCTTTCTGTACATGGTGAGACATAGGGGCCCAGTGTTATTTCTTCTACATCTAGCTAGGTCACTTATCTCAGCACCACTTGCTGATAGGGAGTCCTTTCTCCATTGCTTATTTTTGTTGATTTTTTTTTTCAAATATCGATGGTTTCAGGTGTGCAGGTTTATATCTGGGTCTTCTAATGTGTTCCACTGTTCTGTGGAACAGGGTCTCCAGCTTTTCAGTGAAAATGCCAATCCATTACCATGTCTGTCAGTGTTTTCTTGGAGTGTTTCCTTTGGTTTAATGTTTTAAAATTCCTTTAGCAGCCTACATGTATGGATTTCTTTTCTAAAATAATGCACACCCTATGTTTTCTTGTAGGAGTTTTGTGGTTTCAGAATTGAGTTTTAGGTCTTTAATGTATTTTGCATTGATTTTTGTGTTGCGTGACATAAGGGTCCTATTTCAGTGTTTTCTATGTGAATATTCAGTTTGCTCAAAATCATGTATTGAACAGGCTCTTTTTTTCCAAATGCATCTTTTTGGTGTTCTTTTGAAAAACGTGTTCACTATATGTAAATTGGGGTTGAATATTTGGTTTACTCATTCTGTCCACTTTCTTAGTTTATGCCAATAAAAGATTGTTTGGATAATTATAAAAGTTTGCGTTTTTCATTCATGGTTTTAACTTCTAAGTTTGTATTTTGTGACATAATTTCTATGTTTATTATAGACTAAAGGGTACAAATGCAGATTAGTTACTGCCTTTGGTATATTCCATGACACTGAGACTTGGGGTCCAAGCAACCTTATCATGAAGGCAGTGGGTGTACCCACCAGGTAGGTCTTCGGCACATACCTCATGCCTTCATCCTTTTTCATCGGATAGTCACCAGTGTCTGTTGTTTTCACTTTTACGGTAGGGTGTATTCAATGTTAGCTCCACCTTATAAGTGAGAACATGTGGTATTTGGTGTTCTGTTTTTTCCTTATTTCTCTTTAGATAATGGCCTCCAGCTCCTTTCATGTTGCTGCCAAGGACATGATTTCCTTCTCTCTCTTTTTTTTAATTGGCTGCCTAGTTTTTTGTGGTATATATGTACCACATTTTCCTTTTCTGATCCACTGTTGACGGGTACCTAGGCTGATTTCACGTGTTTGCCATTGTAAATACTGCTGCCATGACCATTTGTGTGCATGTGTGTTTTGGAGAGAAGGATTTCTTTTCCTCTGTGTATACCCCAGTGGTGGGATTGCTGGGTCAGATGGTAGTTCTAGTTCAAGTTCTTTGAGCAATCTCTCCAAAGTGCTTTCCATGGTGTCTGAACTACTTTGCATTTTCACCAAAAGTGGACCAGTGTCCTGTTTCTCTGCTGCCTCGTCAGTGTCTTTTTTTTTTTAACTACGTGATCCCCATTCTGACCAGCGTGAGATATATCTCATTGTTCTTTTGATTTATATTTCTCTGATAATTAGGTTGAGCATATTTTCAATTTGTTGGTTGCTCATCATCATCTTTTGAGAAGTCTGTGTTTATATCCATTGCCTGTTAATTATGAGGGTGGTTTTGCTAATTGATTTGTGTAAGGTCTTTAAGGTAGATTCTGGATATTAGAACTTGGTCTGGTGCATAGTTTGGGAACATTTTCTCTCATCTTGTATGTCGTCTGTCTACTCTGTGGGTAATTTCTTGTGTTGTGTGGTGGCTCTTTAGTATATTAGGTCCCACATGTCGATTATTGCTGTTGTTGCACTGTCATGTGGGGTGTTAGGCATATAAATGCTTTGTCAAAGCTGATGTCCAGAAGGGTATTTCCTAGGGTCTCTTGTAGGATTTTTGTACTTTGAGGTCTTCCATTTACATCTTTCATTCATCTGAGTGTACTTTGATACATGGTGAGAAATAGATGCCTAGTGTTACTTACTCTTCTGCATATGGCTCGCCATTTATCCCAAGACTATTGAAAAGGGAGTTCTTTCCACATTACTCATCATTGTGTATTTCATGCAGCATCAGGTGGTATGAGGTGTGTGGGTTTACAGGTTCTCTGTTCTCTTCCACTCATCCATGTGGAAGCAGGTCTCCAGAGTTTGAGTGCAATTTCACATCAGGGAGTGTCATGCATCCAATGTAGTTTGGACTTCTCAGAATTTCTTCGGAAATGCAGGGCATTTCCTGGTCTCACATGAACTTCAGCATTGTTTATTTCTATGTCCTTACAACCAATTAGCTCTCTAGTAAAGTTATACAATTAAAGAGTAGAGTGGGACATTTTAATCCATGCATATGTACCTTGTGTAATGATGAAAGCGAGGGATTGACTGACTATCTCTGTTACCTTGTGTAGTTATTATTTATTAGTTCTCTGTGGTTGCAATATTCAGAATCCCTTTTTTCAGCCTTTTTTTGGAAAATATGGTAGCATACAGTTAACTCTAGACATCCTGCTGTGGAATATAACAGCTGAATTTATTCCTGTCATCTGAGTGTAACATGGCATCCATTTCCCAGTTCCTGTGCTGCCTCCCCAACCCCCAGGCTCTCTTCACTACTGTGGAATGTTCTACTAGGAGATAAAGTCATTTAGAGACAAAGTTGATCTCATTCTCATAGGCATGGAATCATGCCGTGTTTATTTCTCTCTTCCTGGCTCATTTCATGGAAGATCATGTCCTCCAGGTTTCTGTACGTTGTTGCAGATGACATGGGTTCATGAATTTCTATGGCCGAGGAGGATTCCATTGTGTACCGCAGTTTCTTTATCCTTTTATCTGTGCATGAACAGGTAGGTTGATTGGATACCTTGGCTATTGTGCATAGTGCTTCAATTGCCATAAGAAGGCCGATATCTCTTCAACATAACAGATTTCATGCGCTTTCTGTGTGTAACCAGTGGTGGTATTCCTAGGTGAACGGGTAGTTGTAAAATGTTTAAGGCACCTTCAACTGTTTTCCTTCGTGTGTATAGTAATGTACCTTCCCACCAATAGTGTATAAAATCTCTTTTTCTGCACTTCAACATTGGCCACTGCCTGCGAATGTATGGGTTTTTTTCTTGTTTTTGGTAAGTTTCATCCTAATTAGAGTGAGAGGTATCTGAGTGTGGTTTGCACCTAGACATGTGTGTGATGATTAGTGAAGTTGAGCAGCTTCTCTTTGACCTGTCAGTCAATTTCGTGGTTACTTTTCAGATGTGCCTGTTGAGGTTCTTTGCCCAGTTTTAGCTTGGGTATTAGATTTTGTTCATTTTCCCAGAGTAGTGTTACTTTCTCATACATGTTAGATTGCAACCCCTTTCACAGATATGTTTCTGCTGAACTTTCTTTCAATGTGTAGGATGCCTTCTTTTTTTTATTATTATTACACTTTATGTTCTAGGGTACATGTGCACAACGTGCAGGTTTGTTACATATGCATACATGTGCCACGTTGGTGTGCTGCACCCATTAACTCATCATTTACATTAGGTATATCTCCTATTCTATCCCTCCCCCAACCCCCGAACCCACCACAGGCCCCAGTGTGTGATGTTCCCCTTCCTGTGTCCAAGTGTTCTCACTGTTCAACTCCCACCTATGAGTGAGAACATGCGGTGTTTGGTTTTCTGTTCTTGCAATAGTTTGCTGAGAATGATGGTTTCCTGCTTCATCCATGTCCCTACAAAGGACATGAACTCATCAGGATGCCTTCTTTAATGGTTCATTGTTTCTCTTTCCCATGCAGAAGCTCTCAAATGATGTATAGTCCCATGTGTTTGTATTTATATTTGTTAGCAGTGATTTTGGTGTCCCATCCAAAAAGAACAAAAAATAAGAAAGAAAAAGTAATGCCAAATCAATTGCATGGCCTAAGGGTTTGCTGCCATAGATAATTTTTGCTTTTGTTTTCTTTCTTTTTTGCAAACTGCATGCGTAGATACAAGTTTTGCTGAAATAAACTCCCACATTTCCTATAGGAGCTTTGTGGCTCCAGGATGGGATTGAAGTGTTTATTTTGTGTTGATTTGGGGGTATCATATTTCAGACCCTGAAATGTTGATTTCTTTGACTTCTTTTTATCTGATATACCACAATGGGGCTTATGTTCAAATTAAGCTGTGGGACATCCTTTAGATACTGGGTTCAAACAACTCTCTGCTTCCTTGATGCTCCCTTAGGGGAGAGGTGTCAGAAAGTCTGGGAAGATCCATAGCGGGAAAAGTTTATCTGTATTTCCTGGAGACTCATGGCCAGCTCCCTTGTGCACAGGACTTCTGGAGAAGGCCAGCCCTACCACTGGCATAAATACCTCCCATCTCCAGCCCTTCAGTAAACATTTAAGTGATTCATTAAATATTTACAACTTAAAAAAGTAGAGTAACCCAGTGGAACTTGAATTTAACTAGAATTTAAGTTTGAGAGTAACTGGTCAGTAGAACAAGTGACATAGATTGGGTGACATACTGTGGTTTTTCAGTGTTTTTTTGTTTGTTTGTTTTATTTTTTGTTTTCCTCAAACAGAGTTAGCAATAATTAATTTGAATAAAGAAGGAAAACGTTAAACGGTTGGCAGGTGTAATGCGAACGCTATTCCATGACTTGTTCAGCCATAGCCTCAATTTGACATGCTAGACTATAAATCCTAAAGACTGGTATACGGTTACTGCACTGGAGTTACTGTTCTCATTCCAACAACTATAGAACATTCTGAATAGTGTTTTAAAATTTTATTTTAACGAAAGCTAAGAAAAAAACCCGTTACTTATACACTAAAGAAAATAAACATAAAATGGTTTCCCGCCTGACATGCAAAAGTCCCATGACCTGATCCTGGCCAGCAGGAGCAGCTGGTATTGAGGAGCGGGGTCAAGATGTAGCTGAGCTGCCAGCCACCTAGATGTGGTTTCCTGGTGTCTCCGGTCTGGGTGAAGGATGATGCAGAGCCGGTGTTCTGGCCATCATCCCAATAGGGCCCCAGCCACTGCAGGATGTTTCCCGCCTACTGGGATTCGGGCTCCAGCTGACAGGACAGCTTGTAGCTGCAGGACAGAGAGGCAGCTGTGAGGCCACCATGAGCCACACATCGGGTCCCTTCTCATTGCCTGCCCAACTGGAATCTGGGTCCCCAGCAGTCCCCATGCAACAGGGCTTGATGCTGGTGGTGGAGTCATGGCCATAGGCTCTCTGCAGCTGTCCACAGGAGAGCCTCCTCTAGGCCAGGTGGGGTGGCTGACACCTGTACTGTCAGTACTTTGGGAGGCTGAGGTGGGTGGATTGCTTGAGGCCAGGAGTTTGAGACCAGCCTGGACATCATCGTGAAACCCCACCTGTACCAGAACAACAACAGGAGAACAACCGCACACGGTGGTGGATAGCAGTAGTGCCAGCTGCTTGGGAGGCTGAGGAAGGGCTTGAGCCCAGGAGGCAGATGTTGCAGTGAGCAGAGATGGTGACACTGCAGGGCAGCATGGGCGACAGAGCCAGACCACGTTAAAAAACAATGGAGAGCCTTCTCCCACCCTCTGCCCATGTGGCAGGCCCTCACCTCTCCTTTTCACTGAGCTGCTCCATTCTTGAGAAACAAGTGACAAATTTCTGCAGAGGCCGAAGCCTGTAATTCATGGCAGCCACTTGGAGCAGCTGCATTTCCTGCAGAACTCGGACCTCCTAGAGACAGAGGACAGGATGCTGACAGGGCCTGGGTGGAAGACACTGAGGGGACCTTTGGCAGGCAGGGAGAAGGCGCTGGTCCCTGGGGCCATTCTGTGAAGGGGACCCATGCAGCCCCCAGCCTGTTCTCAGAGTTGGATGTGAACAGCCCCTCCTGCAGGAACTGGTGTTTGATTCCAGTGCCTTTCCCACTCTCTCCACTGGGATAGGTCTCCTCCTCCTCCTGTGTGTGTCAAACCCTCCCAGTAAACCTAAGATATAGAGGATGGAGCCAGGGAGTGTCCTGCCCAGGGTGGACTGTGACGTCCACATCCCCAACCTCATCCAACGAGAATGCCCCAGCTGTTCACCTTCCTCCTCTTGTTGCTGTTGCCCTGGAAGTCAGATAGAGTCCATCAGAAAGGTCCCTGGCCCACAACAGCCCCACCCCATCCCTTCCCATGCTGCACTACTGTCAGGGCCACCAGGGTCAGGGGATGTGCACATGACAGAACTTGAACCTGCCTCAGGCTCCGAGGTCTAGGGCGGGGGGCATGGGAGCTGAGGCTCAGGGACCTTCTGCCCCAACCCTCTGAGATGACAGAGAAACTGAGGTCTCTCGTAGAAAGAAAGTGCTCAGTGACCCTGGAATTGCCTGCCCTTGGAAAGACTCAATTTCGCCCTCCTATTATGGGACCACCCTAGGGAGAGGCTGAGTCCAGCTCAGCCCACAGCTCAGCATCGTTGCAGTCAGGCAGCTCTGCAGCTTCACCACTCAGGGATAGGGGCTGGTGACTGCCATGGAGCCTCTGTCAGTCAGAGGTAATGAGATGGGCCTGGCACCCCCTCCCACAGGAGCAGCTGTGAGACTCTCAGGAGAGGAGGTTTTCCAAGGACTGAGATCTAAGGGCTCCGTCCAGGCCCCTCTCCTCCAAAGCCTCAGGATCTTGGTTCCCAAGCAGCCTGCCCCAGGCTCACTCACATCCAGATCATCCGGGATGGCCGAATCCAACCTGTGTAACTCAGTCAGAAAATCCCCCAGGAAGGGGACCACGCCCTGTGCAATGGAGGGGTGGGGAGGTGGGAGGGGTAGTGGTGATGAGTATTGACCCTGAGGTGCCTTCCCAAGGCCCTGTCCCATGAAATCCCATCAGCCCCTGTCTCCCAGAACCCCCCTCCCCAGGTCTCCCAGTTGTAGCAGCCAAAGACCCTCAGCTGCCTTTCCCAATTCTCTGCCTCCTCTATTCCAGCTGACCTCCAAGTCTGGCAATCAGTCCTAGTTACCTCTATGGTGGGATTTTAACAAGTCACAAGGGCCTGTGGTCCCAGCCTTACCCTTCCCCACATCCACTCTGAGTTCTGCTTTCCCAGACCCTTGCTCTGGTCTCTCCAATGGAGGTTTTCCAGGCCCAGTGGCCATAGGAGGACAGGGCTGGGGAGGAAGCCCCCGCTGTCTTGATACGGAGGTCTCCAGCTGGTGGGGAAAAGAGCCCTGTCCTCTGATCCCCTGCTGTCCCTCCATGACACAGTCTCACTCACCTTATTCTGCCTCCGCAGCCTCATCTGGGCTCTCTGGGGGTTCCTCTCCTGGGTGGCCACCTTAAAGCTCCCCGCCTGCCAAGTGTCAGGGACAGGGACAGTGAGGCTGTCTTCCCTTCCCCCAGTTACACCCCAGCCATCGCACACTTGGATCCCCAGGGACTGGCGTGAGTCACCTGGCACAGTGTTCATACCACTGGCCAGCTCCACACTCCCTGTGTGTGCACCCAATCATACAGCCAGGTCTCCCTGAGACTGTTTCCTCTTCTGTAAAGAGCCATGAAAGCCACAGCTACCTCACAGGGCCTCCTGAGTACTGTTTCCTGTAGCTATTGTCATTGTTCTCCCCCTCATCCCTCTGAGGAAGAACCATTCAGGAGCACCCTCCAATTGCTTTCTTTTCTCGAACCTCATTCCCACCCTGTGAGGCCCGCACTACAGGCTCAGCATCCCTTCATTTTCCAGATAAAGAAACAGAGACCAAGAGTGGGCAGTGACTCCCCAGGGCCCCAAAAGGGAGGGCACCTCCTCCCCCTACTGGAGGCTCTGTCTCGGCTGCCTTCACCCCACATCCCAGCACCACCACCCATCAGGGTCTTGTTCTCTGGAGTCTCTGAGTGTCTAGGACTCCAGCCTTGCAGACTTGTGATGGGAAAGGGACAGGGCATTTTAGGAGACCTGGTTAAATGGCACCTGCGAATCTGAGCCCCACCGGAGTCTCTGCCACACAAACTGGGTTTGTGCCATGCCAAATCCATGGTTTGGCCTCGTCAGTGATCCCCCAGGGGAGTTCCAAGCACAAAACTCTCTCTTCCTCCACTCAGGATGTGGCCTCCTGAGGCGACATCTCTGACGGATATGGCAGGGTTTTCCAGAATCCTGGGTGGGGTGGCATGTTGCCTTCTCATTTGCATGGAGTTTCGGAGATCTGGTTGGGGAGGATCCCCTAGGAATGCATGGATCCCCCAGATACTTGTCATGAGCATGTGTCACTGCTAACTGGTGAGAATCCTGTGACACGACCATTTTCAGATGTCTGCAAAGGGCAGAGCGGGGAGTCCCAGCGAGCACATACATGTGTCCTGAGTTTGCCCATTGGTACCCATAGCTGGGCAGTCTACTGGACTCCCTGGCACATGAGCTTCCTCTGTTGTTGTTTCCCCCAGTGTGGGCTGCAGTCCCTGCCCATGGAGGTGCACTGCAGACAGATGCAGCAGCAGAGGCCTGGCTTCCTGAGGAATTGCTGCCAGTTTGAGGAAGGAAGAAAGTCCCACCTACAATGACCAACCGCCAGCCAGGAGGAAGCTCCATGCCAGCAGCATTGACCAGCGTGGGAGCCAGAGCCCTGCTAATGCTGCAGCTCATCACCCCCGCTCAGAAGCCCAGCAGCCATTGCCACATCCCATTTCCAGGACCTCCTGTCCCCGTGCCCCCACGCACCCATGGACCCACACACCTTTCCTCCTGTTTGCCCAAAGTAGGCATGGAGGGAATTTTTCAAGTGCACTTTTTGTAGGTAAGTCAAAACATTACAAAATAACCACTGCACACCAGGTCCAATGCCCTTCCAAACTCACTCTTTTCTCAGACCCTTAAACACTTGTGCCGCATCTCCCAGACTCCACTGTACCTTGATCAGCAGGTCCCTCTTCACTGCAGTGTCCTTTTTGCAGAGTTCTTTTAGATATTTTGTGCTCTTGCTATTGACAGAGGAAAGAAAAAAGGGTAAATTTGGGAATCACTGGGGAGATTTGTGAGTTCCAATCCCTTTTGTTTGAAAACTCAATGAATCTCGGCTTCCTGCGTGAGAGTTTCCAGTGGGGTCATCTGATGACAAGGGCTCCAGAGGACCAGGGTGTGACTGTCATGCTCCTCCCCTGGCCCATCTCCACTTCACATGAGCCCCTGCGTGTTCACAGTTAGTTTCCAGCTGGACACAGTTCCACTGCTGGGTACAAACACCTGAAAGCCTCCAATTGGCTCCAGTCTGTTCCTGATGGTTAAAAACCCTTCCTCCTGAGTTAGAAATCCTTGCCTAGGAATCCAGGGCAGCTTAGTGAGCACACCCACCAGCCCATCCCTACCTCCACCGTCCCTGTTCTCCAAGAACCTTTCAGAGTCGTTGAGGGCACATGGGAAGACCTATGGGTCCCTAGGTCAACTCTGGTGCTCCCGTGGAGGGAGCTCCTCACCTGGACACTCCTGCCCACGTCTTGTGTAGCCGATGTATTGGGTTGCTGCGCAGAGCAGAGACGATGGCGTGCACTGAGGAGAAGTTGTTGAGGCGTAGGCACTCCTGGAGAGGGAAGAGTGAGCTGTGAGGTCCAGAGTTGGAGTCCGACCCACTTCAGCCTCAGCCCCCTCTGCTGAGATCTCCCTTCCTGAATGAAGCAGAGGCCCAGGGAGCCTCAGGAGGGTACACCTGGTGCTGAGTGAATGTCACTCATCTAGGAAGATTTCAGTTCAACCCAAGGAAGATCCCAGGTCAGAAGTGAGCAGCCACTACTGGGCCATGGGGGTCAAGGTCAGGGAAGCTCTGGGAAGAAGGGATTAGGGGATGTGCAGGGCTCAGGCTAGAGATACAGATGCCAATCCTGAAAGCCGATGGCGGAGAAGAGGCAGTTCCCCATTTTGAGAGAGGGAATCCCAAGACCCAACCATGGCTTACCCTGGCCACCTTGATCCAGTGCTCCACCACCCTGGCCCTGTCCTGGGCCCTCATGCTGTGGTCCCCGAGGCAGGAGGTGGTGACACAGTTGGTGAGCCTGTTGAAGTGTGCAATGGTGGCACAAACTGTGGGTGCCACATGCTCACTCCCCTTCTGATGTCGTTGGCCCCAGATGGAGCCCATGCATTCGTAGAGTTCCACCTTCTTGAACAGCTCCTTTGGGGGAGGAGGAGAGCATCACGGACACAGCACAGCCCAGCTCAGAGTCACCCAGAGTCCCAGGCAGGAAGTGAGCTCACAGTCATCCACAGTCTCTGGCATGAACAGAACTGGAGCTCAGAAAGCTTTAAAATATGCTCCAGACCTGTGGGAGTCCCTGCATTTGGTTTTCTGCCCACCGAGGGCCCTGAATGCATCATGGCCCAGAACCCAACAAGGGTGGAAAGTGAGAGTGACGTTTTCTTCCAGGCCATTCTCACTCCAAGAACTAGAAGGTGGCTCAGGCCTGCCCATCCTGAGGCCTCTACTTCCTCCCATCCCAATCAGCCCTCTACTCCTTCTCTCCATACCGGTGCAGTTTCCTTGCAGCAACTGCAACCTTGGGCTCTGTTTGGGTGTCTGCCATAGAATCTAATATGCATGAGATACCTAATAAGTGCTGAGGGTAGTGAGGCTCCTGAGCAGCTGGGTGAGTGACCCATGGCCCTGCCTGCCCCTCACTGATCACCTGCCCTGTCCTGCTTTCTGTCCATCCCCTGTCATTCAGTCTGCACAGTCACTCTGTGCAGCTGGTACGGGTGATTTCCCATCTCTGCTGTCCACATGCAGACAGGGAAGGCTTGTGGGTGAGGAAACTCATCCAGATCCCATGGTTGGTAAGAAGTGGGGCTGAAACTGGACCCAGGGCATTGGCTGCTCTTCAGGGAGAGGCTGGTCTGAGACAGCTGGTGCCAGACGCACAGCCTGCAAAGCCCAGCTGCTCACCGCATCTATGAGGGTCAGCTGCTCTGCCAGCAGCCTGGGAGGGAAGGTGGTGATGTCAGGCCGCTCCTCAGTGTGTTGGCTCTTGACAGTCCCGGGACAGGGACAGGGTGACTCTGGGGCTGACTGTGGCTCCGGCACTGTTCCTGGAGGGGGCCCTTCCCCTGGTGCTGGTGCTGGTGCTGGTGTTGAATGTCGATATCCTTGTGCATCCAGGGCTACAGGTGACTCTGGCTCCAGAGCAGGCGGCAGTTCCGCCAGCAGTGGTGGCGCTGGCTCCAGGGCCAGCATTGTTAATGCGTGTTGCCCAGGAGGTGGAGCAGGATCTGGAAAAGGAGAAAAGGTCACCATTCCAGTCACTCCTCACTGGGATTTCCAAGTATAGAAATGACTGGATGGAAATTAAGGGAATTGTACCCCGAAAACACCAGCCCTGGAAAGTCTTCTCACCATCTGGTTTGGCCTCCTTGGGCTCCGGAAGCACCAACTGGCCTAGGACAATTCCCTGATGGTCCTCCAAGCCCAGTTCAGGCCAGGTGAAGGTCCTGAAGGCCAGCTTTATCCAGAAAGATGACCGTTGCAGGGCCTGGCAGCAAACTGAAGGGTTTTCAGGGGGCCAGGTGAACAAAATGGAGCCGGTGGTGCTGGTGATGGAGTGGACAGCTGAGTCAGAGGCCTGGCCTTCTCCCACACAACCCTCCAGGGCACCCTTGTGTGGTTCTGGGTCCCTGGCCTCTTGCTGCCTGTGTAGAGGACAGCCCCACCCTACCCCAAGCCATCAGTGCTGTCCTGGAAGGGGCAGACCTGGCCATGTAGCAGGGCTGTACGGACCCTTCTGCGCCCCAGCGTCCCACTGACATTCTCTTCCCAATGGCCCTGGAGCACAGCACTGTGCAGCTGGGCACTCAAGACTGCAGCTCCAGGCAGATTTGTGAGCAGCTTTCTCGTCAAAGCTCCAGCTCTGGTCCTGGGGTGAGGAGGGTAGGGGCAGATGTTGGGTGGAGGAGGACAGGGAGAGCTGGGAAGGCACGGTGCTGGGGATGGGTCTCTCAGTGGCCAGTTGTGACCTCAACCTCACATCTCCTTTGCAAGGGACCTAAGTCTCCATTTACAGAACTCACTATTTGCCTCGTGCAGGGGAAGTCCCCAGATGTCAGCCTTGTTGTGGGAATTACAAGACATATGAACCCCAGGGCTCCTTTAGTCTCTCCCCAGCCAGAGTCCACATATTTCCCCCCATGTTTTGTGGGTGAAGAGGCCCTTCAGAACCCTAAGTCCCCCCAGGTGATACTTGTTGGGCTCCGTCATTCTAGTCAGGATCTGGGAGGATGCCACCATACGTAGAGGAGGCCATGAGGGTTTCACCTCTAACATTCTGAAGATACCATTTGTTTATTGTGTCTACTGTGAGCACCTGACTCTGGGTAGAATTGAGGCCCAGGGATTGTCATCTGCCTTGTTTATGAAATTATGCCAAGTCACAAGAAGAACGATGCACAAATGAAGTGTTTTGTATGTATGTGTTGAATGAGTGAACCCCAACCATTGGAGAAACTCAGTGAGCCTCTCCAGATGTCAGAGAGGGCCTGTGGCTCCTTTCTCAGCATGAAGGGACCCCACTTCTGTCTGTATCAAGGAGAAAGTCCAGCCAGAAGGAAACTCAGACATCGTTTACTAATGCCATTGCAGACTTGCTTTCTATGTGCCTTTCCAAACAGGAAGAGAGATGGGCCATTGTGGCAGAATGCTGAGAGCTGCTTCAGTGAGGGGGAAGAGAAAAGTAATAAAGATGAATCACAGCACCCACAGCAGATTGTCCAGAGTTTTAGGCTCTAGGGACCCCTTTGTTTGCTGTGTCTTAGATCATTCAGTCCCTACAAGAACCCTGTGAGGTTCATCTTCTCATTACTCCCTGTTCCAGAGGAGCCAACTGAGGCTCCAAGAGGTGCATCTTCAAGACACAGCCAGTAGGGGACAGAGGCACCTCGGTGCCTTGGAGGGGATGGACACTCACCTTCTAACCAGTAGTTCCAAAAAGTGTGGCACAGTGATAAAGTCCCAGGAGGGACCCAGGCAGGTGGCATAGGAGGAGATGGGTTTAGTTAGAAAGGCTGGAACCAGGGACTCCAACAGCTTCTCCCTTGTGCTGGGCTGGAAAGTTGGCATCCTGCAGATCTCATTTTCATACTAGGGGGACAAGGAGGGACATGAGAGTCAGTGGTAACACCATGAACCACCAGAGGATCGGGATCTGGAACTCACACCAAGAAGCATCAACCCTTCAGGGACTTGTGCATGTGGAGAACCTGGGTGCCCATGGTGAAAAGGGTTCTAGGCTTTCAAGGTAAAATTGCATGTGAGGATGGGGAAGGATAAAATGATTCATGCCTTCAAGGCATCAGCATGGTGAATGTGAGCTGTGGGGCAACAGCACCCTCTGTATCAACAGCCTGCATGAAGAGCATCATCCCTGCACTCCTCAAAAATCACCCTCATGGTGGAGAAGAGGAGACGCGGGCTTTTGGATGTCAGATGCTTGCTCAGCAGCACCCGGGTCAGAAGAGAGCACCTTCCACAGGGAGGACTGGATGAAATTCCCTCTAGGCCACCTGAGGCTCTGCTTCTTATATGGAAGGGAAGGGTCTGGGGAGGTCTCATCCCCTCCTTATTTTAGTGACAGCACACCGGACAAGATGCTCTAGAAGCACCCTTTGACTTAAAGGGATATGATTGTTTTTGTTCTTTAACATGAATGTGAGTCTGGAGAAACAGCTACGGCCATCCCAGCCCCGGTCAAGGGGAAAGTGCCGGAAGACTCCAGGTTGGGAGGAAGCGCATCCCAAGGCCCAGGATCTGCCAGGCGACTCGTGGAAGAGAAAACGCAGGCAGGTATTGAAAGCGGGAAAACTTATGGAAATGTATGGTTTAAAGTGGAAATGAAACAAGGTGATTCTCTCTGCCACACAGACAACAGATTGACAAAAAGTTAAGAACATGTTAGTATTCAGGGGAGGTTGTGTTCAAAGAAGCAGCTACGTTCAGAGGCTGCTGGTGACCCTGTGAGCAGCTGGAGCCCTTTTGGAAAGTCAACTGGCTACACCTGTTGAAACTTGCTATCTGCACATCCTTTCACCCAGATTTCCCTTTCCCGGGTGTGTGTCTTCCGCAGGGGATTTGTGTACTTTATGGGTTGAATTGTGTCCCCTCCCTCAAATGTAACTGTTTCTATTCTCAACCCCAGAGACTCAGAATGTGACTGTGTTTGGACACAGAGTTCTCCAAGAGGTAATTCAGGAGAAGTGAGTTCATTAGGGTGGCCCCTAAGTTAATAGGCCTGCGCTTCTTACAAGGAGAGGTGGTCAGTGCACAGAGAAATTCAAGAGAAGACCCTGTCCTGACTGAGATAGAAATCAGCCATCTCCAAGGCAAGGAGAGAGGCCCAGAGAAAGCACCCCAGACTGACAGTTTGACATTGGGCTTCCAGTCTCCAGAATTGTGAGGAACCAGATTTCTGTGGTTAAGCCATTCAGTCAGCGTACATGTTATGGCAGCCCTGGCAAACTGCTCCAGCCTATTAGGACACACATAGGATTATGCTCCCTGTAGAAAGGCAGCCTAGAAAGGGAATTTTATCACGACAGGCTCCACCAGCACTGAGAGGCTGACCCGCTGTGGAGCATGGCCTCCCTTAAGGAATATTACAGTGACATGCAAGAGTGCAGCAGCTGCCCGGTGTGTCTGCAGGGATGAGTTCTCTGAGATGACACTTTCAACACAGATGCATAGAGTAGCTTCACCTTCTTTTGTTGTAATCACCACCCCCCCCATCTTGTTTGTGTAGAAGTGTTGGATTTTAAGTCCTGGAAGAGGTCAGCAGGGCAGGGGAGCTGCCTGTTGCTGGACATACACTTAGGGTGGGGAGTTAAAATGATAACAGTATGAGTATGTGCTACAATGTTACCATCATACCCAATTCTTGTAGCAACATGCTGAAATACTCCTGGCATAGCATCAAGTGAAAACAGAAGGATTTTCTCTGATCTTCCTCTGATAGGTGAAAGGGACTTTGCCTGTAACCAAATTGCCACTGGGGACTAATGGCAGCCAGATTCCTTTGGGAGAGGACAGTGGCTCACTCAAGTGTGAAAGTCCTAGGACAGAGCCTAGGGAATCCCCATATTCGTGTTTGAGTCCTGGGCCCACCCTGGTTTTCTGGAATCCCTGTCTGTGGAGACCTTTCTGTGTCCAGTCTCACCCCAGACCAGCACTGGCCGTGGTTGGTAGCAGGGGGCCCCTGCCCTTCTTTGAAGAAGATGGAGAAATGAAATCCATCCAACAGCTCCTGCTTGATCTGCTGTGTGGAGCTCTGCAAAGAGAGTGAGCCAGGCGAAGAGGTGTCAGTGGCCTGCCTGGCTGACCCCATAGTGGGACACCCCCATTAGAACTCCTCCCTGGCGCCCCCTTCCCCAACAGGATTTGGCACATAGGAGCATCTGCGTAGACCTCCAGCCAGAGGAGCTTGAGGTCTCTGGCAGATGACAGCTTGAGGTCCTGGGATTCAGATCTGAGCAGACAAACTGTGTCCTCGACACTCACCTTCCCATCCTGAAGGCATGGTCTGGGCTGTGAACCTGACATACTGACCAGGCTCCCAACCCCCGACAACCTACCTGCTCCTGTCCAGGGAGGGCCCCTCTTCTCCTGTTTCCCCAAACACATGGGGAGGGGCTCAGCACTGCCCTAGTGGGCACAGTTGAGGCCTGGCCTGGACGGGCCTGCCCTGGGCCCTGTGTTACCTGTGGGTGCCTTCTGGCAAAGGGCCAGAGGCGTCGAGGGTGAGGGTTGTACCAATGTCTAGATTCTCGAGAAACAGTCTCATTTTGGCCTCTCCTGCGACGAGGAGGTCGGCAGCATGTTGGGACACAGCAGGAGAACATGTTGTTCTCTGGAGTGTCGACTATCAACTGAGCTGGAAATGGGGCTGTGTGTATAATATGGGTGCCTAGTTACCAGAATTCTAAGTTCTGTTGGGGTCTGTCAGTAAGGAAGTGAGGTCACATCTTGTAGGTTCCACAAGATGGAACCTGTAAGCACCTCCTTTCCATAAGACCTACTCAAAGGCCCCACTGGGCTTCTGGCCGCTCACTCTCCCCCATCAACTCCTTACCTTTCACCATTATGCCAAAGTGTGCCCCTTCAGCACCTTGGGAAGACCTGGATGTAACCAGGGTCCCAGGTTTGAGGAGATAGTTCTGGGTCAAACAACCTTTATCTTAGCAATTGTGAGACCCTAGAGAACTCCTTTGGTGTTTTGGGGCCTCCCCAGCATGCACAATGGGGGTTATGCTAGCATCTCCTTCCTAGGGAACTCATGAGGTGTGTTTGAGATAGATTTATAAAACTCATGGTGTGGTGTTCCCTGTAGATACTGCACACACTTACAGATGGAAGAAATACAAGAAGGGGTGAGAGGTAGCATAGAAGAGAACTCCAGTGGGACTGGGGTCCACAGTGTGTTCTCAGGAGAAGACACTTTTGCTCTGGGCCTCGTCTGTCATTCTACAACAGTGGAGATTGAGATTAAATGAAATTCAGACCTCCACCTCTGACATTGTACCTTCCAGTGCCTTCTCGTCTTATTTAGACCCAGATCCTGTGCCTCATCTCAGCCTAGGGTGGGCAGCATCCACAAAGACAGCATTGAGGGGTTAGTGACTCCCTTCTGAATGATGGTATATGACACAGATGATGGAGTCGCACTTCTGGGCTAGTTCAGGATGTTACAACAAAGAGCCATAGCCTGGGGATCTGATCAAAAACAGAATTATGTTTCTCCCAGTTCTGGAGGCTGGAAGTTGGATATCAGGGTTCCAGCCTGGTCAGGCCTTAGTGAGGACTCCCGCCCCATCACTGAGCTTTTACAGTGCTGTCCTTTCCTTGGAGGATGGCTCAAATTTAGGAGCATGGGTAGACCTCCATTCAAACCCAGCTCCCACTTGTAGCTTGGTGATCGTGAGGAAGTCATAGAACATCCCTGTGCCTGTTTTCTCCTCTGAGAAATGGTGTTAGTGAGAATTGCTTCCCTTTTTAATCACAGAAAATAAAGTATGCAAAGAAGTAAACTTGGTGCCATTGGGTGGAGAGTGAGAGCCCAGCAAACCAGAGACATCAGCTTGCCCACATCAGTGATGATGACTGCGGAGAGTGGGTGAGGCTGGGGCAGGAAGCAGGCCAGCCTGCCAGAGCCCAGGAACGGGTGAAAGGTAAGAGTGAGCCCCTCAGTCTGAATTCTCAGGGGACACAGACATGCAGGGGCTGTGGGGAGCATAATCATCAGGTCTGCTCTCGTTCCCCTCTTTCCCTCCGTATCTGACATGGTCCCAGGGCCCCCTCTCTCTGTGTTTCCTCTCTGCCCTGCTTTCTTCCTGGCTGCCCTCCCAGGACTCATTTTTGGCCCTGATCAGGTGGAGTCTTGAGGTAACTATAGGTCTATTAGTAACTCCTCTGAGCTTCAACCCGCCGTTTGTTGAGACCTCTGAGCTTAGTCAGAGACCTCCTCCTGCTGGGACCTGAGAGAGGGCTGGAGGGAGCTGACAGTGCAATGGCAGTTTTTCCTGGGGCTGCCGCTCCAGGGCCCAGTGACAGGTATCTGCTGAAGTGGAGCTTTCTTTTGGGTCTCTGGGGTTCTGAGGTGTGATTTTCCCTCTGAAGACAGGCGGAGCCCCTGGTGGGTGCCTTCGCCTCAGAAATGGGTCCCCCTGAGCTGGGAGCTGTGTTCTAGCCTCAGTGTGCTAGGACACCTCTCACCTGGCCCTGCCCATTCTGGCTTCTGAAGCCCACAGAGAGGGTCTGTAGAAATTGTTAGATATGAAAGGGCTACAAATAAGTCACAGGAAGTATATTTACATAACTCAGTGGTTTTCAGGCATTACTGTACTTTTATTCAGCAGAGGAGATATTTTAAAATGCGAATACTCTGTGTCACCCTGCGGAGATTTGGATTTATTTGATGAGGTAGATGACAGGCATCTTTGGTTTTTTGTTTGCTTGTTTGATTGTAACAGGATCTTGTGCTGTGGCCCAGGTTGTAGCGCAGTGGCATGATCATGGGCACTGCAACCTTGACCTCCCAGGCTCAAGGAATCCTCCCTTCTCAGCCTCCCAAGTGGGTGGGACTATGGGCATATACCACCATGCCATGCTAATTTTTGTGTTTTGTAGAGACAGGATCTCACTATTCCACCCAGGCTGTCCTTAAAGTCCTAACCTCAAGCTGTACTCCTGCCTCTGCCTCCCACAATGCTGAGTTTACTGACGTGAGCTACTGTGCCTGGCCCTGTATCTTTTAAGAGCTTCCCTAGTGCTTTGAAGAGGCACCCAAGCAAAGAAGGCTTTGCTTGCAGAAGGCTTGTGGAACCCTGTTGAGACTGCATCTTCTTCACAGCCATCAGATTGTTCCCTGAGGTATCTGCTTAGCAGTGCACAGGCTATTTACATGGAGGGCTTTGGGGAGCTGTTGGGTTTGGGTTTGGCTGGGGCATGAGTGTTGGCTGTGGGATCGTCACAACCAGGTCCTATGGGACACCCAGTCTGGGATGCTTCTTCCCAGACCACCATCCTGCCTGTCACCGCTCCTATGGCAGGTCCACAGCTGCTTGCTGGAAGGGTGTTGGGAAGTATTTGGTCCTCCAGCTGTCACGTCCTCCTGTTCGGCTGAATCCCAGCGATCCTCACTTGGAGTCTGGGTCTCAGAAGGGTGTGGCCCTGGGTTCTTGGCTGGCTGAGCTGGTGCTTTTGCAGCCTCTGGGGCTCTTGTGTGTGAGGCCTGACCTGAGTTGCTTCAGGAAACTTTCACCCTTGAGGCTGCCTCCTGCTTAACAGCAGAATCTTTGTGTGGAGATCTGGCTGGCCTCCCTGGCCACCATTCCAAGCCTGTCCTCATATTTTTATCCCTCTCATTTTTTCATCTTCCTCACCAAAGAAAGGTTGCTTTATCTTGACGGTTTTGTTTTTTTTTTTTCCATGTGGATTCCTGAACACCATCCAGCCCCTTGTTCTCTCCCCAGCCAGCTCACACTCATTTGTCACAGCTCCTGGGACTCCCATTGGCACATAGAGAACAGTCCCCCACAGTGGACTGTGCTGTTCTGTTTGCACCCTTAAATTTATCTTGCTTACAGAATGCCACTTCTGCAAACTAATCAAGCAGAGGGAAGTGGCTCATGGATATGCACCCTTGCTCATCCTGTTTGAAAAGGTATCCAGCTCTGATTTCTTTTTTCGTTGAGAGGGAAGATCATTCTTGTCACCCAGGCTGGAGTTCAGTGGCACAATGTTGACTCACTGCTACCTCCACCTCCCGGTTCAAGTGATTCTCCTGCCTCAGCCTCCCAAGTAACTTGGTTTACAGGTACGTACCACCACGTTCTCCTAAGCTTTTTAAAATTTTTTTAGTAGAGGTGAGGTTTCACCATGTTGGTCAGGCTGGTCTTGAACTTTTGACCTCAAGTGATCCACCTGCCTTGGCCTCCCAAAGTACTGGAATTACAAGCATGGGCCACCATGCCTGGCCCCAGTTCTGAATTCTTAAGAAACTCTCGAGAGGTTCTAGGTCAGCACTGATAGACCTGGGTTCTGCAGTGCTGGGTGTGGTGGCTCACACCTGGACTGCTAGCACTTTGGGAGACCAAGGTCAGAGGCTCTCTTGAGCCCAGGAGTTTGAGACCAGTCTGCACAACATAGAGCCCATCTCTACAAAATATTTAAGATTTGTTGTGGCCAGGCAAGGTGGCTGACATCTGTAACCCCAGCATTTTGGGAGGCCGAGGTGGGTGGATCACGAGGTCAGGAGTTCGAGTCCAACCTGACCAACATGGTGAAACCTCGTGTCTACTAAGAAAATACAAAGATTAGCTGCGCGTGGTGGTGTGCACCTGTAATCCCAGTTACTCAGGAGGCTGAAGCAGGAGAACTGCTTGAACCAGGGAGGCAGAGGTTGTAGTGAGTCAAGATCCTGTCACTGCACTCCAGTCTGGGTGGCAGAGCGAGACTCCATCTCAAAAAAATAAGAAAAATAAAAAATAAAATTAGTTGGTTATGGTTGTGCTTGCCTGTAGTCCCAGCTACTTGGGACGCTGAGGTGGGAGGATTGTTAGAGCCCAGTAGGTCAAGGCTGCCGTCTGCCATGATTGCACCACTGTGCTCCCACCTGGGGGACAGAGTGAGACCTTGTTTCAAAAAAGAACCGTTGCAATGATAGAAATGCCCCATATATGCACTGTGTGAAATGGTGGCCACTAGTTACATGTGGCTATTGAGGTCTTGATATATGACTAGAATAGCTGAATTTATTTAGTTTAATTAAAGATATATATTTTTTTGACACAGCTTTACTCTGTTGCCCAGGCTGGAGTGCAGTGGCATAATCACAGCTCATTGCTCCACCTCCTGGGCTCAAATGATCCTACCTCCTCAGCCCCCGAAGTGGCTGGAACCACAGGCATGCGTCACAACAGCTGGCTAATATTTAAACTTTTGGAGAGACTGGGTCTCACTGTATTGCCTAGGCTGGTCTTGAACTCCTGGGCTCAAGTGATCCTCCTGCCTTGACCTCCCAAAGTGCTGGGATTACAGACCTGAGCTGCCATGCCCATCTAGGTTTAATTTCATTATACATACATACATACATACATACATACATACATACATACATTTATTTACTTATGATAGGGTCTCGCTCTGTCACCCAGGCTGGAGTGCAGTGGCACAGTCTTGGCTCACTGCAACCTCTGCTTCCCAGGCTTCATCAATGCTCCTGTCTCAGACTCTCATGTACCTGGGATGATAGTGTGTGCCACACCACCGGGGTAATTTTTTTTTTTTTTTTTTTTTGTATTTCTTGTAGAGACAGTGGTCTCATTATGTTGTCCAGGCTGGTCACAAACTCCTGGGCTCAAGTCATCTTCCTGCCTCCACCTCCCAAAGTACTGGGATTACAGGTGTGAGCCACTAAGCCCATCCTGAATTACTGATTTTTACATACTGTATAAACTTTTACATCCTACTTATTCTTACTTTTGTTAAATGTGGCCTAAAGCTGCCTCATAAACAGCGAACTATATCCTAATTTAAGCATGTAAGCATTTCACTAAAGGAATATACAAGTAAAATTTTAAAGAAAGAAAATAAGAAAAAGTGCATAAACATTTGGGAGAAAGCCTTTAGGCCTTGTCAGTTTGTAGAATGTATTTATTTTCACTATGCTGGGGACTCCATTTCCAGTATTAAGGTCCATTCCCAGAAGGTGGATTTGGCGAGCATGAGAAAAGGGGTGGGGGAGTAATCGTACAAACAATTGTGTCCAGTCCAGATTCCTAGGACCAGAGGGACCCCTCTATATGGCAGAGGTGCCCAACAGCCGTACCTGATGTGTACCCTCAGAATGACTTTATGGTCGAAGAAGAAAGTGTGTTCAGAGCCCCAAGCTAAGGAATCAGGAGTGGCAAGATCCTGGAAGGATGCCAACCTGTGAAACTCTGAGTCAAGAGGTCAAGCTGGGCACTTGGTTTCTCAGGTCGACCGCTTGGCCCTCTTCCAAGTTGCACTTTCCTTCTTTCCTTTACTTCCTGTTCTAAAGTTTTTTAATAACCATTTTTTTTAAATACTATCTCACTCTATAGCCCAGGCTGGAGTGCAGTGGCTCAATCTCATCTCTCTGCAACCTCCACCTCCCAGGTTCAAGAGATTCTCCTGCCTCAGCCTCCCAAGTAGCTGGGATTACAGGCACTCACCATCACGTCCAGCTAATTTTTGTATTTTTAGTAGAGACATGGTTTCACCATGTTGGCCAGGCTGGTCTCGAACTCCTGATCTCAGGTGATCCACTCGACTCACCCTCCCAAAGTACTGGGATTACAGGCATGAGCCACTACCCCCTTTCCTGGCCTGCTTTTTAAAAAAATTTTACTCCTGCTCTGCAACTTGCCTCTATCTGGTATCTACCTTATGATCCTCAGTCAAATTCTTTCTTCTGAGGAGGCAAGAATTGAGGTTGTTTCAGTTGTGTATGGATTCACCACCGGGAACTCGGATACCTTCCACCGGTAACAGGTCGAGGATGCTAGGTGAAAATGTTATGGACGCTGCATGCTTTTTACAAATGTAGTGGTTCTCATGTCCAGCCACAGCCACTGCACCTGTGTGAAAGTCCCCTTAATAAACCTATGTCTTTTTCACTGTCTCCAGATCTCTTCCTCTACCCTTCCACACGGTGCCTTCCCTACTGGAGTAAAGTGGGGTTCTGCAGGGTACCCTCTCCCTGCAATTTTTTTTTTTTTTTTTGAGATAGATTCTTGCTCTGTCACCCAGGTTGGACTGCAGTGGTGTGACCTCGGCTCACTGCAACCTTCGCCTCCTGGGTTCAAGTGATTCTTCAGCCTCAGCCTCCTGAATAGCTGGGATTACAGGCGCCTGCTATCATGCTTGGCTCCCTTTTGTTTTTTTTTTTTTTTTTTTTAGTATTTTCAGTAGAGAGGGGGTTTCGACATGTTGGCCAGGCTGGTCTCGAACTCCTGGCCTCAAGTGATCCCCCCACCTCAGCGTCCCAAAGTGCTGGGATTACAGGCGTGAGCCACTGCACTTGGCCTCTCTCCCTGTATCTTCGTGTATCTTCAAAGCCAAGAAGGAGCTTCTGTCCCCTTGGTTAGAGTCAGGGTCCCAGAGGTCCAGGGTCAAGGCTACGGCCGCTTCCCAAGGACATGCATCCCTGCAAGAGGCTGCATCCAGCAGTCATGGAAGAGGCTCTGCTGGGGCCTGCTCGAATTCCTGCTGGGGAAAGCAAGTGGAGGTGCCCCTTGAAGAAACGGGGATGCCACCAATCTCAGGGGTTCTGTCCTGGTCTGTGGCCCTGGATCGTCCAGCCTCTGCTGGGATGGGGAGCAGACGACGCCCTTCTTGGCTGGAGCTGAGGGTGGGGGTCCCGCTTCCCCAAAGGCCTAGCCCTGGATTTCAGCCACAGGTCCTACTGGGCAGCGTCTGGCGCCGCCCCCGCCCTCCAGGCCTGGCACTCGCCCCAAACAAACATGGCGCCGACAGCCTCACGCGCCTCACGCCGCAGGCGCGTCACGCGACAGGCCCGCAGGGCTCCGCCGGCGCCGCTCTCATCCCCTCAGACTGGCTGACAAGACAGGGAGCGGGAACTATGACCTGGATGGTGGCTGTGTCCGGGGCCGCTCTGGGGCCGCTGTTGTGTGGCTGCGCGCAGGCGCTGCTGGGCGGGATGCTGTACACCGGGGAGAGAGCGTCGCGGGAGCGCAAGGAGCTCCACCGCCTCTGAGGCTTCCCAGCCCACTTCTCCGTCAACCCACGCCTGGGCTTCCAGGAGCAGAGGTACCGGTGACCGTTAGGAGAGGCGCCCGGAAACCCGGCGTTGGGAATGGGTAAGCCCCGGCGCCCTGCACCCTCCTTCACCTGAGTGCCCCAGAACTGGGGGCCTGGAGGAGGTTAAAGGTCAACGGGCTTGGGGGCGCCTGGTTGGAGGATGGGGGAACCGGGAGGGCCAGGGCGGAGGAGGCGTTAGGAGGAGGAAGAGCTCCTGTCCAGCCGCGTCCTGAGGCGAAGGCTGAGCCCGGGCAGTGTCCTTTCTAATATTGATTTTTAGTTTTTGAAATGTTTTTGAGACGGGGTTTGACCCTGCCGCCCAGGTTGGAGCGGAATGGGGCAATCCTAACTTCTGAGCTCAAGCGATTCTCCCGCCCCAGCCTTGCAATTTAGCTGGGACCGCCATGCCTAATTAAAAAAAAAAAGAAAGAAAAGAAACTTGGTTGGGCTTGGTGGCTCACGCCTGTAATCCCAGCACCTTGGGAGGCCCAGGCGGCCGGATCACCTGAGGCCAGGAGTTCAAGACCAGCCCGGCCAACGTGGTGAAACCCCGTCTCTACTAAAAATACAAAGTTAGCGGGGCGTGGTGATGAGCACCTGTAATCCCAGCTACTTGGGAGGCAGAGGCAGGGGAATTGCTTGAACCAGGAAGGCGGAGGTTGCAGTGAGCCGAGATCAAGCCACTGCACTCCAGCCTGAGACTCTGTCTCAAAACAAAAACCAACTTTTTGGTTTTGTTTTGTTTTTTAAGATACAGGGTCTCAGTACGTTATGCAGGCGGATCTCAAACTCCTGACCTCAAGCCATCCTCCCACGTTGACTTCCCAAAGTACTGATTATAGGCATGAGCCACCAGACACTCGTCAGGCCTGAGGGGCAGGCCCTGCACAGAGCTGGGCCCGGGGATCAGGAGGAGGGGACAGTTTAGACATTCTGATGTCGGCTCTGCTGAGGGGGGAAGGTAGCTTGGTTTTCAGGGTTCAGATAGAGGACAGACAGTGACATCAGGCCGAGGATGCCACCCCTGTTGCCCTCCTGACTTGGAAGTGGTCAGCAGAGAAGTGGAATCCGGTGAAGTCTGGGCCTCGTTTGCCTGTTCTACCTCCTCTTTTTCTTTGTCTTTTTTTTTTTTTGAGAGAGAGTCTCACTGTGTCACCCAGGCTGCAGTGCGATGGCATGATATCCAAGGGGATGGCTCACTGCAGCCTCCGCCTCCTGGGTACAAGCGATTCTCCTGCCTCAGCCTCCCTAGTAGCTGGGACTGCAGGCGCCCACCACCACTCCCAGTTAATTTTTGTATTTTTAGTAGAGATGGGGTTTCACCATATTGGCCAAGTTGGTCTCGAACTCCTGACCTTGTGATCCGCCTGCCTCTGCTTCCCAAAGTGCTGGGATTACAGGTATTAACCACCATACCCAGCCTACATCCTCTGTTTCTGTTTTTGTGGTATTCAGTACAAGAGAAAGACAGGAGAGGGCTGGCTGCCAGCATGGGCCTCACTCACAGTGTCCTAAGCAGAGCTGCCCCTCCCCCTAACCAGCCTTTCTTCCTCTGACAGGCAGTGGGTCATTTGCATCTTAGTCACAGGTCTGAACTTTCTTGCCTTCGGCTGGGATGTGCCCCTGGGTTCACCCCTGTCTCGGGAGATACTGGGTGCCATCCGCCCCAATGAGGATCTCCTGACCCCAGTGTCCCAGGTGTACAACCTGCCCTGGCAGTGGACCTGTCATCAGCAAGCTATCTGTCTTTTCCGCCAGGAGTCCCCGCCATGTGTCAGGGCTTGTTCTAGGTCTGGGGGCACAGCTGTGCAGCACACTGGTCCCGGATCCCTTTGGGGGCTTAGGAGCTGAGCCCAGCCCTTCTCTTTGCAGTCGGGCCCCACCTTGGACATACCGGTTCTCTGCATCTTCAATGATATCAGCCAGGACTGGGCATTTTGTCAGCTGGGTGTGGCATGAACGGGAGGTGACCCTGCTGAAGCAATGGATCCAGGACCTGCACACAAGAGCGATGCTGAGGATTGGCAGTGCCCACTTCTATGCCATTGTGGTCAGTATGGCCAGGAGTAGGCAGGGCGGGTGGGTGGGCACAGCTGCTGAACAGCACGGGACCGTCAGATTCCACCCACAGCCTGTCTCCTGGGTTGGGACGGTGGGGGGCCTTACCCTGCCCTGGGGGCTGTGCCCTGTGTAGGGGGATAGGTGGCCTGATCTACCCCACTGGGATGTCATTCTTCCTGTCTGACTGGCAGGCTCCTGAGCCCCATGCTGCGGGTTATGTGAGGGAGTGTCCGATAGCAGAGCCCCTCCTCATGTCCCGACCTGCCACCCCCTTCCCATATCTCCTATGTCTGCAGTGGGTGAATGGTGTCCACACGCTAGAGCATGAAAGGGGCTACCTCCCCTTCGAGGCTGACGTCAGCAGCCTGTTCCACGTGGGTCCCCTGCCCTCCCGCCTCTGAGTCACTGTCGCCATCAAGAGCACGCTCACCCCCCCCATCCTGCCACCAGGGACCATCTGTATGTGACCGACATGTCCAAGTGGGTACCATCGTGCCTCCACTGCACACACCCATCTTCCCGCCCCACCCTGTGGTCTTCCTGCCAGGGACAGGGTGGCCTTCGCAGAGAGGAGGCCCTGATCTGGGGAGGCAAGTGAACTGAGGGCAAAAGACCCGTGGCGAGGGCCCAGCAAACCACAGTCCTCCCGCCCTCGGTATCCCAAGGGTTACTTTATCCAGAACACAGACTTTGACTTCTTCAACTACACAGGACTGCAGCGGTCTGTGCTTCTGTACACGACACCAACTACCTGCATCGATGACATCAACATCACCACCGGCGTGGAGCGAGACAGTGGTGACGGCTTCTGGTACGATCCTCCCTCAGCGGGGCCCAGGGTGGCTCTCTTTGTTCCCTATTTGGAAAACTCTCCCAGGAAAAAGGTTCTCCCAGCATCTCTAAACCTTCACAGGTTCCCATCCATCTACGAAGCTAAAATCCAGGCTGTCTGAGCGCGCACGGGCTCCCGAGATCACTCATGTGGTTGATCTCACTTGGAGAAGAGGGGTCTGGCCTAACGTCACATAGCTCAGGGTGGCACTCCTGTCCCTTCCCCACGGTGCTGCTCTCACTCTAGCTCCCTTTGCTACACATTGTGGTCAAGGAACAGGCAGCTTTGAAGGGCCGGGTGTGGTGTCTGACACCTGTCATCCCAGCTCTTTGTAGGGAGGACTTGGTAGGAGGATCACTTCAGGCCAAGAGTTCAAGAACAGCCTGGGCAACATAGTGAGACCATCACCCCCAAAAATTAAAAAATTCACCAGACATGGTGATGCGTGCTGGTAGTCCCAGCTACTGAGGCAGGAGAATCAGTTGAGCATGGGAGGTCAATGGTGCAGTGAGCTGTGACCGCGTCACTGCACTCTGGTCTGGGCAACAGATGGAGACCCTGGCTCTTTTATTTGTATTTGTTTTTGAGCTGGAGTCTCACTCTGTAGGAGCCCAGATTGGAGGGCATTGGTGCACTCTTGGGTTCACTACAACGTCTGTCTGCCAAGTTCAAGTGATTCTCCTCCCTCAGCCTCCCAAATAGCAGGGATTACAGGCACCTTTCACCGTGTCCAGCTAATTTTTGTGGGTTTTTTTTTTAGTAGAGATGGGGTTTCACCATGTAGGCCTGGTTGGTCTTGAACTCTTCACCTCAGATTACTCACCTTCCTTGGCCTCCCAAAGTGCAAGGATTACAGGTGTGAGCTACCGTGCCTGACTGGGATACCCTGTTTTTAAGGGGAAAAAAATTTTATTTATTTATTTATTTTTAATATATCATTTTCCTTTTGTGAGATGAGGCCTTAGACTGTTGCCCAGGCTGGACGGCAGTGGTGCAATGATTGACAACTGTTTTGGGGCCGCAGTTGTAAGTTTCGAAGAATTTAGGCTGGGTGTGGTGGCTAATGCCTGTCATCCCAGCACTTTGGGAGGCGAGACTTTCGCAATGGCGACATCTCGGCTCATTGCAACCTCCGCCTCCTGGTTTCAAGTGATTCTTCTGCATCAGCCTCTGGAGTAGCTGGGATTACAAGCATGCGCCACCACATCTGGCTAATTTTGTATTTTTAGTAGAGACAGGGTTTCTCCATGTTGGTCAGGCTGTTCTTGAACTCCCGACCTCAGGTGATTCGTCTGCCTCGGCCTCCCAAAGTGTTGTGATTATAGGCATGAGCCACCGCTCCCGGCCTTAATTTTTTTTTTTTTTTAACTAAAACAAGGTCTTAGTGTGTATCCCAGGCTAGTCTTGAACTCAAGACTCAAGTAATCCTCCCACTTTGGCTTCCCAAAGTGCTGGGATCATAGGTGTGAGGTACCATGCCCAGCCAGGTTTTTTAACTGTAGCAATTTACCATACTAATTTAAGATGTTCATAAGAAGGAAGCCAGGTACAAGAGTATGTGTGAACTTTGTGCTGTCTTGACAATTTGTCTGTAATTGTAAAACTGTTTTAAAATTAAAAGTTTACTCAACTTCCCAATGTGCTGCTAAAGAAAAAAATAATAAAAACATTAAAAGTGTTTTATTTTGAAAATATTTCTTATTTATTTTTTTGAGACAGGGTCTCACTCTGTCACCCAGGCTGGAGTGCAGCAGTGCAATGTTGGCTCACTGCAAGCTCTGCCTCCCAGGTTCAAGCAATTCTTCCACCTCAGCCTCCCAAGTAGCTGGGATTACAGGCATGCGCTACCACACCCGGCTGATTTTGTATTTTTAGTAGAGACGGGGTTTCACCATGTTGGCCAGGCTGGTCTTGAACTCCTGGCTTCAAGCAGTTCACCCACCTTGGCCTCCCAAAGTGTTGGGACTACGGTCGTGAGCCAGTGTGGCTGGACTATTTTTAAATACTTTTTAGAACCAAAGTCTTCTTATGCTGCTCAGACTAGATTGTAACTCCTGTGCTCAAGCAATTCTCCTGCCTCAACCTCCTGAGCAGCTGAGACTACAGCTTGTGCCACCACACCCAGTCAAAAAGTTTATGTTTCTTTTTTTAAAAAAGAGAGGGCTTAGAACTTCTTGGAGCACAGAATTCAAATAGCAGTTGAGTCCACAATTGTGCTCCCTTCCCTCTGGATCTTTCTTCCTGAGTGCCTGTGAAAAACAAGCTTTGGCCCTGCCTGTGTGGCTCCAGCCCACTGGTGATTGTCCTTTCCTGACGGCCAGTCCTGTGGACTCTGGGCTTGCTTAGCCAACCCCACAAACGCAGAAGCCAAGGTTTTACCAATCTATCTATCTATCTAGATGTATGTCTGTATATAGCTTTTTTGTTTGTTTGTTTGTTAGAGATGGAGTCTAGCTTTGTCACCCAGGCTGGAGTGCAGTGGCCCGATCTCAGTTCACTGCAATCTGTGCCTCCTGGGTTCAAGCAATTCTCCTGCCTTAGCCCCTCGATTTGCTGGAACTGCAGGCATGCGCCACCACACCTGGCTAATTTTTGTGTTTTTATTCGAGACAGAGTTTCATCGTTTTGGCCAGGCTGGTCTCAAACTCCTGACCTCAGGTGATCTGCCTGCCTCGGCCTTCCAAAGTGCTGGGATTACAGGCATGAGCCACTGTGCCTGGCTAGAAGCCATCCATTTCTATATCTATGCAGATGTGTGTCACTATATGTTTGTGTATATCTGAATCTGTGTATCTTTCCTACTGGTTCTGCTTCTCTGGTTTGAACCCTAACAACTATTTTTTTTTTTTTTTTTTTTGAGCTGGCATCTTGCTCTGTCACCCAGGCTGGAGTGCAGCAGTTTGATCTCTGTTCATTGCAACCTCCGCCTCCTGGGCACAACTAGTATTTTATAATCTGTTAGGAATTCAAATATTTTTCAAAAGATCAAACTACATATTTAAATACATTTCAAATACAAACTTTAAAAATCATACTATGAAGCGTTAAGTAAGATTCTACATTATTAGGCCAGAGATGGTGGTTTAGGTCTCTAATCCCAGCACTTGGGGAAGCCAAGGGGGGCAAATTGCTTGAGCTCAGGAATTTGACACCTCCCTGGGCAACATAGCAAGACCCTGTCTCCACAAAAATAGAAAAATGAGCTGGGCATGGTGGTGCATGTCTGTGGTCCCAGCTGTTTGGGAGGCTGAGGTGGGAGGATCACTTGAGCCCAGGAAGTTGAGGCTGCAGGGAAGCATGACTGAGCCATTGCACTCCAGCCTGGGTGACAGAGTGAGACCCTGTCCCACTCCCCCAAAAAAGTTATCATCATTATATAATTGTACTCTAAATTATTAGCAAAATGAAAGAAAATTAAGTATTATTTAAAAATAGGCAAGGTGCAGTGGCTCATACCTATAATCCCAGCACTCTGGGAGGGCAAAGCAGGTGGATCACCTGAGGTCAGGAGTTCGATACCAGCCTGGCCAACATGGTGGAACCCCATTTCTACTAAAATTGCAAAAGTTTGCCCAGTGTGGTGGTGCATGCCTGTAATCCCAGCTACTCAGAAGGCTGAGACAGGAGAATCACTTGAACCCAGGAGGCGAACGTTGCAGTGAGCTGAGATGGCGGCACTGCACTCTAGCCAGGGTGAAGGAGCGAGACTGTGTCTCAAAAATAAATTAATAAATAAATAGCTAAACAGTTGGTTCAAATGGACATAAAGATGGAAATAACAGACACTGGGAACTCCACAGGTGGGGAGGGAAGGAGGGGAAAGGGTTGAAAAACTGCTCATTGGGTACTATGGTCAGTGTTTGGGTGATGAGTTCACTAGAAGCCCAAACCTTAGCATTTTGCAGTGTACTCATGGAACACACCTGCACATGTGCCCCATGCATCTAAAGTTGAATACAATAAAAATAATAAACTTAGTGCAAAAGACAATTTTAGAAGTTTAATCATAAAACACTTAAGATAAAATAGCACTGATTTTTTTTTTTTTTTTTCAGGCAGTCTCATTCTGTCACCCAGCCTGGAGTGCAGTGGTGAGATGTCAGTTCACTGCAACCTGCGTCTCCTCAACTCAAGCAATTCTCGTGCCTCAGCCTCTCCAGTAACTGGGATTACAGGCGCACACCGTCCACCTCCTGGGTTTAAGTGATTGTCTTGCCTCAGCCTCCTGAGTAGCTGGAATTGGAGGCACCCGCCCCCGTACCCAGCCAATTTTTTCATGGTTAGTGGAAAGGGGGTTTCATGATGTTGGCCAGGCTGGTCTTGAACAGGTGATCTACCAGCCTCGGCCTTCCAAAGTGCTGGGATTACAAGTTTTACTCACTGTGCCTGGCCAAATATTTTTCTCAAAGTCCTTCATGTTTAAATAATCCCATTTCATTTTGATGACTTTGAGATTATCTGACAGAATTCTTGGAGAAAAGGTTAGGACTGTAATCTTTTTATTGACACCAAGCAGTGTGTTTTGCTCCAAAAAAATCACTCTGCTTTCTTTTGATCTTTCCGTTTCTTCATGTATGAATGTGGATTTGTTTTTTTTTTTTTTTTTTGAGACAGGGTCTCACTCTGTTTCTCAGGCTGGAGTGCAGTGGTGTGATCGTGGCTCACTGCAACCTCCACCTCCTGGGTTGAAGTGATCCTCGTGGCTCAGCCTCCTGAGAAACTGGGATTACAGGTGCACACCAACACTCCCAGTGAATGTTTGTATTTTTAGTAGAGATGGGGTTTCAGCATGTTTGCTGGGCTGGTCTCGAACTCCTGACCTCAAGTGATCCGCCTGTCTTGGCCTCCCAAAGTGCTGGGATTACAGGTGTGAGCCATTGTGCCTGATCTAGATGGAGATTTTAATCGATTCCCCAAGTCAGTTTCAATTCTGTCATGTTCATTATCTGCTTCTTCAAAAAGTCTTTGAACCAGAGCTAAGAATAATATTATTGTATCAGTAGCCAGACGCAGTGGCTCACGTATGTAATCCCAGCACTCTTCGAGGCCAAGGTGGGTGGATCACCTGTCAGGAGTTTGAAACCAGCCTGGGCAACATGGCGAAAACCCGTCTCTACTAAAAATACAAAAATTAGCTGGGCACGGTGGCAGGTGCCTGTCATCCCAGCCACTTGGAAGCTGAGGCACGATAATAGCTTGAACCAGAGGTTCAAGACAGAGGTTGCAGTAGTTGAGGCTGTGCCACTGCACTCCTGCCTGGGCAACAGAGGGAGACTCCACTCCATCTCAAAAAAAAAATAAAAAATTATTATTACATCAGATGCGCCGTTTTGTTGGTGTTATTTTCTGACTCTCGAAGATAGTAAAGTATAGAAGTGTGAAATATGGAAAAATTATTATTATTTTTTGAGACAGAGTCCCTCGCTCTGTCTCCCAGGCTGGAGTGCAGTGGTGAGATCTTGGCTCACTGCAACCTCCGCCTCCTGAGTTCAAGTGATTCTCCCACTTCATCCCCCTGAGTAACTAGGATTACAGGTTTGCGCCACCACAGCCACGTAATTTTTGTATTTTTTGTAGAGACGGGGTTTTGCCATGTTGGCCAGGCTGGTCTTGAACTTCAAACCTCAAATGATTCACCCGCCTTGGTCTCCCAAAGTGCTGGGATTACAGGTGTGAGCCACTGCACTCAGACTGGAAAAATTATTTTTAAATTAATTAAGTGTATCCTTGTTCAATTTGGAATTTTAGTGAATCAAAAAACTCCATGAATAGTCTCAATACAAAATAATTCAGATTTCAGATTCAGGCCAAAACAATAGTATTACACCAACAAACATACCAGTATTTCCATATTTAAAGTGAGCACAACAGGCTACGTGTGGTGGCTTGCCTGTAATCCCAAGACTTTGGGAGGCAGTGGTGGACGTGTCACTTGAGGCCAGGGGTTTGACACCAGCCTAGCCACCATGGCGATACCCTGTGTCTACTAAAAATACAAAAATTAGATGGGCGCGTTGGCACGTGCTTGTAATCCCAGCTACTCAGGAAGCTGAAATTTGAGAATCACTTGAATCCAAGAGGCGGAGGTTGCAGTGAGGTGCGAGCTGCGATGGCACCACTGCACTCCAGCCTGCGAGAGTGAGACTCTGTGTCAAAAATTAAAAAGAGCACAGTGCATAAGGATATTGGAAAATCAGAATGCTGGAGACCAAGGTAGAAGGAGTAGGGTAGAACATAAAGAGAATACATTCTCAATGAATGCTTCTTGGAATAACTCCGTGATATTTTAGACAATTACTGCATCTGCAGTAAAACAGACCTAAAGCTAATGAGTGAGTTTCCTTGCTCTATTGGTGAACTAATTAATGTTTTTTTCCTGAGAGCTACTGTGTGGCCAAATGGGCATTCCTGAGTGAAGACTCGCTATGGGCAGCATTCTGCTAGGATTTTGTTCTTTCCTTTGTTTCGTTTTGTTTTGTTTGTTTTGAGACGGAGTGTCACTTTGTCGCCCAGGCTGGAGTACAGTGCAAGCTCCGCCTCCCAGGTTCGTGCCATTCTCCTGCCTCAGCCTCCTGAGTAGCTGGGACTACAGGCACCTGCCATCACGCCCGGCTAATTTTTTTGTATTTTCAGTAGAGACAGCATTTCACTATGTTAGCCAGGATGGTCTTGCTCTCCTGACCTCGTGATCTGCCCACCTCAGCCACGATAGCCTTGAACTCCTGGGCTCAAATAATCATCCTGACTCAGCCTCCTGGATAGCTGGGGCTATAGGTGTGTATCATCCTGCCCAGCTATTTTTTTTTTTTTTGACTTTTTCTGCAGAAGCAAGCTCCTGCTATGTTGCCTGGACTGGTCTCCAATTCCTGACCTCAAGTAATCCTCCCGCCTCAGCCTCCCAGTGTTGGCATTACAGGCATAAGCCACTGTGCCAAGCCTTTTATCACATCTTGAAGTCAGTAAGAAGTAGATCATCTCGTCTGGCTGGGCACGGTGGCTCATGCCTGTAATCCCAGCACTTTGGGAGGCAGAGGCGGGCAGATCACGAGGTCAGGTATCGAGACCATCCTGGCTAACACGGTGAAACCCCGTCTCTACTAAAAACACAAAAAATTAGCGAGGGTGGTGGTGGGTGCCTGTTGTCCCAGCTGCTTGAGAGGTTGAGGCAGGAGAATGGTGTGAGCCCAGGAGGTAGAGCTTACAGTGAGCCAAGACCACACCAATGAACTCCAGCCTGGGCAACAGAGCGAGGAGACTCTGTCTCAAAAAAAAAAAAAAAAAAAAAAAGGATTATCTCATAGACCAGAGCTTTCAGAACAAGCCAGTATTTTGACTATTCTTGGCCCTTTGCATTTTTTTTTTCTTTGAGACAGAGTTTTGCTCTTGTTGCCCAGGCTGGAGTACAATGGTGCAAGCTCAGCTCACTGTGACCTCTGCCTCCCAGGTTCGCGTGTTTCTCCTGTCTCAGCCTCCCAAGTAGCTGGGATTACAGGCATGTGTCACTACACTTGGCTAACTTTTTTGTGTTTTTATAGTAGAGATGGGGTTTGCCATGTTGGCCAGGTTGATCTCGAACTCTTGACCTCAGGTGATTCACCTGCCTTTGCTTCTCAAAATTTTGGGATTACAGGCATAAACCACCACAACCAGCCTGCATTTTCATATAAATTTAGAATTAGCCGGGCGTGGTGGCAGACATCTGTAATCCTAGCACTTGGAGAGACTGAGGTGGGAGGATCACTTGAGCCCAGGAGTTTGAGGCTTCAGTGAGCTGTAATTGCACCACTATACTCCAGCTTAGACAACAGAGCAAGAGGCTTTCTTAAAAAAAAATTAGAATCAGCTTGTCAATATTTATTAAGAAATATGTTGAGATTCATCCTAATGATGACTGTTTGTTTAAAAAAAAAAAAAAGCGCTGGACGCAGTGGCTCACATCTGTAATCCCAGCACTTTGGGAGGCGGAGGCAGGCAGATCACAAAGTCAAGAACTCGAGACCATTCTGGCTAAAACCGTGAAGCCCCATCACTACCAAAAATACAAAAGAAAAGAAAAAAAGCCGGACGTTGTGGCGGGCACCTGTTGTCCCAGCTACTTGGGAGGCTGAGGCAGGAGAGTGGCGTGAATGCGGGAGGCAGAGCTTGCAGTGAGCCAAGATTGTGCCACTGCACTCCAGCCTGGGTGACAGAGTGAGACTCTGTCTCTAAATAAATAAGTAAATAAATAAGAAAGAAATCTGTTTAGAGTTTGATAAGAATTACATGTAATCTACAAATCACTTTGAGGATAACTGATCTTTATGATACTGAGTATTCCAATCCATGAACATGGTATATTTCTCCAGACTCACACAAATATTAATGAATGCAAAAGAAAACATCAGGATGGTAGGGTTGTTGATTCAGAGAACACCCATGGGAATGTCGTTCTGGCACTACTTGCCTTCTAAGGGCTGCCTCTGCTCCTTACTTCCTTTTTCTAGGTTGCCCGATTATTATGTGAACTTGTCCTATGCCCAGTGCTGATTGATTCAGGGAAACGCACCTGCCCAGGCCAGTCCAATAAACGTCCTTATACAGATTTTTCAAACGGAGACTGAAAAAGAGTTGAACTAGGCTCTCTGATTGCAAAATATAAAGTTTAGGAGCGCCTGGTAACCATGCTTCAGATTATGTGAACTAGAGGGTTGGGGGAATTGCTGAGAAATAAGGACAAATCTCAAAGAAACGGAGACATGACAAGAGAAGAGAGTGGTGTTTGAGTCTGGCTCCACAGAGTTCTTAAGGCCAATGAGTTCTGAGAGATAGTCAGAACTATCTTGTTTATGAATTCCATGAGACAGTCCATAAATCTGTCTTTAGGCTTAAGCTAGTTTGAGTGGCGTTTCTGTCACTTGGAACAAGAGTCCTGACTACTGCAGTTGAGTGAAGTTAAAAGGTATAGCCTCAATAGGTGAGCTAGCTCTCGCTTTAAAAGTCTTCTAGTTTGAATTACACTCCATTCCCTCTGGTGCCCCTAGAAAGAGCCTTCTCTAACACAGGCCTGCAACTGGCAGACATGCTTTTGTTTTTTTTCTTTGCAGGAATTTTACTGCCTTGATTTGCGACAGATTATCAGAGGTGGGCACCGTTATCCTCTCTTTCATACAGGATTTATCACATGTAAGTATTTGTCTTATGTTTGGATGCTACATTTAGGTTAGAATTTAATGATCATATCTCTCATCAAGATTACCCACATGATCACTCTAAGGCTGTTGTAAGCCTAACTGACAAGTATTCCATATGTCAAGATGTTAAGTGCAATGCAAAATAAGATGCAAGCATCAAATGGGACTGAGGGAGAAATGCTAGAAATCTTCACCTTTACTGCCTTTCTTGATGATAACCTTGCATCCTGTGAGGGAAATAGTGTTACAGTGATAGAAAGATAAGATTCTGAAATTGGAAGAGATTGGAGGCCAGGTGTGGTGGTTCATGCCTGTAATCTCAGCATTTTGGGAGGCCAAGGTGGGTGGATTGCTTGTACGCAGGAGTTCCAGATGAGCTGGGCAGCATTGTGGGACCCCATCTCTAAAAATAAAAATTAAAAAAAAATTAACTGATTGTAGTTGCTCATTCCTATAATCCCAGCTACTCAGGAGGCTGAGATGGGAGGACTGCTTGAGGAGGTCAAGGCTGCAGTGAGCTGTGATCATGCCACTGCACTCCAGCCTGGGTGACAGAGTGAGACCCTGTCTCAAAAAAAAAAAAAAAAAAAGATTGGAGGGAAGAGTTTTTGAAGATACTGTGGTGCAGGGAAAGGGTGTGCCATGTATATGCAGAGGGTCCTCAGCTTTCCAAACTTAACTCTGGAACAGGCTACCTTTCATACATTTTATATACTGTATACTGACAGACCCAACACACTTTTCAAAGGACACATTTGAGCCTTCTTTAAAAAAATTGTTTTAAGACAGAGTCCTGCTCTGTCACCCAGGCTGGACTGCAGTGGCACAATCTTGGCTCACTGAAACCTCCATCTCCTGGGTTCAAGCGATTCTTCTGCTTCAGCCTCCCAAGTAGCTGGGACTGCAGGTGCGTGCCACCATGCCCAGCTATTTTTTTGTATTTTTAGTAGAGGCGGGGTTTCACTGTGTTAGCCAGGATGGTCTCAATCCCCTGGCCTGGTGATTCCCCCCACCGCCTCGGCCTTCCACAGTGCTGGGATTACAGATGTGAGCCTCTGCACCTGGCTGTACTACTTTGAATAGGTCTTAATAGGTATTAATTGTTAATTATTTTTAAATTGATTTCAAAAATCTCCTACAACATGGATGAATCTTGAAGATATTATACTTAGTGAAATAGGCCAGCCACAAACAAATATCATTTGAATCCACTTTTATGAGGTACCTAGAATTGGCAAATTCACATAGACAGAAAGTAGATTTGAGGTTATCGGGGCGAGGGGGAAGGAAGAATGGGGGACTGTAGTTAATGGGTTTAGAGTTTCTGTTTGGGAAGATGAAAGAGTTCTGGAGATGGATGGTGGTGAAGGTTTCCCAATAGTGTGAATGTAGTTAGTGTCACCGAGCTGTACATTTAAAACTAAAGTGGAAATATTGATGCTATGTATGTTTGAGTGCAATTATAAAAATGGATCCAGGTGTGGTGGCTCACACCTGTAATCCCATCACTTTGGGAGGTTGAGGAGGGCAGATCACCTGAGGTTGGAATTTCAAAACCAGCCTGGCCAACGTGGAGAAACCCTATCTCTACTAAAAATACAAAAAATTAGCTGGGCGTGGTGGTGCATGTCTGTAATCCCAACTACTTGGGAGGCTCAGAAAACCCAAATCAAAAACAAAAAGAAAAATTAGCCAGGTGTGGTGGTGCATGCCTGTAATCCCAACTACTTGGGAGGCTCAAAAAACCAAAATCAAAAACAAAAAGAAAAATTAGCCAGGCGTGGTGGCACGTGCCTGTAGTCCCAGCAACTTGGAGGCTGAAGTAGGAGAATCACTTGAACCTGGGAGGCGGAGGTTGCAGTGAGCCAAGATGCCGCCACTGCACTCCAACCTGGGTGACTGAGCGAGACTCCACCTCAAAAAACAAACAAAGTTTTTCTTGAAAATAAAAAATAAAGGTCAGTCACGGTGGCTTAGGCCTATAATCCTAGCACTTTGGGAGGCGGAGGTGGGTGGATCATGAGCTCAGGAGTTTGGAACCATAATGGCCAACATGGTGAAACCCTATCTCTACTAAAAATACAAAAATTAGCTGAGCTTGGTGGTGTGCGCCTGTAGTCCCAGCTAGTTGGAGGCTGAGGCAGGACTCTCAGTTGAACCTGGGAGACGGAGGTTGCAGTGAGCCAAGGTCGCATCACTGCACTCCAACGTGGTGACAGAGCAAGACTCCATCTCAAAAAAGAAAAAAGAAAATCTCACTGGGCATGGTGGCTCATGCCTATAATCCCAGCACTTTGGGAGGCCCAGGAGCTCGAGACCAGCCTGGGCAACATGGTGAGACCCCATTTCTACCAAAAAATATTACAAGAAAAATAGCTGTGCGTGGTAGCACATGCCTGTGGTCCCAGCTACTCAGGAGGCTGAGGTGTGAGGATCGTTGGAGCCCAGGAGATCAAGGCTGCAGTGAGCTGTGATGGCACCACTTTATTCCAGTTTGGGTATCAGAGTGAGACCCTGTCTCAACAAATAAATAAGCAAATAAACAAAGAAAAATCTTATGTTCACATCACAAAACCAATCACCAATTACTAGACCAGCTTCTAAGGTAGAAACACTCTGGTCTGAACCCCTGGCAGGGAGCTTGCACCCAGTAAGCCCCAGCTCAACACCACATCCTTGTATCAAAGAGAGTTTGAGATTAAAATCCAGAAAAGCAAAGTTCACTCTTCTTGTGGTTTTGGAGTCTCAGAAGGTGGTTTTATTGTTTCTTAATTATATTGAGCCTTCTTTTAGCTTTAAAGGGAATGTCACCGGGTACGGTGGCTTATGCCTGTAATCCCAGCACCTTGGGAGGCCAAGGTGGGCAGATCACCTGAGGTCAGGAGTTCAACACCAGCCTGGCCAACATGGTGAAATCCCATCTCTACTGAAAATACAAAATTAGCAGGCTGTGGTGGCACATGCCTGTAATCCCAGCTACTCTGGAGGCTGAGACAGAATTGCCTAGAACCTGGGAGTCAGAGTTGATGTGAGAGATCACGCCAGCCTGGGTGACAGAGCGAAATTCTGTCTCAAAGCGAAAAAAAAAAAAGAATGTCTAAATGCAGTAACTAAGTACGCAGAAGCCATTTCAGTGTGGGAGGCGAGGTGACTGAGTCCAGGGACTCCAGGTTTCTGGCTGAGGGGCTGAGACCGCCCATGGTCATTGTGATGAGTTGAAGGTGGAAAATGAGCTGGGCTGGGGGAAGGTGGTCATTTCCTCTGGATGTGATTAGTTTGAGAGTCCTGTTGGGTAGCTCACTGGGCATGGTCAGTAGGCAGTTGAGCTGAGAGGGTTTGGAGCTGGGATTGACTCCAGCCTCACCATGTGGGCAATAGTGGGGGTCACAGAGTGTGAAAATGGCCAAGAAAGAGGACTGGGTGGGGGTCTGGGGGAGTCAGCAGCTGGGCATAGGCCATGGAGAAACAGATGCCAGGGGAAGAGGAAAGGGGAGTCAGACCCCAAGGGGAAAAGAGTCACTGGAAGGAGGGACAGCCCCGTGTCACATCCAGCAGAGACACCAGGTACAGCAGAAGGACTTTGGACATGACCATGAGGAGTGCCTTTTTGGCCATGACCTGGGAGAGATGGGGGTGAGAGCATGGGGGACCACACCATGTCCCCAGCACAGAAAACAGTGCCTGGTAGACAGGATGGATGTATGGCTGGACGGACAGGTGAATGGATGGATGAATGGACAGATGATAGATGGATACAAAGACGGATGAATAGATGGACGGATGGACAGATGGAATGAATGATCAGAAAAGGCTTCATGAACAATGTGAGACTGAGCTGCATCTCCCTGGATAGATATAAAAGCAGAAGAATCTCGTCTTCAGTCGGGAATGACCCAGTGTCCTGGTCCAGGGAGGAAGTCAGCCTGGCAGCCTGGCTTGACTGGGGACACTTGTGGTGGATTTCAGAGGCCCTTAAAATGGAGCCAAGTGAAGTTGGGCAGATCTGAGCCAGCTCAGCACTCCTCAGCCACACCACACAGCTGCTTGAGGGGATGTGTCACTCAGGGAGTTGCTGGGACCCACTGGGCCAGCGTTGCCATCGGTACCAACAGCTTCAGAGAGTGGGACACAGGCTGGGGTGACTCCAAGGCTGTGGGCGGCACCTGCTGCAGAGAAGTGACAGGCACAGAGACACTACTGGGATACTGGGCACCCCCTGCCCTGTGCCTAGGTCACAACCTCCACACTGCAGCCCTGTACCCCTCACACCCAGCAGGTTCCTGCTCCAGCACAGCTCCTGGACTGGCCCCAGGTGCTGGCCCCGGAGGTTTCAATCCAAGCATAATTCACCGAGGCATGTGTTTGGCAGCGGGACCCAGCTCACCGTTTTAGGTAGGTGGCTCTGACAACTTTCCCCAGCCTGTCCCACCCTCTCCTGTCTCTGGAAAAGTCTGCTTTCTTTCTCTGGGGCTTCTTCTCTGCCCTCCAAGTCTTAAGCATGGAACCCTTCCTTTCTCCATGGAGTTTGAGGGAAGCGGGCTAGTCTCAGGGTATCCTGCAGGAAGGGCCACCACAGTGGGAACAGCCGCCTTCAGGTTCCAACAGCAGGACACAGCCTGGTACCAGTGCCTGTGTTGGGATTGGGCAGGGTCAGGGCTCCTCCCCTCTCCCAGAGCGGATGTCTGAGTGATGGACAGAGGCCAGTTCTGATGAGGGACCCTGCAGTAGCCTTAGAGACAGTCCCCAGGAGCCCAGGGTCTAGGCTGAGGGCTGGATGCTCCTCCAGCCTGGGAGGGCCACACGGGGTCCTGGGGACACAGGGGTCACCCCAAGGGGAGACCAATGGAAGGCACAGAGAGGACTCTGGGTCTAGGCTGTAGCTCTGTGGCTTGCGCTGGGTCAGGACCTGGGGACACCGAGGAACAGATGAGACTGGGTGAGGTCCGAGAGTCCAACTCTCCCAGGACAGTTACAAGAAAGGAGAGGGTCTCTTGGGGCAGAGAAGTGTCTGTCCCTGGAGTCCCGTCACCTCTGGGGTCCAGTATCTCTGTTCATGGGTTGACCTCCCACCTTCATTGGAGGAAGGGCACCTTAGACTCAGGAGGTGACTAGCGGGGAGTAAATGTGGGTGCAGAGAACTCCAGGGCCACCAGGTGAAGTCCAGGGCATCAGAGGCTGCTGGGGTGGGCATGGGGACTGTGGTGACCGAAGTCTGGGCAAGCAGTCCCAAGAACCCAGCGGATGTGAAGGATCCTGTGGTTGGGCTGGTGGGACGGGGGCGACGGCAGAGCCCCAGGGTTTGTCTGGGTGGAGCCTGTGGTTTACCAGGAGAGGTGAGTGGGCCAAGCTGGGGCACAGCCTGTTGCCCCAGGGGACGGGAGGCTCCAGGCCATGCCAGGCCTGGGCCTTCCCACACCGTGCCAGGACAGGTTTGTGTGCTGTGGGAGAGACTCCTAGATTCTAAACTCAGACTCCGGAAACCAGGAAGGAGGGAGCACAACCTGCCCTGGGTACACACGGGAAAACCGAGGCTGCCGAGGAAATGACTGGGCCAGGATGCCTGGAGAAGGTGACTTGGGAAGGCCCCTAGGAAGGTGCAGGGTTGTCTGCTCTCCAGCGGGCTCCAGTGGAAAGGAGGGAATTAAGAGGGAGGGAGAGACCCTGGGTGGACCAGATGGCCACACCATGAACCCTCCCAGAGACTTTAGACAAGAGAGAGGCGCTCCACAACACCGCACACTCCCTGTCATCTCTTACCCCTTCCTCTGTTCACACAGGTCAGCCAAAGGCCACCCCCTCGGTCACTCTGTTCCTGCCATCCTCTGAAGAGCTCCAAGCCAACAAGGTCACACTGGTGTGTCTCATGAGTGCTTCTATCCAGGAATCTTGACGGTGACCTGGAAGGGAGATGGTACCCCCATCACCCAGGGCGTGGAGATGACCACGCCCTCCAAACAGAGGAACAAGTGCATGGCCAGCAGCTACCTGAGCCTGACGCCTGAGCAGTGGAGATCCCGCAACATCTTCAGCTGCCAGGTCACGCATGAAGGGAGCACCGTGGAGAAGACAGTGGCCCCTGCAGAATGTACTACTTTGAATAGGTCTTAATAGGTTTTAATTTTTAATTATTTTTAAATTGATTTCAAAAGTCTTCTACAACATGGATGAAACTTGAAGATATTATACTTAGTGAAATAGGCCAGCCACAAACAAATGTCACCGTGGAGAAGACAGTAGCCCCTACAGAATGTTCATAGGTTTCCAACCCTCAACCCACCTACAGGGGCCTGGAGCTGCAGGATCCCAGGGGAGGGGTCTTTCTGCATCCCAAGCCATCCAGCCCTTCTCCCTGTAGCCAGTAAACCCTCAATAAACATCCTTTGTCAACTAGAAATCCTGCTGCCTCTCTTCGTTTCTTATCTCTCATATAATTTGATGCTTCTCCTGGGTGCTCAGTGTGGCATTGGGGGAATCCTGGCACCAGTGGGAAAGCAGCCTGGAGGAGAGGATCACAGGCTCCCAGGCATGTCCCCTGGGGACATAGGCCAGGATAGGAGGAGTCGGCTCACTGAACACCGGTCCATCCATTCTCTCCCACCTCCCCTTCCTCCTTGCAGCTTATCCTCCAACTCGCTGCCTGCCTTCTGGAGGGAGCTATTTCTGGCTGAGCCTCCAGATACACCCTCTGTCCTTGTCCTGGACCTTCTCCCCACCCATGGCCTCTCTTTCCTCAGCCTGGAAATCCTACTCTGGGCCTGGAGTCCCTCTGCTTCTGGCTCTGCCCCCTGGAATGCCGTCCTTCCTCTCTGTCCAACTCCCCACCCACAAGGGCTGGGCTGTCTAGGACACTCCAACACCATCAAATTCATGAGCTCTTAAATTTTGGGCCTACCTTGATTTTTCACCTGACAGCAGGTTCAGAGGTGTGAGAAAAATAGGAGAAAACCAGGAAGGAAACACACATGAAAGGCCTGCAAGAGGCTAAGGATCCTTGCAAAAGATAGGCTCTGAGCTCCCCAGGAACCAGTGCAAGAAGGGTAATAGGTGCTCCATCATTTGTTTCTTCTTTTTTTTTTTTTAGATGGAGTCTCGCTGTGTCACCCAGGCTGGAGTGCAATGGCACGATCTTAGCTCACCGTAACCTCTGCCTCCCAGGTTCAACCAGTTCTCCTGCCTCAACCTCCTGAGTAGCTAGGATTACAGGTACATGCCAGAATGCCTGGCTAATTTTTGTATTTTTGTTAGAGACAGGATTTCACCATGTTGTTCAGGCTGGTGTGCTCCATCATTTCAAAGAGATTAAACAAGTCTTTGCTTGAGGGAAGTTGGTGTTTTATTTATTTATTTTTTTTTTGAGATGGAGTCTCGCTGTGTGGCCCAGGCTGGAGTGCAGTGGCCTGATCTCGGCTCACTGCAAGCTCCACCTCCTGGGTTCACGCCATTCTCCCGCCTCAGCCTCCGAGTAGCTGGGACTACAGGCGCCCGCCACCACGCCTGGCTAGTTTTTTTGCATTTTTAGTAGAGACGGGGTTTCACCGTGTTAGCCAGGATGGTCTCGATCTCCTGACCTCATGATCCACCCACCTCGGCCTCCCAAAGTGCTGGGATTACAGGCTTGAGCCACCGCGCCCGGCCAAATTGGTGTTTTCAATGCTGAGGACAGGCATCTCATCATAATTAAAAGTGGGGATGTGTTTTACCCAAGGCCTCACTACTGATGGGATTTGGGCTCTGACATGTGCACAGGTGACTGCCTGGCAGCCCTAGGACATGGAGATTTTCTCAGATGTTTGGCGCAGAAAGTCACTGGTCATCTTGGGAGGAAGCATCATTTTTGGGAAACACTTCTCCATTGGATCCTGAGCCTTAGATGGAAAACCAGGTCCTGTGTTGGGAATTTCTCTGGGAGGCTCCCTGGGTCTGGGGCTCCAGCTGCTCTCTGAGAAGAAGGTGTGGGAGGAGAGAACATGGCCCAGCCACACCCAGCCCCTCTTGCATGGTTCCTGCTGAGCAGGGTGTTAGAGGGGTGGGGACACCAGCAGTGGTCAGGCCTGTGTTTCTGTGGGTGGGGCCAGGGAGGGACACTCGGGGCATCCTAGGGAGTCTCTCCGATGGCTCCTGTTTGACTTTCCTGTGGCTGCTGTCACAAATGACCGCTAATTTAGAGGCTTAAAACATCACATGTTGATTCTCTCCCTGGTGTGGAGTCAGACATCCAAAATGAACCCTAGAGTCTAAAATCAGGGTGCCAGCCAGGCCAGGCTCCTGAGGGCTCTGGGGAGAATCCATTTCCAGGATTTTTCCAGCTTCTAGAGGACACCCTGGGCTCCTGGCCCCTTCCTCCAACTTCAAAGCCAGAGCTCAGCATCTTCAAGTCTCTCTCCCACTCTTCTCTCTCCCTCCCCCCACCGTCTTCTCTCACCCTCCCTCTTTCTCTCCCTTTCTTTCCCTCCACCCCCACACCTGCTCTCACTCTGACCCTCCTGCCTCCTTCTTTCCCTTATAAAGACCCCACCTTGGACCCACCCAGATAACCCAGGATCATCTTCCACCTCAGGCTCCTTCACATCCTCACATCTGTAAAGTCCCTGTGGCCACACAACACAGCACATGGACAGGTCTCCTGGGCCCTAATTCAGCCACCCACAGCTCCTTTCCCTCCTTCCTCTCTCCTCCGGGTATAAGAAGGGAATGCAGAGAGGTTGGTCAATGAATACACTAACAGTTAGATGCAAGGAGTGTGCTCTAATGTTGGATAGCAGAGTAGGGTGACTATGGTTAGCAATAATGTATTGTATATTTCAAAATAGCTATAAGAGAGAACTTCAAATATACTCAACACATAGAAATGGTAAATACTCCAGGCCATACCCCAGATACACTGACTTGATGATGACATGTTGGATGCACGGAACCAAGCAGCACATGTGCCTCACAGAAATGTCCAATATTATGTATCAGTGTAATATTTTCTATGAATAAGAAAGGCAAAAAAAGAAGTTAAGCATAAACTAGCTATTTGACTTAGCAATTCCAGCCCTAGGAATTTATTTAGAAGAAATGAAAGCATGTGTTCAAAAAGACGTATACATAAACGTTCTCAGCAACCTCATTCACTACAGGCAACAACTGGAAACAACCCAAGTGTCCGTCAGCTAGAGAATGGATAGACCCATGTGGTCTGTGCATACAGTGGAGCGCTGCTCAGTTATACAAAGAAAAGAAACTATGGATACAGACCGCAGGAGGGATGAACTTCAAAACGTTACTGGAAGTGAAAAGTAAAACTCCACAAGGGAAGTTGGTGGGTATGGACATAGTTTTGAACTGGCAGAATTTTACTGTGTTCATTGGGGTATTAGGTATTGAGTCCCTGTTGACCAGGTACTGTGTTAGGTACAGCAGTTACAGAAATGAGAAGCAGACACCAGCTCCATTGTGATGAGACTTACCTGATCAGCCGTTTCTGATGAACACTCAGGTACCCTGACTCTCACTGCTCACATTTGCAGGCTTTACTTAATGCCACTTAAACCTCCCTATTCCCCAAGTCTTCTTTCTTTTCTATTTTGTTTTTTAGATAGAGTCTTGCTGTCACCCAGGCTGGAGTGCAGTGGCACCACTTTGACTCACCGCAAAGTCCATCTCCTGGGTTCAAGCAATTCTTCTTCCTCAGCCTCCTGAATAGCTGGGATTATAGGTGCCCACCAACCACGCCCAGCTAATTTTTGTATTTTTAGTAGAGATGGGGTTTTGCCATGTTGGCAAGGCTGGTCTCGAACTCCTCCTGACCTCAGGTGATCCGCCTGCGTAGGCCTCCCAAAGTGTTGGGATTACAGGTGTGAGCCACCGCACCCGGCCCCCGAGTCTCCTTTCTTTCCAACTCCCCTCATTAGACACAGCTTTTTAAAGCAATCCCTGCCATACCCATGGCTTCAATTGTTTTTTATATGCTCTGATGACTATACAATTTAAATGTCATCTTTATATAACAGCTTTATTTTACAGGACACCTCATTCACTATGATTGTAAATTCAAAGTTACTCTAAGAAAGTAATAAATAAAAAGTTGTCATATATTAATATGTAAATTTTAGGAAATTTCTGTAATGGTTTGATTTCATGTTTGTATTTTTTAAAACATGAGTTGTGATATCACAGAGTGGAGTTAGCCTACAGAGGTTTCTACCTAACTTTCTAGCAGAGAGCTCCATTTCAATGCAATACTTGAGTCCAAAACTATCTTTCTTTTTTTGAGACGGAGTGTCGCTCTGTCACTCAGGCTATTGTGCAGTGGCATGATCTCGGCTCACTGCAAACTCCGCCACCTGGGTCCAAGTGATTCTCCTGCCTCAGCCTCCTGAGTAGCTGGTACTACAGGCACCCGCCATCGCACCCGGCTAATTTTTGTAATTTTAGTAGAGCTGGAGTTTCACCATGTCAGCCAGGCTGGTCTCGAACTCCTGACCTCATAATCCACCCAGCTTGACCTCCCAAAGTGCTGGGATTACAGGCGTGAGTCATTGTGCCCAGCTGAAAACTATCTTATTCCCCATACCTATTCCTCTTGCTACATTCTCTGTGTAGGAGAAAGGCATTGCTATTTACCCAGTCCTTCAAACTAGAGCCTCAGCAGCCTATTTTTCCTTTTACTTGTCCTGTTTTTCCACATCTAATCATCTAGCACCTCCTGTTCTGTCTCCCCACAAGACTTTTCCATCCATTGCAGTCATTTCCACTGCCTTTAGCCTTACCTGTTCTTCCAGATGAACATAATGTCTCTCTCTTTCTTTTTTTTTTTTTTGAGACAGAATCTCTCTCTGTCATCCAGGCTGGAGTTCAATGGCATGATCTTGGCTCACTGCAACCTGTAACTCCTGGGTTCAAACAATTCTCCTGCCTCAGGCTCTTGAGTAGATGGGCCTACAGGTGCCCGCCACCATGCCAGGCTAATTTTCATATTTTTAGTAGAGTTGGGGTTTCACCATGTTAGCCAGGCTGGTCTGGAACTCATGACCTCAAATGATCCACCTACCTCGGCCTCCCAACGTAATGTGTCTTAATTGGTCCCATTGCTTCCGTCAGTCCTCTATTGTGCAGAGACCTCACAGCAAACACATCTGATAGGGACTTCTCACCTTTGTGTGGTTCATTGTCTCTCATGTTTCCAGGATAAAATTTAAACTCTACTTAAACTCTACTGCTGGACAGTGAATGAGCCTTGGTATTCCAGGTTCATCCACTGTCCAGCAGTGTAGCCTCAGACAACTCTAAGCCTTTGTTTGCTCACCTGCCTGAACTCACTGAGCGGTTGTGGGACCTTGGGGAAGTTACTTGACTTTCCCATCCAGATTTATGCTGTAAACTGTGTACAATGGGACTGTTTCTGAGGGTTAAATGAGTATGCCACAGTTGGAACACTGTCAGGCACATAATGCTTGCCAGATGTTGACTATTCATCTTCATCCTATGAGGACAATGGTACCCCACTATGGGGTTCTTAATTTTGTATAAGAAGATAATGCTTTATGATTTGTTAGTGAAAGAAATATCTGAGGCTGGGCGTGATGGCTCATGCCTGTCATAGCAGCACTTTGGGAGGCCGAGTCGGGTGGATCACCTGAGGTCAGGAGATCAAGACCAGCCTGACCAACATAGTGCAACCCTCATCTCTACTAAAAATACAAAAATTAGCCAGATGCAGTGGCACGTGCCTGTAGTCCCAGCTGCTCAGGAAGCTGAGGCTGAAGAATCGCTTGAACCTCGGAGGTGGAGGTTGCAGTGAGCCGAGATCATGCCACTGCACTTCAGCCTGGTCAACAGAGCAACACTCCATCTCAAAAAATAAATAAGTAAATAAAAGAAACATCTGAGTACCCCTGCCATGGAAAGAAAAAACAGAGGGAGAAAAGGGAGTTGGTAAGTCATAGCATTACAGAGCTGGGAAGGATGTGTTCAGTCCCTATTTTATAGACCAGGAGGGGAAAGTGTGATGTGTCCCAGGCTTTCATTCAGGATACACAGCCATGACTCTCTATTGAGAGTGGGACCAGTGCCCTGGGGGTAGCTATGGTGGAGTTGCAGATAAGAACTAACACTTATAAGACAGGAGAGAAGCATTTAGTTACAAAAGTAGTCAAAAACTTGTGTATAACTACATTTGGTGAGCAAATGAAAGCTGTCAGACTCCGAAAAACAGAAATGCTCCTGGAACTGACTTAGTAAATGGGTTTTTTTTTTTTTTTTTTTTCTTGAGACTTTCACCTTTGTCAGCCAGGCTGGAGTGCAATGGTGTGATCTTGGCTCACTGCGCAACCTCTGCCTCCTGGATTCAAGCACTTCTCCTGCCTCAGCCTCCCGAGTAGCTGGGATTACAGGTGCCCACCACCACACTAAGCTAGTGTTTTGTATTTTTAGTAGAGACGGGTTTCACCATGTTGGCCAGGCTGGTCTTGAATTCCTGACCTCAGGTGATCCACCCCCTCAGACTCCCAAAGTGCTAGGATTACAGTCATGAGCCACCACTCCCGGTTGTACCAGGGTTTTCTATTGAGTTTCTTGCTGAGGGTGACTTCCAGTAATAACTCCCCCGCACTTTCCTCAGGACTGGAAAGCTCAGGCAGCCCAGGGTGAATAAAAGCCTGAGTAGTGCAGTCATCACAGAGGGGCAGGGTGGCCACAAGGTGGGCAACAGCAGGGATGGGCATTGTGAGGTATTGCATGGGGCTGTGGGGCTGGACATTGTGTCACTAGCCTGACCTGGCTGTTTCCTGGTAAGCAGGTGACATAGGAAGCTTTGTGGTTATAAGCATCAGCCAGGGCCAGCAGCCCTCAGTTGGTAGCTGGTAGTGGAAGGAGGAGGAGCTCCAACTCTGCTGTCTCACAGCAGTTTTTGTGCCTCTTGGCACTTGTGTTCATTTATTTTTCAATGAAGACAGCAGGTCCCCGACCTCATAGACCAGCCAGTTTGGGAGGTGGCGGCAGAGTAAGGGCTGAGGCCCCAGATCTGCCTGGGGTCAGGCTGCTTCTACAAGTGTTGTGCCAGCCTCAGTAGTGTGGCTGCTAGGACAGCACCATTTCAGTTTCATCGAAGTCTCAGGCAGGAGTGGAGAGGAGTGTGGGTGCCCCATGGGGTGTGTACTGACCTGTTGTATTGACTCCACCTGTAGCTGGTTCAGGGGGAAGGTGGCACCCTGTTATGAATCTGATATTTATGAGGCTGTGGCTGCTGCAACATCAGAATCCACTACCGTAGAGCCTGGAAACTTGGATGTGGGAGCCACAGAGGGCCACAGCCTCCCAAAGTGCTGGGATTACAGGTGTTAGCCAGAGTGCTCAGCCAAAAAAATAATTTTTATGTAAACTAGTTAACCAAAAATCACCCCCATACTCGTGAACATTTTTTCATGGTAGAAAGTGTTCAAAGTCACGTCTCTCAGCTTCACTGGTGCAGGTAGAGCTGGCTGTGTGAGCTTGGCCTGTTTGAATGAAGCTTGATTTTTAGGGAATCTCACCAGGGAGAGTCACACAGGAGCTGCTGAAGCCCCTGATCACAGGGCCCCAAAAGGGTGTGTAGAAGTCATTTCAGAAGATGACTTACAAATGGGAAATCATCACTATTTTTAATTATAGCATTTTAATATTGAATTTTTAAATGATCTCTATGAAAAAGAATTGTGATTAATAGAATAGAGTAATTTGGGTAAAATTGAGTCCATTTCACCCATAAAATAGGCTTTTAATCAAGTAATAAATCCTTTAAAATAGATGCTAAATGTGGCATCAGCATAATTAGATCCTAGTGTACTGACATGGTCTTGAATACATTAAGAAAAGGCTGTTTGTTTTGTAGACTTTCAAAACATTTGAGAGGCAGGAAGGCACTCTTCCATTGACCCTCAGTGTGCATTTATTTCCATTTTTGGTTGACTGCTTTGTGTTGCTGCCCGATGCCTCTAGTACAAGTCCAAGACCTCCATGTCTCATGTCTTTCCTGCTCCCATCCTCTGCCATCCCTCTTCCCCTTAGGGGAATAGCCCAGCATCAACTCAGTCCATGCTTGTTAATCAACCACCTCCATACACCACATCCAGCAAAGCTCCCTGAGTGACTCATAGTCACCAACCTCCGGTGCACTGATCTTTCCTCTGTGTCCTTCCAGCTCTTCCTGAGGATGGCCTGTTTTTAAGATGTTCACCACAATGCAAAGATGAAGATGAAGATGAAGATGGTGATGATGATGATGATGGTGATGTCCAGGTAAGACCCACATTTTTGGCTTCCACAGCAATCTTGCTTTCCTAATTCTTCTCAATTAATTTTGATTTGAAAACCTGGAAATGCACATTATGTACACTGTACACTATTGTCTTTGTGGGGCTGGAATTCAGTAGGAGTGTCTTCCCAACTGATACTTGGTATGCTATGCTGCTTCTAAATGACAGCATCCATTATCAACTGGAATACTGAAGCATTTTCCACAATACCAGTTTTCCTCCTTGGATGAAGCATTGTGCATTTGCATATCAAATTAAATTTAAAGGTAAATTCTGTGAATAGAGGTCTTGTTTTTCTATAGCTATCCTCTGTGCTAGTCTTTGGGGATTTTGACCTATGACTCAATCACTGTACTGCCTTCTGGTTTTTTATCATTGTCCAGAGAATAACAGATCTGTGTGAAGCGCACAGCAGAATCTGATTCTCATGTTTTCTTTTATATAATTGCAGATAAGAGCGTGGAAAGAAAGCGATATGTACCATGAAATAACTCACTTCCTGAGGAGAAAACTTGCTAGCTTCATTGTAGAGAAACCTGATTCTGGGTTCCTGCTGGGAAAGAGGCTTGGGGTTTTCCTGAAAGTGATTTTGCCAGTATAGAACTCTGGCCCGAGAAGCTGTAGGAAGGTTTGTCAATCCAGAAGAAAGACTTGGGGATCATGTATGAAACAGTGTGGGTTGGGAGACTAACCCATCATTCAGCTTCAGCTAAAGTAGGAGGAGTGAGTGAGTCACTCTGATGACTTATCCTGCTGGTTTTGTTTCTAAAGACTTGACGCTGGAGAGTATAAGTGACAAGGAGACTCATCCAGTCCCAGGAGCCTCCAGGTTATCCCTGCTGATTTTGAGGAGGGGCTGAAGGAGGGCATTTGAAATCAGAAGGAAAATGGAAATATGTGTGAGGTCTGGCTTGTTGTTTTCAGTTTCTTGGCATCATGGTAAGAACTGTCTGTATGGGCTATGAGGGTGCTGCATTCATGAGAGATTCTCTTTGCAGTCCACTTGCTCTTTTCTTCCTGTGGAACATCAGAGCCTTTGGTTTAGATTAATCAACACTCCTTGGGATCAGTCACAAGGGGTGTAGGCTTAAGCACTGCGTGTCATCTGTGTTGAACCTAGAGACACAGTTCTTCTGCTGTGTGCCAAGGAGAAATCGAGAATCACCCTCTGAACTTTCAGGACTTGTTAGTGCACATTCATGTTTCTGTCCTCACTGTGCACTCCTGGTTTAAAGGGATCTCCCGGGGTGGATGGCGGAGTGAATATTCACTCTGGGCTCACTGGTAAAACTCCAGTTTCCTTTGAAGGGAGGAGGAAAATTTGACCTTGAGCACACTTCTAGCCTCCACTTCCCAATCCAGTCACAGATTCTGAGATGAGGCTTCTTTCTCCCCAGTTCTCTAATTTTGGGGGAAGCCAAGAATTTCTTCCCACAAAAGATAGTATCACACTATTTCCTGTTTTCAAAAATTTGGCTTTGGTTTTATTTTCTAAGTTGATATTCATCACTTGAGTTCTAGGCTTTTTATTTTTCTTTCTTTGTTTTCTTTTTTTTGGGCTGGAGTCTTGCTCTGTTACCCAGGCTTGAGTGCAGTGGCAGGATATTGGCTCACTGCAAGCTCTGCATCCCAGGTTCATGCCATTCTCCTGCCTTGACCTCCCGAGTAGCTGGGAGTACAGGCACCTGCCAACACACTTGGCTAAGTTTTTGCATTTTTGACAGAGACAGGGTTTCACCATGTTGGCCAGGCTGGTCACAAACTCCTGACCTCAGGTGATCTGACTGCCTCAGCCTCCCAAAGTGATCAGATTATAGACGTGAGCAACCATGCCTGGCCAGGGTTATTTTTAATATAATTGTGTCTATCTCAAGTAATGTTGCTTTGAGTATTTTTGTCAATGGTTTTGGAATAACACCAGCACTCACTTCTGTGGAGTAGACTGTTAGAAGGGGGCATATCTTTCATCATCATAAATCATGCCAAACTTTTTCCTAAATGATGACACCAATTCATGCTCCTTTAACAGCATATGTGAGTAGCTCCCCATGGGCAGTCAGTTCAGTGACAGCACCACTCATTTTCTGATCGGTAGGCACCCCACTAGCACATGGAGAGAACAGGGAGGCCTAAGATGAGTCCGGGCCATGAAAGGTCTCCAGGGAGGGGATCGTGAAAGATGTGAAAAGCATCCTGGAGTGGAAGGTAGCCCTGCAGCTTAGTGGTCCAGTTTCCCTCACTGATCTGACTTGGTATAGCATAGAGATGCTCACAGAGCAGCCTCCAGTATCCTCCCACTTCCCTAAAGGCTTAAACACACCATGATGTGTATCAGTTTCTTAAAGAGCACAATAGCAAATGTGCTATTTTGAACAACCAAAATGACAGAGAAGTGGCCTAATTTCCTAGAAGTGTTTCAGGGAGGGGAGGTGGTGAGGCTCCACTGGGGAAATGCTCATGGCCAGAGAAAGATGAGGCCTGAGGACTGGCGGTTGGGCTCAGCCACATGGAGACCACGTAGTGCCCTACAAGAGCAATCTGGTGGTGTGGTGCTGGGGAGGGGAGAAGGCCAGAGCCATAGAACCTGTGCAGAGATTCAGAACCAGAGGGCTCCTCAGAACAGGCACAGGAAATGGTCTGTAAGGACCTGTCCCACTCCAATGAGGGTATGAGGGGCAGGGAGAGAGGAAAGCAGCCCCACATAGGAGGATGCCTAGGGTAGGGAAGCAGGTCTCAGAAGAGCTAGGTTTCAGTCCAGGCAAGAAAGGAAAGAATGTTCCTGGGAGATGCTGAGGCCCTGGGGCCTCCAGAGGGCTTGGAAAAAAGATTTCAGCAGACGGAGTCAGAAAAGGAGTGTTCAGGGCCATGAAGGGGAGGTGAGCTGAGCTTCTTGCAGCCCTTGGTGCAAACAGGGATGAAGGACGTAATGAGATGAGTCCTGAGTCTGAGGCAGAGAGCGGTGAGGAGGCCGTGGGTTTGGAAAGGGAGGGAAGGGTCTGGCTGGGAGAAGCAGTGTTCTGACCCTCTACAGTCCTTCCAGGGAGGATCAGAGTCCAGAGAGGTCCAGGGCTCCCTCCTAACGCTTGCCCAAACCAGTGTACCCCTGGTCAGGAGGGGGTGCTGTGTAGACTGCTGTGGAGTGAGGGAGCAGCTTCTCCTGGGTATAGGACCCCAGGCACCTGCAGGATGCAGGGTTCCAGGCTCCCTCAGATGCCTGCTGATCTGTCTCCTCTGAGGGTTGTAAACAGTGTTCTTGGGCACCCACAATGTACAAGGCGCTTATTTTCAGCATGATGCACCTGGCACTGCCAAAATGATATTTTGGCATTTATGATAGGCACAATTACTATCCCCACTTTAGAGCTAGAAAAACTGAGGCACTGAGCAGTTAATGAACTTGCCCCAGGTTCTGTAGATAAACAGTTCTTCCATAGATAGAACTGGGGTCTCAACACAGCAGGCTCCCTTCATACTGTGGGCTTATAGCCACTGGCTGTCCCACTACCCTTGTCCAGCCTCAGCTCTCTGGGGTGGCAGTTTGTGCCTTTGGGCTACAGTTGAATGACCAGTTGCCTCTTCCAGACTGGCTCTCATACCTCTTCTGGCAGCAGCTTCTTAAATCCCAGAAACTGATAACGGTGTGGTAAATGGGCCTTGGAGAATGGAGGCAAGGGTGTAGTGCTCAGGACTTCTAGGTCTCAACATAGGCTGTGTTCCTGGCCCTCCCCTTGTAGCAGAGGCACCTCCATCCCTGGCTGATGAGTTCCCACATCTCTAATATCTCCTCAGCCTGGACTGCAGAAGCAGGAGCCAGGAGATGCTGGCGTGGAGGCTGCTCAGTGGCATGATGTCATGGTGTACAAAGCTGGGAGCCTGCTCTCACTGAAAAGGAATTGTCTTCTTCACCCAGGGTGAAGCCCTCCCAGGAGCTGACCAGGGAGCTGAATTAACAGGGCAGACCAGCACGTGCTACAGGGACATCTGAGGGAGGCTCAAGCTCTGCAGTCAGGCATTTTCCATGACTTGGCATAGAGAAGCGATTCCTAGGCTCCCCTCCTGGACAGCACCAGGAACGTGCCTTGGAGGTGGCTAGGCTTCAGACCATCCTGGGGGCATGCTTGGGTGACTTTAGAGAATGCAGCTCTTTGCTGGGAAGATCTTAAGGAGGAAACCAGAACCTCTCCCTGTCCTGAGCTGTCATCCTTGGGGGAGCCTCTTGGGACAGAGTCATCCTCAGTCATAAGAACCTGCATCGGGTCTCACCTTTTGCCTCCCTTCCTGCCAGCCAGGGTGGGGAGGGGGCAGACCTGGCTGAGCAGAACCACACCCAGCCACACCCCATGGATCAATCACTGGAGTTTCTGAAACCTGGGTGGTGCCTGGTGCAGCTGCGTTCCTTCCTTCCCAAGTTCCTGCCCCCAGCTTTGCCCATGGAGGTCTCAGTCTTCTCTACATTCTGAGGAAAACTCTTGGCCCCAGCAGAGAGTGAAACTCCAAGGCCATCTCCCACCCACCCCAGCACTGCGTTCAGCCTGTACCATCCAGGACCCAGTGCCTCTGGGCCTGGCATTTAGGCTTTGGCAAAAGAGTGAGAAGAGACATGACTGTGCTCCAGAAACAGAAAGTGCTATTCCAACTTGAAATAAAGAGACTGAGCGCATTGATTCAGGTGCAGAGGTGGCTGATCAGGTCTGACCCAATGAGGGGCTCAGGGTTTCCACTCAATGACATTGATGGCGATCTGGGTCACCTGCTGTAAGGCCTTGCACTCATAAGCTTTGTTGTCATTGTCCTCCTCTGGGACATGGAGGGTATGCACGTGGGCCTGCACAACCTTGCAGCCCTCAGGGGCCTCTGGCAGCATGGTGAGGGCCTTGGTGGCCTTCAGGTACACCCTGCCCATGGGTGAGTGTAGCAGCTTCAGGAGCAGACTGGTGACTTGTGCGTCCAGGGCCACATACTTCTCAGCAGGCCACCAACACAGGGAATTTCTAACAGCCTGTGGGGGCTTCTTCTCACCCCCTCTCACCCCAGCCCTCTTTTGAACCTCATGCCTGCAGTCTCAGGGGAGGTGCCACCCTGTCCCCCTGCTACAGGGATTCCCTGATTCATTCACGCAGTGAGATGCTGAGGCAAGAGTTGGGTTTCCCATCTCAGCACTCTTTTGGACTGGGTAATTCTGAACTTGGGACCAAAACCCCTGCTATGACCTTTGGGTCTGGAGCAGCAAACAGAGCAAAGCCTTGTCCTTAGGAGCTCTCCTTGGGGATGACACAAAGTGATGGCAAGGATGGTGGTCACAGTGGACACAGGAGGATGCAGGGAGGCTGGGGAGGCCACAGTTTCAGAGAGAAAGCTCTCTCCTGGAAAGCCACTCTCCTGGTCCCAAGGAAAGGGACCTCTGTCCAAACCTAAGAATGATGAGGCTGGGACAGGGCCTGGGAACATGCATTTCCACAGACCACCCGGGGTCTGGTTCAGGGACCACACTTGGAGAAATACTCACCCAGGCATCTAAAGAGACTCTCAGAAGAAAGAGAAGCCAGGACTTAGGGAAGGCAAGAGGGCCCCCCCAGCAAGGAGATGTGACCACAACCAAGGCAGGGACGCTGGGGGTCGGTGACCGGCCCATCCTCACAATGAGGGGCCCAGTGTGGGAACACCCCCCAACCACCACAAGCTCTGAGTCTTTGTGTTCCCACAGGTTTGAGGCCACGATGTTGACTGTGATCCTGTGTGACCTGGGATGAGACAAGACACTGCGCCTCCATTTCCTCAGCTGTGAAGGCAGACATCACCTTGCTGGAGGGTTTTCTAAATGTGAGGTTTGGAGACAATGCCTGGCACACAGGAGGCACTCAGTGACCGCTGGGTGTCAGGATCATCACCAGTGCTTTTCCTGTTCCCGCCTTCCTCATGGGGAGGAGGTGCCAGACCCTCTCCTGCATCCTCCTGCAGGCAGGGGCCAGCGGGTCCTGGATGAGCTCCTGGAGCTGCTCCTCCCTCTGCAGCTTCCACAGCAGTGAGCAGATCAGACCCTTGCTGATGACACCGTGGGGCCCTGCACGACAGGAAAGGGCACTGAGGGTAGACCGGCCACACCCCTCTCGTGCTGGTTGGCCTCAGGGATCAGGAAGGATTTTGCAGAGCAACTGGGTGGGTTTGAAAAGAGAACTTGCAAATTACCCATCACCCCCCAAAGCTGCCTGGCCAGGGGCCTGAGAAGCCAGCAGGAGGCTGTGGGTGAAGCCATGTCAGGGGCTGAGTGAGAGGACAGGAACAGAGGACCCAGGAAGGGCCAGCCTTTTGTCACTGGCATCTCAGGGGGCATCTGCCATAGCAGGGCACAGTGTCCTGAGAGGCAGCAGCCACCCCCGGGAGATCCAGCAGCTCACTGCTTCAGGGCCTACGCCCACCAGGAGACCCTCAGGTCTTCCCTACCACTGCCCTAGAATAGGGGAGCCAACAAAGACCCCCCTTCCCACCCAAAATATTTCAAACGAGTTGGAGACTCATGCCTGGTCATACCAGCCCCTGAGAAGAGCCTGGGTTCAACTCTGAGATGGAAGACCTAGAGTGTAGGTCAGTGTCTCATACACCAACAAGAGCTGTGCCCCAACTAAAGCGATAGGAAGCCATAGGCTCTGGCCAAGGGGTCTTGAAAGGACGTCTGGCTCTGTGGGAAGGGGGTCTCCACATGGCACAGCTGGTGCAGGTACTGGCAGGAGTACAATGAGGCAAGCCTCCCCCATAAACAGGCCCCACCTGGCTCCTCCCAGCTGGAGATGGAAGCCTGGGAGGGAAGTGGTTGGTTCAGCCTGGAGAGCCTGTGGGGCAGGTAAGAGTTGAGAGATTTTATGGAGAGCCTGTGGGGCAGGTAAGAGTTGAGAGATTTTATGGAATATGGAGGCCTATGGAGGAGAGAAGCCAGAGGGGTGAGGAGGAACATCAATCCCTAGAGGGGCCTGGGCAGGCACTAGCTTTCACTAAGGAGTTACTATTTTGTCCATCATGAACTTGTTTCAGTTAAATTTTCTTCTTTTTTTTTTTCTGAGGTCATTTAATAGATGCAGTATACCTAATTCATATGGCTGTATGAGGATTTTTAAAACTACTGTATATAATGCAGAATATTTTAACATCTTTTACTTGGTAGCTACTTACAATCCTTTCTAAATGTAAAACATAAATTATCAAAATGTGAGAATCAGATTTAGAGAGCCGACATAAAATCATCAGTTAGTGACTATTATGACTCAGAGGCGCATATTTCTGCTTTTCATTGGAGACTCAGGGTGCCCTCGCCATTAGTTCCTTTAGCCTTAACAGCAGAGGTTTTTTTCTTAGGGTCATTGAGACTGGGCACATCTCAGAGTTAATATACATTGATAAATTAGTTAAGTAAGAAATAGAAAAAAGCTGAACTCATGAGAAAATTTGAGAAGACAGAGCACATAAACAGGAGTGTAATTCACAATAGTTTAGGTTTCGCTAGCAAAAATAATCCAAAATCTCAGTGACTTAATAAAGATTCAATTGGGCTACATATTTAGAAAGAGTTGAGACACTGCAGAGTGCACAGCAATCAAATTCCAACCAAAAAAAAAAAAAAAAAAATTTCCAACCTAATGGAGTTTGTATTCCAATAACATGTCAGCATTTTCATACTTCTAAATCAAATATGTATATTCTTAGATAGGTTTATGAAGATACACTCCAATAGCAGATTGGAGAGCTTCAATTCCTATGTTTGATCCCTTATTAATCTACTCGTAAGTAAAAATAACCTTCTATTGTAGTGTAAGTGATATGTAATATATCTCTGTATTAATATATATGTTAATTTGCTCCATATATTCTTTTATCTGGGACACAAGCTGAAAGGATTAGAAATTTCAGCTCTTAAAGTTTGTATGCCCAAAGGGGCACACATAATTTTCCTTCACATTTCATTAGCTAAAACAATCCATATGGCCAAGTCTTTGTCCTTTCAGGTAAAACATAAAATTAACTCCAAACCAAGGAAGAGAATAAGTATGAACAATATTTATCTAACATAAAATTATAAAAATTTCAGTGTGTAAACTAACAAAATCCATCTCATTTCATGAGGTATAAAATGTATAAAATGTTATTTCTTTATAATTTATTAAGTATTTCTTTATGATTTTAAAGGCATTTGGAAAAAATGAAATAAAACAGAAGTCTCATGTTACTCTGGAGCCACAGAATAGAGCCCACATGTTCCATATGGCATATGGTTCTTGGACTGGGGATATCAATGATTGACATTAGGCATGATGTATGCACATGACCTCGGGAAAGTATTGTATTTATAGAAGGTATAGGATTTTTTTCCTCTGATTTTCTTTTATAATCTTTTCAAATCAATAAGGCTGAATTATAATCATATTTTATAAATAAAGTTAGATTTGAGCTCCAGCTATATAATAAATTCATTTGAGGTAACCCATTATGAAGGTATGGAACAAATATATTGAAATAAAATTAAAATAATAATTTTATTTTTAATTTTATGTAGCTGGGATTACAGACATGCACCACCACGCCCAGCTAATTTTTGCATTTTTAGTAGAGATGGGGTTTCTCCATGTCGGTCAGGCTGGTCTCAAACTCCCGACCTCAGGTGATCCACCCGCCTTGGCCTCCCAAAGTGCTGGGATTACAGACGTGAACCACCGTACCCGGCCAAAATTATTTTTAAGAGAAAATACTAATAAAATGAAACAATCAGTATTAAATACATTTTAACTATTAACTATAAATATCTATTTCAAGAGATTTGAGTGAAAATACCATTCTACGTTAAAATAAAAAATATAATGTTCAATAACAATAGTAATAACATGTTCTCAAAGGTTCAAGGGGCTAAACCTAATTAACAAAAGTTAACTATAAACATCTTAAAATTTATCTAATTATCTGAAATAGAAACTTCTGTTCTTTCCTGTATTTTTCCATTTTTCCCTTTTCTAATGTCTACTTCTATTCATTTTGTATTTTCCTGTTTTGAGGCCATTTAAAGAGGATATGTCAGGTATTCAGAAAGCCAAGAGCTGAACCTAAATACTCTGAACCTATCTGAACTTAATTTTGTCCAAGTTTTTTTAATGTTTGAAAATTTGTTCAACAGGGGATACTAAGAGGAAACTTTAGGGGTAAAGGGGATTTAGGTTAAACAGACCTAACAGGATTCTTACTGAAGACAGGCCAAGCTGATCAGAAATCATCTGGAGAGTGGTGGGAGATAACAAATTGGATCAGATATCAAAGGTTATCAGTATTGGGAGTGTGGGATTCTCTGCAAGTTTCTTCCTAAACCTGAGAGATGTGGGCCAGACTAGGAAGAACGCTGAAGGCTGAGACCTAGAGGGGCCTTAGAGGATCATGACAAGAATTTTGGCAAGAGGAGAGGCTTTGTCAACACAAACATGTATTCAGCAATATTATCGAGTACAGATGCATGCATATAAAAATACTGAAAGGAAATATAAGAAAATGTTTAAAAATGTTTTAGTGGCTTTATTTATTTTATGTAATTTAAATATATATATATAAAATTAAGTTATACTTTGAACACATACTAACACATTCAAAGAGTTAAGTATACGTATGGTAATACATAATAGTTACAAAATAAGCAAGGTCTTCATGGAAATGATTTTAGAATTTCCACAGTTTATTACTTAGTGTTTTATTAGCAGGCCTGTAACTTCTTCTACTGCCCATTCATTGCCCATTTTATTAAAAATTCCTCAAGTGGATGCATTGGAATGGAAGAAACACTGACTCTTTCCTTCAAAGAAGGAAACAACAAACCTTGTTTGACAACCCTGGTCAAATAAGACAAGGATCAAGTGGCCAGTGGTAAAGAAAGTTGGTCAAACTAACGAATGACAGTTTAGATTAAAAGTGAATTTTGTTTAACCCAATTATTCTTATCCTATGCACACAAATTTGAGTTTAAGGTAGTTTGATGTAGATGGTCACCCCATTCCAAAGCCTGGGTCCAAATACCCTAAGGGTACAGGAGGAACCAGCTTTCTTCAGAAGGTGGCGAGAGCATTGCAAAGTACTGAGGAAAACTTTCTTTAAAGCATCTTTTTTCATCATTCCATATGTTGCTCCTTATAGTTACAACTGCTCCCCTTATACATGTCTCTTTTGAGACTTCTCACTTATCTAAGGCTCTATTGTTCCTCCTCATCTTTTTTTTTTTATACATAGCATAGTCTCTCTCCCTCCTTACCATGCTGAAAAGGCTTCTGACTTGCTGTTCTGGCCAGGAAACATTTCTGCAGTGCATATTGGAGTGGAACGACTTACAGAGTGTCAGGGCAAGTCCTTGCACTTGTTTTATGCTTAGGACACAACACAAAAGATAATTTTCTACGTTAAAGATTGTATGATTTTATCTTGACTTCAGAAACTGGTCATATTTTTTTACTTTAGTTTCTAAGAACTCCAGAGCTGACCTTGAAACAGCTTTAATAATTCCAATGAGACATTTGTTATTTATCCTTTTTAAAAAAGACTTTTCTACTTTAAATCATTTTATTATTGCTCTAAATTTGCCAGGTTCATTTTAGAGTTTTATAAACTGATTTAAAACTAATTTACATTAAGTTGGAATAAAGTTAACCAAATTAATACAAACATATCTTATTGTATTTCACTTCTCTTTATTGTGCTTTACAGATATGGCCTTTTTTCCTCTTATTTACAAATGAAATGTTTGTGACAACACTGGTGAAACAAGTATATTGGTATGATTTAGCAAACAGCCTGTGCTCACTTTGTGTCTTGGTTTCACATTTTGGTAATCATCACAATTTTAAAAATATTCCCTTATTATTATATTTGTTACGGTGATCTGTGATCAGTGATCATTAATGTCATGGGAGGTGGAGTTCCTCCAACCTGGGCAACAGAGTGAGACTCCATCTCCAAAAAAAAAAAAAAAAAAAAAAAAAAAGGAGTTTTTTTATGTGGAGTACAAAATAATATCTGACCTTAAGGCGTGTGCAAATTTTTCTGAATTAATTAAGACTTAAATATCAACACGAGCGATTGTTTTTGTTACAATCACTAGGTGGATGTTTCGATACTTTCCTCTGAAAAATGCATCTACAAAATTTTCACATAATTTAAAAACATCCACAGATATGTAGCTATGCATTCAGTTTACGGATTAAGAATTCAGCTCCTCAGAAGTAAAAGATTACATGAGAAAATATCTGATATTGAGGTGGCAAGGAATTATAATGTTGACATGTATCCCATTAAAAGGTGCAGACAGTTGTGGCTATCTAAGACATTGGGTATTACTGAGGTGCATCCATGTGCCTGGTGAGAAGACTTCTAAGAGTCCGTTTGGGAATAATGAGAATGTGAGCATTCCCCTCCCAAACACAGTGATTTAGGTCACTTTTATTATTTCAGAAATTCCGGATACTTTACTACTTATATTAAATTGCCCTCGAAAGGATACTTGCCATTACTTAATGTCTAATATGAAGAAAAGACAAATGTATGTGATCTGCAGTGCATAGTAATAATACAAACTGAATAATATATTAAAAATTTCCACTCCACTTTCCATGAAATAAAGCATTGATTCTAAATGTATTCTCTATTTGTCAAAACAAATAGAAACTATTTAGTATTTCATTTATAAAATAAATTAATTAATGATGTCTCCAAGTTAATTTTTTCCTTCTTCCCCCATATCATTTTTGTGTTATATAAGAGAGCATATTTTTCTACTCTACCCTGGAATTAAGAAACAAAACATAAAGTATGATATTTAACCCAAGGCTACCACATTTTTTTCAGTTTATTTAATAGGTTCTCATATATCTGAAAAAGAAAACTTAAGACATAAACATGACCAAACTAAAGTAACATACTTTTTCTTCTATTTGCTTTATTTCTTGAATCCAATGATATGTCTTCATCTACCTCTGAGAATACACTTAAAACTACAGAAGCAAATTAACATTCTCCCAATTAACATGTAGTGCAATATTTAAGTTCATCTCATTGAACACATATTGGATGAAATTTACAATACTAAAAGTGCTCTTATAAATACTGCAATGTCTAGATGGAAGACAAGCTAGTCAGGTGGCAGAGTGAACATCATTCTGGTAGGCCTTTTCAAGCTGTCACTTGCAGGATGTTTGGACTGCTGAGAATGTTAGCCATAATTAATCTCAGAGATAGGAGGCTGAGAATGGGTGAGGTGATGTTGAAATGCATGAAATGATGACTAGTCATAGTAAAAGATAATAGATGTGGCCACATTGCTTTGAGAAAATTTAGAGACTATCTTGGGTCACAATGATACATTTCTGCCTTATTTGTGGAATGTGTTGAATGAAATTATGTCACACACGTAGACTTCCAGATCCTTGTGTCTAACCTGTTTTCCTTGGCTTTGTAGGAGAACATGTATTCTAATGAAGCTCACTTTAAGGCAAATATTTCTTGAAAATACAAAACTGATAGATACATGTATGCAGGTTTCCTTCTTATATGTCTGTTATAAACAATGAGGTTGTATTTCTCCTTTAGTGTTTAATGTGTTTCATCAGATAATGCCCTAGAAGTTTTATCAAATTTTTCTGTCCACCTTTTGAAGGTATAGAAGAGTGAAAAAAATGGAGTCTCCTGCTTCACTAATAAAACTAGGACAAAGGCCATTTAAACTTAAATACGTGAAACACTTGGTTTTATTAATTTCAAGCATTTTAAACCTCTAAATTTGGACTGGAGTAAAGACATTTCATAGGAAAACAGAAATATTTTTATTTGTTTATTTTTTAATCTTGATAACTTTTAATAGTTTATATAGCCATAGTGGCAGCTTTTATATGTGTACATACATTTAAATACAGTTTCATACCATAAATAGCCATATGGCAAAATATCTGCCTCTAGGCAGAAAAATAAAATCTTTGCCACTAAAAGAACACCTTTAAGTGATACTGAAAAGAATAGATGTGAGGTATTTTTTTTTATCTAAAGTGACCATAGCCTATATTAAGACATATTCACTGTAACGATTCAAGTTTTACAATCCTTGTTTTGTAACTCAAAAATGTGTCTTTTAAAAAAAACACACCTTTATATTTATTGCTATTGTACATTTATTTGGCAGGAAACAGGGATGTTTGATGTCTTGCAATGATAAAACAATCATATTCAACAGAAAATTATCTCACATTCTGCATGACTTTTGAATATTCTATAAGACAATTACATAAGTGAAAAACCAATTTGTAGATATCTGAGTGAGTATGACTATTTAATAAATGTGAATAAAAACATTTCAGAACATTTTAATGTACACTGCATTTTTCAATAGTAAGATTTTAGGTTAAAATAAGATTATACTTCAAAAAGCTTACCATTTCAAAAATAAATCATATCACTGCTGGCAAAGCCATTTTCATATTTGAGATGTTAGTCCAACATATTGCTTATCCATTTGCTTTTGTTTGATTTTATTGTTATTACCTTCATGGTAATGCTAAAATACACACACACACACACACACACACACCCCTGAGGTGTGCAGGCTTTCGTCCAAGCTCACTAGTATTAATCAAAAATCGACCAGAGGTAGGGAAAAATAAAACTTATTCAAAAAGACGATTGCAATAGGGAGAACATTCCAAACTCAATGTACAAGGGTCTCAGGATCAAACAGGAAAAGGCTTTCCTTTTCTAGGGAAGGATAAGCAGGGCTGGCAGAAGCCTCCTTGGAGAGAAGGACAGGCAGTGGTGTGAGCAGGTGGCAAAACCAGGATGCTCCAACAAAAATCGTTTCTCTACGAGGCCTGCTCATTTTTGGAGTGAGCTGTTAGGGGCCTGGTCTGTCCTTTAGTGTTTGTTCAGTTTTAGGTGGTGAGCCAAGGTCCAGGGGCCTGAGGAGAGGAGACAAGACTGACTGAAGTTTGATCAAGTCAAGTTGATGGGTAGTTATGAGTAATTGTGAGCAATTGGTTAGCTTTGGGCTCAGCACACACCCCAACTTATGTTGTTTACCACAAACAAAACTTGTCCCTAAAAATTATTAGGAATGGCATTAGACATAGTGAAGGTTTGCAAACTGATTTTCAGGGTTGGGCTGGTCTTCACGTTTTTGTTAACCTTGAGGACTAGATGTATCATTTGTTAAGTGTGTTACTGGACTGATAGCTGCTCCCTATAATAAGTAGAAGAATCACTGGATATAATAAAAAGATAATTATTGAAGGTTGGATAAACGGGTTGGTGGAGAGATGGGCGAATGCGCTGGTGCCACATGCTCATCGCCTTCTGCTGCCTGCAGCTGGTGGCAGCGCTGAAGCAACAGATCTTTGATTTCCCGGGCCACCTACCAGTGAGCTCCTACCCTAGCCAATTTCCTATTCCTCGTGGCGCCTATCCTGGGCATTGTGGGCACCGCAGCCTGGCTGGCGCTCTGAACTGGCCGGAGTGCGTTTATCACCTGCTTCTACCGAAGCCTGGACCCAATGTCCCAAGACCGCGACTTTCTCACAGCATCCAAATGGCCCTGCACCGATCCAGGGATGGAGAACGCGCAGGGCTGCCGGCGACCCCTGTCCTGAACTTCCCCTGGCCCTGGGAGGCTGCCTGCTGCACTGTCCCTGCATAGAAGCCCTCAGCAGCGCCCGCAGATCCTCCTGGCACTGCTCCGCTCCCTGTTCGCTAGCTATGGGAGCAAAATCTTCCTGAAGGAGGAGGCAGCTTTAACTTCATCAGCGGCTCCACTCCTAGGGATGCCAGGTGCCCCAGAAGACGTCACATTGACACCAGCAGCCTCTGTGAACTTGGGGTAGCCCTGCCCCGCCTGCCCTGGCTCCGTGCCCTTGGCGTTGGACTGACCTCGGCAGCCGCAAGCTCAGTCAGGACCAGCGGGCACAGCCCTGGGGGCTCAGGACCCACTGCAGCCTGCGCGGGCCCCTTGGGTCTGCAGTCAGAGAGGTGGAGAAGCAGCCTTTGACTGGGACTTGTTCCTTCACAAGCAGGACTTCGGAAGAATGGGGTGGGCATGGGAGGGGCCGCGGAGTCCGCATTTTAAAAAATCTCAGCCTTGGTGTGGGTTGGAGCTTTTCTCCCTTCTCCAGCCTCTTCCTTTCACCCTTCACCCAGCTTCCTGCCCCTGTCCAGAGAGAAAGAGCAGGAGGGCGCGCCCTTTCCATCTCACCGCACTCACTCCCCAGCCTGAGGAAAGCGCGAAGAACTAGGGACCGCAGCCCTGGCTTCTCATCACAGGTCCATCACTATCTCTGGGTGACAGCTAGCAGAGCCCTAGCCCTCTCGATGCCTCAGTTTCTCCACCTCAAGTCGTTGAAAGAGTCCCTTGGCAAGTGAGCTCTTCTCACCTTCTCATTTGACTCTGAATTCTGTGGGCTGGGGTGTGATTACAAATCCCATTTTGCAGATTTAGAAACTGAGGCCAAGAGAGATGAAGTGGTTTGCTTGAGGCCACACTGCTAGATTTTGGGGGAAGCAGGGCTTGAACGCAGCAGACTTTCTGTAGTTTCAGACTCTAAAACCCAGTGTCTGCTCTGAGTTCCGTTCACTTCAGGCCCCTCATTACATTCAGGCCCCTCACTACATTCAGGCATCACAGCCACTGCTTGCCAAGGCCTCTCCTCAACCACCATCTTGTCAAAGGTGACAAGAGTCACGTTTGCTCCAGTCCCCAGCAAGTTCCTCATCTCCATCAGAGACTGCCTCAGCATGGATTCCATAGTCCATATCATTATCAGCGTTTTGGTCAAAGTCATTCAACAAGTCTCTTGGAGTTTCAAACTTTCCCACATTTTCCTGTCTTCTGAGCACTGCAAATTGTTCCAACCTCTGCCAGTTACCCAGTTCCAAAGTTGATTCCACATTTTTGCACATCTTTTCAGTCGTGCCTCACTCTACTTGTACCACTTTACTGTATTAGGATGTTGTAACAGTGCTGATAAAGACATTTCTGAGACTGGGAAGGAAAAGAGGTTTAATGCACTTATAATTCCACATAGCTGGGGAGGCCTGACAATCTAGAAGGCAAGGAGGAGCAAAACACCTCTTACATGGATGGCAGCAGTCAAAAAGGGAGAGCTTGCGCAGTGAAACTCTCATTTTTAAAACCATCAGATCTCATGAGATTCATTCACCATCAAGAGAACAGTGCAGGAAAGTCCTGCCACCATAATTCAATGACCTCCCATGGGTTCCTCCCAGAAGACATGGGAATTTTAGGAGTTACAATTCAAGATGAGATTTGGGTGGGAACACAGCCAAATCATATCAAATAGTAATTCTGTTTTAAGTTCTTCACAAGTTGCCAAACTGCTTTCCACCATGGCTGGACTAACTTACAGTCCTACCAGCAGTTATAAGCATTTTCTTTTCTCTAAAACTTTGGTAGCATTTGTTATTTTTGACTTTTTAGTAATAGCCATTTTGACTGGTGTGAGCTGGTATCTCATTGTGGTTTTGATTTGCATTTCTCCAGTGATTAGTTACATTGTGTGTTTTTTCATATCCTTTTTGGCCACATGTATGTCTTCTTTTGAAAATTGTCTATTCATGTCCTTTGCCGACTTTTCTGATTCAATAAATGGTGATGGGATAATTAGGTAGCCATATGCAGAAAATTGAAACTGGACCCCTTCCTTACACCATATACAAAAATTAACTCAAGATGGATTAAAGACTTAAATGTAAAACCTAAAACTATTAAAACCTTGGAAGATAACTTAGGAGATACCAATCTGGATATGGGACTCAGCAAAGATTTCAAGACAAAAATGCCAAAAGCAACTGTAACAAAAATGAAAAATTGACAAATGGGGCCTAATTAAACTAAAGACCTCCTGCACGGCAAGAGAAACTATAAGCAGGGTAACCATAAAACCTACAGAATAGGAGGAAATATTTGTAAACTGAGCATCTGACAAAGGTCTGATATCCAGAACCTATAAGGAACTTAAACAAACTAACAAGCCAAAAAAATTTCCTTTTTTCTGTAAACTGAATTTGGTTTTTAACATCTAATAGAAGTACAGAACAAGGAAATGGAAAAGCATGGTAGATGTTAGAGAGAACAGCACATATCAGGGAACAAAGATACTGTTTTACTTCAGATGAACAAGATACAAAGATTGATACAGATGTAGAAAAAAGTCAATCCTCCTGCCTTGTTCAGTCCTTGTTCAGGGACTAGGTAATTAAGGCAACTAGATGAAAGTCTTCCATGCTTGAATCTATGTGGAACTGGAGAAGAATCATACTACTTAGTGTTCTTATTTTCATCAAAGTCACATTAAAATGGCAAAGGTATATAGGGATAAATATCAGAGAGTTGTGAGGAAAAATTGAAGTGCGATGGAGTTTTTGTTCATTCAAATAAATCAAGTAAAACATTATTTCAATAACCATACTTCACTTTTTATCAAGCATTGGAAATATTCTCAACTAAATGATCAATCAGCAATAAATTGTGTGTGCTCTGATCATGAGTCTTTAATCAGAAGCTCGAGAGGTAAACTTAAACCTGAACCTTTGCATTTTCTCTTCAGAAACTCTTCCCATAAGGAATCTTAAATTTGCCTCCAAGGTGACTTAGGACATTGTTTTAATCTATCTTAATTCTCACTTTATTAGATCCTTTAGGGATTCTTTAAGATTAAATATTAATTCTTGATAACAATTTCCTGTGTTTATACAGAATATTGTTTACACTTATCTTTATAAATACTTTACCTAAATATTAGGCTTTGTTATTTTCCTTAAGGAGAAGGAGCCACCCAAGTTGCCATTTCTAAACATAATTATTATACAGATGAATCAATCGATACTTCCTCTTCCAATCAGCTTCACAGAAATATATTCATCCCATTTCTAACTGTAAATAATTATCTGAGACCCAAAGACAACTTAGCTTCTTGGATAGGCTCAGTAGTCTCATACCTAAAACTATTGTTCTTTGTTACTTAAAATCTTAACATAAATCTTCCATTGAAATAGTCAAAGCAAACTCTACAGGAATACTTCATGTTTCAGATAAATTCAGTGTTCTAAAGGTAATTAATGAAGAAAAAGCATGGCTCCCAACAAAAGTAATATAAAATATGTAAGTGATTTCTCTTTGATCTTGAGAAAAATAAATCAAATTTTTAAATTTACCACTGCTTTAAAATAAAAGATGCATCCCTCAAAAAAATTAAAAGTAAACAAAAATTAGGTGTCAGAAATGGATTATGAATATGACTATTCATAAACAATTTAAGCAGTCTAAGACTATAAATCTGCTATAGTTACTATCCAATAGTTCAACCTTAATTAAGAATCAAGGAACTTGGGGAATGTCAAAACAATGACAATGCTCAGCTTAAAAGAAATTCAAATTATGACTAAATGATGTATCTAAGGTCAAAAAGTTCAATATCAGAAACAATTTGTTTGAATATATAATTTAAAAATAAGGAAATATTTTCCTCTCTTGGATTCATCATGCATATTCATATAAAAGGAACGCATCTTTTTTCTCATTATACAAATACATAATTTTCCTGCAGCACCTTAGATTATTGGCTAAACCTACAAACAGAAATTTAGAAAATCTTTCATATTTTATGATGATATGCTGCATATCATATCCATATATTATCAATTCTAGTGTTGGAAGTATGATATAACTCACCTCATTTTCTGAACCACCTATAATAGAATCATCTGGAGCGCTTTTTTTTTTTTTTTTTTTTTTTTGAGACAGAATCTCTCTGTGTCGCCCAGGCTGGAGTGCAGTGGCGCAATCTCGGCTTATTGCAAGCTCCACCTCCCGGGTTCACGCCATTCTCCTGCCTCAGCCTCCTGAGTAGTTGGGACTACAGGTGCCCACCACCACGCCTGGCTAATTTTTTTTTTTTTTTTGTATTTTTGGTAGAGATGGGATTTCACTATGTTAGCCAGGATGGTCTTGATCTCCTGACCTCGTGATCCACCTCCCTCAGCCTCCCAAAGTGCTGGGATTACAGGGGTGAGTCACCGCACCTAGCCCTGGAGTGCCTTTAAAAATGAAAATTATGGAATTTCTCCTTAGACTTGCTTTTCTAGTCTGAAAAAGTGGGAATAATAATAACAAATAACTCGTGGGATTTTTGTAATAATTAAGTGAGAAAACTCACGTAAATCCTTTAGCACGGTGTTTGATATCTCATTATTATGTTGTATTGGGATTGGGAATCTACCCTTTTATTCATAACTAAATTTTGAGAACCACAGGTAACTGATATTGCATATTAACCTGCTATCTTAAGCCAAAAAACTCTTAACCAGAAATGTCAGCTGGGATGTATCTAGTTTTAAATCTGGAGTTTCCAGTTGGATTATTTACAGAAAACTTTACAATGTGAACAAAATATTAGAATATCACCAAAATTATGTACAGGGAACCATATGAAGACTTCAGCATAATTTTATTATCATCATTTTGATAAGGGAGGAGGCAGGGAAATTCTAGGCAGACAAGGGCAGGTCCCTGGTGAAACCCCACCTTCAAGCGGAAGTGGTCTAAAACCTGTGGCCCAAAGAGAGAACTGCTATTCATGTTTGCCTGCTCTCTCCTGATTGGTTCTTTCTGAATAATGTCTTTTTACCGATTGAATATTACATTTTCCAAAACTATCTATGGCCCACCCCGTCCCCATATTGTACCTATAAAGACCCCAGACACAGTCAGTAGAGGGGAGAAACCGCTTGACTTTGGAGAGGAGATGGCTAGACTTTGGAGAAGAAGAGACAGCTTGACTTCAGGGAAGGTGGCTGGAATTCAGGCAGAACTATCTGCCCTTCCCATCCCCTCTCCAGCTCCCATATCCTCTGAGAACCATTCCCACCGCTCAATAAAATTCTCTGCCTTCACCGTCCTTCGAGTGCCCATGCAACCTCATGCTTCTTGGATGCCAGAGAAGAGCTTGGGGCCCGCCAAGTGTGGGTACCCAAAGAGGCTGTCACACCAGCCCTCTGCCCTCACTGGTGGAGGGCAGTTGCCACACGGGATGAGGCAAGAGGACAACTGAGCTGTTAACACACAGCCATCCACAAATGGTCTCACTAAAGGAGAGCTGTAACACCCCCTCTGGGGTTTTGTGGTCACAGACTCCCCTACTTGGGCGCTGCCACAGGTCCGGCACAGAGCTTGCTCTCACCAGCAGCAGCTGGTCCCGCATTGGCTGACTCATATGTTCCCTCCCACAAGGGGCTGAGCACAGTGGGCCGTGTAAATGTTTGTCCCTGTCACAAATCTGATGAAGGGGCCAAGAAAAATCTTGCATCAATTTTAAATAAGCTGGGTATGGTGGCTCACACACTTTGGGAGGCCAAGGTAGGTGGATCACCTGAGGTCAGGAGTTCAAGAGCAGCCTGACCAACCTGGTGAAACCCCGTCTCTACTAAAAATACAAAAATTAGCCAGGCGTGGTTGTGTATGCTTGTAATTCCAGCTACTCGGGAGGCTGAGGCAGGAGAATTGCTTGAACCTGGGAGGCAGAGGCTGCAGTGAGCCGAGATTGTGTGCTGCACTCTAGCCTGAGTGACAGAGTGAGATTCCATCTCAAAAAAAATAAATAAATAAATAAATAAAAATTTCTAAACATGAAAGTAAACAGAGATAAAGTGGACTTTACAAAATTCGTATTTATTAAAATGTAATATGAGAATTCAAATACCTATCACATGATTGGAGAAGATAAAGGGAAAGATAGATGTATACATGTATGCATATGTGCATACATACACAGTAGAAAGCTCTTTCTTGGGTCATGCTCTGAAAAGTATGATTAACTTAATACTTTGGAACTAGAAAAAATGTAAAGACATTCATGTGGATATGTATATGAATGTAGAATTTCTGATAATTTCTTTCTTAATTTTTTACTATATAAAGTATTAAAGATGATCCTAAGGGAATGTTTTATTTCTTTATTTTTTCTATCATAAAATCAGCCCTCTTCTATACCCCATAGTATACTTGTACTTCACCTTACAATTGTGAAATTCAGTAATTACTAATTTCAGAGAATTTTGGGCTCAGCATAGGCCACTGCTTACATTTAACACTAATTAAAGATGTATCATCTGCTGAATTCCAAAGGGTGCTTTTTTAAAATACTAAACTAGAAAATATCTGTAAATGACTTTCCACTTCTTGTAAGACCATGAAACACACTCTGAAATTTCTAATTGATGTCTTTGAATATCGATGTGTGCTAAACCAGTGGAATTTCATATCCTGCCACTTTTTAAATCCTGCCATTATTTAAAATGAAGGTGGTATATAAAAGTAACTCCATGTACAACCATATTTACAAAACAAAAAGCTTACTTCAAATATAACAACACAGGTAAGTTAAAAGTAAGAGAATAAATAAGATATACCAAGAAAACATTCATTTTAAAAAAGAAATCAGAAGTGACTATAAGAAAAAGCAAAAAAAATCACTGAATTATTTAACAGGTTTTATTTTATTTTTTATTTTATTTTCTTATTTAATTTTTATTTGTTTATTTATTTATTTTTTGAGACAGAGTCTCGTTCTGTCACCCAGGCTGGAGGGCAGTGGTGCGATCTTGGCTCACTGCAAGCTCCGCCTCCCTTGGCTCACTCACCACCTCCCTTGGCTGGGGGGAGGGGGTTCCCCTTCACTGTGTGGTTCTCAGGTGGGAACGCTGCCTGTTCTTTCTCTTCCTGATTCACGCTAGCCTTCTAGTCAACTTTGAAGAGAGAACCTGGATACCTTGGTTGCTGGTGAAGGATTCACAGGCTTATGGTTTTTTTCTTTTCTTTTTTTACTTTTATTATACTTTAAGTTCTAGGGCACATGTGTACAACGTGCAGGTTTGTTAAATAGCTTTACATGTGCCATGTTGGTTTGCTGCACCCGTTAACTCATCATTTACATTAGGTATTTCTTCTAATGCTATCTCTCCTCTTGCCCCCCAACCCATGACAACGCCCTGTGTGTTCCTCACCCTGTGTCCAAGTGTTCTTATTGTTCAATTATCACCTATGAGTGAGAACATGTGGTGTTTAGTTTTCTGTACTTGTGATAGTTTGCTCAGCATGATGGTTTCCCGCTTCATGCACGTCCCTGCAAAAGACATGAACTCATCCTCTTTTATGACTGCATAGTATTCCATGGTGTGTATGTGCCACAGTTTCTTAATCCAGTCTATCATTGATGGACATTTGGGTTGGTTCCAAGTTTTTGCTATTGTGAATAGTGCCACAATAAACATACATGTGCATGTGTATTTATAGTGGCATGATTTATATCCTTTGGATATATACCCAGTAATGCGATCGCTGGGTCAAATGGTATTTCTAGTTCTAGATCCTCGAGGAATCGCCACACTGTCTTCCACAATCGTTGAACTAGTTTACACTCCTGCCAACAGTGTAAAAGCATTCCTATTTCTCCACAGCCTCTCCAGTGTCTGTTGTTTCCTGACTTTTAAATAATTACCATCCTAACTGGTGTGAGATGGTATCTCATTGTGGTTTTGATTTGCATTTCTCTAATGACCAGTCATGGTGAGCTTTTTTAATTTTTTATGTTTGTTGGCTGCATAAATGTATTCTTTTGAGAAGTGTCTGTTCATATCCTTTGCCTACTTTTTCATGGGGTTGTTTTTTCTTGTAAATTTGTTTGAGTTCTTCGCAGATTCTGGATATTAGCCCTTTGTCAGATGGGTAGATTGCAATAATTTTCTCCCATTCTGTAGGTTGCCTGTTTACTCTGATGGTAGTTTCTTTTGCCATGCAGAAGCTCTTAAGTTTAATTAGATTCCATTTGTCAATTTTGGTTTTTGTTGCCATTGCTTTTGGTGTTTTAGACATGAAGTCCTTGCCCATGCCTATGTCCTGAAAGGTATTGCCTAGGTTTTCTTCTAGGGTTTTTATGGTTTTAGGGCTAGCATTTAAGTCTCCAATCCATCTTGAATTAATTTTTGTATAAGGTGTAAGGAAGTGATCCAGTTTCGGCTTTCTACATTTGGCTAGCCAGCTTTCCCAGCACTGTTTATTAAATAGGGAATTCTTTCCCTATTTATTGCTTTTGTCAGGATTATCAAAGATCAGATGGTTGTAGATGTGTGGTGTTATTTCTGAGGGCTCTGTTCTGTTCCATTGGTCTAGATCTCTGTTTTGGTACCAGTACCATGCTGTCTTGGTTACTGTAGCCTTGGAGTATAGTTTGAAGTCAGGTAGCATGATGCCTCCAGCTTTGTTCTTTTTGCTTAGGATTGTCTTGGCAATGCAGACTCTTTTTTGGTTCCATATGAATTTTAAAGTAGTTTTTTCCAATTCTGTGAAGAAAGTCATTGGTAGTTTATTGGGGATGGCATTGAATCTATAAATTACCTTGGGCAGTATGGTTATTTTCATGATACCGAGTCTTCCTATCCATAAGCATGGGATGTTCTTCCATTTGTTTGTGTCCTCTCTTATTTCCTTGAGCAGTGGTTTGTAGTTCTCCTTGAAGAGGTCCTTCACATTCCTTGTAAGTTGGATTCCTAGGTATTTTATTCTCTTTGTAGCAACTGTGAATGGGAGTTCACTCATGATTTGGCTCTCTGTTTGTCTGCTATTGGTGTATAAGAATGCTTGTGATCTTTGCACATTGATTTTGTATCCTGAGATTTTGCTGAAGTTGCTTATCAGCTTAAGGAGATTTTGGGCTGAGACGATGGGGGTTTTCTAAATATACAATCATGTCATCTGCAAACAGAGACAATTTGACTTCCTGTTTTCCTAACCGAATACCCTTTATTTCTTTCTCCTGCCTGATTACCCTGAACAGAACTTCCAACACCACGTTGAATAGGAGGGGTGAGAGAGAGCATCCCTGTCTTGTGTCAGTTTTCAAAGGGAATGCTTCCAGGTTTTGCCCATTCAGTATGATATTGCCTGTGGGTTTGTGATAAATAATTCTTAATATTTTGAGATACATTCCATCAGTACCTAGTTTATTGAGAGTTTTTAGCATGATGGGCTGTTGAATTTTGTCGAAGGCCTTTTCTGCATGTATTAAGATAATCATGTGGTTTTTGTCGTTGGTTCTGCTTATGTGATGGATTATGTTTATTGATTTGCATGTTGAACAAGTCTTGCATCCCAGGGATGAAGCCAACTTGATTGTGGTGGATAAGCTTTTTGATGTGCTGCTGGATTTGGTTTGTCAGTATTTTATTGAGGATTTTTATGTTGATGTTCATCAGGGATATTGGTCTAAAATTCTTTTTTTGTTGTGTCTCTGGCAGACTTTGGCATCAGGATGATACTGGCCTCATATAATGAGTTAGGGAGGATTCCGTCTTTTTTTATTGATTGGAATAGTTTCAGAAGGAATGGTACCAGCTTCTTTTTGTACCTGTGGTAGAATTCGGCTGTGAATCCCTCTGGTCCTGGATTTTTTTTGGTTGGTAGGTTATTAATTATTGCCTCAATTTTAGAGCCTGTTATTGGTCTATTCAGAGATTCAACTTCTTCCTGGTTTAGTCTTGGGAGGATGTATGTGTTCGGGAATTTATCCATTTTTTCTAGATTTTCTAGTTTATTTGCATAGAGGTGTTTATAGTATTCTCTGAGGGTAGTTTGTGTTTCTGTGGGATTGGTGGTGATATCCCCTTTATCATTTTTTATTGCGTCTATTTGATTATTCTCTCTTTTCTTCTTTGTTAGTCTTGCTAGTGGTCTTTCAATTCTGTTGATCTTTTCAGAAAACCAGCTCCTGGATTCACTGATTTTTTGAAGGGTTTTTTTTTCTTTTTTGTCTCTATCTCTTTCAGTTCTCTTCTGATCTTAGTTATTTCTTCCCTTCTGCTAACTTTTGAATTTGTTTGCTCTTTCTTCTCTAGTTCTTTTAATTGTGATGTTAGGGTATTGATTTTAGATCTTTTCTGCTTTCCCTTCCAGAAATTTAGTGCTATAAGTTTCCCTCTACACACTGCTTTAAATGTGTCCCAGAGATTCTGGTATGTTGTATCTTTGTTCTCATTGGTTTCAAAGAACACCTTTATTTCTGCCTTCATTTCACTATTTACCCAGTAGTCATTCAGGAGCAGGTTGTTCAGGTTCCATGTAGTTTTGCAGTTTTAAGTGAGTTTCTTAATCCTGAGTTCTAATTTGATTGCACTGTGGTCTTAGAGACAGTTTGTTGTGATTTATATTCTTTTATATTTGCTGAGAAGTGCTTTACTTTCAACTATGTGGTCAATTTTGGAATAAGTGTGATGTGGTGCTGAGAAGACTGTATATTCTATTGATTTGGGGTGGAGAGTTCTGTAGATGTGTATTAGGTCTGCTTGGTGCAGAGCTGAGTTCAAGTCCTGGATATCCTTGTTAACCTTCTGTCTCATTGATCTAATATTGACAGTGGTGTGTTAAAGTCTCCCACTATTATTGTGTGGGAGTCTAAGTCTCTTTGTAGGTCTCTAAGGACTTGCCTTAGGAATCTGTGTGCACCTGTATTGGGTGCATATATATTTAGGATACTTAGCTCTTCTTGTTGAATTGATCCCTTTACCATTATGTAATGGCCTTCTTTGTCTCTTCTGATCTTGTTGGTTTAAAATCTGTTTTATCAGAGACTAGGATTGCAACCTCTGGTTGTTTTTTTTGTTGTTGTTTTGTTTTGTTTTGGTTTGGTTTGGTTCCCATTTGCTTGATAGATCTTCCTCCTTCTCCTTATTTTGAGCCTATGTGTGTCTCTGCACGTGAGATGGGTCTCTTGAATACAGCACACTGACGGTTCTTGATGCTATCTAATTTGCCAGTCTGTGTCTTTTAGTTGGTGCATTTAGCCCATTTACATTTAAGGTTAATATTGTTATGTGTGAATTTGATGCTGTCATTATGATGTTAGCTGGTTATTTTGCTCGTTACTTGATGCAGTTTCTTCTTAGCATCAATGGTCTTTGCAATTTGGCATGTTTTTGCAGTGGTTGGTACTGATTGTTCCTTTCCATGTTTAGTGCTTCCTTCAGGAGCCCTTGTAAGGTAGGCCTGGTGGTGACAAAGTCTCTCAGCATTTGCGTGTTTGTAAAGGATTTTATTTCTCCTTCACTTATGAAGCTTAGTTTGGCTGGATATAAAATTCTGGGCTGAAAATTATTTTCTTTAAGAATGTTGAATATTGGCCCCCACTCTCTTCTGGCTTGTAGAGTTTCTGCTGAGAGATCCACTGTTAGTTTGATGGGCTTCCCTTTGTGGGTAACCCCACATTTGTCTGTGGCTGCCCTTAACATTTTTTCCTTCATTTCAACCTTGATGAATCTGGTAATTATGTGTCTTGGGGTTGTTTTTCTGGAAAAGTATCTGTGGTGTTCTCTGTATTTCCTGAATTTGAATGTTGGCCTGCCTTGCTAGGTTGGGGAAGTTCTCCTGAATAATATCCTGAAGAGTGTTTTCCAACTTGGTTTCATTCTCTCTGTCACTTTCAGGTACACCAAGCTAACATAGATTTGGTCTTTTCATATAGTCCCATATTTCTTGGAGGCTTTGTTCATTTCTTTTTACTTTTTTCTCTAAACTTCTCTTACTTTATTTCATTCATTTGATCTTCATTCACTGATACCTTTTCTTCCACTTGATTGAATTGGCTATTGAAGCTTGTGCATGCATCACATAATTCTTGTGCCATGGTGTTCAGCTCCATCAGGTCATTTAATGTCTTCTCTATACCGTTTATTGTAGTTAGCGTGTAGTATTTGACTTTCTGTTTCTGAGTTTTTCACTTAAGATAATGGCCTTTAATACCATCAGTGTTGCTGCAAGAGACATGATTTTATGGCTGCATAGTATTTTCTATATCCAGTTCTCCACTGATGGACATTTAGGTTTATTTCTTTTTTTGAAATTGTGAATAGTGCTGTGATAAACACGAGTGCAGTTATATTTTTGATATACTGATTTATTTTCCTTTGGGTATATACCCAGTGATGGAATTGGGTCAAATGGTAGTTCTGTTTTTAGTTCTTTGAGAAATCTCCATATTGTTTTCCATGGAGGTTGTACTTATTTACATTTTTACCAACAGTATATAAGCATTCCCATTTCTTCACATCCTCACCAACATCTTTTTTTTTTTTTTTGACTTTTTAATAATAGCCATTCCGACTGGTATAAGATTATATTGTACTATTTTAATTTTTATTTCTCTGATTAGAAATATTGAGCATTTTTCATGTTTGTTGACTGCTTGTAGGTACTCTTTTGAAAAATGTGTTTTATCCTTTGCCCCACTTTTTAATGGTGTTGTTTGTTGTTGTTTTATTGTTGTTGTGTTGTTAGAATTCCTTGTAGTTCTGGATGTAAGCCCTTTATTGGATGCATAGTTTGCAAATATATTTTCCCACTTTGTAGACTGTCTGTTTACTTTGTTAATTATTTCTTTTGCTGTGTGGAAACTTTTTAGTTTAATTGTCTCATTTGTTTATTTTTGTTGCATTTGCTTTTGAGGACTTGGTCATAAATTCTTTGCCTAGACCAATGTCTGGAAGAGTTTTTCCTAAGTTTTCTTCTAGGATTTCTGTGGTTTCAGGTCTTACACTTTGGTCTTTGATCCATATTGAGTTTATTTTTGTATATGTTGAGAGGTATGGGTCCAGTTTTACTATCCCACATGTGGTTATCCAATTTTACTGGCACTAGTTATTTATAGGGTGCCATTTTCCCAGAATATATTTTTGTTGACTTTTTTAAAGATAAGCTGCTTGTAGGTATGGGGCTTTATTTCTGAGCTGTCTATTCGGTTCCATTGATCGATGTGTCTATGTTATGCCAGTACCATGCTGTTTTGGTTTCTATAGTTTTGTAGTATAATTTGAAGACAGGTAATGTGATGCCTCCAGCTTTGTTCTTCTTGCTTAGAATTGCTTTGGCTATTCAGGCCCTTTTTTTGGTTCCATATTAATTTTAAGATTGCTTTTTCTAATTCTGTGACAACTGACATTGGTAATTTGATAGGGATTGTGTGGAATCTGTAGTTTGCCTTGAACAGTATGGTCATTTTAATGATACTGCATATTCTAATTTATAAGTGTGGGGGTTTTTCATTTGTTTATGTCATCTAGGATTTTTTTCATCAGTGTTTCGTAGTTCTCCTTCTAGAAGTCTTTCAGCTTCTAGGTTAAAGATATTCCCAGTATTTTTTTGTAGATATTGTAAATGGGATTTTTTTTTTTCTTGATTTGGTCTTTGGCTGGCTCATTGGTGTCTATAAACACTACTGATATTTGTACATTAATTTTTTATCCTGAAGCTTTACTGCTTCCTTTGTCAAATTTAAGAATTTTTGGCAGCATCTTTAGGGCTCTTCAGGAATAATATTATATCATCATCAAACAGGGATAGTTTGACTTCCTCTTTTCCAATTTGAATGCATTTTATTTCTTTTTTCTGCCTGATTGCACTGGCAAGAAATTCCAGTACAGTGTTGAGTAAGAGTAGTGAAAGTTGGCATCCTTGTCTTGTTCTAGATCTTACAGGAAATGCTTTCAACTTTCCCATATTAGATATGATGTTGTTGGTTACACATGGACACAAAGATGGGAAGAGTAGACGTGGGACACTCTAAATTAGGGGAGGGAGGATGGGGAGAAAGCGTTGGGAGATTACCTGTGGGGTACTATGTTTGCTACTTGGGCAACAGGATCATTAGAAGCCCAAACCTCAGCATCACAAAATATACCCATATAAAAAACCTGCACAGGTACCCCCTGAATCTAAAATTTTTAAAAATGAGATAGAATTATTAAGAAAATGAGATAGAATTTAGGTAATGTATATTTTAGCCTTATGATTGAAGTCTTTGCAAAAAGTGAGGAAAAAGTCTTCTTATTCATTTCCTTATGCACAAAACATGTCCTCAGAAATATTTCTACCAGCATCATTAAATGTATTTTCAAATTTCTCTATTTAGGGCCCTGTGCTAGTTGCTAAGGATGTAGGTAAAACAAGTGAACAAGAAAATCCTGTTCTGAAAGGTCTTCTGATTCTGGTGGGAGAAAGAAAAAGAGATTGATATTAATCAGCTGCCCTCTTGGAATAAGCAGAAATACTACAACATTCTTATAGATGAATGATGCACAGGAGGATCTGAAAGGTTTCTATTTTTTAAAAAGTATGATGTTGGCTGTGGGTTTGTTGTATATAATCTTTATTACATTGAGGTATATTTCTTCTATGCCTAGTTTGTTGAGGATTTTTATCATGAAGGGATGCTGAGTTTTATTGGATGCCTTTTCTGCATCTGTTGAGATGATCATATGGTTTTTGTTTCTAATTCTGTTGATGTGATATATCACACTTACTGATTTCCATATGTTGAACTATCCTTCCACCATTGGGATAAATTCCACCTGATCATGGTGTAGTATCTTTTTGATGTGCTGTTGGATTACATTTTTTAGTGTTTTGTTGAGGATTCCCTCCTTATCTATGTTTTAGAATAGTTTCAAAAGAATGGGTATTAATTTTTTTTGTATGTTTGGTGTAATTTGGCTGTGAATCCTCCTGATCCTGGGATTTTTTTGTTGAGAGATGTTTTTATTACCGATTTCAATCTCATACCAATTATTTGTCTGTTCAGGAATTCTCTTTTATCCTGGTTTAATCTTGGGAAATTGTGTGTTTTCAGGAATTTATCCATTTACTCTAGGTTATCTAAGTTGTAAATACTTGTTTGTAATAGTCTTTAGTGACCTTTTGTACTTCTGGGGTATCAGTTGTAATGTCTTCTTTGTCATTTCTGATTGTGTTTATTTGGGTCTTCTTTATTTATTTCTTAGTCTAGCTAGTGGTTTATCAGTTTTGTATATCTTTTCAAATAACTATTTTTTTGGTTTTATTGATCCTTTGTATTTTTGGGGGGTTCTATGTTATTTATTTTTGTTTTGTTCCTTGTTATTTATTTTCTTCTGCTAACTTTGGGTTTGGTTTGTTCTTTTTCTAGTTCCTTGAGGCGTGACATTAGCTTGTAAATTTGTGGTCCTTCTACTTTTTTGATATAGGCATTTAATCTTAAGACTTCCCTCTTGGCACTGCTATTGCTGTATATCACAGGTTTTGGTATGTTGTGTTTTTATTTTCACTTGTTTCAAAAAATGTTTAATTTCCATCTTAATTTCTTTATTGACCTAGTGACTGTTCAGGAGCGTGTTATTTAATTCCCATGTATTTATATAGTTTCCAAAGTTCCTCTTGCTGTTGATTTCTAGCTTTATTCCACTGTAGCCTGAGAAGATACTCGATATGATTTTGATTTTTAAAAATTTAAGACTTGTTTTGTGACCTAACTTGTAGTCTAAGAGAGTGTTCCATGTGCTGATGAAAAGAATATATATTGGGTAGAATGCTTTGTAAATGTCTATTATGTCCATTTGGTCTCAAGTCTAATTTAAGACCAATGTTTGTTAATTTTTATCTTGATGATCTGTCTGGTGCTGTGAGCAGGATGTTGAATTCCCCCACTATTATTGTATTGTGTCTATCTCTTTTTTCAGGTCTAGGAATATTGGATTTCTGAATTTGGGTGCTTGCTGTTGGATATATATGTATTTGGGATTGTTATATCCTCTTGCTAAGTTGATCTCTTTATCATTATATAATGATCTTTTTTGTCTTCTTTAAAATGATTTTTGTTGTACAGTTTTTAAGTATACCTAGTCTTGCTTACTGTTGATTTTCATTTGTGTGGAATATCTTTTTCCACCTGTTTATTTTTAGTTTATATGTGTCTTTATGGGTAAGATGAGTATCTTACAGGCAGCATATAATTATGCTATGGTTTTACAAAATTCATTCTGCCAATCTTTATCCTTTAAGTAGAGCATTTATTCTATTTATATTCAAGGTTAACATTGATATATAGGATTTTGTTCTTGTTATATTGTTGTTTTCAAGTTATTTTATAACTTCTTTTTTTATTTTTTTCTGTCTTTGTGGTTTGATGAAATTCTGTCATGTTGCCATTTTATATTTTTCCCTTGCTCCTTGCGCAGTTGTTTTATATAAACTGTGAATTTTATATCTTTTGTATATTTTTGTGAATATCAACCTTTTTTTTCCGTGTTTAAGACCCTTTTGAGCATTTCCTATAGGACTAGATTAGTGGTGACAAAGTCTCCTAGCATTTGCTTGTCTAGAGAAAACTTTAATTCTCCTTCATTTATGAAGTTTATCAAAAAGATACAAACTTCTGGCTCACAGTGTTTTTCTTAAACACTTTGTGAAGATACCGTCTCATTCACTTCTGGCCTGCAAGGTTTCTGTTGGAAAGTCTGCTGTTAGTTTGACGCAGTTTCCTTTATAGGTGACTAGATACTTTACTCTTGCTAATTTTAAAATACTTTCACTTTCACTTTAGACATTCTGAATATAATATGCCATGGTTAAGTCCTTTGTGCAATGTATTTTCCTGGGGATCACTGGGCCTCCTGTATCTGGATGTCTGACTCTCTTGATAAACTTGGGAAGTTTTCATTCATTATTTCCTTACATATATTTTCTAAAGTTTTGGTCTATCTACATCTGAGGGTGATATGGTTTGGATCTGTGTCCCCACTCAAATCTCATGTTGAAGGTGGGGCACCAATGTTGGAGGTGGGGCCTAGTGGAAAATGATTGGATCACTGGGGCAGTTTCTCATAAATGGCTTAGTATCATTTCCTTGCTGCTGTTCTTGTAATAGTGAGTGAGTTATTGTGAGATATGGTTGGTTTAAAGTGTGTAGTGTGCACCTTCCTTGCCTCTTTCTCCTACTCCAGCCATGTGATGTGCCTCACTCCCCCTTTGCCTTCTGCTATGATTGGCAGCTTTCTGAAGCCTCCTTAGAAGCAGAAACCAGTATGCTTTCTGTATATCCTGCAGAACTGTGAGTCAATTAAACCTCCTCTCTTTATAAATTATCCAGTCTCAGGCATTTCTTTATAGTAGTGCAAAAATGGACTAATAGAGGGTGATCTCAGGAATATTGATAATTCATAAGTTCCATCACTCTGTGTAGTCCCAGACATCTTGAAGATGTTGCTCATTCTTAGTTTTTTTTTGTCTAAATGAATAATTTCAAAAGGCCTGTCTTCAATTTCTGAGATTTATTATTCTGATTATTTTATTATTAATGATTTCAATGTATTTTGTATTTCTTTCAATGAATTTTTTAGTTCTAGATTTTCTGCTTGCTTTTTCTTTAAAATATTGATCTCTCTGGTAAATTTCTCAGTTCTTATCCTGAATTGATTTTATGATTTCTTTGTATTTGTTTCTAGATTTCTCTTGTGAAGAGGTGGCCTGCCCCTCTACACCTGTGGGTATATTTTGTCAGGTGGGACAACAGACTGAGAAAAGAAATAAGACACAGAGACAAAGTACAGAGAAACAACAGTGGCCCAGGAGATCAATACTCAGCATACCAAGGACCTGCACCAGCACCGGTCTCTGAGTTCCCTCAGTTTTTATTGATTATTATTTTCATTATATCAGCAAGAGGAATGAGGTAGGAGAGCAGGATGATAATAGGGAGAAGGTCAGCAAGAAAACATGTGAGCAAAAGAATCTACGTCACAATTAAGTTCAAGGGGATGTACTATGCCTGGATGTGCACGTAGGCCAGATTTATGTTTCTCTCCACCCAAACATGTCAATGGAGTAAAGAATAACAAAGCAGCATTGCTGCCAACTTTTCTTGCCTCCCACCATAGGGCAGTTTTTCTCCTATCTCAGAATTGAACAAATGTACAATCGGGTTTTATACCAAGACATTCAGTTCCCAGGGGCAGGCAGGAGACAGTGGCCTTCCTCTATCTCAGCTGCAAGAGGCTTTCCTCTTTAACTAATCCACCTCAGCACAGACCCTTTATGGGTGTCGCGCTGGGGGACGGTCAGGTCTTTCTCATCCCACGAGGCCATATTTCAGACTATCACATAGGGAGAAACCTTGGACAATACCTGGCTTTCCAAGGCAGAGGTCCCTGTGGCTTTTCACAGTGCATTGTGCCCATGGTTTATTGAGACTAGAGAATGGCGATGACTTTTACCAAGCATACTGCTTGTAAATATTTTGTTAACAAGGCATGTCCTGCACAGCCCTAGATCCTTGAAACCTTGATTCCATACAACACATGTTTCTGGGAGCACAAGGTTGTGGCACAGTGGCTGGGGCAAAGTTACAAATTAACAGCATTTAAGGAAAGCAGTTGTTCAAGGTACAGGTCAAAGTGGAATTTTTTATGTCTTTCCTTTCTTCATAGACACAGTAACAGTCTGATCTTTTTTCTTTTCCCTACAGTCCTGTATCTCATTGAGCTTCTTTCAAATAAACATTTTGTATTCCCCATGTGGCATTCTGAGCAATTCCTTTTATATTAGGGTCTGTTGCTGAATGTATTAGCATGTTCTTGCATTGCTATAAAGAAATATCTGAAACTGGGTAACTTATAAGGAAAAGAAGTTTAATTGGCTCACAGTTTTGCGGACATTACAAGAAGAATAGTGACACCTGCTTCTGGAGGAGCCTCAGGAAGCTTCCAATCATGGCAGAAGGCCAAGGGGGAGCACACACATCACATGGTGAAAGCAGGAGCAATAGAACAAAGGGGAGGTGTTACACACTTTTAAATGAACAGAACTCATGAAAACTCACTCACTATTATGAGGACAGTACCAAGAGGGATGGTGCTAAATTATTCATGAGAAATCCACTCCCATGATCCAGTCACCTTTCACCAGTCCCCACTTCCAACCTTGGGAATTACATTTCACTATGAAATCCAAACTATATCACTGGACAATTGTTGTAGTCCTTTGGTGGTGTCATATTTTCCTGCTTTTTTATGTTTCCTGTGTCATTCTATTGATATGTACATATCTTGTGTTCCAATTTTTTTAAATTGCGTTTGTAGAAAAATATGTTTTCCTAAGGATATGTGTACGTTGTTGACTAAAGAAATTACTCTGGTTTTGATTTTGTGTGCTTGTGGTAGTGTGATCTTTTTATGACTTCTTTGGCAGTACATAGGGTCAGTGGTTTCTGTGATTTCCTCAGTGGCTTAGGGTGTAGATATTAGTTGAAGTTGTGCTGAAGTTTACCTGGGGACTTGGACACCAGAGAACCAGTTTTTGGGCCCTGGCAGTGACAGCAGTGGGCCACATGTGTCTGTTTTTAGGCCAGCAGCCTAAACTCAGGTCAAAAATTTGTGATCAGTGAAGGCATAGAAATCTCCAGAAAAGTTAAAAGCACAAAATCATTATGTCTGTGAATATTAAATAAATTAATTAAAGCATTTCAAATGTTCTGTCTGCATTTTATGCACTGAGGGAGGATAATATCAGAAAGAAGTTCAATTGCTTTTAATTAGTGTACACAGAAAAGAATGCATTCCTTCACATTTCAATTTCCCACTTGGAACTATCCCTCCAAATTTAATATTTGACACAGTTAATAGCTATGACTTGCAATCTCTTTACTGTAATATATATGGACATAATGGGTAAAATTAAAACTTTCAAGCCTTTAGTAAAGACGGGTGTCTATTAATTGATGTCTTCTTGGTTGGGATGGTCAGAAAAAAATAAACAAAATAGAAACTAAAAATTTTCCTGTAGTATTTGTAGGGTTTTCAAAATTGGTAGCACACAATTTGTGGTCAACTCTCTCCAGCTATTTTTCTGCCTCCTAATTCAGGAGTGACACTTTCCGTGCCTATGCTTTCCCCCAGGGCAGCTGAGAATTAAATGCCTCAGAATTAGCAATATGCTTGTCAGCAAGAGTTGTACTTTCAGCTGCACCCCACATTAAGTTTAATTTCTAGAGAATTGTTGATGCACTGCAGTAAATCAGTAACATTTGATGCTTATTTAGTTATTCTTCTGGCATTTGTGTATTTTAAAAAGATATGTTTATGAAACTAACTTTAGTGAAAAATGAGTTTTTATTTTCTAAATTTGTCATCTGACTTTTTGAGGTTGCCACTTATTGCCATTTGTCAATCAACCCCCTCAAGTTGACACCCAAAATGCTCATAATTACTTTTGTTATTATGACCAATCATAGGTCTTTCAGGGTTCCTCAACTAATATGGAAAAAATGTATGTTTAAAATGACACTTTTGATTAATGTAACAAACAGTTTTTAAAAATAGATTTTATTCTTAAATCTACAGGAGGCAAAGTGAAAAGATCACTCACTATTCAAATATTATTTATAAAATAAAACCACTTTAAAAGTTAAATTTTGTGATGAAGGTAAAAAAATAAATTTTACCAGACTTTTTCCCCTCAATGGAACATATTCATTCTATACAAATAGTTCTTGGGTTCTTATAAATGACTTCTTTCTTTCATTATATGCCTTATCTTTTCTTCAGATGTCTGATCTAACCCCACATATGTTATGATCAGTCTTTTTTTGCCCAGTGCATTTAATGGTGTTATTTTCCCCATCATTATCCATGATCATGTCTACACTTTGAGACTTATGATATTGAGAACAGCCTAAAATTAAGTCAGTAAAATGAGAGTGAACTTAATTTGCATTGTGTGTTTTCTGAGAATAGCTTTACCCTTAGCCCTAGCAGTATCTAGTTGTCACTTCTCATATTGAGAGCTAAAATGTGTTCAGATTTTATTTTTTTAGTGTATCAAATAAAACTCAATTATTTTTTGCACTCTGACCAAAGTGTAAGTAACTTCTATGGATTTTTTATTTATTTTATTTCTCCTAGTTTGTCATCCTGTTATTGCAAATTCCATGATTTTTTCATAATAAATTTGCCAGAATCATTAGAAGAAATTAACGATGCAATGTTTAAAATTTGCATAAAAATAAAACACTTTTGATATATTGAAGACAACAATCAGTTCAGTTGTGTCAACTGAGATATATTTTTTAAATATACAATAAAAATAATTTATTATTAAAAGTAATTATTTGTACACCTGTTCCATGGGGACCATGGTTCTTTCCTGTCCAGGCTCAGTAGCAATGCCCTTCAGGTTCTCATGGAGAAATACACCATTTGATAATTCAGAAAGTCAAGTCCTTTTCAGTGTGTGATGACCACTTAACAGAGGGAAGGGCATGAATTAGAGAGGGTGAGCTCAATGTCTATTGGTAGTGGGAGAAGAAAATGCTAACATTATCAATGTTATTTTATCTAACTATTTACATCATTTCTTTTTGATGTATGGTTTATAACATGGAGTATATCAATAAAATTACATAAATATAGTCAATAAATCATTGTACACATATTATTAATCCATACCCAACTATTTTGTTACTGGTAATGGAGTGTAATCCTAATATTTAGAGAACATTAAGTCATTAATTTAATATGATCCTACTATTTCTGGTTCCAAATTGCTAGTAGAATCCAACTGTGCCAAGGGTGCCACTGTATGCTGGTAGGAGCTCTCTGTCGTTTGGTTCTTGCAGCTAAAATAAACGTGTTCTCTTACTAGATTAAGTCTTTAAAAAAGTAACAATTACTTAATTAACTATACAACATATGTCTTATAACATTTTATATATGTATCAGGTGGCTTTTAGGCAATTTTCTACCTCAGTCATTAATCAGCCTAGCCTGATTATTAGCCAAGAATGCTGTCAACATTTCTGCTTTGCCTTACATATTCATATTTATGGGACAGTACAGTAATAAATGTCCTTGAATATAGAGACGGACACACCTTCATCTCATAAGAATCTGAGTGAAGGTGGTGGTTTTCTATTTCTCCATGTCATGAAGCTAAACCATTCTTAGTTCTGGATTAAATTCAACTGATGAAATAATGATGCCCGAACCCAAGCTAAATAACATGAGACAGTAACTGCATCATTATTCTGTGAAACTTTACAAGATATTCTGGTATTGCAGATATTCTGAGAAAACTTTAGGGGAATTACCTTTACTATTGCAGATAGCATTTTTCTAGGCATTTGAGAGTATCCCTGCAGTAAGTGATGTCTCAGGAAAAGAATCAACATGTGATTATTTAGGTGCAAGTTCATGCTTGTCAAGCAGTGACTAAAGTGGCAATTTTTTTCTTGATAATTGACAGGTGGCACTCCTGTACTGAGAGGAAGAGAGTCTCATAAAATATTTCTGGGATGAAAAATAAACTTGGAGAAAATCAGCATCATTTTTAGGTAAAAGAATTAGATTATTGGTAAACACACAATATAATCTTTAAGGGGCAATAATGCCCCTTAAGTAAGTTCATTTTAATTCTCAGATACTGAGAATATTTCACAGTTCATAGCAAAGGAAATATAAGGTTTCAGATGAAATAAAGATTGAGAATCAGCTGATTGAAAATAAGGGTATTATCATTAATTATTATAGTGCATTGGGTAGAATTACTGAGTCCAAAATCACAGGAGAGTGATGAAGAAATGAGATGTATCAAAGTGATGGGATGTGAGAAAGAGTCAACTAGATATTAGCATTTGTTTGTTGGTGATTCTTTCCTATTAGAATAAATTTTTATTTAATTTAACTGAGCAAATACCACTGAGCAATTTTATATGTTCCTTACCATTCTAGATGCTTAATATAGAATGCAGAAATATTAAACAACAAGGATATGATTTCTAAAAGGAGAGGCATAGGTATAATAGAAGTTTAGAAATTGTGTACCTACACAGGCATAATTATGAATGTGTTGATGTTTTACATATATAAGTTATTTGGTGTAGAAAACAGTGCAGAGATTGGATTATGCAGAATTTATATGATATAGTTAACCAAGAAGAAGTGGGTAAAATTAAAATAATGATGTGATCATTTTGGACACTAAAGAACAAACATCGATAATGTGAGATCCATTGTTTTGGTCCCAGATATATGAAATATGTTTATTTTTGTCATTAATATGAACACACTTTTCACTTCAGTTATGCTTAAAAGTTTTTGTTTGTTGGTTTTTTTTTTTCTGAATCTGCCATTGGACTTTCAGCCAATGCCTTTTTGCTTTTCTTCCACAACTTCACACTCTTTCAGGATCACAAACCTAAGCCATATGACTTGATCAGCTGTCACTTGGCCTTCATTCAGGTAGTGATGATCCTCACTGTAGCAGATGTTTTGCATCCAGATATGTGTGAATCACTGCATTTTGGGAATAACTTCAAATGCAAGTCCTTGATCTACATAAACAAAGTGACAAGGGGCCTCTATATCTGTACCACCTGTCTCCTGAGTATGCACCAGGCCAGCACAATCAGCCTCAGCACCTTCTGGTTGGCAAGCTTTAAACATAAATTTACAAATAAAATTGTCAGTGTCCTCTTTTTTCCTTTTTCCTTTTTTTTTTTTTTTTTTTAATTCCCTCAATTTGTCTTTCAGTAGTAACAAAATATTCTACACTGTGGCTTCTTCCATTGTGACCCAGACCAATCTATTTAAGGTCAGCAAATACCCATGAAGCCCATCATGTGGGGAGTGTTTTTTATTCTGACATTATCCAGGGATGTCTTCCTTGTAGGATTATGCTGCTGTCAAGTGCATACATGGTGATCTTTTTGTCCAAGCATCAGAGGTGATCCCAGCATCTTCAGAGTACCAGCTACTCCCCAAGATCCTCGCCAGAGAAAAGGGTTACCCAGATCATCCTGCCACTGGTGAGTTGCTCTGTGGTCATGTACTCGGTGAACCTTATCATCTCATTGTCTTCAGCCCTGTTATGGACATATAACCCAATCATCCTGAGCATCCAGAACCTTGTAGGCAATGTCTATGCCACTCTTGTTCCATTGATACAAATCAGTTCTGTTAGAAGAATAGTTAATATTCTCCAGAAAATGGGATTAAAGTGCTACGAATTTTTAATGTATTGGTGATGAAAAATATTTCTAAAAAGTAGACTCATTCTATAGTTAAATTGTTCAAGTATCCCCAAATTTAGCTTATTGAGTTTAAATAAAATGCATGGAATTACACTTTTATTATATTTTTATGCTTCTGAAACTGAGGCATCTAAGGACTATGTAGTTTCTTCTGTTCCATGTCCACCATAGATTGACATTTCAATATCAAGTCTTTAACACTTTTATTTGTATGTTAACTTTGTACAAGAAAATGTTTCTCTCTTTTTGAAGTATACTCTTTAAAAATCTTTCAGTAATCAAATCTCTCAATGTTTTTACTTTTGAAAATATTTTACTTACTCTCTTTATAAATGATACTTTAGCTAAATATTCAATTCTAGCTTTTAAGCCATGCTTGCTCATTTTAACCTCCCTGACTAAGAAAATTATGTCAATTTGGATTTTAAATTTAATCTAGAATTTATTTTAAAGGGTTTTAAATGAAATTTGTATGTGGCTAGATACTATTTTGGTTATACTTGATACTTTTCCACCTCTATTGGCATATTATTGACAAAAATTTTATATATTTAAGGTGCACAATATGATGTTTTGAGATATACACACATGCACGCAGACACACAAACACACACACATTGTAAAATTACCAAAATCAAGCTCAATAGCATGTCTATTACTTCTCATACTTACTAGGGTTTTTTTGGTGTATGGTGAGAACATTTGAAATCTACTTCATTAATATAATTTACTTATACATTATTATTAATATAGCCTTCATACTGTATGCACATATTTATATTAATTTCTCTTTTGTTATTGTTGGAGACAGTTGTCCATCTTTGTTCCCCAGGCTGGAGCGCAGTGGCATTATCATAGCTCACTGAAACCTCAAACTCCTGGGTTCAAATCATTCTCCCACCTCAGCCTCAAAAGTGGCTAGAACTACAGGGGTGCACCACCATGCCAAGCTAATTTGTAGGAACACGGTCTTGCTATGTTACCCAGGCTGGTCTTGAACTCCTGGCCTCAAGCAATCCTCCTGCCTTAGCTTCCCAAAATACAAGGATTATAGGCATGAGCCACATGCCTAGCTTTATGACATTTTCTTTATTCATTTATGTGTTGATGGACATTTATGTTGTTTTCATATCTTGTCTATTGTGAATAATGCTTCAGGAAACATAAGAGTGAAGATATCTGTTCAATATGTGATTTTCTGTTCTTTGGATATTTAACCAGAGGTAGGATTCATGAATCATATGATAGTTTTATTTTTAATGTTTTGATGAATCTTCATGCTGTTTTCCTTAATGGTTTTACCAATTTACATTCCCAGTGACAGTGTACAAGGTCCCTTTTCTCTTTATCACTGATAAAATTTGTTTTGTTTTGAATTTTTAATAAACATTACCCTAACGTGTGTTTGAGGTGCTATCTCATTTCCATTTTGATTTGCATTTTCCTGATGATTATTAATGGCTTCTTCAAAAAAGGATCTATTTAGATTATTTGGCTACTTTTGAAAAGAATGTGTTATTTTTATTGCTATTTTTATTTTGAGGGTGTTACATTTTATGAATTTCTTACATATTTTGAATACTAACCCTTTATCTGATATTTGGTTTACAAGTATTTTTTTCTGGTCCTGTGGATTGCCTTTTAAATTGATTGACTGTCTTTTGCTCTGCAGTAGAAACTTTTTGGTTTGATGTAGTCTCATTTTTTTTCTCCCTGGGCTTTTAGTGTCAAATACAAAAAATAATTATTGCCGCAAACAATGCCAAAGAATTTTCCTCAATGTTGTCTTCCAAAAGTTTTATGGTTTCAGGTCCAATATTTAAGTCTTTAATTCCCTGTAAGCTGATTTTTGTGTATTCTGTAAAAGATGGGTTAAATTTTTTTTGCATGTGTATATCCAGTTTTCCCATCACCATTTATTGAACAGTTTATTCTTTCTTCACTGTGTGTTTGTATGTCTTTGTTGAAAATTAGTTGACTGTATTCAGATGGATATTTCTGAGCTCTCTATTCAGTTTCATTGGCGTATGTGTCTGGGTTAATGCCCATATCATGCTGTTTTGATGACTATGGCTTTGTTAAATCATTTGAAATTAAGAAGTTTGATGCCTTCAGCTTTGTTCCTGCTCAAAATTCTTTGGTTATTTTGGGTCTTTTCTAATTCCACACAAACTTCAGAAATTTTTTATTTTTCTGGAAAATGATATTTTAATTTTGATAGAGATTGCTTTAATTTTTTTTTTTTTTTTTTTTTTTTTTTTGAGATGGAGTCTCACTCTGTCACTCAGGGCCCAGGCTGGAGTGCAGTGAGGTGATCTTGGCTCACTGCAACCTCCACCTTCCTGGTTCAAGCAATCCCCCTGCCTCAGTCTCCTGAGTAGCTGGGATTACAGGCGCACACCACCATGACTGGCTAACTTTTTTTGTATTTTTAGTAGAGACGGGGTTTCACCATGTTGGCCAGAATGGTCACGAACTCCTGACCTCAAGCAGTCCACCCGCCTCAGCCTCCCAAAGTGCTGGGATTACAGGTGTAAGCCACCACACCCGGTGAGATTGCTTTAAATCTTTATATCACTTTTAGTAGTATGAATGTTTTAATATTAATTTATCCAATCCATGAACACTAAGTTTTTTTTGGTCTCTTCTATAATTGCCTTTACCAATATTATAGAGTTTTTATTGTACAAATATTTTACCATCTTAGTTATATTTATAAGTATTATTTTTGATGTTATGGCAAATGGCGTTTCTTAATTTTTCCCATATATTTTGTTGTAAGTGTATAGAAATGCAATTTATTGTTTTGTATATTGATATAGTATCCTGCAACATTACTGAAGTAGTTTATTAGTTTTAAAAGTTTATTTTCCTGTATTGATGAGCACATGGGACTGTGTTTACACATAAATTAATATACTGTTAACATATCACAGTGCCTAAAAATGTGCTCTGTTGTATTTCTGCGGTGACAAATTTAATGGCATCTTTTAGTCCTAATATATTTTTTTCTTTTAAAATACTTTTAGTCCTGAGTTCTAGTTTGATTGCACTGTGGTCTGAGAGACAGTTTGTTATAATTTCTGTTCTTGTACATTTGCTGAGGAGTGCTTTACTTCCAATTACGTGGTCGATTTTGGAGTAAGTACGATGTGGTGCTGAGAAGAATGTATATTCTGTTGATTTGGGGTGGAGAGTTCTATAGACGTCTATTAGGTCTGCTTGCTGCAGAGATGAGTTCAATTCCTGGATATCCTTGTTAACTTTCTGTCTCGTTGATCTGTCTAATGTTGACAGTGGAGTGTTGAAGTCTCCCATTATTATTGTATGGGAGTCTAAGTCTCTCTGTAAGTCTCTAAGGACTTCCTTTATGAATCTGGGTGCTCCTGTATTGGGTGCATATATATTTAGGATAGTTAGCTCTTCCTGTTGAATTGATCCCTTTACCATTATGTAATGGCCTTCTTTGTCTCTTTTGATCTTTGTTGGTTTAAAGTCTGTTTTATCAGAGACTAGTATTGCAACCCCCGCTTTTTTTTTGTTCTCCATTTGCTTGGTAAATCTTCCTCCATCCCTTTATTTTGAGCCTATGTATGTCTCTGCGTGTGAGATGGGTCTCCTGAATACAGCAGACTGATGGGTCTTGACTCTTTATCCAGTTTGCCAGTCTGTGTCTTTTAATTGGAGCATTTAGTCCATTTACATTTAAGGTTAAGATTGTTATGTGTGAACTTGATCCTGTCATTATGATATTAACTGGTTATTTTGCTCATTAGTTGATGCAGTTTCTTCCTAGCCTCGATGGTCTTTACATTTTGGCATGTTTTTGCAATGGCTGGTACCGGTTGTTCCTTTCCATGTTTAGTGCTTCCTTCAGGGTCTCTTGTAAGGCAGGCCTAGTGGTGACAAAATCTCTAAGCATTTGCTTATCTGTAAAGGATTTTATTTCTCCTTCACTTATGAAACTTAGTTTGGCTGGATATGAAATTCTGGGTTTAAAATTCTTTTCTTTAAGAATGTTGAATATTGGCCCCCACTCTCTTCTGGCTTGGAGAGTTTCTGCTGAGAGATCTGCTGTTAGTCTGATGGGCTTCCCTTTGTGGGTAACCCAACGTTTCTCTCTGGCTGCCCTTAAGATTTTTTCCTTCATTTCAACTTTGGTGAATCTGGCAATTATGTGTCTTGGAGTTGCTCTTCTCGAGGAGTATCTTTGTGGCATTCTCTGTATTTCCTGGATTTGAATGTTGGCCTGCCCTACTAGGTTGGGGAAGTTCTCCTGGATGATATCCTGAAGAGTGTTTTCCAACTTGTTCCATTTTCCCCCTCACTTTCAGGCACCCCAATCAGACGTAGATTTGGTCTTTTTACATAATCCCATACTTCTTGCAGGCTTTGTTCATTTCTTTTTCTTCTTTTTTCTCTTGGTTTCTCTTCTCGCTTCATTTCATTCATTTGATCCTCAATCACAGATACTCTTTCTTCCAGTTGATCGAGTTGAAACCGCTCAACTACATGGAAACTGAATAACCTGCTCCTGAATGACTACTGGGTACATAATGAAATGAAGGCAGAAATAAAGATGTTCTTTGAAACCAATGAGAACAAAGATACAACATACCAGAATCTCTGGGACACATTTAAAGCAGTGTGTAGAGGGAAATTTATAGCACTAAATGCCCACAAGAGAAAGCAGGAAAGATCTAAAATTGACACTCTAACATCGCAATTAAAAGAACTAGAGAAGCAAGAGCAAACACATTCGAAAGCTAGCAGAAGGCAAGAAATAACTAAGATCAGAGCAGAACTGAAGGAGATAGAGACACAAAAAACTCTCCAAAAAATCAATGAATCCAGGAGTTGGTTTTTTGAAAAGATCAACAAAATTGACAGACCACTAGCAAGACTAATAAAGAAGAAAAGAGAGAGGAATGAAATTGACGCAATTAAAAATGATAAAGGGGATATCACCACCGACCCCACAGAAATACAAACTACCATCAGAGAATACTATAAACACCTCTACGCAAATAAACTGGAAAATCTAGAAGAAATGGATAATTTCCTGGACACTTACACTCTTCCAAGAGTAAACCAGGAAGAAGTTGAATCCCTGAATAGACCAATAGCAGGCTCTGAAATTGAGGCAATAATTAATAGCCTACCAACCAAAAAAAGTCCAGGACCAGATGGATTCACAGCTGAATTCTACCAGAGGTACAAGGAGGAGTTGGTACCATTCCTTCTGAAACTATTCCAATCAATAGAAAAAGAGGGAATCCTCCCTAACTCATTTTATGAGGCCAACATCATCCTGATACCAAAGCCTGGCAGAGACACAACAAAAAAAGAGAATTTTAGACCAATATCCCTGATGAACATCAATGCAAAAATCCTCAATAAAATACTGGCAAACCGGATTCAGCAACACATCAAAAAGCTTATCCACCATGATCAAGTGGGCTTCATCCCTGGGATGCAAGGCTGGTTCAACATTCGCAAATCAATAAACATAATCCAGCATATAAACAGAACCAAAGACAAGAACCACATGATTATCTCAATAGATGCAGAAAAGGCTTTTGACAAAATTCAACAGCCCTTCATGCTAAAAACGCTCAATAAATTCGGTATTGATGGAACGTACCTCAAAATAATAAGAGCTATTTATGACAAACCCACAGCCAATATCATACTGAATGGGCAAAAACTGGAAAAATTCCCTTTGAAAACTGGCACAAGACAGGGATGCCCTCTCTCACCACTCCTATTCAACATAGTGTTGGAAGTTCTGGCTAGGGCAATTAGGCAAGAGAAAGAAATCAAGGGTATTCAGTTAGGAAAAGAAGAAGTCAAATTGTCCCTGTTTGCAGATGACATGATTGTATATTTAGAAAACCCCATTGTCTCAGCCCAAATTCTCCTTAAGCTGATAAGCAACTTCAGCAAAGTCTCAGGATACAAAATTAATGTGCAAAAATCACAAGCATTCTTATACACCAGTAACAGACAAACAGAGAGCCAAATCAGGAATGAACTTCCATTCACAATTGCTTCAAAGAGAATAAAATACCTAGGAATCCAACTTACAAGGGATGTAAAGGACCTCTTCAAGGAGAACTACAAACCACTGCTCAGTGAAATCAAAGAGGACACAAACAAATGGAAGAACATACCATGCTCATGGATAGGAAGAATCAATATCGTGAAAATGGCCATACTGCCCAAGGTAATTTATAGATTCAATGCCATCCCCATTAAGCTACCAATGAGTTTCTTCACAGAATTGGAAAAAACTACTTTAAAGTTCATATGGAACCAAAAAAGAACCTGCATCTCCAAGACAATCCTAAGTCAAAAGAACAAAGCTGGAGGCATCACGCTACCTGACTTCAAACTATACTACAAGGCTACAGTAACCAAAACAGCATGGTACTGGTACCAAAACAGAGATATAGACCAATGGAACAGAACGGAGTCCTCAGAAATAATACCACACATCTACAGCCATCTGATCTTTGACAAACCTGAGAGAAACAGGAAATGGGGAAAGGATTCCCTATTTAATAAATGGTGCTGGGAAAATTGGCTAGCCATAAGTAGAAAGCTGAAACTGGATCCTTTCCTTACTCCTTATACGAAAATTAATTCAAGATGGATTAGAGACTTAAATGTTAGACCTAATACCATAAAAATCCTAGAGGAAAACCTAGTTAGTACCATTCAGGACATAGGCATGGGCAAAGACTTCATGTCTAAAACACCAAAAGCAACGGCAGCAAAAGCCAAAATTGACAAATGGGATCTCATTAAACTAAAGAGCTTCTGCACAGCAAAAGAAACTACCATCAGAGTGAACAGGCAACCTACAGAATGGGAGAAAATTTTTGCAATCTACTCATCTGACAAAGGGCTAATATCCAGAACCTACAAAGAACTCAAACAAATTTACAAGAAAAAAACAAACAACCCCATCCAAAAGTGGGCAAAGGATATGAACAGACATTTCTCAAAAGAAGACATTCATACAGCCAACAGACACATGAAAAAATGCTCATCATCACTGGCCATCAGAGAAATGCAAATCAAAACCACAATGAGATACCATCTCACACCAGTTAAAATGGCGATCATTAAAAAGTCAGGAAACAACAGGTGCTGGAGAGGATGTGGAGAAATAGGAACACTTTTACACTGTTGGTGGGATTGTAAACTAGTTCAACCATTATGGAAAACAGTATCGCAATTCCTCAAGGATCTAGAACTAGATGTACCATATGACCCAGCCATCCCATTACTGGGTATATACCCAAAGGATTATAAATTATGCTGCTATAAAGACACATGCACACGTATGTTTATTGCAGCACTATTCACAATAGCAAAGACTTGGAATCAACCCAAATGTCCATCAGTGACAGACTGGATTAAGAAAATGTGGCACATATACACCATGGAATACTATGCAGCCATAAAAAAGGATGAGTTTGTGTCCTTTGTAGGGACATGGATGCAGCTGGAAACCATCATTCTTAGCAAACTATCACAAGAACAGAAAACTAAACACCGCATGTTCTCACTCATAGGTGGGAACTGAACAATGAGATCACTTGGACTCAGGAAGGGGAACATCACACACCGGGGCCTATCATGGGGAGGGGGAAGTGGGGAGGGATTGCATTGGGAGTTATACCTGATGTAAATGACGAGTTGATGGGTGCTGACGAGTTGATGGGTGCAGCACAGCAACATGGCACAAGTATACATATGTAACAAACCTGCACGTTATGCACATGTACCCTAGAACTTAAAGTATAATAATAACAAATAAATTAAAAATAAATAAATAAATAAATAAATAAGCATTTAGAAGAAACTAGAGTTAATGGAAAACTTTTAGTAAATAAGCATTTAGAAGAAACTAGAGTTAATTTTTGTGTTTTAAATAAATGCTATTCTTACACAAGATCAAACTGCTGTAATCCAATTTTAGAAGCAAAGAATAGTCTTACATTGCTAAGTAAAGAAAAAAAATTATTGTAATCTCAGCACTTTGGGAGGCTGAGATGGGTAGATCATTTGAGGTCAGTAGTTTGAGAGTAGCCTGGCCAACATAGTAAAACCCTGTCTCTACTAAAAATACAAAAATTAGCCAGATGTGGTGGTGCACACCTGTAGTTCCAGCTACTGGGGAGGCTGAGGCAGGAGAATCACTTGAACCTGGGATGTGGGGGTTGCAGTAAGCCGAGATCATGCCACTGCACTCCAGTCTAGGTGATAGAGCGAGACTCCATCTCAAACAAACAAACACACACACACACACACACACACAAAAGTATATTTTGCAGAATATGGCAAGAACCTCTGATATATAAAATAAACATTTGGAAATAAATTATGCTATTATTTAGATACAGACTGAAGAAAGTGGGTACAAATCCTGTAATTTCTTTTTGCCTTCAGAAAACTTGGATTTGCAAGTAATTATTTTAGTAAACATGGAGTACTTACTAATTATCTAATTTACTTCAGGTATAACATGTAAATTCTGGTATATTGTCCTAAATGTCTGAATCTAAAATTACAGACAAATTTGAAATGGAAAATAGAAAGTAAAATGTATAGAGAGAGTGACATCAGTAAGATGGAAAAATAAAAGGTGTCCTATTTTCTTCTCTTCCCACAGCAAGAAAATTTGTCAGCCATCACTGATAAAAATGTCTTCATGAGAGAACCAGGCATCCTGGCTCACATCTGTAATGACAGTTACATGGCACATTAAGTTTAAAGAATTGCTTCAGGCCACTGTTTCAAGACCATCCTGAGTTATGCAGCAAGACCTCATCTCAAAAGTAAGTGCCTTTAAGATAGCTTTGAGATCCAGGGAGGGATTTGTGAAACTACAAAAGCCTAAAATTAGAGTGCTTTTTTCCCAAAGCAGGCCCTCATTCAGGTGGCAAACTGCAAAACCTCTGTTCTTGGCTACATACCAGAATATGGCCCACCCAACTTGGTCCCCCTGAGAATTCTGAATTCACTCTGTAAACATTCCAAACTTCTCCCAGCTACAGTCTGGGAGAAGTCCCGTCCTTCCAGAGGCCTTAAGAAAGATACTCATTTATATCCATGCAGGGCGGCCTGCAGATATTGACCTTTATTGTGGTCTCTGAAGCAGTTTAAGGACTCAGTTCCAGCTCCCTGAACCACAGTTCATGGCCACATCTGCCTACATAGAAACCCATACAGTGACCTGGGGAAATCCTCTCTGGTACTCAGTAAAAGTCATACTCATCCATATCCTGATATAAGTCCCATCATATGCACACCTGACTGCATAAACCTGCCTTAGTGTTTGCCCTACAGAAATTCACTTTGTTCAAATATATAATGGAAATTACAACTACCCAAGTCTCTTGTAACAAGCCAACTAAAAGTGGACCCTAGGGCAGACCCAGCAGCTTTGTGACTAAGCTACAACTCTTCTCCACTACAAACCCAGAGGTCATCTCATCACCCTGGGGCGCAACAAAAGATCTCTACTTTCTGAAACCAGTTTATAAAAACTTGAAAGAGGTGTTTTTCGTATTCATAGACACCAATGCAAAACTATATTGTGCCCATTGTCAATGCTTTTATTTTAACATCACACTGGAAGTATGTGGCAGAATTAGCAAAAAATAAATAAATAAATAAAAATAAAAAAGTAATTAAAATTGAAGACAAATAAATGTAAAAAGTCATTGGTTGTAGATCATATGATCTTATATGTATTAAAAAAAAAAGCAGTACATTAAAACCTGTCTAAACTAATGAATATACTCAGTAAATTGGCAAAATATAAAATTAACATACAAGTATAAGTTATAGTTTTATACATGTAAAAAAGCACCATCTGATATAATAAAGAAAACAATTCTATTTACAATAGCATTGAAATAATAAATTCTGAGAACAAATTTAATCAAATTGATAAAAAATATTTACAATGAAAGATGTATCAATGAAAGAAATTAGAGAAGACACAAATAAATTATAAAACAATTCACATCTATGAATTAAAGGAACAGTGTAAAAGTGACATATTATCCAAAGTGATCTATAGATTCAATAAACTCTCTATCGAAATTCCAGTGGTATTTTTCTCACAGTAATAAAAAATACAATCTTAAAATTTACATGAAACCTCAATAAACTTTGAATAGCCAAAGCAATCTTGAGGAAAAAGAGCAAAGCAGAAGGACATCATACTTTATCATTTCAAACTATATTTCAAGACTATAGTAATAAAAACAGGATGGACTGTGCAAAAAAAAGTGAACAAAAAAACCAATGGAACAGAAACCACTACACTTACACATTTCAGACATAATGCAAAAAAAAAAAAAAGAACTTAAAAAATAGTTTAACAAAAAGGTTTTTAAAATTATGCAGATACTTGTGTGGACTATAAAAAAATGATAAAGCAGTCAGATTGTGCACTCTCATATTCCATGACGAGGACTGTGGCTCTTACTGTAAACTTAAAGAGCACTGAAGGGAAAGTAGAATCCTTGGAGAATTTAAAAGTCTAAGACAGGCTGGGCGCGGTGGCTCATGCCTGTAATCCCAGCACTTTGGAAGGCCGAGGCGAGCAGATAACCTGAGGTCAGAAGTTTTAGACCAACCTGACCAACATGGAGAAACCCCATCCGTACTAAAAATACAAAATTAGCCGGGCATGGTGGTGCATGCCTGTAATTTCAGCTACTCAGGAGGCTGAGGCAGGAGAATCGCTTGAACCTGGGAGGCAGAGGTTGTGGTGAGCCAAGATTGTGCCATTGCACTGCAGCCTGGGCAATGAGAGTGAAACTCCATTTCAAAAAAATCAAAAAACAAAAATACCCAAAAACAAACAAACAAACAAACAAAAATGTCTAAGACAGAAGATGCCCTATGTGAGAATAAAAGAAAAATAACTCAGGCTTCTCAGAAACTATCTCCTTTGGAACACAGCTTCCCAAATCACTGGCTTTCTCCCTGACCTTTGAACCTCTATCTTTTGTATTCTCTCACCTACCTGGGGGTTTGGCTATCACTCCATGTCTTTTCATATTCCAAGGCTCTTTTCCTTGCTCCAGACAGGTGATCAGGTCTGGCTTAGAGACGGTAATACCTGTTTTATTAAAAATAAATAACATGAATCTTGCTTAAATTCTCCAGTCACCAACTTAATAATGTTCTCAATAAAGAGGATATAATAAATATTCTAGTAAATTAATCCCCAAACACTAGCTTATAACAGAATTTCTAAATATTTAGAAAATATTTTAAATTTTCCTTATTTCTCTATAAATAAAGGTTCCTTATTTCACTACCTGGTACTATTGAATCAAAAATTGGTGGTGACAATTAGATTTAAATATGTTGGCAACAATATTTTATGCCACTAAGTTTCTGGAATTACCACTAATCTAGAGTAAAGGATACAGATCAGCTCGGGAATGTAGAAAGTTCAGGTCAAGATGAAACATCTTGAAGAAATTCTTTTTCACATAGACAAATCCCCAGTATGTTTTTTTGAAAACAGGGATCTGAAACACATTTATGCAAAACATAAATTATCAGAAAAAACATTCTAAAAAAAGAGAAATAAAACATTTAGAGTATATTAGGAATTGTGTATTGAAGTTATCCTCACCCAGGAAGACCAGGTTTCTGTAGTTCTCTAACGTTACACTCCTATATAAATTCTGCTGTACAGGGTCCAGGCATTGCCACTCATTCAGAGAGAATTCTATGGCCATACCCATAAATGTCAACAGTTCCTGAAAAACACACACACACACAAACACATTTACCGAGTGCCCATGTGCAAAATTTTAAATTTGACTCAAGGTGAAATGACAGAGTAAAAAGAACTGATTCTGACTTATGGGAATGACTGAAATTATCCAACAAAATAATTTTCAACGCAGAAATATTCTGTAATGTATTCTCTGACTCTTAGAAGAGAGTGACATAAGATCCACAACATCAGTGTATATATGAAACTTTTTTGGATGATAAAGTATAAAATTAAGGGGATAAACACAAACATGTACATTTTTGAGTGTTATATTTACATGATTCAGGATGAGTTATGTGTATTTTTTTTTGATGGAAAAGACATGTTGAGTTAGAAGGTACCTCTCAAACTTTGATGTGTATAATAAACTGAAGATCTAGTTAATGCAGATTATTTTTTCAGAAGATCTGAAATAAACTCTGAGTTTCTGCATTCCTAACAAGCTCAGTAATAAAGCCAATGTTTTTAGCCCAAGAAGACTATTTTGGTAAACACCCAGTAATTGAAAAAGCCAGCTTTTCCCAGTTTTTCTTGCCTGTAAGCAAAGATGAAAGCTTTCATTTCCCAAACACAGATATATGCAAAGAAAACCTAAGAAAGAGCAGCTGCCAGACTAAATGTGCTGCATAAAGATATTTGACAATGAAGAGAAAAATAACTCTATCATGAAAAAATCTGGGCCGGGCGCGGTGGCTCAAGCCTGTAATCCCAGCACTTTGAGAGGCTGAGACGGGCGGATCACGAGGTCAGGAGATCGAGACCATCCTGGCTAATATGGTGAAACCCCGTCTCTACTAAAAATACAAAAAAAAAAAAAAAAAAAAAAACTAGCCGGGCGAGGTGGTGGGCGCCTCTAGTCCCAGCTACTCGGGAGGCTGAGGCAGGAGAATGGCGTAAACCCGGGAGGCGGAGCTTGCAGTGAGCTGAGATCCGGCCACTGCACTCCAGCCTGGGCGACAAAGCGAGACTCCGTCTCAAAAAAAAAAAAAAAAAAGAAAAAATCTGTCACAGAGCTCACTACCCAAGTCAATAATATTAACTGCACTAGGACAAATTTTTATGATGTGATGATGAACACGGAAGGACACAGCATCATTGCTTAAATATTGTCCCCCAAAAAGTATAGTCTGAATTTAATCATAAAAAAATCAGTTTTATGCAAAGTTAAATACACAGATATTTCCCATGTTCTGTAATTTCTTTCTTTCTTTCTTTTTCTCTTCTTTTTTTTTTTTTTTTTTTTTTTTTTTTTTTTTTTGAGATGGAGTCTCACTCTGTCGCCCAGGCTGGAGTGCAGTGGTGCGATCTTGGCTCACTGCAAGCTCTGCCTCCTGGGTTCAAGTGATTCTCCTGCCTCAGCCTCCTGAGTAGCTGGGATCAGAGGCATGTGCCACAACACTCGGCTAACTTTTGTATTTTTAGGAGAGACGGGGTCTCAACATGTTGGTCAGGCTGGTCTAGAACTCCTGATCCTGTGATCAGCCCTCCTTGGCCTCCCAAAGTGCTGGGATTACAGGCATGAGCCACTGTGCCCAGCCTCTGTAATTTTTAATAGTCATCTTAGGTAGTCTTTTTTTAGCACCCTATGTGCAGATATCTCCTAGAAGTTTTTTTTCAGAACTTTCTGGGCAATAAATGCCACCCTGTTTTAAAAAGCATTTTCTTAATCCTGTTCGGCATAGAGCTAATAGAGAACATAGATTGAACCTCATTAGATATTCTCTATCTTTATTAAGAAATAATAACTCTTTTCCTCAATAGAAAACTCTAGTATCCATACCTTCCCATATTCAACAATCAAAAAGGAAATATTTTTAATAATGCAAACTATAAATTCATGGTGAGAATTCTTCAGAGCATAGAAGAAGCCATAATTTAGAAAATATAGAGAAGGCTCTGATATGCAGAAAAGAACATTTTTTCAGAGACCCTTGACTGTTTAGTTACATTCATTATAGAGAAAAAACACAAGTATAGAAGTAAAGGTTTGCAAGTACTAAATGCATAGTGTTCCAGGAGGCACCATGCACAAAACTCTTGATCTGAGACATGTTTAGCTTAAAGAAAAAAAAAGTCAGTTTTTTCCTCCTTCTCTGGGAGTCCTCAGATGAGATTCTCTGGACAAATTACACCTGCATCTTAAGAATATTCCTTTAAAGGCATCAGCAACATCTGTTTACCTACTACCATCATACCCACAGGCACCAAGACCCATAGAAAAAGTGTAGCCATTTCCGTCCTTTGTAACAGAAGAGATTCAGGAACAATGAGCTTCTCCATGGACATAAAAATGTAAGTTTCACTTTTTCTGTCCTCAGGTGCCCTTCCTTTTCACAGACACTAGCAATTTCTGCTACAGTAATGGAAATATGGGCCACCCTGTTCTGTCTCTACCAAACCCAAACAGAACAAGCCCTATGGGAACCCTTTAAGTGTAAAGGTTAAACGTAGCTCTCATGAATGGATATTGAACTCCTCACACTTGATTCTGGCCTCATCTTATGAGGCACTTAAATAAAACAACATTAGTGTTTCCACCCAGAACACTAAGTAGAACCTGTGAGGAGAGCACAAGTAAAGAGATTTCTGCAAATTGGCTATGTAATCCTAACTAGAAGCCTGGGCTGACAAACATCTAGCTAAGCATTACCTCTTGAACTGTAATGAGCTTATAAATCACTTGGTAATTTTGGCCCCATTCTATGGAATGCGATTCTGAAGGTTTGCAAAGCGTTCATGAATGGGTGTTTTAAACAAGTGCCCTATTAATTCTGATGTTGCTCCCACTGGGCTCATTATTAGCGTTAGTCAAAGAAAGTAGGCACAGCACAGAGTCCCTTATACTCAGCACACTTATCACAACAGAAATACTTCTAGTACAAAGGAAAACAATCAATTGCCATCCTAAAGTATCATATTCTTTGCTGGCCCTTTCAAGTTGACAAATAAACAGAAGGCAACAATGTCTGAATAAGTCTGCATTTGGAAAACAACATGCACGCATGTACTAATGCAATGTTTATTAAGCAGGTACTGTGTGCTTAAGAGTATGTTACAGATCACTTATTGTGTTGGGAATAACACATTATGTGATTTAATTCTTATAACACCCTGAGAGTTGATACTAAGTGTTTAATAATTCCCAGGATTTAGATAAAGGGCCCAGCATTTTTCTTTCTTTTTCTGTTTCTCTGTCATTGATTTTAAAAAAGTATAGAATAAAAGTTAAATAGAGACAGATAAGAGGGATACAGAAAAAAAGTTTAATGTAGTTTAGAAAAATGTTTATTGTGTTTATATTTACTTTTTTGTGACTTGTGGAGCAACCACTGTATCTGAAGGTATAGAAAATCAGTTGCTAAATGAAATATTTCTGCAAACACTGATTTTATTTTAAAAAATTAAAAATTAAGACCCTAAAATACATACCTTATTTTTCCCATGTATCTGCTTTTGGGTGTCAGGAAATTGAATACCAGCTCTAAAAGGGCAGCAGGATTCACCATTCAAACTCTGATCTATTCCAATTAGTTCTGTGAGGCAGGATGCCAGGGTAGAGCCAGACCTAAATAAGGTCCCCCCAAAAAGTGAATCTGAACAGAACTGGGGCAAGGAGTGAAACTTATGTAGAATTCTGTTCTCTATGCCACTGGGGTATTTCCAGTACTGTTCTTCCTAAGCTTACCTAAGAGAACATTAACTCTCAGAGTTTCTGTAGTTTTAATGTTTTTAAGCTACTGCCTTATCAATTTTATAACATATACTAATAAGCAATGTAAACACATCTCTTAAGGTTTTATTAGATGATAAATGTGTATTCTTAGCAAGGTAAAAGAAATAAAAATAATAATAACTCTTGGTCAGGCACAGTAGCTCCTCTGAGGTCAGGAGTTTGAGACCAGCCTGGCCAACATAGCAAAACCCCGTCTCTACTAAAAAAAAAAAAAAAAAAAATTTCTGGGTGTGGTGGTGGGTGCCTGTAGTCCCAGATGCTCGGGAGGCTGAGGTAGGAGAATTGTTTGAACTTAGGAGGCAGAGGTTGCAGTGAGCCGAGATCGCACCACTGCACTCCAGCCTGGGCGACAGAGTGAGACTCCATCTCAAATAATTAAAACAACAACTCTTCTATCCATAAATATCCCTTTAGGTGATGACATTAGAAGTTACAACAATATAAAGTGGCCAAGGTATTTTGCACACATTTATTCATTGCATCAACCATATGTTGCTTAATTCTTTAGTTGCTAGTCTAGACTAAAAGTTTCTGGATGGTAGGGGCCATGACTGCTTCATCTATTTTTGACATGGCCATATGAAATGGAAGCAATTAATTTATCTGAGTCTCCAGACTGCCTCCTTGTTTTTTTACCCAAGTACCAGGAAACGGGAGAAACTCTCATCTGGGTACCAACCAAAGACATCTCTTGTATGAGGGGAGGAACATAAGATGGCTCATTTCTCTTACACTGAGACAGAAGCAGAATTAACCACTCTTCTCAGACTGACACAGTTCTCCCCTAGACATCCTCAAATGTCTCAAAGATGCCCAACTGATTGTGAGAGGGCTCCTAGTGACCCCGGGCTGATGGCCCAATGACAAGCCAAGCAGGAGAGACTCAGGCTGATTTCAAATAGAAAATAAAATTGCTCTGGTGGAGCTTCAAAACCTGGACCAATTGTCCAGATCAGTCAGCTTTTGGGTAAGAAGAACATCAATAATACTCTAGTATCAGATGTTATGGGTTGGTGGGTATAGGTGTGATCATGGCTGTGGGTACTTTGTGGCCTTGATCTCTCACTCTTAAGATGCTTGTTTACACTTACAGATTCTGACATCAGGCCAGGCATGGTGGTTCATACCTATAATCTCAGCACTTTGGGAGGCCGAGGTGGGTGGGTCACTCAAGGTCAGGAGTTCGAGACCAACCTGGCCAACATGGTAAAATCCCATCTCTACTAAAAATACAAAAATTAGCCAGGCATGGTGGCACATGCCTGTAATCCCAGCTACTCAGGAGGCTGAAGCAGGAGAATCACTTGAACCTGAGGGGAGGAGGTTGCAGTGAGTCGAGATGGTGCCACTGCACTTCAGTCAGGGTGACAGAGTGAGTGAGACCGTCTCAAAAACAAATAAACAAACAAAAAACAAAACAAAACAAAAAACAGATTCTGCCATCAGATTCGATTCACACCTGCAGCTTCTCACATAACTGTAGCAGGTTACTGGAAAAGATCTAAAAAGCTCAAAGAGCCACAGTTTCAAACAGAGGCTTTAAAATATCTATGCTGACATGTCTCAGTGGAGAAAATGCCTCCTGTTGGTTTCCTGTACATTCTCAATCAAAAGCCTGGCCCTGTGTTGAAATCCCAGGCAGAGACCAGACCTTATGTGCAGATTCTGGGATCAACCTGGCTCTGCATTCTTGGGTGTTACAGCAAGCAGAATACAATCAAAAGAGGAATTCCCCTCATAGAGGCTGCTCTAGCACATTCTAAATAATGTCTACCTAAAAGAAAAAAGCTGAGGCAATATGAATATAAGTAGATAGTTTACTTAAGCCAAGCTTGAGGATTTTAATGGGGGGGCAAAGATTCAAGTTGCCTGGAATCTATTTTGATTAGCAGTAGTTACAAGTGGATTTTTAAAGGCAAAAAGAGAGGGACAGAAAGTGGGCTGACACAAAGTCTTTTGTCAAAAATTCTTATTTATTACAGAAATAACTTTGAGTTTTGATTGAATATACATTGTTAAAACTTAGGGTATAAGTTATATTGTCCAGTGTGGCATTATTAGTTTAATTTTTAGCTACTTGTTGCAATAGTGAACAGTTTCAACAGATGAATGCATAGTTCAAATGGTGATCAAAGACATAATTGTGCTCTCATTTTAAGGTCTTTCTAAGTTTGACAACTAAAAAGACTTGCATACTTCAGATAAAAGTTTGTATTTTTCCCCACATCTCAAGAGCTAGATTCAGTATCTGCAGCTGCAGATTTAGGTCCTCAATGGGTGGAGTAGCATCATGTTACCTGCACATTTGTAGGCATTTTACCAAGAGGAGTAAGGTGAAAGTGGAGATTCTCATGTCCAGATGTCTACTCAATGCACATGTGTTACTCTGATTGGGTTTCTGGGCCCCATAGTCTCTGAATCAGTTTCAGTTCTGAAGACACAAGAGTCATTGAAAGAGGTAAAATGGCTGATTGTTGCTTTGTGAGGTTTGTAGAAATCTTATCTAGTTTCTCTAAAAGTGACTGTAGAGGACTATGAATGCCAAATATGCAGGGATACAATTCTGCATATTTAGGGGATGGCATATACTTTACAGCATAATTGGAAGGCAGATAGGGTAAGTTTTCTCTAGAGTAAAGCTTGTTTTGCACCTTATATGTTTATATCATGTCTGGTAATTCTAGCCAGTTATTGCAAAATATAGTTAAAAGAAAAATTTTCTCCAGTCCCAGAGGAACTCCACAATGATAGAACAGAAAGAAAACGTTTATTACACAATTAAACCAAAATGTGACATGTGTCACAGTCAATCTGCTTAAGAGATTGCAAAGACAGAAGGATGGTCACCATAATCAGTCCACAAGTGTAAGAATTTACAGCACCATGTCATAAATAGTTCATTCTGAATTCACTTTGTAACTGGGGAGGCCATCCATGTATACTAATTGGTTATATTCAATGACAAAATAAACTTTTTAAATTTTTGTAAAAGGAGGTTATTTTGCAACTTGAAGCCAGGTCCCTGCTGAAATTAGGCTCTCACTCTGCCACAGAAATGGTTGGAAGGGTGTTTTTTGGCTAGTTACATTTTAAAGCAATGAATCTCTACTCCCGGAGCACTGGACTGTATCACTCCTGTTTGTTCTTTCCTTGTGGCTAGTGTCCTTTTTTGACTCCTATAATCAGCCACTAAGGCACAGTCCACAACACAGAGCTCACAGCTGGCAGCTCACATCTTACGTGAACCTCAATTGCCACAGCAGCACTTCAGTGCTACATCAGGGAGTGAAGCCTCAGCTGCAGGAGGAGAGTCTGCATGCCTCCTGGGTAGAATTGCACCTTCACAATAATGGGAAATGAAGCAGTGTTTCAGCCTCAGTTTGTATTTATTATGGCGATACGGAAAAAATACCGCTGGATTTTCAGCATGAGTCTGAGTATTTCTCACTGTGACAGCCCACCTCATCCACAGATACCATGGAATCCTAATAGGACTTCTGAGAGACCCCCAAAGCACTGAAGAGAAAATCATCTCTCAGTCTGAGGAAGATAGTATTGAGAGAAAAAAAGAAATTAAAAATATCTTAAGAAAAAACTTAGATTAGATATAAGATCAAATTAGCCAGAAAATATTCCCCTCAAAGGAATGTATCTCTAAACACTCAAAGGGTACAGCTACTCTCAGCATGAAAAAAAGAGCATTATGAAGAAACATATTCTCAGCAGAATTTTATAAGGTTTCTCTTTCATTTCTGCTCTTCTTTCATCTAGCTACTGAATGGGGGATTTATATTGGAATACATCTGACAATTTCTACCAGCACATTTTGATGAAGAATTGGACTCTGACTTTGTTTATATAGTTGAATATATTTGAGCTTGCAACATAGCTAACTTAAGACTTATTAGGGTTTTTGGGTGGCTACATCATCTGTATTTGTTTGTCCTGTAACAGCAGCATTCAAATTTAGTCAAATAAAAGACACTAAAATTATGCTTAACTATAATTATACCTATTGGATAAATTAACAAGCATGTCAGCCTACTATCTACTGTAACAATTTGGTAGAAAATTTTCTTTGGATATTAGATATAAATATCTAAGTATAAATAATTTTAATGTACTAATGATAATGTATGTAAGTTTTTTTAAAAGTCTGTAATCATAATTAAGTTAAAACACTTTATATTTCAAAAGTATGAATAACAATATTAACATGACTTTTTAAGGGATTTATTCAAAGTAAATATTGTGGCCTTATGTTTATACTATTGCAGAAAGTACTGTTCTACTTACATGAATGCAAGTTGTCTACAAACACTACACATAACTATGCTAATTGTTCTGAAGTAATAAATATAAACCGAAATATAGCTACAGAGTCCACTGTTCAGTTTACACATTGAACGGCTCTTGCTTTTGCAGTGTTAAGTACTTCAACTTCAAATATCAGATAATTACCTTGAATAAGCAGTTTTCTATCAAAGGAACTTACTCAGTATCTTTCAGTCTTTATCATTCTGTAATGCTAAATTTAATCCTGTGTTTGTGCTCAACTTTTGTGAGTTCTTAAAATGAGCTTTAATCTAAACAAATCTGTGTCCACTTGAAAAGACTAAAAATAAGGGGCGGAGCAAGATGGCCGAATAGGAACAGCTCCAGTCTCCAACTCCCAGCGCGAGCGACACAGAAGACCGGTGATTTCTGCATTTTCAACTGAGGTACTGGGTTCATCTCACTGGGGAGTGCCGGACGATCGGTGCTGGTCAGCTGCTGCAGCCCGACCAGCGAGAGCTGAAGCAGGGCGAGGCATTGCCTCACCTGGGAAGCTCAAGGGGGAAGGGAATCCCTTTTCCTAGCCAGGGGAACTGAGACACACAACACCTGGAAAATCGGGTAACTCCCACCCAATACTGCGCTTTAAGCAAACAGGCACACCAGGAGATCATATCCCACGCCTGGCCGGGAGGGTCCCACACCCACGGAGCCTCCCTCATTGCTAGCACAGCAGTCTGTGATCTACCGGCAAGGCAGCAGCGAGGCTGGGGGAGGGGCGCCCGCCATTGCCGAGGCTTAAGTAGGTAAACATAGCCGCTGGGAAGCTCGAACTGGGTGGAGCTCACAGCAGCTCAAGGAAACCTGCCTGTCTCTGTAGACTCCACCTCTGGGGACAGGGCACAACTATACAACAACAAAAGCAGCAGAAAACTCTGCAGACGCAAACAACTCTGTCTGACAGCTTTGAAGAGAGCAGTGGATCTCCCAACACGGAGGTTGAGATCTGAGAAGGGACAGACTCCCTGCTCAAGTGGGTCCCTGACCCCTGAGCAGCCTAACTGGGAGACATCCCCCACTAGGGGCAGTCTGATACCCCACACCTCACAGGGTGGAGTACACCCCTGAGAGGAAGCTTCCAAAGCAAGAATCAGACAGGTACACTCGCTGTTCAGAAATATTCTATCTTCTGCAGCCTCTGCTGCTGATACCCAGGCAAACAGGGTCTGGAGTGGACCTCAAGCAATCTCCAACAGACCTACAGCTGAGGGTCCTGACTGTTAGAAGGAAAACTATCAAACAGGAAGGACACCTACACCAAAAACCCCATCAGTACATCACCATCATCAAAGACCAGAGGCAGATAAAACCACAAAGATGGGGAAAAAGCAGGGCAGAAAAGCTGGAAATTCAAAAAATAAGAGCGCATCTCCCCCGGCAAAGGAGCGCAGCTCATCGCCAGCAACGGATCAAAGCTGGACGGAGAATGACTTTGACGAGATGAGAGAAGAAGGCTTCAGTCCATCAAATTTCTCAGAGCTAAAGGAGGAATTACGTACCCAGCGCAAAGAAACTAAAAATCTTGAAAAAAAAGTGGAAGAATTGATGGCTAGAGTAATTAATGCAGAGAAGGTCCTAAACGAAATGAAAGAGATGAAAACCATGACACGAGAAATACGTGACAAATGCACAAGCTTCAGTAACCGACTCGATCAACTGGAAGAAAGAGTATCTGCGATTGAGGATCAAATGAATGAAATGAAGCGAGAAGAGAAACCAAAAGAAAAAAGAAGAAAAAGAAATGAACAAAGCCTGCAAGAAGTATGGGATTATGTAAAAAGACCAAATCTACGTCTGATTGGGGTGCCTGAAAGTGAGGGGGAAAATGGAACCAAGTTGGAAAACACTCTTCAGGATATCATCCAGGAGAACTTCCCCAACCTAGTAGGGCAGGCCAACATTCAAATCCAGGAAATACAGAGAACGCCACAAAGATACTCCTCGAGAAGAGCAACTCCAAGACACATAATTGCCAGATTCACCAAAGTTGAAATGAAGGAAAAAATCTTAAGGGCAGCCAGAGAGAAAGGTCGGGTTACCCACAAAGGGAAGCCCATCAGACTAACAGCAGATCTCTCGGCAGAAACTCTACAAGCCAGAAGAGAGTGGGGGCCAATATTCAACATTCTTAAAGAAAAGAATTTTCAACCCAGAATTTCATATCCAGCCAAACTAAGTTTCATAAGTGAAGGAGAAATAAAATCCTTTACAGATAAGCAAATGCTTAGAGATTTTGTCACCACTAGGCCTGCCTTACAAGAGATCCTGAAGGAAGCACTCAACATGGAAAGGAACAACCGGTACCAGCCATTGCAAAAACATGCCAAAATGTAAAGACCATCGAGGCTAGGAAGAAACTGCATCAACTAACGAGCAAAATAACCAGTTAATATCATAATGGCAGGATCAAGTTCACACATAACAATCTTAACCTTAAATGTAAATGGACTAAATGCTCCAATTAAAAGACACAGACTGGCAGACTGGATAAAGAGTCAAGACCCATCAGTCTGCTGTATTCAGGAGACCCATCTCACACGCAGAGACATACATAGGCTCAAAATAAAGGGATGGAGGAAGATTTACCAAGCAAATGGAGAACAAAAAAAAGCGGGGGTTGCAATACTAGTCTCTGATAAAACAGACTTTAAACCAACAAAGATCAAAAGAGACAAAGAAGGCCATTACATAATGGTAAAGGGATCAATTCAACAGGAAGAGCTAACTATCCTAAATATATATGCACCCAATACAGGAGCACCCAGATTCATCAAGCAAGTCCTTAGAGACTTACAAAGAGACTTAGACTCCCATACAATAATAATGGGAGACTTCAACACTCCACTGTCAACATTAGACAGATCAATGAGACAGAAAGTTAACAAGGATATTCAGGAATTGAACTCATCTCTGCAGCAAGCAGACCTAATAGACATCTACAGAACTCTCCACCCCAAATCAACAGAATATACATTCTTCTCAGCACCACATCGTACTTACTCCAAAATTGACCACGTAATTGGAAGTAAAGCACTCCTCAGCAAATGTACAAGAACAGAAATTATAACAAACTGTCTCTCAGACCACAGTGCAATCAAACTAGAACTCAGGACTAAGAAACTCAATCAAAACCGCTCAACTACATGGAAACTGAACAACCTGCTCCTGAATGACTACTGGGTACATAACGAAATGAAGGCAGAAATAAAGATGTTCTTTGAAACCAATGAGAACAAAGATACAACATACCAGAATCTCTGGGACACATTTAAAGCAGTGTGTAGAGGGAAATTTATAGCACTAAATGCCCACAAGAGAAAGCAGGAAAGATCTAAAATTGACACTCTAACATCACAATTAAAAGAGTTAGAGAAGCAAGAGCAAACACATTCGAAAGCTAGCAGAAGGCAAGAAATAACTAAGATCAGAGCAGAACTGAAGGAGATAGAGACACAAAAAACTCTCCAAAAAATCAATGAATCTAGGAGTTGGTTTTTTGAAAAGATCAACAAAATTGACAGACCACTAGCCAGACTAATAAAGAAGAAAAGAGAGAAGAATCAAATCTACGCAATTAAAAATGATAAAGGGGATATCACCACCGACCCCACAGAAATACAAACTACCATCAGAGAATACTATAAACACCTCTACGCAAATAAACTGGAAAATCTAGAAGAAATGGATAATTTCCTGGACACTTACACTCTTCCAAGACTAAACCAGGAAGAAGTTGAATCCCTGAATAGACCAATAGTAGGCTCTGAAATTGAGGCAATAATTAATAGCCTACCAACCAAAAAAAGTCCAGGACCAGATGGATTCACAGCTGAATTCTACCAGAGGTACAAGGAGGAGTTAGTACCATTCCTTCTGAAACTATTCCAATCAATAGAAAAAGAGGGAATCCTCCCTAACTCATTTTATGAGGCCAACATCATTCTGATACCAAAGCCTGGCAGAGACACAACAAAAAAAGAGAATTTTAGACCAATATCCCTGATGAACATCGATGCAAAAATCCTCAATAAAATACTGGCAAACCGGGTTCAGCAACACATCAAAAAGCTTATCCACCATGATCAAGTGGGCTTCATCCCTGGGATGCAAGGCTGGTTCAACATTCGCAAATCAATAAACATAATCCAGCATATAAACAGAACCAAAGACAAGAACCACATGATTATCTCAATAGATGCAGAAAAGGCTTTTGACAAAATTCAACAGCCCTTCATGCTAAAAACGCTCAATAAATTCGGTATTGATGGAACGTACCTCAAAATAATAAGAGCTATCTATGACAAACCCACAGCCAATATCATACTTAATGGGCAAAAACTGGAAAAATTCCCTTTGAAAACTGGCACAAGACAGGGATGCCCTCTCTCACCACTCCTATTCAACATAGTGTTGGAAGTTCTGGCTAGGGCAATTAGGCAAGAGAAAGAAATCAAGGGTATTCAGTTAGGAAAAGAAGAAGTCAAATTGTCCCTGTTTGCAGATGACATGATTGTATATTTAGAAAACCCCATTGTCTCAGCCCAAAATCTCCTTAAGCTGATAAGCAATTTCAGCAAAGTCTCAGGATACAAAATTAATGTGCAAAAATCACAAGCATTCTTATACACCAGTAACAGACAAACAGAGAGCCAAATCAGGAATGAACTTCCATTCACAATTGCTTCAAAGAGAATAAAATACCTAGGAATCCAACTTACAAGGGATGTAAAGGACCTCTTCAAGGAGAACTACAAACCACTGCTCAGTGAAATCAAAGAGGACACAAACAAATGGAAGAACATACCATGCTCATGGATAGGAAGAATCAATATCGTGAAAATGGCCATACTGCCCAAGGTTATTTATAGATTCAATGCCATCCCCATCAAGCTACCAACGAGTTTCTTCACAGAATTGGAAAAAACTGCTTTAAAGTTCATATGGAACCAAAAAAGAGCCCGCATCTCCAAGACAATCCTAAGTCAAAAGAACAAAGCTGGAGGCATCACGCTACCTGACTTCAAACTATACTACAAGGCTACAGTAACCAAAACAGCATGGTACTGGTACCAAAACAGAGATATAGACCAATGGAACAGAACAGAGTCCTCAGAATTAATACCACACATCTACAGCCATCTGATCTTTGAGAAACCTGAGAGAAACAAGAAATGGGGAAAGGATTCCCTATTTAATAAATGGTGCTGGGAAAATTGGCTAGCCGTAAGTAGAAAGCTGAAACTGGATCCTTTCCTTACTCCTTATACGAAAATTAATTCAAGATGGATTAGAGACTTAAATGTTAGACCTAATACCATAAAAATCCTAGAGGAAAACCTAGGTAGTACCATTCAGGACATAGGCATGGGCAAAGACTTCATGTCTAAAACACCAAAAGCAACGGCAGCAAAAGCCAAAATTGACAAATGGGATCTCATTAAACTAAAGAGCTTCTGCACAGCAAAAGAAACTACCATCAGAGTGAACAGGCAACCTACAGAATGGGAGAAAATTTTTGCAATCTACTCTTCTGACAAAGGGCTAATATCCAGAACCTACAAAGAACTCAAACAAATTTACAAGAAAAAAACAAACAACCCCATCCAAAAGTGGGCAAAGGATATGAACAGACATTTCTCAAAAGAAGACATTCATACAGCCAACAGACACATGAAAAAATGCTCATCATCACTGGCCATCAGAGAAATGCAAATCAAAACCACAATGAGATACCATCTCACACCAGTTAGAATGGCGATCATTAAAAAGTCAGGAAACAACAGGTGCTGGAGAGGATGTGGAGAAATAGGAACACTTTTACACTGTTGGTGGGATTGTAAACTAGTTCAACCATTATGGAAAACAGTATGGCGATTCCTCAAGGATCTAGAACTAGATGTACCATATGACCCAGCCATCCCATTACTGGGTATATACCCAAAGGTTTATAAATCATGCTGCTATAAAGACACATGCACACGTATGTTTATTGCGGCACTATTCACAATAGCAAAGACTTGGAATCAACCCAAATGTCCATCAGTGACAGATTGGATTAAGAAAATGTGGCACATATACACCATGGAATACTATGCAGCCATCAAAAAGGATGAGTTTGTGTCCTTTGTAGGGACATGGATGCAGCTGGAAACCATCATTCTTAGCAAACTATCACAAGAACAGAAAACCAAACACCGCATGTTCTCACTCATAGGTGGGAACTGAACAATGAGATCACTCGGACTCAGGAAGGGGAACATCACACACCGGGGCCTATCATGGGGAGGGGGGAGGGGGCAGGGGGGAGGGGGGAGGGATTGCATTGGGAGTTATACCTGATGTAAATGACGAGTTGATGGGTGCAGCACACCAACAAGGCACAAGTATACATATGTAACAAACCTGCACGTTATGCACATGTACCCTACAACTTAAAGTATAATAATAAAAAAAAAAAAAAAAAAAAAAAAAAAAAAAAGACTAAAAATAAAAAAAGTAAATATTTACTAAAGCAAAACCAAAGCAATGGTTCTGAGGTTCTAAATAAAGACAATTCTGAGTCAAAAGAATGGCAAAATGTTAACTTAGCTGTTAATATAATTTATATATATTGCAAAAAAGCAGAGAAAAATTGCTACATATAATCTAAGTGCTTTAAGAAAAAAGAGATGAACAAAATATTCTCCCTTATTTTCAGTTAGAAGAATAAAACCTCTTATTTCAAATTTATATTTTCTTCTACAACAGCCAGGTCTCTGGACATGTTCTTGAACTCTTGGAATCTGAGTTTTAGTAGACACTGGATTCAGGCATTTAAGGAGTAGCCTTGGGCACACTGTATGCACATGAATGTTTCTGGGGGAAAAAGCAGAGGAGAAAAGAGAGTTATAAAAACCCATGGGTACACATGAATTAAGCAAGTTCTTAGATACCTATGGTGAGACTTAAGATTCTGACACAATAAAAGTGGGAGACTACAACACCCCACAGACACTATTAGACAGATTCTTTAAGGAAGAAAATTAAAAAAGATATTAGGACCTAAACTCAACACTTGACCAAATACTTCTAATATACATCTACAGAACTCTCCATCTAAAACCAACATAGTATACATTCTTTTCATCACCATGTGGCACATACTCTAAAATTGACCACACAATCAGGAATAAAACAATCTTCAGCAAATTCAAAACTCCCCAAATTATACCAACCTCACACTTAGACCAGAGTTTGATAAAGATATAATTATAAAAAACAAAAAACACCCACTTGAAGTCATACAATTACATGGAAATTAAACAACCTGCACCAAAATGACTTTTGGGTAAATAATGGAATTAACACAGGAATCAAGAAGTTCTTTGAAACAAATGAGAACCTTTGATACAACATACCAGAATTTCTACAACACAGCTATGGCAGTGTTAAGAGGAAAATTTATACTACTAAATGCTCACATCAAAAAGTTAGAAAGATCTCAATATAACAACCTAACATTATAAATATAAGAATGAGGAGAAGCAAGAGCAAACTAACCCCTAAAGTAGCAGAAAGTAAAAAATAACCAAAATCAAATCTGAACTGAAAAAGATATAGACATGAAAAGCTATATAAAAGATCAAGAAATCCAGGAGTTAAGCTTTTGAAAACATTAGTAAGATAAATAAACCACTAACAAGATTAATGAAGAAAGAAGATCCAAATAAACACAATTAGAAATGACTAAATAGACATTACTGCTGACCCCACAAAAATGCAAATAAATACTGACACCTACTGTAAACATCTCTAGACACACAAACAGGAAAACCTAGAAAAAAATGAATAAATTCCTGGAAAATACATCCTTCCATGACTAAACAATAAAGAAACTGAATACCTGAATAGATTAATAAATTGAATTAGTCATACGCAGCCTACCAACCAAAAAAGAAAAGAAAAAAAAGGCCCAAGAGCAGACAGATTCACAGCTAATTCTACCAGATGTACAAAGAAAAGCTGGTAGTATGCCTCCTAAAACAATTCCAAAATATTAAGAAGGGATTCTTCCCCAAGTCATTCTATAAGAACAGCATCGGCTGGGCACAGTGGCTCATGCCCATACTCCCAGTACTTTGCGAGGCCGACGCGGCCAGATCACCTGAGGTTGGGAGTTTAACACCAGCCTGGCCAATGTGTTGAAACTCCTTCTCTACTAAAAATACAAAAATTAGCTGGGTGTGGTGGCAGGCACCTGTAATCTCAGCTACTTGTGAAGCTGAGGCAGGAGAATTGCTTGAACTTGGGAGGCAGAGGTTGTAGTGAGCTGAGATCATGCCACTGCACTCCAGTCTGGGTGAGACTCTGTACCCCCCAAAAAAGAAAGAAAAAAAGCATCATTTTGATACCAAAATTTGGCAGGAATGAAACAAAAAAAGAAAACTTCAAGCCAATGTATTTGATAAATTTTGATGCAAAAATCCTCGACAAAATACTGGCAAACCAAATCCATCAGCATGTCAAAAAGCTAATCCACTATTATCAAATAGGTTTTATCCCTGAAATGCAAGGTTGGTTTAACATAGGCAAATCAATAAATGTGATACATCACACAAAGAGAACTAAAGACCACAAGATTATCTCAATAGATGCAGAAAAAGCTTGCATAAAATTTCACATCCTTCATATTAAAAACTCTCAAACTAGGGATTGAAGGTACATACCTCAAACTAATGAATTATCTATAACAAACCCACAACCAACATACTGAATGATCACAAGCTGGAAGCATTCCTCTTTGAAAACTGGCACAAAACAAGGATGCCTTCTCTCACCACTCCTATTCGACACAGACTTGGAAGTCCTGGCCAGAGCAATCTGGCAAGAGAAAGAAATAAAATGCACCCAAACAGGAAGAGAGGAGGCCAAACCATCCCTGTTTGCAGATGACATAATTCTATATCTAGGAAACCCTACAGTTTTGGCAGAAAAGCCCTGTAAACTAAGAAACAACTTCAGCAAAATTTCAGGATACAAAATAAATGCAAAAATCAGTAGCATCCCTGTACATAAACAACATCCAAGCCAAAAGCCAAATTAAAAACACAATTCCATTTACAACAGTCACAAATAGAATAGCATATCTAAGAATACACCTAAACAGGGAGGTGAAAGATCTCTACATCAAGAATTACAAAATATTACTTACAGGAGTCAGAGATGATGCAAACAAATGGAAAACTATTTTATGCTCATGGACAGAAAAGATTAATATTTAAAAAGCCATACTGCTCCCCAAAATTTACAAATTTAGTGCTATCAAGCTACCAAAAACATTCTTAACAGAACTAAAAAATCCTATTTTAAAATTCATCCAGAACCAAAAGAGAGCCCAAATAGCAAGACAATCCTAAGCAAAAAGAACAAAGCTGGAGGCATTACATTACTCGAGTTCAAACTACATTACAGGGCTACAGAAACCAAAGCAGTGTAATACTGGTACTAAAACAGACTCATAGACTAAAGCAACAGAATAGAGTGCCCAGAAATAATGCTGCTTGCCTACAACCATCTGATTTTTTACAAAGCTGACAAGGGGAATGTGGGAAGAATTCCTTATTTAATAAATGATGTTAGAATAACTAGCTAGCACTATGTAGAAGGTTGAAAGTAAATCCCTTCCTTACACCATATACAAAAATCAACTCAAGATGAATTAAAGACTTAAGTGTAAAACTTAAAATTATATATATATTATATATATATAATATATATAAAAAACAAACCTGGGAGATAACTTAGGAAATTCCACTGTAGACATAGGAACTGGCGAAGATTTCATGATAAGATACCAAAAGCAATTTCAACAAAAGCAAAACTTGACAAATGGGAACTAATTAAACGAGAAAGCTTCTTTACAGCAATGGAAACTATTGGCAGAGTAAACAAAACCTACATAATAAAATAAAATATATGCAAACTATTCTTCTGACAAATGTCTAATATCCAAAATCCATAAAGAACTTAAAAAAAAACTTACTAAAAAGTAGGCAAAGGACATGAACAGATGCTTTTCAAAAAAGGCATATATGTGGCTAACAAACACATGAAAAAAATGCAATCACTAATAAAGAAATGCAAAGAAAAACTACAGTCAATACCATCTCATACTAGTCAGAATGGCTATTACTAAAAAGTCAAACAATGACAGATAATGGCAAGGTTGTGGAGAAAAGAAAATGCTTATACATTACTGGTATGAGTGTAAGTTCAACCATTGTAAAAAACAGTGTGGCAATTCCTTGCAGAACTAAAAACAGAATTTCCATTTGACCCAGAAACCTCATAATTGAGTACATGCCCAAAGAATTATAAATTATTCTATCATAAAGATACATACACATGTATGTTCACTGTAGGACAACTCACAATAGCAAAGACATGGAATTGACCTAAATGACTGCCAACTGTAGACTAGATAAAGAGGATGTGACATGGTCTGGCACAGTGGCTCAAGTCGGTATTCCCAGCACTCTGGGAGGCCAAGGCTGGCAGACTGTCTGAGCTCAGGTGTTTGAGACCAGCCAAGGCAACATGGGGTAACTCTATCTCTACAAAGAATACAAGAAAAATTAGCTGGGTGTGGTACTGTGCACCTATAGTCTCAGCCACTTGGCAGGCTGAGAAAAGAGAATTGCTTGAGCCCAGAAAGTTGAGACCGCAGTGAGCCAAGATCATGCCACCACACCAAATCTGTTTGTGCCACCACAAACAGACTGAGGCCCTGTTTCCCCAGTCCTCCCAACAAAAATAAAATATTTTCTAAAAGAAAATATGGTACATAAACATAATGGAATACAGTTTGGTTATTAAAAAAAGAACAAGATGATGTCCACAACATAGATGGAGCTGAAGATCATTATCTTTAGAAAACTAATGCAGAAACCAAAAACCAAATGCATGTTCTCATTTATAAGTAAAGAGCTAAATAATAAGAACACATGGACACAAAGAGGGGAACAACAGACACTGAGAACTAGTTAAGGGTGAAGGGTGGGAAAAAAAAGATCAGAAAAAATAACTTAATACCTAGGTGACAAAATAAATCTACACTAAACCTTCATGACACAATTTCATCTACATAATAAACCTGAACATGTACCCCTGAACCAAAAAATAGAAGTTATAAAGAAAAAAAATCATAAGTGGGGGAAGAGTTGAATGTAAGTGGAAGAACTGGATTGTGCTACAGACAGTGGCCCAGGTGGAGCCATACTGTGATTTATTTCTGTGTCCATGCAGGAAGATGAGATTATAAACAGGTGGCCCAGAAACTTAGGTTGGTGGAGAAAACAGATTGCTTCTGCAGATTCAGTGACTGAGGGTGAAGATACACCAGGAGACCTGTAGATACTTTTGTGGGTTTTTGGCAAGAAACATTAGGATCAAAAATGTTGTGGTGAAATTCCTGAGGGTGGCGCCTAGAGCTGGGAGGGGTGTGGACACATCAATGTCTAGTGGGTATGTTTGTAAGTGGGTGGAAATCCTGTAGGGTTAGCTGTAAGAAAAGGGGGTCTGTCATCAGAGCTCCTTCCTCTAAGTTTTCAGTCCTCTCTCACCCTGGGATGAGACCTGGAATCACAGGACAATGGGCAGTGTGACAGCCTGTGTACAGGAGAACAGAGCCTCCCATTACCAGAAACTCAGAGTTTTATTCCAGTCCAGGTCTCTGTGATATCTATTCTTCTGGCACCAAATATGTAGAGTTTGCTGAACACCAAGAAATTTTCCAACACCAACTCATTGTCTAACATTTGAATTCTAACACCACCCAGAGTCAGCACAGACCCTTATTCAGGGCTCAGTCTCACAACATTGTTTGTACTGTAGAACCCAGTCACAAACCCCATTAGCTCATCTATGTTTCTGAGCTACTGTTTGAAAATTGTGGATTCTCATAACCTCCCTCAAGTTCAATAATTTGATAGAGCTACTCACAGAACTCAGCAAAAAACTGTAGTTATGTTAACCAGTTTATTATAAAAGATACAACCCAGGAAAAGTCAAATGAAAGAAATGCGCAGGACAAAGAAAAAAGGTGGGGGAAAGATGAAGCACATAGGTAATCCAGGTAAATAGTTGTGATTAATAAAATTCTCTATTGTTTATGTTCTCCAGGAACAGTTTATGGAAAGAAACAACATTCCCATTATGACTTAGATGGTGCTCTGTTTTCTGACCAATCACATAGCCAGGCACGAACTTTGTGCAAATTTTTTTTTTTTTAATGATGGATCTCACTCTGTTGCCCAGGCTAGAGTGCAGCGGTGTGATCACAGCTCACTGCAACCTCCACCTCCCAGGTTCAAGCAATTCTCTTGCCTCAGCCTCCCCAGTAGCTGACAAAATTTTATCTATATAGTAGCCACCACACCCAGCTAATTTTTGTATTTGTAGTAGAGATGGAGTTTCACCATGTTGGCCAGGATGGTCTTGAACTTCTGACCTCAAATGATCCACCTGCATTGGCCTCCTAAAGTGCTGAAATTACAGGCATGAGCTACTGTGCCCAGCCAACTCTGTGCAAATTATCTTTTTCTCAGAAAAAAAAAAAATCAGCTAAATATGTCTTCTGTGGTCAAAATAAAATACTTCATAATCAAATAACTTAAGCTGGCTGGGTGTAGTGGCTCATGCCTGTATTCCCAGCATTTTGGGCTGCTGAGGTGGGTGGGTCACTTGAGGTCAGGAGTTTTGTCAGAGATGTTTAAACAAGAGCAACTATATCTTGAATAGGAGCTGGGTAAAATAAGGCCAAGACCTACCGGGCTGCATTCCCAGATGGTTAAGTCATTCCAAGTCACACGATGAGATGGGAGGTTGGCACAAGATACAGGTCATAAAGACCTTGCTGATAAAACAGGTTGCAGTAAAGAAACTGGCTAAAGCCCACCAAAGCCAAGATGAACATGAGAGTGACCTCCAGTTTTCCTCACTGCTACATTCCCACCAGCGCCATGACAGTTTACAAATGCCATGGCAACATCAGGAAATTACCCTGCATGGTCTAAAAAGGGGAGGCATAAATAATCCACCCCTTGTTTAGCATATCATCAAGGAATAATCATAAAAATGGACAAGAAGCAGCCCTTGGGGCTGCTCTGTCTATGGAGTAGCCATTCTTTTATTCCTTTACTTTCTTAATAAACTTTCTTTCACTTTATGGACTCATCCTAAATCCTTTCATTTATGAGATCCAAGAACCCTCTCTTGGGATCTGGACTGAGACTAGCCTGGCCAACATGGTAAAACCTCATCTCTAAAAAATACAAAAATTAGCAGGCTATGTTGGCACACAGCTGTAATTCCAGGTACTCAGAAGGCTAAGGCATAAGAATCACTTGAACCCAGGAGGCAGAGGTTGCAGGAAACCAAGATCTCACCACTGCACTCCAGCCTGGGTGATGAGGTGAGAATCTGCCTCAAAATAAATAAATAAATAATAATAAAAAAACATAAGTTAATCTCCTTCCCATAGGCTCCTGAACTTTGAGCTATCTTAAGTCTGAGCCAACATACAACCCTATTTTATGTCCATCCTAAGAACATGCTGACTTTAGGGTAAAACATTCTCTGATCTAGAATCTAATTTTTTAATCCTCCATTTGCCATTCCCCTCCCACCTTCTTTCTAATCTTGTTTGTTCCTCCCTATGAAAAAAACTCTTGTCTGACTAAACTTTGCAATCCTCAAAGATCTTATAGTTGGTACTTCCTCCTGTTGCAATACTCCTTTAGAATTAACTTTTTTTTTTTACATCAATACAACTTTGTTATATATTACAAAGTCTAGAAACTGCCTCAAAACAAAACCAACTTCACTTGCAGTAAGATCTTCCCAATCTCCTTAATCTTAACTGCATCTGTCGGTGGACCTCAGCTTTCCAGCGCTGTGTAGCTTCTCTCAGGATAAAGGCTTCCTCCATGTCTCAGGTGAGTGGGCTGGGACACCTGCAGGGGAGGCTCCCCAGAAAGAATTAACTGGGCCTTTTGTAACATCCTTTTGCAGGCTCAATATTAGCCTTAACTTGCAGTCACTGGGCTCAAGCTTTAATTTCCATGTCAGAGTAATTCCCTTGGTTTCTTAAACTAAGTGTTTGAAAAATCCAGAAAATCAAGCAAACACAGTGTTCATGTAAGGATGAAAATTTTAAGCTGCTTACATTCAATACCTCAATAAGAAAAGCAAAAGTGTCTATACCTTTCAGACAATAAATGTATTATTGTATGAGTTCCATTAAAAATCATGTAGTAAACCATTAGTCATATATGGGAACACTTCTGGAAGGTACCAAGTTTCATCTAATAAAATTTAGCATGAAACTCAGAAACCAAGATAACAAAACACAGGAGACAGGATATTCACTGTCACAAGGTTACCCTGCAAAAAAAAAAAAAAAAAAATGGAACCGATGTTTTCATGAATCAATGTAACTCACCAATTGTCTACCACATTTCCCTGTGAAAGTGTATTCATTTTCTACAGCCAAAATAAAAGATTTTCCCTATTCTCTTCCTTGGTAGCATTCTAAAAGCTAAGCCTTGGAATTGTGTTTGAAATCACCCAGCCATAAACACACCTGTGAAAACTTCTAAACTCACTCTGGAAAAGGTAAATGATAATTGTCAACAAATAGAATATATGATTAAATACTTTTTTCTGAAACCCACCTCTTTCATTCCCTCAGTAAATACTTCCTTACCTTTCAAACTGTACTAATAAAATGCAATTTACAATTAAAAAACTGAAGAAATCTTTTCAAAGTGACAAACCCAGGGACTGGCGGTGCTGATCAGAAAACAGATGTGTCTGACTCGTGTCAAATCAGGCCATCCAATCACTTGAGAGATTCACCCGCCCCATCCTGCTCACTGAAGTGCTCAATGACCACTCTCTCAGAAATACTGCACTATGCCCCTGTAAGTGCCCCAGGTGCATTTTACTTTGCAAGTTCTTGCACCATCTCACTGAGATCAGGTTTTTGGGTGTGTGTGTGTGTGTGTATGTGTGTGTCTTTTGGCAAAATATTTTTTCTCTCACAAATCTTAAGGGAATCCAGGGGCAGAAATTATTTCTGTATTCCCCTCAATACCACTATATGACGGACTGACCAGCAATGTGTCTCCAAGAAATGGAAGCTGGGTTGGGTGAAGACAATCTTAATGCCTCAAGGGGTTAAACCAGGAGATTCCTGTCAACCCCAGGGCAGCCACCTGCTCCCTTGAGAGGCTACACTCCATACCTCTGGTTGCCCTATAAAAGAAAATAATCCAGGAGCTGATGATATTCACTAGATATTCTAGAAGACATAGCCATGGCAGGTATCTTGGTTTATCCCCAGACTGTGCTGAAAACCAGGACCAGGAAAAACCTCAAGGGTTGGCTGAGGACACATCATCCCAAAAGTTTCCAAAGAGAAACCTTGACCCAAAGACATTCTGATAAGCTGTCTGTGTCTAGAGATGATAAAAGGAAAAGAGGCACAGAGTTTTTTTTTTTACCATACAGTATCAGGAGACTATTCTTTGCTTTCTTTTCATGGAAAATATTTACAAACAAAAAACAAATCTTTTTTAAAGTGTCATCCAATGCTTTGTCAAAAAATGATTAACTAAAATACGACACCTAAAATAATGTGAATTAGGAAGGGGAAGTTGGCATTTGGGATTGTCAGAAAAAACTAGTATTGCACTGCCAGCCAGAGTTAGGCTGGAGGAGTGGGGGTAAGAGGTGGACTAGAGATGCTGTTTGGGACACATGTGAAGAATCCTGGGGAAATCCTGTCCCCTGTGGAGTGTGAAAATAGTTAAGTGGCAGGCAGTTAGACAGAGGTGGCTCTAGTTCCTGGGTACCTACTTAAAAAAAAAAAAATGCTTTTTTTTTTTTTTTTTGTAAATTAGTACATAGTGGGAAACAAAATTCAGGCTTAACCAACTACAAACTGCCACTTAAGCGCTGATTAGTTAACCAGGAAATTTCCACGTTGATCATACAAATTAAGAAACTACTAAACTGTACCTAACCAATTATTGAATTTGGGTTTTTTCATCATGCACCTTATAAAAGTCTTTCCTTCAAGCCCCTCCCATGAACCACAAACGACAAATCATAGCTGTGTGCTCTACAATTCTTGAATCACTCTATGATTAAATTCTTTAATATTTTTGTGGTGACTCCCACAAATTTTTAATAGAAGAAAAAAGGGACTGGGAACCCCACGGACCAAAGCTCTTTTTATTTATGAACCCCGGACCCGGGGTCAGGATTCTCTCTTGAGGACCTTCCATCCTTGCACAGTCTGGGAGAGATGCGGCGCTGTGGGTGCAGAGCTGACCCTAGAAGGCTCCAGGTGAGTGCGCAGTCACTGCGAAGGGAGGAGACAGGATGCCCGGAGATCCGGCTGTCACCCCGCCGACATCTTATGGCCGAAGGGGACTGAGGGCCCAGCTGCGCCATGGAGAAGTCGGGGGCGCAAATTATGGAGCTGACTGCGAGGAGGCCAGAGTCCCGCCACAGCCACTTCCGATCAGTTCCAGCCAGCCCCATCCCCTCTCTCGGGATGCCAGACCAGGCACTCTCACCATTTCCAGGCTTCCAGAGGGTCCTCGCACCTTAGTTGTGGATCTCCCAATACCTGCAGGTCAGGGGGCCACAGAGGTTGCGCCTCTAGGAGCAGAAGACACAGAGCAGTGGAGACCTGGAGCTACAGCTGCAGCAAGAGATAAAGGCCCCGCCAATTCCCGGAAGCCATCCTGTCTGTTCCGGCTGTGGGCCTGATTGGACGGTTCCCAGACCAGCGTCCCTGATTGGATAACGTTTAAGGCCCCGCCCTTTCAGGCCGTGAGTGACATGAGATGTGATGGGATGCTGGGCTGAATGAGAGTGACAGCCTAAGCAGCAGTCTAGCCTTTTTTTCCATCTTTAACGCAATTTTTATTTTTTTAATTTTTTGCTACGGAGTCTCGGTTTGTTGCCCAGGTTGGAGTGCAACGGCGCGATCTCAGCTCACTGGAACCTCTGCCTCCCGGGTTCAAGTGATTCTCTTGCTTCAGCCTCCCCGGTAGCTGGGATTACAGGCACGTGACACCCAGCCCTGCTAATTTTTGTATTTTTAGTAGTGACAGAGTTTCACCATGTTGGCCAGGCTGGTCTCGAATTCCTGACCTCAAGTGATCTGCCCACCTCGGCCTCCCAAAGTGCTGGGGTTACAGGCATGAGCCACCACGCCCAGCAGCTGCAGCTTTTTCAAGCAGGGCTTAGGCTGCAGCCCACCTCAGAGGGTATTTGCATTTAACCTTGTGTATAAGGTCATATGCATTTATAAATAATATATCATATGGCAATTCACAAATAAAAATAACAATTATTTAACAACACACACTGCCCCCTCATCAAGGTGTGTGGACTGGGTGAATGAATGAAAAAATACTCTCCAATGCTAAACATAGATTTACCCTTTGATCCAGCAATCACGTTCCTAGGTAAACTCCTGTCCACACAAAAGCCAGCACGTGAATACTTACAACTGCTTTATGCATAATTTCTAAAACTTTTTTTTTTTTTGAGTCAGGGTCTCACTCTGTCACCCAGGCTGGAGTGCAGTGGCACAATCTAGGCTCACTGCAACCTCTGCCTCCTGGGTTCAAGTGATTCTTCTGCCCCAGCCTCTTGAGTAGCTGAGATTACAGGCACCCACACCACCTGGCTAATTTTTGTATTTTTAGTAGGCATGGAACTTCACGATGTTGGCCAGGCTGGTCTTGAACTCCTGACCATAAGTGATCTGCCCACCTCGGCCTCCCGAAGTGCTAGGATTACAGGCATGAGCCGCCGCGCCTGGTCAAGAAATAAGTGAAATTTAATGTAACAATTTAATTGACCCAATATACCCAAAATATTTTCATTTTAATATGTAACAAATGTGTAATTATTAATGAAGCATATGTATTTTTGTAACTAAATCTTTGAAAGTAACTCTGTATTTTACCTTTGTAGCACATCGAAGTTCAGACCAGCCACATTCCAGGCACCCAATAACTGCCACAATAAAGTGGAACTCTGCTATCAGGGGAGTGAAGAGCCTGAACATCCCTTTTCTGCCAGAGGTGAGGGAACAGCATCTCTCTACCAACATCTCTCTTCAGTTCCGAGGGTGGAACGGATAGTGACGATAGAAATAGCAGAGAGCAGCAGGAATAAAATAATGACAGGCAGACAGACCACTGCTGGTAAACTGTTGCCCATCTTTCTTTCAGAGATCAGACAGTAAACAAAGGATGATTGGCACCAGAGGAGTAGGAAACTGATGTCTTCAGATCTGTTCACAGTCTTGACTTTCAATGTTTAGATATGAAGAAAATAGATTAAAGACAAACTTATTTTGCTATTTGGCCTTGGCCCTAGTGGTCGGGTTTTGGTTATCTGTTTTCTCCTGTGTTGCAGAGGAGTGTGTGAGTATAAGCACCAATCACATGCATACATGTCTACATGTATTTCTGCATTACTCAATATTATGTTACAGGATAGCCAAGTAAAATCAGATTTAAAAAATCAGTACCTTTAGGGTGCTCACTGTTAGAAGGTAACTAGTAACCAAACTGTCATTGAATCCTGGCATCTTATCCCCACTGGGTGTATGTATTAGTTAGCTTTTCAGCATAACAAACTATCCAAAAGTTGTTAGTTCATAATTGAAATGGTCATACATTTAGGCTGAGCTCAGTGGGGCCATTCTTCTGGCCTCAGCAGAGTCCTTTCAGGCATGTATCATCAGCTGCTTGTTGACTAGGCAGCTGTGCTTCTGGGGTGAGCCTCTGCTTCTGGGGCCGTCAACAGGGGCAACTTGCTTCACCTCCTCATGATATCTTACCCTCCAGCTGGCTAACATGGGCTTAATTCATGGAGATGGCAGCATTCTGAAATAAAAAGAGCATTCAAGACTGTTTAAATTTAGGCCCCAAACTAGAGCATTGTCATGTTCATAGGTTTCTACTGTCTTGAGCAAATAAGGCCAGCCAGATCTAGGGTTTGGAAAACAGATTTTAGATGTCTATGGTAATAGCTGTAAAAGCACCTGGCAATGGAAATGGGAGGGATAAAAAATTGCTACAATTTCTGCATTCAGTATCATTCTGCCTGTTTTGCATATTTGGTTTATACAACTCTTCCACATCGAGAAACTTGTCCAAAGACCCACAGCTACTAAATGGCTGGGATGTGACTAAGGATCGGCTGTCTGACTCCAAAGTCCATGCACCTCCATAGATCACAGTACTAAAGTAGCTGCCTCAGACTCTTGAAATATTTGAGAGTGACACTTATACAACAAAGCCAGATTCCTTTTATATTTGTATCAATATAGTACTATTTATTGTTGATAATAATCATTTCAATAAATTGCAGAAGCGCATGATGGCTGACACCTGGAATCCTAGCACATTGGAGGCTGAGATGGGAGAATCACTCGAGCTCAGGAGTTCAAGCGCAGCCTGGGTGACATAGTAAAATCCTGTCTCCATTAAAAAAAAAAAAACTTTAAAAATTAGCCAGGTGTGATATTACCTACCTGTAGTCCCAGCTAATCGTGTGGCTGGGGCAGGAGGATTGCTTGAGCCTGGAAGATTAAGGCTGCAGGGAACTATAATGGGTTGCACCACTGTACTCTGGCCTGGGTGAGAGAATGAGATCTTGTCTTAAAAAAAAAAAAAAATGTCCAGGTGCAGTGGCTTATACCTATAATCCCAGCACATTGGGAGGCTGATGCAGATGGATTACCTGAGGTCAGGAGTTTGAGACCAGCCCAGCCAACATGGTGAAACCCTGTCTCTACTGAAAATACAAAAAATTAGCCAGACATGGTGGCGTGCACCTGTAATTCCAGTTACTCAGGAGACTACAGCAGGAGAATCGCTGGAACCTGGGGGGCTGAGGTTGCAGTGAGCTGAGGTCGTGCCACTGCACTCCAGCCTGGGTGACAGAGGGAGACTCCATCTCAAGAAAAAAAAATTGCAGAATCATTTTGAAAGGACACAGAATAATTTGGGGAAATAGCTGAGGGACGAGTTTAGAAAATCAAAGCCCAACAACACAGTATTTATTTTTCATAATAGGAAAAATTTAAAAACCTTTAAAATAAACAACTTTAGAGAAACTTAATTTAACAGAGTTTAATTGAGCAAGGAATGATTTGCAAATTAGGCAGCCCATGGATCCACAGCGGTCTCAGAGAGACTCCAGCACAGCCACATGGCAGAAAAAGATTCATGAACGGAAACAACAAAGTAACATATAGAAAATGGGAGTGAGGTACAGAAACAGCCAGATTGATTACAGCTTGGGATCTGCCTTATTTGAACATGGTTTGAACAGTTGATGTCTTTCATTGGCTAAAACACAGCAGCTCATATAAGAATGGGTTACATTCTACTTACATATCCAGCTAGGTTTAAATTAACTATGTACAAAAAAACCTGCTCACCAAAATTAAACATGAAAAAGGGCAGCTTTAGGGTATAATTAATTTAACGAGTTCTCCATTTTGGTCATCTTCTTAAGTTTGATAGACCAAAACTTTAGACATTGATAACACTCTGTCACCATCAAAAATGTAGTTATTTTGTCTAAAAGCAGAACTGTGGGTTTTGTAAAGTGGAAACAAAGATTTCAGATTATTATTTCTAAAGGGTTAGAAATAACTCTTTAGTAGAGGGGACCTCCTTGTGTTCAAATCTGCTATTTGTAGAAGAAAAACAAAATCCATCCTGTTTTAAGATCTTCCCATTTCTTTAAATTTTCAGTTCGATTATGTCACATTTAGCATGAGTGACTCCATTTTGGTTTGGCTTATTCTGTTTGGATCTCGTGCACAAGCTCAGATCAGCATAATGACCTACAACTGTATTGTTTTAAAAATCCCCTATTTTTGGTAAAGTTCTTATATAGGTCATAGTGTGATCAACTCAGGGCCTTAGTGCCCCTCTCAGTTTCCATTATTTTGGGTTTGTGGTTTTATTATGTTATTCATAGATTTGATGTCTTTATAGTCACATGTGTCTTTGACTTTTTGTCATTCCAGTTAAAGGGAGACCATTTGACATTCTAGAGATGAAGATATTTATAACTTTTGAGAGAATACAGTGCAGTAGGGAGACTACTATTTTGAATATTAGCAGGATAATACCAAGAGTGTGATGCATGATTTTCAGCCAGGGTCCCCATGAACAGCCAACTCAAATTAAATGGATGAAATAACTAGCTAGATAAATGTTCTACTCATTTCTACCAAGCAGCCTGTTCACTAATCCCCTACAACTGAATCTCTGTAATACCTGATATATTTCTCCATGGGCAGCTACAAGTATTAGCAACTGCACAGATACTTTTCTGTTTCTCCAGTAAGTAATTTAGAAAATTCTATTATTTAGCACAATGTTAGTAAGAAAATTTAAATTCCATTGTGTAACCATAGCCTTTACAGAAGAATCTGCTATAAAGCCCTATTATGGGAGACACATTTCTAACCATTGCCTCATTTACTCTAAACCATGGGAAAAAAAGACCTAACAAATGATGCCCATTAAGAATAGTATTAGCTTCCTAGAAATGCTCTTTAACTTATTTTGAATAAGTTCTTTTTTTTTTTAACATATGAAGTAGATTATGAGCAGTGGACCAATATTCTGTTTCTGATATTATGAGGCAACAAATGTACTATTAAAATTTCTCACCCACTGGGCGGGTGCAGAGGCTCACACTTGTAATCCCAGCACTTTGGGAGGCCAAGGTGGTGATCACCTGAGGTCAGGAGTTTGAGACCAGCCTGTCCAACATGGAGAAAACCCATCTCTACTAAAAATACAAAAATTAGCCAGTTGCAGTGACACATACCTGTAGTCCAGGCTACTCAGGAGGCTGAGGTAGGAGAATCATTTGAACCTGGGATGTGGAGGTTGCTGTGAGCTGAGATCATGCCACTGCACTCCAGCCTGGGTGACAGAGTGAGACTCCATCTCAAAAAAAAAAAAAAAAAAAAAAAAAAAAAAAAATTAACACTCACATTGGCCTTTTATCTTTTATTTATCAAGGCATAAGTTTGTTCACATATAAGGTTGAGTGCAGAATCTTCTACAAAAAAAAGCTATCTACATCAAGGTTGCCATCTGCTTTTGAGGAGAAACTCCCCTGCTTAAAGCTTTACCTTAAGATCTCCAATGGGTAGACAGTTGCAAGGGTTTGGGAAGATACCTGTCTAAGTTATGAAATTATGAACCCCAGATTTAAGGTTCTGAAGTCTTACTGCATTGTAGATGGCAAGCAGACTCAAGCTCTGGGTTCTAAATTATGAAGGGTTTTATTGTCCTCAGTTAGTAGACTATTAAATGCTTTCTTTACCATGTGAAAATATGCTTTGTCATAATGCATTAAAGCCTTTCTGCATTTGGAAATATTAGACTTCAGTAACAAAAGATACATAAGGTTTTATTATTAGGTGCATATTCTGTATAATGATTATTTTATAAGGGTCAACACATGTTTTCCACTCTACTTGGATCTGATTATCATTAGCATTCAATTACAAAAACAATCCAGTCAATTTATTTAGCTCTGTTCAAGACTACTGTATGTGAGCAGTGTTGTATCTGTTAAGTAATACCATTTTTAACAGTTTTATAACTTATCTAGTGAAATATGTATCTTTGTCATTGGAGACTTTTTCAGAGGAAGTGACCTTTTCCTCTTTTTCCATGAGGAAAACATATTTCCCAATTATGTTTTTAGTTACTATTATAACATCAGCCTTCTTGCGTAAGAAAACTTTTATACTACCAAGCCAGAGTGAGGTGTTGAAACCCAGGTTAGATGGTGCCCCCCTGCCTACTCCCCAGGACTTTGAAAATTAAAAATCCTCATGCTGGTCTGGGGAGAAGGGGTCTCTGAAGTCTGACCCTTCCCTTCCTTCTAACTTTCCCACATACTCCACTTTCTCTCCCTTGCATTCTGTTCTAGCCAAGATCACTGGGGCCCTCTGCACTGCCTTCTTTCTCTTCAGAAGCTCTTCTCGGGGCCTGGGTTCTCAACACCAACAGATCTTTTTTAACCCTCTCCCTCCCCCATCACCAAACCCCAGATCCCCTCCTGTGTCTCTGCCCTTCCTCTCTTTATCTCCTTTCATGGCTTCTCCCATCTTGGTATTAACTCGAGGTAATCTAGGGGTCTAAAGGTGTAGATTTAAAGTGACCTTGGGCAGGACATATAGGGCTGGGTTTATTAGACCATCTGCAATTCCTAAGGGGTTAATAATAGAACTTCCTAACCCCAAGGTGAGAAATATCTCCTAGGACAGGTGACCTAATGAGTTGCATGCATGACCAAGAGGCACCACTTTGCCAGACAGATGCTAAAGGGACAGAGGAGGGGAGGGCTGGAAGCACATAAACACCTTTTCTGCTTTTCACTCTAATCCACTCATTTGTATCCTAACAGAAAGCCTGCAGGAGGGGTAGGGACTTGCCCAAGGTCACCAGCACCTTGGAGGGGGCTGAGCCAGGGCCACGGAGGGAGACAGTCTCCTGACCAAGGTGAGTCTCTGTCCCCTTCTAAGAGCCAGAGTGACTTTGCAGTGAACATAGGCTCCTCACACTCACTGGCAGGGTGCCTGACAAAGAAGCTACATGACAGCCAGCTCTGCCACTCTGCAGCCTCCAGTAGGCATCTATTTCCTCCATGGTCTTCTTCCCCTTGGACCCAACTGTCCAGTTTCTTCACCCACTATTCATACCCCATCTTGTGCTGGCCACTAGAGGCTTGGGGGTCAGGGGCCCTCAGAGCTCAGACCTCTTTCATGCTTTCCTTGGGGCATTTCCGGGATTCTCTTATACTCTGGGTGGGCTGGTGACCCTTTTCTTTGGAGTTCCCCACCTTAACCCAGGCAGTCCAAGTTAGAAATTTCCCATTTATCTTCCGGCTGCTAATTATTGCTCACTTGAATCTTTTGCTTCCTAATCGAAAATTAATCTCTGATTCATTTCTCTCCCCTGCATAACCTCTGTGAGAAATACCAGGTGCTTGAGCCTCAGGAGGGTTCTTGCCTGTATTTTCCTATCCCCACCTCTCTCTCCCAGGCACTTAGAATCTGCCCCTCCATTCACACATATATATCCAGAGCCTACCCCGTTCTAGGCCCTGGGTATATAGCTATGAATGAAACCATGTCCCCACTGTGTAGGTGTGAGCACAGGTGTAAGTTTAGGGACCAAACACAGCCATGCTGAGCAGAAGAGAGAAAGTGATAACCAGGAACAGGAAAATTCCCAAACCCAGCAAATCAGGGAGCCAAGTGAAAGCCTTTTATCCTGCATTGGCCATGTAACCCCATCAACACTCCAAGAGAACATTTTATTTTAGAGATACTAATAGTCCTCATTTTCCAGTAATACTGTAAAGGAATCTAATTTCTCCCATCTGCCTGTCCTCAGGAACAAAATCCCACATTAGAATGCTATTCTTAGGAAGGCATATTACTAGATTAGGCTGAAAGGAAATTGAGGATGTTGTTATCAGTCACTCACACCCTGAAGGGACATTAATTCACCAAAGTCTTGGCGGGTGATGGGAGGAGCTCATTACAAGCAGGTCTTGATGCAAAGAATAAGAAGGGGACAGAAGAACCCAGGGAGGCTAGGTCTTGACAAAATTCCAATCAGAGGAGGTACTGTTATATGCCCATCTTACAGAGGAGGAAACTGAAGCACAGGTAGCTAACTCACTCAAGACCATGCTGCTCCACAGTAAAGGAGGCAGAATCTAAACCCGTGTAGCCTGCCTTGCTATCAGAGCTTGCCCCCATAACCTTGTTCTGCAGTTAAGCAGAATTGCACTGTGGTTAGGTCCACAGCCTCTGGGTTCACATCCCAGCTGCTCTGCCACTTCCACCTTTATGACAGTGGGCAAGTTACTTGTTTGTGCTCAGTGTCCTCTGTAAAGAGGGGATAGTAGTATCAGCCTCATGGAGTCCCTTAAATGACTTAATAGCTGAAACATATTTAGAAGAGTGCCATGCACAGAGTTACCATCTAGCAAATATAGTGTATTATGTCTGAACCACACATGAGCACATGTCCTTGACAAGTCTAAAGTTCAGGATTCTAAAATACCAGACTGTGGGATCCTGGAATTCTCCAACAGCATTCTAACATCTTTTGGCTGCGGAATTGTATGCTGCTTCTTGGGGACAGCCAGTTAAGCCCTACAGTTGGCAGATAAAATGATGTCAAAGCCTTGGCTCCCATGCATGCTCCCTCATCGGATTTATACGTGCAATCCAGGCCTGTGTGGTCCACGGAGAAGGTAAGGAGTGAAGGTGGGTGGGTGGGTGCATTAATCCACTGAAGCATGCTGTCTCTAGGCCTATTGAACTTGTGGACCCAGGGGCTGTTTCTGGACCTGAAAGGGTCTTACTTTCACTTTAACATTAAACTTTGATTTGCAGTGATCCCAGAACTTTATCTCTCCCTGTGAGCCTGTCAGAGTGTTTATACTGAATGGCACATTAGGGCCTGGTCAGGTAGCCATGGCAGATGAAAAGACCTTCTGCATTGGCTTCGTTGTGCTGAGGCTTTTCCTAACTGGCCCTCAGTACATACCTCATGAGCTATGATTGGCTCCAGGTCTAGGACACCTTCTGCAGCAGTAGCATGGTGACTGGGGACATCATTTGAAAGCACATGTCACTGCTTCTCAAAGTAGGTAGTGGTGGGGCTGGGTGAGACAAAGGAAGGCTGGAGATTGTGCCTCTATTCCATGCATCTGTCCTGATTCTTCAATTATATTCTCATTCTCATTTTGAGTGTTTTCTTCTTTCTACTTTTTAAAACATCTGTCCATCCATCCATTCTTTTATCCTCTCATCTATCTGTTCATAACAGATAGCCGACAGACACCTCATATGGGAAAGCTCTGGCTGGCATCTGGCAGGTGCCCCTCTGGGATGAAGCTTCCAGAGAAAGGAACAGGTAGCAATCTTTGCTGTTTTGCTGCCTCCACTGGTGATACCCAGACATACAGGGTCTAGAGTGAACTTCCAGCAAACTCCAGGGGATCTGCGGCAGAGGAGGCTGACTGTTAGAAGGAAAACTAACAAACAGAAAGGAATAGCATGTCCACTTAGAGACCCCATCCAAAGGTCGACATCAAAGACCAAAGGTAGATAAATCCACGAAGCTGGGGAGAAACCAGCGCAAAAAGGCTGAAAATTCCAAAAGCCAGAATGCCTCTTCTCCAAAGGATCACAAACCTCATCAGCAAGGGAACAAAACTGGATGGAGAATGAGTTAGATGAATTGACACAACTAGGCTTCAGAAGGTGGGTAATAACAAAATTCTCCGAGCTAAAGGAGCATGTTCTGAGCCAGTGCAAGGAAGCTAAGAATCTTGAAAAAAGCTTAGATGAATTGCTAACTAGAATAACTAGTTTAGAGAAGAACATAAATGACCTGATGGAGCTGAAAGACACAGTATGAGAACTTTGTGAAGCATACACAAGTATCAATAGCCAAATTGATCAAGCAGAAGAAAGGATAGCAGAGATTGAAGATCAACTTAATGAAATAAAGTATGAATACAAGATTAGAGCAAAAAGAATGAAAACAAATGAACAAAGCCTCCAAGAAATATGGGGCTATATGAAAAGACAAAATCTACATTTGATTGGTGTACCTGAAAGTGACAGGGAGAATGGAACCAAGTTGGAAAACACTCTTCAGGATTTATCCAGGAGAACTTCCCCAACCTAGCAAGACAGGCCAACATTCAAATTCAGGAAATACAGAGGACATGACAAAGATATTCCCTGAGAAGGGCAATCCCAAGGTACATTCATGTCAGACTCACCAAGGTTGAAATGAAGGAAAAAATGATAAGGGCAGCCAGAGAGAAAGGTCAGGTTACTCAAACAGAAGCCCATCAAAGTAACAGCGGATCTCTCTGCAGAAACCCTACAAGCCAGAAGAGAGTGGGGGCCAATATTCGACATTCTTAAGGAAAAGAATTTTCAACCCAGAATTTCATATCCAGCCAAACTAAGCTTCATAAACAAAGAAGAAATAAAATCCTTTAAAAACTAAACAAAAAATTAAATATTAATCAAATAGTTTAGAATTATTTAGGGCACATATGGCCCAGGGTTACTTGACATATGAACTTGTATACCTGTTAATTGGAACATCAGATGCTAAATCCTAGATGACACAAGGTAATTGGTCCAACTTGGTAGGAAACTTGTAGAATTTGTCTTTCCAAAATAAATATCGGGGTCAAAATCATTCATAAAAACAAGAATAAAATTATTAAACTATAGAATAATTTGGAGATAGACTACAAAATTTGTTGTCACAACTCAGAGTTAAATAAAACAGGTTTTCATTAAAAATCAAACTACTTATGTTAAGGTTGTCATAAAACTTAAAATAATAGTAACAGAGATAATTATACAATAAAAGCTATTACAAATACTCAACAGGCAACTTCAAAAATTTTTATTATTTTGCCATTTATGTTTTACTATCAACTGTAATGATCATTGTGTTTCAAAAAAATATATATATACCATTACGAGGTGATTAGAAGCAGACAAGGATGTTAGACATTCCCTCATAGACTCAGCAACACTGCCACAGAACTAAATCTGTGCCAAATGCCTTGGCGGGCCCAGCATGTGGTGCTGAGAAATGATTGAGTGGCCCTTTATCCCACTCAAGGAGCCCACAGTCTGAAGATGTATAGACAAAACACTAATGCAAGTGCATTTAAAAGAAGAGTAAATGCTATAATAAAAATAAAGCAGGATGTTGGGAGGGAGGGCAGGGGAGCCATAACACTTGAGGGACCCAAATGACTCACTGAGGTGACATTTATGCCATGACCAGGATGACAACAGAGGGCCAGACCTGCACAAGTCTGGGAACAGTGTGCCAGAGAGATACCACTTCTGGTGAAGAAACATGCAGGCAGAAGTGACTTTGGCAGAGGATTTGAGAAAGAGGCCAGTGGGGCTAGAGAGAGCCTGGGGAAGAGAAGAGGAGAGAGGAGACTCTGGGGTCTGGAAGAAGAAGACAGTGATCTGCTTCTCTCTGACAACATTGTCCCCAAATGTATCACCTATAAACAACAAATGCTTACTGTCTCATGATTTATGTGGATGAGAATCTGGACACAGCTGTGCTGGTTTCCTGCACATTGGGCTCCATAAGGCTGGGGCTGTGTTCTCCGCTGAAGCTGGGCTGTGGGAGGATTGGCTTCCAAGCACACTCATGTGGGTATTGGCTGGATTCAGTGTAGACTGAGAGCCTGAGTGTCTCTGGGGGCCTGAGCACTCCCTTATTCTCTGTAGTGTAGGCCTCTGCATAGGGCAGCTCATAACACTGGAACTTGCTTTTTGAATTTGAGGAATGCAGTAGAAAGACAGGGAGAGAAATACATATTGACAGAGAAAGAGAAAGACATAGGCAGAGAATAAGGGAGAAAACACTGGACAGAGTAAGTAGAAGAGATGAGAGAAATAGAGAGACAAAGAGATTGAGGGAGAAAACATAGAAAAAAGTGACTAGGAGAAAATGACAGCTTTTTTGATAATAACATAATGGGAGTTGCAATAGACTGAACATTTTCTGACTGAAAATTGTATATGTTGAAATCCTAGCCCCCAGTGTAACAGTACTAGGAAGTGGGAGGTAATTAGGCTCTGAAGGTGATACCCTCATGAATGGGATTACTGGCTCTATAAAGGAAACCCCAGAGAGCTCCCTCCTCCACTATCTGTCAGGTAAAAATACAATGTAAAGTCTACAGTCAGAAACTCACAAGAGAGTTCTCACTAGAGCCCAACCATGGTGACATTATGACCTTCAACCTCTATCCTCCAGAACTGTGAGAAAGAACATTCTGTTTTTGATTGGTGGCTCAGTCTATCTTTGCTATAACAGCCTGACCTAAGACAGAAGTGTTATCCCATCACTTTCATTGCATTCTGTTCATCAGAAGTGAGTCATTAACCCCTTAGTGTTGTGAACCTTCCTGTAGGCTTCCCACAACATAGGCCAAAGTGAAGGACATGGGTCTGATTCTGAATATAATGAGAAGGCACTGAAAGGGGAGCAATGTCAGAGGATGACGATATCTGAATTTCATTTCATCTCAAACTCTTATTGGTGCAGAATGAAAAATGAGGCTGAGAGGGGAAGTGACTTTCCAATATCACACTGCTGGACACAGACCTGTTTGAGTTGTATTCTGTTACCTCCCATTCCTTCTTATAGTTCTTTTATCTCTAAGCGTGTTCATTTATCTACATAGGATGCCATACCATGAGTTTTACAAGTTTTATCTCATACACACCTGATGAGTTCCCTAGGAAGAAGATGCTGGCATGCTACCCAGTGTACAGGTTGAAATGCCCCCAAACCCACTTTTCTAGTGTCACAGAACTAGTAAGGTAAAGTAGGTTCTTACCCAGATCTGTGACCTCATACCTGAGGCCATGGCTGCATTCAGATCTTTCCAGGGAACTGAGGAGAGTTGTGCTTGCATAATTGTGCACAGGTAAAAAGTTGACATGCAGGGATAGTGAACAGTGAGTAGCCCAGCAGGGCCTTTGGGTAGGTCTTATGGAAGGCAGCAAGGAGCCTAGAGGATGAAACTTTGAAAAAGTGTTCTTACTTCCTTGGTGACAGACCCCAACTGAACTCAGAACTCTGGTAACCAAGAACTCACATCCTAGAGACAGCCCTGTATCCAGGTCACTTGGTGGGAAATGCTTAAGAAAGCACAATGTGCTCCTGCTAGATCCCATCTCTCTTAGGCTCTTGCTTCAGGAAGGCCTAAAGTGAAAACCTTTTCTGAGATGCTGACATTGGCTTATTCCTCAGCTCAGATGGCTCTGAAGGTTTTGCAGGGGTCACCCAGAGGCAACATATGGTGAGCCTAGGGCAAGCCCCTCCAGCCTAGTTCTCACCAGTGCTTTCATTTCCCTTTGCTTTAGAATGTAAGGGAAAATCAGGAATTTAAAATAGCAAAAATTGACCAAAACTACATTTTTATTAGATTCCCTAAGGTTCTATGTTGTTGTTCTTGTTGTTTTGTTTGTTTGAGACAGGACCTCACTCTGTCACTCAGACGGGTTCAGTGGCACAATCACAGCTTACTGCATCTGGATCTCCTGAGCTCAAGCAATTCTCTCACCTCAGCCTCCTAAGTAGTTGAGAGACTACAGGTTCACATCACCACACCTGGCTAATATGTATTTTTTTGCTTTTTAGCAGAGATGAGGTCTCATTATGTTGCCCAGGTCTGTCTTGAACTCCTGAACTCAGGCAATTCTCAATTTTGGATACATAGTTTTGCTAGGTGTAGGATTCTTAGTTGACAGTTTTTTTTTTTCTATGAGCACTGGCCAAGGAAAGTTTAAAAAGAAGAAATAGAGAAACTTCAAATAAGGCAATTAAATGAACAAATCAAAAGCTAAGAAACAAAAAAGGTTGAGTATTGAGGTTGTAGTTATGGCAGCTAATGAGAGAATGGATTCAGTCAGAGAGGTCAGGCAGAATTGTATTTGCAGAGAGCAGAAGTCTGAGGGTGAGAGTGTCATAATGAGATCAAATGGAAAACTTGTTTGTTATAGAATCAAAGACAATGCATGGGAACACACCATGCCAAATCCAAACAGGCTGAGCTGGTGCTCTGTGCAAAGAGATATAGGTTTATGGGAAGGAAAGCTACCATTATAACATCAAATTTTTTTTTATTATTATTAAAAGAATCACAAATGTGGCAGTTATAATCAGTGTTAAGGTTAAAGTTAAAGTTACATTTAGGTTTGGTTGGTGGATGTCACAAAGCAAAAAGTTTGTCTGTTGCCAAGAAGTGGGTGTTCTAGTTTATTAAATAAAACAGCCTCAAGACTAGAAACAGTAAAGGATAAAAAGGGATGAGATGGCAAACACAGATTCCTGGAAATTTACATCAAAATCAGGTATATGAAGAAGTACAGTGTCTATCTCAGTCATCAGTGCTGCCTGCAATGGAGGTGTTTTTTTCTGCCCTTGATAAATACACCAGTCCTACTATGTGAGAGGTGAAAAGCAGCCTACATTCTGCTTCCCATGCCAGATGCTTAGACTTGGGGCTCTGTTCCCAGGAAGAAAGAGCACATCTTTTAAGTAGTTTTGGAGCAGAAGGTATCTTCCAAATTCCAATGAAGTAGCTTATATTTCCAGGTGACCCTGAGACCACTACAGAAGAAATAACTGAAGTCCACACAACTTTTTTGAACTAGTGAGAATCCATGAGAAAATCTGACATTATGTTCTATTACCTTGGAAGGTAGAAATATTGTTTGACTTCTGTTTTGCTGACAAGAAACGAGGCCAGGCCACCCCCTGAGCAACGCCACCTGGGACAATGACCTCACACGTGGAAAACATTGGAGCCCTTCGGTTTCCAATCTACTGTTTTCTAATAATTAGGGAAATCCAGTTTTCACTTTGATATCCTCTGTTTCTAACAATCCCAATGGTAGTGCTGTCCTGCTTCTACAAGAGACCATGACAAATACAGGCCTGAAGGAAGATGAGCTGATGATATTCCCAGTTTATTAGCATAGATTCAATTCATTGAATCAACTGGGTAAGTATCTATTATTCAGCTGCATTAGAAGATTCTTAAGATTCAAGTGTGCTTAAGATTCAAGTGTGTGGTGAAATGAGACAGGATTTTCTCAATGGAGTGTTAGGATAATTTTCTTCTCATAGTTACCATCTTACTGGCACTGAACCATAGCTAAAATCAAGAAATTATGCAAGAAGAATTAGAAATGTAATGTTACAAGAACATAAATTTAGAGATTTGTGGAAAGGCCTTCATAATTTTTTGGTGTTCTCTTTGAGATAGGATTATAGATGACATTTCATTATAATATATTAGCTATACTAGACTTTATGCATTTATGTAAAGCTATTTATTTATCTTTTGGTCATACTGTAAATTCTGGGATACAGGTGCAGAACATAGGTATACATGCGCCATGGTGGTTTGCTAAACCCATCAACTTGTCATCTACCTTACATATTTCTCCCAGTGCTATCCCTCCCCTAATCCCCTGCCCCCCAACGGGCTCCCATGTGTGCTGTTCCCCTCCCTGTGTCCATATGTTCTCATTGTTCAATTCCCACTTATGAGTGAGGACATGTGTTGTTTGGTTTTCCATTTTTGTGTTTGCTGAGAATGATGGTTTCCAGCTTCATCCGTGTCCCTGCAAAGGACATGAACTTATCCTTTCTTATGGCTGCATAGTATTCCATGGTGTATATGTACAACATTTTCTTTATCCAGTCTATCATCCATGGGCATTTAGGTTGGTTTCAAGTCTTCGCTATTGTGAACAGTACTGCAATGACCATAAGTGTGCATGTGTCTTTGTAGTAGAATGATTTATAGTCCTTTGGGTATATATCCAGTTATGGGATTGCTGGGTCAAATGGTACTTCTAGTTCTACATCCTTGAGGAATCGCCCCACTGTCTTACACAATGGTTGAATTAATTTACACTCCCACTATCAGTGTAAAAGGGTTCCTATTTTTCCACATCATCTCCAGCATCTGTTGTTTGCTGACTTTTTAATGACCACCATTCTAACTGGTGTGAGATGGTATCTCATTGTGGTTTTGATGTGCATTTCTCTAATGACCCGTGATGATAAGGTTTTTTTCATGTTTTTGTTGGCTGCATAAATGTCTTCTTTTGAGAAGTGCCTGTTTATATCCTTTGCCCACTTTTTGATGGGGTTGTTTCTTTCTTGTAAATTTGTGTAAGTTCTTTGTAGATTCTGCATATTAGCCCTTTGTCAGATGGATAGATTGCAAAATTTTCTCCTAATCTGTAGGTTTTCTGTTCACTGTGATGGTAGTTTCTTTCACTGTACAGAAGGTCTTTAGTTTAATTAGATACCATTTGTCAACTTTGGCCTTTGATGCCATTGCTTTTGTTGTTTTAGTAATGAAGTCTTTGCCCATGCCTATGTCCTGAATGGTATTGCCTAGGTTTTCTTCTAGGGTTTTTATGATTTTAGGTCTTATGTTTAAGTCTTTAATCCATCTTGAGTTAATTTTTGTATAAAGTGTAAAGAAGATGTGCAGTTTCAGTTTTCTGCATACGGCTAGCCAGTTTTCCCAGTACCATTTATTAAGTAAGGAATCCTTTCTCCATTGCTTGTTTTTGTCAGGTTTGTCAAACATCAGATGGTTGTATGTGCATGGTCTTATTTCCAAGTTCTCTATTCCCTTCCATTAGTCTATGTGTCTATTTTTGTGCCAGTACTATATTGTTTTGGTTACTGTAGTCTTATAGTGTAGCTTGAAGTTGGGTAGTGTAATGCCTCCTTCTTTTTTCTATTTGCTTAGAATTGTCCTAGCTATGTGGGCTCTTTTTTGGTTCCATATGAATTTTTATAGTTTCTTCTAATTCTGTAAGGAATGTCAATGGGAGTTTAATGGGAATAGCATTAAATTATTTTATAAATTACTTTGGGCAATGTGGCCACTTTCAAGAATTAATTCTTCCTATCCGTGGGCATGAAGTGTTTCTTCATTTGTTTGTGCCCTCTCTGATTTCTCTGAGCAGTGATTTGCAGTCCTCTTTGAAAATGAGTTAGCTATATCTCTTGTTAGCTGTATTCTCAGGTAATTTATTCTCTTTGTAGCAATTGTGAATGGGAATTCATTCATGATTTGGCTCTCTGCTTGTCTGTTGCTGGTGAATAGGAATGCTAGTGATTTCTGCACATTGATTTTGTATCCTGAGAGTTTACTGAAGTGGTTTATCAGCTTAAGAAGCTTTTGGGCCGAGATGATGGGGTTTTCTAGATATGGGATTATGTCATCTGCAAATGAAGATAATTTGACTTCTTCTCTTTCCATTTGAAAACCCTTGATTTCTTTCTCCTGCCTGATTGCCCTGGCCGGAAATTCCAATACTATGTTGAATAGGAGTAGTAAGAGAGGGCATCCTTGTCTTGTGCCAGTTTTCAAAGAGAATGCTTCCAGCTTTTGCCCATTTAGTATGATATTGGCTATGAGTTTGTCATATATGGCTGTTATTATTTTGAGGTATGTTCCTTTAATAGCTAATTTTTTGAGAGTTTTTAACATGAAGGGATTTGAATTTTATTGAAGGCCTTTTCTGCATTTGTTGAGATAATCATGTTGTTTTTGTGTTTAGTTCCTTTTATCTGATGAATTACATTTGTAGATCTACCTATGCTGAACCAACCTTGTATCTTGGGGATGAAGCCATCTTGATCGTCATGGTGGACCAAGGTACCGCTATCAGTCATAGATTCAGTCTTTTTCATAATGCCATATTTCTTGAAGGTTTTGTTCATTCTTCTTTGTTTTTTTTCTCTATTCGTCTCTTCCTGTCTTACTTCAGACAGTTTTCAAGCTCTGAGATTCTTTCCTCCACTTGGCCTATTCTGCTAATGATATTTGTGGTAGCATTGTGAAGTTCTCATGCTGTGTTTCTCAGCACCATCAGGTCAGTTATGTTCCTCTCTAAACCAAATATTCTGGTTATCAGCTCCTGTATTGTTTTATCATAATTCTTAACTTCTTTGCATTAGGTTAGAATGTGCTCCTTTAGCTCAGTGAAGTTTGTTATTACCCACCTTCTAAAGCCTACTTTTGTCAATTCAGCCATCTCAGCCTCAGTCCAGTTCTGTGCCCTTGCTTGAGAGGTGTTGCTATCATTTAGAAAAGAAGATGTATTCTGCCTTTTTGAGTTTTCAGTGTTTTTGTGTTGATGCTTTTTCATCTTCGTGGGCTTATCTACCTTTGATCTTTGAGGTTGCTGATCTTTGAGTGGGGTTTTTGTGGGGTCCTTTTTGTTGTTGTTGTTGCTGTTGCTTTCAGTTTGTTTGTTTTTAACAGTCAGACCACTCTTCTCCAGGGCTTCTGTGGTTTTCTGGGGGTTCACTCCAGACCCTAGTCACCTCAGTCTCTCCTGCACCTGGAGGTATCACCAGTGAAGGCTGCAAAACAGCAAAGATGACAGCCTGATCCTTCCTCTGGGAGCACCGTCCAAGGGGATACTGAGTTGATACCAACTGGAACACTCTTGTAGGAGGTGTCTGGAGACCCCTGTTGGGAGGTCTCGCCCAGTCAGGAGGAACAGGATCAGGGACTGCTTAAAGAAGCAGTCTGTCTGCCCCTTGGCAGAGCAGGTGTGCTGTGCTGACCACCTGGGGGTCTCCAGAGCCAGCAGGTTGGAAAGGCTAACTGCCTTTTTTAACATGAAGAGATGTCAAATTTTATTGAAGGCCTTTTCTGCATCTACTGAGATAATCGTGATGTTTTTGTGTTTAGTTCTGTTTATGTGATGAATTACATTTGTAGATTTGCCTGTGCTGAACCAACCTTTTATCTCGTGTATTGCGGCTGAACTGCAGGGATAGCAGCTGTCCGTCTCCCTTGGGACTTCATCCCAGGGAGAAATCAGAGTTCTGTCCATACAACTCTGGCTGGAGTTGCTAAAATTCCAATGGGGAGGCCCCATCCAGTGAGGAGGGATGGATTGGGTCTCACTTAAAGAAGCAGACTAGCCATGATCAGGCACAGCAGTTGTGATGCATTTTGGGAAACTCCTCCTGGTCCCTGGTGCCAGCAGTCTAGAGCGGCCAACTCAAACTACAGATATAGCGGCTGCCCCTCACCCTGGGAACTTGGTCCTGGCTCCCTAGATTCAACCCCTTTCCTAGGGGAATGCATGGATGTATCTCCCACTTTGCTGGAATTCTTGGGGCAGAGTATGCAAAGCTCCTGCGTTTCCACTCATGCCCCAGTGAGCCATCACGCACTCCCCTGAGACTCCACAAGCTCTGTGCTTCAGACCCAAAGCCATGGTGGCTGGGCTCACAAATGGATCTCTTGATCTGCAGGTTGCAAAGATCCGTGGGAGAAGCATGGTTTCCTAGGCAGAGTTGTACAATCACTCACCACCTCCCTTGGCTGTGAGTGGGGGCTGCCCTAGCTCTGTGCCACACCTGGGTTGGCCATCACCCCACTTGCTTTTCCTCACTCTCTGTGGGTGTCGAGCTGTCTGCCTAGTCAGTCCCAATGCAAGAATGTGGATACCTCAATTGGAGGTGCAGAATTCACTGCAGTTTTCATTGCTCTCAGTGAGAGCCACGGACCACAGCTGCTTCTAATCGGCCAGCTTGGACACATCTAAATTGAGATTTCTTAATACCTGAGATCTTTTAAATGTGTTACAGTAATGATATTTATCACAAATAATATTTAATCTCAATGTGTTATGAAAATTGCTAATAAATCAATTCTTTTTGGTTACCACAAAACTATCTGGAAATGTAACATCTGCCATTTATAAAACCTTTGTAGAGTTAATAGAACTTTACCTGAAGGAAAGCTTGCAATATGCATCATGATTTCAAATATTGTATTAATTATTTTGTAATTTTGTGTTTTTTTAAACTAAATTTATTAAATTGGTTATATATTACTTTAGGTAAGATTATTTGGTGATAAGTGAATAATAATTTGCAAAATATTAAAAATATAAGTTCCTTATTATAAAAATGTCCTCTGTTTTATTTTACTACCATTTCCTCTGAAACTTTGAAACTGTAATTTTTTAATTAAAACATATATTCACAAATGTGGCTTGTAAATGTTAATATTTATAATTTTCGTGTTTTTTTTTGCATTTGGTAGGGATAGGATTTTCTGGTGTCTATTCTTTTTCAAAATAAAAGGCAGAAAGAATGGAATAAAGATAGGTTAAAACACAAAGGAACACAATGATGATGATAGAGATTATTCATATGCAGACTGCCAGGGCCTAAAAATATCAAGAAGAAACACGATCAGTAGAAAACGTGCATGTCCCTGAACATAAGAGAATTTTAAATTTCTCTTAAAATTATTCATGTTAAAAATCTCTGCACTTTGCACATTTAGTAAAGATAAAGTCAAAATGCAAGGACCTCCCTGATTCTGATCAGAGCACCCAAAGTACGAAGGATGTGTCTTTATCTCCTCCAACTGCACAGTGGAAACAGTTGCTCTGGATATATTATTATAGTGATGCACAGAGACAGGATGGTCAAAGAGCTTGCATGCTTTAAAAAAGAAATGTTGGCCAGGCATGGTGGCTCACACCTGTAATGCCAGCACTTTGGGAGGCTGAGGTGAGTGGATCACGAAATCAGGAGTTCAAGACCAGCCTGGCCCAGATGGTGAAACGCATCTCTACTAAAAATACAAAAATTAGCCAGGCACGGTGGCAGAAGCCTATAATCCCAGCTACTCAGTAGGCTGAGGCAGGAGAATCACTTGAATCAGGGCAGCAGAGGTTACAGTGAGCCAAGATCGAGCAACTGCACTCCAGCCTGGGTGACAGAGTGAGATTTTATCTCAAAAAAAAAAAAAAAAAAAACTTCTAGTATGTTGAGATTAAAAAAAATAAATGACATGATTTGTCTACAGATCTTCATACTCTGCCTCCTTTATATTAAATGTCTAAACAACTTACATATATATATGTACATTCTGGGCTTTTGTTATTATTATTTTCATAATTTCTTTGTAAACACCATTTTCACCATATTGTATAAACAGCATTTTAAGACCTATGACTGGTCATTGACAATATACACAATATGTATATATTTGTACACAGGATCTAGTTCTGTCATTCTTGCTGGAGTGCAGTGGCACAATCATAGCTCACTCCAGATTCAAACACCTAAACTCAGGCAATTCTCCCATGTCAGCCTTCCTAGTAGCTGGGACTACAGGCATATACCACCACAGTGGGTTAGTTTAAAAAGAATATGTAGAGACAAGGTCTTGCTATGTTGCCCAGGCTAGTCTTGAGCTCCTGGCCTCGAGTGGCCCTCCAACATTGACCTCTCAAATTGTTGGGATTACAGGTGTGAGCCACCATGACCAGCCTGCTCATACATTCTTCAATAATGAGATGAGAAAAGCCTATCACTAGGCAGGATTTTTAGAGATTTCTAAAAATTGTAACATATGACTTGCGATCTCGCCCCTCCACTGTTTTCTGTCTTTTGTCTCTGCAGCAACCCTTGTACTACTTTTTTCCTCAACAAGCTAAGAATTAAATGTCTTGAGATCATAAATGTCTATGTTAGTAAACATTGATATTCTGGCTGCACCCTGAATTAAGTTAAACTGCCAGAGAAATTGAGATGTATTTTAGTTATTTGGTTGTTATCTTATACTTATCATAATTATTCTTTTCGCTTTTCTGCATTCACAAGGTTCTTTTCATGGAAATATCTAGTTAGAAAGAATAATACTTTTCTAAAATTGTAAGCTCAGTTTCTCTGGTTGCCAACTGTTGCCAAGGATACAACCAAGCTTCCTTCATCTGTCACATGAAACTCTCATAATCACTTTATGTTGTTGATAACCAGTCATAGGTCTTACCGTGCCATTTAGAGAATATGGTGAAAGTGGTGGTGACCAAGACATTACAATATGATAATAAAACAGCCCGGTACTTTATTATATAAGTTGTATATACATTTAAATTAAACCAGATAGAGTAAAAGATCTGTAGACAAATCATGTCATTTTAAAAAAATCTCAACAAATTTGACATTATTATAAAGATGAAGAAACCGATTTCTCAATTCTATTTTCTTCAAATTATCTTTCATTACACTTTCTTTCTTTCCTTCAGACATCTAATCTAAACACCTGCAGTATTTGTGATCAGTCTTTTGTTTGGTACATTTAATGATGTTAATTTTCCCACAGTTATTCATGTATATAGCCTTAGGGACTTACACATTTTGCAGGTAAAGCAAGCTCAATGAGAATGAATTTCATTTGCATTGTCTGTCTCTGAGAGTGCTCAGGGACTTCACCCTCAGCCCAAGGACAATCTGGTTGCTATGTCTCCTGGTGAGAGCTCAGATGTACATCCTGACTTATGTTTTTAATGTATCATTTAGGACTCAGTTTTCTTTTATACTCTTACCAATCCATATGCCCTCTAAGGATTTTTCTTTTATTCCTCTTTCCCCATGTCTGTACAATGTTATTGTAAATCCTATGATACTTCTATAATGGATGTGTCAGATTCACCAAAAGAAAATATGAGAAACATGGTAAAACTTAAAATTGGGATAAGCAATGAATAGCTTTTTAGCACAGCTATGCAATGTGTGCATACTGGTGTGTAATATGTTTAAGCAATTATTGGAAGATATTTATACAAAATAATAACATTACTTACCCCAAATTCAAATTGAGTCAAGGGTCTTATAATTTTCCATTTTTATTTTTTGTGGGTACATAGATGTATATATTTATAACATACATGAGATGTTTTGATACAGATGCACAAAGTTAAATAATCACATCACAAAGAATGGGACATCCATCTCCTCAAGCACTTATTTTTTGAGTTGTGAACCATCAAATTACAGTCTTTAAGTTATTTAAAAATGTACAATTAAGTTATTATTGACTATAGTCACCCTACTGTGCTATCATATAGCGGTCTTATTCATTCTATTTTTTGTACCCATGAACAATGTCCACCTCCCCCTAGGCCCCCAATATTTTTTTCCCAGCCTCTGGTAATCATCCTTCTACTCTCTATGTTTATGAGTTCAAGTGGGTTGATACTGAGATCCCACAAATAAGTGAGAACATGTCTGTATTTCTGTGCCTGGCTATTTCACTTAACATAATGATCTCCAGTTCCATTCATAGTCTTTCAAATGACTGGATCTCATTCTTTTTTAAGGCTGAATAGTACTCCACTCTGTATATGTACCATATTTAAAAAATCCACTCTTGAAGGACACTCAGGTTACTTCCAAATCTCAGTTGTTGTAAATAGTGCTGCAACAAACATAGGAGTACAGATATCTCCACATACTTATTTCTTTTCTTATGGTTATATACCCAATAATAGGATTGCTGAGTAATGTGGTAGCTCAATTTTTAGTTTTTTGAGGAACATCCAAACTGTTCTTTATAGTGGTTGTTCTAATTTACATTACCAACAACAGTATATGAGGGTTCCCTTTTCTCCAACTTCTTGCCAGCATTTGTTATTGCTATCTTTTGAATATAAGCCATTTTAACTCCAGTGAGATGATATTGCACTGCAGTTTTGATTTGCATTTCTCTATCAATGATATTGAGCACCTTTTCATATGCCTATTTGCCATTTGTATGTCTTCTTTTGAGAAATATGTATTCAAATCTTTTTTTTGGCCATTTAAAAAAATCAGACTATTAGTTTTTTTCTTGCAGAGTTGTTTGAGCTTCTTATATATTGTGGTTATTAATCCTTTGTCTGATGGGTAGTTTGCAATTATTTTTTCCCATTCTGTGTGTTGTCTCTTCACTTTCTTGGTGTGTTACATTTTGTTTTTCCATAAGTTATTGGGGTACAGTTGGTATTTGTTTACATGAGTAAGTTCCTTAGTAGTGATTTGTGAGATTATGGTGCACCCATGACCCAAGCAGTATACACTACACCATAGTCATAGTCTTTTACCTCTCATGTCACTCCCACTCTTCTACCAAAGTCTGCCATAGTCCATTCTTATGTCTTTATGTCGTCATAGCTTAGCTCTCATATATTGGTGAGAACATGTGATGCTGAGTTTTCCATTCCTGAGTTGCATCACTTAGAATAATAGCCTCCCTTCTCATCCACATCACTGAAAATGCTGTTAATTCATTCCTTTCTATGGCTATGTAATATTCCATCATATACATATATGTGTGTGTGTGTGTGTGTGTGTGTGTGTGTGTGTGTATCTCACAGTTGCTTTTTCCACTTGTCGATTGATGGACATTTAAGTTGGTTCCATGATTTTGCAATTGTGATTTGTGTGGCTATAAGCATGTGTGTGCAAGTATCTTTTATGAATAATGACTTATTTTCCTCTGGGTAGATGCCTAGTAGTGGGGTTCCTGGATCAAATGGTAGTTCTACTTTTAGTTCTTTAAGGAATCTCCACACTGTTTTCCACAGTGGCTGTACTAGTTTACATTTTCACCAGCAGTGTAGAAGTGGTCCCTGTTTACTGCATCCATGCCAACATCTACTTTTTCAAATGTTTTTTATTATGGCTTGCAGCAGGTAAGGTGCTATTGCATTGCGGTTTTGATTTGCACACCCCTGATCACTAGTGATGCTGAGCACTTTTTCATATGTTTGTTGGCCATTGGTATATCTTCTTTTGAGAACTGTGTATTCATGTCCTTAGCCCATTTTTTGATGTAGTTGTTTGTTTTTCCTTACTGATTTGTTTGAGTTCATTGTAAATTCTGGATATTAGTCCTCTGTCAGATGTATAGACAGTGAAGATTTTCTCTCACTCTGTAGGTTGTCTATTTACTCTGCTGACTGTTCCCTTTGCCATGCAAAACCTCTTTAGTTTAATTAGGTCCCAGCTATTTATCCTTGTTTCTATTGCATTTGCTTTTGGGTTCTTGGTCATGAAATCCTTGCCTATGCCAATGTCTAGAAGGGTTTATCCAGTGTTATCTTCTAGAATTTTTATAGTTTCAGGACTTAGGTTTAAGTCCTTAATCCATCTTGAGTAGATTTTTGTATAGGGTGAGAGAAGAGGATCCAGTTTCATTATCCTATATGTGGCTTGCCAATTATCCCAACACCATGTGTTGAAAAGGGTGTCCTTTCCCCACTTTAAGTTTTCATTTGTTTTGGCAAAGATCAGTTGGCTGTAAGTATTTGGGTTAACTTCTGGGTTCTCTATTCTGTTCCATTGGTCTATGTGCCTATTTTTATACCAGTACCAAGTTGTTTTGGGAACTATGGCATTATAGTACAGTTTGAAATCAGGTAGTGTGATGCCTACAGGTTTGTTCTTTTGGCTTAGTTTTGCTTTGGCTATGTGGCTCTCTTTTGGTTCCATACGAATTTTAGAATTATTTTTGTAATTCTGTGAAGAACGATGGTGGTATTCAGATGGGCATTGTATTGAATTTGTAGATTGCTTTTAGCAGTATGGTCATTTTCACAACATTGATTCTACCTATCCATGAGCATGGGATGTGTTTCCCTTTGTTTGTGTCATCTATGATTTTTTTTTTTTTTTTTTGATGGAGTTTTGCTCTAGTCCCAGAGGCTGGATGCAATGACACGACCTTGGCTCACTACAACCTCTGCCTCTGGGGTTCAAGCGATTCTCCTGCTTCAGCATCTATGATTTCTTTCAGCAGTTTCATGATTTTTCTTGTAGAGGTCTTTTGATTCCTTCATTAGTTATATTCCTAAGTATTTTATTTTTTTTGCAGCTATTGTAAAAGGGGTTGAGTTCTTGATTTGATTCTTTGCTTGGTTGCTGTTGGTGTGTAGAAGAGCTACTGATTTGTGTACATTAATCTTGTATCTGGAAAGTTTGCTGAATTATTTTATCAGTTCTAGGAGGTTTCTAGAGGACTCTGTAGGATTTTCAAGGTAAAAGATCAAATCAGCAGCAGCCAGTGACAGTTTGACTTCCTTGTTTCCAATTTGGATGTCCTTTATTTCTTTCTTTAGTCAGATTGCTCTGGATAGGACCTCCAGTACTATGTTGAAGAGGAGTGGTGAGAGTGGACATCCTTGTCTTGTTCCAGTTCTCAGAGGGAATGTTTTCACCTTTTCCTCATTCAGTATAATGTTGGCTGTGTGTTTGTCATAGATGGCTTTTATTACATTAAGGTATGTTGCTTGTTTCTCAGCGTATTTTGCTGAGAGCTTTAATCATAAAGGGATGCTAGGTTTTGTCGAATGGTTTTTCTGCATCTATTGAGATGATCATGTGAATATTGTTTTTAATTCTATTTATGTGGTGTATCACATTTATTGACTTGCATATGTTAAACCATTCCTGCATCCCTAGTATGAAACCCACTTGATCATGGTGGATTATCTTTTTGATATGCTGTTGGATTCGGTTAGCTAGTATTTTGTTAAGGATTTTAACATCTATGTTCATCAAGGATATCAGCCTGTAGCTTTCTTTTTTGGTTATGTCCTTTCCTGGTTTTGATATTAGGGTAATGCTGGGTTCATAGAATGAATTGGAGAGGATTCCTTCTTTCTCTATCTTGTGGAATAGTGTCAAAAGTATTGGTATCAGTTCTTCTTTGAATGTCTGGTAGAATTCTGCTATGACTCTGTCTGGTCCTCAACATTTTTTTTTTTTTTTGGTAATTTTAAAATTACCATTTCAATCTCATTGCTTGTTATTTTTCTGTTCAGGGTATCTAATTCTTCCAGATATAAGCTAGAAGGGTTGTATGGCTCCAGAAATTTACCTATCTCTTCTAGGTTTTCCAGTTTATGTGCATAAAGGTATTCACAGTACCTTTGAATGATCTTTAGTATTTCAGTGGTGTCGGTTGTAATATCTCCTGTTTCATTTGTTAGTGAGCTTATTTGGAGTTTCTCTCTTCTTTTCTTGGTTAATCTTACTAATGGTGTATCCATTTTATTTATCTTTTCAAAGAACCAACTTTTTGTTTCATTTATCTTTTGTATTGTTGTTTCAGTTTCATTTAGTTCTGCTCTGATCTTGGTTATTTCCTTTGTTCTGCTGGGTTTGGGTTTGGTTTGTGTTGGGGTGATCAGACCCAACACCAGGTGTGGGGGCTACAAAATCCAGCAGAGTCAAAGGAATGAGAAAAGACAAGTTGAGAGAGAAAGTGGGACCAGGGGACCAAAGCTAGTATGGAGGCTGCAAAGGCCTTGAGCTCTGGGAGCCCATGATATTTATTGGTGATCAAACAAAAAAACGGGTGGTGAGGATGTGGACTTTGAAAGGAAGTGGTATATCAAGTGAATGAGCTACAGCTGTGCTTTAAAACATATGGCTACTTGAGATAATGGGAGTGCTAGAAGCAAGGAGCCGAGCAAGTCTAGACACATTCCAAAGGCCACGTGGGGTGTTAGACCTTGGACTCCAGACATGTTCCAAGCCCTGCCTCGGCTTCTTTCCCAACACTCAGCTTTTCTCCCAACAGGTTTGTTCCTGTTTCTTGAGTTCCTTGAGGTGTGACCTTAGATTTTCTGTTTTTGCTCTTTCAGACTTTTTGATGTAGGTGTTTAGGGCTATGAACTTTCTTCTTAGAACCACCTTTGCTGTATTCCAGAGGTCTTGATAGGTTGTGTCATTATAGTCATTCAGTTTGAAGAATTTTTAAATTTCCATCTTGATTTCATTTTGACCCAATGCTCATTCAGGAATGGGTTATTTAATGTCCATTTATTTGCATGGTTTTGAAGATTCCTTCTGGAATTGACTTTCAGTTTTATTCCACTGTGATCTGAGAGAGTGCATGATACAATTTCAATGTTCTTAAATGTATTGAGGCTTGTTTTATGGCCTATCATATGGTCTATCTTGGAGAAAGTTCCATGTGCTGTTGAATAGAATGTGTATCCTGCGGTTGTTGGATGTAATGTTCTGTATATATCTGTTAGTTCATTTGTTCCAAGGCATAGTTTATATCCATTGTTTCTTTGTTGACTTTCTGTCTTGATGACCTTTCTAGTGCTGTCAGTGGAGTGTTTAAGTCCCCTCCTATTATTGTGTTGCCATCTCTCTCATTTCTCAGGTCTATTAATTATTGTTTCATAAATTTTGGAGCTTCAGTCATAGGTGTGCATGTTTAGGATTACCATATTTTCCTGTTGGACAAGGCCTTTTACCATTGTATACTGTTCCTCTTTGTCTCTTTTAACCACTGTTGCTTTAAAGTTTGTTTTGTCTCATATGAGAATAGCTACTGCTTATTGCTTTTGGTGTCCATTTCCATGAAATGCCTTTTTCTACCACTTTCCTTGTTTATGTGAGTCCTTATGTATTAGGTGAGTCTTCTGAAGGCAGCAGATAGTTGGTTGGTAAGTTCTTATCCATTCTGCAGTTCTGTATCTTTTAAGTGGAGCATTTAGGTCACTTACATTCAATGTTAGTAGTAAAATATGAGATACCATTGCTTTCATCATGCTCTCTGTTGCCTGTGTACTTTTTGTTTTTTGTTTTTGCTTTTTAAGTTTGCCTTTTGTTTTATAGGTCCTGTGTGATTTATGCTTTAATGAGGTCCTGTTTTGATATGTTTCCAGGATTTGTTTCAAGATTTAGAGCTCCTTTTAGCAGCTCCTGTAGTGCTAGTTTTGTAATGGCAAATTCGTCGACATTTGCTTGTCTGAAAATAACTGCATCTTTCCTTCATATATGATGCTTAGTTTCACTGGTTACACAATTCTTGGCTGATAATTGTTTTGTTTGAGCAGGCTGAAGATAGGGCCCCAATCCCTTCTGGCTTGTAGGATTTCTCCTGAGAAGTCTGCTGTTAATCTGATAGGTTTTCCTTTATAGGTTACCTAGGGCTTCTGTCTCACAGCTCTTAAGATTCTTTCCTTCATCTTAACTTTGGATAACCTGATGACAATGTGCCTAGGCTATCTTTTTGCAATGAATTTCCCAGGTGTTCTTTCTGCTTCTTGTATTTGGATGTCCATGCCCCTCAGAAGTCCAGGGAAGTTTTCCTTGATTGTTCCCCCAAATATGTTTTCCAGGCTTTTAGTATTCACTTCTTTCTCAGGTACACTGATTATTCTTAGGTTTCATCCTTTAACATAGTCCCAGATTTCATGGAGGGTTTGTTCATATTTTGTTTTTCTTTTTCTTTTTTTGAGATGGAGCCATGCTCTGTTGCCAGGTTGGAGTGCAGTGGCATGATCTTGACTCACTGCAACATCCATCTCCCATTTTCAAGGTATTCTTCTGCCTCAACCTCCCGAGTAGCTGGGACTACAGGCACACACCACCACACCCAGCTAATTTTTGTATTTTTTGTAGAGACGGGATTTCACTATGTTAGCTAAGATGGTCTCGATCTCTTGACCTCGTGATCTGCCCACCTCGGCCTCTCAAAGTGCTGGGATAACAAGTGTGAGCCACCACACCCAGCCTTTGTTCATATTTTCTTATTCTTTTATCTTTGTCTTCATTGGATTGGGTTAGTTCAAAGACCTTGTCTTCAAGCTGTGAATTTCTTTCTTCTAGTTGTTCAATTTTATTGTTAAGATCTTCCAGAACATTTCACATTTCTAAAAATGTGTACAAAATTTCCTGAATTTTTGATTTTTTTCCCTTAAACTATCTATTTCCTTGAATATTTCTCCATTCAGTTTTCTATCATTTTTTGGATTTCCTTGCATTGGGCCTCACCTTTCTCTGGCTCCTCCCTGATTAGCTTAATAGCTAGCCTGAATTCTTTTTCAGATAAATCAGGTATTCCTTCTTGATTTGGATCAATTTGTGGTAAACTAGTGTGAGTTTTTGGGGTTTTGAAGAGCCCTGTTTTGTCATATTACCAGTGTTGTTTTTCTGGTTCCTTTTCATTTGGGTAGGCACTGTCAGAAGAAAGGTCTAGGGCTGGACTGTTGTTCAGATTCTTTTGTCCCATGGGGTGTTTCCTTGACGTAGTACTCTCCCCTTTTTCCTATGGGTGTGGCTTCCTGTGAGCTGAACTGAAGTGATTGTTGTCTCTCTTCTGGGTCTAGCCATCCAGTGGTTCTACCCAGCTTCAGGCTGGTACTGGGGTTTGTCTGCACAGAGTCCTGCAATGTTAACCGTCTATGGGTCTCTTAACCGTGGATACCAGTGCCTGTTCCAGAAGTGGTGGGGGGTGCAATGGACTCTGTGAGGGGTCCTTAGCTTTGGTGGTTTAATAGTCTATATTTGTGCTGGTTGGCCTCCTGCCAGGAGGTGGCACTTTCCAGAAAGCATCAGCTGTAGTGTGGAGAAGGACCAATGGTGGGTGGGGCCCTAGAACTCCCAAGATTATATGTCCTTTGTCTTCCACTCCCAGGGTAGGTGGAAAGGAACCATCAGGTGGGGGCAGGGCTAGGTATGTCTGAGCTGGGACCCTCCTTGGGCAGGTCTTGCTGTGGCTGCTGTGGAGGATGGAGGTGAGATTCCCAGGTCAATGGAGTTGTGCACCTAGGAGGATTATGGCGTCCTCTGTTGAGTCATGCATGTTGCCAGGGGAGTGGGGGAAAGCTGGCATTCACAGGCCTCATTCAGTTCCCACACAAACTGAAGGGCTAGTTCACTCAGCTGGCACCACCGCAATGGTCCAAGCTGGGGGAAGGGGTGGGCAAGGACAGTGCATCCCACAGATGCCAGCCAAAACCTCTACTCCAGAATGCATGGGCTGCTTTCTCTGCGGAAAGAACATTGCCTTTGCCAGCCACCAAGAAAACCATCCTTGTGCACCTGGATTCCCATTGCCACTGACTTCTTGTTAACTCCAGTCCCGAGGACACAAGAGACACCCAGGCCTCAGGCCCCATAGGCATACTGTGCACCACGACTCCGGGCAGATGGATAGGCGCACTCTACAAATCTCGGGACCCACCGCACTAAGAGGATGGGGAAGAGCCAATAAAGGAAGGACCCCACGAAATGCACCCCAAAAGCAATAAACCAATCCAAGAAAAAACATGTCTCAGGGCTCCGTTGGTCCTCCTGATTGAGCAGCCCTGCCACCCTGTTCTGGTTGGCCCATGCACCCTCCCCTCTACACAGGCCTGCTCAAAGGGGCCCTGTCTATCAGAGCAGAGTGCTCCCGCTTGAAGGTTCTATTGCTCTCACTCTCCAGGCTCCTCACCCTTTCTGTCTTTTCTTTTCCCTCTACCTTGAGCTCTTTCTGTTGCTGTCTATCTCTTTCTCCCCACTCTACGTCTCTCTCTATCGCTGTCTCTCTTGCTCTTTCTCCATTTCTATGTCTCCATCCCTCTTTCTCTTGCTCTCCTTCAAGCTGTCTGTGTCTCTGTGTGTGTTTCTGCATGTGTGGGTTTGTGTGTGCATGCACTTGTGCACCCATGTGTTTCTGTGTGTGAGGGGGTGGGTTTGCTCATGGTGGTGGTGTAGTGTGTCTGGGTGTCCATTAGCCCCTCTATCCCGATCAGGCTGCTGGCTCTAGTGCCAGCACAGGGCCCACCCACTCCCTTGCCCATGGGCCCGGTGTTCATCAAGACAAGTGATGGTGGTGGGGGCATTGTGAGAAAATGGGCCTGTGGGACTGGGCCGCCTGCTTGCCCCTGGGCAGCCCTGGTAGCTCTGAATGTGTGGGGCCTTGCAAGAGGGGTGGCCAGGGATCTAAAACAAGAAGGCACACATCACAAAGCAGATTCATAGATAACTTTTTTCTAGTTTTTATAATGGTATATTCTGTTTTTTACTATAGGCTTCAGTGGGCTCTGAAATGTTTCTTCAAAGATTCTACAAAATGTTTCCAAACTGCAGAATCAAAAGAAAAGTTTAACTCTGTGAGCTGAATCCACACATCACAAAGCAGTTTCATAGATAACATATCTCTAGTTTTTATCACAAGATATTCAGTTTTTTTACTGTAGGTTTCGCTGCACCCTGAAATGTCCATTTTCAGATCCTACAAGAGTGTTTCCAAACTGCTGAGTCTAAAGTAAGGTTTAACTCTGTGAGCTGAATGCACACACCACAAAGCAGTTTCACAGGGAGGTTCTTTCTACTTTTTATTGCAGGATATTCGGTTCTTCACTGTAGACCTCAGTGCTCTCCAAAATGTCCCTTCACAGATTCTACAAAAAAAGTGTTTCCAACCTGCTGAATCAAAAGAAAGTTTTACCTATGTGAGCTGATCCACACTTCACAGAGCAGTTTCACAGTTAGCTTCCTTCAAGTTTTTATCACGGAATAGTAGATTACTCACTATAGGCCACACTGGGCTCCTAAATGTCATTTTGCAGTTTCGTCAAAAAGAATGTTACAAACCTGCCAAATCAACAGAAATATTTAACTCTGTGATCTGAATCCACACATCATAAAGCAGTTTAACAGAAACCATGTTTCTAGTCTTTATAGCGGGATATTCTGTTTTTCACTATAGGCCTCAGTGGGTTCCAAGTTGTCCCTTCACACATTATACAAAAAGAGTGTTTCCAACCTACTGAATGATAAGAAAGATCTAACTCTGAGACCATCCTGGCTAACACAGTGAAACCCCATCTCTACTAAAAATGCAAGAAAAAAAATAGCTAGGCGTGGTGGCAGGCTCCTGTAGTTGCAGCTACTTGGGAGGCTGAGGCTGGAGAATCGCGTGAACCTGGGAGGCAGAGCTTGCAGTGAGCTATCATGCCACTGCACTCCAGCCTGAGTGACAGAGAGAGATGCTGTCTCAAAAAATAAACAAAACAAAAAAAAAACAAATAAATAAATAAAAAGAGAAAGAGCTGTGTCCTCACATTACAAAGCAGTTTCACACATAGCTTCTTTCCAGTTTTTATCATAGGATATTCAGTTTTTCACTAGAGGCCTCAGTGAACTTTGAAATATTCTTCACAGATTCTACAAAAACAGTGTTTCCAACTTGACGAATCAAAAGAAAGGTTTAATTCCATTAGCTGAATGCATACATCACAAAGAGGTTTCACCGATGGATTTTTTCTAGTGTTTAATGTGGGACACCTGGTTTTTCACTATAGGCCTCTGTGGGCTGTGAAATGTACCTTCACAGATTCTCCAAAAAGAGTTTTTCCAATCTGCTGAATCAAATGAAAGTTTTAACTCTCTCTGATTAATCCACTCATCTCAAACTAGTTTCACAGATAGCTTCTTTCTAGTTTTTATTGGAGGATATCTGGTTTTTTACTATAGGCTTCAGTGGTCTCTGAAATATCCCTTTGCAGATACTGAAAAAGAGTGTTTTTAACCTACTGGATCAAAAGAAAGGTTTAACTTTGTTAGATGAATCCACACATCACAAAGCAGTTTTACAGGTAACTTCCTTTTCTTTCTTTTTTTAAAATAAGATGTTTAATTTTTTATTATAGGCCTCAGTGGGCTCTGAAATGTCCCTTCACAGATTCCACAAAAAGAGTGTTTCCAATGGGCTGAATCAAAAGAAAGGTTTAACTCTGTGAGCTGAATCCAGACATGACAAAGCAGTTTGAGAAATAGTTTCTTTTTAGTTTTTATCACAGGATATTTGGTTTTTCACTAGAGGCTTCTATGAACTCTGAAATGTCCCCTCACAGATTCTACAAAAAGAGTGTTTCCAGTCTTCTGAATCAAAAGAAAGATTTAATTCCGTTAGCTGAATCCACACATTACAAAGCAGTTTAACTGCTAGCTTCTTTCCAGTAGTTGTCACAGGATATTCAATTTTTTTACCTTGGGCCTCAGTGGGCTCCAAAATGTCCCTTCACAGATTATGCAAAAAGAGTTTGTCCAATCTGCTGAGTCAAAAGGAAGGTTTAACTCTGTGAGCTGAATACATACATCACAAAACAATTTCACAGATAGCTTCTTCCTAGTTTTTAATCACAGGATATTCTGTTTTTCACTATAGGCCTCAGTGGGCTCTGAAATTTCCTTTCACAGATTTTTCAAAAAGAGTTTGCAACCTGCTGAATCAAAAGAAAGGTTTTACTCTGTTAGCTGAAACTACACATCACAAGGAAGTTTCACAGATAGCTCCTTAATATTTTTACAGGATATTCTAATTTTCACTAGAGGCCTCAGTGGATTCTGAAATGTCCGTTCACAGGTTCTATTATTATAGCAGGATGAGCAGCAGACAAAACTCCTGAGATACCGAGTTAAAGAAGGAAGGGGTTTAATCAGCCAGGGGCATCAGCAAGACTCCTGTCTCAAGAGCCAAGCTCCCTGAGTGAGCAATTCTTGTCCCTTTTAAGGACTCACAACTCTAAGGGGGTGCATGTGAGAGGGTCACGATTGATTGAGCAAGCAGGGGGTATGTGACTGGGGGCTGCATGCACTGGTAATTAGATCAGAACAAAACAAGATAGGAATTTTCACAGTGCATTTCTATACAATGTCTGTAATCTATAGATAACACAACCAATTAAGTCAGAGGTCAGTGTTTAGCTACCAGGCCCAGGGTGTGTCACCAGGCTGTCTGCCTACGGATTTTATTTCTGCCTTTTAGTTTTTACTTCTTCTTTCTTTGGAGGCAGAAATTGGGCATAAGACGATATGAGGGGTGGTCTCTTCCCTTATTTCCCCCATTTTGAGACTCTCATTTTATTAGTGCGAGTTTTCACTTTAATTTTTACTACCCATGTCTTCTTGCAAGACAGATTGATGGTGATTCATATAGTACACTTCTGCTGAAGCATTTTGGTGAACTAAGGTAGTGATGAAGCTTTTTATCATTCAAAAAGGTACAGGTAGCAAACAATGGAGCAGTAAATAGGTTCCTATTACTATTATAACTCTTATTATAAGAGTTTTAAATCCTCCTAGTGCAAGGAATCATTTTCCAAACATGGCCCTAGGATTAAATCTATGGCACACTCGCACAGGTACATGTGCCGGCTTTGTCATATCTCTAGCATATCTCCTTCAGCTGCTAGCAAGTAGTCAAGAGCCAATTATTTTGATAGATAGCATTTCTTATCTGAGTTTCTTGCCGGGCCAGAATAGTCAAGACTGCCGGTTTTATGAGTGATTATTTTTAAGACAGCTTGTAACCGTATGATTCAGTTGATCATGTAAATGGGGGTCTGGTATCCCCACCAGCCATCTTGCACCCAAGTAGTAGACCTATAATATTGTGTGATTCGCTCAGGGGGCCATTTATCTTTTTTTTTCCAATTTCTTATAGCTATGCTTCTCCTTTCACAGGAAGCATAGACAAGGAAGCCCAGGAGTTCACCTGTTTTTATGGACTGTCAGAAGAAAGATGGTTTAATAGTGCCAATAACACAACTACCTGCCCACTGGTCAGGTACTTTGGTGTAAGCTCTATGCCCACATATCCAGTATAATCCAGTGGGCCTGTCCAGTCCCAGTGGGACTCCTCGTTGGTCCACACAATTTGCAACTTTGGGAATTTACTAAATGGATTTCTCTCTGTGTGATTTGAACTTCACCAAGTGACGGTTTTTGTGGTACCATTATACAGTTTCTGCCTCAGACAACTAAATCATCCTATGGGGTGAATGAATTTTTTTCCTTCTCTAGCTATGCAATGTTGTCCAATAATTGAGGCTTTTAGGACCTAGAAATTATCAGGGTGATTCTTTTGAGCCAGGAATTCATCCAGAACTGGGTCTGTAGGTACTAATTCTTGAGCTTCCTATTGCCATTGATCTCTTGTTATGGTTCCTCCACATACATAACATGAAGTGACATAGAGAGACTGTGCTACATGCTTGGCTAATTGTAAAAACAAACTTCTTGTTTTGCCTGGAATTTCTGGTACTGGCACTTTTAGTTTATCATAGAAGATTTGAAATAATGGCTCAGGAGAGCGTTTATAAACTTTTTCTCAAACCACAATATTTACTTGAAGATCCAGTCTAGCTCCATCAATTTTCAGGGTTACACATTTCCCCCTTTTTTTTCCTGTGAGGATCACAGGGATTTGTTATTTCTTGCTTTAAAGGGTTACATTGTCCCTTATTATAGGAAGGGCCATTTTTTCCTTTCTGAAGGTGGACTGGATCCTTTTCTTTTCTTTTTTTTTTTTTATTCAAGTGGCCTAAATGACACAAGACAAATATTTATATTTTTTTCACATAGTCCCAATTTATGACAGATGTACTTATTTTCTGCCATATAGTCTCTTTTCTAATTAAGAGAACTACACCTTATTTCTAACTTACTACTATTAATGACAACACAGGCATCAAATTTTAAGGTGACTTGTTTGGGCACCCCCCTTTTTCTCTGTTTTGGCTAGCACTTTACTAGTATCGTTCATGAGCCCCCACCAGTCCTCAGTCCTTAATCTTATTTTAAAACTGTAGTCATGGGAGGCTCAGACGGGTCATAACACACATCAGGTTGGTCATTTCTGGGCTATATACCTTGTGTAGAATAACATTATACAGACAAGCTCTTTTTAGAGTTTCAGTACACTTATAATAACTGTAAAATAATAGGACCGTAGCAACCTTTTGTCCTACCTCAGTGACTTGATGTATACACTGGGAACAGCCCTCAGTCTGAGGAAGGTCAGTTGAAGTACTTACTGTACAAGTCCAAATTTTAAAGAAAATGAGTCCCGCAATGAGTTTCCTCATGCTTTGGCCATGTGTGGGCCAGTCAGCTTCCAGGTGTGACTGGAGTGGGGTTGTTGTCTTCTTCAGAGTCACTTTGCAGGGATTGGAGAAGCTGCTGCCATCCATGTACTGCTCACAGTCTACTGATGTTTAAGGATGGTCTCAGTGGTTGGGCCCTGCTAGAATAAACTGAGGCCAACACCTCTACACAGTTATGTTCAACTGGGCTGTCTGATACCAGGAGCAAGGTGGTGGGGTTTAGGGTGTTGAAAACTTCAATGGTTATGTGGAGATTTTCACATAGCAAGCTTTGGTACTTGGTTAATCTAGCATTTGTTAACAAATGATGTCCTTCAGTATTTATTAAAGTTACCACAGTATGGGGGTCCTTTATATTCAGGTTTGCCTAAGGGTTAGTTTATCTGCTTCTTGTGTTAACCCTTTTCTTTTAACTCATGCAAACCTCTCTGCTGTTGGTTGTAATAGATGTAGTTTATTTAATCTACATTTTTATTAACTGTCACCCACCGAAATATTGACTTAAATCCTGCAGCTATTTGATTTCCAGCTTTAAATTGACCTGGTAATCCTCATGGGACTCCAATTGAGTCTAAATAGACATGAGAGTCGAAAGACCCATAAGGGGCTTCTCTCGCTTTATGATGTCTATTTATTTTTTTCCTTCTGGTTGATGAATTGCCAGGGTGAAAGGGATAGCCAATTGGACTAAAGTACAAGTGCCGCTCCAGTTATTCAGCAGAGTGCCCAGTAAAGGTACACCACAATACTACCACACATCTGCTCAGGGATGAACAAGGGCTGACTGATTGAGAAGTTCTTGAAAATTCTTAAGCTCATCGCATCCCTTCAGGTCTCCAAGAAATGCTAAGTTTCCCACCTGTCATGAGAGACATGAACTGAACTTAGTGTTGGGAGATGGAAGCTGGATGGCCCTTGGGGGCTGAACCACAGGGTGCCAGACTTTGGGATATAGCAGAGAGAGAGCTTGGCGTGACTTATTACTCCAGGCTGTAGAATCCTGGAAAAGAGCTACCATGCAGCCTACGCCTGGTCGACTGGAGGACCACGTTAGTGGAAGGGGGACAATCTGGGCCTCTGGCCTGCCACGTGCACAAGCATAACAACTGCTTTTTTTTTTTTTTTAACTTGCAGATGGAATATTTGATCCATTTTAACCAGGCATTTGCACCTTGGTATCCTGTCTTAATTGCTAAAGTTTGTTTTAAGTCTTTAACTTCCATGATCTTCTAGTAAAATGAATGTATGGTTTTAGGGAAATTACAAAAATCGGTTGGGGCATCCATCCTTGCTCTTTAGTGGTCCACAGAATGTTGGACCAACTATGGCATGAAAGCTCTACATTGGAGGGCAAGATTCCTGGTTGGCATGGGGTCTTTATTGAAATCTCCCTGGATTTAATGGTCCTAGTTTACTAATGCCTAGTTTTAGGAGAGTCAGGAGGGACAGAAGTACTTTTCTCAAGTAGAAAGCTGTCTTTGACTTGGCAAGTCCTCACAGGGTATAATAAGGCAGCATTAAATGCAATAGTTTGAGGTGAAATTGACCTGGTTATGTTAATAACTAGATGGCAGCAATAGAACAAGGAAAGAAGAAAGAGTAATAGAATAGATGAAAAGAGTTAAATTTCTCTTAGCTTTAGTAGGGTAGGGTTTTCCCCTGCTACTATGGCCCATGACTCCGGAGGGGGTGGTGCTTTCTTGATTCAGGTGTGATGAGTCCCATCCTTTTTTTTTTTTTTTCTGTACAAATGACAGTCTCAGTGGTTAGCAGCCCAAGGTAGGGTCCTTCCCAGGCTGGCTTGAGTTTTTCTTCTTTCCACCCTTTGATGAGAAGGTGATTTTCCAGCTGGTGCTGGTTTACTGGAAATTCTAGGGGTGGTACATGTGCTAAAATGCCTTTAGTTTTTTGTTTTTTGTTTGTTTGTTTGTTTGTTTTTTGTGAGAAAGGAAAGTGGAAGATAAACCAAGTATATAATTTTTAAGAAATTCACCTTTTGTTTTAAATGTGGGAACGTTGGCAGTGGACTTTATAGTCCTTAGTGCCTTTTTACTTAGAAATTTCCTTTAGCACCTATTTTTATTAGTTTTTAAACCAAAGAAAACCAAATACCATTTTACATTTAGCAATGCTTCTCATATGATTTTTGTACCAGATAAGCTAAATTTTATCTTTATATTAGTGTGTGTTATTAATGTTAAACCTAATTTTAATAAAATCTGGTAGACATATTTATCTAATTTTTAATGTTTGACCATAAGGTAAGATTTTACAGACTTTTTTTTAACCTTTTATAATTTTTGCTAAAGAGAAAGTTGGTGTTTTAAGAAAAACCTGTTATGCTTTTACTTTAATGTCCAGTTCACAGAAAAACTGGATGACACTTCTTTAACTGCAGCTAATATGTTTATACACAGAATTTTCTTTACAATTAAACTTTTAAAACTTGCTTAAACCTTCAAAACAATAATTTTTTAACTTTTTAGTGTAGGTAAAAATGTACATTCTTATGCCTCCTTATAGTCCTTTTACCAAAGGTATATTTTACTTTTCTTATACACCTTGCACACAAACTGTTTTTTTTTTTTTCAATAGTTTTACGTTCAGGAGGCCTAGTTACTTTTAAATTATACAACTTTTTTGCACAAATTTTTTAACACACATTTTTTATAACCTTTTTTTTTTTCCATGACTTTTACGGCAATTTTTTGACATGCCTTAACTTTCTGACTTATTACAAACATTTCTTTCTTTAAACAACCAGTTAATTTATTTCAGGACAAGAATTTATAATATAACACTCTTTTTATGTAAATTCTGCTCCCCCATTTTTTCCTTTTTTTTTCCCCGAAGATGATAACCATTCTTTTCCAAAGCAAACATCTTTTTTATGTCTGTCGACTAGACTGTCTAAGGCCACAAGAATAGCAGTTACTATAATAATACATGTTGCAGTGTTAACTTTTAGCAAACTTTACTTTTGTTGAAAACCTTGTAAGTTTGGGATTTTAATTATCCTTTGATATTAATAAGACCTTACTTTGTCCAAATTAGAATTGGTATGATGGCTTTCAAAGGAATAAGGTACACTTGTTTTTTCTTAACTACTTGTATCTCTCTCTTTCTTTCTTTCTCCCTTTAACTGTCTCTCTCTCTTTGACTTTCCTTTTGCCTCTGTCTCCTCTTCTCTCTCTCTGTCTCTCTCTCTCTCTCTCTCTCCTTGATTCCCCCTCTTTGTCTCTTCCTCTCCATCTCTTCCTCTCTCTCTTTGCTGCTTTTCCTCTCCGTTTCTTTCCTTTCTCTCTCTCTGCTTGTCTTTCCTTGCCTCTGCCAGATGCTTATGCTGCTGTTCTCTCAACACTGTGTGTTGGGGTGGGGGCTCCAAAACCAGCTGTAACCAAGTGTCTATATACAGGAACTAGTCTGGGTTCCCTGGCTTACATGTTACCTTTTGCCATACCCTTGAAACAAGGGACCTGTCCAGGCTTCCTTCTAATGGTCAACCTACTTCTAATGCTGGTCAGTCTATCTTACACAAAGTTTTAAGTTTTCCTGGTGTCGTAGTACTCTATATTCTCCCTTAAATTCTTTTTTGAAAATTTTCAACATAGTTCCTAGTAGGGTGTGCTTATTTATGCCTGACTTATGCTTCTTCAAGACAAAACACCATGCTCACACCACAAGCACACCACAAAAAAAGAACGGGTAAAAAGAGCACACACACATTTTTACAGTTTGCACCAAACCAATATCAAAACCAAAATCAGAGTATCCAGAAATCCAAGCCAGGTCAAAACCAAAACCAAAGTACCAAGCAATCCAAGTCAAGTCAAAAACAAAAACCAAAGTGCAGATACAGGCACACCATGGGTGATCGGGCCACACTTCCTCTCAAATGGAGTGGACAAGTTCCCAAGACCAGTCCTGTCAAGCAATTCAAACCAAATCAAAACCAAAACCAAAACCAAAGTACTGATAAAGGCACACCATGGGTGATCAGGCCACGCTTCCACTCAAATGGAGTGGGCAAGTTTCAAAGACTAGTCTTACCAAGTTTTAGATGTCCAGACTCCAAGTGCCCATTCCTTCCCAGTGTTCAGCCACTGCGTTGATCCTGCACGGGATCCTACCACACACTGCTCTGGTGAGGCGTCCCACCAGGGCAAATGCTTACCCGGGAGCACTATCAGGATCCGTATCACTCGGGCTGGTTGGAGTCCCCCGCAGGGATGCTCCTCAGGGCAGGCTTAAGCCACCTAAGGACCTGCCTTGACCATCCACCATTCACCTCGCTTCCCAGCCAGAGAACCAAGAAATGTAACAGGACGAGCAGCAGACAAAACTCCTCAGACACTGGGTTAAAGAAGAAAGGGGTTTATTCAGCTGGGGGCATTGGCAAGACTCCTGTCTCAAGAGCCGAGCTCCCTGAGTGAGCAATTCCTGTCCCTTTTAAGGGCTCACAACTCTAAGGGGGTGCGTATGAGAGGGTTGTGATTGATTGAGCAAGCAGTGGGTACATGACTGGGGGCTGTATGCACTGGTATTAGATTGGAACAAAACAAGATAGGGATTTTCACAGTGCATTTCTATACAATGTGATCTATAGATAACATAACCGATTAGGTCAGGGGTCGATCTTTAGCTACCAGGCCTAGGGTGCGGTGCTGGGCTGTTTGCCTGTGGATTTTATTTCTGTCTTTTAGTTTTTATTTCTTCTTTCTTTGGAGGCAGAAATTGGGCATAAGACGATATGAGGGGTGTTCTCCTCTCTGATTATAAGAGTGATTTGAACCTGCTGAATCAAAAAGAAGTTTAACTCTGTTAGCTGAATCCACACATCACAAAACAATTTCACAGATTGATTCTTTCTAGTTTTTCTTTAGGGATATTGTGTTTTTCACTGTAGACCTCAGTCAATTCTGAAATGTAACTCTGCAGAGTCTACAAAAAGATTGACTCCAACTTGCCAAATCAAAACCTAGGTTTAAATCTGTTAGCTGAACCCACACATGACAAAGCAGTTTCACAGATAGCTTCTTTTTAGGTTTTGTCACATGATATGACATTACTAACTAAAAATCTCATTAGGCTTCAAAATATTTCTTCAAAGATTCTACAAAATGAGTGTTTCCAACCTATAGGCCTCAGTTGACTCTGAAATGTCCATTCACACAATATACAAAAAAAATGTTTCCAAATACTGAATCAAAAGAAGGGTTTAACTCTGTGAGCTGAATCCACACATCACAAAAGAGTTTCACAAATAACTTCCTTTTGTTTTTTATCACGGGACATTCTTTTTTTTTTTTTTTTTTTTCACTATAGGCCTCAGTGGGCTCAGAAATGTCCTTTCCCAGAAGTACAAAAAAAAGTTTTCCAATCTGCTGAATATAAAAATAGGTTTAACTCTGTTAGATAAATTAACAAATACATAGCAGTTCCAGAGACAGCCTGTTTCTAGCTTTTAGTCATGAGATATTCAGGTTTTCACTATAAGCCTCAGTGGGCTTTGAAATGTCACTTCACAAATGCTACAAAAAGAGTGGTTCCAACCTATTGGCCTCAGTAGGCTCTAAAATGTTTCTTCACAGATTCTACAAAAAAAATGGTTTCCAACCTCCTGATTCAAAAGAAAAGTTTCACTCTCTGAGCTGAATACACACTTCACAAAGCAGTTTCACAGATAGCTTGTTTCAGGTTTTTATTGCGGGATACTCAATTTTTCACTATAGGTCTCAGTGGGCTCTGAAATGTCCCTTTGCAGATGCTACAAAAAGAGTGTTTCCAAACTGCTGAACCAAGAGAAAGGTTTTATTTTGTGAACTGAATGAACACATCACAAAACAGTTTCACAGATAGCTCATTTCTAGTTTTTGTCATGGGTATTCTGTATATCACTATATATTTCAATGCCCTCAGGAATGTCCCTTCACAGATTCTACTGAAAAAGTGTTTCCAAACTGCTGAGGCAAAAGAAAGGTTTAACTCTGTGAGCTGAATTCACACATCACAAAGCGGTTTCATAGATAGCTCCTTTCTAGTTTTTATCACAGGATATTCCATTTTTAATTATAAGTCTCAATGCACTCTGAAATGTTTCTTTGCAGATTCTACAGAAAAAGTGTTTCCAAACTGCTGAATCAAAAGTAAGGTTCAAATATATGAGCTGAATGCACACATCACAAAGCAGTTTCACAGACAGCTTCTTTCTAGTTTTTATTTTGGAGTATCCATTTTTTCACAATAGGCCTCAGTGGGCTCCAAAATGTCTCTTTGTATATTCTACACAAAGATTATTTCCAAACTGCTGAATCTAAGAAAATGTTTAACTCTTTGAGCTGAATCCACACAACACAAGGCAGTTTCACAGATAGTTTCTTTCCAGTTTTTATCATGGGATATTCAGTTTTTCACCATTGGCCTTGATGCCCTCTGAAATTTCCCTTTACAGATTCTCCAAAAAGAGTGTTTTCAAACTGCTGAATCAAAAGCAAGGTGTAACTCTGTGAAATGAATGCAAACATCACAGAACTGTTTCACAGATAGCTTCTTTCTAGTTTTTATGTAGAGATATTCATTGTTTTACTGTAGGCCTCTGTGGGCTACAAAATGTCCCTACACAGATTATAGAAAAACATGGTTTTCAACCTGCAGAATAAAAAGAAAGGTTTCACTCTGTGTGCTGAATGCACACATCACAAAGCAGTTTCACAGATGGTTTCTTTTTAGCTTTTATTATGGGATTTTCTGTTTTTCACTACAGGCTTTATTGCACCCTGAAATGTCCATTCACAGATTCTACAAAAAGAGTGTTTTCAGACTGGTGAATCAAAAAAAGTGTTTAACATTGTGAGCTGAATCCACACATCACAAAGCAGTTTCACAGATAGCTTCTTTTGAGTTTTTATTGTGGGATATTCTGCTTTTCAGTATAGGCCTCCATTGGCTCTGAAATGTCCCTTTGCAGATTCTAAGAAAAAGAGTGCTTCAAAACTGTTGAATCAAAAGTAAAGTTTTTCTTTGTGAACTTAATGAACATGTCACAAAGCAGTTTCACAGGGAGATTATTTCTAGTTTTTTTCTAGTTTTTTTTTCTAGGGATATTTGGTTTTCTAGGCCCACTATTGGCCTTAGTGGGCTTCAAAATGTCCCTTCACAGATTCTACAAAAACAGTGTTTCCAAACTGCTGTATCAAAAGAAGGGATTCACTCTGTGAGCTTAATCCACACACCACAAAGCAGTTTCACAGACAGCTTTTTTCTAGTTTTTAACGTGGGATATTCAATTTTTCACTATAAGACTCAATGCTGTCTGAAATGACCCTTCACAGATTCTACAAAAAGAATGTTTCCAAACTGCTGAATGAAAAGAAAGGTTTAACTCTATGAGCTGAATGCACACATCACAAAGCAGTTTCACACATAGCTTCTTTCCAGTTTTTATTTCAGGATATTCAGTTTTTCACTTTAGGCCTCAGTGGGCTCTGAAATGTCCCTTCGCAGATTCTACAAAAAGAGTGTTTCCAAACTTCTGGATCAGAAGAAAGGTTTAACTCTGTGAGTTGAATCCACACATCACAAAGCAGTTTCACAGATAGCTTCTATCTAGTTTTTATCACAGATATTCAGGTTTTCACTGTAGGCCTCAATGTTCTCTGAATTGTTCCTTTGCAGATTCTACAAAAAGAGTGTTCTCAAACTGCTGAATCAAAAGTAAGTTTTCACAGTGTGAGTTGAATGCACATATCACAAAGAAGTTTCACATATAGCTTCTTTCTAGTTTTTATTTCTGGATATTCGATTTTTTACTGTAAGCCTCAGTGGAGTCAGAAATGTCCATTGGCAGATTCTACAAAAAGAGTGTCTCCAAATTGCTGAACCGAAAGTAAGGTTTAAATCTGTGCACAAAGTGCACACATCACAAAGCAGTTCACAGATAGGTTCTTACTAGTTTTTATCTTGGAATATTCAGTTTTTCACTGTAAGCCTCAGTGGGCTCCGAAATGTCATTTCACAGATTCTAGAAAAAGAGTGTTTCCAACCTGCTGAATCAAAAAAAATGTTTAACTCAGTGAGCTGAATGCACACATCACAAAGCTGCTTCACTGATAGCTTCTTTCTAGTTTTTATCACAGGATATTCTGTTTTTCACTATAGGCCTCAGTGCATTCAAAATGTTCCTTAGCAGATTCTACAAAAAGAGTGTATCCAAACTGCTGAATCTAAAGAAAGGTTAAACTCTGTGAGCTGAATCCACACAACAAAAAGCAGTTTCACAGATAACTTCTTTCTAGTTTTTATCACAAGGATATTCAATTTTTCATTATAGGCTTCACTGCACTTCAAAATGTCCCTTGGCAGATTTTACAAAAAAGTCTTTCCAACTTGCTGAAACAAATCAAAGGTTTAACTCTGTGAGCTGAATGTACACATCACAAAGCAGTTTCACAGGTAGCTTCTTTTCACTTTTTATCTAGCGCAATATGTGGTTTTTCACTATAGGTCTCAGTGGGTTCCGAAATGTCCCTTCGGAGAGTTTACAAAAAAAGGGTTTCCAATGCCGAATCAAAAGGAATGTTTAACTCTGTGAGCTTAATGCACACTTCACAAAGTAGTTTCACAGACAACTTTTTTCTAATTTTTATCGTGGAATATTCTGTTTTTCACTATCAGCCTTACTGAGCTCTGAAATCTCCCTTTGCTAATGCTACAGAAAGAGTGTTCCCAAACTGCTGAATCTAAAGAAAAGTTTAGCTTTGTGAGCTGAATGCACATATCACAAGGCAGTTTCACACACAGCTTCTTTTTAGTTTTTAATCTCAGGATATTTGGGTTTTCACTACAGGCCTCAGTGGGATGCAAAATGTCCTTTTTAGGTTCTACAAAAAGAGTGTTTCCAACCTGCTGAATCCCCCCCAAAAAAAAAAAGTTTTAACTGTGTGAACTGAATGCACACATCACAAAGCAGTTTCTCAGATAGCTTCTTTCTAGTTTTTATTGTGGAATATTCAGTTTTTCATTGTAAGCCTCAGTGGGCTGTGAAATGCCCCTCCACAGATTCTAGAAAAAGAGTGTTTCCAACCTGTTGAATCAAAAGAAAAGCTTAACTCTGTGAGCTGAATGCACATATCACAGAGCAGTTTCACTGATACCTTCTTTCTAGTTTTTATCGTGGAATATTCTCCTTTTTTCCTATAGACCTCAGTGCATTCCAAATGTCCCTTAGGAGGTTCTACAAAAAGAGTGCTTCCAAACTGCTGACTAGAAAGAAAGGTCAAACTGTGAGATGAATCCACACATCACAAAGCAGTTTCACAGACAACTTCTTTCTATTTTTTATCTGAGAAAATTGTTTTTCACTATAGGTCTCAATGTTCTCTGAAATGTCCCTTTGCAGATTCTACAAAAAGGATGCTTCCAAACTGCTGAATCAAAGGGGGGGTTTAATTCTGTGAGCTGAATCCACACATCACAAAGCAGTTTCACAGATAGCTTCTTTCTAGCCTTTATCGTGGGATATTTGGTTTTTCACTCTAGGCCTCAATGCCCTCCAAAATGTCACCTAGCAGATTCTACAAAAAAAAAAAAAAAAAAAAAAAAAAGTAGGGGGAGGTCCCAAACTGCAGAATCAAAAGTAAGGTTTAAATCTGTGAGCTGAATGAACACATCACAAAGCAGTTTGACACATAGCTTATTTCTAGTTTTTATCTCGGGATATTTAGTTTTTCACTATAGGCCTCAGTTGGATGTGAAATGACCCTTTGCAGATTCTACAAAAATAGTGTTTCTAACCTGCTGAATCAAAACAAAGGTTTAACTCTCTGAGCTGAATGTACACATCACCAAGCAGTTTCACAGATATCTTCTTTCTGGTTTTTATTTAGGGATATTTGGTTTTTCAGTACAGGCCTCATTGGGCTCCAAAATATTTCTTCAGAGAGTCTACAAAAACAGTGCTTCCAAACTGCTGAATCAAAAGAAACATTTAACTCTGTGAGCTGAATGAACACTTCACAAAGCAGTTCCACAGATAGCTTTCTTCTAGTTTTTATCATGGGATATTCAGTTTTTCACTATAGGCCTTACCTGGCTCCAAAATGTCCCTTTGCTCATGCTATGGAAAGAGTGTTTCCAAACTGCTGAATCAAAAGAAATGCTTAACTCTGTGAGCTGAATGTAGACATCACAAAGCAGTTTCACACATAGCTTCTTTCTAGCTTTGATCACAGGATATTCAGTTTTTCACTCTAGGCCTTAATTTACTTTGGATAGTCACCTTGCAGATTCTACAGAAAGAGTGTTTCCAAACTGCTGAATCAAAGGTAAGGTTTAACTCTGTGAGCTGAATGCACTCATTACAAAGCAGTTTCACAGATAGCTTCTTTCTAGTTTTTATCTTGGGGTATTCATTTTTTTCACAATAGGCCTCAGTGGGTTCTGAAATGTCCCTTCAGAGATTCTAGAAAAAGAGTGTTTTCAACCTGCTAAATGAAAAGAAATGTTTAACTCTGAGCTGAATGCACAAATCACAAATCAGTTTCACTAATTCCTTCTTTGTTGTCTTTAATGCAGGATATTCTGTTTTGCACTACAGGACTCTGTGTGTTTGAAATGTCCCTTAGCAGATTCTACAAAAACAGTGTTTCCAAACTGCTGAATCTAAAGAAAGGTTAAACTCTGTGAGCTGAGTCCACACATCACAAAGCAGTTTCACAGATAGATTATTTCTAATTTTTATCATGGGATATTTGGGTTTTCAGTGTAGGCCTCAGTGGGATGTGAAATGTCCCTTTGAAGATTCTACAGAAAGAGTGTTTCCAACCTGCTGAATCAAAAGAAAGGTTTAACTCTGTAAGCTGAATGCACACATCACAAATCAGTATCACAGATAGCTTCTTTCCAGTTTTTATTACAGAATATTCAGTTTTTCACTATAGGACTTAGTGCATTCGAAATGTCCCTTAGCAAATTCTACAAAAAAAGTGTTTCCAATCTGTTGAATCTAAAGAAAGTTTAACTCTTTGAGCTGAATCCACACATTACAAAATGGTTTCACAGGTAGCTTCTTTCCAGGTTTTATCTAGAGATATTCTGTTTTTCACTACAGGCCTCAATGGGCTCCAAAATATCCCTTTGGAGAATCTACAAAAAGAGTGTTTCCAAACTGCTGAATCAAAACAAATGTTTAACTCTGTGAGCTGAATGCACACCTCACAAAGCAGTTTCACTGAGATCATTTTTCTATTTTTTTATTGTGGGATATTCAGGTTTTTTTTATTATAGGCCTTACTGCACTCTGAAATTTTCCTTCACTGATTCTACTGAAAGAGTGTTTCCAAAATGCTGAATCAAAAGAAAGGTTTAACACTGTGAGCAGAACCCACACATCAAAATGCAGTTTCACAGATAGCTTCTTTCTAGCTTTTATCATGGGATATTTTGTTTTTCACTCTAGGGCTCAATTCCCTCCAAAATGTCACCTTGCAGATTCTTAAAAAAGAGAGTTTCCAAACTACAGAATCAAAAGAAAGGTTTAACTATGTGAGCTGAATGCACATATCACAAAGCAGTTTCACATATAGATTCTTTCCAGTTTTTATCTCGAGACATTCAGTTTTTCACTCTAGGCTTCAGTGGGCACCAAAATATCCCTGCACAGATTCTACAAAAAAAGTGTTTTCAACGTGCAGAATAAAAAGAAAAGTTTAATTCTGTGAGCTGAATGCACACATCACAAAGCAGTTTCACTGACACCTTCTTTCTAGTTTTTATTGCAAGATATTTGCTTTTTAACTATAGGCTTCACTGCGTTCTGAAATGCCCCTTCACAGATTCTATAAAAACAGTGTTTCCCATCTGTTGAATCAAAATAAAGGTTTAACTCTGTGAGCTGAATGTAGACATCACATAGAAGTTTCACAGATAGCTTCCTTGTAGTTTTTGTTGCAGGATATTTGGTTTTTCACTCTGGGCCTCAATGTCCTCCAAAATGTCTTTTTGTAGATTCTAAAAAAAGAAGTTCTGTAAACTGCAAAATTGAAAGTAAGATTTAACTCTCTGAGCTGAATTTACACATCACAAAGCAGTTTCACAGAGAGCTTCTTTCTAGTTTTTAATCTCGGGATATTCTGTTTTTTATTATAGGCCTCGCTGCACTCTGAAATGTCTCAGGGCATATTCAACAAAAAGAGTATTTTCAAACAGCTGAATTAAAAGAAAGGTTTAACTCTGTGAGCTGAATCCACACATCACAAAGCAGTTTCACAGACAGCTTCTTTCTGGTTTTAATCATGGGATATCTATTTTTCACTATAGGACTCAATGTCCTTCCCAATGTCCCTTGGCAGATTCTACAAAAAGGTGGCTTCCAAACAGCTGAATCATAAGTAAGTTTTAACTCTGTGAGCTGAATATCACAAAGCAGTTTCACAGGTAGCTTCTTTCTAGTTTTTATTGCAGAATATTTATTTTTTCACTGTAGGCCTCAATGTGCACTGAAATGTCCCTTCAGAGATTCTACTAAAAGAGTGTTTCCAACCTTCTGAATAAATAGAAAAGTTTACCTCTGTGAGCTGAATCCAAACATCACAAAGCAGTTTCACAGAAAGCCTTTTTCTAGTTTTTATTGTGGGATGTTCAATTTTTCACTGTAGGCCTCAGTGGTCTCTGAAACCTTACTTCGTATATTCTATACAAAGAGTGTTTCCAAACTGCTGAATCAAAAGAAAGGATATTCAATTTTTCACTCTAGGCCTCAATTCACTCAATTCACTTAGAAATGTCACCTTACAGATTCTACAAAAAAAGTGTTTCCATTCTGAGGAATCAAAGGTAAGGTTTAACTCTGTGAACTGAATGCACACATCACAAAACATTTTCACAAATGGCTTCTTTCTTGTTTTTATCTCAGGATATTCAGTTTTTCACTAAGGCCATAATTCCCTCCAAAATGTGCCTTCACAGATTCTACAAAAAGAGCATTTCCAAACTACTGAATCAAAACAGTTGTTTACCTCTGTGAGCTGAATCCACACATCACAAAGTAGTTTTACTTTCTAAATGTTATAATGGGATATTCGATTTTTCACTATAAGTCTCAATGCCCTCCAAAATGTTCATTTATGGATTCTACAAAAAGAGTGTTTCCGGACTGCTGAATCAAAAGGAAGGTTTGACTTTGTGAGCTGAATCCCCATATCACAAAGCAGTTTCAAAGATAGCTTCTTTCTAGTTTTTACTGAGGATTATTCGGTTTTTCAATGTAGGCCTCACTGCCTTTTGAAATGTCTCTTCACAGATTCTACAAAAAGAGGGTTTCCAAACTGCTGAATCTAAAGAAAGGGTTAACTCTGTGAGCTGAAACCACACATCACAAAGCAATTTCATAAATAGTTTCTTTCTAGTTTTTATCGCAGTATTTTTGGTTGTTCACTTTAGGTCTCAGTGCTTTCCAAAATGTCCCTTCGCAGATTCTACATAGTGTTTCCAACCTGCTGAATCAAAAGGTAGGTTTAACTCTGTGAGCTGAATTCACACATCACATAGCAGTTTCACAGATTTCTTTCTAGTTTTTATCATGCGATAATCGGTTTTTCACTATAGACCTCTCTGCTCCAAAACATCCCTTGGCAGATTCTACAAAAAGAGTGTTTCCAACCTGCGGAGTCAAATCAACAGTCTAACTCTGTGAGCAGAATTCACACATCACAAAGCAGTTTGATAGATAACTTGTTTCTAGTTTATATAGTGGGTTATTCGATTTTTCACTGTGAGCCTCAGTGGGCTCTGAAATGTCCCTTTGCAGATTGTTCAAAAAGACTGTTTCAAGCATGCTGAATCAAAGGAAAGGTTTATCTCTGTGAGCTGAATGCACACATCACAAAGCAGTTTCACAGATAGCTTCTTTATAGTTTTTATTACAGGATATTCAGTTTTTCACTATATGCCTCAGTGTGCTTTGAAATGTCCCCTCGCAGATTCTACGACAAGAGTGTTTCCAACCTGCTGAATCAAAAGAAAGGTTTAACTCTGTTAGCTGAATCCACACATCACAAAGCAGTTTCACAGATCGCTTATTTGTACTTGTTATTGCAGGATATTCTGTTTTTCACTATAGGCCTCTATGGGTTCCAACATGTCCCTTCCCAGATTGTATAAAAAGAGTGTTTCCAATCTGATGAATCAAAAGAAAGGTTTGCCTCTGTAAGCTGAATCCATACATCACAAAGCAGTTTCACAGATAGCTTCTTTCTAGTTTTTATCACTGGATATTCTGTTTTTCTCTGTAGGTCTCACTGAGCTTCAAAATGTCTCTCTTCAGATTGCACCAAAAGAGTGTTTCCAACCTATTAAATGCAAATAAATTTTTAAGGGACAAACCAAAAATCCTGTGATAAAATTTAGAAAGAAATTATGTGTGAAAGCATTTTGTGATGTGTGGATTCATCTGATAGATTAAAACTTTAAAAAAAAAATTCAGCAGGAAGAAGCACTCTTATTGTAGAATCTGGGAAAAGCCATTTTTGAGCCTATTGATGTCTATAGGGAAAAAACGAATATCCCATCTTAAAAACTAGAAAGAAACTGTCTGTAAAACCACTTTGCAATGTGTGGTTCCAACTCACAGGGTTAAATTTTCCTTTTGATTCAGGAGTTTGGAGAATCTTCAAAAGGTCATTTCAGAGCCTGTTGCATCCCAAAGGAAAAAACTGAATATTCCGTGATAAAAACTGGGAAGAATCTATTTGTGAAACCTGTTTCTAATGTGTGGATTCACCTCACAGAGCGAAATTTTTATTTTGATTCAGCAGGTTGGAAACACTCTTTGTGTAGAATCTGCGAAGAGACATTTCAGAGCCTGTTGAGGCCTATATGAAAAAACAAATATCCTGTGATAGAAACTAGAAAGGAGCTATCTGTGAAACCACTTTGTGATGTGTGGATTAATCTCAAAGAGGCATACCTTTCTTTTGATTCAGCCAGTTGGAAACAATCTTATTGTAGAATCTGTGAAGAAACATTTTGGAGTCTGTTGAGGTTTATAGGGAAAAATAGAATATCCCACAATAAAAACTAGAAATAAGCTATATGTGAAACTGCTTTGTGATGTGTGTATTCATCTCTCAGAGTTAAACCTTTCTTTTGATTTGGCAGGTTGGAAACACTCTATTTGTAGAATCTGTAAATATTTCAAAGCCCATTGAGGTTTGTAAAGAAAAACAGAATATCTTGCCATAAAAACTAGAAAGAAGCTTTCTGTATAACCGCTTTGTGATGTGTAAATTTATCTCACAGAGTTTAAACCTTTCTTTTAATTCAGCAGGTTGGAAAAATTATTTTTGTTTAATCTGCAAAGGGTCATTTCAGAGCCTTTGAGGCCTACAGAAAAATTGAATATTCCACTAGAAGTACTAGAAAGAAGCTGTCTGTGAAAATGCTTTGCAATCTGTGAATTTATCTCACAGAATTAAGCCTTTCTTTTGATTCAGTATGTTGGACATGCTCTGTTTGTAGAATCTCTGAAGGGGAAATGCTCTTTTTGAAGAGTTTGTGGAGAGAAATTTCAGAACCCATTGAGGCCAATAGGAAAAACTGAATGTCCCATGATTAAAAACTAGAAAGAAGCCATCTGTGAAACGGCTTTGAGATGTATGGATTCATTTCACAGAGCTAAATCTTTTCTTTGATTGAGTAGGTTGGAAACAGATTCTAGCAATCCTAAAGTGAATGGACTCTGTACCCCATTATTAACTACACTAGTTTTAATTCCTCCAACAACTTAAACTCCAGTGGGGTGTGTTCATGAATAAACTACCATGAATTATTTGGATTAGGCCAAATAGGAAATAGGAAAAGTGCAAGGTCCTAAGGGCTTTCAGGCTATGGCAGCAGAGTGTAAAATTTTTTGTATTGAGGTTTCTATTTCTGCTACCAAAGGAGGAGGTACTGTTTCTGCTATTGGAGGGGGTGGCATAGATCAATTTTTATCCTCCCTTTCCTGTTTTTTATTTTCAATTTATGCTGTGGGTGAGACAACAGATTCTTTCAGATTTTTAGATGAATGTGACTCCTCCTGCTGTCCAGCAGAATAAGAAGGAGATAATGGCAGAAGGACAGTATGGACAAAACTCCAAGAGGAGAAAACAGAAGGATCGAATTTAAGACCTTTTTTTTTTTTTTTTTTTTTTTTTTTTTTTTTTTTTTTTTTTTTTTTTTTTGAGACAGAGTCTCCCTCTGTAGCCCAGGCTGGAGTGCAGTGGCGCCATCTCGGCTCACTGCAAGCTCCGCCTCCTGGGTTCAGGCCATTCTCCTGCCTCAGCCTCCTAAGTAGCTGGAACTACAGGCACCCGCCACCACGCCCGGCTAATTTTTTGTATTTTTAGTAGAGACGGGGTTTCACTGTGGTCTCGATCTCCTGACCTCGTGATCCGCCCACCTCGGCCTCCCAAAGTGCTGGGATTACAAGCGTGAGCCACCGCGCCCGGCCAAGACCTTTTTGATGAACCCATTTTAATCCTTCTCCTGCTCTGTCCCAATTTTCCACATCAAGAGTGCCTGCCTGAGGAAATTATGGGTTAGGAGTAACAACCTCCTGCAGAAGCTTAGTTAATGTCTGCGAATTAACTTGAGCACCAGATTGTTTCAACAAAACTTTAAGTCACTGCATATAATGTTTTTCTTCAATAAACAAATTCTGCCCCATGTTACCCTGATTCAGAAACTTGCCTTTTCTAGTACTTCTTTAGAGCACTGAACTTACATCGTTCCCAGGACCACTTTAAGGCACTGACCTTATTTCTGCCAGCAGATTTGTCCTGGGGTCCCAATTCATCTTGTCAATTTCAGTTTCTCTTCTCCAGCAGATTTTCTTTGTTCATATTCTTGAAGTCCCTGTTTTCAGAGGCCACTTTAATGCAGACCCAATCACTGTAGGACTGAATAAAAAGGGGCAAATGTGGGAACAAATATAAAGAAAAAAGAGTATAATTTGAAGAAGGGGTCAAGGGGCTCCTTGCTTCTAGTGAACAAGGGATCTGAGCTTTTAGAATCCTTCATATCTATTGAGTAAAGGAGATAGGGAGAAGGGGGGTGGCTGTCAGTCAGCTGCTTGACTTGGTGTAGGCCTGCATGACTTCATTCTCTGAACAATAGTCTCCAGATGTTCCAGCAGATAACCTCAATCAGCACAGCAACAGGGAGTGATTGCACTCAGCATACCTTCTGGTGGTAGGCACAGATGTGAGTTTGCCCACATCCTGCATTCATGATAAAGAGTTTGCTGTTTGATCCTTCACTGGAATGCTGAGTTTTTCATGACCCACAGGCCTTCAGCTTCCTACAAAGCTGCTTTACAAAGTGTGGATTCATCTCTCAGAGTTATACCTTTCTTTTGATTCACCAGGTTGAAAACATCCTTTTTGTTGAATCTGCAAAGGGACATTTTGGAGCCCATTGATGCCTATAGGAACCTTTCTTTTGATTCACCAGGTTGGAAGCATCTTTTTTGTAGAATCTGCAAAGGGACATTTCAAAGCCCTTCATAGCCTATAGGGAAAAACAAAATACCCCACCATGAAAACTAGAAAGAAGCTATCTATGAAACTGGTTTGTGATGGGTGGATTCATCCCACAGACTTAAAACTTTCTATTTATTCAGAAGGTTGGAAACACTCGTTTTGCAGAATCTAGGAGGAGATACGTCAGAGCCCTTTGAGGCTATAGGGCAAACCAAATATCCCGTGATAAAAAAACTAGAAAGAAGCTATTGTTGAAACCATTTTGTGATGTGTGGATTTATTTCACAGAGTTACACCTTTCTTTTGATTCAGCACCTTGGAAATCTCTTTTTGTAGCTTCTGCAAAGGGATATTTCAAAACTAATTGTGACCTATAGGAAAAAAATGAATATCCCACAATAAAAACTAGAAGTAATCTGTCTGTGAAGCTGCTTAGCTATGTGTGGATTCATCTCAGAGATTTAAACCTTGCTTTTCCTTCAAGATATTGAAAACATTCTGTTTGTAGAATATGTGAAGAGTCATTTCAGAGCCTATTGAGTCCTACAGAGAAAAAAATAAATATCCCACAATAAAAAGTAGGAAGAAGCTATCTGTTAAACTGCTTTGCAATTTGTTGATTCATCTCACAGACTAAACTTTTTTTCGATTCAACAGGCTGCAAACACTCTTTTTGTAGAATCTGTGAAGAAACATTTCAGAGCCCATTGAGGCCTATAGACAAAAACAGAAAATCCCACCATAAAAACTAGGAAGAAGCTATCTGTGAAACCACTATGCAATGTGTGGATTCATCTCACAGAGGTAAACATTTCTTCTGATTCACTAGGTTGGAAACACACTTTTTGTAGAATCTGTGAAGGGACAATTCATAGCTCATTGAGGCTTATTGGGAAAAATAGAATATCCCAAGAAAAAATAGAAAGAAGGTATCTATGAAATCACTTCTTGATGTGTGGATTCGTCTCACAGAGTTCAACCATTTTTTTTGATTCAGCAGGTTGGAAACACTCTTTTTGCAGAATCTACGAAAGGACATTTCAGAACCCATGGAGGTCTATAATGAAAAAATAGAATATTCCACAATAAAAACTACCAAGGAGTTACGTGTGATAGCGCTTTGTGATTTGTGGATTAATCTCAAAGATTTAAACCTTTCTTTTGATTCAGAAGGTTGGAAACTTTCCTTTTGTAGAATCTATGTGGGAACATTTTGGAGCTTATTGAGGAATAGAGTGAAAAACCAAACATCCCAAGATAGAAGCTAGAAAGAAGCTGTCAGTGAAACTGCTTTGTGCGGTGTGGATTGTCTCACAGAGCTAAATATTTCCTTAGATTCAGCAGGTTGGAAACACTTTTTGTAGAATCTACAAAGGGACATTTCAAATCCGATTGAGACCAACATTGTAAAACAAAATATCCCACGATGAAAGCTAGAAAGAAGCTATCTGTGAAACTGCTTTGCAAAGTGTGTATTCAACTCACAGGGTTAAACCTTTATTTTAATTCAGCAGGTTGGAAACACTCTCTTTGCGGAATATATGCAAGGACATTTTGAAGCCCATTGAGGCCTGCAGTGAAAAACCAAATATCCCATGAAAAAAACTAGAAAGAAGAAATCTGTGAAGCCACTTTGTGATGTGTGGATTCATCTCACAGAGTTATAACTTTTTATTCATTAAACAGGTTAGAAAACTCTCTTTTTGCCAAATGTACAAAGTGACATTTCAAAGCCCGTTGAGGGCTATAGTAAAAAACTGAATATCCTGATGAGAAAAACTACAAAGCAACTATCTGTAAAAGCACTTTGCTATGTGTGGATAAATATCACAGTGTTAAATTTTTATATTGATACAGAAGGTAGGAAACACTGTTTTTGTAGAATCTACGAAGGGACATTTCAGACCTTATTGAGACCTATATTGAAAAACCGAATCTCTCACAATAGCAACTAGAAAGATTCTGTCTGTGAAACAGCTTTGTGATGTGTGGACTCGTCTCATGGAGTTAAACCTTTATTTTGATACTGCAGGTTGGAAACACTCTTTTAGTAGCATCTATGAAGGAACATTTCAGAGCCCACTGAGGCCTACTGTGAAACACCAAATATCTCGTGATAAAAATTAGAAAGAAGTTATCTTTGAAACCGCTTGTGATGTGTGGATTCATCTCCCAGAGTTAAACATTCTTTTGATCAGCAGGCTGGAAACACTCTTTTTGTAGAATCTACAAAGGGACATTCCGCAGCCTATTGAGGCTTATAGTAAAAAACTGAAATTCCCATGATAAAAACTAGCAAGAAGCTATCTGCAAAACTCCTTTGTGATGTCTGCATTCATCTCACAGGGTTAAACCTTTATTTTGATTCAGCAGGTTGGAAACACTCTCCTTGTAGAATATACACAAGGACATTTCAGAGATCATTGAGGTCTCTGGTGGTAAACCCAAATATCCCAGGATAAAAACTAGAAAGAAGCTGTCTGTGAAACCTCTTTCTGTTGTGGGGATTCTTCTCACAAAGTTAAAACTTTCCTTTGATTAAGCAGGGTGAAAAAACTTTTTTGCAGAATCTACAAAGAAACATTTCAAATCCCATTTATGTCTATACTGAAAAGCTGAATATCCCACAATAAAAACTAGAAAGAAGCTATTTGTGAAAGAACGTTGCAGTGTGCGGATTCATTTCACAGAGTTTAACCTTTCTTTAGATTTAGAAAGTTGGAAACACTCTTGTTTTAGAATTATGAAGGGACGTTTCAGAACCCATTGAGGTCTATAGTAAAGAACTGAATATCCCACTGTAGAAACTAGAAAAACGCTATAATTAAAACAACTTTATTAGGTATGCATTCATCTCACAGAGCTAAACCTTTCTTTTGATTCAGCAGGTTGGAAACACTTTTCTTGTAGAACCTATGAAGGGACTTTTCAAAGTTGATTGAGACCAACATTGCAAAACGAAATATCCCATGATTAAAACTAGAAAGAAATTATGCGTGAAACTGCTTTGTGATGTGTGGATGCATTTCACGGAGTTAAACCTTTCTTTTGATTCAGGAGGTTGGAAAAATTATTTATGTACAATCTGCAAGGGGACATTTCAGATCCCATTGACGCCTATAGTAAAAAAAGCAAATATCCTGCAATAGAAACTAGAAAGAGGCTATTAGTGAAATCACTTTGCTTGGTGTGGATTCATATCAACGAGCTAAACCTTTCTTTTGATTCAGCAGGTTGGAAACTCTCTTTTTGTAGAATAAATGAAAGGATATTACAATGCCTATTGGGACCAACATTCTAAAACCAAATATGTCACAATAAAAACTAGTAAAAACTATCTGTGAAACCTCTTTTGATGTCTGGATGTATCTTACAGAGTTAAACCTTTATTTTGATTCAGGAGGTTGGAAACATTCTTTTTCTAGAATCTACAAAGGAACCTTTAGCACCCCATTGAGGTCTATAGTGAAAAATCAAATATCTCAGGATAAAAACTAGAAAGAAGCTATCTGTGAAACTGCTTTGCAATGTGTGGATTCATCTCAAAGAGTTAAATCTTTAATTTAGGTTGAAACACTCTTTTTGTAGAGGTCAATTTCAGAGCCCATTGTGGCCTATAGTGTAAAGAAGAATATCTCATGATTAAAACTAGAAAGTGGCCAACTATGAACCATTTCAAGATATGTGGATTCTTCTCACAGAGATAAACATTTCTTTTGATTCAACAGATTGGTAAAAGTCTTTTTGAAGAATCTGCATAGGGACATTTCGGAACCCATTGAGGCATATAGTGAAAAACTGAATGTTCCTTGATAAAAACTAGACAGAAGCTATCTGTGAAACCACTCTGTGATGTGCAGATTAATATCACAGAGATAAACATTTCTTTTGACTCAGCAGGTTAGAAAAACTCTTTTTGTAGAATCTACAAAGGGACATTTCACAGTCCATTGAGGACTGTTGTGAAAAACTGAATATCTCACAATTATAACTAGTAAGATGCTATCTGTGAAACTGCTTTGCAATGTGTGGATTCATCTCCAAGAGTGAAACCTTGCTTTTGATTCAGCAAATTGGAAACACTGTTTTTGTAGGGTCTACGAGGAATCGTTTTGTGCCCATTGAGGCCTATAGTAAAAAAAATTGAATATGCTGTAATGAAAACTAGAAAGAAGCTATCTGTTAAACCACTTTGAAAGGTGTGGATTCATCTCACAGAATTAAACTTTTATTTTGATTCAGCATGTTGAAAACACTCTTTTTCTAGAATCTTAGAAGGGATATTTTGGAGCCCACTGAGGCCTATAGTGAAAAACAGATTATCCCATGATAAAAACTAGAAAGAAGTTATCTGTGACACTGCTTTGTAATGTGTGGATTCATCTCAAAGAGCCAAACCTTTCTTTTGATTCAGCATACCAGAAACCCTCTTTTGGAAGACTCTACAAGGGGACATTTCGGTACCCATTGAGGCCTATAGTAAAAAATGGAATATCCCGTAAAAACAAACAAACAAACAAAAACTGGAAATAATTTAACTAACTGGGAAACTGCTTTGTGATGTGCAGATTCATTTCACAGAGCTAAATATTTCTTTTGATTCAGCAGGCTGAAAACACTGTATGTATAGAATTTACTAAAGAACACTTTAAAGCTTCTTGGAAGAGGCCTATACTGAAATGTGGAATATCACCAATGAAAACTAGAAAGAAGCTATCTGTGAAACCACTTTGCATATGTCAATTTAGCTCACAGAGTTGAACCTTCCTTTTGATTCAGCAGGTTGGAAACACTCTTTTTGTAGAATCTGTGAAGGGGTATTTTGGAGCCCTCTGATGCCTATAATGAAAAACCGAATATCCCACAATAAAAACTGGAAAGAAGCTATCTGTGAAACCACTTTGTGATGTGTGGATTTAACTCACAGAGTTAAACCTTTCTTTTGATTCAGCAAATTGGGAAACCTCATTTTGTGGAATCTGCAAAGGGATAGCTCAAAGCCCTATGAGGCCTATAGTGAAAAACCAAATATCCTGTGACAAAAACTAGAAACAAAATTTCTGTGAAACCGTTTTATGATGTGTGCAATCATTGTATAGAGTTAAAACTTACTTTTCATTCAACAGATTGGAAACGTTCTCTTTGTAGAATCTACAGCGGGATATTTTGGAGCCCATTGAGGCATATAGTGACAAACAGAATATCCCATGATAAAAACTAGAAACAAGATATCTGTAAAATTGCTTTGTTATTCGTGGATTCATCTTACAGAGTTAAACCGTTCTTTGGATTCAGCTGGCTGAAAACACTCTTCTTGTAGAATCTATGAAGGGACATTTTGAAGCCCATCGAGAACTATAGTGAAAAACACAATATCATGTGATAAAAACTAGAAACAAGCTATCTGGGAAACGGCTTGTTGATGTGTGAGTTCATCTAACAAAGTTAAACCTTTCTTTTGATTTAAAACGTTGGAAACACTGTTATTGTAGAATCTACTAAGGAACATTTTGAAGCCCATTGAAGCCTATAGTGAAAAACTGAATATCCCAGGATAAAGACTAGAAAGCAGCTATCTGTGAAACCACTTTGCAATATGTGGATTCATCTCACTGAGTTAAATCTTTCTTTTGATTCAGCAGGTTGGAAACACTCTTCTTGTAGGATCTACACAGGGACATTTCAGATCTAATTGAGGCCTCTAGTGAAAAACCAAATATCCCGCAATACAAACTAGAACAGCCTATCTGTGAAACCGCTATGCCATGTTTGGATTAATTTCACAGAGTTAAACCTTTCTTTTGATTCAGCAGGTCAGAAACAGTCTTTAAATAGAATCTATGAAGGGACATATCGAAGTCCATTGAAGCCTATTGTGAAAAACTTAATATCCCACAATAAAAACTAGAAACAAGGGCGGGTGCTGTGGCTCACACCTGTAACCCCAGCACTTTAGGAGGCTAAGGTGGGCAGATAACCTGAGATTGGGAGTTTGAGGCCAGCCTGACCAACATGGAGAAACTTGATCTCTACTAAAAATACAAACTTAGCCAGGCATTCTGGTGCATGTTTGTAGTCTCAGCTACTCGAGAGGCTGAGGCAGGAGAATTGCTTGGATTAAGGAGGCGGAGGTTTTGGTGAGCAGAGATTGTGCCATTACACTCCAGCCTGGGCAACAGGAGCAAAACTCCATTAAAAAAAACAAAAAACAAAAAACAAAAAACAGAAAACAAAAACTAGAAACAAGCTCTCTGTGAAGCCTTTATGCGATGTGTGGATTCATCTCACAGAAGTAAACCTTTCTTTTGATTCAGCAGGTTGAAAACACTCTTTTAGTAGACCCTGAAAAGGAACATTTTGGAGCCCATTGAGGTATATTGTGAAAAAAACGAATATCCCGCAATAAAAATGAGAAAGAGTTTATCTTTGAAACTGCATTGTGATGTGTGACTTCACCTCACAAAGATAAATCATTATTTTGATTTAGCAGGTTGGAAACACTTTTTTGGTAGAATCTATGAAGGGACATTTCAGAGTCCATTGAGGCCTATAGTGAAAAAAACAAATATTTGGAGATTAAAACTAGAAACAAGCTATCTGTGAAACTGCTTTCAGATGTGTGGATTTATCTCACAGAGTTAAACCTTTCTTTTGCTTCAGCAGGTTGGAAACACTCCTTTTTTAGAATCTATGAAGGGACATTTCAGAGTTCATTGAGGCCTATAATGAAAAACAAAATATCCCACAATAGTAACTAGAAATAAGCTATCTGTGAAACCGTTTTGTGATGTGTTTATTCATCTCACAGAGGTAAACCTTTCCCTTGATTCAATAGGTTTGAAAAATTCTTTTTGTAGAATCTACAAAGGGACATTATGGAACCATTAAAGCTTATAGGGAAAAATAGAATTTCCCATGATAAAAAATATAAACGAAGCATCTGTGAAACCACTTTTTGATGTGTAGGTTCATCTCACAGAATTAAACCTTTCTTTTGATTTAGCAGTTGGAAACATTCTTCTTGTAGAATCTACGAAGGGACACTTCGGAGCCCATTAAGATCTACAGTGAAAAACCAAATATCTCATCACATTAGTCTGATGTCTTCCCTTTGTGGGTGACCTGAATTTTCTCTCTGGCTTTCTTTAACATTTTTTTCTTCATTTTAACCTTGGTGAATCTGATGATTATGTATGTGTTTTGGGGTTGCTCTTCTTGAGGACTATCTCTGTGGTGTTCTCTATATTTCCTGAATTTAAAGTTGGCCTGTCTTGCTAGGTAGGGGAAGTTCTCCTGAATAATATCCTAAACAGTGTTTTCCAGCTTGGTTCCATTCTCCCCATCACTTTTGGGTACACCAATCAAATCTAGGTTTGGTGTTTTCACATAGTTCCATATTTCCTGGAGGCTTTGTTCTTTCCTTTTTAGTCTTCTTTCTCTAATCTTGTCTTCTTGCTTTATTTCATTAAGTTGATTTTTAATCTATGATATTTTTTCTTCCACTTGATTGATTCAGTTTTTGATACTTGTGTATGCTTCATGAAACTCTCGTGCTGTGTTTTTCAGCTTTGTCAGGTCATTTATGTTCTTCTCTAAACTGACTATCCTAGTTAACAATTCATCTAACCTTTTTTCTAGGTTCTTAGCTTCCTTGTATTGGGTTAAAACATGGTCCTTTAGCTCAGAGGAGTTTGTTATTACCCACCTTCTGAATCCTACTTCTATTAATTCCTCAAACTCATTCTCCATCCAGTTTTTTTCCCTTCCTGGTAAGGAGTTGTGATTTTTTTTTTTTTTTAAATGGAGTCTTGCTCTGTGGAAGCTGCAAGGGAACCACTGGCTCTTTGAAATGGGTAGTTTTGGAAATGGAGAGAAGTGTTTGGAGATACATATTAAGACAGAACGGACAAGGCTTGGTCATGAGTTGTTTAGGACATGGGGAGACACAGATTGAGAAAATCCTCCCAGCATTGTAGGTGAACAGAGGTATGATTTATCAAGACAGTAAGTCTGGGTCACAGCTGAGTTGAGGGAGAAGCAAACCCAGATCTTAGGGTTGGATCTTTATTAATATGTAATATCTATGAGGTATCCAAGCCCAGAAATCAGCTTGACAGTTTTGTACAAGATTTTGTATGGAGATTAAACCTGGGATTTTTTAAAGTTAAGAATTCAGGCCTTGGTAATGGATTCGATGAGATCTACCTGAGCTTATTTTAGAAAAAAGAGAGCGAGGAAGAGAATGAGACAGAGAGAGAAGAAAGAGAGAGAAAGATACAAAGACAGAAAAAGAGAGACAGAGAAAGGCAAAGAGAGACAGAGACAGAAAAAGACACAGAAAGAGAAATACAGACAGAGAAACAGAGAGAGACAGTTAGAGAAAGAGACTGACAGAGACAGACAGAGAGAGACAGAGAGACAGATAAAGAAAGAGAGAAAGACAGAAGACAGAGAGAGACAGACAGAGAGAAACACAGACAGGCAGAGAGAGAGAAAGAGACAGGCAGAGAGAGACAGACAGAGAGACAGACAGGTGACAGAAACACAGACAAGCAAAGAGACAGAGTGAGAGAGAGAGAGACAGACAGAGAGACACAAGACAGAGAAAGATGGAGACAGACAGAGATAGGCAGAGAGAGAGAGAAAGGGAGACAGAGAGAGGAAGAGGAAGGGGGTACTCAAGAAATAATTACACATATTTTATAATACTTTGATGCCATAAACGGTGACCGGGGTATGCTTTGAAAACAACAACAACAAAAGCAACAGTGGCAGCAGCAGCAGAAACACACGGATTTCTAAAAAGTAAGATGTTATGAACTATAGTTTACATCAACTGGTTCTCACCATAGTTGAGAGATTCACAAAAGCACTAGTTAACAACAGAAGAAAATAGCAGCTAACTGTGGGGGAAAGAGAGATCAGACTGTTAGTGTGTCTATGTAAAAAGAGGAAGACATAAGAAACTCCATTTTGTTCTGTATTAAGAAAAATTCTTCTGCCTTGAGATACTGTTAATCTGTAACCATAGTCCTAACCCTGTGCCCACAGAAATCATGTACTGTATTGACTCAAGGTTTAATGGATTTAGGGCTGTGAAGGATGTGCTTTGGTAAAAATGTGTTTGCAGGCAGTATGCTTGGTAAAAGTCATCGCCATTCTCCAGTCTTGAGTACCCAGGGACACAATGCACTGTGGAAGGCCTCAGAGACCTCTGCCCAAAAAGGCCTGGGTATTGTCCAAGGTTTCTCCCCACTGAGACAGCCTGAGATATGGCCTTGTGGGAAGGGAAAGACCTCACCGTTCCCCAGCCTGACACCCATAAAGGGTCTGTGCTGAGGAGGATTAGTGAAAGAAGAAGATCCCAATCATACATTCTATTTACTGAGAGAGGAGAAAACCACCTTATGGCTGGAGGTGAGACATGCTGGTGGCAATACTGCTCTTTACTGCACTGAGATGTTTATGTAAAGTTAGACACAAATCTGGCCTACACGCACATCGAGGCACAACACCTTTCCTTAAATTTATTTATGACACAGAGACCTTTGCTCACATGTTTTCCTGCTGACCCTCTCCCCACCACTACCCTATAGTCCTGCCACATCTCCTTCACCAGGATAGTAGAGATAGTGATCAATAAATACTGAGGGAACTCAGAGAGGATTGCCAGCGCTGGTCCTCCGTATGCTGAGCATCCGTCTCCTGAGCCCGCTTTTCTTCCTCCATACTGTATCTCGTGTCTCATTTCTTTTCTCAGTCTCTCGTCCCACCTGATGAGAAACACCCACAAAGGTGGAGGGGCTGGTCTCCTTCACTAACATGTCCTGGGGAAAATAAATGTCTTCCTAAAAAATTGGTGAATTCTACTTCACCTGAAAAGAAATAAAAAAGAAAAAAGAAAAACACAAACAAAATGAAACAAGCAAACAAACACGGGTCAAAGCATCATCTCTGGAAATCTTAAGAAAGTAAAACGCTTTTTAGAAAGCGTTTCTATTTTGGGCAAATACTAATAAGGCCCAGGGTAGAGCTGTGACACACCTTCCCATTTTGAAAATGTGTTAGCCCCCGAGAGGAGAGAATAAAACATAGTGATAAAAGGTGATTGAGACCCAGACAAGATGCAGCTTTCCTAGGGAGGGAGACCTGTGGGGTGAAGGGGGAAAAAACTCACAACTGCATTCTGACGCGCCTGCTCGCTTGCCCATGCTGGCCAAGGGCTATGCCATCGGCCCAAGCTGCCTCTGGGAAAGTGGGACCGTGTCACCCCCATCTTCAAAAACTGCGGCCACTGAATGAGGCCTGATGACCCCCAATGCAAATGTCAGCCTGGTGAGAATGAGATCACCAGCAAGGGGTGAGGGAGGTGAGAGAAGACAGAGGAACACCAGGTCGCTCTGGAACGTTTCCAAGCAGGGTGGTGGGAGGCGGGAGGTTGGGGGAACCCACCTAACTAACTAAATTAAGGTAAAGAGGCGTGGGGGGCCGGGGAGCGACTTAAAAATTAAACTGACCCCTCATGAAGCCCAAATAGAAGAGTTTATGCGGATTAAAGAAACCAACAAAGAAAAATAAAGTGCTGATGAGAGAAACGAAGGACCCCCGCTAGGGTGGAGGTTCCCTAGGCAATGAGGGAGAGAGGGAGGGGCCTCCAAAAGGGAGGGAGAAAAACCAGTTGCCCCAGGCTCTGTGAAGTCAGCCAGACCTCCCTCTGTGCCACCTCAACTTTCAGTAACAGTGGCCACTAGGTGATGATGGAAGACAACCGATGCTTACAAGTGTCAGTCAGCACGGAAAAGAAGGGAAAGATGGATCGTCCTGGGTCGGGGTGGAGGTTAGGGTCAGGGACTGTGGAGGAACACGCCCTCTCTGGCCTCTTCCTGATCCCTCTCAGACCAGGTTGTTTCCGGGCCCAGGGAGTGCTTCCAGGCAATGCCCGTGACTAGTCCACCAGAGACCCCAGGGGACACAGCCTATGTTTCTGTCCCTGGGATCGTCTGGAACTTCCATTCCCCCAGAGAGAAGCGAAGACAAGCGGTGTGGGTATGTCCATGGAGTCTAGGGGTGGAGGTGGGAGCTACCTAAGGCAGAAGTCCAGTCAGTAGCGTTTCAGAGCCTACTCCAGACTCACGACCTCAGAGTGGCAATTCCTGTCACAATGGAACGAAGTCCATGAAATTCATGCTCCCAGAAACAGCGCGGATTTCACCGAGAAGAGAGCTCGCACCACACCTCCTCCTGTCCTGGGGCCAGTTTTCACTCCCGAAGTACCCACTTCTCAGTCATGTTCCCCAAAGTCCACCCTGTAGTGCATCAGTCAGGAATCTAGTTGGGTGAATCCTGGAACATCCACATCTGACCTCTAAGATCAGAGTCCGCACACTACACATCACCCCCATGCAGTGTCTCCCCATGAGAACATCACGGCAGTCCTAGTCCAGTAGCGATACAGTCCTATTTCTTAGAAATCGCTGTACAGAGTTTTGCTCTTTTTGCCCGGGCTGGAGTGTAGTGGCATGATATCAGCTCACTGCAACCTCCGCCTCCCAGATTCAAGTGATTCTCCTGCCTCAGCCTCCCGAGTACCTGGGATTACAGGCATGCCCCACCACGAGCAGCTAATTTTGTATTTTTAGTACGGACGAGGTTTCTCCATGTTGATCTGACTGGTCTTAAACTCCCGACCTTAGGTGATCCACCCACCTCGGCCTCCCAAAGTGCTGGGATTACAGGCGTCAGCCACTGTGTATATAATTTGGCCATGTGTATATAATTTCATGTCACCATAATGAGCTTTCTTCTTCAGTGCCTTCAGGATTGATTTCACTAGGTAAGATTTTCTTTAACTATTTATTTCTAAGTTGAGAACCTTATCAGGGAAATATGAGAAGTATAGATGCCACAAGTGACAGAGAGAAAAGTCTGAAAATTCCCCTTCCATCCAAGTGGGGGCCTGGCCTCAACCTCCCCAAATCATACACCGAGTGGGGAAGCCCAGCAAGGCCCATCTGTCTAGTTTCCTCTTGCCCTCTCTAAGCATGTGCTCATTCCTTCCATGGAAGGGGCAGGGCTATCCCCAGAATGGGGGTCTCAGGAACTTCAGTCAAATAAGACACACCCTGTGGAACCCAAGCATATACACGGACCATTTCCATGACAACTAGGGGTAACTAAATGCCACCAGCTGTTCATGTACCTCTTTAATACAGATGAAAGATGAAGGGTGCTCCAGGCGCAACTAAGTGGCTAAAGAATCACGTCCCAGCCGATTACAAAAATCCCCAAGAATATATAAGAATTCAGCTGCCAGGAACAGACCACCAGTGGGACCCGAACAAGGGACCAGACATGGAGAGGCTAAGATGGTACCTTGAAGCATTAATAGAAGGTCTAAAGAAAGGGGCTCAAAATGCTACAAATGTAAATAAGGTCTCTGAGGTCATTCAAGAAAAAGAGGAGAGTCCAGCACAATCCTATGAAAGACTGTGTGAAGCTTACCGTAAGTACACTCCTTTTGATCCAGATAGCCCTGAAAATCAGCGCATGATTAACATGGCCTTAGTTAGTCAAAGCACGGAAGATAATCAGGAGAAAACTGCAGAAACAGTCTGGGTTTGCGGGTAAGAATACCTCACAGTTACTGGAAATAGCCAATCAAGTGTTTGTGAAGAAAGATGCAACAAGCCTTAGAGAAAGCCGTAAGGAAGGTGTATGCCAGGCTAGGTGAAACACCGACTTACTGGCCACAGCCATTAGGGGAATTCTCCCGAAAAGAGTGGGAAAGGGTGTTCTTGGAGCAATACCCAGTCTAATCAGCCACACTTGCAACATAACCAATGCGCCTATTGTAAGGAAATAGGACATTGGAAAGATAAGTGCCCCCAGCTGAAGGAAAAGCAAGGTGATTCAGAACAAAAGGCCTCATATAAAGATGAGAGAGCTTTGTTCAATCTGGCTGGAGGGCTACCGGACTGAAGGGGACAGGGCTTAAGTGCCCCCAAGGAGCCCACAGTCAGGATTACAATTGGGGGCAAGGATGTTAAGTTTTTGGTCGATACTGGTGCTGAACGTTCACTAGTAACTACCCTGGTCACCCCCTTATCCAAGAAAACCATTGACATAATCGGAGCAACAGGAGTTTCCAGTAAGCAGGCTTTCTGTCTACCACGGACCTGCTTGGTGGGGTAGTTCATCAGTTCTTGCACATGCCAGACTGTCCCTTGCCCTTGCTGGGAAGAGATTTGCTTAGCAAGCTGAGAGCCACCATCTCCTTTACAAAACAGGGCTCATTATAGCTAAAGTTACCCAGAACAGGAGTTATCATGGCCCTATGGTCCCCCAGGAAGAAGAATGGAGACTTTTTCTAACCGAGCCAGGCCAAGAGATAAAACCAGCTCTAGCTAAGTGATAGTCCCGAGTATGGGCAGAGGATAATCCTCTAGGACTGGTGGTCAACCAAGTCCCCATACTCATAGAAGTTAAGCCTGGGGCCCAACCAATTAGACAAAAGCAGCATCCGGCTCCCAGAGAAGTTCTCGAAGGAATCCAGGTTCATCTTAGGCGCTTGAAAGCCTATGGAATTATAGTTCCTTGCCAATCTCCATGGAACATCACCCTCTTGCCAGTCCCTAAGCCAGGGACCAAGGATTACCAGCCAGTACAGGACTTGCACTTGGACAACCAAGCTACAGTGACTCTGAACCCAAAAGTTCCTAACCCTTACACATTGTTAGGGCTGCTGCAAGCTGAGGACAGCTGGTTTACCTGTCTGGACTTAAAAGTTGCCTTCTTTAGCATCAAACTAGCTCCTGAAAGCCAGAAGTTGCTTGCCTTTCAGTGGGAAGATCTGGAGTCAGGTGTCACTACTCAGCACACTTGGACCCGGCTTCCCAAAGGGTTCAAGAACTCCCCTACTATCTTCGGGGAGGCCCTGGCTCAAGATCTGCAAAAGTTTCCTGCTAAAGACCTAGGCTGTGTCTTGCTCCTGTATGTGAACGACCTTCTTTTTGGACACTCCACGGTAGTTGGGTGTGCAAAAGTGTGGATGCCCTGCTTTGACACCTGGAGGACTGCGGGTATAAGATGTCCAAGAAGAAAGCTCAGATCTGCAGACAGCAGGTATGCTACCTGGGATTCACTATTCGGAAAGGGGAGGTCAGCCTGGGGTCAGAAAGAAAGCAGGTCATCTGCAGCCTATTGGAACTTAGAACCAGAAGACAAGTAAGGGAATTCCTAGGAGCTGTGGGGTTTTGCAGATTATGGATTCCAAACTTTGCAGTAGTAGCCAAACCTTTGTATGGGGTTACAAAGGGGAGCGACTGGTAGTGTTTTGAATGGGGGCCTCTACAACAGCAAGCCTTTTGTAAGTTAAAGGAAAAACTTAGATTGGCCCCAGCCCTAGGACTACCAGATTTGACAAAGCCCTTTACACTCTATGTGTCAGAAAGAGAAAAAATGGCAGTTGGAGTTTTAACCCAGAGTGTGGGGCCCTGGCCAAGGCCAGTGGCCTATCTCTCAAAACAACTAGATGGGGTTTCCAAAGGCTGGCCACCATGTCTAAGGGCCCTGGTGGCAACAGCCCTGTTAGCACAAGAAGCAGATAAACTAACCCTTGGGCAAAACCTGAATATAAAGGCCCCCCATGCTGTGGTAACTTTGATGAATAACAAAGGACATCATTGGTTAACAAATGCTAGGTTAACCAAGAACCAAAGCTTGCTATGTGAAAATCTCCGTATAACTACTGAAGTCTGTAATACCTTCAATCAGAGAGCCCAGTTGAGCATAACTGTGTAGAGGTGCTGGACTCAGTGTATTCTAGCAGACCTGACCTTTGAGACCAGCCATGGGCATCAGTAGACTGGGAGTTATACACGGACGGGAGCAGCTTCATCAACCCACAAGGAGAAAGACGTGCAGGACATGTGGTGGTGGTAACTTTGGATGCTGTCATTGAAGCCAAACCATTGCCACAGGGCACTTCAGCCCAGAAGGCTGAGCTTAAATTTGGGCTCTAAAACTCAGTGAAGGTAAGACTGTAAACATCTACACTGACTCTCAATATGCCTTTCTAACCCTCCAAGTGCATGGAGCATTATATAAGGAAAAGGGCCTGTTAAAGTCTGGGGAAAAGGACATAACATATCAAGAAGAAATTCTACAATTATTAGAGGCAGTGTGGAAACCTCAGAAGGTGGCAGTCATGCACTGCATGGGACACCAGCAAGCCTCCACCTCAGTGGCCTTAGGAAACTCTCGAGCTGATTCAGAAGCTTGAAAAGCAGCATCTACCCCTTACTGGGCATTGGTAGCAGCTCCCTTACTCCCTCAAACACCTGACCTGGTACTTTCCTATTCTAAGGAAGAAAAAGACTTTTTACACAGAGAAGGGGGCAAGTAATAAAAGGAGGATGGATCATACTGCCAGATGGGACGGTAGGTGTGCCGCAGTTGCTGGGATCCACAGTCGCATTGGCCATGCATGAAACCACTCATTTAGGACAAGAGTCACTTGAAAAATTGTTAAGCCAGTACTTCTACATCTCACACTTGCCAGCCCTCGCCAAAGCAGTAGCACAACAGTGCGTTACTTGGCGACAGCACAATGCAAGGCAAGGCCCCGCTTTTCCGCTCGGCATACAAGCTTATGGAATGGCTCCTTTTGAGGATCTTCAGGTGGATTTCACAGAAATGCCAAAATGTGGAAGTAAAAAGTATTTCCTGGTTCTTGTGTGTCCTTACTTTGGGGGGGTGGAGGCTTATCCAACACGAACTGAAAAGTCCTCCAAGACCTTATTCCTAGGTTTTGACGGTGTGTTTCTCCGAGAGCTTATTCCTAGGTTTGGACTGCCCTTATGAATCAGCTCTGATAATGGTCAGCGTTTGTGGCTGACTTGGTACAGAAGACAGCAAAGGCATTAGGAATCACTTGGAAGCTACATATCGCCTACTGACCTCAGAGTTCCAGAAAGGTGGAGTGAATGAATCAGACTATCAAAAATAGTTTAGGAAAAGTATGTCAGGAAACAGGATTAAAGTGGATACAGGCCCTTCCTATGGTATTGTTTAAAATTAGATGCACTCCTTCTAAGAAAACAGGATACTCCCCTTATGAAATACTGTATCATAGGCCTCCTCCTATACTACGGGAGCTTCCAGGCACTCCCTGAGAGTTAGGTGAAATTGAATTACAGCGACAGCTACAGGCTTTAGGAAAAATTACACAAACAATCTCAACTTGGGTAAATGAGAGGTGACCCATCAGCTTATTCTCCCCAGTTCACCCTTTCTCTCCAGGAGATCGCGTGTGGATCAAGGACTGGAATGTAGCCCCTTTGCGGCCACCGTGGAAAGGACCTCAGACCGTCTTCCTGACCACCCCCATGGCTGTAAAGGTAAAAGGAAACCCAGCCTGGATCCACCACAGCCATGTGAAACCTACAGCTGCTGAAACCTGAGAGGCAAAACCGAGCCCTGACAACCCCTGCAAAGTGACTCTGAGGAGGACCACAAGCCCTGCTCCAGTCACACCCGGAAGCTGACTGCTCTACGCATGGCTGAAGCATGAGGAGAATCATCATGGGACTCATTTTCCTTATAATTTGGACTGGTATAGTAAAAACTTCTACTGATTTTCCCTGCATGGAGGACTGCTCTCAGTGTATACATGATGTTACCGAGATAGGGCAACAAGTTAAAACAATCTTTCTGTTCTATAGTTACTATGAATGCCTAGGAACTTTAAAAGGGGAATGTTTATATAATGACACTCAGTACAAGGTATGTAGCCCAGGAAACGACCGACCAGATGTGTGTTATGACCCCTCTGAGCCGCCCACGCCCACAGTTTTTGAAATAAGATTAAGGACTGGAGACTGGTCGGGACTTATAAATGATACAAGTAAAGTATTAGCCAGAACAGAAGAAAAAGGGGTGCCCAAACACATAATCTTGAAATTTGATTCCTGTGCTGTCATTAACAGCAATAAGTTAGGAAGGGGATGTGGCTCTTTTTGTTGAGAAAAAGGCTATATGACCGAAAATAAGTACATTTGTCATGAATTAGGACTGTGTGGAAATGAATGTGGATACTGGTCTTGTATCATTTGGGCCACTTGGATAAAAAATGAAAAGGATCCAGTTCACCTTCAGAAAGGAAAAAATGGCCCTTCCTGTACTAAGGGACAATGTAACCCCTTAGAGCTAGTAATAACCAATCCCCTTAATCCCCGCTGGAAAAAAGGGGAGCGTGTGACCTTAGGAATTGATGGGGCCAAACTGGATCCTCGAGTAAGAAGAAGTTTACAAACGCTCTCCTGAGCCTGTGTTTCAAACCTTCTATAATGAACTAAATGTGCCAGTAGCAGAAATTCCAGGAAAAACAAGAAAATTGTTTTTGCAATTAGCTGATCATGTAGCCCAGTCTCACAATGTCACTTCATGTTATATATGTGGAGGAACTGTAATGGGAGATCAATGGCCATGGGAATCTAGAGAATTAGTACCTACAGACCCAGTTCCTGATGAACTCCCAGCTCAAAAGAATCACCCTGGTAATTTCTGGGTCCTAAAAGCCTCAATTATTGCATAGTTAGAGAAGGAAAAGAATTCACTGACCTCGTAGGACTACTTAGTTGTCTGGGATGGAAACTGTATGATGGTACCACGAAAACACTCACTCGGTGGAGTTCAAATCACACAAAGATAAATCCGTTTAGTAAATTACCCAAGTTGCAAACCTTGTGGACCCACCCGGAGTCCCACTGGGACTGGATAGCCCCCACTGGATTATACTGGATATGTGGGCAGAGAGCTTATGCCAAATTACCTGACCAGTGGGCAGGTAGTTGTGTTATTGACACTATTAAAGCATCTTTCTTCTTACTGCCCATAAAAACAGGCAAACTCCTGGGCTTCCTTGTCTATACTTCCCGAGAAAAGAGAAGCATAGCTATAGGAAATTGGAAAGATGATGAATGGCCCTCTGAGAGAATCGTACAATATTATGGGCCTGTTACCTGGGCACAAGACAGCTCATGAGAATACCAGACCCCCATTGACATGATCAACAGAATCATACAGTTACAAGTTTTCTTAGAAATATTCACTAATAAAACTGGCAGAGCCTTGACTATTCTGGCCTAGCAAGAAACTCAGATGAGAAATGCTATCTATCAAAATAGATTGGCTCTCGACTACTTGCTAGGAGCTGAAGGAGGGATCTGTGGGAAATTTAACCTTACTAATTGCTGTCTACACATAGATGATCAAGGGCAAGTAGTTGAAGACACAGTTAGAGATATGACATAACTGGCACATGTGCCCATGCAAGTGTGGCATGGATTTGATCCTGCAGCCATGTTTGGAAAATGGTTCCCTGTGCTAGCAGGATTTAAAACTCTTATAATAGGAGTTATAATAGTAATAGGAACCTGCTTACTGCTCCCTTGTTTGCTACCTGTACTTCTTCAAATGATAAAAAGCTTCATCACTACCTTAGTTCACCAAAATGCTTCAGCACAGATGTACTGTATGATTCACTATCAATCTGTCTTGAAAGAGGACATGGGTAGTGAGAATGAAAGTGAGAACTCCCACTATTAAGTGAGATTCTAAGAGCTGGTGGGGGGCAGTAAGGGAGCAGACCACCCCTCCTACTGTCTTATGTCCAATTTCTGCCTCCAAAGAAAGAAATAAAAATGAAAAGGCAGAAATGAAATCCAGAAGCAGACAGCCCGGCACCACACCCTTGGCTTGGTAGTTAAAGATCAACCCCTGACCTAATTGGTTACATTATCTATAGATTACAGACATTGTATAGAAAGGCACTGTGAAAATCCCCATCCTGTTCTGTTCCAATCTAATTACTGGTGCATGCAACCCCCAGTCATGTACTCCCTGCTTGCTCAATCAATCACGACCTTCTCAAGTGGACTCCCTTAGAGTTGTGAGCCCTTAAAAGGGACAGGAATTGCTCACTCAGGGAGCTCAGCTCTTGAGATAGGAGTCTTGCCAATGCTCCTGGCCAAATAAACTACTTCCTTCTTTAACTCGTTGTCTGAGGGATTTTGTCTGCAGCTTGTCCTGCTACACACCTAGCTCATTTCATGGGAGACACTTAAGAGAGCACTGTGTTCTCATTGTATGATGACATTCCTAAGCTGTTGCCTTAGAAAGGCTCAAAGAGAGAGCCTTTTCTTATAATATGAACATTGGCTCAGCCTGCATCCTTGATGCCTCTGTCGATTTGGCAAGAGGCACCCACAGGTAACACAGTGTAGCCCGGGGCAGGTCTGTCGGTCTGTCCATGCCAGGCCTCTCTTATCGTCTACACTGGGCAACCCCACTTGTCCCACCATAACCATGTGATGCAGGGGGAGCAGGAAAGGAGGGGGCTCTTCCTGACAGGGGCAGGTTGTCAGGAGTTGGAATCCTGGTGGATCTGTCTGTCATGTTCACATCCAGGTCATGGCTGGTGGAATAAAAGTTTGAGTTGTAGGGACCAAGTGTGTCTACTCAGATGTGAATCCAAGGGGCTTAAGCTGTTCTCTGGTTTCCTCACGGGCTGGGGGTCTATACAAATGCCATGTGCCTGATCTGGGGGGTCAGAATTTCTAATGGGGATGTCACCTTGTGGTAAAATCAAGGCAGATCATTATTTTTTTTTTTATTTTTGGCGTAACTGCTGGGCACTCTCTTTACAGAGCTGCATTAAAATCGATGAGCAGCTGTTTGATGGGTTAAACTCCCCCATCTCCTTTTACAAGAGGCAGGTTTACTACACCACCAAGCATGGCCCTCAGCGAGCTATTGTTGTAACCGAGTAAGGTAAAGAGAAATGCCACACTCTGAGGTGAATTCAGGAGTCCTTTATTAGCTGGCGACTGAGAGACAGCTACTGCTCAAAATTCTCTCTGCCCCGAAGAAGGGGCTAGATTTGTTTTACTACCATGGTTTGAATAGGGGAGGGGGAGCTTAGCTAAAGCAATTTTTACAGAAGCAGTACTGGCAAAAGTTAAAAAAATAATTGGTTACAAAGGCAGTTACAAAAAATAAACAGTTCCAGGTGCAGGGACTTAAACTATCACAAAGAGATAAATGCATGGGCTTCAGGTGTCATCCACCCGAGTGCATCCCCAGGAGCTGCCGGTTCAGCTTGCCTCAGTATCTTATCAGCAAGTGCATCCCTGGATGTGCTTGGAGTCAGCTTTCATTAGTTATGCCCTTAAGGGAGGGAGGAAAAGGGGCTGTAAGTGAAGGAACTAAAATGGAGTCTGTCTGACTCTCTCAGCTAAGAGAGACAATCAGGTTAAAACAAGACAGGGTATCACATTCTCCACTCGTGTTTTGGGGGAATCAAATCATTGATTCCTTGATTATAACAAGGGAGTTATATTGGGTTCCAGGATACATAAGTTTGATAGAAGCTATGCGCTGCTTTATAAAGTTAAGAAACCAATTTAATAGACAAGCCCCAAATGCTAAACCTAACAAGAGGAGGAGAAGGGGTCCTGCCAATCCAGTAATTAGAATAGTTAGCGTGGATTCCAGTTAAACACACTTTGGTACTGGGGGTGTTATTTTCTCGCTCCTGTTGGCATCTATCCAGATTTTCTTGAACTTTTTGGAGAGTATCTTTTATGACTCCAGACTGATTGGCATAGAAGAAACAACTCTCTCCCAGAGCAGCACATAATCCTCCTTGGGAGAGAAATAGCAGATCTAAGCCTCGGTGATTTTGAAGGACTACTTCAGCTAGAGACTCTACCTGGGTATGCAGTATATTTATGGCTTATTGGAGATTGCTTAAATCTGCATCTACTTGTTGGGACAGGGACATTAGTCCAGTTTCCCCTTGAACCAGGGCAGCTGTGCCAATGGCTGCTGATCCAGCTATGCTAAGGCCTGCCTGAAGGGGCACAAGGAGTGGGGCAGCTCGGCCAAACCTGGAATGTAATTCAGGGGGAGCAATGAGAAGTTGTCCTTCTGGCCTGCTGTACACGTAGACCTGGGGGAGCACATGAACCAACACGCACAGAAGAGGCCCCAGTTCGTCCCATTGATGCAGCTAGTGAGGCCTGAAGTGCAGGTCAGCCAGGTATAGTTGGGTGCCTGGTAGGAGACTGAGGTGTTTAAGTAAGTAAGTAAGTACAGACTTATTAAAGGTAGCCTGAAAGGGAGAAGCAGAGAAGTTATACCTGCAGCTAATTAGACAGGAGGCATTTCCTGACACATCTCCTAGTGTAAGGGCATGGGGCCGTGTATGACAAGGAAGAGGGTTAACTTTGAACATGGCTTCTACTCCTAACCCAACATAATGTGGGGGTTTGGCCTTTAAGCACAACCAGCAATCTTGGGCTAGCTTAGGCTGGGTGCTGTATCCCGTCCAGAATGGACATCAGGCTGGGTTGAAGAAGTCATTGTAACTGAGATCTGGGAAAAAGGAGTGGCAGCGGGATAGTTAAATCGGCCCTGTCTGGGTATCTTTGGAAAATAGGGTCACCTAAATCTGTTAAAGGCCCGATTGGCTTAGGAGGGCTTCATGGGACCAGGACCTTTTTCTGAATGGTGAACATAGTTCCAGCGTCAAATCCCGAAATATAAGGCCTTAATCCCCATGACATATCATAATACCATTGAGCTGAATTAGAGTTCCGGACAGTTACAGTGAGAGGGTTACAATTTCTTATGGTACACGGTCTAGGATGGGAAGTACGAGTTATGGAAAGGGTTGAGGACCAGATTGATCCTTCAGGATAAGTGGCTAGGGTTACACACGACCAGTGAGGACAGAAAAACTGGTAAGAATCTCGACAGCTAGAGTCAGGGTGATTTCCAGGACAGAGGTAAAAGTCAAATGCCTTCGAGTCCTTTTTCTCACCTTTAGAGCTCTCACATCCAGTCCGACTTCCTGTGTGTCTGAATCCTGCAGTATGGTCGACATTTCCCGCTGCCATGACCAGTAGATTGCATCGTTCTTCATGGGTATGGGCAGGCTCTGGGAACAAAGCACATAAATCAACTGCAAAAGAGACTTCCTTGGAGGTTCCTGCCTTCCAAGTAGTGTTTGCAAACACACGTCCTTTCGTGAAAGAAGTGAGGAGAGAAGAGTAGGATGGAGCAGAGAGTATAATAGGTGGAAACAAACAAAAGAGGTAAATAAAAAGGATTAATTTGATGGCTTCATTTGACTTAGGTGCAGTTTTAAGGGACCTGGCCCTGGCTTGGTGACCCATGTTTTCTGCTGGGCTCTATTGGCTTCCTTGATGTGAGAGTGATGAATCCAAGCAGGGATGCCCTCTACCTCCAGAGCCGTCAGCATGGTGAGAATGACAGTATGAGGTCCCTTCCAGGCAGGAGTGAGTCATTCTTTCTGGAACTTTTAAACATATACCAGGTCACCTGGCTGGAAAGAGTGGCAGGGTCCAGTCTGGTCAGGAACTGGATTGGAGTGTGCTACCTGGGCAAGCAACCGGATGATATCTCATACCTTCTTGAATTTTACTGGCCTGAAGATCTGAAATTTGTTTTTCTTCTCCTGGGGCATATTCTGGGTGGTCTGGCAAGTCAGGTTGTGGAAAGGACACTGCAGGCAGCCGGGTCAGAGGGGAAACTGGGAGCCGAGCTGCCTCCCGAGCTGCAGATTCTGCTCTTTGGTTACCACAGGCAATGGGCATGCTCTCTTTGATGTGCTTTGCAGTGAAGTACAGCCACCTGCTGAAGAAGCCAAACACCTTCAAGCAGGGCCAAAATTTCTTCTGTGTTTTTAATAGTATTTCCTGCTGAGGTGAGTAGCCCTCACTCTTGATCGATGGCTCCGTGTACATGTACAGTAGCAAAAGCATACCTGCTGTCGGTGTAAATGTTAATACGTTTGTCCTTACCCAATCAGAGAGCCTGAGTGAGGGTGACCAATTCAGCCTTCTGTGCTGAGGTACCTGCCGGCAATATCTGGACCCAGTGTATATCTGTCTCCATAGTAATGGCTACACCAGCTTTTCGTACTCCCTGTTCAAGGAAGCTGCTACCATCTGTAAACATAGTGGTGTCTGCCTCCTTTAGGGGCATATCTTGGAGATCAGGTCAGCCAGTTTCCGTAGTCTCTAATAGTTCTTGGCAGTCATGGACAGGTGTGGTAAGGTCTGGATCAGGGAGCAAGGTAGCTGGATTTAAACACCTGTCTCTTGGTGGTGGGAGTGAGGATTTGCAGGACGGCTTTCTTTCTACCACTGGTTAGTGCTCTTTTTCTTTTGTTTATCTCGTACCCTAGGTAGGAAACTCTGGGAAGAGAAAGCTGGGCCTTCTTGGCTGAGATCCGATACCTGAGTTCCTGGAGAAGGTCAAGCAGGTTCCTAGTATGTTGCAGGCAGCAGTCAGTAGTTTCAGTAGCTAATAAAAGGTCGTCCACTTACTGGAGAAGAGTGTAGTTAGGGTGACTGACTCAGAATGGTATGAGGGCTTGTTGGAGGGCTTCTTCAAAAACTGTAGGGGAATTTTTAAAACTTTGGGGTAATCGAGCCCAGGTTAATTGGGTGGTGTCTCCCGAGCCAGGATCTGTCCATTCAAAAGCCAAGATAGGTTGGCTTTTGGGGGCCAGAGGAATAGCAAAGAAGGCATCCTTTAAGTCAAGGACAGTGTATACTGTATGTTCTGGTGGGAGTAGGCTGAGTAAAGTATAAGGGTTAGGGACAGTTGGATGGACAGTAACTGTCCACTTGTTAACTTCTCTCAAGTCCTGTACAGGCTGGTAATCATTTGTTCTGTGTTTCTGTACTGGCAAAAATGGAGTATTCCAGGCGGACTGACAAGGTGTGAGTATACCAGCTTGTAACTGTGGCTGAATATGGGGATTTATCCCCTCTCTAGCCTGCTGACTCATAGGATGTTGTTTTACCTGTACTGGCGGGGTGGTGGCCAGGAACTCTACAACTACTGGTAGATGGTGCTTTGCCAGTCCTGGTGGGTTTGACTCAGCCCAGACTGGAGGAAAGAGAGTCTGTAAATCAGTAGGAAAGGATTAGTTTTATTCTCCAGCGGTTGTGAGGCTGAAATGAAGAGATATTCTTCTGACGGGGAGTGGTTAGCAGGAGATGAGCAGTAGGGGGCGTTGTGTCCCCTAAAGTGAGGTGAGCTTGTTGGGCCGAGAAGGAGATAGACGCCTACAGCTTATAAAGCAGGTCTCGTCCAAGGAGTGCTGAGGGGCACTCTGGAACTACAAGAAATGCGTGGATTACTCTTTTGTGTCCCAAATTCACCTCTCAGGAGTGGGTGACAGGGTATTTCTGAATAGCTCCAGTAGCCCCTTGCACAGCCACCTTTTTATTAGAGACACTGCCCAAGGGCATTTGCAGCACTGAGTGTTCCACTCCAGTATCAATTAAGAAGCATACAGGCTGGCCCCCCAACTGTGGCAGTCACCATGGTTTCCCAGGGGCCAAGGGAGAGGGAGCCCCAGCCCCGTCAATCATCAAATTCCTCTGCAGTGGGGAGGGTGAGGGCTTTTCTCTTCTCTGGTTTTTCTTCTGGTTTTAACGGGCATTCCTTTTTCCAGTGTCCAATCTACTTGCAATAAGCACATTGGTTTTTTTGTAGGGGAGCTTGCTCACCATTTTGGCCTTTTTGGTGGGGACATGGGATCTCCTGGCCAGTGCTCTGTGCTGGGGGCCCTTCCCTCCTGGCTTCTTGGATGGCAGCCACTAAGATTTTTGCTTGTCTTTTTGACACTTTGTTAGCAGCCTTTTTAGCTGCCTGAGCTGCCTGTTTTTGCTTTTCAAACTCTTGATTGTCAAAAACTTTCTGGGCTATTTCTAAAAGCTGACTGATGTTCATTCCAGCAAATCCCTCTAATTTTTAAATTTTTTTCTAATATCAGGGGCTGCCTGAGCCACAAATGCCAAATTAACAGCACAGCTATTCTTGGGAGCCACCAGGTCAAAAGGGGTGTAAGTCAAATAGGCCTCCTGGAGGCATTCCAAAAACACTCCTGGTGACTCATCAGGACCCTGGACAACTTCAGTTGCCTTACATAAATTTATGGGTTTTTGAGCAGCTCCTTTGATACTAGTGAGGAGATACTGGTGAAAATCATCCAAGGCTCTCTTCCCCACTGAGGAGTTTGGATCCCAGTTAGGCTGGGTAGAGGGAAAAACTTCCTCAAGGAAGTCTTGGGCTTTCTCCTCTGGTCTACTGGCTGATGTAACGAAATACTTCCTAGACTCTCTCTGGATATGGTCCCTGTCTTCAGAAGTGAAAAGGATTAAAAGGAGTTGCTGACAGTCATCCCAGATGGGCTGGTGAGTCAGGAGCACAGACTCCATCAGTGAGGTCAAGACCTGGGGCTTTTCAGAAAAGGGAGGATTATGAGATTTCCGATTGTATGGGTCAGAAGTAGAGAAGGGGACATAAACTAAAAGTGGAGCAGAGCGCTCACTGCCCAGAGGGATTTGTGCCTCTCTCAGCAGGAGAAGGGGGGCTACCTCCTTCTGCTGAGGCCATAATCAGGAGGCTATAGACAGAGAGGTCACAGGGGATGTAGTCAAAGAGACTAGGGAAGATTCTGGGAGAGCAGGAGGGTTGTAGGGGGGCGGACATGGGTGAGAAAAATTTTCCTCTTCTTTAGAAGGAGGCAGTACAGGAGGAGATGAGGGAGTTGAGGGTTGGGGCAAAAGTGCGGTCTGGCTCAAAAGGACCTTGGAGGTGGGATCATGAATGATGCATGAGCGGAGCCATGCAGGAGGACTCTGGACAAAACTCAGCCATTGATCAATATAGGGAAACTGATTGGGGTGACCGGGAGTTCCAGCAATGACCCGCCACACAGACTGAACAGCTGTGGGGTTCAGTGACCCTTCTGGGAGCCACCCAGTTCCAAGCTGTGGCCATTCTACTTCAGAGAGTGTCCAGAGTTTGGCTTTCTTAAGGCAGACTCCGTAATCCTCTGAGAAACCTGGAGAGAAATTCTGTAACATATATTGGAGAGGGCTCCAATCTTTACGGGGCCGGGAAGAAGAGCTCCCCATTCTGGAGGCAATTAACAAGTTCTAAGCAGAAATATTAAACCCAGCATGAACAGAGAAATTCACGATCTGGGGAGCAGTAGTACCGGCAGAACAGAAGTATTATAGCCAGAAGAAGTAGGAAAACAACTATAGCCAACACTTCTGGCCTCATAAGTTCTGTTTCTTTAAGTTTTGAGATCTAGGAGGAGGAAAAGAGGTGAGTCTGAGGCCAATGGGACCTACGTGATCCCCTCCTCCTTTCTGACTTATAGCCCAAATATCTTTGGTGTCTCCACAACTCAAAGGCAAAATATTCAAACTCGGCCCTTTCTTTTAAGGGTTTTAGGAGGGAGAGTAGAGTCAAGTCTTGGAGGCACTGGACTTGCTGTAACAGAGGAAAACAAGATGTGCGGGGTAAGGGATGGGGATGAGGAGGAAAGGGGCCACTCAGATCTCTCCTAAGTTAGGAGAGTAGCCACAGAGGGATAGAATAAGAGACCAGGTGCAGCAAGGCGGTACAGGCATAGGTTTCTCTGCACAGTGCCTTATCTAAGGGCATGGGAAAACTTATGGGATGACAGAAAAGGTGAGCAAGGAGGTCTGCAGGGTGGCTATTTTGAATCCACAACTGTTCTAAGGAGGAGGTAGTCCAGTCACTGGGGCCTGCGGCGTGGCAATCCAAATGCCAGCAATCTTTACTGTGTCAGAAATCCCAAATGGGTGAATGTTTCCCACACCCCTCCCCACAACAACACCAGATTTCTTTCTGACAGAAAAGGCAGGACTGGGAAGGCCAGCCCAAATGACTGATGAGAAATTTGACCTCCTGCGTTGGAAAATCTGCACTCAGGACTTTGAAGAAGTCCTTGCCCAGTAGTTTTGGGCAATATCGATGACCTGACATGTGAAACTTAGACAGACACCAGACAGGACAAAAGACACTGGGGTATACAAATAATCATGACAATTTTTATAGACAGACAAGGGGAGGGGGTCCCGTGATGGGATCAGTTAGATGCTCACCTGGCCAATCCCCCGGAGGGGACTTAGGCTCCTCTTGGCATTCGCAGGCTGGTATAAAACCCCGGCTCAGATCAAGCTATGCCCGATGCTGTCTTAAGCCTTATGAGGTCGCCACGGAACCGCAGGGGAGGGCCCACTCAAACTCTATAGCTTTCACCATGGAGCTCCAAACTGGAAATTCAGACACAAGCCCTTGAACTCCACATTCACACACCCACTCACACAGAGTTTATTACAGTTCTTTATTCCTGTTCTAAAACAGAGGTCTCCCAGAGACCTGAATGAGAGAAGAAGAGAAAGAGAGGGCGAGAGAGTGACTAGTCTTACAGAGAAGCCTGACAGAAACCAGGACTCTGTCCTCCAGTGTCCTGGAATGTGAACAGAATCAGAGGGATTCCCTCGTCAGGGCTGCTTCCCTCCCAGAGAAACAGAATCAGACAGAAACCAGAAACCAGGACTCTGCCTTCCAGCATCCGGGAATGTGGGCAGAGTCAGAAGGATGCTCTCATCAGGGCCATTTCCTTCCCAGAGAAACAGAGTGAGACAGAAACCAGAAACCAGAAACCAGGACTCTGCCTTCCAGCATCCTAGAATATGGGCAGAATCAGAGGGATGCCCTCCTCAGGGCTGCTTCCCTCCCAGAGAAAGAATCAGATCTGACTTACCTTCTCAGGACCAGAAATGGGGGACTCAGGAGTTGATTTTGGTGGGCACACACGGGCAGTCGATCCATTCCCCTCTGGAAGATGGTGGCCTATGTGGCCCTGGAACTTCTTCAGGTGGCACCCCCCAATAAGCCCACCATCTGTCTGGGGGAGCCCTGAGAGAGTCCGGCACTCACCCCGTGGCGATTAGCTCACTGGGGCCTCCAAATGTAACCGAGCGAGGTATGGAGAAATGCCACACTCTGAAACGAATTCAGGAGTCCTTTATTAGTGGGAGACTGAGAGACAGCTAGTGCTCAAAATTCTTTCTGCCCCGAAGGGGTTAGATTTGTTTTTATACCATGGTTTGAATAGGGGAGGGGGAGCTTAGCTGAAGCAATTTTTACAGAAGCAGTACTGGCAAAAAGTTAAAAAAATAATTGGCTACAAAGGCAGTTACAAAAAATAAACAGTTCCAGGTGCAGGGGCTTAAACTATCACAAAGAGATAAATGCAGGGGCTTTAGGCACCATCCACCAAGTGCATTCCCAGGAGCTGCTGGTTCAGCTTGCCTCAATATCTTATCAGTAAGTGCATACCTGGATGTGCTTGGAGTCAGCTTGCACTAGTTATGGCATTAAGGGAGGGAAGAAAAGGGGGCTGTAAGTGAAGGAACTAAAATGGAGTCTGTCTGGTTCTCTCAGCTAAGAGAGACAATCAGGTTAAAACAAGGTAGGGTATAACACTATGGTGAGAGCAGACACACGGGAGTCTCTACAGACGGGGGCCTGAAAAGACTAGGATGGGCCCAGGACCCAGACCCAAACATGGACTCCCTCTTGGCTCTGTCTTAAAGCTTTTTTCTATGAGTGACTCAAAGGTTTGCCCCCCAAAATCTGGCCTTCATTAGTCCCAATGACATCTCGTTAGGTATAAATCCCTGTTTACAAACTTGTAGAAATATCAAAGAAGACCTTTGTGTTGTCTTTACTTTACACTAGGCTGTATTTATTCATGTTGCTACAGTTTGTATTGTTTTAACTATTTGCCCCAGGTGTCTTCTGTAGCAGGTGGCTTCACTGTACTGCCAGAGTTTCTCTGAGACTTAAAAGCCACTACTTAAAAGCCACTACTACTAGGGAGATTTGTACACAAAAATAGGGAAGATGTTACATGAAAAATAGATTACATTGTTCCATGCATTTGTCTGCAATGTGTCATCTCAGAGAACTCATCCTTGTAGTTCATCAGGGCATAAGCCATGCCTTCACATGTCTTTGTAGTGTTCTATAAAAGGAGGTCTTTTCCCAGAGTGGTTTAACCTTTCAATGTTGGTGGAGCCTGCCATAGTAACATTCTATTTTCATTTTAGCTGTAATGCAGAAAACATTATGTGTGTCTTGATTGGCTGTAACAGTTTACTTGGGCTTCCATAACCCAATACCATGGACTGAAGGTCTCATAATTCTGGAGGCTAGACATTCAACATCAAGCTATTGGCTGGAGTGGTTTCTTTAATGCCTCTTGCTACTTGAGATGAGATGACCACCTTCTATTTCTGTTTTCACAGGGTCTTCCCTTGAGCCTCTCTGTGTCTTTACTCTTTTTAAAAGACTCCAGTCATATTAGATTAGGGTCCACTTTACTTAACTTACTTAATCATAGTCACCTTTTTAAGGACCATATGTCCAAACACTCTCTCACAATTTGAGGATGATTACATTATATATGCCTGAGTATATCAACATATAAATATTAGAATATCAACATATAAATTTGGGAGAAAAGACAATTTAGAACATAATCTGCATTAATCCCCTGTTGATGGTAGATTCCCAGGAAAGTGATTACTGGGTGAAAGAATATACATATGTAAAATTTTTATAGCTACAGGCAGATGACTTTCCACAAGGTCTGTGGCAAGTATATTGCTATCAGCAGTCCCTGAATATAGCTGCTTCTCTGGACCCAGCCTACCCTGGATGTTAACATTCTTTGAATTTTTTGACCATCTCAGGTCTGTGGGGCAAATAAAAACACATTGTTCCTTTTATTTCCAGTTTTCCAACTGATATTTTTGAGTCACCTTTTAGTAGTTATTTTAAATATGGATTTGGGTTTTCTGTTCCTCAAGTTATCTGTGTGTTCTCATCTCTGCAGAGGACTTTTTTGGAGAACTCAGTGGGAAAATGCACTTCATACAGGCTATTAACACTGATGGGTGCTGTTGCTTCACAGCTGACAAAATTTCATGAGAATTTCTTGAATTCTCAAGAATTTCAGTGATTAGATTGTCACCCACCCCCATATAAAAATTTTTAAAAAGTCTAAAACTTTTTTTTTGTCAGGCACACGCATGTCCTCCACATTCACAAGAAGAAATGTCTGTGCCTGGACATGGTGGCTCACACCTGTAATCCCAGCACTTGGGATGTCAAGTGGATCACCTGAGGTCAGGAGTTCGAGACCAGCCTGACCAACATGGAGAAACCCCGTTTCTACCAAAAATGCAAAATTAGTCAGGTGTGGTGATGCATGCCTGTAAGCCCAGCTACTTGGGAGGCTGAGGCAGGAGAATCATTTGAACCCAAGAGGCAGAGGTTGCAGTGAGCTGAGATTGCACCACTGCACTCCAAGCTGGGCAATGAGAGTGAAACTCCATAAAAAAAAAAAAAAAAAAAAAAAGAAGGAAAAGAATAGTAGAATGTATGTTCATGCTTCTGGCTTTTGGGGCTTTTCCAAAGAGTGGTTTCTGTCTGCCATGACACGGAATACTCAAAGACATGGTTGTATACTTCAAATGACAGTTTGATTTGGCTGAGACCAAAGATCATAAAAGAAAATGAATCTTGAGAAAAGATTTGAGAGATCTTCAGAATTTCTAGGCCAACCAGAATGTGTCAGACTCCCTCTGGACAAAGCCACTATATAAAAACTGTGACTGGTAATTTTTTTAAATGTCCAAGTTTAATGGACATATATAACATAATATAATATAATCAGTCAAAAATTACAATATATACAAAGTATTAGGGTATCATGGCCCATAAAAAAAACAAGATAAATATCCAGAAATCTACCCTAAAGAAATGGAGCTGTATAAATTACCTAAATTTTTTTAAAATAATTATCTAAATGGTACTCAGTGAGCAAAATGTGTGCACAGACAACTAAATAAAGTCAAAAAAAAGTGAGAACATACACAATAAGATAAAAAATAGTAAAAAGCAAATTACGGAGTTGAAGAATATAAAAATAAATAATGCCTGAGAAATTGTCAAATTAAGAAAAAAGCATAAAAATGTAAAAGTTCAACAAATTTTAACTAGGATAAACACAAAAAGATTCATAATGAGAAAAATTATAAGCAAAGTTTTGAAAGTCACAGACTAGTAGATAATCTTGAAAGCCAAAAAAGAAAAGCATGTGTTATTTATAAGGGTGCTTCTATGAGACAATCAGTGAATCTACTGCAAGAATCTTGCTGGCAGAAGGGACAGTGGTAATATAGTCAATGTTCTGAAAGAACACAAACTTTTAAGTAATAATACTATATCCAGATAAACTATTTATCAAAATGAAGAAAAAGTAAAGTCCTTTAATGATGACCACATACTACAAAGCATATCGCCACTACGCCTGCACTACCAGAAATGCTAAAGAGAGTTTTTCTCATTAAAAATAAAGTGATGCTAAACAGCATTGCAAAATTACATGAAAGTACATAGCTCTCTGGAAAAGACATATACAGGCAAAAAACCAAAGTTCTGATGAATTCCAATGATGGTTCATAAAACATATGTAATTATGTTGTATAATTAAAAAACAAAAGCCTAAAAATATTCAAAAACCTTTGTTAATGATATATAATATAAAAAGATATTAGTGACATCAATAATATAAAGTTGAGGCAGATGGAAAGAGGAAGAATATGTGTATGCAACTAAAGTTGAGTTGTTACTGGCCAGGCATGGTGGCTCATGGCTGAAATCCCAGCATTTTGGGAGGCCGAGGCAGGTGGATCACTTGAGGTCAGAAGTTTGAGACCAGCCTGGCCAACATGGTGAAACTCCATCTCTACTAAAATTACAAAAAAATTAGCTGGGCATGGTGACAGGCACCTGTAATCCCAGTTACTCGGGAAACTGAGGCAAGGGAATCACTTAAACCTGGGAGGCAGGGTTTGCAGTGAGCTGAGACCACGCCATTACACTCTAGCCTGGGCGACAGAGTGAGACTCCATCAAAAAAAAAAAAAGTTAATTTAAAATATATTGTAACTTTAAGAGGTTTTATGGGCCAGGTGCGGTGGCTCACGCCTATAATCCCAGCACTTTGGGAGGCTGAGGCGGGTGAATCACGAGGTCAGGATTTCAAGACTAGCTTGGCCAACATGGTGAAACCCCCCCATCTCTACTAAAAACACAAAAAATTAGCCAGGCGGTGGTGGGCGCCCGTAATCCCAGTTCCTGGGAAGGTTGAGGAAGGAGAATCATTTGAACTCAAGAGGCAGAGGCTGCAATGAGTTGAGATCGTGCCACTGCACTCCAGCATGGGCTACAGTGTGAGACTCTGTCTCAAAAAGAAAAAAAAAAAAAAAAAAAAAAAAGAGAGAGAGAGAGAGATTTCTATGTAATCCCCATGGCAACTACAAGGAAAATATTTACAGAGACCCGCACACACACACACACACACACAAATACATTAAAGCATGTCACTACAAAAATCAACACAAAAATGAAGATTAAAAAGAGTGAGTAAAGGGGACCACATAGCTATAAAAATCAAAGAAAACAATGAGAAAAGTAAGTTCTTCACTTTCAAAAACCTATTTTAATATTTATGAACTAAACTTTTCAATCAAAACGTGTAAATTGAATAGAGGGATTAATAAACAAAGCCCAACTGCATCCTCTCCGTAAGTGACTCGCTTTAAATCTAATGTCAAAACTAGACTGAAAGTAGCATGAAAGTAGACTTTTGATGTAAATGGTAATCCAACGAAAGCAGTGCTAGTCACAACTGTGTTAGGAAAAATACATTTTGGTCATAGTTCATAAAATAAACTTTAAGTCTAAACTGTCACAGGAGACAAAGAAGGCCATTAAATAATAATAAAAGGGTTTATTCACTGAGAACTTATGAAATTCTATTATATATATGTATGTATATATATATATGTGTATATATAATTCTCACACCAGTGTTCCCAAATGTATAAAGCAAACATTGAAATAATTATTACAATAGACAGAAAAATAATAATAGTAGAATACTTTAATTCAAACTTTCAGTAATAATTAATAAAACTAGCCAAAATATTAATAAGAAAACAGAAGGTTTGAAAACACTAGAGAAAAATTAGACCTAATGGGCTTATACAGAATACACAACAACAGCAAAACATACAGTTTTCTCAATAGCTCATAAAACATTCTCCTAGATACACCACCTATTAGGCCACAAAATGAGACTTAACAATTTTTTTAAAAAATAGATCTTAAAGACTATTATTTCTGATAGAAATGGAATAAAACTAGAGATCAATAACAGAAGAAAACAAAAATATCAACATATACATGGAAATTAAACAACTCACTTTTGAGCATGCTCATGTTCAAGTGTTGTAAGGCTTAATATTGTGAAGATGTTCATGCTGCCTAGTGAGGTACAGATTCAAAGCAATCCCTTTACAATTAACAATTTTTTTTAAGAAATAGAAAAAAACCCCAACAAATTATATGGAATCTCAAGGGACAATAAAGAGCCCAAAAATGTTTAAAAAAAGAAGTAATGTTAGTGACCTCACCTTTTCTAACTTCAAAGCAAATTACAAAGCTACAGTAATAAAAACAGTTTGGTGATGGCATAAAAATAGGCAAGTTTTCTAATAAAACACAATGTAGCACAAATGCAAACTTCATACATATGGGTAAATAGTTATTTGGACAACTATATTCATTGAAGTATTATTCTCAAAGGCCAATATTTGAAAGCAAAACAAACTTTCCTCATTGAATGAATGAATAAATACCATTGTAATATAAAAATAATGGAAAACTACTCAGCTTTTGAAAGCAGAAAATCTTGTAACATCCACAATAAAGATAAACCTTGAGGATGAGATGTTAAGTAAACTTAGCCACAATAAAGCAGATACTCTATGATTCCACATATATGTCATATCTAAAGTATTGGAACTCTTAGAAAATGGAATGGTTTTTATCAGGAGCCAGGTGGCAAAACAAATGGGCATTATTAATTTATTTCATGTGTATTGAGTAAAACAAAAAAGTTTTACAGATATGTTGTTTAACAATGTAAATACACTTAACGTGATTAAACTATATAAGAAAAGATATTTAAGATTCTAAATTTTATGTTATGTATTTTTACCAGAATCAAAATTAAAAATGACACCTGAGGACAGGGTGTGGTGGCTCATGCCTGTAATCCCAGCACTCTGGGAGGCTGAGGTGTGCATATCACTTGAGGTCAAGAACTCAAGACCAGCCTGGCCCCATCTTTACTAAAAATACAAAAATTAGCCAGGCATGGTGGTGCATGCCTTTAATCCCAGCTACTCAGGAGGCTGAAGCAGGAGAATTGCTTGAACCTGGGAGGTGGATGTTGCAGTGAGCCGAGATTGTGCCACTGCATTTTGGACAACAGAGCCAAACATTGTCTTAAATAAATAAATAAGACACCTAGAAGAGATACAGTTACAAACTTTCTGAATAACTACCTTCAAACCAAAAACTGTTTCTTTCACACTAAGATAATATAAGATAAAGATGTTGAAATTAAGACAATTTCCATAACTACTCACCTAGACAGAATCTATTATTGGCCACCAGCCAAGAACAAAACTATACAAATCATAAACAAAATAGGGATAATATTTATACAAGCAAACAAACAGGTAATTATATTGACAAAGGATGTAGGACTGGTTCATAGTTGACTTTGGTCCCACACTGTCTTAAGGTGTACAGAGTTGAATATTGTCACACAAAATTATAATGTATAAATTAAAACTAAAAACAGTAAACTGATGTAAAGTGACCTATCCTAAAAAATGAAACACACAAATAGAAAATTGCAAACAAAGTTAAAATTAACATTAGCTCCCACAATTCTGATTTGAATACTGTAATTCAAAACCATAATTAATAGGTAGAAACTAGAAACACAACTGATGTGAGGAGCCCACTCTAAAAAATACAGAAATATAAAATACAACACATAATGAAGGGAAACTTTAACCCATAAAATCCTGAATAAAAATAGAAAGGAATTCTAGATAACTACAATTTTCAACTGTAACTGTGCGTCCACGAAAAGCATGAATTTTGAATCATTTGGATACAGTTAGGGCAACAACATTTCAAAGCAAACACATTATAATTACTCATAAAGAGCTTTAATGAGAAAGTTTTTAAAAATAAGCATTAAACTAATATTAGAGAAACTTAAATTATGCTACTGATACATTGATACATTGCTGCATTTTTTTTTTTTTTTTTTTTTGAGACCAAGTTTCATTCTTCTTGCCCAGGTTGGAGGGCAATGGTGCAATTTCGGCTCACTATAACCTCCACTTCCCAAGGTCAAGCTATTCTGCCTCAGCCTCCTGAGTAGCTGGGATTACAGGCATGCACCACCATGCCTGGCTAATTTTGTATTTTTCTTAGAGACGGGATTTCTCCATGTTGGTCAGGCTGGTCTCAAACTTCCAACATCAGCTGATCCACCCACCTCGGCCTCCCAAAGTGCAGGGATTACAGGCATGAGCCATCACGCCTGGCCCATTGCTGCTTTTCTTACAAAATGTTAAGGCTGTAATCTAGCCTTTAGAAGAAGAGTCTCACATTTCTAAATACAGTAACTATATATAGTAAATACAGTATAAAACATTATTATATAAAATAAAATTGGGAATAAGTTGTGCTATTATTTAGTTAAAAGTTGAGGAAACTGGGTGGGGCATGGTGGCTCATGCCTGTAATCCCAGCACTCTGGGAGGCCGAGGTGGGTGGATCACAAGGTCAGGAGATCGAGACCATCCTGGCTAACATGGTGAAACCCTAAATCTACTAAAAAATACAAAAAATTAGCCAGGTATGGTGGTGGGTGCCTGTAGTCCCAGCTACTCAGGAAGCTGAAGCAGGAGAAAGGCATGAACCTGGGAGGCGGAGCCTGCAGTGAGTCGAGATGGTGCCACTGCACTCCAGACTGGGAGAGAGAGTGAGACTCCGTCTCAAAAAAAAAAAAAAAAAAAAAGTTGAGGAAACTGGAAGAAAATGCTAATGATAATATTGTGCCTACAGTTAGTGAAACATACAAGACAAATACTTTAGTAAATTATGTAATTTATATATAACATATACATTTGAGCACATTATTTTATTTATTTATTTATTTATGACAGAGTCTCACTCTGTTGCCCAGGCTGGTGTGCAGTGGCATGATCTTGGCTCACTGCAACCTCTACCTCCCAGGTTCAAGCAATTCTCCTGCCTCAGCCTCCTGAGTAGCTAGGATTACAGGTCCCCGCCACCACACCTGGCTAATTTTTTTGTATTTTTAGTAGAGTTGGGGTCTCACTATGTTGGCCAGGCTGGTCCCAAACTCCTGACCTCGTGATCCACCTGCCTCTGCCTCCCAAAGTGCTGGGATTACAGGTGTGAGCCACTGTGCCAGGCCTTGAGCATGTTATTATAGAACTTCTGAAACTAAGATTACAGACAAATTACAGACATAAGGCAATTCAGAAAGTGAAAACACAGCCATGGTAGTCTTCATGTTAAAGAAGACAGAATCATAAAATAATAAGTGAGAAATAAGGTAATAATTGGGAATTCAAAATATATTGCGCTGTTGGGAAAAAGCCCCCCAAAATCTGGCCATAAACTGACCCCAAAACTGGTCATAAACAAAGTCTCTGCAGCACTGTCTCATGTTCATGATGGCCATTATGTCCACGCTGGAAGGTTGTGGGTATATGGGAATGAGGGCAAGGAACACCTGGCCCGCCCAGGGCAGAAAACCACTTAAAGGCATTTTTAAGCCACAAACAATAGCATGAGCAATCTGTGCCTTAACAACATGCTCCTGCTGCAGTTAACTAGCCCAACCTATTCCTTTAATTTGGCCCATCCCTTCATTTCCCATAAGGGATACTTTTGGCTAATTTAATATCTATAGACACAATGCTAACGACTGGCTTGCTGTTAATAAATACGTGGGTAAATCTCTGTTTGGGGCTCTCAGCTCTGAAGGCTGTGAGACACTTGCTTTCCTACTTCGCACCTCTATATTTCTGTGTGTGTGTCTTTAATTCCTCTAGCGCCTCTAGGTTAGGGTCTCCCCAACTGAGCTGGTCTTGGCAAATGGTGCCCATTCGTGGGGGCTCAAATCAAGGTCGAAGGGTCACTGGAGCGATGGTTGAAATGGAAAACTAAACTAGAGGACACCCGAGTACTCTTAAAGCAATCCCCATGGTAAGAAAGAAGGGGACCTCGGAATCATCAGGGTAACAATGGCACAAGTGTGGGGTCTGGTTCGTTCCACCTTGGAACTTTTTCACACTGATGATGAGGAGGAAGGATAGTATAATGAAGTAACAGAAGAGTCACAGACCAGGTTTATTTGCCAGCTAAAGCTAAAGTGGGAAAGGAGGGAGAGGTTCATCCCACCCTTCTGCACCCCCCTCCTTATTATTTTGAAGAAAAAGGCCCTCCAGATATTTCTTTTCCAGAGGACACTGGGTGAAAAGTGGTTGCCCCAGTGACTATTTGAGCAGTGCTTCTAGCGACCCTTGGTTCTATTCAGGCAGGAATTCAGCAAGCTAGAAGAGAGGGTGATTTAGAGGCCTGGCAGTTCCCTGTTAGAATACACACCCCAGATCAACAGGGAAATACTATAGCTACATTTGAGCCTCTTCCTTTTAAATTACTCAAAGAATTTAAACAAGTTATAAATTAGTACAGACCAGGTTCTCCTTTTGTAATGGGACTGTTAAAGAATGTTGCTGTTTCCAGTCGGATGATTCCTACTGACTGGGATGCTCTTACTTGAGTCTGCCTAACTCCTGCTCAGTTCTTACAATTTAAAATTTGGTGGGCAGAATAAGCTTCCATTCAGGCTGCTCACAATGTCAAGGCCCAATCTTGAATTAATATAACTGCAGGCCAACTTTTGGGGGTTGGTGGCTGGGCTGGTTTAGATGCACAACTGGTCATGCAGGATGATGTCATGGAACAGCTTAGAGGAGTGTGCATTAGAGCTTGGGAAAAAATCACTTCAGGTGGAGAAAAATATCTTTCCTTTAGTGCTGTAAAACAGGGACCCAAAGAACTATACGTTGATTATATTGCTTGGTTACAGAAGTCTCTTAAAAAGATGATTGCAGATTCGGCTGCTCAGGATATAGTGTTGCAGTTATTAGCGTTCAACAATGCTAATCTGGATTGTGAGGCTGCTCTGTGACCTATCAGAGGGAAAGCACATTTAGTTGATTATATCAAAGCCTGTGATGGTGTCAGAGGTAATCTACATAAAGCTACTTTGTTGGCAGAGGCAATGGCAGGACTGGGAGTGGATAAAGAAAATACTCCATTTCCTGGAGCTTGTTTTAACTGTGGGAAGCATGATCATACTAAAAAAGAATGTAGAAAAAATCAGCAAGTCAGGCCTCCAGATAGTGGAAAAAAGAAAATTGCTGAGCCCGAAATATGTCCAAAATGCAAAAAAGGAAAACAATAGGCTAATCAGTGTCACTCTAAGTTTGATAAAGAAGGGAACTCGATTTCAGGAAATGCCATGAGGGGCCTGTCCTGGGCTCTGTTCTAAACTGAGGCATTTCCAGCTCAGGTCATTCCCTCACCCCTGTACAATGTCTGTCTCCTGCCACAGCCAGTAGTGTTGCAGTAGATTTATGCTGCAGAAAAGCTGTGAGACTCCTGCCTGGGGAGCCCCCTCAAAAGGTCCCAATGGTAGTCTGTGGACCCTTGCCAGCAGGGACAATAGGATTACTTTTAGCAAGGTCTAGTTTAAGTTTAAAAGGGGTACAAATACATATAGGAGTCATTGATTCAGATTACAATGGGGAAATTCAAATTGTTATATCTACTTCTGTTCCGTGGAAAGCAGAGCCAGGAGAGTACATAGCACAGCTCCTGATTGTGCTGTATGTGGGAATGGGGAAAAGTGAAATTAAACAAACAGGAGGATTTGGAAACACAAATAAACAAGGCAAAGCAGCTTATTGGGTAAATCAAATTACTGATAAACGTCCTACCTGTGAAATAACTATTCAGGGAAAGAAATGTAAAGGTTTGATAGATACAGGAGCAGACATTTCAATCATTTCTCTACAGCACTGACCGTCCACGTGGCCAATTCAACCCGTTCAATTTAACATAGTTGGAGTTGGTAAAACCACTAAAGTATATCAAAGTGGTTGTATTTTGCTTTGTGAAGGGCCCAATGGACAACCTGAGACTATGCAACTAATTATAACTTCTGTACTTATAAATTTATGGGGAAGAGACTTATTACAACAATGGGGAGCACAAGTTCTATTAGAAAGACAAAATTCCCGCCAAAGATTAGGAAATAATTTTTGATGGTGGCCATGCTTAAGTCTCCAGAACCTATACCTTTAAAATGGTTAACAGATAAGCCAATTTGGATAGAACAATGGCTGCTAAGTAAAGAGAAACTGGAGGCTTTAGAGAAATTAGTTACTGAGCAACTGGAAAATAGGCACATAGCTCCAACATTTTCCCCTTGGAATTCTCCAGTTTTTGTAATTAAGAAAAAATCAGGTAAATGCAATATGTTAACTGATTTAAGAGTCATCAATTCAGTTACACAACCTATGGGAGCATTACAGCCAGGATTGCTTTCTCCTACTCTAATTCCAAAAATTTGGCCTTTAATAGTGACAGATTTAAAAGACTGTTTCTTTAGTATCCCCTTAGCTGAGAAAAACTGTGAACAGTTTGCATTTACAATTCCTGCGGTAAACCACCTGTGTCTTGCTAAACGTTTTAATTGCTTTACAGATTGGCCCAGTAATGGTAAAGCTTCTTATTCTGGCTCAAAAAGTGAAGTTTTCCAGATGCCTTTTACTTCAGCTAAAAAAAGCGGAGCTTGTAGCTGTAATTGAGGTATTGACTGCTTTTGAGACGCCTGCTAATATGATTTCTGATTCTTCATACGTGGTTCGTTCCACACAGTTAATTGAAAATGCTCAGTTACAATTTCATACAGATGAACAATTGATGACTTTATTTACTCAATTGTAAACAGCAGTTAGAAGTAGAATGCACCCTTTTTACATCACTCACATTAGGGCTCATATACCTCTTCCAGGACCTTTGACTGAAGAAAGTCAAATGACTGATTGCTTAGTTGCTAATGCAATATCTAATGCTAGACCCTTTCACAATTTAACCCACATTAATGCCTCTGGTCTCAAACGCAGATACAGCATTACCTGGAAAGAAGCTAAAGCTATTATCCAGTGATGCCCAATTTGCAAATAGTACATTCCTCATCTTTTACAAGAGGAGTTAATCCTCAAGGATTAGAACCTAACTCTCTTTGGCAAATGGATGTCACACATATTCCCTCGTTTAGGAGACTAGCTTATGTACATGTATGTGTAGACACATTTTCTCACTTTGTCTGGGCTACATACCAATCAGGAGAGTCTTCTGCCTGTGTTAAGCATCACCTTTTGCATTGTTTTGCCATGATGGGCATTCCAGCTTCTTTTAAAACTGATAATGCCCCATGCTATACTAGCCAAGTTCTAGCTACATTTTTCTCTATGTGGAATATTAAACACATTACTGGTATCCAATGCAATTCTCAAGGAGAAGCCATAGTGGACAGAATGAATTTTTCCCTAAAACAGCAGTTGCAAAAGCAGAAAGGAGGAAATAGAGAATATGGAACCCCACAGATGCAACTGAATCTAGCATTATTAACTTAAATTTTTTTGAGCCTGCCCAAAGGCCATATGTTATCAGCAGCTGAACAGCATCTACAGAAACCAGCTGCAAAGACAGAAGCAGAGCAACTGATTTTTTGGAACAGCCACCCACCTGGGATCAAATCAAGAAGTTGTCACAGATGGCAGAAGAAAACCTGAGGAAAGTGGGACAACCACTCACAATGAGTAATTTAATGGTAACTATGATCACGATGATCACCAATGCCATGAGTATTCCTTCAACAAGGGCTGACACACAGAACAATTATACTTATTGGGCATATTTATCATTCCTGGCTGGCAATAATGCCTGAATATAATCACTTTATGACACAGTTACACATGCTTTCTGATCTCAGTATTTACCATAATAAATTTACTCCTATAATTGAGGCTTACTGTCCTCGAAAAACTATTTGTAAGCAAAATTGAACCTGACCAGAAAATATGAACATACTTGTTTAGGAAGATTGCTTTGTAGAACAGGCAGAGTGTTAGGCAGGGATCTAGACCTGACATGGTGGCACCACCTGGCGTAGCAGGCCCTTTGTTCAAGACTTCCCTTCCTCTTTGAACACATCTGCAGACTTGCATACATCAGAGGTTCCAGCTGGGCAACCACACTCCCCCATGACCTGCAGCTCACCTGAATTCCACAAGTTTGTAAACAGCAGTTTCGGTTAACAGTTTCCAAAGACCCGTTCCTCATGACCCTTACTCGACTCCTGCCCTAGTAGTTTCAAGAACCCCCAGGCCCTGTTTGTACAACCAGCTTCCCTACCTCTCAGGCTATAAAAAGGCCCCTACCCTCCTGCCTCAGGACAACTTCCTCGGCCCGCACCTTTGGACTGAGGAACCTCGCCCGTGAGTCCTAATAAAGGCTAGTCTCACTGCCATTTGCCTTGTGTCTTTGTTCCTGTTTCAGCTCCAGCCTCAGTTTACCTTTACACAGAGGTGCTGCACAACGATTCCTATGGAATGATTATTGATTGGTCCCCTAAGGAGATGTTTAGCTTGAATTGCACCTCTTAGTCTGTGTGCCATGGCCACACTGTGTTCAGCTGGTCTGAATAAAACTGTCAGGTGGTAGAAATGATAAGAAGTATGTCAAGAGTTTCTACTATCTGGAATCATGGTGGTATAGTGGTACCTCAACCTCAAATGATATGGCCTGTGGTAGGAGCTAAACATAAGGATTTGTGGAAACTATTGATAGCTCTTAATAAAATAAAAATTTGGGAAAGAATAAAAAAGCATCTAGAAAGACACTTTACAAACTTGTCTTTGGATATTGGAAAATTAAAGAAAAAATATTTAAAGCATCCCAGGCACACCTGACCTTAATGCCAGGAACTGGAGTGCTTAAAGTAGCTGCAGACAAATTAGCAGCTAGTAACCCATTAGAATGGTTAAAAACACTTGGAAGCTCTGTAATTTCAATGACGATTGTGCTTTTAATCTGTGTTGTTTGTCTTTGTATAGTCTGCAGATGTGGATCCTGACTCCTGTGAGAAGTAGCTCACCATGAAAAGCTGCCTTTGCTTTTATCGATTTGCAAATCAAAGAAGGGGTACATGTTGAGAAAATGCCTCCCAAAATCTGGCCATAAACTGGCCCCAAGACGGGCCATAAACAAAATCTCTGCAGCACTGTCACATGTTCATGATGGCCATAATGCCCACACTGAAAGGTTGTGGGCTTACTGGAATGAGGGCAAGGAACACTTGGCCTGCCCTGGCGGAAAATCGCTTAAAGGCATTCTTAAACCACAAACAATAGTATGAGCAATCTGTGCCTTAAGGACGTAATCCTACTGCAATTAACTAGCCCAACCTATTCCTGTAATTCGGCCCATCCCCTTTTTTCCCATAAGGGATACTTTTGACTAACTTAATATCTATAGAAACAATGCTAATGACTGGCTTGCTGTTAATAAATATGTGGGTAAATCTCTGTTCAGGGCTCTCAGCTCTGAGGGCTACGACCCCTGATTTCACACCTCTATATTTCTGTGTGTGTGTCTTTAATTCCTCTAGTGCCACTGAATTAGGGTCTCCGTGACTGAGCTGGTCTCAGCATTGAGCAATATTCTAACTTTCCTATGGGAAAATGTTTTCATAAGGAATCCATAAAATAAGTACATACAATAAACCACTCTACAAGTGCAGTTGTTGGTATATAGAGTTTAAAATTTTAAGATTAAGTCCTGATAAGATAAAGAAAATTCCTGCATAAAGTAATTAGACTTTTTTATATTTAAATGATACTTTTTGCACATAAAATTTTTCAGTCAATTTTTTTGTAGAATTACGTTTTAAACATTCATGGGACTTGAAATTATAAAGCAGAAAACATGTGTAATCTGTTTCTGGTGTCCCTGGAATTTTTTTTTAATTGTATAATCCCATTTATATGAAATATCCAGAATATGCAAATCCATAGAGACAGAAAGTAGACTAGTGACTGCAAGAGGATGGGAGGAAAGTTTAGACAGTGACTGCTAAAGGGTATAGATTTCCCTTTATCATCACTGCTTCCCCCACAGTGATGACAGTTACATAACCTTGTTAATAAGCTAAAAACCAATGGATTGTACATTTTATTTATGTTTATTTTTAGAGTCTAAGTTCTCGCTTTGTTGCCCAGCTGGTCTTGAACTCCCACCTCAAGTGATTCTCCACCTCAGCCTCCCCAGTTGCTGGGATTACAGGCGCAAGCCACCATACCCACTTCTGATTATACACTTAACAATAGTAAATTTTATTATATGATATGTATATCTCACACACACACACAAAAAGAACAGAGAGGTCTGTTCTTTTTTTATCTCCAAATATGTTAAGTGAAAAAAGAAAGGTACAGAATAGTGTGTACAATATACAACTATATTCTTTAAAAAATGCACACACATACATATATACTGTCCAGGCATAAAACCTCTGAAAAGACATGGGAAATCAGTAACATTATTTCCTAAAGGGAAGGAACCTGGGGTGCCTGGGGATATGGTGGTGTGAAAGGGAAACCTAAATTTTCAACATGCTCTTTTGTACCTTTTGAATTTTGTATAGAACACAGCACTTCCCTCATTTTGTAATTTAAAGAAAGAAAAAAGGAATAGTCTGATGTGTCCTGCCCCATGCCATCTGGTCCCGTCCCTGTGCCGTGCCCTGCTCTGCACCCATAGCCCCGAGTATTCTCCAGATTGTTCGAGGATGCCAGGTGGGTCATCAGGGCAGAACCCTGAATTGGTGTGTGCGTGGGAGGAGCTGCGGCCCATAGGATCCCCAGACTCTCTTGTTAAAAATTAAAGGGAGCCTTTGTTAAAACGTTAACCAGTTTATTTGAGCAAACAGTGATTGGTGAAATGAAAATCACCCAGTCATGATTTGTGGTTCACCCAAAGGGCATGAAGGAAAGACTTTTATAAAGTTCATGAGAAAGCAACCCAAGTTGAAGGACTGGTTACAGTTGGTGAAACCCCATCTCTACTAAAAATACAAAATTAGCCAAGCGTGGTGGCACATGGTTGTAATCCCAGCTACTCAGGGGACTGAGGCAGGAGAATCTCTTGAACCCCGAAGGAAGAGGTTGCAGTGAGCCGATATTGTGCCATTGCACTCCAGCCTGGGCAACAAGAGTAAAACTCCTTCTCAAAAATAAAAATAAAAGTAAAAATAAAAAATGGGGCTTTAATACATAAACTAATTTTTTTCCAACAGCTCCTGCAGGTTTGCCAAGTCCACGTTAAAATTTCATGTATGGATTTATTTCTCGACCCTTAAATCTATCCCATTAATGTCTGTGTATTGATCTTGTATCCTACAACTTTGCAGAATTTGATTGTTGGTGTTAACAGTGTTATTACTTAGGATTTTAATTTTATATATACATATATATAATTATAACATTTTTATGTAGAAATAAACTTATTACATTTCCAGATGTAGTGTTTCTTTTCTTGTATTGCTCAATTATTGTGGCCTGAAAGCTTTTAGTCTTTCACCATTGCATGTAATGGCAGTTTTGAGTTTTTTATATGTACCTTTTATTATCTTGAGGAAGTTTTAGTCTGTATCTAGTTTACTAAGTGCTCTTATCATACACCTGTTTTGGATTATGTCGTTTTTTCTCTATTAATTGAGATGATCATGACTTTTTCTGAAATTCATTCTACCGTGTTGGTATATTGCATTGACTCATTGCAATTTTTAGAGTGAAAAAAATTGGTGTTACAACTTTCAATGTTTAAAACAATTCATCAATGAAACCATCTGGTTCTGGACTTCTCTTATTAGTAGGTTTTTAATAACTTATGCAGTCTTTTGCTACTTACAGGTTGTATTAGACTTAGAGAAATAGAAGCAATAGAATAAATACATCTGTGTCTATATCTGCGTGTGTGTATTCATATATGTATATATATGTGTGTGTTAGTTTATGGGACAGAGCCCTTTAGAGTTGCCATGGTGGTGTCTGTGCAGGGGGCCTTTCTCAGCCATCTCTGGGCTGGTTTGGAGAACCCTCTGTTCTTCCATTCACCTCATTTCAATGCTGACCCTTGTTGGCAGCAGCAAGCTTCTGCCTCTCACCAGAGGAAACAGAGTGTTGCCCCATTAACACCTTTTTGCCAGTCTCCTGTGTGGAGTTCTGCAAAGACAGTAACTGGCAGCCAGATTTGGAAGCCTCACAGCTATTGCTGGCCATCATTGCTGCTCCTTATACCCCATGCAACTTTCTGCTTCCCAGACGAGACATAGAATTATATTTACACAGGCTTTCAGCTTTAGAAGGCACCAGATAACAGCCCCAGGGCTCAGAACAGGCATTGAGGTAGATGGGTAACAAAGCAGCACTTGCCTCCCTACTTTGCCAGCCATGACCTGGTGTGCAAACATAATGAGCCACCAGTATTCTAATGTCCCAACAATCTGCTTCTGCTCTGAATGGGCCAGCCTCATATGACATTCCCCTACACACAAAATCTGACATTAAATATTTATTCTTTTGTATTTGGCTTATTTTACATAGTATGTCTACGAGGTTCATCCATGTTGTAGGATGTAACAGCATTGCTTTTTTTTTTTTTTTTTTTTTTTTTTTGAGATGGAGTCTCTCTTTGCCATCCAGGCTGGAGTGCACAGCAACGCAATCCTGACTCACTGCTGCCTCAACCTCCCCAGACTCAAGAGATCCTTCTAACTCAGATGGTCCTCCCCTGTGGCTCTGACTACAGGCACACACGATCAAGGCCAGCATTTTTTTGTACTTTTTGTAAATATGGGATTTCACTACATTGCTCAGGCTGGTCTCAAACTCCCAGACTCAAGAAATCCTCTCACCTTTGCATCCCAAAGCTCTGAAATTATAAGCATGAGCCACCATGCCCATCAACATTGCATTCATTTTGAGGCTAAATAAATATTCTGTTGTGTGTATATACCTCATTTTCTTTATGTATTTATCTCAAAAGATATCTGGATTTGTTTTTACATTTTGTACTACAAAAGACGCTGCTATAAAAATTGGTGTGAAAGTATCAGTGCATATGTGCATATGTGAATAAAATTTTAAAACCCGAACACATTTCTGTATGCAGTTTTGTTTTTTTTTGTTTGTTTGTTTTTGTTTTTGCTTTTTGTTTTGCTTTTTTGTTTTTAGATGAAGTCTTGCTGTTGTCCTCCAGGCTGGCATGCAGTGGCACGATCTCAGCTCACTGCAACATCTGCCTCCCAGGTTCAAGCAATTCTCATTCCTCAGCCTCCCGAGTAGCTGGGATTATGGGTGCATACCACCGCACCCAGCTAATTTTTTTGTGTTTTAAGTAGAGACGGGGTTTCACAATGTTGGCCAGGCTAGTCTCTAATTCCTGACCTCCAGTGATCCACCCGCTTTGGCCTCCCAAAGTGCTGGGATTACAGGCATGAGCCACCATGCCTGGCCAGCAGTTCTTAGATGAATAAAAGAGGCCAGACATGGTGGCTCACACCTGTAATTCCAAAATTTTGGGAGGCTGAGGCGGGCAGATCACTTAAGGTCAGGAGTTCGAGACCAGCCTGGGCAACGTGGTGAAACCCTGTCTCTACTAAAAATTCAAAGATTAGCTGGACATGGTGGTGCCTGTTTGTAGTCCCAACTATTCAGGAGACTGAGGGATGAGAATTGCTTAAACCCCAGAGGCATAAGTTGCAGCTTAAGTCCTTGTGTTTGATTATTTTGGATACACCTGTAGTTGGAACACATGGAACTGTTCTACCTGTTGCTGGAACATATGATAATTCTATGTAGAACTTTCTGATGAGCGACCAAACTATTTGCCACAATCAATAAACCATTTTATATTCTCACCAGACATGCACCAGGATTTCACTTTCTCCACTCCCTAGCCAGTATTTGTTCTTTTTCATTTTTGTTCTTTTGTTTTTTATATAGCCACCCTAATCGATGTAACATAATATCTCGTTGTGGTTTTAATTTGCATGTCCCTATTGACTGGTGATGCTGAGCATTTTTCTGTAGACTTATTGACCCAATATAAATTCATGTCCTCTACCCTTTTATAAATGTTGTTGTTTTGTTTTGTTGTTAAGTTTTAGAAGTTCTTTATACATTCTAATTACTGTATTATACCTTACGTACCTAGTCAGATACATGATTTGCAAATCTTTTCTCTCATTTGCTGGTTGTCTTTTCACTCTGTTGTTCATGCTTTTTATATCAAATTTTAGTCGAGAAGGGTTTTTCTGGATCAAAAAACAGGAACAACAGAGAGTTTTTCATATAAAAAAACAAAAGTTTCACATTTTAATCAAGTCCAGTTTAACTGTTTTATATTTTGTGGCCTAGGCTTTCGGTGTCACAGTCAAGAAACCATCACCAAATTTAATGTTATAAGACTTTTGCTTATGCTTTTTCCTAAGAGTTTTTAAGGTCTAACTTTTGAAAACTTTTATAGTAGGTTTGGGGGTACATGTGAAGGTTTGTTACACAGATAAACACATGTCACAGGGGTTTGCTGTACAGATGATTTCATCACCCGGGTATTAAGCCCTGTCCGTAATAGCTATGTTTTCTACTTCTCTCCTTCCTCCCATCTTACAACTTCAAATAGACCCCAATGTCTGTTTTTCTCTTTGAGTTTCTAAGTTCTTATCATTTAGCTCCCACTTACAACTGAGCACTTGTGGTATTTTGTTTTCTGTTCCTGTGTTAGTTTGCTAAGAATAATAGCCTCCAACTTCATTCGTGCTGCCACAAAAGACATAATCTCTTTTTTATGGCTGCATAGTATTCCATAATGTATATGTGGCACGTTTTCTTTATCTAATCTGTTACCGATAGTATTTAGGTTGATTCCATATCTTTGCTATTGTGAATAGGGCTGCAAGGAGCATTTGCATGCATGGGTCTTTATGGTAGAATAATTTCTATTTCTCTGGGAATATACACAGTAATGGGATTGCGAGCAGATCTATTGAATGGTAGTTCTGCTTTTAGCTCTTTGAGGAATTGCCCAACTGCTTTCGACAGCAGATGAACCAATTTACACTCCCACCAACAGCATATAAGTTCCCTTTTCTCTACAACCTCACCAGCATTTATTGTTTGACTCTTTAACTATAGCCATTCTGACTAGTGTGAAATGGTACCTCATTGTGGTTTTTTTTTTTTTTTTTTTCCAGACGGAGCCTGTCCCCAGCCTGGAGTGCAGTGGCACAAACTCAGCTCACTACAACCTCCGCCTCCTGGATTCAAGTGATTATTTTGCCTCAGCCTCCCCAGTAGCTGGAATTACAGGTGTGTGCCACCACACCTGGATACTTTTTGTATTTTTAGTAGAGATGGGGTTTCACCATGTTGGCCAGGATGGTCTCTATCTCTTGACCTCATGATTTGCCTGCCTCAGTTTTCCAATGTGCTGGGATTACAAGCCTGAGCCATCGCACCTGGCCATCTCATTGTGGTTTTAAATTTCTTTTCTCTAACGATCAGTGATGCTGAGGTTTTTTTCATACTTTTGTTGACCATATGTATGTCTTCTTTTGAAGTATCTGTTCACGTCCTTTGCCCACATTTTAATGAGGTTGTTTATTTCTTTGTAAATTTAAGTTCCTTATGGATGGTGGATAGTAGATCTTTTTCAGATGCATAGTTTGCAAATGTTTTCTTTCACTCACTAGGTTCTCTGTTTACTCTGTTGATGTTTTCTTTTTTTTTCTGCGATGCAAAAGCTCCTTTGTTTATTTAGATTTTACTTGTCAATGTTTGCTTTTCTTGCTATTGATTTTTGTCGTGAAATCTTTGCCCGTTCCTATGTCCAGGATTGTATTGCCTGGATTGTCCTCTAGGGTTGTTATACTTTTAGGTTTTATATTTAAGGCTTCAATCAATCTTGAGTTGATTTTTATTTTTATATATATGGTGTAAAGAAGGGATCCAGCTTCAATCTTCCACATATGGCTAACCAGTTGTCCCAACACTATTTATTGAATAAAGGATCTTTTCCTTATTGCCCTTTTTGTCAGCTTTGTCGATGAACACATGGTCACAGATGTGCAGCCCTATTTATTTCTGGGCTCTCTATTCTGTTCCATTTGTCTATGTGCCTGTTTTTATCAGTATGATGCTGTTTTGCTTACTGTAGCCTTGTAGTATAGTTTGAAGTCAGGTAACGTGATGACTCCTGTCCGGAGCTGCGTGGCCCGGCCATAGCGATTATAACTGACGACTGATGCCTGAGCTCTATACATTTCCACTTTATGCCTCCTCCCTAGATTTACTTTCTTCCCTGTTCTGCTGTCTCATATGCCAGTACAAAATGGCGCTTTTCCTGGTTCTTCATCACCCATTTTCCCATGCCCAGGAAAATGATCAACTTACAGCGCAGGCGCCATCCCGTGCCCGGGAAAATTACCAACCGACGGCGCAGGTGCAACATGACATCCAACCGAAGAAACCGAGACCTACCTGGCCATACCCACCGCAGAGCCACCTTCATCGCCCTGGCCCAACCTCCGCCCCTGCTGGTCTATATAAGGCATTACACTGCCACCAATAAACGAGACTTGATCAGGATACTGTCTTGTCTCCATTTCTTGTGTCTCTTGTCCCCCCGAGTTCCCACTCCCTCTTCTAGGGCCTACATTGACGATCCCGTGGGACGGGACACGTGGCGCCTCAACGTGGAGCCTGGAAATGAGGGATTCCGTGAGGAAGAGGACGCGAAAGAACGGTCGACTGTCAAGCTGAAACTAAACTCCTCCGATCACCGCGGGAACCTGCCGCATCAGAATCGAAGGTAAGTGACGCGTCCGAAATGGGACAAGAATTAAGTCAACATCAAATCTATGTAGGACAATTAAAAGAGGCTTTACAGCTACGAGGAGTAAAGGTTAAAGGTAATGATTTGTTTAAATGTTTTGATTTTGTAAAAGACACTTGCCCTTGGTTCCCACAGGAAGGAACTATTGATATTAAAAGATGGCGTAGAGTAGGAGATTGTTTTCAAGATTATTATAATACTTTTGGGCCAGAAAAAATTCCTGTGACCGCCTTCTCTTATTGGAATCTCATTAAAGATTTGATAGATAAAAAGGAGGTCGATCCACAAGTCATGGCCGCGGTCGCTCAAACAGAACATATTCTAAAGGTTAGTTCCCGCTCTAACCTCACAAAGCCTCTGCAAGATATGGAGGAGGATCTCATTTCCCTTGAGAGCGATGATGAGGAAGTCAAGTCTCCTTCTGTAACATATAAAGAAATGTTACACAAAAACAAACAGAAAAAAAATCCAGTTTTACAAACGCCTCAAAAAGAGGAAGAAACTAATAAGCCTGATCAATCAGATATAAATTGGGATGATTTAGAGGAAGAGGAGGCTAAATATCATAACCCCGACTGGCCTCCCTTTACTCCACGCCCACCCCCATATAATGGGACACGTAATGGGGCTTCTGCGCCCATTGTTATGGCAGTAGTAGATCCCAAAGAATAATTAAAACAAAAAATTGCTCAACTAGAAGAACAAATTAAACTTGAGGAGTTGCATCAATCATTGATAATTAGGCTCCAAAAATTTAAAACAGGAAATGAAAAGATACCTAACCCAGATGTTATGGAGGGTTCCCTGCGCCCACCTCAGTGGCCTGGACAGCATGTTCCAAGAGGGGGGTTAGTTGCTAGCCGACATAGAGAAGACTCCTCCCCCAAAGACATCTTCCCAGTTACTGAAACCACAGATGGGCAAGGACAAGCTTGGAGACATCATACTGGGTTTGATTTCACCATCATAAAAGAGTTAAAAACTGCTGCTTCTCAATATGGGGCTACTGCTCCATATACTCTCGCAATAGTGGAATCTGTAGCCGATAACTGGCTCACCCCTACAGATTGGAATACCTTAGTTAGGGCAGTTCTTTCTGGGGGAGATCATTTAATTTGGAAGTCAGAGTTTTTTGAAAATTGTAGGGACACAGCTAAAAGAAACCAACAGGCAGGAAACGGCTGGGATTTTGATATATTAACTGGTTCAGGTAACTATGCAGACACTCAGGCCCAAATGCAATATGATCCTGGCTTGTTTTCACAAATCCAGGCAGCTGCTACAAAAGCCTGGAGGAAACTCCCTGTTAAAGGAGACCCAAGGGCCTCACTCACGGCAGCCAAACAAGGACCAGATGAGCCGTTCTCAGATTTTGTACATAGACTCATGACCACGGCAGATAGAATTTTTGGAAATGCAGAAACGGGTGTAGATTATGTTAAACAGTTGGCATATGAAAACGCCAACCCCGCCTGTCAAGCGGCAATCAGACCTTATTGAAAGAAAACAGATTTAACAGGATATATTCGCCTTTGTTCAGATATTGGGCCCTCATATCAACAGGGTCTAGCAATGGCTGCCGCCTTTAGCGGTCAAACAGTAAGAGACTTCCTCAATAACAAAGGTAAAGATAAAGGGGGATGCTTTAAATGCTGTAAAAAAGGACACTTTGCAAAAGGTTGCCATGAAAACCAAAATAAAAATCCAGAAACAAAAATTCCAGGCCTTTGCCCAAGGTGTAAAAGAGGAAGGCACTGGGGCAACGAATGTAAATCTAAAACTGATAGTCAAGGAAATCCTTTATCGTCTCAGCAGGGAAATGGGGTGAGGGGCCAGCCCCAGGCCCCAAAACAAGCATATGGGGCGGTCAGCTTTGTTCCAGCCAGCAGCAACAATCCATTTCAAAACTTAGTAGAGCAACCCCAGGAAGTGCAGGACTGGACCTCAGTTCCACCTCCCACACAGTATTAACACCTGAGATGGGACCACAAACCTTAAATACAGGAATATATGGGCCTTTACCACCTGACACTTTTGGGCTACTCTTGGGAAGAAGTAGTGTCACCATGAAAGGTTTACAAGTCCTCCCTGGAGTTATCAAAGATTATGAAGGAGAAATTAAAATCATGGCCAGAGCTATTAACAACATTATTACTGTCCCTCAAGGGCTTAGAATAGCACAGTTAGTTTTGCTACCCTTAGTTAAAACAGATAATAATATCCAACACTCTAACAGGAATACAAAAGGTTTTGGATCGTCAAATATATATTGGGTGCAACCAATTACAAATCAAAAACCCTCTCTAACCTTATGGTTAGATGGTAAGGCATTTACTGGGCTAATAGACACAGGGGCCGATGTAACCATCATTAAACAAGAAGATTGGCCCTCTCATTGGCCTGCCAGAGAGACTTCAACTTACCTGAGAGGAATTAGACAAAGCAGTAATCCTAAACAAAGTTCTAAATACCTAACATGGACAGATAAAGAAAACAATTCAGACCTCATTAAGCCATTTATCATCCCTCACTTACCTGTTAATCTTTGGGGACGAGACCTGCTCTCCCAAATGAAAATTATAATGTGCAGCCCAAATGATATAGTTACTGCACAAATGCTAACTCAGGGATACACCCCAGGTAAAGGTCTTGGAAAAAAGGAAAACGGTATTCCACAGCCTATACCGGTCTCAGGACAACTTGATAAAAAAGGGTTTGGAAATTTTTAGCCCAGGCCACTGACATACCTGCACCCCAAAAGTGCGCTGACCCCATTACTTGGAAGTCAGATGAGCCCGTTTGGGTTGATCAGTGGCCTTTACTTAATGATAAGCTAAGTGCTGCCCAACAGTTAGTGCAGGAACAACTGCTAGCAGGACATATTACAGAAAGTAATTCCCCTTGGAATACACCTATCTTTGTCATTAAGAAAAAGTCTGGCAAATGGAGACTCTTACAAGATTTAAGAGCAGTAAATATCACTATGGTCCTTATGGGTGCCTTAGAACCGGGACTGCCCTCACCAGTTGCGATTCCTCAAAAATATTTTAAAATCATTATTGACCTTAAAGATTGCTTCTTTACAATCCCCCTTCATCCTGCTGATCAGAAAAGGTTTGCCTTTAGTCTTCCATCTACAAATTTTAGGCAGCCAATGAAACGTTACCAATGGAAAGTCTTACCTCAGGGTATGGCCAATAGTCCTACCTTATGTCAAAAATATGTAGCCGCTGCTATAGAACCAGTCAGAAAAATATGGACACAAATGTATATTATACATTATATGGATGATATTTTAATAGCAGGACAAATTGGTGACCAAGTCTTACAGTGCTTTGCCCAACTCAAACAAGAGTTGACAACAGCCGGACTGCAAATAGCCCCAGAAAAAATACAACTACAAAATCCATACACCTATCTTGGTTTTCAAATTAATGGACCCAAAATCATTAATCAAAAGGCCGTTATACGTCGTGACCATCTAAAAACTTTAAATGATTTCCAAAAATTACTGGGAGACATAAATTGGCTTCGACCATACTTAAAACTTACCACAGGAGAGTTAAAACCTCTTTTCGATATATTAAAAGGAGACTCTAAACCGAAATCCCCCAGGTCCCTTTCAAAAGAAGCATTAACGGCCCTCCAACAGGTAGAAAATGCCATTACAACACAATTTGTTACCAGTATTGATTATTCTCAGCCATTAATATTCATCATTTTTAACACAGCAATGACCCCTACTGGTTTATTCTGGCAAAACAATCCCATTATGTGGGTACACCTGCCCTCCTCCCCCAAAAAGGTTTTGTTGCCTTATTATGATGCCATAGCTGATCTAATTATCTTGGGAAGAGAAAACAGTAGAAAATACTTTGGAATAGAACCCTCTACCATTATACAGCCCTACACTCAATCACACATCCTTTGGCTGTTACAAAATACAGAAGCCTGGCCAATTGCTTGCGCTTCTTACACTGGCACAATTGACAACCATTACCCACCTAACAAACTCATTCAATTTTGCAAACTTCATGCGTTTGTATTTCCTCATATTACCAGTAAGGAACCTCTCAATGACGTATTACTAATTTTCACTGATGGTTCTTCCACAGGACTCGCTGCTTACACCTACAATAATACAATTGTCAAATTCCAAACCACTTATACATCAGCTCAGCTAGTCGAATTACTAGCCATAATTGCAGCATTATCAGCTTTCCCTTGTCAGCCACTTAATATTTACACAGACAGCGCCTACCTGGTTCATTCAATACCCCTCTTAGAGACCGTGCCGCAAATTAAACATATTTCAGACACAGCTAACCTATTTCTACAATGTCAACAACTTATTCAAAAAAGGACTACTCCCTTTTTCCTTGGACATATTATAGCACATTCAGGATTACCGGGACCTTTAGCACAAGGTAATTCAACAGCTGACATGGCAACAAAAACCATAGCCACAGTCACTACAGACAATTTACAACAAGCACAAAAAGCACATGCCCTACATCATTTAAACGCCCAGACCTTAAGACTTATGTTTAAAATTACTAGAGAACAAGCCCGACAAATAGTTAAACAATGTGCCAACTGCATAACTTATTTACCCGTTCCTCATCTAGGAGTTAACCCTCGAGGACTCATCCCCAACGAAATTTGGCAAATGGACATTACGCATCACTCAGAATTTGGCCAACTAAAATATATTCATGTATGCATAGACACCTATAGTGGGTTCATTATTGCAACTCTCCAGACAGGAGAGGCCACCAAACATGTCATAACTCATTTATTACATTGCTTTTCCATCTTAGGTATACCCAAACAAATTAAGACAGATAACGGTCCTGGTTACATAGCCAAAACTTTCTCACAATTCTGCAACACCCTACAAATTAAACATATCACAGGCATTCCCTACAATCTCCAAGGACAAGGTATAGTAGAAAGGGCCCATCTGTCATTAAAAACTACTATCAAAAAAATAAAAAGGGGAGCTGGTACCCCGTGAAGGGTACCCCCAGAAACATACTTAATCATGCCCTCTTTATCCTTAATTTTTAAAATTTGGACAGTCACGGAAAATCTGCTGCCGACCGTTTCTGGCATCCTGAATCTCAAAAACAGTTCACAATGGTAAAATGGAAAGATCCACTCGATAATTCATGGCATGGCCCTGGCCCAGTTTTAATTTGGGGAAGAGGCTCAGTGTGTATTTTCTCACAAAAAAATGATGCAGCCAGATGGCTGCCTGAAAGATTGGTAAGACAAATGAATCATAACCATTGTCAATCCAGGGAAAACAATCCTCCCTGAGAAGTTTCTTCCCTTTTGTTTTTCAGAAAATGAAGCCCAACATGATATTCTTTTGGAAAATAATCATTTTATATAACATAGTGACAGTCTATGCAGGTTTTGATGACCCTCGTAAAGCAATAGAACTAATACGAAAGCAACACGGCCAGCCTTGTGACTGCAGCGGGGGACAAGTATCTGAACCTCCGTCAGACAGAATCTTCCAAGTGACTTGCTCGGGCAAGACAGCTTACTTAATGCCAAACCAGCTATGGAAATGTAAGTCAACCCCAAGAGACACCTCCCCTCGTGGGCCGCTCCAAGAATGCCCCTGTAGTTCTTTCCAGTCCTCTGTACATAGTTCTTGCTACATCTCATATCAACAATGCAAATCAGGCAATAAAACATACTATACGGCTACGTTACTAAAAACACAAACTGGAGGTACCAGTGACGTACAAGTATTAGGATCCACCAATAAACTTGTACAATCTCCTTGTAACGGCCAAAAAGGACAGCCTGTTTGCTGGAGCACTACAGCCCCTATCCACATCTCTGATGGGGGAGGTCCATTAGACACCACAAGAATTAAAACTGTTCAGAAAAAACTAGAAGAAATTCATAAAGCCCTGTATCCTGAAATTCAATATCACCCTTTGGCCCTGCCTAAGGTTAGAGATAACCTTATGATCGATGCTCATACTTTTGATATCCTTAATGTCACTTACAACTTACTCCAAATGTCCAATACAAGCCTTGCCCACGATTATTGGCTTTGTCTAAAAATGGGTCCCCCTACTCCTCTCGCTATACCTAACTTTTCATTATCCTATGTCAATTGCACGGGTGAGTCCTTGGTCAGTAACTCTTGTCCAATTATTTCTCCCCTCTTAGTTCAACCAATGAAGTTTTCTAACTCCTCTTGCCTCTTTTCACCCTCTTACAATAGCACTGAAGAAATCGATCTAGGCTACGTTGTATTCAACAACTGTACCTCCATAATCAATGTCACCAGCCCCTTGTGTGCTATAAATGGCTCAGTTTTCCTCTGTGGAAACAACATGGCATATACTTATCTACCCACAAATTGGACAGGGCTTTGTGTTCTAGCCACTCTTCTCCCCGACATTGATATCATCCCTGGAGATGAACCTATCCCCATCCCGCTATTGAGCATTTTATATATAGACCAAAACGGGCCATACAATTTATTCCCTTGTTGGCTGGACTGGGAATCACCACTGCATTTACAACAGGAGCTACAGGCCTAGGAGTCTCACTAACCCAATATACTAAATTATCCAATCAATTGATTTCAGATGTACAAACCTTATCCAGTACTATACAAGATCTACAAGATCAGGTAGACTCATTAGCTGAAGTAGTTCTCCAAAATAGAAGAGGTCTAGACTTACTAACAGCAGAATAGGGAGGGATCTGTTTGGCTCTACAGGAAAGATGCTGTTTTTATGCTAACAAATCCGGGATCGTTAGAGATAAAATAAAGACCTTACAAGAAGAGCTAGAAAAACGCAGAAAAGATCTGGCTGCCAATCCACTTTGGACTGGACTCCACGGACTTCTCCCTTATCTCCTACCATTTTTGGGTCCTTTACTTACCCTTCTACTCTTTCTCACTCTTGGGCCTATAATCCTTAATAAGCTTATGGCATTCGTCAGATGACAAATCGAGGCCTTCCAGGCCAAGCCTATACAGGTCCATTATCATCGCCTTGAGATGTCTGAACATGGTGAGTCTTATCTGCCCTTATAAGACCACCTCCCCTGTGAGCTGAACTGGACAGTCAATGATGGGTAAGAGGACACCACCCCCAATTGAGCCTAAGACAGGAGGGCCGCCCTTGCTGCTGGCTAATCCCATGATGGGCTTAAAAGGTGGGGATGAGTTGACCCAACCTAAGACAGGCGCAGTTCCCGAGGGGCTATCTCTCATCATGAAATAATAAAAAAGGGGGACCTGTCCGGAGCTGCGTGGCCTGGCCATAGCAATTATAACTGACGACTGACGCCTGAGCTCTATACATTTCCACTTTATGCCTCCTCCCTAGATTTACTTTCTTCCCTGTTCTGCTGTCTCATATGCCAGTACAAAATGGCGCTCTTCCTGGTTCTTCATCACCCATTTTCCCGCGCCCGGGAAAATGATCAACTTACAGCGCAGGCGCCATCCCGCACCCGGGAAAATTACAAACCGACGGCGCAGGTGCAACATGACCTCCGACCGAAGAAACTGAGACCTACCTGGCCATGCCCACCGCAGGGCCACCATCATCGCCCTGGCCCAACCTCTGCCCCTGCTGGTCTATATAAGGCATTACAATGCCACCAATAAATGAGACTTGATCAGGATACTGTCTTGTCTCCATTTCTCATGTCTCTTGTCCCCCCGAGTTCCCACTCCCTCTTCTAGGGCCTACATTGACGATCCCGTGGGACGGGACAGACTCCAGCTTTGTTCTTTTTGCTTAGGATTGCCTTGTCTATTTGTGCTCTTTTTGGTTTTATATGAATTTTAAAATAGTTTTATCTAGCTCTGTTAAGAATTTCATTGATAGTTTAATAGGAATAGCATTGAATCTGTAAATTGCTTTGTGTAGTATAGCCATTTTAGTCATATTGGATCCTCTATCCATGAGCATGGGATGTTTTTCCATTTGTTTGTGTCTTCTCTGATTTCTTTGAGCAGGGTTTTTTGTTTGTTTGTTTTGTTTTTGAGATGGAGTCTCTGTTGCCCAGGATGGAGTGCAGTGGCACAATCTCGGCTCACTGCATGCTCTGCCTCCCAGATTCACAGCATTCTCTTGTCTCAGCATTCTCAGTCCTGAGAAACTGGGACTACAGGTGCCCAACACCATGCCTGGCTAATTTTTTTACTTTTTATAGTAGAGATGGAGTTTCACCATATTAGCCAGCATGGTCTTGATCTTCTAACCTTGTGATCCACCCCCCTTGGCCTCCCAAAGTGCTGGGATTACAGGCATGAGCCACCACGCCTGGCCTGAGCAGTGTTTTGTAATTCTCATTGTCCAGCCCTTTCACCTCCCTGCTTAGCTGTATTCCCAGATATTTTATTACTTTTGATTGCTCTGGTCAGGGCTTCCAATACTACATTGAATGGAAATGGTGAGAAGAGATTCTTGCCTTGAGCTGGTTTTCAAAGGGAATGCTCCCAACTTTTGCCCATTCAGCAGAATGTTGACTTTGGGCTTGTTATAGATGGCTCTTATTATTTTCTACACCTATTGATATAATCATGTTTTTTGCTTTTAGTCCTGTTTATGTGCTAAATTACATTAATTGATTTGCATATGCTAAACCACCTTGCATCCTAAGGAAAGAGCCTACTTGATCATGATGGACTATCTTTTTTGTTTTTAGTCCTGTTTATGCAATAAATTACATTAATTGATTTGCATATGCTAAACTACCTTGCATCCTAAGGAGGGAGCCTACTTGATCATGATTGACTATCTTTTTTATTTGCTGCTGGATTCACATGCATAAATTTTGGTGGGGACTTTTGTATTCATATTCATCAAGAACATTGGCCTAAAGTTTTCTATATTTATTGTGTCTCTTCCAGGTTTTTGTTTCAAGATAATGCTGGCCTCATAGAATGAGTGGCAGAGGAGGTTCTCCTCCTCAATTTTTTGGGATAGTTTCTGTAGGAATTGTGCCAGTTCTTCTTTGTACATTTGGTAGAATTTGGCTGTAAATTCATAAGATCCAGGGCTCTTTTTGATTAGCAAGCTATGTGTTACTGATTCAATTTCAAAGTTTGTTATTAGTCTGTTTAGGAAATCATTGTCTTCCTGGCTCAGTCTTGTGAGGACATGTGTGTCTAGGAATGCATCTATTTCTTCTAAGATTCCTAGTTTGTGTGTATAAAGGTGTTCATGGTAGTACTGACTCCACATAAATAAAAACAACCATGAGGAACCACAAAAGTTTTAACACTTATTTCTTTGTCTTGAATCTATTATTAATTAATTTTTTTACATGAAATGTGATAAAGATTTAACCTTACTGGTTTAAATGTGGACTTGTTTTCCCAGCATCAATTGTTGAACAAACTGTACTTTCCTTTACATAATGGTTTAGGCATGATTGTCAAAAAATGATCAATAATTTATGCAAGAGTTTTTTTGGGGGGGTTATCTATTTTATTTATTTTGTCTTTATCTTTTTTTCTTGTGTCAGTACCAAACTGTTTTAATTATAGTAGCTTTGTATGCCCTGAAATTTAAAATTGCGAGCCATCTAACTTTGTTCTTTTTACAAGATTATTTTGAATGTTCAGAGTACCTTCAAATTCCACATGAATTTTAGAATAAGCTATTTTGTTTTTGCAGAAGAAATGTTGGAAAAAATAAAAAATTGGAATTACAGTCATCTGTACACTACTTTGGTATATTGTCATCTTAATTTTATTAAGTCTTTCAGTCCATAAACATGGAATTCCTTGCCACTTATTTAAGTATTTTTTCATCTATTTCATAAATATTCTGACCCTGTTTTCACTGTACAAGTTTTTTGCCTTGTTATTAAATGTATTGCTAAGAATTACATTATTTTAATGTTGTTGCAAACAATTGTTTTCTTAATTTACTGTCAAATTGTTGGTATATGGAAATGCAGTTTATGTTTCTATGTTGCAAAATAATGATTTCATCTCTCAAATATAGATTATCAATTCATTCAGAATAAATAAGCTGTATACATTTAACTTTTTCCAATAAGCTAATTTCAGTGTGTTCTAAATATGTTGAATTGTGTTTTATTTTCATTACTCTCACCTGTTATTCACCCAGCGAGAATTATATTACTTTACACACAGAACTTCCATTTCTGGGGCTGCGTGCAGTGGGTCATGCTTGAAATCCTAGCACTTTGGGAGTTCAAGGTGGGTGGAGCATCTGAGGTCAGGAGTTCGAGAGCAGCCTGGCCAATATGGTAAAACTCCATCTCTACTAAAAGTACAAAAATTAGCTGGGTGTGGTGGCAGGAGCCTGTAGTCCAAGCTACTCAGGAGGCTGAGGCAGAAGAATCAATTGAACCCGGGAGGTGGAGGTTGCAGTGAACCAAGATCATACCATTGCACTCCAGCCTGGAAGACAAAGAAACTCCATCCCTCCCCACCAAAAAAGGACTTCCATCTCTCTAAAGTCCTTGGTAATTGTATTTATTCTTGTTTCTTTCAGTCTTTAACAATCCCAAAACAACACAACCAACGTTAGTCTTCATGTCGAAAATCTTCAATGAATCTTTTTCATCAGAGGATTGCTTAGTGCAATATTTAATGGAAAAGATGCATGCTGCTGAGATATAATTCTCCAGAAGTATCTTAGAGTTTGTTGATTTGTTATTTCTTATGTCACATCTCTCTCCTGTTCCAGGTTATTATTTTTTTTTCAAAGATTTTTGTACAGAAATAGCCTGGGAAAAGGGTACAGTAGTTTTTCTCTTCAGGTGAATGGCAGATAAATTACTTAACCAATATAATAAAGACAATTTTTCTCTATGAGGCAAAGGTTGGACAGGTTTGCTTGTAACCTACTTTAAAAAGATTGAGATTCCTTAATCTTGAGGTTGCTCAGCTATGACACAAATCTTCCCCATGTGCAATGTCCATCTGAGCCTTTTGAAACTCCTCTAAAAATGCAGTATGGACAAGGAGAACTAATACAAATATGAAGCTTTTGCCTCTAGTTCTGCAGCAAATCCTAGGTATTTTTGTCATGCTTCAGTGTCTCCTGCCTTCTACCAGTATCCATGAAACTGGAAGGTTAATAGATTAGTTTAGAAATAGGATGAAGTCTAAGATACTTCACAATGATTTAGTTTTGGAGATGAGAGTGGGATGTTGAGATAAAAACAGCTTTCTGAAAAGGGAAAAGATACAAATTCTTGAAGAACTTGCAAGGGATATGAGAAGTTCCCCTAGGACCAACAGCAAATTCTCTCAGTCAAGTGGTTAGTGTGGTGAAACAAGGGCTCTACACTCTGCTGTCTGTTAAGGAGGCTAATGCATGAGAGGATTAAAACCAAGAGCATCAGTGCTTTTCATGCTCATTTTTCTCCTGATGAAAGTATCAAGGTACCCTTGAAGCTAATGTTGAGGCTTGGATGAGTCCAAAACACTAGAAGTTCATGTGGTTGAGCTGTGAGCAGCCAAAAGGCTACTGAAAGCTACGTTAAATGGGTCTCATTAGTCTCTTCTTTATCCACATGAAGGTGCCCACTCCCTCTTCACTCCTAAATTTTTTTCTTCATCTATAACCAACTTCAGAAACTTTAAGTATTAAACTATGTAAGATTGGAGATTTGGAGAGGGAACTCAAACTTTTATAGTTCTGTTGGATACAGGTATCTAATTCATCATTCTGTGTAGTCTCCTAGGGTGCACAGGGAGATACAGGTGTAAAGGTGGCTGGAAGTGCTGACAAATGTACAGTCAAGAGTGATTACAAAGTGATAGAAAGGAAAAAGTTCTTAATCCTGGGTGCTCTTGAAATGTAAGGCATCAAAGGCCTTAGTATAACAAGCCAAGAGAAAAATATCTCCCAACCACTCAAACCCTCTTTTTCATATGAATCACTTCTGGCCCCTTGTGCCCTCATGCTCCTGCCCAGGGGATAGTGCTATCCTACTTTAGCCCTTGCCTCAAACAAATATTTAACACTATAGTCTGAGTTTAAAAAGAAGAAGCTGAGCAGAGAAAAAATGGCAAATTCTACACGTGCTTCATGACTCTCATAAGTTACAAACTGAAGGGTAAACATATTAACAATAAGAGTTCTGTAAATATAGATTTGATTTGATTTTTGAGACAAGGTCTCACTATCACCCAGGTTGAAGTGCAGTGATGTCATCTCAGCTCACTGCAACCTCCGTCTCCTGGGCTCAAGTGATACCCCCAAGTAGCTGTGACTAGGGATGCACACCACCACACTCGCCTAATTTTTTATTTTATGTGGAGTTGGGGTTTCCCCATGCTGCCCAGGCTAGCCTTGAACTCCTGAGCACAACTGTTCTGCCCACCTCAGCCTCCAAAAGTGCTAGGATTACAGGAGCGAACCGCCATGCCTGGCAGAGTTTTGTAAATATACATTTAATGAGAATTATGTGACAATAGATGTTCTTAGATTTATAGAAATAAATATTTAATAGATACTAAGTACAACCCCAAGGCTCTTTTTTAAAAATCTCTGATTCCTACTATGAATTAGGCAACCCAATTCTGTCTGCTTTGACTGATGATAAAAAGGGGCAGAGATATGAGTCAACACGCAGTGGGGAGGAGAGAAAAAAAGTTTGGACTGTAGTTCACTGATCTGTTTCTCCTGCGATTGGCACTATTCTGTCTCGCTGCAAAGTTCAACAAGTTGTGATTTTTTTATAGTCTGTGTATGAAGTATTTAGGTTCCAGCTGAACTATGCCTTTGGAATACTTTGCTCTCTGTTATCTACAGAGGAAAATACATGCAGCTACTTAAGGGCATATTCTCTGCCAAGCACTGTGCTAAGCAGTGCCTTACAGGTGTGAGTTGACTTAATCTTTAGGAAATCTCAAGGATCAAGGGACTCATTATTCCAATTTTACACAAGAGGATAAAATGTCATCTCATTGTGAGTGGTTGCCTAAAGAATAAATGAATAACCAAGGCCATATGACTGGTAAGTAGTAAATTGGAATCTCAAAACTCATCATTTAATCCTATCATTTTGGCAAGCTGAGAAATCCCTTGCCAGTGGTCTAAAAAAATGCCAGGGAAAGAGAGGGTGGCAATTGTGTATTTGATAAACAGGTAAAAACCTGGTGTTGATATTCAGAAAAAAGTATTAGATTATTACAACACTTGACATCCATTTTTAACTTAATGCAGCACATAAAAGTGTTTACAAAAGTTGCACATGCTTTGGGGATCAACATATGGGAAGGATTTACATAGAATATACATTTACCTTAAGAAACATGTATTCAGCATGTCTATCAAATATATAATTATTACACAAATTAGGTGTTTCTTCTAAGAATGAGGTTGCTAATTATGTGTTTAATAAATGTTATATTTATTTATAAATTGACAAAGTTTTAATAAATTTATAAATAAGTTCAATCACTACTCATCAATGATGACTAAGAAGTGCTTGAATACATCTTAGACCAGATAGCACATGTTTGTCCATGAGTGTGTGTGTGTAAGTGTGTAATGTATATTTTGTCTGTTTCTATATATAATGTATATTTTATCTGCATATTATAATATACACACAATATATAGCTTATATAAAGATAATACACACACACTACATGACTGAAAACGTGTGTGTGTGTGTATATATATATATACACACACAGGTTTTTTTAAGACGGAGTCTCGCACTATCACCTGGGCTGGAGTGCAGTGGCACAATCTCGGCTCACTGCTACTTCTGCTTCCCAGGTTCAAGTGATTCTCCTGCATCAGCCTCCCGAGTAGCTAGGATTACAGGCACCCACCACCATGCCTGGCTAATTGTTTTTTGTATTTTTAGTAGAGATGGAATGTCACTGTGTTGGCCAGGCTGGTCTCAAACTCATGACCTTGTGATTTACCTGCTTATGCCTTCCAAAGTGCTGGGATTACAGGTGTAAGCCACCGTGCCCGACCTGTATTCTATTTTTATTAGTGTTTAATTTACTGATGCCCACAAGAAAGAAAGAAAATACATTTTACAAATAGAATCAAAGCACTAGTTATTAATCCCTGCATCTAGTCTTTTTTTCAGAATGAGTTCTGGTATAATTAAGCAACAAGTAAAATTGGGCCAGGTGCAGTGGCTCATACCTGTCATCCTAGCACTTTGGGAGGCCAGCCAAGGTGGGCAGACCACTTGAGGCCAAGAGTTCAAGACCAGTCTGGCCAACATAGGGAAACCCCATCTCTACTAAAAATACAAAATTTAGCCGGGCATCGTGGCAGGTGCCTGTAGTCCCAACTACTAGGGAGGCTATGGTGGGACAATCACTTGAACTCAGGAGGCAGAACTTGCAGTGAGCTGAGCTCATGCCACTGCACTCCAGCCTGGGTGATAGAGCAATATCCTGTATCAAAAAAAAAAAAAAAAAAAAAGAGAGAGAGAGAGAGAGAAAGAAAAAAGTAAAATTAGCATGAACATAATTTATTTTTTGTATATTTCTCAATTGTTTTTCCCATCAGGTTTCAATCTTGATTGAGAAACATTTATCTTTTTAAAGATCTGTTCCATACTCTCCACCCAAACTGTCACTGCCAAAACCATAGCTTTCTGAAGTTTTTAATTTTAGTCCCTGACTCCTGAATCACACCTCTGAACCAACCTAGTGCCTATTGATTGTAGAGTCACAGCGCCTTGAGTGAACATAGACAGTAACCAGGAAGCTATGATGAAAGGCCTTGGGTGAGATCAAGCACTCTGCTGGATTCAGGTCTGACCCAGTTCAGTCATAGTGGTCATGGTCACAGAGATGTTTTGTCACTCCACATTACTTTCCTGTGACTCAGAACACACACAGAAACACAGATACACAGACCCCATTTGTTTGGGAGAAAGTAAAAGAAGAAAAGAAGAATCTCCGCTAGATAATTCAGAAAATTCTCCAAGATCATGTTGTCCAAGACCATCAAGGAAGTCCCTCTGTGAGCCTGCAAGAACCACAGTGTTACTGGGCTTGAGATGTCCCCTAAAGTAGAAAGAGCTTAGATCATAACACCCAAGTCCGTTCAAATATCTCTAAAGTTTTCCCAGGAACAATGGCTGCAAACAAGCCCAGGCAGTGATGATTACAATAAATATCAAAATCTTCAATGGTGGGACACCCACAAAGATCTACTGGCATCAGCAAATGATGAAAGGAGATACTTAACCAAATGAACTAAACAAGGAACCAGGGACCGATCCTGGAGAAACAGAAATATGTCATTTTTCTGAATGAGAATTCTAAATAGCTGTGTTAGGGAAACAAAGAAATTCAAAATAACAAAAAAAGAAATTCAGAATTCTATTATATACTTTAACAAGCAGATTAAAATAATTATATTTATTTATTTACCTCTTTATTTATTTAGACAGACTTTCACTCTTTTTGCTCAGGCTGAAGTGCATTGGTGTGATCTCAGCTTACTGCAAACTCTGCCTCCCAGCTTCCAGTGATTCTCCTGCCTCATCCTCCAGAGTAGATGGGATTACAGGTGCCCACCACCACACCCTCCTAATTTAGTGTTTTTACTAGAGATGGGATTTCACCATGTTGACCAGGCTGTTTTCAAACTCCTGACCTCTAGTGATCCACCCACCTTGGCTTCCCAAAGTGCTGAGATTACAGGCGTGAGCCACTGCACACGGCCTATCATTTGCTGTCCTTACTTCCTTTGTTTCTCTAACAAGCAAGGACACCTCTATCTGAGTTTTAAAAATTGTGTAAAGGAAAAATAAATCTTGGGGCTTCCAAATCACTAAGCTAAAGGGAAAAGTCAAGCTGGGAACTTCTTAGGGCCATCTGGTCTCCCGTTCTATTCATCTATAAATATTCTATCTATCTCTGCTCACAGATAAATGCAAATTCAATTTCCCACTTTGGAGCCTCCTCGCTTTGAGAATTCCCGCCTTTGCTTCAAGATGCCCCGCCTTTGCAGACTGAACCAACATTCATCTTGCACACATCGATTGATGTCTCCTGTGTTCCTACAATGGATAAAACCAAACTGTGCTCTCATTACCTTAGGCATATGTCCTCAGAACATCCTGAGGCTGTGTCATGGGTGTGCATCCTTAACCTTGGCCAAGTAAACTTTCTAAATTTACTGAAACCTGTCTCAAGTTAATCAGGGTTCACAATGGAAAGTGCATTGTAGCTCCACCCTGGGACTTATCATTAACAAGAACTCTCCAGAATCTCTCCAGATGCAGTGAAACCAGGTATATGTAAACTGTATGAACCTAAATGGCACTTCCTAGAAGTAAATGAATGAATTCTGAGGAAAAACCATGAACCACCCACCTTTCAAAAAGCAATAATACTGTGTGTTCTGTGTCATTTCCAGAGTCAGCTTATTTCCTGATTCGTCCCCATCAAACTTGAAAACATTCCAGAGTGAGCTATTGCCCCTCCAGCCTTTGGCCCTCTCCCTTCTGTCCCCAGTTCTCTCCCCTCAACCCTTGCAGTGATCACATTCTCTGATTCTGCAAAAGCAGATGGGAGCACTGAAGAGAATTCTCTTTTTAAAAAAAACTTTTTTGAGATGGAGTCTTGCTTAGTTGCCCAGGCTGGAGTGCAATGATGTGATCTCTGCTCACTGTGACCTCCCAGGTTCAAGCTATTCTTCTGCCTCAGCCCCACCCCCCTACCAGCCGAGTAGCTGGGATTACAAGCATGTGCCACCATACCCAGATAATTGTTGTATTTTTCGTAGAGACGGGGTTTCATCATTTTGGCTAGGCTGGTCTCAGGTCATCTGCCCGTCACGTGCGTCCATGTGAAGAGACCACCAAACAGGCTTTATGTGAGCAACAAGGTTGTTTATTTCACGTGGGTGCAGGCGGGCTGAGTCCGAAAAGAGAGTAAGCGAAGGGAGAGAGGGGTGGGGTCATTTTATAGGATTTAGATAGGTAGTGGAAAATTACAGTCAAAGGGGGTTGTTCTCTGGTGGGCAGGGTTGGGGGGGGGTCACAAGGTGCTCAGCAGGGGAGCTTCTGAGCCAGGAGAAGGAATTTCACAAGGTAATGTCATCCGTTAAGGGAGGAACCAGCCATTTTCACTTCTTTTGTGATTCTTCAGTTACTTCAGGCCATCTGAATGTATACATGCAGGTCACAGAAGATATGATGGCTTAGCTTGGGCTCAGAGGCCTGACACCACCCATCTCAGCCTCCCAAAGTGCTAGGATTACAGGCACTAGCCACTGTGTCCAGCTGCAGAACAATGGTTTTTAAATGATTTTTTTGAGTCATAAACTCCTTTGAGAATGTTATAAAGGCTAGGAGCTCTCTCTCCAGTAAAATGCACACACATACAGAATGTTTCCAGAGCCTTTGAAGCCCTGCTATGCATCCCTGGCTAAGAATCCCTGATCTATAAAATATGTTCTACTTACAGTACTATTCATCACAAAATGCGACCTGATGTTTAAATGAACATTTGGAATCTTGGAGTCACATAACCTCGAGTGTTTGGTCAAGAAACACAGACTCCTCCCATAGCAATGTGGCAAAACTTTGCATAGTACACCAGGGCCTCCTTTTGGACAGTTTATGATTCCGCCATACTCTTGAGCATATACACAACAATCTGAGACGTGAAAGGCACAGAAACTGGTCTTAATCTGAGCAAATCAACAGCTTTCAGAACTGAAGGGAAGTGAAGCATCAGAGAAAGTGAAAATTATCCCTAATGATAGCTCAGAAAATAGGGCTGATTAGGCTAACTATGCATCCCTGGGTTTCAGTGGACCCCAGATGTCATGGATAACCAATCACTGTTACCAACCTTCTAGAAGCATCTTGCTCACCTGTTTGGCAGTCAAACTCAATAGAACAGATTGTAGAGTCAGGCAGGCCTGGATTTAAATGCTGGCTTTCTTTGCTGTATACATTTGAGATGGTTGCTTAGCTTCTCTGAACCTCGGTTACATCATCTGTAAAAGAGGAATAACCAGAAAATATACCTCAAAGGATTATTGTGAACATTAAATGAAATAAGGTAAGGCATGTAAAGTGCTCAGCACCCTACTCAGCAAGTGAGAAGTACTCAATAATATAGCTGTTACTATGGACAGTAGCAGAGGGCAATTACAGTAAAACTACGGAGTTAGGAAAACTTGATTCCAGGCCTGATGCGGTGGCTCACGTCTGTAATCCCAGCACTTTGGGAGGCTGAGGTGGGTGGATCACTTGAACTCAGGAGTTCAAGACCAGCCAGGACAACATAGTGAAATCCTGTCTCTACAAAAAATACAAAAATTAGCCAGGTGTGGTGGTGGGTGCCTGTGGTTCCAGCTATTCAGGGGACCAAGGTGGGAGGATCGCTTGAGCTGAGGAGGTTGAAGCTAAAGTGAGCTGTGATTGCACCACTGCAGTCCAGCCTGGGTGACATGGCAAGGCCCTATCTCCAAAACAAAAAATATAAAACAAAAACCCTTGATTCTAGATTTTGACTTCACCAATTACTTGCCAGTTTAACTTTGTGCAGGTTACTGAACTCTCCCATTTTTAGTTTCCTCAATTGAAGAACAGAGTTAACCCCTACTTCAAAGTGTAGTTCAGCCAGGTGCAGTGGCTCATGCATGTAATCTCAGCACTTTGGGAGGCTGAGGTGGGTGGATCACTTGAGGTCAGGAGTTCAAGACCAGCCTGGCTAACATGGTGAAACCCCATCTCTAATAAAAATACTAATTTAGCCAGGTGTGGTGGTGTACTCCTGTAGTCCCAGCTACTTGGGAGGCTGAAGCAAGATAATTGCTGGAACCTGGGAGACAGAGGTTGCAGTGAGCCGAAATCACACCACTGCACTACTGCCTGAGTGACAGAGTGAGACTCCATCTCAAAAAAACAGCAAAACCATCCCCCCAAAAAAACAAAAGTGAAGTTCAATGAGCTAATAATGCATGTAGTATATGTGCTTAGACATGTCTGGTACATATTAAACACTCAGTAAATAGTGGCAATAAAGGTGATGATGGTACTAATAATAGTTAATACTTGCAACGCTCTTACTAAATGCCAGGAACTGTTCTAAGCACTTTACATGTATTATTTTTTATTTAGTTGTCACAATCAAGAAGGTAAGTTTAATTATTATCTTTGGATGTGGCCTGCAGAACTCAAATAAATTGTCCTAGATCACAGAGCTGGTAAAGATTATTTATTTATTTATTTTGAGGCAGGGTCTTGCTCTGTTGCTGGGGATGCACTTTCGTCTGTGGAAGGACCCAGGCTCGCTTTCTCAGTCGTGCCAATTTTCCTTCCAGAGGGACCTCGACCTCCCCTTTCAAGTCTTATCTTCCCTTATCAGCCTTCTTGCCACTTTGGGGTGCCCATTGTGGGTGAGACACACACCACACAACCCCTGTGGATTTCAAGCAGGGGCTACTGTTAAGGCACTTTCTTCCGTGGTAGGACCCAGGCCCCGCTTCTTGGCTGCACCATTTTTCTTCCTTCCACAGCTGCCTACACCTTCCCTTTCAATCCTGACTTTCACTTCGGCAGCTTTTGTCTCTTTGGGGTGTCCCCTGTGGGCTTGTTGCACACTGTGGATGGGGGCCAGGGATGCCACAGATCCCCAAGCCCTGCGGGAGGGCTCCTGGGAGGGCACTTTAGCATGGGAGGACCCAGGACACCCTTCTCAGCCCTGCTGTTTTTTCCCTTCCACAGGTGCCTCAACCTCCCCTTTCAACCCTTATGTTCCCTTATGGGCTTTCTTGCTGCCTTGTGGTGCCACCCATGGATGAGACTCGCATGCCACGACCCCTGAGGAACCCACACAGGGGCTCCTGGGAAGGTACTTCCGTCCATGGGAGGACCCAGACCTCCTTTCTCGGCCACACCCGTTTCTTCCTTCCACAGGTGCCTCAATATCCCCTTTCAAGTCTTATCTTCCCTTATGGGTCTTGTTGATGCTTTGGGGTGCCCCACATGGGTGAGTCATGCACCCACGACCCCCATGGACCCTACACAGGGCCTGCTGGGAAGGCATTTTCATCCGTGGGAGGACCCAGGCCCCCCTTTTCTGCAACACCATTTTTCTTCCTTCCACAGGGGCCTGCACCTCCCCTTTAAATTCGGATCTTCACTTCGGGGCCTTTTGTCTCTTTGGGGTGCCCTTGGTGGGCTTGTCGCACACTGCGGTTGTGAGCCAGGGATGCCACGATCCCCCATGCCCTGTGCAGGGGCTGCTGGGAATGCACTTTCGACTGTGGGAGAACTGAGGCCCTCCTTCTCTGTCTCACTGTTTTCTTTCCTTCCACAGGTGCTTCAACTTCCCCTTTAAAGGCTTATCTTCCCTTATTGACCTTCTTGCTCCTTTGGGGTGCCTCCCCATAAATGAGACAGACACCACACGACCTCTGTGGACTCAATGCAGGGGCTGCTGGGAATGCAGTTTCATCCGTGGGAGGACCCAGGCCCCCCTTCTCAGCCGTGCCATTTTTCTTTGTTGCACTGCTGCCTACACTGCCCCTTTCAAACCCGACCTTCATTTTGGGGTCTTTCATCGCTTTGGGGTGCCCCCCATGGGCTTGTTGCACCAGCTGAGTATGGACCAGGGACGCCACGATCCCCCAGGTCCCGCGCAGGGACTGCTGGAAAGGCACTTTCATCTGTAGGATTACCCAGGCCCCCTTTCTTGACCGTGCCATTTTTTTTCCTTCCACAGGTGCCTCGACCTCCCCCTTCAAGCCTTACAAGCCTTATCTTCCCTCATAGGCCTTTTCGCTTTAGGTGCCACCTGTGGGTGAACTCGCACCCTAATGACCCTGGCAGATCACACGCAGGGGATGATGGGAAGGAACTTCCATCTGTGGGAAGACCCAGTTCCCCTTTCTGGGCTGTGCCATTTTTTTCCTTCCACAGGTTCCTCGACCTCCACTTTCAAGTCTTATCTTCCCTTACGGGCCTTCTTGCCACTTTGGGGTACCCCCTCCCCCATTGAGACACCCATCCTGGAGGTAAGCCAGGGACACTATGACACCCCAGACCCCACGCAGGGTCTGCTGGGAAGGCTCTTTCATCCGTGTGAGGACCTAGGCCCCCCTTATCAGCCACGCCATTTTTTTTCCTTCCTCAGGTGTCTCTACCTCCCCTTTCAATCCTGACCTTCACTTCGGGGCCTTTTGTCGCTTTGGGGTGCCCCCCCCCGTGGGTGAGACACGCACTGTGTGTGTGAACCAGGGATGCCACCATTCTTCAGGCTGCACGCAGGGGCTGCTGAAGACACTTTCATCCGTGGGAAGACCGAGGCCCCTCTTCTCTGCTGCACCATTTGTTTTCCTCCCATAGCTGCCTCCACCTCCCTTTTCAAGCCCTATCTTCCCTTATACACCTTCTTGCTGCTTTGAGATCCACCCCGTGGGTGAGACAGGCACCCTGGGGTGATCCAGGGTTGCCATGACCCTCAGGGACCCCACGCAGGGGTTGCTGGAAAGGCACTTTGGTCTGCGGGATGACTCAGGCCCCGCTACTCTGCTGCACTATTTTTTTTCTTCCACAAGTTCCTTTACCTCCCCTTTCAAGCCTCATCTTCTTTTATGGGACTTTTTGCCACTTTGGGATGCCTTCTTGGATGAGACACGTGCCCCAGGGGTGAGCCAGGGATGTCACAACCCCCGCAGACACCACACAGGGGCTGCTGGCAAGGCAATTTCGTCCATGGGAGGACTCAGGCCCCCTTTCTCTGTTGCGTGTTTTTTTCCTTCCATAAGTGCCTCTACCACACCTTTCAAACCTTATCTTCCCTTCTTGCCTCTTTGGGGTGCCACCCATGTGTAAGACATGTACCCCAGGGCAAGACAGGGACACTACCACCCCTCGCAGGGTCTGCTGGGAAGGCACTTTCATTCGTGGGAGGGTCCAGGGAAGGCACTTTAATTCGTGGGAGGGTCCAGGCCCCTTTCAGTACTGACCTTCACTTCGGGGACTTTAGTCACTTTGTGGTGCCCCTGTGGGTGAGACACATACCGTGGGCATGAACCAGGGGCAGAACGATCCCCTGGGCCATGCACAGGGGCTGCAGTGAAGGCACTTTCCTCCATGGGAATACCCAGGACCCCTTCTCTGCTGTTCCGTTTTTTTCTTTTCACAGGTGCCCCTACCTCCCTTTTCAAGCTGTATCTTCCCTTATGGGTCTTATTGCTGCTTTGAGGTGTCCCCATTGGTAAAGCACCTGTGGGTAAACATGCACCCCAGGGGTGAGTCAGGGATGCCACCAACCCCCGGACCCCACAGAGGGGCTGCTGGGAAGGCAATTCCATCCCTGGTAAAACCCAGGGCCCCCTTCTCAGTCACACAGTTTTTTTCCTTCCACAGGTGCCTCCACCTCCCCTTTCAATCCTACACTTCACTTCGGGCCTTTTGTCGCTTTGGGGTGCCCCCCATGGGAGAGACACACAGGGATGCCACGATCCCCTGGGTGAGAACCAGGGATGCCACGATCCCCCGGGCCCTGCGCATGTGCTGCACAGAAGGCATTTTCATCCATGGGTGGACCCAGGTCCTCCTCCTTGGCCACACCATTTCTTTTCCTTCTACAGTTTCCTTCACCTTCCCTTTCAATCCTGAACCTTCACTTCAGGGCCTTTTGTCACTTTGGGGTGCTCCCAGTGGGTGAGACATGCACCGTGGGTGTGAACCAGGGATGCCATGATCCCCTGATCCCCTACACCCCACACCGAGGCTGCTGGGAATGCACTTTCATCTGTGGGAGGACCCAGGTCCCCCTTCTCTGCCATGCCATTTTTTTCCTTCCACAGATGCCTCTACCTCTCCTCTCAAGCCTTATCTTCCCTTATGGGTCTTCTTGCTGCTTTGGGGTTCCCCTTGTGGGTGATACATGCACCCCAGGTGTGAGCAAGGGATGCCACCACCCCCAGGAACCCCATGCAGGGGATGCTAGGAAGGCACTTTCATCCACGGAAGAACCCAGGCCCCACTTCTTGTCTGTGCCATTATTTTTCCTTTCACAAGTGCCTTCACATACCTCTCAATCCTGACCTTCACGTCGGTGCCTTTTGTCACTTTTTGGTGCCCCCTTGGGTGAGACATGCCCCATTGGTGTGAACCAAGGATGCCACGATTTCCCGTTCCCCATGCAGTGGCTGCTGGGAAGGCACTTTCATCTGTGTCAGGACCCAGAACTCCCTTCTTGGCTGTGCCATTGCTTTTCCTTCCACAGGTGCCTCTACCTCCCCTTTCAAGCCTTATCTTCCTTTATGGGCCTTCTTGATACTTTGGGGGTGTGCCCTGTGGGTAAAACACATGCCCTGGGGTGAGCCAGGGATGCCACAACCACCCACATCACACGCAGAGACTGTTATGAAGGTACTTTTGTCCTTGGAGGACCCAGGCCCCCTTCTCGGCCATGCCACTTTTTTTCCTTCCACAGGTGTCTCCACCTCTCCTTTCAATCCTGACCTTCATTTCAGTGATGTTTGTTGCTTTTGGATGCCCCTGTGGGTGAGACACACACCATTGGTGTGAACCAGGGATGCCACTATCCCCCTGGTCCCACACAGGGGCTACTAGGAAGGCACTTTTGTCTGTGGGAGGACCTAGGCCCCCTCTTTGGCTGCACCATTTTTTTTTTCTTCTACAGGTAACTCCACCTCACCTTTCAATCTTGACCTTCCCTTCTGGGTTTTTTGTTGCTTTGGGGTGCCCCTGTGGGTGAGACATGCACCATGGGTGTGAACCAGGGATGCCACGATCCCCTGGGCCCTGTGCAGGGGCAGCTGGGAAAGCACTTTCATCTGTGGGAGGACCCAGGCCCCCTTTCTCTGCTGTGCCATTTTTTTCCTTCCACAGGTGCCTTGACCTCCCCTTTCAAGACTTACCTTCCCCTATGGGCCATCTTGCCACTTTAGGGTACCTCCTGTGGATGAGAAACATGCTCCAGGGTCAAGCCAGGGATGCCACAACCCCCAGAGACCCCATGCAGGGTCTGCTGGGAAGGCACTTTCATCCGTGTGAGGACCCAGGCCCCCATCTCTGCCATACTGTATTTTTTCCTTCCACTGTTGCCTCTACCTCCCCTTTCAAGTCTTATCTTCCCTTATGAGCCTTCTTGCTACTTTGGGGCACCCTCTGTGTGTAAAACACTCGCCCCTGTTGTGAACCAGGGATGACACGACCCCCCAGACACCACGCAGGGGCTGCTGGGAGGCATTTTTGTCTGTGGGAGGGCCCAGGGCCCCTTCTCAGCTGTGCAGTTTTTTTTTCCTTCCACAGGTGCCTCCACATCCCCTTTCAATCCTGATATTCACATTGGGCCTTTTGTTGCTTTGGGGTGCCCCCTGTGGGTGAGACATGCACTGTGGGTGTGAACCAGGGATGTCATGATCCCCTGGGCCCCACGCAGGGGCTACTGGGAAGACACTTTCATACGTGGGAGAACCCAGGCCCCCCTTCTCAGCCTCGCCAAGTGTTTCCTTCCACAGGTGCCTCCACCTCACCTTTCAAGCCTTATCTTCCCTATGACTTCACCTCAAAGAGATGAACCTTTCTTCTGATTCAGCAGGTTGGAAACACTGTTTTTGGATAATCTGCGAAGGGACAATTGGGAACCAGTTGAGGCCTATGGGAAAAAATTGAATACTCCCAGAAAAAAAATAGAAATAAGTCTTCTGTTAAACTGCTTTGTGATGTGCAGATTCATTGCAAAGAGTTAAACCTTTCTTTTGATTCAGCAGGTTGGAAACACTCTTTTTAAAGAATATATGAAAGGACATTTGGGGAACACATTTAGGCCCAATGTGTTGGGCCTAATTTAGTTTTCCTATGGGGAAAAACTAAATATCCCCAGATAAAAACTAGAAAGAAGTTATCTGTGAAACTCCTTTGTGATGTGTACATTCATCTCAAAGAGTTAAAACTTTTTTTTTTTTGATTCTGCAGGTTGGAAATACTCTTTTTGTACAATCTGTGAAGGTACATTTTGGAGTCCATTAAGGCCAATGGGAAAAACCAAATATCACCAGATAGAAAGTAGAAAGAATTTTGTTCTGTGAAACTGCTTCATTATGTGTGGATTCATCTCACAGGTTTAAACTTTTCTTTCATCCAGCAGGTTGGAAACACTGTTTTTGTAAAATCTGTGTAAGAACATTTCAGAGCCCATTAAGGCCTAGAGTGAAAATTGAATATCCCCAGATAAAAACTAAAAATAAACTATCTGTGAAACTGATTTCTGATGTGTGGATTCATGTCATGAAATTATACTTTTGTTTTGATTCGGCAAGTTAGAAAAAGATATTTAGGAGAATCTATGAAGCAAAATTTGGAAGCCCATTAAGGCCTAGGGAAAAACAGAATATCCCCAGATAAAAACTAGAAAGAAGCTATCTGTGAAACTGCTTTGTGACGTGTGTACTCATATCACAGAGTTGCACCTTTCTATTGATTCAGCAGTTTGGAAGCACTGTTTTTGTAGAATCTGCGAAGGGTCGTTTGAGAGCCCATTGACACCTATAAGTAAAAACCACATACCCCCAGATATAATCTACAAAGACGCTATCTGTGTAAGTGCAATGTGTTGTGTGGATTCATCTCACAAAGTTAAACCTTTCCTTTGATTCAACGGGTTGGAAACACACTTTTTAGAGAATCTGCAAAAGGACATTTGGGAGCCCATTGAGGCCTATGGGGAAAAACCAAATATCCCCAATGAAAAATAGAAAGAAGCTGTCTGTGAAACTGCTTTGTGATGTGTGGATGCATCTCACAGAGTTAACCCCCTTTCTTTTGTTTCAGAAGTTTGCAAGCACTTTTTTTGAAGAAAGTGTGAAAGTACATTTGGGAGCTATTGAGGCCTATTGGGAAAATCCAAATATCTCCAGATGAAAACTAGAAAGAAGCTATCTGTGAAACTGCTTTGTGATCTGTAGATTCATTTCACAGAGTTAAACCTTCCTTTAATCCAGCAGGTTGGAGACACTCTTTCTGTAGAATCCATGAAGGGACATTTGTTAGCCCATTGTATCCTATATGTAAAAACCAAATGTTTCCAGATAAAAACTAGAATGAAGCTGTCTGTGAAACTGCTTTGTGATATTTGGATGAATCTCTCAGAGTTTAACCTTTGTTTTGATCCAGCAGGTTTGAAGCACTAATTTTGGAGAATCTGTGAACAGACATTTGGGGGACCATTGAGACCTATGGAAAGAAATGAAATATCCCCAGATAAAAACTAGAAAGAGTTATCTGTGAAACTTCTTTTTGATTTGTGGGTTCATCTCACAACATTAAACCTTTTTTTCAGTCAGCAGGTTGGAAACACTATTTTTAGACAATCTGGGAGCCCCTTAAGCCTATGGAAAACAAAGAATTTGCCTGATAAAAACTAGAAAGAAGCTATGTGTGAAACTGCTTTGTGATGTGTGGATTCATCTTGCAGCGTTAAATATTTCTTTTGATTCAGAATGTTGGAAACACTTTTTTTTTTGGAGAATATTTGAAAGGACATTTGGAAGCCCATTGAGGCCTATGGGAAAAACTGAGCATCCCCAGAAAAAAACTAGAAAGAAACTATGTGGGAAACTGCTTTGTGATGTGTGGATTCATCTTACAATGTTAAATGCTTCTTTTGATTCAGCAGGTTGGACACACTCGTTTTAGAGAATCTGTGAGGGGACATTTGGGAGCACATTGAGTACTCTGGGGAAAAACTGACTTTCCAAGGATAAAAACTAAAAAGGAGCTATCTGTGATGCTGTTTTGTGATGTGTGGATTCATCTGAGTGTTAAACATTTCTTTTGATTCAGCACGTTTGAAACACTTTTTTTGTAAAATCTGCAAACAGACATTTGGGAGACCATTAAGATCTATGTTAAAAACAGAATAGCCCCATAAAAGTACAAAGAATCTGTCTGTGAAACTGCTTCATGATGTGTGGACTTATCTCACAGAGTTAAATCTTTCTTTTGATTCAGCAGGTTGGAAACACTCTTTTTGGAGAATCTGCAAAAAGACATTTAAGAGCCCATTGAGACCTATGGGGCAAAAGGAATATTGCCAGATAAAAACTAGAAGGAATCTATCTGAGAAACTGTGTTGTGATATGTGGATTGATCTCACAGAATTAAACCTTTCTTTTGATCCAGCAGGTTGGAAACACTCTTTTTGTAGAATATGTGAAGGGACATTTCAGAGCCCATTGAGGCCTATCAGTAAAAACTGAATATTCCCAGATAAAAACTGGAAAGAAGTTCTCTGTGAAACTTTCTGTAGTGTGGATTCATCTCAAAAAGATAAACCTTTCTATTGATCTACCAGAGTGGAAATACTCTTTTTGGAGAATCTATGAATGGATATTTGGAAGCCCATTGAGGCCTATGGAAAAAAAACCAAATATACACAGATAAAAACTAAAAAGAAGCTATCTGTGAAACTGTTTTGTGATGTGTTGATTCATCTCACAACATTAAATTTTTCTTGTTTTTGATTCAGCAGGTTGGAAACTCTCTTTTTATAGAATATGCAAAGGGACATTTGGGAGCCCATTGAGGCCTGTGGAGAAAACCAGAATATCCCCAGATGAAAACTAGAAAGAAGCAATCTGTGAAACTGGTTTGTGATGTGTGGATTCACCTCAGAAAGTTTAACCTTTATTTTAATTCAGCAGGTTGAGAACACTTTTTTTGTACTGCAAAGGGACATTTGGGAGTCCATTAAGACCTATGGGAAAATCCAAATATCCCCAGATAAAAGTAGAAAGAATCTGTCTGTGAAACTGCTTCATCACGTGGATTCATGTCACAGAGTTAACTTTTCTTTTGATTCAGCAGGTTGGAAACAGTCTTTTTGTAGAATCTGCAAAGTGACATTTGGGAGCCCATTGAGACCTATAAGTTAAAAAAAAAAAAAAAAAAAAAAAGAATCCCCAGAAAGAAGCTATCTGTGAAACTGCTTTGTGATGTGTGGATTCATCTCACAGAGTTAACCCTTTCTTTTCATTCAGCAGTTTGGAAACACTTATTTTGGAGAATCTGCGAGGGAACATTTGGGACCCATCGAGGCTGGCCTACTGGGAAAAACAAAATATCCCCAGATGAAAACCAGAAAGAATGTATCTGTGAAACTGCTTTGTGATGTGTGGATTTTTCTCACAAAGTTAAATCTTTCTTTTGATCCAGCAGGTTGGAAACACTCTTTTTGTAGAGATTACAAAATTTGGGAAATTAGAACATTTGGGAGCCCATTGAGGTCTATGGGAAAAAACAGAATATACCCAGATAAAAACTAGAAAGAAGCTATGAGTAAAAATGCTTTGTATTGTGTGGATTCATCTCACAGAGTTAAACCTTTCTTTGATTCAGCAGGTTGGAAGCACACTCTTTTTAGAGAATATGTGAAGGGACTGTTGGGAGACGATTGAGGCTTATGGGGAAAAAACCCAATAACCTTAGGTAAAAAACAGAAAGAAACTATCTGTGAAACTGGTCTGTGATAAGTGTATTCATCTCACAGGGTTAAAACTTTTTTGATTCAGCAGTTTGGAAACATTCTTTTTGTAGATTCTGTGATTGGACATTTTGGAGTCCTTTGAGACCCATGAGAAAAAACAATATCCCCAGGTAAAAACTAAAAAGAAGTCATTTGTGAAACTGCTTTGTGACGTGTGGATTCATCTTACAGAATTACATGTTTCTTTTGATTGATCAGGTTTTAAACATTCTTTTTTGAGATTCTGTGAAGGGACATTTTGCAGTCTATTGAGGCCCATGGAGAAAAATCGAATATACTCAAATAAAAACTACAAAGAAACTGTCCGTGAAATTGCTTTGTTATGTCTGGATGCATGTCTCAAAATTAAACCTTTTTTTTTTTTTTTTTTTTTTTTGATTCAGCAGGTTGTAAGCAGTCTTTTTAAAGAACCTGTGGAGGGACATTTGGAGTCCATTTTTGCCCATGGGGAAAAACTGAATATTTCCAGATAAAAATCAATTAGAAGCATCTGTGAAACTGTTTTGTGATGTGTAACTTCATCTCACAGAGTCAAATCTTTCTTTTGTTTAAATGGGTAGGAAACACTCTTTTTGGAAAATTTGTGAAGGGACATTTTGGGTCTCGTTGAGGCCCATGGGGAAAAACAGAATATCCCCAGGTGAAAGCTAGAAAGTAGCTATTTGTGAAAGAGCTTTGTGATATCTGGATTTATCTGACAGAGTTAAATGTTTCTTTTGATTCACCAGGTTGGAAACACTCTTTTTGGAGAAAGTGCAAAGAGACATTTGGAAGCTCATTGAGGCCCATGGGGGAAAACAGAATATACACAGATAAAAACTAGATGGACGCTATCTATGAAAGTGCTTTGTGCTATGTGGATTTATCTCACAGAGTTAATTTTTTCTTTTGATTCAGCAGGTTGGAAACACTCTTTTTTGAGAATCTGCAAAGGGACATTTGGGAGCCCATTGAGGCCCATGAGGTAAAATAGAATATCCCCAGCTAAAAACTATAAATAGTCTATTCATGAAACTGCTCAGTGATGTGTGGATTCATCTCACCAAGTTAAACCATTCTTTTGATTCAGCAGGTTGGAAACAATCTTTTTGGAGAATCTATGATAGCATGTTTAGGAGGACATTGAGGCCCATGGGAAAAAATCAAATATCCTCAGGTGAAAGCTAGAAAGAAGCTATCTGTGAATCTGATTTGTGATGTGTGGATTCATCTCATAAACTTAAAACTTTCTTTTGATTCATAAGGTTGGAAACATTCTTTTTGGAGAATCTGCAAAGGGACATTAGGAGTCCATTTAGTCCCATGGGGAAAAACAGGATGTTCCCAGATAAAAACTAGAAAGAAGCTATCTGGGATACTGCTTTATGATATCTAGATTCACATTACAGAGTTAAACATTTCTTTTGATTCAGCATGGTGGAAACACTCTTTTTGGAGAATCTGCCAAGTGACGTTTGAGAACCCTTTGAGTCCCCTGGGGAAAAACTGAATGTCCACAGATAAAAACTAGAAAGAAGCTATCTGTAAAACTGCTATGTGATGTGTGGATTCATCTAACTGAGTTAAACCTTTCTTTTGATTTAGCAAGTTGGAAACACTCTGCAAAGGGACATTTGGGAGCCCATTGAGGCTCATGAAGGAAAACTGAATATTCCCAGGTAAAAACTAGAAAGAAGCTACCTGGGAAACTGCTTTGTGATGTGTGGATTCATCTCACAGAGTTAAATCTTTATTTTGACTCAGCTGATTGAAAACACTCTTTTTGGAGAATCTGCAAAAGAATATTTTGAAGCCCTATGAAGCCCATGGGAAAAAACTAGTTATCCCTAGGTAAAAAAACAAGAAACAAGCTATCTGTGAAACTGCTTTGTGATGTATTATTCATGCCATAGAGTTAAGACTTTCTTTTGATTCAGCAGGTTGGAAGCAGTCTTTTTGGAGAATCTGTGAAGGGACATTTTGGAGCACATTGAGGCACTTGAGAAAAATCAGAATATTCCAAGGTAACAACTAGAAAGAAGCTAGCTGTGAAACTGCATTGTGATGTGTGGATTCATGTCACAGAGTTAAAACTTACTTTTGATTCAGCAGTTTGGAAACACTGTTTTTGGAGAATCTGCAAAAGACCAGTTTGAATCACATTGAGACACACGGGGAAAAAATGGATTTCCCCAGGTAAAAACTAGGAAGAAGCTATCTGTGAATCTGTTTTGTGATTAGTGGGTTATCTCACAAAGTTCAACTTTTCTCTTGATCCAGATGGTTGGAAAAACTCTATTTGGAGAATCTGCCTAGGGACATTTTGGAGCCCAATGAGGCCCATGAAGGAAATCTGAATATCCCCAGATAAAAACTAGAAAGAAGATATCTGTGAAACTGCTTTGTGATGTGTGGATTTATCTCACAGAGTTAAACCTTTCTTTGCTTCAACATGTTGGAAATACAATTTTTGGAAAGTCTGCTAAAGGATATTTGGGAGCCCATTGAGGCCCACACACACAAAAAACCTGAATGTTTCCAGATAAAAAAAAAAAAAAAAAAAAACTCTCTGTGAAACGACTTTGTGACGTGTGAGGTTGGAAACACTCTTTTTGGAGAATCTTCAAAGGGATATTTGGGAGCCCATTGAAACCCAGGGGAAAAACTGCATATTCCCAGGTACAAACTAGAAAGAAGCTATTTGTGACACTGGTTTTTGATGTGTGGATTCATCTCACAGAGTTAAACCTTTCTTTTGATTCAGCAGTTTGGAAACACTCTTTTTGGAAAATCTGTGAAGGGACATTTGGGATCCCATTGATTTTCATGGGGAAAAGCAAAATGTACCCAGGTAAAAACTAGAAAGAAGCTGTCTGTGAAACTGCTTTGTGATGCGTGGATTCATCTCACAGAGTTAAACCTTTCTTTGGATTGAGCAGGTTGGAAACACTATTTTTGGCAAATGTGCAAAAGGACATTATGGAACCCATTGAGGCCCATGGGGGAAACCAAATATCCACATGTAAAAACTAGAAAAAATCTATGTGTGAAACTGCTATATGATGTGTGGATTCATCTAACAGAGTTAAACAATTCTTTTGATTCAGCAGGTTGGAAATACTCTCCTTGGAGAATGCATGAAGGGACATTTGAGCGCCCATTGAGGCCCATAAGTAAAAACCGAATATCCACAGATAAAAGCTGGAAAGAAGCTATGTGTGAAACTGCTTTGTGATGTGTGGATTCTTCTAATGTTAAACCTTTCTTTTGGTTCAGCGCATTGGAAACAGTCTTTTTGGAGAATCTGTGAAGGGACATTTGGGAGCCCATTTAGGCCTGTAGGGAAAAAGTGAATATCCACAGGTAAAAACTAGAAAAAAGCTATCTGTGAAACTACTTTGTAATGTGTGGATTCATCTGCCAGAGTTTAACTTTTCTTTTGATTCAGCAGGTTGGAAAAACTCTTTTTGGAGTTTTCACAAAAGGACACATGGGAGCCAATTGAGGCCAATGGGGAAAACCTGAATATACACAGGTAAAAACTAGAAAAAATGTAATCTGTGAAACTGCTTTGTGACGTGTGGATTTATATCACAAAGTAAAAGGTTTCTTTTGATTCAGCATGTTGGAAACACTCTTTTTGGGGAATCTTAAAAGGAATATTTGAGAGCCCATTGAGGCCTATGGGGTAAAAGAGAATATCTCCAAGTAGAAACTAGAAAGAGCTTTCTGTCAAACTGCTTTGTGATGTGTGGATTCATCTCACAGAGTTAAACTTTTCTTTTTATTCAGCAGGTTGGAAACACTCTTTTTGGAGAATCTGTGAAGGGACATTTGGGAGTCCATTGAAACCTAAGGGAAAAAACAGAATATCCCCAGGAATAAACTTGAAAGAAACTATCTGTAAAACTGCTTTGTGATGTGTGAATTCAGCCCACTGAGGTAAACTACTCTTTTGATTCACCAGGCTTTAAACACTCTTTTTGGGGTCTCTCCAAAGGGACATTTAGGAGCATATTGAGGCCTATTGGGAAAAATGGAATATCCAGACAGAAAAATTGAAAAGAAGTATTCCCAGGTAAAAACTAGAGTATTTCCAGGTAAAATCTAGAAAGAAGCTATATAAGAAAATGCTTTGTGATGTGTGGATTCATCTCACAGAGTTGACCCTTTCTTTTGATTCAGCAGGTAGGAAATACTCCTGTTGGAGAATCTGCAAAGAAACTTTGAGGAGCCCATTGAATCCCTTGTGGAAAAACAGAATATCCCAAATAAAAACTAGAAAAAAATCTATCTGTGAAGCTGCATTGTGATGTGTGGACTCATATCACAGAGTTAATACTTGTTTTTGATTCAGCAGGTTGGAAACATTCTTTTTGAGAATCTGCAAAGGGACATTTGGGAGACCATTGAGGCCCATGCAGAAAAACCAAACATCTACAGATAAAAGAAACTATAAAGAAGCTATCTGTGAAACTGCTTTATGATGTGTGGATTCATCTCACAGAGCTAAACTTTTCTTTTTATTCAGCAGGTTGGAAACACTCTTTTTGGGGAATCTGTGAAGGGACATTTGGGAGCCCATTGAGGTCCATGGGAAAAAACTGAATATCCCCAGATGACAACTAGAAAGAAGCTGTCTGTGAAACTGCTTTTGATGTGCGGATTCTTCTCACAGAGTTAAAGCTTTCTTTTGATTCAGCTGGTCAATAACACTCTTTTTCGAGAATCTGCAAAGGGATATTTTGTAGCCAATTGAGACCCATGGGGGAAAACCCCAGAAAAAAAACTAGAAAGAAGCTATCTATGAAACTGCTTTATGATGTGTGAATTCATCTCACAGAATTAAATTTTTCTTTTGAATCAGCAGGTTGGATACACTCTTTTGAAAGAAACTGAGAAAGGACATTTTGGAGCCCATTGAGACCAATGGAAAAAATAAACAAACAAACAAAAACGAATATCCCCATGTAAGAACTAGAAACAAGCTATGTGTGAAACTGTTTGTGATAAGTGAATTTATCTCACAGATTTGAACAGTTCTTTTGATTCAGCAGGTTGGAAACACTCTTATTGAAAAATCAGTGAATGGATATTTTGTAGCCCATTGAGGCCCATGGGGGAAAAAAAAAAAATCCCCATTTAAAAACTAGAAAGAAGCTATCTGTGAAACTGCTTTTTGATGTGTAAATTCATATCACCAAGCTAACCCTTGGTTTTTATTCAGCATGTTGGCAACACTTTTTGGAGAATCTGCAAAGGGATATTTGGGAGCCCATTGAGGCCAATGGAAAAAACCCAATATCCCCAGATAAAAACTAGAAAGAAGATAACTGTGAAACTGTTTCATAATGTGTAGATCCATCTCACAGAGTTAAACCTTTCTTTTCATCCAGAAGGTTGGAAACTCTTATTGGAGAATCTGAGAAGAAATGGTTGCAAATCCATTGAGGCCCAATGGAAAAAACAGAGATTTTCAGATAAATATCAGAAAGAAGCTATCTGTGAATCTGCTTTGTGATGTGTGGATTCATCTCAGAGAGTTAAGAGAATCTGTGAAGGGAAATTTAGGAGCCCATTGAGGCCCATGAGGAAAAACTGAACAAACCCAGAAAAAAACTAGAAAAATGCTATATGTGAAACTGCTTTGTGATGATTGGATTCATCTCACAGAGTTAAACCATGGTTTTTATTCAGCACATTGGAAACACTCTTTTTGAAGAATCTGTGAAGGGACATTTTAAAGCCAATTGATGCCCATGAGGAAAAACAGACTATCCCCAGAAAAAAACAAGAAAGAAGCTATCTGTGAAACTGCTTTATGACGTGTGGATTCATCTCACAGTTAAACCTTTCTTTTGATTCAGCAAGTTGGAAAGACTCTCCTTGGAGAATCTGCAAAGGGAGATTTGAAAGCCCAGAGAGACCTATGGGGAAAAACAGAATATCACCAGGCAAAACTAGAGAGAAGCTGTCTGTGAAACTGCTTTGTGAGATGTAGATTCATTTCACAGAGTTAAACTTTTTTTTTTTTTTTTGATTCAGCATGTTGAAAACACTCTTTTTGGAGATTCCGTCAAGGGACAGTTAGGGGCCCATTCAGGACCATTGGGAAAAACTGAATATCCCTATAGGCCTAGGGGGTAAAACTGAATATCCCCATGAAAAAACTAGAAAGAAGCAATATGTGAAATTGCTTTGTGATGTGTGGATTTATCTCACAGAGGTAAGCCTTTCTTTTGTTTCTGCAGATTGAAACCCCCCCCTTTTTTTTTTTGAGAATCTGAGGGAAAGGGAAATTTGAAAGTCCATTGGGGCCTATGGGGAAAAACTGGATATCCCCAGATAAAAACTAGAAAGAAGCTATCTGTAAAACTGCTTTGTGATCTGTGGACTACTGTCACAGAGTTAAAACTTTCTTTTGATTCAGCAGTTTGGAAACATTCTTTTTGAAGAATCTGTGATGAAACATTTGGGAGCTCATAGAGGCCTATGGAAAAAAATGAATATCCCCAGATGAAAACTGGAAAGAAGCTGTCCATGAAACTGATTTCTGATATTTGGATTCATCTCACCGAGTTTAACCTTTCTTTTGATTCAGCAGGTTTGAAATATTCTCCCTGGAAAATCTGCAAAGGGACATTTCTTAGCCTAAAGCAGCCTATGGGGAAAAACAGAATATCCCCAGGTAAAACCTAGACAAAAGCTATCTGTGAAACTGCTTTGTGATGTTTGGTATTATTTCACAGAGGTAAAAATTTTTTGTGATTCAACAGGTTGGAAACACTTTTTTTAAGGAATCTGTGAAGATACATTTTGGAGCCCATTGATGCCAATGAAGGAAAACTGAATATCCCCAGATAAAAAACAAGAAAGAAGCTATCTGTGAAACTCCTTTGTGATATATTGATTCATCTGAAAGAGTTAAACCTCTTTTTTATTCAGCAGCTTGGAACCACTTTTTTGGAGAGACTGTGAAAAGACATTTCAGAGCAGATTGAGGCCTAAGGGGAAAAACTAAATATCCCAATGAAAAAAACTAGAAAGAAGCTGTCTCTGAAACCGTTTTGTGATGTGTGGATTCACAGCACAGAATTAAATGTTTCTTTTGATTCAGCATTGCCAAGACCAGCTAGGTCGGGGAGACCCTAACCCAGTGTCGCTAGAGGAATTAAAGACACACACACAGAAATATAGAGGTGTGGAGTGGGAAATCAGGGGTCTCACAGCCTTTGGAGCTGACAGCCTTGAACAGAGATTTACCCACTTTTTTTAAACAGCAAGCCAGTGATAAGCATTATTTCTATAGATTATAGATTAACTAAAAATATTCCTTATGGGAAACAAAGGGATGGGCCAAAATAAAGGGATGGGTTTGGCTAGTTATCTGCAGTAGGAGCATGTCCTTAAGGCACAGATTGCTCATGCTATTGCTTGTGGTTTAAGAATGCCTTTAAGTGGTTTTCCATCCTGGGTGGGCCAGGTGTTCCTTGCCCTCATTCTGGTAAACACACAAACTTCCAGTGTGGACATCATGGCCATCACGAATATGTCAAAGTGCTACAGATATTTTGTTTATAGCCAATTTGGGGTCCAGTTTATGGCCAGATTTTGAGGGCCTATTCCCAACACACCATGCTGTAAACACTATTTTTGGAGAATGTGTGAAAGGATATTTGGGGACCATTGAGGTCCATGGGAAAAACCAGAATATACGCAGATAAGAATAGGAAAGAAGCTATCCATGAAACTGCTTTTTGACGTGTGGATTCATTTCACAGAGTTAAATCTTTCTTTGGTTAAGCAGGATAGAAACATTGTTTTTGGAGAATCTGTGAAGGGACATTTGGGAACCCATTGTAGCCCATAAGGAAAAACTGAATGTTCCCAGTTAAAACTAGATAGAAGGCATCTGTGAAGCTCTTTTCTGATGTGTGGATTCATCTCACAGAGGTAAACCTTTCTTTTGATGTAGAAGGTTGAAAACACGATTTTTGGAGAGTCTGTGAAGTGGCATTTTGTAGCCCATTGAGGCCCATGAGGAAAACCCTACTATCCCCAGATACAAACTAGAAAGAAACTATCTGTGAAACTGCTTTACAATGTGTGGATTGGTGTCACAGAGTTAAACCTTTCTTTTGATTCAGCAGGTTGGAAATCCTCTTTTTGGAGAATCTGGGAAGGGACATTTGAGAGGCCATTGAGGCCCATGGCTAAAACTGAATATCCCTAGGTAAAAACTAGACAGAATCTATCTGTGAAACTGCTCGGTGATGTGTAGATTCATCTCACTGAGTCAAACCATTCTTTTGATTCAGCAGGTTGGAAACACTCTTTTTGGAGGATCTGCAAAGGGAAATTTAGGAGCCCACTGAGGCCCATGGGAAAGAAAATCAAATATACTCAGGTAAAAACAAGAAAGAAGCTATCTGTGAAACTGCTTTGTGATGTGTGAACTCATCTCACTGAGATAAATCTTTGTTTTGATTGAGGAGGTTGGAAACAATTTTTTTGGTGAATCTGCAAAAGGCCATTTTGGATAACATTGAGGCCCATGGGGAAAAAAGGAATATTCCAAGATAAAAACTAGAAAGAAGCTATCTGTAAAGCTGTTTTGTGACATGTGCATTCATCTCACAGAGTTAAACCTTGCTTTTGATTTAGCAGGTTGGAAAGACTATTTTGGATAATCTGTGAAGGGACATTTGGAAACCCATTGAGGTCTCTGGAAAGAAACAAAATATCCCTTGATAAAAACTAGCAAGCAACTATCTGTGAAAAAGCTTTGTAATGTGTGCATTCATCTCACAGAATTAAACCTTTGTTTTTATTCAGCAGGTTGAAAGAATTCTTTTGGAGAATCTGAGAAAGGACATTTAGAAGTCCATTCAGGCCCATGGGGAAAAATTGAAATCCCTAGGTAAAAACAAGGAAAGAACTATCTGTAAAACTGCTTTGTGGTGTGTGGATTCAACACACAGAGTTAAACCTTTCTTTTCATTTAGTAGGTTGGAAAAACTTTTTTTGGAGAATCTGTAAAGGTTCATTTAAGAGTCTATTGAGGCATATGGGGAGAAACCAAATATTCCCAGATAAAAATAAGAAAGAAGCTATTTGTGAAACTGCTTTGTTATGTGTGGATTCATCTCACAGTATTAAACCTTTCTTTTTATTTACCAGATTAATCTCACAGAGCTAAACATTTCTTTTGATTCAGTAGATTGGAAACACTCTTTTTGGAGAACATGTGAAGGGACATTTGAAAGTCAATTTAGGCCTATGGGGAAAAACAGAATATCCCCAGATAAAAACTAGAAAGAAGCTATCAGTGAAACTGCTTTGTGACGTGTGGATTCATCTCATAGAGTTAAACTTTTATTTTGATTCAGTAGGTTGGAAAAACTCTTTCTGGAGAATCTGCAAAGGGACATTTGGGAACCCATTGAGGCCCACAAAGGAAAACTGAATGTCCCCAGGTAAAAAATAGAATGAAACTATCTGTGAAACAAATTTGTGATGTGTGGATTCATCTCACAGAAATAAAACTTTCTTTTCATTCAGCAGGTTGGAAACACTCTTTTTGGAGAATCTGCAAAGGGACATTTGGGAGCCCATTGAGGCTCATGCAAGGAAACTGAATATTACCTGATAAAAATTAAAAAGAAGCTGTCTGTGAAACTGCTTTGTGATGTGCAGATCCATCTCACAAGAGTTAAACCTTTCTTTTGGTTTGGTAGGTTGGAAATACTCTTTTTGGAGAATCTTTGAAGGGATATTTTGCAGCCTATTGTGGTTCATGGAGAAAAACAGAATACACCTACATAAAAACTAGAAAGAAGCTATCTGCAGAATGGCTTTGTGATGTGTGGATTCATCTCAAAGGGTTAAAGCTTTCTTTTGATTCAGCAGGTTGGAACACTCTTTTTGGAGAATTTGCCAAGGGACATTTAGGAACCCATTGAGACTCATGGGGAAAAACTGAATATCCCCAGGTAAAAACTAGAAAGAAGCTATCCGTGAAACTGCTCAATGATGTTTGGATTCATATCACAGAGTTAAACCTTTCTTTTGATTCAGCACGTTGAAAGCACTTTTTTTTGGAGAATCTGTGAAGGGATATTTGGGAGACCACTGAGGCCCATTGGAAAAAAACAAATTTTCTCAGATAAAAACTAGAAAGAACTTTTCTGTGAAACTGCTTTTTGATGTCTGGATTCATCTCACAGAATTAAACTTTTCTTTTGACTCAGCAGGTTGGAAACTCCCTTTTTGTGGAATCTGCCAAAAAGCATTTGAGAGCCTTTTGAGGCCCATGGAGACAAACAGAATACCTCCAGATAAAAACTGGAAAGAAGTTATCTGTAAAACTACTTTGAGATGTGTGGATTCATCTCACAGAGTTAAAACTTTCTTTTGATTCAGCAGGTTGAAATAACTGTTTTTGGGGAATCTGTGAAAGGACATTTGAAGGACATTTGGGAGCCCATTGATGCCCATGGGGAAAACCAAATATTTCTAGATAAAACAAGAAACAAGTTATCTCTGAAACTGCTCTGTGATGTGTGGATTCATCTCACAGAATTCAACCTTTCTTTTGATTCAGCAGGTTGGAAACATTCTTTTTGGACAATCTGCCAAGGCATATTTGGGAGTCCATTAGGGCCCATGGACAAAAACCGAATATCCCCAAGTAAAAACTAGAAAGAAGCTGTCTTTGAAACTGCTTTGTGATGTATGGATTCATCTCACAGAGTTAAGCCTTTCTTTTGATTCAGAAGGTTGGAAACACTTTTTTGGGAGAATCTGCAAAGGGCCATTTTGGATAACACTGAGGCCCATGTGGAGAAACGAAATATCCCCCACTAAAAGTGAGAAAGAAGCTATCTGTAAAATTACTCTGTGGTGGTGGATTCATCTCACAGAGTTAAGCCTTTCTTTTGATTCAGCAGGTTGGAAACACTCTTTTTGGAGAACCTGCGAGGGAATATTTGTGAGCCTGTTGAGCCCCATGCAAAAAGCAAAAAAACAAAAAAACAAAAACAAACAAACAAACAAACAAACCTGAGTATTTCCAGATAAAAACTAAAAGGAAGCTATCTGTAAAACTGCTTTGTGAAGTGTGGATTCATCTCACGGAGTTAAACCTTTCTTTTGATTCATCAGATTAGAAACACTGTTTTTGGAGAATCTGTGAAAAACATTTGGGAGCCCATTGTGGCCCAGGTGAAAAAACTGAGTATCCCCAAGAAAAAACTAGAAAGAATCTATTTGTGAAACTGCTCAGTGATGTGTGGATTCATGTCACAGAGTTAAACCTTTCTTTTGATTCAGAAGGTTGGAAACAATCTTTTTGGAGAATCTGTGAAGGGACATTTGGGAGCCCATTGGAGCCCATGGGAAAAAAACTAATATCCCCAGATAAAAAATAGAAAGAAGCTACCTGTGAATCTGCTTTGTGATATGTGGATTCATCTCACTAAGTTAAACCTTTCTTTTGATTCAGAAAGTTGGAAACCCTCTTTTTAAAGAATTTTCAAAGGGACATTTGGAAGCTGATTTAGGCCCATGGGGAAAAAATTGGAATTCCCAAGACAAAAGCTAGAAAGAAACTGCATTGTGATGTCTGAGTTCATCTCACCGAGTAAAACCTTTTTTATGATTCAGGAGGTTGTAAAGACTCTTTTTGGAGAATCTGCAAAGGGACATTTGGGAGTCCATGGAGGCCCATGAAAAAATACTGAATATTTGTAAATGAAAACTAGGAAGAAGCTGTCTGTGAAACTGCTTTGTGATGTATGGATTCATCTCACAGAGTTAAGCCTTTCTTTTGATTCAGCAGGTTGGAAACAATGTTTTTGGAGTATTTGCCAATGGACATTAGAGAGCCCTTTGAGGCCCATGGGGAAAAACAGAATTTCCCAAGATAAAAACTAGAAAGAAGCAATCTGTAAAACTGTTTTGGCTTTGTGATGGTGGATTCATCTCACAGAGTTAAACCTTTCTTTTGATTTAGCAGGTTGGAAACCCTGTTTTGGAGAATCTATGAAGTGACATTTGGGAGCTCATTAAGGCCCATGAAGGAAAACTGAATATCCTCAGGTAAAAACTGGAAAGAAACTATCTGTGAAACTGCTGTGTAATGTTTAGATTCATCTTACAGAGTTAAACGTTTCTTTTGACTCAGCAGGTTGAAAACCCTTATTTAGGAGAATCTGCAAAAGGACATTTGGAAGCACATTTAGGTTCATGGGGAGAAACTGAATATCTTTAGGTAAAAACAAGAAACAAGCTGCCTGTGAAACTGCCTTGTGATATGTAAATTCATCTCACAAAGTTAAACTTTCTTTGATTCAGCAGATTGGAAGCACTCTTTTTGGAGCATCTGCGAAGGGACATTTGGGAGCCCAGGGAGGCCTATTGGGCAAAACAGAATATCCCACAGTGACAACCAGAAAGAAGCCATCTGTGAAATTGCTTTGTGATGTGTGGATTCATCTCACAGAGTTAAGCCTTACTTTTGATTCAGCAGGTTGGAAACACTCTTTAGGAGAATCTGCCAGTGCAAATTTGGGAGTCCACTGAGGCCCATGGAAAAATAAACAAATATCTCCAGATAAAAGCTAGAAAGAACATATATGTGAAACTGTTTTGTGATGTGTGGATTCATCTCACATCGTTAAACCTTTCTTTTTATTCACAAGGTTGAAAACACTTTTATTGGAGAATCTGTGAAAGGCCATTTTGGGTAACTTTGAGGCCCATGGGGAACAATGAACATCCCCAGGTAAAAACTAGAAAGAAGATATCTGTGAAACTGCTTTGTGATGTGTGGATTCATCTCACAAAGTTAAACCCTTTTTTTTTGTTTTTATTCAGATGTTGGAAAAACTCTATTTGGAGAATCTGCCTAGGGACATTTGGGAGCCCATTGAGGCCCATGATGGAAAACCGAATATCCCAAGGTGAAAACTAGAAAGAAGCTATCTGTGAAACTGCTTTGTGATGTATGGATTTATTTCACAGAGTTAAATCTTTCTTTTGATTCAGCAGGTTAGAAACACCCTTTTTGGAGAATCCACCAAGGGACATTTGGGAGCCCATTGAGACCCATGAGAAAAAACTATTTCGATAAAAACAAGAAAGATGCCGACTGTGAAACTACTTTGTGATGTGTGGATTCATGTCACAATGTTAAATTTTTCTTTTGATTCAGCAGGTTGGATACACCCTTTTTGGAGAATCTGTGAAGTGAAACTTGGGATTCCATTGAGGTCCATAAGGAAAAACAGAATATCCCACGGTAACAACTAGAAAGAAGCTACCTGTGAAACTGCTTTGTGATGTATGGATTCAGCTCACAGAGTTAAACGTTTCTTTTGATTCAGCAGGTTGGATACACTCTTTTTGGAGAATCTGTCAAGCCATATTTGGGAGTCCATTGGGGCCCATGTGCAAAAACTGAATATCCCCCGGTAAAAACTAGAAAGAAGCTATCTCTAAAACTGCTTTTTGATGTGTGAATTCATCTCACTGGGCTAAACCTTTGTTTTGATTTATGAGGGTGGAAACACTTTCTTTTTGGAGAGTCCATGAAAGGCCATTATGAATAACATTGAGGTACATGCGGAAATAATGAATATCCCCAGGTAAAGCTAGAAAGAAGCTATCTGTGAAACTGGTTTGTTATTAGTTGATTCATCTCACAAAGTTAAACTGTTCTTTTGAGATGAATGGTTGGAAAAACTCTATTTGGAGAATCTGCCTAGGGACATTTGGGAGCCCACTGAGGCCCATGAAGGAAAACTGAATATCCTCAGGTAAAAACTGGAAAGAAGCTATCTGTGAAATTACTTCACTATGTGTGGATTCTTCTCACTGAATTAAACTTTTTTTTTGAATCAGCAGATTGGAAACACTCTTTTTGGAGAACCTCTGAAGGGACTTTTGGGAGGACATTGAGGCACATGTGAAAAAACTGAGTTTTGCCAGATAAAAACTGAAAAGATGATACCTGTGCAACTGTTTGTGATGTATAAATTCATGTCATTGCGTTAAATTTTTCTTTTGATTCAGCCAGTTGGAATCGCTCTTTTTGGAGAATCTGCAAAGGGACATTGGGAGCCCATTGAGGCCCATGGGGAAAAAACTGAATATCCACAGATAAAAACTAGACAGACACTATCTATAAAGTGGCTTTGTGATGTGTGGATTCTTCTCAAAGGGTTAAAGCTTTCTTTTGAGTCAGCAGGTTGGAAACACTCTTTTTCCAGTTTCTGCGAAAAGACATTAGGGAGCCCATGGAAACCCATGGAGAAAAACTGAATATCTGCAGGGGAAAACTGTGAAGAAGCAATTTGTGAAACTGTTCAGTGATTTGTAAATTAATCTCAAAGAGTTACACTTTTCTTTGAGTCAGCATGTTGGAAACACTCTTTTTGAAGAATCTGCAGAGGGACATTTGGGAGACCTTTGAGGCCCAGTGGGAAAAAATGAATATCCCCAGATAAAAACTAGAAAGAACCTATCTTTGAAACAGCTTTGTAATGTCAGGATTCGTCTCACAGAGTTAATCCTTTCTTTTGATCTAGCAGGTTGGAAGCATTCTTTTTGCACAATCTGCCATGGTACATTTGAGAGCCCATTGAAGCCCCTGGAAAAAAACGAATATTTCACAGTAAAAATTAGAATATATCTGTGAAACTGCTTTGTGATGTGTGGATTCATCTCACAGAGCTAAACCTTTCTTTTGAATCAGCAAGATGTGAACACTGTTTTTGGAAAATCTGTCAAGGTATATTTGGGAGTTCATTGAGGCCCATGAAAAAAAAAAAAAGACTATCCCCAGGTGAAAACTAGAAAGAAGCTATGTGTGAAACTACTTTGTGATGTGTGGATCATCTCACAGAGTTAAACCTTTCTTTTTCTTCAGGAAGTTGGAAAAGCTTTTTTTGGAGACTCCGTGGAAGGCCATTTTGTATAACGTTTAGGCCCATGGCGAAAAAAATGAATATCACCAGGTAAAAACTAGAAACAAGCTATCTGTGAAACTGCTTTGTGATGTGTGGATTCGTCTCACAGAGTTAAACCTTTCTTTTGGTTCAGCAGATTAGAAACACTCTTTTTTGAGGATCTGTCTAGGGACATTTTTGAGTCAATTAAGGCCCATGAAGGAAAACGGAATATCCCAAGGCAAAAACTAGAAAGAAGCTATCTGTGAAACTCCTCTGGGATGTGTGGATTCATCTCACAGAGAAAAAACTTTCTTTTTATTTAGCAGGTTGGAACCACTCTTTTTGGAGGATTTGCAAAGGGACATTTTGGAGCCCACTGAGACCCATTTGAAAAAACTGAATTTTTCCTTATAAAAATCAGAAAGATGCCATCTGTGAAACTGCTTTGTGATGTGTGGATCCAGCTCACAGAGTTAAAACTTCCTTTTGATTCAGCAGGTTGGAAACACTCTTTTTGGAGACTCTGCAAAGGCACATTTGGAGCCCATTGACACTAAAGAGGAAAAACGGAATATTTTCAGATGAAAATCAGAAGGAAGCTATTTGCAAAACCTCTTTGTAACGTGTAGATTCATCTCACAGAGTTAAATGTTTCTTTAGATACAGCAGTATGGAGACACTCTTTTTGGAGTATCTGCAAAGGGACATTTGGTGCACCCAATAAGGCCTATGGGGAACAACCAAATATCCCCAGGAGAAAACAAGAAAGAAGCTCTCTGTCAAACTACTTTGAGATGGGTGGATTCATCTCACAGAGTTTAACTTTCCTCTTGTTTCAGCAGGTTGGCAACACTCTTTTTGGAGACTCCTCAAATAACATTTGAAAGTTCATTGTAGTCCATGAAAAAAAATATCTTCAAGTAAAAACTGGAAAGAAGCTATCTGTGAAACTGCTTTGTGATGTGTGGATTCATCTCACAGAGTTAAACCTTTCTTTTCATTCAGCAGGATAGAAACACTCTTTTTGGAGAATCTGCGAAGGGACATTTGGGAGCCATTTGTGACCCATAGGTAATGAAAGTATATCTCCAGATAAAAACCAGAAAGAAGGTATCTGTGAAACTGCTTTGTGATGTGAGGATTCATTGCACAGAGTTAAATCTTTCTTTTGATTCAGCAGGTTGGATGCACTCTTTTTTGGTAGAATCTGCACCCTGGTAATTCCAGCCCATTGAGACCCATGGAGAAAAAGTGAACATTTTCAGATAAAAATCAATAAGAAGCTATCTGTGAAACTGCTTTATCATGTGTAGATTCAACTCACTGAGTCAAACATTTCTTTTGATTTAGCAGGATGGAAACAATCTTTTTGGATAATCTGCAGAGACATTTGAAAGCCCATTGACGCTTATGGGGAAAAATAGAATATATCCAGATAAAAAGTTGAAAGAAGCCATATGCGATATGTAGATTCATCTCACATCTCACAGAGTTAAACTATTCTTTTATTCAACAGGTTGGAAGCCGTCTTTTTGAAGAATCTGTGAAGGGACATTTGGGAGCCCATTGAGGCACATGGGGAAAAACCAATTATCCCCAGTAAAAACTAGAAAAAATCTATCTGTGAAAGTGGTTTGCAATGTGTGGATTCATGTCACAGAGTTAAACCTTTGGTTCAGCAGGATGGAAATGTTATTTTTGCAGAATCAGCAAAGGGACATTTGGGAGCCCAATAAGGCCCATAGGAAAAAACTGAATATCCTCAAGTTAAAACTGGAAATAGGCTATCTGTAAAACTGCTGTGGGATGTGTGGATTCATCTCACAGAGTTAAATGATTCTTGTGATTCTTTAGGATGGAAACACTCTTTTTAAAGAATCTGCAAAAAGACATTTAGGAGTCTGTTTAGGCCCATGGGGCCTAAACAGGTAAAAGCTAGAAAGAAGCTCTCTGTGAATCTGTTCTGTGATGTGTGGATTTGTCTCCCAGAGTTAAAACTTTTTTTCAGTTCAACAGGTTGGAAACAATCTTTTTGGAGAATCTGTGAAGGGACATCTGGGAGCCCATTGAAACCCATTGGGAAAAACTGAATGTCCCCAGGTAAAAACAAGAAAGAAACTATTCGTGAAACTGTTTTGTGATGTGTGGATTCATCTTAGAGTCCAGCCATTCTTTTGATTCAGCAGGTTGAAATCATTCTTGTTGGAGAATCTGCCAAGAAACATTTGGAAGCCCATTGAGGCCCATGGGGAAAAACCAAACATCCCCAGGTAAAAACAAAAAGAAGCTATTTGTGAAACTGCTTTGTATGTGTTGATTCATCTCACAGGACTAAACGTCTCTTTTGATTCAGAAGGTTGAAAACACACTTTTAGAAGAATCAGCGAAAAAACATTTGGAAGCCCATTGAGGCCCATGGTGAATAACCAAATATCCCCAGAATAAAACTAGAAATAAGCTATCTGGCCAGGCATGGGGGATCATGCCTGTAATCCCAGCACTTTGTGAGGCTGAGGCAGGTGTATCACAAGGTCAGGAGATCAAGACCATCCTGGCTAACATGGTGAAACCTGTCTCTACTAAAAATACAAAAAAAAAAGAAAAAAAAATAGCCTGGCATGGTGGCATGCACCTGTAGTCCCAGCTACTTGGGAAGCTGAGGCAGGAGAATAGAGTGAACCTGGGAGGCAAAGTTTGCAGTGAGCTGAGATCATGCCACTGCACTCCAGCCTGGGCAACAGAGTGAGACTCTATCTTCTCAAAAAAAAAAGAAAGAAAGAAAGAAAGAAAGAAAGAAAGAAAGAAAGAAAGAAAGAAAAAAGAAATAAGCTATCTGTAAAACTGCTTTGTGATGTGTGGATTTATCTCACAGAGTGAAAGCTTTCTTTTTATTGAGCAGGTAGGAAACATTCTTTTTGGAGAATATGCGAAGGGACATAAGAGAGCCCATTGAGGCCCATGGAGAAAAACCAAATATCCCTAGATAAAAACCAGAAAGAAGCTAGAACACTCTTTTTGGAGAATCTGTGAAGGAACATTTGGGTGACCATTGAGGTCCACAGGGAAAAACCAAATATCCCCAGGTAAAAACTATAAAGAATCTATCTGTGAAACTTCTTTGTAATTTGGGGATTCATCTCACAGAATTTAACCTTTCTTTTGAGTCAGCAAGTTGGAAACAGTTTTTTTAGGGAATCTGTGAAGGGACATTTGAGAGCCCATTGATGCTCATGAGGAAAACCAGAATATCCCTAGTTAAAAATTAGAAAGAAGGTATGTGTAAAACAGTTTTTATATTTTTACTTTTCATTTTATTTATTTATTTATTTATTTTGATGTGTGGATTCATCTCATAAAGTTAAATCTTTCTTTTAGTTCAGAAGGTTGGAAAAACTTTTTAAAAAAAATCTGTGAATGAACATTTCAGAGCCCAATGAGGTTCATGGTGAAAAACTGAATATCCCCAGATGAAAACAAGAAAGAAGCTCTCTGTGAAACTGCTTTGTGAAGTGTGGATTCATCTCACAGCATTAAACCTTTCTTTTGATTCAGCAGGTTGGAGGGATTCTTTTTGAAGAATCTGCAATGGGATATTTGGGAGCCCATTAAGGCCAATGTGGAAAAACAGCATATTCCTACATAAAAAGTAGAAGGAAGCTATCTGTGAAACAGCTTTGTGATGGGTGGATTCATGTCACAGAGTTAAACCTTCCCTTTGATTCAGTAATATGCAAACTCTCTTTTTGGAGAATCTGTAAAGGGACATTTGGGAGCCGATTGAAGCCATTTAGGCCTGAATGTCCTCAGGTTAAAACTGGAAAGAAGCTATGTGTAAAACTGCTTGGTGATGTGTGAATTCATCTCTCAGAGTTAAACCTTTCTTTTAATTCAGCAGGTTGGAAACACTCTTTTTGGGGAATCTGCCTACGGACATTTGAGACCCCATTGAGGCCCATGAAAGAAAACCAAATATCTTAAGGTAAAAACCAGAAACAATGTATCTGTGAAACTTATTTGTGATGTGTGGATTCATCTCACAGAGATTGAACTTTCTTTTGATTCAGCAGGTTGGAAACACTCTTTTTGGAGAATCTGCAAAGGGACATTTGGGAGGTCATTTAGGCCCATGCAAAAAAAAAAAAAAAAAAAAAAAAAACTGAATATCTTCAGAAAAAAACTAAAAAGAAGCTACCTGTGAAATTGCTTTGTGATGTGTGGATTCATCTGAAAGAATTAAACGTTTCTTTTTATTCAGAAGGGTGGAAAAACTTTTTTTGAAGAATCTGCCAATGGACATTTGGGAGCCTATAGAGGTCCATGGAGAAAAACTGAACATCTCCAGATAAAAACTAGAAAGAAGCTATCTGTGAAACTGCTTTCTGATGTGTGGATTCATCTCACAGAGTTGAATATTTCCTTTGATTCAGCAGGTTGGAAACACTATTGTTGGAGGATCTGTCAAGAAACATTTGGGAGCCTGTTGAGATGCATGGGGGGGAAAACTAAATATCCCCAGGTAAAAACTAAAAAGGAACTATCTATGAAACTGCTTTGTTATGTGAAAATTCATCTCACGGAGTTAAATGTTTCTTTTGATTCAGCAGGGTGGGTGAAAACACTCTTATAAAAGAATCAGTGAGGGGACATTTTGAAGCCCATTGAGACACATGGGGAAAAACTGAATATCTCTTTTAAAAAAATTGAAGAAGCTTTCTGTGAAACTACTTTGTGATGTGCACATTTATATTATGGAGTTAAACCTTTCTTTTCACTCAGCACATTGGAAACACTCCTTTTGGAGAATGTGCGAAGGGAGACTTGAATGTCCTTTGAGCCCCGTAAGGAAAAACTGAATATCCCCAGATAAAAACAAGAAAGAAGCTATATGTAAAACTGCTTTGTGACGTGTGGATTCATCTCACAGAGTTAAAGCTTTCTTTTGATTCAGCAGGTTTTAAACACTCTTTTTAGAGAATCCTTGAAGGGACAATTTGGAGCCCATTGAGGCCATGGGGAGAAAACAAATATGTACAGGTAAAAACTAGAATCAAGCAGAGGAGGTTCCAAGATGGCCAAATAGAAGAGCTCCAGTCTATAGCTCCCAGCTTGAGTGATGCAAAAAATGGGTGATTTATGCATTTCCCACTGAGGTATTGGGTTAATCTCACTGGGGCTTATTGGACAGTGGGTGCAGCCCATGGAGTGTGAGCCGAAGCAGGGCCAGGCAATGCCTCACCCAGGAAGTGCAAGGGGTCAGGGAATTCCCTTTCTTAGCCAGAAGCTGTGACATCCATGCTCATGGGTAGGAAGAATCAATATCATGAAAATGGCCATACTGCCCGAGGTAATTTATAGATTCAATGCCATCCCCATCAAGCTACCAATGACTTTCTTCACAGAATTGGAAAAAACTACTTTAAAGTTCATATGGAACCAAAAAAGAGCCCGTATTTCCAAGACAATCCTAAGCCAAAAGAACAAAGCTGGAGGCATCATGCTACCTGACTTCAAACTATACTATACTATAAGGCTACAAGGCTACAGTAACCAAAACAGCATGGTACTGGTACCAAAACAGAGTTATAGACCAATGGAACAGAACAGAGCCCTCAGAAATAATACCACACATCTACAACCATCTGATCTTTGACAAGCCAGACAAAAACAAGAAATGGGGAACGTATTCCCTATTTTAAAAATGGTGCTGAGAAAACTGGATAGCCATATGTAGAAAGCTGAAACTGGATCCCTTCCTTACACCTTGTACAAAAATTAACTCAGGACGGATTAGAGACTTAAATATTAGACTTAAAACCATAAAAACCCTAGAAGAAAACCTAGGCAATACCATTCAGGACATAGGCATGGGCAGATACTTCATGACTAAAACACCAAAAGCAATGGCAGCAAATCCAAAATTGACAAATGGGATCTAATTAAACTTCTGCACAGCAAAAGAAACTACCATCAGAGTGAAGAGGCAACCTATAGAATGGGAGAAAATTTTTACAAACTACCCATTTGGCAAAGGGCTAATATACAGAATCTACAAAGAACTTAAACAAAAGTACAAGAAAAATATCAAACAACCCCATCAAAAAGTGGGCAAAAAATATGAACAGACACTTCTTAAAAGAAGACATTTATGCAGCCAACAGACACGTGAAAAAATGCTCATCATCACTGGCCATCAGAGAAATGCAAATCAAAACCACAATGAGACCATCTCCCACCAGTTAGAATGGAGATCATTAAAAAGTCAGGAAACAACAGGTGCTGGAGAGGATGTGGAGAAACAGGAACACATTTACACTGTTGGTGGGACTGTAAACCAGTTCAACCATTGTGGAAGACAGCGTGGCAATTCCTCAAGGATCTAGAACTAGAAATACCATATGACCCAGCCATCCCATTACTGAGTATATACCCAAAGGATTATAAATAATGCTACTATAAAGACACAAGCACATGTATGTTTATTGAGGCACTATTCACAATAGCAAAGACTTGGAACCAACCCAAATGTCCATCAATGATAGACTGGATTAAGAAAATGTGGCACATATACACCATGGAATATTATGAGGCCAGAAAAAAGGATGAATTCATGTCCTTTGTAGGGACATGGGTGAAGATGGAAGCCATCATTCTGAACACACTATGGCAAGGACAGAAAACCAAACACTGCATGTTCTCACTCTTAGGTGGGAATTGAACAATGAGAACACTTGGACACAGGATGGGGAACACCACACACCAGGGCCTGTTGTGGGGTTGGGGGAGGGGGAAAGGACAGTATTAGGAGATAAACCTAATGTAAATGACGAGTTAATGGGTGCAGCACACCATCATCGCACATGTATACATACGTAACAAACCTGCACCTTGTGCACATGTACCCTAGAACTTAAAGTGCAATTAAAAAAAAAAAAAAAAAAAGAACAGGAAGCAAAACAGAAGAAGGAAAAAAAAAGATGTTTTGTGGGTACCCAGACAGGAAGCTGATTATCTCCTGGTAAGATACAAGCAAAACCTCGACCCCAACAAGACCCACTGGGGCCTTTTGTTTTGTCCATTTTTTTGTCCATTGATAAAGAGCTATGATCGACACATCTGCTTCTGTGTCGACCAGACCCTCAAATTGTTTTCCTTGAATAGTGACCATACAAATAGATCTATTGTCAGAGACTTGATTTACCCAATAGGCAACCTTTCCTGCTGAATTTGTGCTTTCAAATCCTCCTGTTCTTTTTTCTGTGCTCTCTCCTAACTTAACATATGGTAAAAGCAACATTTGAGCTATTCTGTCACCTGGATTAGCACTCCAGGGAACTGCGGAGGAGAAAACAGTTTTAATTTCTCCCTGACAATCAGAGCCCACTACTCCAGTATGTACTTGAATCCCCTTTAAGTTTAAGCTGGACCTTCCCAGTATAAGTCCGAACGTGCCGTTTGGTAATAGGCTGTAAACTCCCGTTGGGACCTTCCTAGGAGGCTTCCCAGGAAGGAGGGATATGGCTTCAGTACTGCATAAATCTATGGCCCCGCTTTTAGCTGTGGAGGGGGACAATTCTTGTACATTTTTATAGGGATAAACTGAGCTGGGAACACTGTTTAGAGTCAGGGACGTCCCATCCTGAATTGTCTATCTGTCCACAATTATATCAATATCCAGGGAACACTCATACATTTTCTGATACCCTTAGTCCAGTCATTGCCTGAGCAAGGAGGCTGGCCCTATATAAGTGCCCCCCAATGCCATCACAGGCTTTAATGTAGACACTTAACGTTTTTTCCTCATTTAGATCTACCTTTCCCTTAATAGGTCTGATTGCTGCCTGACATTCTGTTTTCGTATTTTCATAAGCAAGCGGCTGAACAACCACTTTTCTGGCATGAGAATCCGAAATAGCCTTTTGAGCCACATCTTGCAAATGGTTTATAAAATCTGGATAAGGCTCCCTTGGACCCTGTTGAACTGAATTAAAAGGATAACTAATACCAGGGTCATGAATTTTTCCGCAGGATCTTAGGCATATAGTTCTGAGCTGATCAACAGCCTCATCAGCCATTACCATCTGTTGATTTCAAGTACCCCATGCCTGTCCGATTCCAAGCAATTGATCAGATGTTATATTAACGGGAGGTTGTGTTTGAGCATTTCTGTGTATCTGATTTGTTGCTTCATCTGTCCACCAGGTTTTAAATTGCAAACGCTCAGAAGGGGACAGGGTGGATCAGGCTAATGCCTCCCTATCCATAGGTATTAAATGCCTGTTATAAGCCACAGATTGTAACAAGGAATGAACATAAGGAGAATCTGGCCCATATTGTCGAATTTCTTGCTTTAAGTCTTTTAATATTTTAAAAAGAAATGGCTCCCAGCATGCTTGAACATGTTCTCTGGGCTCCTCAGCTGACAAAATAATTAATGGAAACTGGTAAGCATCCAAATCCCTGATTTCTCGTGCCTGGTGAATAGATGCCTGGATTGTCCTTGCACCATAAATTGTATTTGGGCCAGCTCACAGTCTTCCTCTACCATAATTAACAGGCTGACAAGCCTGAATCATTCTCTCACTGCAATTGGCTGTTGGGCGAGCCTGAAGCTTCCCTTCACCATAGTTAATGGTGGGCGTGCAACAATGGGAGTGGCAAGCCGCGACTCAGGCTCCCGTTCCAAAAATGCATAAGGCTGAGGTAGTGGTGGCCATTCTGGACCTTCCATAAAGGTGCAGTACGTGGAATGGTTTCTTTCATACATTTTTGGAGGTTAGCATGTATACCTTCCTGTTTCTCCCTGTCTTAAAACTAGACTGTGATGGTTCACTTTCCTGATTATCAGACTTCTGATTATTAAACTTTTCCAAGTCATCCTGAAACTTCTCCTCCTCCTCCTAAGTGTGGAAGGGCTCCAGTGCTGATTTAATTGCCGACAAACAGACCAACAGAGAAGGGAATGTCGTGGTCCTCTTGTTGCACTCATTTTAGGTCTGATCTGACCTTGTCCCAATCTTTTACATTCAAAGTTCCATATTTTGGGAACCAAAGAGAATACTTTTCTACAAGATAGAACAAAAATGTGAGATTTGGGGTACTCACAATTACCCCACCGTGGCACAATAACTATCACACCAGGCTTAAGTAATTCACAAACTTACTCTCAGCCTGACCCATATTTTCCCAATGTTACCCTGAAATTCTCCGAGCACCCTACATACCCATAGAGCTTGAAGTGAAAACATACTCGGGCGTCCTTTGTCAGTTGTGCTCCACTTTCCACACTCTGGCATTTCTTCACCAGAATATTTGTAGAGATTATGGGGAGCCCCGTGTTGGGCAAAAGATGTTGGGGAAGCCAGCCCCACACCACCTAGTGGGTACCCCAAGTCCAATGGAGACAAAGGAGTTAGAAAGAGACAGAATAAGTGTTTAAAAGGCAGGTCCAGGGTATGGAGTGTTGGAGGCTTGCTCCACCTAATTTATCCACCTATTTTATTGGTTTACAAGCTCTTTGTTCTTAGAGCAGATGGGAGGCATAGGAAGGGATGAGGAAAAGGATTTATCAGCAAAGGAGAACTCCTGAATCATTCAATAAGATGCATAGCAGTGGTGGTTGCATTTCCTTGAGCAAAGGCGTGTGTCTAAACTACTTAAGATCTTTAACTTATCAGGACTGAAATGGGTGGGAGTGTTTTCAGGAGGAGCCAAGATGTTTGATTGTACTCCACTGCTTCAAGGGAGTGTTATCTCCCTGAGCAACCTGTGGAATGCCGTGGAGTGGTTATGCTTTCTGGGCATAAAGACATGAAGGCAATAAGGAAACTTTTCCCCTCAGAGGCCATCCATGGCCTCTCACACAGGGGAGACCAACTCATCAGGCACTCCAGAGACTCTCTTTCCCATAGAAACACTGTTTTTGGAGATGTGCGAAAGGACATTTGGGAGCCAATTGAGGCCTATAGGGAAAAACTGAGTATCCTCAGGGAATAACTAGAAAGAAGCTATCTGTGAAACTGCTTTGTGATGTGTGGATTCCTCTCACAGAATTAAAACTTTCTTTGGTTTAGCAGATTGGGAACACTCTTTTTGGTGAATCTGCAAAAATAAATTAGGAAGCCCATTAAGGACAATGGGGAAAAAGTGAATATCTACAGGTAAAAACTGGAAAGAAGCCATCTGTGAAACTGATTTGTGGTATTTGTATTCATCTTAACAAAGTTAAACCTTTCTTTTGATTCAGCAAGTTGGAATCACTCCTTTTGGAGAATCTGCAATGGGGTATTTGGGAGCCCATTGAGGCTCATGGGGGAAAAAAATGAATATCTGCATGTAAAAACTAGAAAAAAGGTATCTGTGAAAATTCTTTGTGAAGTGTGCATCCATCTCACAGAGTTAAAAATTTCTTTCTATTCAGTAGGTTGCAAGCACTATTTTTGTAGAATTTGTGACAGGAAAATTGGGAGCCCATTTAGGCCCATTTGAGCAAACAGAATATCCCCAGGAAAAATATAGAAAGAAGTTATCTATGAAACTGCTTTGTGATGTGTGGATTCATCTCACAGAGTTAAACCTCTCTTTCGATTCAGCTGGTTGGAAACACTCTTTTCGTAGAATCTGCAAATGGACATTTTTGAGACGATTAAAGACTGTGTAGAAAAACCAAACATCCCCAGGTAAAAACTAAAAATAAGCTGTAAGCTGTCTGTGAAACTGCTTTGGTATGTTTGGATTCATCTCTAAGAATTAAACCTTTCTTTTGATTCAACAGGTTGGAAACACTCTTTTTGAGAATCAGTGAAGGGACATTTGGGAGGCCATGGAGACCTAGGGGGAAAAAAATATCCCTGGATAAAAACTGGAAAGAAGTTGTCAGTGATTCTGCTTTGTGATGTGTTGATTCATCTCACAGAGTTAAATATTTCTTTAGATTCAGCATGTTGAAAACACTATTTTTGGAGAATGTGTGAAGGTACATTTGGGACACCATTGTGGACTCTAAGGAAAAACTGAATATCCCAAGATAAAAACTGGAAAGCAGCTATTTGTGAAATTGCTATGTGATGCATGGATTCATGTCACAGAGGTAAACATCAAGAATCTGCGAAGAAACATTTGGGAGCCCATTTAGGCCTATAAGGAAAAACCAAATATCCTAAGGTAAAAACTAGAAAGAAGCTAACTGTGAAACTGCTTTGTGATATGTGGATTCATCTTACAGAGTTAAACCCTTCTTTTGATTCAGCAGGTTGGAAACACTCTTCTTGTAGACTGTGTGAATGGACATTTGGGAGCTTATCGAGTTCTATGGTGAAAAACAGAATATCCCCAGATAAAAACCAAAAAGAAACTATCTGTGAAAGTGCTTTGTGATGTGTGGACTCATCCCACAGAGTTAAAACTTTCTTTTGATTCAGCAGTTTTCAAACACTCTTTTCTGAGAATCCACGAAGGGACATTTTGGAACGTATTGTGACCTTTGTGGAAAAATTGAACATCCCCAGATAAAAACTAGAAAGAAGCTATCTGTGAAACAGTTTTGTGATGTGTGGATTTGCCTCACAGAATTAAACCTTTCTTTTGCTTCAGCAGGTTGGAAACACATGTTTTGGAGAATCTGTGAAGGGACATTTGGGAGCCCATTTAGGTCCATGGGGAAAAACTGAATATCCCCAGATAAAAACTAGAAAGAAGCTATCTGTGAAATTGCTTTGTGAAGTGTTGATTCATCTCACAGAGATAAACCTTTCTTTTGATTCACAAAGTTGAAAACTCTTTTTTGGAGATGTGCAAAAGGCCTTCTGGGAGGCCACTGAGGCCTATTGTGAAATCCAGATATTCCCAGATAAAACTGGAAAGAAGATATCCATGAAACTACTTTGTGATGTGTGGATTCATCTCACAGAGTTAAACCTTTCTTTTAATTCAGCAGGTTGAAAACACTCCTTTAGGAGAATCTGTGAAGGTACATTTGGGAGCCCCGTGTAGCCTCTGAGGAAAAATGGAATATCCCCAGATAACAACTAGAAAGAAGCTATCTGTGAAACTGCTTTGTGATGCATGGATTCATCTCACAGAGTTGAACCTTTCTTTTGATTCAGCAAGTTGGAAAAACTCTTTTTGAGAATGTGTGATAGGACACTGGGGAGCCCACTGAGGCCCATGGGGAAAAACCGAATATCCCCCCATAAAAACTAGAAAGAAACTAACTGTGAAACTGCTTTGTGATATGTGAATTCATCTCAAAGAGATAAATGTTTCTTTTGATTCAGCAGGTTGGAAACACCCTTTTTGGAGAATATGCATAGGGACATTTCAGAGCCCATTGAGGCACATGGGGAAAAACTGAATATTTCCAGATAAAAATCAATAAAGAGCTATGTGAAACTGCTATGTGATGTGTGGATCCATTTTACAGAGTTAAATCTTTCTTGTTTCAGCAAGTTGGAAACACTCTTTTTGGAGAATCAGCAAAGAAACATTAGGAAGTTAACTGAGGCCCATGGAAAAAACCCGAATGTCTTCAGGAAAAACCTAGAAAGAAGCTATCTGTGCATCTGCTTTCTGATGTATGGATTCATCTTAGAGTTAAACCATTCCTTTGATTCAGTAGGTTGGAAAAACTCTTTGGAGAATGTGCAAAGGGACATTTGTGAGCCCATTGAAGCCTGTGGAAAATAATCGAATATCCCCAGGTGAAAACTAGAAAGAATCTATCTGTGAAACAGTTTTGTGATGTATGGATTCATCTCACAGAGTTAATTCTTTCTTTTGATTCAGCAGGTTTGGAACACTCTTTTTGGAGTATCTGCAAAGGGACCTTTGGGAACCCATTGAGGCCAATGGGGAAAAACAAGAGTATCCCTAGGTAAAAATTAGAAAGAAGCTAGCTGTGAAGCTGCTTTGTGATGTCTGCATTCATGTCACAGAGTTAAATGTTTCTTTTGATTCAGCAGGATGGAAATGCTCTTTTTGGAGAATCTGCAAAGGGACATTTGGGAGTTCATTGAGGCCCATGGGGAATAACAGAATATCCCCATATAAAAACTAGAAAGAACATATCTGTGAAACTGCTTTGTGATGTGGGGATTCATCTCACAATGCTAAACGTTTTTTTTTTTTTTTTTTTTTTTTTTGAATCAGCAGGTTGGAAACCCTCTTTTTAGAGAATCTGTGAAGAAACATTTGGAGGTTAATTGAGGCCAATGGAGAAAAAAAACCGAATATCTTCAGGTAAAAACTAGAAAGAGTCTATCTGTGAAACTACTTTGTGATGTTTGGATTCATTTCACAGAGTAAAACCTTTCTTTTGATTCAGTATGTTGGAAAAACTCTTATTGGAGAATCTGCAAAGGGACACTTGGGAACCCATTGAAACCTATGGGTAATAAACGAATATCATCAGGTTAAAATTGGAAAGAAGCTATCTGTAAAACTGCTTTGAAATGTGTAGAGTCATCTCACAAGGTTAAATGTTTCTTTTGATTCAGAAGTTTGGAAACACTCTTTTCAGAGAATGTGCAAAGAGATATTTGGGAGCCAATTAAGGTCCATGGGGAAAAACTGAATATCCCCAGGTAAAAATAAGAAAGAAGCAATCTGTGAAACTGCTCTATGATTTCTGCATTCATCTCATAAATTTGAAGCTTTATTTTGATTCAGCGGGTTGTAAGAGCTCTTTTTGGAGAATCTACAAAGCAACAATTTGGAAACCCATTGAGGCACATGGGGAAAAATAATGTATCTTAAGGAAAAAACCAAAAAGAAATTATCTAGGAAACTGCTTTGTGATGTGTGGATTCATCTCACATAGTTACACCTTTCTTTGGATGCAACTGGTTGGAAACACTCTTTTTGGAGAATCTGCCAAGAGAGAGTTTGGAGTCCATTGAGGCCCATGGGGAAAAACAAAATATCTACAGGTAAAAGCTAGAAAGGAGCTATCTGTGAAACAGCCTTGTGATGGTGTAGATTCATCTTACAGGGTTAAACCTTTCTTTTGTGTCAGCAGGTTGGAAACACTCTTGTTGGAGTACCTGCAAAGAGACATTTGGGAGGCCATTAAGGCCTATGGCGAAAAACTGAATATCCCCAGATAAAAACTAGAAAGAAGCTATCTGTGAAAGTGCTTTGTGATGTGTGGATTCATTGCACAGAGGTAAACCTTTCCTTTATTCAGCATGTTGGAAACACTCTTTTTATAAAATATGCAAAGGGATATTGGGAGCCAATTGAGGTCATTGGGGAAAAACTGAATATCTCCAGATAAAAACAAGAAAGAAGCTACCTGTGAAACTGTTTTGTGATGTATGGATTCATTTCACAGAGTTAAACCTTTCTTTTGATTCAGCAGGTTGGAAACACCCCTTTTGGAGAACCTGTAAAGAAACATTTGGAAGTTAATTGAGGCCCATGGGAAAAAAGCTAATATCTTCAGGTAAAAACTAGAAGGAAACTATCTGTGAAAGTGCTTTGTGATGTGAAGATTCATCTCAAAGAGTTAAACCTGTCTTTTGGTTCAGCAGGTTTTGAAAATTCTTTTTGGAGAATCTGCAAAGGGACATTTGGTGGCCCATTGAGGCCTATGAGGAATAACTGGAATATCCCCAGGTGAAAACTAGAATGAATCTATGTGTGAAACTGTTTTGTGATGCATGGATTCATCTCACAGAGTTAATTTTTTCTTTTGATTTAGCATGTTTGGAAGATTCTTTTTGGAGAATCTGCAACAAGATATTTAGGGGCCTATTGAGGCCAATGGGGAAAAACCGAGTATCCCTCGGTAAAAAATAGAAAGAAGCTAACTGTGAAACTGCATTGTGATGCCTGGATTCATGTCACAGAATTAAACCTTTATCTTGATTCCACAGGATTGAAATGCTCTTTTTGGAGAATCTGAGAAGGGACATTTGGGAACCCACTGAGGCCTACGGAAAAAAAAAAGAATATCCCCATATAAAAACTAGAAAGAAGCTATCTGTGAAACTGCTTTGTGATATGTGGATTTATCTCACAAAGTTAAACATTTCTTTTGATTCAGCAGTTGGAAGACACTGTTTTTGGAGAATCTGCAAAGAGACATTTGGTAGCACATTGAGGCTCATAGGGAAAAACAGAATATCCCCGTATAAAAATTAGAAAGAATCTATATGTGAAACTGCTTTGTGATGTGTGGATTCACTTCACAGAGTTAAAACTTTCTTTTGATTCAGCAGGTTGGAAACACACTTTTTGGAGAATCTGTGAAGGGACATTTGGGAGCCTATTGAGGCCCATGGGGAAAAAACAAACAAACAAAAAAACAAAAAACCCCCGAATACTCCCAGATAAAAACGAGAGAGAAACTATTTGTGAAACTGCTTTGTGATGTGTGGATTCATCATCCAGAGTTAAACCTCTCTTTTGATTCAGCAGGTGGGAAACACTCTTTTTGAAGAAACTGCAAAGGGACATTTGGGAGCCTTTTGAGGTCAAAGAGGAAAAACCAAATATTTCCAGATAAAAATCAGAAAGAAGCTATCTGTGAAACTGCTTTGTTGTGTGTGGATTCACCTCAGAGAGTTAAACTTTTTTTGGATTCAGCATGTTGGAAACTCTCTTTTTGGAGAATCTGCAAAGAGAAATTTGAAAGTGCATTGAGCCCCATAAGTAAAAGTAAAATCAACCCTGATAAAAACTAGAAAGAAGTTATTTGTGAAACTGCTTTGTGATGTCTGGATTCAACTCACAGAGTTAAACCATTCTTTTTGTTCAGCAGATTGGAAACAATCTTTTTGAAGAATCTGCAAAGGGACTTTGGGAGCCAATTGAGGCCCACAGAAAGAAACAAAATATCCCTAGATAAAAACAAGAAAAAATCTATCTGTGAAACTGCTTTGTGATGTGTGGATTCATCTCACAGAGTTAAACTTTTCTTTTGATTCAGCAGGATGGAAACATTCTTTTTGGAGAATCTGCAAAGAAACATTTGGAAGTTCATTGAGGGCCATTAAAAAACAGCAGTGGGGAAAAACTGAGTACCTAAGGTAAAAATTAGCAAAAAGCTATCTGTGAAACTACTTGGTGATGTCTGGATTCATGTCACAGAGTTAAACTTTTCTTTCAATTCAACAGAATGGAAACATTGTTTTTGGAGAATCTGCGAAGAAAGTTTTGGAGCCCATTGAGGCCCATAGGGAAAAACCGAATATTATCAGTTTAAAACTAGAAAGACTTTCTGTGAAACTACTTTCAGATGTGTGGATTCATCTCACAGAGTTAAACTTTTTTTTTTTTTTTTTTTTTCAGCAGGTTGGAAACACTTTTTTTTGAGAATGTGTGAAGGCATATTTGGGAGTCAGTTGAGACCCATGGGTACAAAATGAATATCCCCAGATATAAACAAGAATGAAGCTCTCTGTGAAACTTCCTTGTGATATGTGGATTCATCTCACAGAGTTAAATCTTTGTTTTGATTCGGCAGGTTGGGAACCCTCTTTTTGGAGAATCTTCCAAGAAAAAATTGAGAGTCCATTTAGTACAATGGGGAAAAAATGAATATCTTCTGGTAAAAACTAGAAAGAAGCTATGAGTGAAACTGCTTTGTGATTTGTTTATTCCTATCACAGAGTTAAAAGTTTCTTTTGATTCAGCAGGTTGAAAACATTCTTTTAAAGAATTATAGAAGGGACATTTTGGAGCCCATTTAGGTCCATGGGGAAAACTGATTATCCCCAGATAAAAAGTAGAAAGAATCTATCCGTGAAATTGCTTTGTGATGTGTGGGTACATCTCACAGAGTTAAACCTTTCTTTTAATTCAGTACATTGGAAACAATCTTTTTGGAAAATCTGTGAAGGGACATTTGAGAGCCCATTGTGGTCAAGGGGATATACTGAACATCCCTGGGTAAAAATTAGAAAAAATTGTTTGTGAAACTGCTTTTTCATGTGGATTCTTCTCACAGAGTTAAAAGTTTCTTTTGATTCAGCAGGTTGGAAACGCTCTTTTTGAAGAATCCACAAAGGCACATTTTTGAGCCCATTGAGGCCAATGGTGATAAACTGAATATCCCAGATAAAAATTTGAAGGAAGATATCTGTGAAACTTCTTCATGATTTGTGGATTCATCTGACAGAGCTAAATGTTTCTTTTGATTCAGCATGTTAGAAACACTCTTTTTGGAGCATGTGTGAAGGGACACTTTGGAGTCCATGGAAGCCTGGGGAAAACTGAATATCCCCAGATAAAAATTGGAAAGAAGTTGTATATGAAACTGCTTTGTGATGTGTGGATTCATCTCATGGAGTTAAACCTTTCTTTTGATTCAACAGGTTAAAATCACTTTTTTGGTAGAATCTTCAATGGGACATTTGGGAGCCCATAGAGGCCTATGGAAAAAAACTGAATATCCCCAGGTAAAAACTAGAAAGAAGCTATCTGTGAAACTGTTTCGAGATGTGTGGATTCATCTCATAAAGTTAAACGTCACTTTTGTTTCAGCAGGTTGGAAACACTCTTTTTGGAGAATCTGAATAGGGACTTTTGGAAGCCCATGGAGGCCTATGGGGAAAAACAAAAAACAAAAAACAAAAAACAAACAAACAAACAAAAACAAATATAACGAGGTGAAAACTAGAAAGAAGCCATCTGTTAAATTGCTTTGTGATTTGTGGATTCATCTCAAAGAGTCAAACTTTTTTGATTAAAAAATTTGGACACACTATTTCAGAGAATCATCAAAGGACATTTGGGAGCCCACTGAGGTCCATGCAGAAAAGCTGAATATCCCCAGATAAAAACTAGAAAGAAACTGTCTGTGAAACTGCTTTGTGATGTGTTTATTCATCTCATGGAGGTAAATTTTTCTATTACTTCAGCAGGTTGGAAACTTTTTTTTGAGGATGTGCAATGGAACATTTGTAGGACATTGAGGCCTATGGAGAAAAACCAAATGATATCTGTGAAACTGCTTTGTGATGTGTGGATTCATCTCACAGAGTTAAACTTTTCTATTACTTCAGTAGGTTGGAAACTTTTTTTTTGAGGATGTGCAATGGAACATTTGTAGGACATTCAGGCCTATGGAGAAAAACCAAATGATATCTGTGAATCTGCTTTGTGATGTGTGGATTCATCTCACAGAGTTAAACCTTGCTTTTTATTCAGCAGGTTGGAAACATTCTTTTTGGAGAATCTGCCAAGGGACATTTTGTAGCCCATTGAAACCCATGGGCAGAAACCAAATATCCTCTGATAAAAACTAGAAAGAAGCTGTCTGTGAAACTGCTTTGTAATATGTAAATTCATTTCACAGAGTTTAACCTTTCTTTTGATTCAGCAGGTTGGAAGCACTCTTTTTTGAGAATCTGCAAAGGAACATTTGGGATCCAGTTGAGACCCATCAGGAAAAACTGAATATCCACAGGTAAAAACTAGAAAAAAGCCATCTGTGAAACAGTTTTGTGATGTATGCATTCATTTCACAGAGCTATATTTTTCTTTTGTTTCAGTAGGTTGGAAACACTCTTTTTGGGGAAGTCTTAAAGGACATTTGGGAGCCTGTTGAGACCTATGGGGAAAAACTGAATATCCCCAGATAAAAACCAGACAGAAGGCCGGGCTTGCTGGCTCACTCCTGTAATCCCAGCACTTTGGGAGGCTGAGGCAGGCAGATCTTAAGGTCAGGAGATCAAGACCATCCTGGGTAACACAGTGAAACCCCATCTCTACTAAAAAACAAAAAACAAAAAACAAAAAAAAATGGGTGTGGTGGTGGGTGCCTGTAGTCTCAGCTACTCAGGAGACTGAGGCAGGAGAATGGCATGAGCTTGGGAGGCGGAGACTCCAGTGAGCCAAGATTGCGCCACTGCACTCCAGCCTGGGCAACAGGGTGAGACTCCATCAAAAAAAAAAAAAAAAAAAAGAAAGAAAGAAAAACACCAGAGAGACAGGAGGTGTCTGTGAAACTGCTTTGTAATGTGTGGATTCATCTCACAGAGTTAAACCTTTCTTTTGATTCAGCAGGTTGGAGTAACTTTTTTTATAGAATCTACCAAGGGACATTTCAGAGCATATTGAGGCCTATGGGGAAAAACAGAATATCCCCTGATAAAAACTAGAAAGAAGTTATCTGTGAAACTGCTTTGTTATGTGTGGATTTACCTCACAGAGTTAAACCTTACTTTTGCTTCAGCAGGTTGGAAACACTCTTTTTGAGAATCTGCGAAGGGACATTTTGGAGCCCATTGAGGCCTATGGGGAAAAAAATATCCCCAGGTAAATACTAGGAAGAAGCCATCTGTGAAATTGCTTTGTGATGTGTGGATTCATCTCACAGAGCTAAACCTTTCTTTTGATTCAGCAGGTTGCAAACACTCCTTTTGTAGAATCTGTGAAGGGACATATTGGAGCCCATTGAAGCCTAAGGGGAAATTTGAATATCCCAAGATAAATATTAGAAAAAAGCCACCTATGAAATTGCTTTGTTACGTGTGGATACATCTAACAGATTTAAACTTTTCATTTGTTTCAGAAAATTGGAAAAACAATTTTTGTAGAATCTCCAAAAGGACATTTGAAAGCCAATATACACCTTTTGGGAAAAACAGAATATTTCCAGAAAAAAATCTAGAATGTAGCTATCTGTGAAACTGTTTTTCGATGTGTGGATTCATCTCACAGAATTAAAATGTTCTTTTGATTCAGCAGGTTGGAAACACTCTTTTTGGACAATCTGTGAAAATATATTTAAGAACCCAATGAGCCCAAAAAGGAAAAACTGAATATCCTCAGATACGAACTAGAAAGAAGGTATCTGTGAAATTGCTTTGTGATGTGTGGATTAATCTCACAGAGTTAAACCGTGCTTTTGATACAGCAGATTAAAAATGCTCTTTTTGAGGATCTAAGAAGGGACATTTGGGAAGGCATTGAGGCCTACGAAGAAAAACAGAATGTTCTCAGGTTAAAATTAGAAAGAAGTTATCTGTGAAACTGCTTTGTGATGTGTGGATTTATCTCATGGAGTTAAACCTTTCTTTTGATTCAGCAGGTTGAAAACACTTTGGAGAATCTGTGAAGGGACATTTGGGAGCCCATAGTAGCCTATGGAAAAAAACAGAACACCCTCACATAAAAACTAGAAAGTACCTATCCATGAAACTGCTTTGTGATGTGTGGATTCATCACACAGAGTTAAACCTTTCTCATGATTCAGCAGGTTAGAAATTCTCTTTTTGGAGGATCTGTGAGGGGACATTTGGGATCTTATTGAGGCCTATGGGGAAAAACTTAATACCCCCAGGAAAAAACTAGGAAGGCATGATCTGTTAAACTGCTTTGTGATGTGTGGAGTCTTCTCATAGAATTAACCTTTTCTTTTGATTCAGCAGGTTGGAAAAATTTACAAAGGGACATTTGAGAGTGGATTGAGGCCAATCGTGAAAAACTGAATATCCCCAGGTAAAAAGTAGAAAGTAGCTGTACGTGAAACTGCTCTGTGATGTGTGGATTCATTTCAGAGAGTTAAACATTTTCTTTGATTCAGCAGGTTGAAAACACTCTTTTTGGAGAATCTGTGAAGGGACATTCTGTAGCCTAATGAGGCCTATGGGGAAAAGTTACATATCCCCAGGTAAAAACTAGAAAGAAGTTATCTGTGAAACTGCTTTATGATTGTGGATTCATCTCACAGAAGTACCCTTTCTTTTGATTCAGTAGGTTGGAACCACTCTTTTCAAAGAATATGCGAAGGGACTTTTGGGAGCCCACTGGGGCCTATGGGGAAAAAGAGAATATCCCGAGGTAAAAACAAGAAAGACACTGTCTGGGAAACTGCTTTGTGATGTGTGCATTCATCTTACAGAGTTAAAACTTCCTTTTGATTCAGCAGGTTGGAAACATTCTTTTTGGTGTATCTGCCTAGGCATATTTGGGAACCCATTGAGGCCCATGGAAATAAAAACGAATATCACCAGGTAAAAACTAGAAAGAATCTATCTGCAAAAATACTTTGTGATGAGTGGATTCATCTCACAGAGGTAAACCTTGTTTTTGATTTGGGAGGTTGGAAACACTTTTTTTTGGAGAATCTATGAAGGGACTTTTTCGACCTTATTGAGGCCCATGGGCCTCAGGTTTTTATCCCCAGGTAAAAACTAGAAAGAAGCTATCTGTGAAACTGTTTTGTGATGTCTGGATTTATCTCACAGAGTTGGACTTTCCTTTTCATTCAGCAGGTTGGAAACACTCTTTTGGTAGAAAACACAGAGATATTTGGAAGCCTATTGAGGCCCAGGGGGTAAAACCAAATATCCCCAGATAAACATCGGAAAGAAGCTGTATGTGAAACTGTTTTGTTATGTGTGGATTCATCTCTCAGAGGTAAACATATTTCAATTCAGCAGGTTGGAAACACTAATTTTGGAGTATCTACGAAGGGATATTTCAGAGCCCATTGAGACTCATCAGGAAAAAAAAAATATTCGCAGGTAAAAACTAGAAAAAACTATCTGTGAGACTGCTTTGTGATGTGTGGATTCATTTTACAGAGTAAATGTTTCCTTTGATTCAGCAGGTTGGAAACATGCTTTTTGGAGAATCTGCAAAATGTCATTTGGGAACACATTGAGGCCAAATGAAAACCTGAATATCCCCAGGTAAAATCTAGAAAGAAGTTGTCTGTATAACAGCTTTGTAGTTTTTGGATTTATCTCATAGAGTTAAACGTTTCCTTTGATTCAGCTGGTTGGAAACACTCTTTGGAGGACATGCGAAGGGACATTTGGGAGCCCACTCAGGCCAATGAAGAATAACTGAATATTCCCAGGAAAAAAACTAGAGAAAAGGTATCTGTGCAACTACTTTTTGATGTGCAGGCTCATCCCACAGAGTGAAACCTTTCCTTTGATTCAGCAGGTTGGAAACACGCTTTTTGGATAATGTGTGAAGGGACTTTGGGAACCCATTTAGGCCAATGAAGAAAAACCAAATATCCCCAGGTAAAAACTAGAAAGAAGCTAACCATGAAACAGCTTTGGAATGTGTTGATTGATCTCATAGAGATAAACCTTGCTTTTGATTCAGCAGGTTGGAAACCCTCTTTTGGGAGATTGTACTAAGGGACATTTGGGAGCTCATTAAGGCCTATGGGGAAAAACCAAATATTCCCAGATAAAACCTGGAAAGAAGCTATCCGAAATGCTTTCTGATGTGTGGATTCATCTCACAGAGATAAACCTCTGTTTTGACTCAGCAGGTTGAAACACTGTTTTTGGAGAATCTGTTAACGGACATTTGGAAGCCCATTGAGGCCAATGTGAAAAACCAAATATTGCCAGGTAAAAACTAGAAAGAAGTTATCTGTAAAACTACTTTGCGGTTTATTGATTCTTCTCACAGAGTTAAATGTTTCATTTGATTCAACAGGATGGAAACAATCTTTTTGGAAAATTTGCAAAGGGACATTTGGCAGCCTATTGAGGCCTATAGGGAGGAATCCAATATCCCCAGGTAAAAACTAGAAAAAAAGATTTCTTTGAAACTGCTTTGTGATGTGCAGATTCATCTTACTGAATTAAATGTTTCTTTTGATTCAACAGGTTGAAAGCAGCCTTTTTGGAGAATCTGCAAAGGGATTTTTGGGAGCCCATTGAGGCCCATGAGGAAATGCTGAATTTCCAGAGGTAAAACTAGAAACAATCTATTGGCGTAACTGCTTTGTGATGTGTGGGTACATCTCACAGAGTTAAAACTTTCTTTTATTTGGCAGGTTGGACACATTGTTTTGGAGAATCTGTGAAGGGACATTTGGCAGCCCATTAAGGCCTATTGGGAAAAACTGAATGTCCTCAGGTAAAAACTAGAAAGAAGCTATCTGTGAAGCTGCTTTGTGATGTGTCTATTCATCTCACAACATTAAATCTTTCTTTTGATTCAGCAGGTTAAAAACACGCTTTTTGGAGAATCTGCACAGGGACATTTGAGAGCCCATTCAGGCCTATGTGGAAAAACCAAATATCCCCAGGTAAGAACTAGGAAGAAGCTATCTGTAAAACTGTTCTGTGATGTTTGGATTCATCTCATAGAATTAAAAATTTCTTTTGATGCAGCAAGTTTGAAACATTCTTTTTGGAGAATCTGTGAAGGGGTATTTTGCAGCCCATTACAGTCTATGCAGAAAATCCAAACATCCCCAGGGAAAATTTAGAAAGAAGCTATCTCTGAAATTGCTTTGCAATGTGTGGATTTATCTTACAGTGTTAAAGCTTTCTTTTGATTTATCAGGTTGGAAATGTGGGAAATAGAGTTTCTGGGGTGCCAGTTGAGTTGGTCTCCCCTGTGTGAGACACCCATGGGAAGCCGTGGGTGGCCTCTAAGAAGAAGTCTCCTTATTGCCTTCCTGTCTTTATGCCCAGAGTGCATAGCCACTGAGTGGCATTCCACAGGTTGCTCATGGAGATAACACTCCCTTGAAGCAGTGGAGTGTAATCAAATATCTTGCCTCCTCCTGAAACCTTTAGACACACGACTTTGTTCAAGGAAATTCACAGAAACCGCTACTGCTATACATCTTATCAAATGACTCATGAGTTCCCCTTCACTGATTAATCCTTTTCCTCATTCCTTCCTCCCCCTCCCATTTGCCCTAAGAACAAAGGGCTTGTAAACCAATAAATTGGGCAGAGCCCAAGAGCTCTTGGCCATGAGCAAGCTTCTGATGCTCCAGTCCCCCGGACCCGTCTTTTAAACAATTATTCTGTCTCTTTCTAACTCTTTTGTCTCTGCTGTACTCGGGTTACCCACTGGGTGATGTGGAGCTGGTTTCCCCAACATCTGACACCCAATGTGGGTCTCTCCATAATCTCTACAAATAATCCAGTGAAGAAATGCCAGAGAGCGGAAAGTGGAGCATGACTGATGAAGGACGCCTGAGTATGTTTCCACTTCATACTCTATGGGTAAGTAGGGCACTCATAGAATTCCAGAGTAACCTCAGGAAAATATGGGTCAGGCTGAAGGTAACTTTGCTAATTACTTAAGCCTGGTGTAGCAGTTATTGTGCCATGGTAGGGTAATTGTGAGTACCCAAAATGTCACATCTTTGTTTCACCTCATAGAAAAGTATTCTCCTTGGTTCCCAGAATATGGAACCATGAACGTAAAAGATTGGGACAAGGTCGGATCAGTCTTAAAACGAGCACAACGAGAGGGCCACGATATTGCCTTCTTGACTTGGTCTGTGTGGTCAGCAATTAAAATAGCACTGGAGCCCTTCCACACTGAGGAGGGGGAGGAGCAGTTGCAGGATGACATAGAAAAGTTTAATGATCAGGAGTCTGGTCTGATGATCAGCAAAGTGAACCATCACAGTCTAGCTTAAAAAGGGGGGAGAAATGGGAAGCTATACATGCTAACCTCCAAAAACTTATGAAAGAAACAGCTCCACTTGCTGCAGAAACAGGGCCACCTATTGTGCCTTTAGGGGAAGGTCTGGAATGGCCACCACTGCCTCATTCAGCCTTATTAATTTTTGGAACAAGAGCCTGAGATGTGGCTTGCCGCTCCCAATGTTGCATGCCCCACCATTATTATGGCAAAGGGAAGCTTCAGGCTCACCCAACAGCCAATTACAGTGAGGGAATGATCCAGGCTTGTCCACCTGTTAATTATAGTAAAGGAATGCTGCAAGCTGGCCCAAATACAAATTATGGCACAGGGACAATCCAGGCATCCATTCACCAGGCACAAGAAATGGGGGATTTGGATGCTTGGCAGTTTCCATTAATTATTTTGCCAGCTGAGGAGCCCAGAGAAGATGCTTAATCACACTGGGAGCTGTTTTCTTTTCTTTTTTTTTTTTTTTATTATGCTTTAAGTTCTAGGGTACATGTGCATAACGTGCAGGATTGTTACATATGTATACTTGTGCCATGTTGCTGTGCTGCACCCATCAACTCGTCAGCACCCATCAACTCGTCATTTACATCAGGTATAACTCCCAATGCATTCCCTCCCCCCTCCCCCCTCCCCATGATAGGCCCCGGTGTGTGATGTTCCCCTTCCCAAGTCCAAGTGATCTCATTGTTCAGTTCCCACCTATGAGTGAGAACATGCGGTGTTTGGTTTTCTGTTCTTGTGATAGTTTGCTAAGAATGATGGTTTCCAGCTGCATCCATGTCCCTACGAAGGACACAAACTCATCCTTTCTTATGGCTGCATAGTATTCCATGGTGTATATGTGCCACATTTTCTTAATCCAGTCTGTCACTGATGGACATTTGGGTTGATTCCAAGTCTTTGATATTGTGAACAGTGCCACAATAAACATACATGTGCATGTGTCTTTATAGCAGCATGATTTATAATCCTTTGGGTATATACCCAGTAATGGGATGGCTGGGTCATATGGTACATCTAGTTCTAGATCCTTGAGGAATCGCCATACTGTTTTCCATAATGGTTGAACTAGTTTACAATCCCACCAACAGTGTAAAAGTGTTCCTATTTCTCCACATCCTCTCCAGCACCTGTTATTTCCTGACTTTTTAATGATCACCATTCTAACTGGTGTAAGATGGTATCTCATTGTGGTTTTGATTTGCATTTCTCTGATGGCCATTGATGATGAGCATTTTTTCATGTGTCTGTTGGCTGTATGAATGTCTTCTTTTGAGAAATGTCTGTTCATATCCTTTGCCCACTTTTTGATGGGGTTGTTTGTTTTTTTCTTGTAAATTTGTTTGAGTTCTTTGTAGGTTCTGGATATTAACCCTTTGTCAGATGAGTAGATTGCAAAAATTTTCTCCCATTCTGTAGGTTGCCTGCTTACTCTGATGGTAGTTTCTTTTGCTATGCAGAAGCTTTTTAGTTTAATTAGATCCCATTTGTCAATTTTGGCTTTTGCTGCCGTTGCTTTTGGTGTTTTAGACATGAAGTCTTTGCCCATGCCTATGTCCTGAATGGTACTACCTAAGTTTTCCTCTAGGATTTTTATGGTATTAGGTCTAACATTTAGGTCTCTAATCCATCTTGAATTAATTTTCATATAAGGAGTAAGGAAAGGATCCAGTTTCAGCTTTCTACTTATGGCTAGCCAGTTTTCCCAGCACCATTTATTAAATAGGGAATCCTTTCCCCATTTCTTGTTTCTCTCAGGTTTGTCAAAGATCAGATGGCTGTAGATGTGTGGTATTATTCCTGAGGACTCTGTTCTGTTCCATTGGTCTATATCTCTGTTTTGGTACCAGTACCATGCTGTTTTGGTTACTGTAGCCTTGTAGTATAGTTTGAAGTCAGGTAGCTTGATGCCTCCAGCTTTGTTCTTTTGACTTAGGATTGTCTTGGAGATGCGGGCTCTTTTTTGGTTCCATATGAACTTTAAAGCAGTTTTTTCCAATTCTGTGAAGAAACTCATTGGTAGCTTGATGGGGATGGCATTGAATCTATAAATAACCTTGGGCAGTATGGCCATTTTCACGATATTGATTCTTCCTATCCATGAGCATGGTATGTTCTTCCATTTGTTTGTGTCCTCTTTGATTTCACTGAGCAGTGGTTTGTAGTTCTCCTTGAAGAGGTCCTTTACATCCCTTGTAAGTTGGATTCCTAGGTATTTTATTCTCTTTGAAGCAATTGTGAATGGAAGTTCATTCCTGATTTGGCTCTCTGTTTGTCTGTTACTGGTGTATAGGAATGCTTGTGATTTTTGCACATTAATTTTGTATCCTGAGACTTTGCTGATGTTGCTTATCAGCTTAAGGAGATTTTGGGCTGAGACAATGGGGTTTTCTAAATATACAATCATGTCATCTGCAAACAGGGACAATTTGACTTCTTCTTTTCCTAACTGAATACCCTTGATTTCTTTCTCTTGCCTAATTGCCCTAGCCAGAACGTCCAACACTATGTTGAATAGGAGTGGTGAGAGAGGGCATCCCTGTCTTGTGCCAGTTTTCAAAGGGAATTTTTCCACTTTTTGCCCATTCAGTATGATATTGGCTGTGGGTTTGTCATAAATAGCTCTTATTATTTTGAGGTACGTTCCATCAATACCGAATTTATTGAGCATTTTTAGCATGAAGGGCTGTTGAATTTTGTCAAAAGCCTTTTCTGCATCTATTGAGATAATCATGTGGTTCTTGTCTTTGGTTCTGTTTATATGCTGGATTATGTTTATTGATTTGCGAATGTTGAACCAGCCTTGCATCCCAGGGATGAAGCCCACTTGATCATGGTGGATAAGCTTTTTGATGTCCTGCTGAATCCGGTTTGCCAGTATTTTATTGAGGATTTTTGCATCGATGTTCATCAGGGATATTGGTCTAAAATTCTCTTTTTTTGTTGTGTCTCTGCCAGGCTTTGGTATCAGGATAATGTTGGCCTCATAAAATGAGTTAGGGAGGATTCCCTCTTTTTCTATTGATTGGAATAGTTTCAGAAGGAATGGTACCAGCTCCTCCTTGTACCTCTGATAGAATTCAGCTGTGAATCCATCTGGTCCTGGACTTTTTTTTGGTTGGCAGGCTATTAATTATTGCCTCAATTTCAGAGCCTGCTATTGGTCTATTCAGGGATTCAACTTCTTCCTGGTTTAGTCTTGGAAGAGTGTAAGTGTCCAGGAAATTATCCATTTCTTCTAGATTTTCTAGTTTATTTGTGTAGAGGTGTTTATAGTATTCTCTGATGGTAGTTTGTATTTCTGTGGGGTCGGCCGTGATATCCCCTTTATCATTTTTAATTGCGTCGATTAGATTCTTCTCTCTTTTCTTCTTTATTAGTCTTGCTAGTGGTCTGTCAATTTTGTTGATCTTTTCAAAAAACCAACTCCTGGATTCATTGATTTTTTGGAGGGTTTTTTGTGTCTCTATCTCCTTCAGTTCTGCTCTGATCTTAGTTATTTCTTGCCTTCTGCTAGCTTTCGAATGTGTTTGCTCTTGCTTCTCTACTTCTTTTAATTGTGATGTTAGAGTATCAATTTTAAATCTTTCCTGCTTTCTCTTGTGGGCATTTAGTGCTATAAATTTCCCTCTACACACTGCTTTAAATGTGTCCCAGAGATTCTGGTATGTTGTATCTTTGTTCTCATTGGTTTCAAAGAACATCTTTATTTCTGCCTTCATTTCATTATGTACCTAGTAGTCATTCAGGAGGAGGTTTTCAGTTTCCATGTAGTTGAGCGGTTTTGATTGAGTTTCTTAGTCCTGAGTTCTAGTTTGATTGCACTGTGGTCTGAGAGACAGTTTGTTATAATTTCTGTTCTTGTACATTTGCTGAGGAGTGCTTTACTTCCAATTATGTGGTCAATTTTGGAGTAAGTACGATGTGGTGCTGAGAAGAATGTATATTCTCTTGATTTGGGGTGGAGAGTTCTATAGATGTCTATTAGGTCTGCTTGCTGCAGAGATGAGTTCAATTCCTGAATATCCTTGTTAACTTTCTGTCTCGTTTATCTGTCTAATGTTGACAGTGGAGTGTTGAAGTCTCCCATTATTATTGTATGGGAGTCTAAGTCTCTTTGTAAGTCTCTAAGGACTTGCTTTATGAATCTGGGTGCTCCTGTATTGGGTGCATATATATTTAGGATAGTTAGCTCTTCCTGTTGAATTGATCCTTTTACCATTATGTAATGGCCTTCTTTTTCTCTTTTGATCTTTGATGGTTTAAAGTCTGTTTTATCAGAGACTAGTATTGCAACTCCTGCTTTTTTTTGTTCTCCATTTGCTTGGTAAATCTTCCTCCATCCCTTTATTTTGAGCCTATGTATGTCTCTTCGTGTGAGATGGGTCTCCTGAATACAGCAGACTGATGGGTCTTGACTCTTTATCCAGTTTGCCAGTCTGTCTTTTAATTGGAGCATTCAGTCCATTTACATTTAAGGTTAAGATTGTTATGTGTGAACTTGATCCTGCCATTATAATATTAACTGGTTATTTTGCTCGTTAGTTGATGCAGTTTCTTCCTAGTCTCAATGGACTTTACATTTTGGCATGTTTTTGCAATGGCTGGTACCGGTTGTTCCTTTCCATGTTGAGTGCTTCCTTCAGGGTCTCTTGTAAGGCAGGCCTAGTGGTGACAAAATCTCTAAGCATTTGCTTATCTGTGAAGGATTTTATTTCTCCTTCACTTATGAAACTTAGTTTGGCTGGATATGAAATTCTGGGTTTAAAATTCTTATCTTTAAGAATGTTGAATATTGGCCCCCACTCTCTTCTGGCTTGGAGAGTTTCTGCCGAGAGTTCTGCTGTTAGTCTGATGGGCTTCCCTTTGTGGGTAACCCGATGTTTCTCTCTGGCTGCCCTTAAGATTTTTTCCTTCATTTCAACTTTGGTGAATCTGGCAATTATGTGTCTTGGAGTTGCTCTTCTCGAGAAGTATCTTTGTGGCGTTCTCTGTATGTCCTGGATTTGAATGTTGGCCTGCCCTACTAGGTTGGGGAAGTTCTCCTGGATGATATCCTGAAGAGTGTTTTCCAACTTGGTTCCATTTTCCCCCTCACTTTCAGGCACCCCAATCAGATGTAGATTTGGTCTTTTTACATAATCCCATACTTCTTGCAGGCTTTGTTCATTTCTTTTTCTTCTTTTTTCTTTTGGTTTCTCTTCTCGCTTCATTTCATTCATTTGATCCTCAATCGCTGACACTCTTTCTTCCAGTTGATCGAGTCGGTTACTGAAGCTTGTGCATTTGTCACATATTTCTCGTGTCATGGTTTTCATCTCTTTCATTTCGTTTATGACCTTCTCTGCATTAATTACTCTAGCCATCAATTCTTCCACTTTTTTTTCAAGATTTTTAGTTTCTTTGCGCTGGGTACGTAATTCCTCCTTTAGCTCTGAGAAATTTGATGGACTGAAGCCTTCTTCTCTCATCTCGTCAAAGTCTTTCTCCGTCAAGCTTTGATCCGTTGCTGGCGATGAGCTGTGCTCCTTTGCCGGGGGAGATGTTCTCTTATTTTTGGAATTTCCAGCTTTTCTGCCCTGCTTTTTCCCCATCTTTGTGGTTTTATCTGCCTCTGGTCTTTGATGATGGTGATGTACTGATGGGGTTTTGCTTTAGGTGTCCTTCCTGTTTGATAGTTTTCCTTGTAACAGTCAGGACCCTCAGCTGTAGGTCTGTTGGAGATTGCTTGAGGTCCACTCCAGGCCCTGTTTGCCTGGGTATCAGCAGCAGTGGCTGCAGAAGATAGAATATTTCTGAACAGCGAGTGTACCTGTCTGATTCTTGCTTTGGAAGCTCCCGCTCAGGGGTGTACTCCACCCTGTGAGGTGTGGGGTGTCAGACTGCCCCTAGTGGGGGATGTCTCCCAGTTAGGCTACTCAGGGGTCAGGGACCCACTTGAGCAGGCAGTCTGTCCCTTCTCAGATCTCAACCTCCGTGTTGGGAGATCCACTGCTCTCTTCAAAGCTGTCAGACAGAGTCGCTTGTGTCTGCAGAGGTTTCTGTTGCATTTGTTATTGTTTACTGTGCCCTCTCCCCAGAGGTGGAGTCTACAGAGACAGGCAGGTTTCCTTGAGCTGCTGTGAGCTCCACCCAGTTCGAGCTTCCCAGCAGCTTTGTTTTCCTACTTAAGCCTCAGCAATGTCGGGCACCCCTCCCCCAGCCTCGCTGCTGCCTTGCTGCGAGATCACAGACTGCTGTGCTAGCAATGAGGGAGGCTCCGTGGGTGTGGGACCCTCCCAGCCAGGTGTGGGATATGATCTCCTGGTGTGCCTGTTTGCTTAAAGCGCAGTATTGGGGTGGGAGTTACCAGATTTTCCAGGTGTTGTGTGTCTCAGTTCCCCTGGCTAGGAAAAGGGATTCCCTTCCTCCTTGCACTTCCCAGGTGAGGCAATGCCTCACCCTGCTTCAGCTCTCGCTGGTCTGGCTGCAGCAGCTGACCTGCACCGATCGTCCGGCACTCCCCAGTGAGATGAACCCAGTACCTCAGTAGAAAATGCAGAAATCACCGGTCTTCTGTGTTGCTCGCGCTGGGAGTTGGAGACTGGAGCTGTTCCTATTCGGCCATCTTTCTCCGCACCTCCGACAAAATAGACTTTCTAACAACATCTGTCACAAGTATGAAAAGAGTTTACCATATAATAATAACAGAGGTTAATTTGTCAAGAGAATATAGCTATATATATTTACGCATCCAAAAGTGAGGCTTCTAAATATAAAAAGCAGATATTGACAGAACTATAGGGAGAAATAGAAAGAAATCCAATAATAGAAAACTTTAATGAAATGTACAATAAAGGACAAATAGTTGATAGCATTGTAAATTGGCAAGGGGAAGTTGGCCTCATTTGTTGCATTTTAGAATGCGGCAAAGAAAGTGGGAACTTACACAGCAAGCCTGAGTTAGGGTGGGAAACAGGGTGGTGGATTAGAGGTCCTGCTTACCATACATTAGAAAAACACAGGGGAAAGCCATTACTCCTCTGGAGTGTTAAAATAATTAAAGAGCAGAAAATTAGACTAAAGTGGCTCTAGTGCCCTGTGTTCATAGGTTAAAAAAAAAAAATTCTAAAACCTAACTCAAATACCTTTCTTAAAAATCACTATTCAGGCTGAAACAAAATGCAGTCTTAACCAATTATACACGTGCAATTAACCTCTGATTACATAACCAGGAAATTTCCATTTGGATAATTCAAATAGGGTGACTACATAACTGTAACCAGTTCTTGAACTTGGATTGCTTTCTTACGCACCTTATAAAAGCCTTTCCTTCATGCCCCTTGGGTGGACCACAAATCATGGCTGGGTGCTTTCCATTTCACCAGTCGCTGTTTGCTCAAATAAACTGGTTAACGTTTTAACACGGACTCCCATTAAGTTTTAACAAGAGAGACTGGGGATCTCACGGCCGCAGCTCCTGCCACGCACACACCCAGTGGCGGTTCTGCCCTGATGACCCACCTGGCATCCCTGAACAATCAGGGAAATTCTCAGGGCTGTGGGCGCAGAGCAGGGCACTGCAGAACGACTGGACCGGACGAGAGGGGCGGGTCACGGGGGTCCCCGCTGCTGGCCCAGCGGCCATCTTGCAGCCACAGGGGACTGAGGGCTAAGTGGCGGGAGACCCGGATCTGACTGTGGGGAGGCCGGTAACGCCAGTTTCACAGATCACTTTCGCCTCTCGGGATGCCTAACTCTGCATACTCACCATTTTCCAGCTTCCAGGACGTCCGGGCAACTTAACTGTGAGTCCCCAAGGATCTACAGCACACAGGGCATACAGGGACTGTGAGGGAGTTTCCCAGGGCTCCCAAAGTGCAGGAGGCTCAAGAGTGGAGACGGAATCCAAGCTCCTGCGCCAGCACCAGCGAGAGACAAAGGTCCCGCCAAACTCCGGAAGTCACGCCCTCTTCTCCTCTCTTCTCCAACTGCGCACCTGATTGGGCGGTTCCCACACCAGCGCCACTGATTGAATAAAACACCAGGACCCACCCACCCCCGCCCCACGCCTGCCCCTACCCCCACTCACCCTCAGCGTTAGTGTATTTTTGTTTCTTTGTTTTACTTTAAGTTCTGGGATACCTGTGCAGAACGTGCAGGTTTGTTACATAGCTTTACATGTGCCATGGTGGTTTGTTGCACCTATCAACCTGCGGTCTAGGTTTTAAGCCCCGCATGCATTAGGTATTTGTCCTAATGCTCTCTCTCCCCTTAACCCCAATCCCCTAATAGGGCCCAGTGTGTGATGATTTCTTCCCTGTGTCCATGTGTTCTCATTGTTCGACTCCCACATATGAGTGAGAACATAAGGTGTTTGGTTTCCTGTTCCTGTGTTAGTTTGCTGAGGATAATGGTTTCCAGCTTCAATCACCTCCCTGCAAAGGTCATAAACTCATTCTTTTTTATGGCTGCATAGAATTCCATGGTGTATATGTGCCACATTTTCTTTTTCCAGTCTATCTTTGATGGGCATTAGGGTTGGTTGCAAGTCTTTGCTACTGTAAACGGTGCTACAATAAACATACATGTGCATGTGTCATTACAGTAGAATGATTTATATTCCTTTGAGTGTATACCCCAGTACTGGGATTGCTGGGTCAAATGGTGTTTCTGATTTTAGATCCTTGAGGAATCACCACACTGTCTTCCACAACGGTTGAACTAATTTACACTCCCTCCAGCAGTGTAAAAGCGTTTCTATTTCTCCACAGCCTCACCAGCATCTGTCATTTTCTGAATTTTTAATAATTGCCATTCCAATTGTCTTGAGATGGTACCTCATTGTGGTTTTGACTTCCATTTCTGTTTCTTGGCCACATAAATTTCTTCTTCCTCCTCCTCCTACTCCCCCTCCTTCTCCTCCTTCCCTACTTCTCCTCCTTCCCTCCTCCTCTTCCTCCTCCTCCTCCTCCTCCTCCTCCTCCTCCTCCTTCTTCTTCTTCTTCTTCTTCTTCTTCTTCTTCTTCTTCTTCTTCTTGTTCTTCTTCTTCTTCTCCTTCTTCTGCTTCTGTTTCTTCTCCTTCTCCTCCTCCTCCTCCTCCTCCTCCTCCTCCTCCTCCTCCTCCTCCTCCTCCTCCTCCTTCTTCTTCTTCTTCTTCTTCTTCTTCTTCTTCTTCTTCTTCTTCTTCTTCTTCTTCTTCTTCTTCCTCCTTTTTCCTTCTTCCTCTTCCTCTTCCTCTTCTTCTTCTTCTTTTTGAGACAAAGTCTTGCTCTGTCACCTAGGCTGGAGTGCAGTGGCAGGATCTTAGCTCACTGCAACATCTGCTTCCCAGGTTCACGTGATTCTCCTCCCTCAGCCTCCCGAGAAGCTGTGATTACAGGCACCTGCCAACACGCCCAGCTAATTTTTTGGTTTTGGTAGAGACAAGGTTTCACCATGTTGGCCAGGCTAGTCTGAAACTCCTGAACTCGTGATCCACCTGCCTCCACGTCCCAAAGTGCTGGGATTACAGGTGTGAGCCACCATGCCCAGCCACATGTCTTCTTTTGAGAAGAGTCTGTTCATATCCTTTGCCCACTTTTGATGTTTTTTTTTTTTTTCCGTGGGAATTTGTTTACGTTCCTTGTAGATTCTGGATATTAGACCTTTGTCCAATGAATAGGTTGCAAAAATTTTCTCTCATTCTGTAGGTTGCCTGTTCACTCTGATGATAGCTTCTTTTGCTGTGCAGAAGCCCTTTAACTGATCTCATTTGTCAATTTTGGCTTTTGTTGCAATTGCTTTTGATATTTCAGTCATGAAGTCTTTCCTCATACCTATGCCCTGAATGGTATTGCCTAGGTTTTCTTCTAGGGTTTTTATAGTTTGGGGTTTTACATTTCACACTTCAATTCATCTTGAGATAATGTTTGTATAAGGTGTAAGGAAGGGGTCCACTTTCTGTTTTCTGCATATGCCTAGGCAGTTTTTTCAGCACCATTTGTTAAATACGCAATCCTTTCCCCATTGTTTCTTTTTGTTAGGTCTGTCGAAGATCAGATGGTTGTAGATGTGTGGTGTTATTTCTGAGGTCTCTGTTCTGTTCCTTTAGTCTATATATCTGCTTTGGTACCAGTGCCATGCTGTTTCAGTTACTGTAGCCTTGTCGTATACTTTGAAGTCTGGTAGCATGTTTTGTGCTGTTTTGGTTACTGTAACCTTGTAGTATAGTTTGAAGTTTGGTAGCATCATGTGTCAAGCTTTGTTTAGTTGCTTAGGATTGTCTTGGGTGGACAGGAAAACAGGCTCAAATAGTTGGGGTCACATACCCAGAGTATCACAGCTAATTAAGAATTGAGCTGAGACTTGAAATGCACATGTTCTTTCCCTTACCTGGGTCTGTTGTGTAATGCATCTTAGCAGCTATTTAAAGGTAGGAAGTAGAATATTTGGACATCTTTTAAACAACTTTTAAGCATTTTGATAATGCAGGAAAGACCCTCATCCCATCCCTGAGCCCCTTTCTTACCATGCTGCACCCCACGGCTGACCACGTGATGGGGTGGTCATTAGGAATCAGGTGGGCAGTGGGGGCTGGGAAGAAATAAGCAAGAATTACGTTGCCCAAATTTACTCATCTTAGAAATGTTCTACAACTATACTGTGTGAAGTGACTATTGCAGGGTAATTGTGCCCTGACTGCACTGCATCTCAGTCTGACTTGTCTTTTTGAAAATCACTGGATTACTGTCACTAATGGGGGTATTTCTTTATTTGAAAATAGCCACTGTCCTCTGCAGGTGTCCTGATTTGATTTGCTAGTTTAGACCCAGAAGGTAGTGGTGAGAAAATGTTTGGGCCACATCAGAATACCTATTCCCAGCTGGAGAATATATAGAAATTTCTTGATAATATCTAACCGTATTCTCAATAACCATTATATTTAACAGTGACAGCTTGGAAGGCAAGGCGGGACACCGATGACACAATCTTCAAAGTTTAATTTGGTTATAAGGTTTTTTTTTTGTTCTTGTTTTCTTTTGCTTTGTTTTTGGATACAAGGTCTCGCTCTGGTGACCAGGCTGGAGGGCAGTGATGCAATCATAACTCATAATTTCATTGTAACAGTTCTTTAAAAACTATTTTTGGCTGAGTTTGGTAACTTGCAACTGTATTCTAAACACTTTGGGAGGCCAAGGTGGGATGATCGTTTGATCCCAGGAGTTCAAGAAAAGTCTGGGCAACATAAGGAGGCCAAGTCTTTAGAAAAAAATTCAAAAATTGGCTGGGTGTAGGGTTGCATGCCTATAGTCCTAGCTAATTGACAGGCTGATATGAAAGGATCTCTCAAGCCTAAGAGTTTGAGGCTGCAGTGACCCATGATTCAGCCACTGCACTGACAGAGTGAGACGTGTGTGTGTGTGTGTATGTGTGTGTTTTTCTGTGTGTATAAAAATATGAATGTGAATAAAACTCAAGCGTGGGAGAAAAGTGGAAGCCCATGGTGGGAGATGTGGAGAAAGGTGAGTGCGGTTCCAGCAACTCAGTGAGACTTGGTTTTCCATCTTGAAGAACTGCCCATCCACACTGGAATCATAGCCTAGCACACACCAGTTCTCACACTACACCTGCTGGGATACCACTATGTACCATTTTTTAAAAAATAAAATCTTTCACCTCAGATGAGGAGAAGAGAAAACGAGGGTTTCACATCTAAAGCCTTCATTTTCTTTATGAAACCACAGCCACTTGTCATTTCAGTTTTCCAAAGACAACTGACGGCACTAATAATCTTAATGAATCAACCAGGAAAAATGGGCCTCTCAAGTGAGGAGAAGGCACAATGGTAACTAACCCCAATCCATTCTCAGCTTTACGTGGTGCCTGTATCTCAACAAGTGGTGTTAGCCATGTGAACCACGTTCACTAAACAAATCCAGAAGAAAGAATATTTAGTACAACACAACCATGAGGCTGCAAATCAAACTGGTAGTGGAATCATGCATGAGGATTCAGTGCCAAGACATTGGTGGCTACCCTGGGTGTCACTTAAAACTTCGAGGTGAAGGACATTTTTTTTTTCCAATTGGCTCAGGGAAACTAAGCAGTTGGCAGTGCTGCACCAGGCAGACTTCCCTACTCAAAGGCTGTGAAGCTTTTCTTCCTTTTTTCTTTCTTTTTGTTCAATACATCATTTTTCTTTATAGAATTTGATTGGGCTGATATCAAGCCTGGCTTAGTACTGCCTGAATTTTTTTTTTTTAATCAGAACTCTGTTCTTTAACTCATGGGCTATGAAGTTAGAAGGTGCTGATGTGACAGCCAAGAAGAAGACCTGCTCTCCAATCCCACCCTCATGCCCTCATATGTGACACAGACCCCTCAGAGGAGTGATAAAGTGCTGCCTTGCCCTGCTTCTGGGGGCCCTCCCCAAGGCAGTCCACCCAACTTCCAAACCAGCCTTCACTCACGCCCAGCCCTGAGCCCTCCTGCAGCTCCTCAATGTTGCACATCTCCGAGAAGTGGGCCAGCATATTGCTGTCCAGGTGCAGTGAGAAGCAGGTGCAGTAACACATGTCTTTATGGACCATGAGCACTGGGTAAATCTCCTGCACCAACCTCTTGGAGGACACCTTCAGGGAGAAAGCCCAAGCAACTGTGTTGACAAGCCACATGGAAGAAAGCGTGAACTTACCCCTTTTTTTTCCTTGGTTTATTCTAGTAGTTAACAACCTTAGCTTTTTTATTTTAATCTTTGAAAGTCTTTAATTTTTTATAATTTTTGAAGTACAATATTTCCCAGATCAATTATTCCTGGTTGGTAGTATTTTTTGTTTCATCACTGACATGTGGAAAGTTCTCAGCATTCCCACTTTTCCTCCCAAATAATGTTTATACAATTTTCTCCCTATATTGTTTTAAAAGACTTCTTCTCTGAATGTATTGGTCTACCTGATGGTGTTCAGTAAGTCTTATATTTCACCTGCATTTTTACCATTCTTTAAAATATTAGTTTCCAGAACTCAATATTTGTGAATAATATATGTTCCCTTTTCTTTTTTCTGCTCCATTGTTTGCTGTTGTGTCTCTGTAGTGAATTTATAAAACTCAATTATTGTATTCTTCAACTCTATGATTTCTGTTGTGTTTCTAAAAATAGTTTTTATCTCTTTGTTGATATCATATTTTGCTCATTCATTATTTTTAAATTTCACTCAGTTGTCTATTTTTGTTATATTTTTGTTCATTGAGAATGCTTAAGATGATTATTTTAATTTCTCTATCAGATAGGAAACAATCTTTGTTACTTAAGATTCAATTTCTCGATATTTATGTTTTTTTCCAATAGGGAATATTTTCTACCTTCTCTCTGTGACTTGTGATTTTTTCTTTTATGCGATCTAGGGATCTATACAGCAGTCATCAAATCTAGCATTTAAAGACTGGCTTAGTCAAGACAGTCTTGACTAAGGGTCTATGGGTACCGACACCCATAGGCCAGGCTACAGATTCTAGGTGCTTCACAAACACACTCTCAAATATGTTTTCTCTGGACTTGTGTGTGTTTCTAAGTTAAAGAGAATTTTTTTCTCGATGCTTTTTAGATTCTAATTTCTATTTTCTTCCCCAGTTGGCTGTCTGTGGTACTGCAGTTTCTCTAGTGCTGTAACAAGCATTCATCTCTCTTCTCAGCAGACACAAACTGTCATCCATATGACTCCATCATGTCCTTGAGCATTCCACAGCAGGAGAGACAGAATCTAGTCATTAGACAATCTCTGAAAAATCAAACATATTCTACCGTTTTAATTCTCTCCTGAGAGAGATACTGGTAGTTGGGCATTTTCTGATGAGCCCAATTACTGTTCTGGGAAAGAAAAGAAACTGCAGTGGACAGCCTGTAAGCCAGACTTGACCAACTTTCTGCAGCAATGAAAAAAATTCCTGGAGTGTAAAAAGAGATGAGACAACAGCTATATACAATGCATGGTGAAAATAAATGAGCAGGTAACACACGGGAGGGTCCAAAGGTCACGGAAAAGGCCAGAGTTTGAATATGGTTTGGTCATCTCTGCTCCAGTGGAAATTGTTTTGGAAAAGTCTACTTTTATTTTTCTTGCTGTTACGGAGGAATATTTCCTGTCTTATGCTTATTCTACTCTGTAATCCTCTAAGGGTTTTTCTCTCCCTCCCAGAATCTTCCAGTGCATTCACACTGAAAGCCAAAGTCCTCCCACAATCTTGTGAGAACCTAAATGATCTGGTTACTTTGTCATTGCTTTTAGGGATCTGGGAAAATCTGTGCACACTTCTGGAGACTTCTGTTATGCCATTTTTTAGAAATCTGTGGTTCCTCGAGTCAGAAGTGTGTGAAGGGAGTTGTGGAGGCATTGGGATTTGGTCTAGAAATTCCAGAACACCAGAGAGAGAAGTCACCTGTTTTCCGCTTTACAACGTCAAGTCCTATGAAGGGTAAAACATAATTCTACAAAGAACTAGACTGAAAAACTTGATAGGCAAAAAGTATCTTATTAAACAGGAAAATCTAATTATTTTATGTTAACATTTTCTTTTTCTTAGTAGGACCTAATCATAGAAATTTAAACTCTATATGCCAACAGTCTCTACCATAGGGTTATTTATTGTATGTACTCATTCTACAGATTCCTTACAAAAACTTTTCCCATAAGGGAAATTAGAACATTGTTCAACATACATTGAATTCTCAATTATTACCTTATTTCTCACTTATTATTTTATGATTCCATAATATGAAGATTAGTATGTGTTTTCACTTTCTGAATTGTCATATGTCACATTTGTCTGTAATTTCAGTTTCAAAAGTTCTAAACTGGCATGCTCAAATGTATAAGTTATGTATAAATTGTATAATTAATAATTTATTAAAATATTTGACTTGTATGTTTCATTGACTGTAGGCACAATGTTACTATTAGCATTTTCTTCCAATTTCCCCAACTTTTATTTGAGTAATAGTGTACTTTATTCCCAATTTGTATTTTATGTATCAATGCTTTATACTGTATTTACAATATTTATATTGTCACTGTATTTAGAAATGTAAGAATTTTCTCCTGAAGGCTAGATTACAGCCTTACCATTTTGTGTAAGAAAAGCAGCAATGCATCAGTAGCATAATTTAAAACGTTGTCTAGTATTACTTAAATCCTTATTCCTTAAAACTTTCTCATCAGAGCTCTTTATAATAATTATAATGTGTTTTCTCTAAAATGTTGTTACCCTAACCGTATTCAAATGATTCAAAATTTATACTTTTCACAGATTCACAGGAAGAGTTGAAAATTGTAGTTACCTAGGATTCTTTTTCAATAGGACACTATGTTTATTCAGGATTTTATGGATTAAAGTTTCTCTTAACTATGTTTCATAATTTTATGTTTCTGTATTTTTTAGAGTAGGCTTTCTCACATCACTTAATTGTGTTTTCAGTTTCTACCTATGGATTATGATTTTGAATTACATTATTCAAATCAGAATTTTGGGGGTTTATGTTTCTTTTAACTTTGTTTTGCAATTTTATATTTCTGTGTTTCGTGTTTCAGGGTAGGGTACCTTACATCAGTTTATTGTTTTTAGTTTTATTTTATATAATACAATTTCGTATGACAATATTCACCTCTGCACACCTTAAGACAGTGTGGGGCAAAAGTCAAATATCAACCAGCCCTACATCTTTTGTCAATATAATTATCTGAGTGTTTGCTTGCTTGTGTAAATATTGCCCCTATTTTTTTGTGACTTGTAGATTTTCTCCTCGGTTGATGGCCAACAATTGATTCTGTCTAAGTGAGTAATCATGGAAATTGTCTTAATTTCAACATCTATTGTTTATAATATCCTGGTGTGAAAGAAAGACTTATGTGATTTTAAGGTAATTTTTCAAGGCTTTGTAACTCAATCTCTTTCAGGTGTCTTTTCTTTTTCTGAAGACAGAACCTCACCCTGTCACCCAAAGTGCAGTGGCACAATCTTGGATCACTGCAACCTCCACCTCCCAGGTAAAGCAATGCTGCCACCTGAGTAGCTGGTGGAACATTCCATTATGGAACATTTCAAAGACAGGTGAGGGCACCGCTTCTGCCCTGATGGGCTACAGGGATGTGTTCTCTGAGATGACACATTGCAGACAAATGCAGTGAACAATGTAACCCCTTTTTCATGTAAACTCTTCCCTATTTTTGTAACGTAGTAGTGATAGTGGTGGCTGTTAAGTCTTGCAGGAGATATGGCAGTAGAGTGAAGCTGCCTCCTACAGATGATACCAGGTGTGAATAATTAAAACAATACAAACTGTAGTAATATGAATAAATGCAGCCTAGTGCAAAGCAAAAACAACACAAAGGCCTTCTCTGATAATTCTACAAGTATGTAAAAAGGGACTTTACACCTAACCAAGTTGCAATTGGGACTAATGAAGGCCAGATTTTTGGGGGACAGAACTTTGGGTCACTCATGGAAAAGCCCTAAGAGAGAGCCCAGAGAAATTCCATATTGGGGTCTGGGTCCTGGGCCCATCCTGGTTTTGTCAGGCCCCTGTCTGTAGAGACTCCCATGTGCCTGCTCTCACCATAGCTCACTGTATGCCGTGCTTGGGGGTGTGGTGAACCTGTCCTTTGTCCAAGGAGATGAGGGAGTTGAACCCATCAAGCAGCTGCTCACTGATTTTAATGCAGCTCTATAAAGAGAGTTCCCAGCAGACAAGACAGGAGAATAAACAAATAAATAAAAGAAGTTAATGATCTGCTTTGTTTTTACCAGCAGGTGACATCCCCATTTGAAATTCTGCTTCCTGGATCAGGAACATAGGAGCATCCACATAGACTTCTAGCAAATGAGGAAACCAGAGGACAGCTTACAGCCTTGGGATTCTCATCTGAGTAGACCCACTTGGTCCACAAAGCTCAACTTTTTATTCCACCAGTCATGACCTGGGTGTGAACATGACACTCCCACCAGAGTTCCAATGCCTGACAATCTGCCCCTGTTAGAAAGAGATTCCTCCTTTCCTGCTTCCCCCAAAATGCATAGTAATCGTAGGACAAGTGGGGTTGCCCAGATGAGATGACAAGGTAGGCTTGACATGGATGGACCTGCCCTGGGCTACACTGTGTTACCTGTGGGTTCTTCCTGCCGAATGGCCAGAGGTATCAAGGATGCAAGCAGAGCCAATGTGTGTGTTATCAGAAAAGGCTCTCATTTTGAGCCTTTCTCAGGCAACAGCTTAGGAATGTAGCATACAGTGAGAACATAGTGCTCTCTTAAGCATCTCCCATGAAATGAGCTTGATACAGGGGTGTCTCTAGCATGTGGGTGTCTGGTTCCCAAAGATCTAAATTCTGTTGGGTTCTGTCACAAGGGAAGTCTGTTAGCTTCTTCAAGATTTTATCCCCTGAGCCCTTTTCTTCCATAAACTGATGCAAAGGCCCTGCTGGGCTGCTGATTGCTCACGCTCCTCTCCCATGTCAACTCTTTACCTGTACACAGATAGGAATCCGGCTCAAATCTCTCCCTGTGCTGACTTTAAGGTAGTAATATTCTTAGAAAAGGTTTAGGAGGTGGGTTCTGGAATCCTAGGGAATTGCTGAAAGGAAAAATGTATGGAAAGTCACTGGGCATGAACAGTCCTCTTTTCTTGCTTACACATAGGTCACATGTGTAAATTTGGGGAGAGTTAGTATAAAACATTTGATGGAAATTTGGGCTCTGACATCAGTGTGCTTATTTCACAGAGATTCCAGTTGACCATAGGGATTCTGACCAATTTTAGCTAGTTTATAAAAGTCTCCTAAGTGGAAGACATTTCAGTCCTTTAACAAGTTGTATCTTTTCTTATCTGTCATTCTGAAAACTAGAGAATTTCTACGAGTCATTGGTTTAACTCTTTGGGGACATGGTTCTAGCTTCTGTCAAAGAGGTTCTAGCTTCTGTCAAAGAGAATACAAAAAATATGATAGGTTATCACTTCGGTCTTAGTTCAGACATCTATACCAAAAAACATAGTCTACACAACTTATAAACAAAAGACTTTAGTTCTGGAGGCTAGATATCTGAGATTGGGGTTCCAGCATGGTTGGGTTCTGGTAAGGCTCTCTTCTGAGTTTCAACCTCCAGACTTGAGGTTGTATTCTCATTTAGCAGAAAGGGGGAGACACGGCCTTCTGCGGTTTCTTTTACAAAGTCAGTAATCTCTATCATGAGGGCCTCATTCTTAGAACTCAATTACCTTTCACATCCTAAGGCCATTACACTCAGAATTAAGGTTCTGGAATGTGAATATGGCGGGGGTTGGGGGAAATCACATAGTCTATTGCAACTTCCAAGGTTGTATTTTTTAAAAAGCTATTATTTTCCTCCTACTTGCTCTGTCCTATGCTTCCTCTCTCAATCTCTCCGTCTCATTTCTTTCTTTTTCTGAGCATATGTCTAGCTCTTTTATTCTCCATCCTCTATTTTATTCCTCAAGCCGAGGAAGGGATCTCCAGTGTTCTAAGTAGCTCTAGGTACAGATCCACATGATTGAGAACAGAGGAGATGCCCAGGACAATCGAGAGGAAGGACCTCTGGCTCTCAGCTCACACTGAATCATGTCAATTTCCATGAGGCAGAGTGGAGGCTGATCTTTCTCAAAGCCAGCTTCAGTTGAAATCACAGAACCAGCCTCATAAGAGACCTTGAGGCAGAGGCACCCAACTAAGCTATGTCCAGCTTCTGGAACACAAAAATTGTGAGATAGTATTTGTTGGAGAAAGGTGCTAAAATTCAGGGCAATGTTGTCAGAGAGGAGCAAATGACTAACCTCCTCTTTCAGGCCCCAGGATCCTCCCACCCCTCTGTTCCTTTCTTTCTCAGGCTGCCTGCAGCCACACTGGTCCCTTTCTCACCTCCTCTGCTGAATTCACCTGTGCCTGTGAGTCTCTTCACAAAGAGTGGCTTCTCCCTGACACTCTCCACACCTGTGCAGGAGTGGCTCTCTGTTGTCATTCTGGTCACAACATAATGTCACCTCAGTGAGGCATTCATGTCCCTCCATGAAACGTCTTCCCAGTCCTCCCTCCCAACATTCTACTTTACTTACATAATAAAATGCTCTTTTCTTTCACGTGTACTTGCTTTAATGTTTTTGTCCAGCAGTCCTCAGACTGTGGGCTCCCCGTGGGAAGGCAGGGATAACATAATTATTTTCGGTACCACATTGTGAACCTACCAAAGTAGCTGCCACAGGGTAAGTGCTAGGGGAAGAGTCGCTGAGTAAAATAAAATGGAAAATCACAAAGCCCTTATTCCTGCTTTTGGCCATCCAATAATGTGGAGATCATCAATGATAACAGGAGGTGCAGGACCTCAGCGTGACTCTCCCTCTGGCTCCAGCTGCTCCAGTAAAGCCCTGTGGGTACCTAGAGACCACCTAGAGGCCATTACTAGCACTGCAGTCCCAGGCAGAAGCACCACAGAACAGGTACCTGATTAGGGGATTCTCAATGCAGTGGCTCTTCATGGACCCTTGGGGAAAAGGAGCAGTATCTGAAGGCTCCAAGGGCCACAAAAGTGACCTCGGGAGCCTCCCTTGATTCGCATTTGCCTCAGCATCTTGGGCTGTGCTGTGCACTCATGAAACATTTCACAGCATTCAGAGACACGGTTTTCTTCCTCTTCCAAATGAGGACTTAAAGGACCCCTCAAAAATTTAGTATTTTTTTCTGGGCCCCACACTCCAGAGCCAAGTGCATTGTCACATTCTGCTTTATTCCAAGTCCTCATCTTCGCAAGTCTCTAGGCCTTTCCCTTCTCTGAAGGATCTCTTGAAACTGAAAGCCTCTTCCCAGAGTCTCAAAGCACAGTGAGTTCTCAATGAGGAGCCAAGGGCAGTAGACACTTATGAGTATCTGGAATCCTTGATACTATTCCCTTCAAGTACCCCTATTTATGAGGGAGAAAATGGAGGCTTTCTTTCTCATAGCCTCTCTTTATATCATGCAGGATGGTGGGAGGGGGGTATAGCTCATTTTAGTTCCAGGTGCCCACTGAGGTGGGAGTCACAATCCCAGTCCTGTCCTCTTCAAACAGCTGGGGAGGTCCCCAGGCCTGGAAGAACTCAGGGAACCTGGAAGATCCTTCAGCCCATGCTGTCAGTTCCTGCTCATGTAGCTGGGGGAGTGGATGCCTCTGCCTCATGGCAAATTTGCATCTACTATTTCTTCCCCTTTTGTCACTTCTCTGGGTTCCTCTTCCCTAATCTCACCTCCATGATCTCCATCCTAGAAGCGTGTGTGTGTGTGTGTGTGTGTGTTTGTACATGCATGCACACCTATGTGAGAATATGGAATAGTAGAAAGCCCAGGTAGAAAGTAGAGCACAGGGTTTTCCAGGACTTAGGAACTCTCATTTCCAGAGCAAACCTGATAGGTGGGGTTCATACAAGGCCTAGGAAGCTGGCTCCCTCCCTAATACTCTGTGCTCTGCCCAATTTCTGCAATCTAGACCAGAATTTGGCTTTTTGGGGGCCTCAGTCTTCCTGTTGTAAAACGAGGAGTTGGACACAAAACTGTATAAGCACATGTTCAGTGAGGACATGGTGTCATGCTCAATACCACATAGAATATTGGAATGTGGTGAGTTTGGGCAGACTTAGGTGTGCATGGGTGCTTAGGCCCCCAGGCCTCCAGACATCGCCAATGCAGATGAACACAGAGCACAGCTCAGCCAAGTTTTCTTTCCAGGGCTGTTCTTGAGGCTGGTTCCACAAGATTTGCCCACTTTCAGCCACGAACTGTTTGATGAATTTCATGTCCTGTGAAGCCCATGTCCACCTTCATTACAGTGAGGGATACAGGGCACTGGATCTGTAGGATAAGGTCTTTTGTCTTTTTAAAAATTTTAACAGACTGGATGTTTCTTTTTTCTCTTTTTCTGGTTTTTTTCTTAATGGGGGTATTTAATCTAATAGTTAAAAGGTCTTTACAGGTCTAGCGCAGTGACTCATGGCTTTAACTTCAGCACATTGAGAGGATGAGGCAGGTAGATCATTTGAGGTCAGGAGCTCAAGACCAGTCTGGCCATCATGGTGAAACCCCGTCTGTACTAAAAATATAAAAAAATTTAGCTAGGTGTGGTGGCACATGCGTGAGGTCCCAGCTACTCAAGAGGCTGAGGCAGAAGAATTGCTGAAACTCAGGAGTCGGAGGTTGCAGTGAGCCGAGATCACACCACTGCACTCCAGGCTGGGCAACAGAGGGAGACTCTGTATCAAAAAACAAACAAGCAGCGGAAATGTGAGCCCCTTTGTAATTTCATGAATTGCAATATTTATTCCAATTTTGGAACTTCTTTTCTTATTGTGGTGCTCTGTTTAAGATTGACTTGCAGGTTATTGTTGTATTGCTTTGCTTTGTTTCTATGTAACTTCTCCCCAAACTGATTTACAGATTTCTATTTTCTTTTACAAGGTTTGGTAGAAACCTTGTAAGAAATGTCTAAATCAATTTAAAAATTTAAACACCTATAAAAAAGCCAAGAACTGTAAAAGCTATCCTGAAGAATAACAAAGTTTGTGAGCTTAAAATGCCAGATATTCAGACTTTGATTAAAGCTATAATAATAAAAGCGATGTATGGTAGTAATGCAAAAATAGGCACAAAGAAAACTAGAAAAACTCGAGAGTCCAACTCAGACCCACACATTTGGACATTCTGTATATTACAAAAGAGGCACAGAAGGGCAGTGGAGAGAACACAGTCATCTCGGCAAATAGCCTTGGGTCAACTGGTTATTTATGTGAGAAAGAAATACTCGTATCTTACATTCTTAAGAAATTTCACTGACAGGTGGATTTAAAATTTTAAGGTGAAAGTTGAAAACAATAATTCTAGTAGATAACATAGATAAACTCGTTCATAACCTTGGCACAGGCCAAGATTTCTTAGGACACAAAGTGAATTAACCATCAAACAAAAATATGACAAATTGGGTCTTATTAGAATTAAAACCTTCCCTTCATAAAAAAACCTTCAGGAGAGTAGAAAGCCAAGAACAAAGTGGAAATAAACATTTGCCCTATATTTGTGTGGCAAAAGCCTTATATCTAGATTTTTTAACTAAATCCCATCAATTAATAAACAAAGATGTAGTACATTGAACAAAATTGGCAAACATGTCACTAGAAGGAGTTCCACATACAGAACCAAAGGGCCAACAAGTAGATAAACATATCCACATATTTATGTATCAGAAAAATACGTATTAAAACTACAATTTAATACCACTACGCAATAATTAACATTTTTGAAAACTGACAATATTTAGTACTAGTGATGATGTCAAGCAACTGGAACTTTCTTATAACTTTCTGTGTGTAAACTGTTATAACTGTATTCACAACCTCTTGAGTAGTATCTCCTTACATACACGATGTACGTAAGCACACTCTAAAACCCAGCAACTCCACTATTAGGTGTATACACCCAATAGAAATGCCAGCATATCTTGCAATGCAGAAAAGTTCTCAAAGCAGCATTATTTGATAATTTTCCAAACTGAAAACAACTCATATGTGCATCGACAATAAAACCGGTCTCCACGTCTTGGTGGTAGTGGTCCCCTGGGCCCAGCTGTCTTTTCTTTTATCTCTTTGTCTTGTGTCTTTATTCCTACAATCTCTCATCTCCGTACATGGGGAGAAAAACCCACCGACCTTATGGGGCTGGACCCTACAGGTATAGATAGCATTTATTTCCATTCTTGGCAAGGATGTCTGCCAGAAACAGGGAGTACCTGAGAAGGAGCCAGTTGTCCCATACACATGAGGAATTCTGAGCCATGTTAGGTGACAACCACGAGCATTTTCACTCTAGTTAGACAGGACTCTGGATGGGTGTATAGGAAAAGAGCCAAACTCTAAGGGAGTCAAATAGGACAATACGAAGATTTATTCATTTACCCAGGGATCATTTACTGTGTTAAATTATGTGGAGAACACTACACAAAGAGGCTGGTTCCACAAGATTTGCTCACCTTCAGCCACCAACAGTTTGACGAATTTCATGTCCTGTGAAGCCCATGTCCACCCCCATTACAGTGAGGGACACAGGGCACTGGATCTGTAGGATAAGGTCTTTTGTCTTTTTAAAAATTTTAACTGACTGGATATTTCTTTTTTCTCTTTTTCTGTTTTTGTTTGTTTGTTTGTTTTTTATGGGGGTTGTTTAATCTAATATTTAAAAGGTCTTTATAGGTCTAGCACAGCATATCTTGCAATGCAGAAAAGTGCTCAAAGAAGCATTATTTGATACTTTTCCAAACTGAAAACAACTCAAATGTACATCGATAATAAAATAAATAAATAAATAAATAAATAAAACTGCTGCATATTCCTATATAAGGGGACATTATACAGATATAAAATTAATTACAGACATATTAAAATATATGAAAATCTCACAATAACAATTTAATTAGATTTAAAAGACCTAGACAGAGCAATCAGAAAATAGAAAAAAAAAAAGGCATCCAAATAGAAAAAAGAGTTGAATTCTCTCTCTCTACTTGCAATATGAGTCTCTATGTAGAAAATCCTAAAGCCTCTCCAAAACTCCTTTTGGAGAAAACTTGAAAAGCCTCCTGAAGTGGATAAACAAGTAAAGTTTTAGCACACAAAATCAATGTACAAAAATCAGTAGCATTTCTATGAACCAATAACATTGAATTCCTGAATATTTTCTATTTTTATTGCATTTCCAATTTCTTCCCTCAGTTACCTATATATTTTTTGATTTTTAGCTAAACTAATTATGCGCAGTTCAGCTGGTTAATAAGGACAGGATCAAAAAGTGAAAATAAAGTACTTGTCTGCATCCTGTTTCCTCATTTTGAAAACTAGTCTAGATGAAACCTGTACTTGTTCTAGGAAGTTGGCATATGTGGATAGCAAGTCACCCAGGTGCTGAGTCAAGAGATCCAGGGCACGAGCTGTTCCAGTGTAATAAAATACATCAAATAAGAATAGTTTACTAGATATAGATAATAGATATGATTATATATGAATATCATTAATCATTAGTTTGTAGCAATTACTCTTTATTCCAATATTATAATAATCCTTGCTCTACAATTATAATTTAGGAAAAACCAGGCCATACAGAGATAGGAGCTGAGAGGACATAGTGAGAATTGATCAGAAGACAAGAGTGTGAGCCTTCTGTTATGCCCAGACAGGGCCACCAGACGGCTCCTTGGTCTAGTGGTAACACCAGCATCTGGGAAGATGCCCGTTGCCAAGCAGACCATGGTCTAGCAGTAGCATCAGTGTCAAGGAAAAACACCCGCAACTTAGCAGACCCGGAAAGGGAGCCTCCCTTTCCCCAGAGGAGTTCAGAGAAGACTCTACTCTTCCACCTCTTGCGGAGGGCCTGACATCAGTCAGGCGCACCCACAGTTATCCAGAGGCCTAACCATCTCCCTGTGATGCTGTGCTTCAGTGGTCATGCTCCTAGTCCGCCTTCATGTTCCATCCTGTACACCTGTCTTTTAGATAACAGTAGCAAACTAGTGAAAGCACTAAACACCCCTGATATGAAGAAATAATGGCATAGGCTGTGTCCTCTCTCTCTCTCTGTCTCTCCACCTTGGCTGCCAAACAGGAAAGGGCCCCCTGTCCAGTGGACACGTGACTCATGTGACCTTATCAATCATTGGAGATGACTCACACCCTTTCCCCTTCCCCTTTTGCCTTGTATCCAATTAATAACAGTGCAGTCACGCATTCAGGGCCACTACCGGTCTCCATGTCTTGGTGGCAGTGGTCCCCCAAGCCCAGCTATCTTTTCTTTTATCTCTTTGTCTTGTGTCTTTATTCCTACAATCTCTTGTCTCTGCACACAGGGAGAAAAACCCACCGACCCTGTGGGGCTGGATCCTACATCTGGCGCTCCGACGTGGGGCTCTCCTACACTGTGTGAAGTTGCACCCTGAGTGCAGATTCAGTGGAGGATTTTGATGAGAGATTCCTGAGGATTGCAGTCAATAAGCTTAGTGGTAAGCTTGAGCACCCAGAGTTTTCCGGGGACACCATGGGACAGAACATTACTAAGTACTTGGCTTATTTAAACTTTATAAACACTCTCCTGTATTATCTCAACCCTGTCCCTGTTCAGCCCTGCTGTAGGGCTCTCAACCCTCTGCCTGTTCGGCCCAGTAATGAGGCACTCAACCCTATCCCTCCAGAGCCTAATTTTTTCATGCCTGCTTCTTTTCCCCTGGATAGACTCGGCTAGATTCATAGCCTCCCTTGAAGTCTGGTTCCTTTCCTACCACTCAGACTCGGCTAGAGTCACAGGCCCCCTTGAGGCCTGGTTCTTTTCCCTCTACTCAGACTATTCGGACTCGGTTAGAGTCACAGGTTCCCTTGAGGCCTGGTTCCTTTTCTGCTACTCAGACTCCATTAGAGTCACAGGCTCCCTTGAAGCCTGGTCTGCAGTTGCCATGGCAGCCTGGCTATCAGGCCCATGAAAGATCTGCTCAGCAGGTAATCTCATCTACCCTTGCTGCTCACAAGCAACAAGTTACATCCATTCCTCAAAATGACACTCTGTTTACGAGGGCTATAGCACAGGCAAGAGAATATGGGGATCCCGAAGCCTGGCAATTTCCTGTAATTTTACAGACTCCAATACCTGCCATCCCTGTGGCACAAAATCAGCCACAGGCCACTGATCTTACGTAGCAGGAGGCCGATCTCGTGGCAGCTTCATGCTCTGTAGTAATATCTTGTTTTTCTGCATTACAACAAGCACTTGCAGCAGCTGGCTTGGTTATTGCCCCAGAAAAAATTCAGATTTATTTCCCTCATCACTATTTAGGAATACGGCTGGAAGACAAGGTCATTAAGCCTCAAAAAGTTCAAATCAGATGAGACTCCTTAAAAACTCCAAATGATTTCCAGAAATTACTGGGAGACATTAATTGGATTCATCCCTCCTTAGTCATTCCTACATATGCTATGTCTAATCTTTTTGCAACGTTACAGGGCAATCCTGATTTACACAGCCAAAGGTCCTTGACTCCTGAGGCAGGTTCCGAGCTACAGCTTACAGAAAAATGCATTCAACAGTCTCAGGTCACCAGAGTGAATCCACATTTACCTTTTGAAATACTAATCTTTCCTATTGAACATTCACCACTAGGACTCATTATTCAAGGACATAATTTAATTGAATGGTGTTTTCTTCCACACAGCTCTTTACGGACACTAACTATTTACCTAGATCAAATTTCGGTCTTCATTTGCCAGGCACGTTCTCGTCTCCTTTGTCTTATGGGTACAGAGCCCCAAAACATTATTGTTCCCCTCACCAGATGACAAGTTCAACAGGCTTTTGCTACTTGCATCGCTTGGCAAGTATATTTTGCAGCTTTCCCGGGCATAACTGATAATCACTATCGTAATGTAAAATTATTTCAGTTCCTTAAACTCACTTCTTGGATTTTACCTAACATTACTAGAAATACCTCTTTAGCTGAAGCTGTCACTGTTTTTACTGAGGCTTCCTCTAATGGCTGAGCAGCATATACAGGGCCAAGAGAACGTGTTCTCCACACAGGAGCTATTTCAGCACAACGAGCTGAGCTGCTTGCTGTTATGGCCATCCTTGAAGATTTCCCTAAACCAGTTAACATTGTGTCTGACTCAGCGTATGTAGTACATGTTGCTCACAACATTGAAACTGCCTCAACCAAATTTTGCCTGATGACAACTTATTTTTTCTTTTTCAAAAGTTTCAATCAGTGCTTAGAGCAAGGTCTTCTCCTTTCTACACTACTCACATTTGGGCCCACACACCCCTCCCTGGACCCTTATAACTTGGGGTAGGGATTTTGCTTGTGTTTCCCCAGGAAAAGGACTACAACCTGTGTGGGTCCCCTCCCGACAATTAAAATTGCACCACAAATCCAAGGATGAAACGCGTCCAGAAACAAAAGGCAAAAATCCCTCAGAAACCAAAGAGCAACTTTCACTGCCTGACACATAAACTTCCTGACCCCAACACTGAGACAAAATCTCGCCATGTGATCTACAACACACTCACTCAACTCCACCAACGTGGGGTCTTACAAAGGTTTTATCTCACCCAACATAAAATTTATTAAAAGAAAAAAGAATCCCAAAAATGACCGGTAATATAATTCTCACTGCTTTTATGGTAGTCAGTGCAGTGGTAAGTGTACCACCGTTTGGGGAAACTCAAAATTCTACTTACTGGGCATATGTTCCTTTTCCCCCTTTAATTCAGTCTGTCTCCTGGATGGAATCCCCAGTAGAAGTTTACACTAGTAATAGTGCTTTCATGCCAGTCGCTAATGATGATAGGTTTCCAGCTCAATTGGAAGAATATGGTGTGCACTTTAATCTGTCAATTGACTATAAATATCCACCACTATGCATTGGGATGTCACTTGGCTGTTTAGCTTACTCTTATCAGAATTGGATGTGAACTGTACCGTCCTTTAGAAACGATTCTTATCAGGTACATAATGCGTTCAGTACCAATTCTTTTCAACTTCTCACTGTCAAAGTTAATCCCCATGAGGAATGGAGAGTTCCTGTCACTACTAAAAGTAATAAAACAAAAGGACTGCCAGACTGCCCAAAGAAACCTACAAAGGGACCTTTTCTAGTGACTTCAATTTTATGGAATGATAGGAATGCTCCCAAGGCCGTTGTGCTCCAAAGTTTAGCTGTGGGTACTGCTATTGATTGGGCTCCAAAAGGGCATTATTGGAAAGATTGGTCCAGCAAAAATACTTCATTCTCGGAGTTTAATTATTTGTCACATTATATAGACGATGGATGGCAGTTATACAGGTTGAGACAATGGGGGTCTCCTTACCCCTTTAGATGGATGGACACAGGCATTGTTCCTCCTAGACCAAAAATGATTCATCGTTTTATTACCCCAGAACATCCTAAATTATGGAAATTAGCTGCATCCTTGGCAAGAATAAAAATATGGGACACTACGTATTAATTCCTTCACACTAATACCAAAACACCCATATCCAATATCACCTTGATATCTGAATAGGTTATAACCATCAGGAGCTATGTCAAACCCCCTTACATGCTGTTGGTTGGAAATAGAATTGTTAGGCAGGAATCTAGACCTAACATGGTGGCGTTACCTGGCATAGCAGGCCTTTTGTTAAAGACTCGCTTCACCCTGTACACACCCACAGACTTACATGCATCAGAGTTCCAGCTGGGGACCACACTCCCCCATGATGTGCAGCTCACCTGCATTCCACAAGATCGTAAACAGCAGTTTTGTTTAACAGTTTCCAAAGACCCCTTCCTCATGACCCTTACTCAACTCCTATCCTAGTAGTTTCAAGACCCCCCAGGCCCTGTTTGCACAACCAGCTTCCCTACCTCTTGGGCTATAAAAAGCTGCTACCCTCCTCCCTCAATGCGACTTCTTCAGCCTGCAGCTTTGGACTGAGGAACCTTGCCCACGAGTCCTAATAAAGGCTATTCTCACTGCCATTTGCCTTGTGTCTTCGTTCCTGGTTCAGCTCCAGCCTCAGTTTACCTTTACATTTGGTGCCAACCCAGGAGGAGACCCCCCCACTTCCCAGACCCCTGTCGGGTCGGGCGGGCTGTCCTCTCCCCAAGCTGGGATCCCCTCCTCAAGCCTGGAGCCGTCTCACTAAATTTGACTCAATTCAATCACAGCTGAGTAAGTTTTCCCCCATCCTGAAGGCTACCTCCAGGAGTCCCTGTCCAAAACGCACGGCCATGTCAGGGGCTCTCTCCGGTCAGCTGTGACCTCAGCACTGGGGACTAGGAGACGTCCAACCTCCCCAGAAGCCACCGTACCCAGCACTCCGCGTGGCAGTTGAGAGGACGCTCCCATAGCCTCCGGACTGCCCGCCTTAAGATCATGGGAACTGCCCAGTCCAAACCAAACTGAAAATCTCCTCTGGGGTGCCTCTTGGCGAATCTCCAGACTTTAAGTCTCAGCCCAGACATAAAACGAAAACGGTTCATTTTCTTCTGCACAATAGCATGGCCGCAATACAAATTGGAGAATCAGTCTCAGTGGCCAGCAGAAGGCACTCTAGACTTTAACATTCTCACAGATCTGACCACTTCTGCAAGAGACTAGGCAAATGGTCCAAGATACCCTATGTTCAGGGCTTTTGGGACTTGGTGTATATTCCTTATAATATGTTATCGTATTTGGTGTTCTAATGTTCCGAGGAGAATTTTTACATCAATAGTCATCAGGAAAATTCATCTGTAGTTGTATTTTTTTTTTTTTTTTAGGGTCTTTGTGGGGTTTGATGCAGAGTTAATGCTGGGTTCATAAAATACATTGGAAATTGTTTTCTCTTTATTATTTTTCTGAAGTAGTTTTAGAAAGGTTTGTGTTAACTCTAATTTAACATTTCGGAAAAAAATATTTAATAAAGTGATCTTTGCCTGGGCTTTTTGAAGGGAGGTTGTTGTTACTAGTTAAATGTCTATTCAGATTTTTTTTATGGTTTATTTTTAGTATAATCTATGTTTCTAGACATTTGTCTATTTCTTTTAGCTTATCACGTTTTTTGGCATATACTTGGACTTAAACTTTTGCAACCTCTTCTTTTCCTACTTTTGTGGAGTCAGTAGTCATAGCTCCTCTTTTATTTCTGAATTTAATTATTTGAGATATCTTATTTTTTTCTTTTAATATGTCAGTTTTCTTGATCTTTTCAATAAAACAAAAGTTTAAAATATTTTTCTATGGCTTTTAATTGTTATCTATTTATAACTGCTGAATTTTTTATTTTTTTCTTAGGTTACATGTAGTAGTGGATTGAGATAGTTTGTGTGTGTGTGCGTGTGAAATGGAGTCTCACTCTGTTGCCCAGGTCAGAGTGCAGTAGCGCGATCTCGGCTCACTGCAAGCTCCGCCTCCCGGGTTCAAGCCATTCTCCTGCCTCAGCCTCCTGAGTAGCTGGGACTACAGGCGACCGCCACCACGCCTGGGTAAAATTTTTGTATTTTTTTAGTAGATACAGGATTTCACCATGTTAGCCAGAATGGTCTCAATCTCCTGACCTCGTGATCTGCCAGCCTCGGCCTCCTAAAGTGCTGGGATTACAGGTGCGAGCCACGGCGCCTGGCAGAGATAGATTTTTTAAATGTACACATTTACTACTACAATTGAATACAAGCTCTAGATGCATTCAATAATTTTGCTATGCTTTTTGTTTCCAGTTATGTTGAAATTTTCACTGTGATTTCTTCTTTAACCCATAATGTTGTTTAGGAGCATGTTACTTGACTTTTATGTATTTGCAAATTTTTTAATTTTTCATCTGCTATTCATTTCTAGTTCCATCCCATTTTAGTTGCAAATGATACTTCGTATGATTTTAGTTTTCTTGAATTGATTTCTTTGCAGTCCGATTTGTGAAATAGTCTGAAGAATGTTCCACGTGCGCACCAGCATGCGCATTCTGTTGTTGAGAAGACTGTTTCTCTATGTCTGTTGGATTTGGTTGAATCTCTCCTTGCTCAACCCTCTGTCTTCATGTTGGTCTGCCAGGTTGTCCGCTTCATTATTAAAGTCTCCTATCATTTTGGTGGTGGTGTCCATTTCTCCCTTTATTTTTATGTATATATATTTTATTTATATATATTTTATTATATATACATATACATTTTTTTAATAGCGATGAAGTCTTGCTATCTTGCCCAGGTTAATCTCAACTCCTGGGCTCAAGCCATCTTCCTGCCTCAGCCCCCGCCAAGATGCAGGGATTACAAGCAGGTGTGTGCCACTGTACTCAGCCTATTTCTCCTTTTAATTCTGTCATTATTTGTGTTATGTGTTTGGAATCATTGCTGATACGTGTGCATATTTTGATTATGATATCTTCTTGGCGATTTATTTTTCTTTTACAATGTCCTTGTTTGTCTTTATGATGGATTTTTGCTTAAAGCGTAGCCATCTAATGTAAATGTGACGAAGTTTGTTCTATTCTGGTTGCTATTTAGGATTATTTGGTTACCATATAGAATATAATTTCCCGTCCCTGCACTTTCAGCCCATGTTTATTCTTAAATAAAAGGTGAGCCTCTTATAAACAGATTTTGGTTACCATGTAGAATATAATTTTCCATCTCTGCACTTTCAGCCCATGTTTATTCTTAAATAAAAGGTGAGCCTCTTATAAACAGATTTTGGTTACCATGTAGAATATAATTTTCCATCTCTGCACTTTCAGCCCATGTTTATCCTTAAATAAAAGGTGAGCCTCTTATAAACAGAATTTATTTGATTTTATATTTTTATTTTTTCAGTGACCTTGTGTCTGTTATTGGAGAATTTGACATTTTTACATACGAGGTTATTATTTGCAGTTAAGGAGTTACTATAGCCATTTTTCTAATTGTTTTATGTGTCTTTTGTAGTTCTTTTATTTATTTGTTCTATTTCTTGCTATCTTCCTTTTTGTCTAATTAAATTTTGTACTAACATGTTTTTATTTCTTTTTCTTTTGTGTGTATTCTACATGTATTATCTTTGTGATTACTATACAGATTACATGAAACGTCTCAAGGTTATAACAATCTATTTTAATCTGATGTTATCTGCAGTAGCATATAAAAATTCCAGTCTTTTACATGACCATCTTTCCCAACACACACTTTTCTCTTGATGTCACAAATTAGGCCTTTTATATGGTGTATGCTTTAACATGCACATATAATATTTTTGTATATTTTTCTGTCAAATTCCATGAGGGAATTAAATTTACTTACCAACATCACAATAATAGAGGATGCTGTATTTGTTGATATATTTACTTTAAAACAGAGCTTTATAGGTTTGTATGGTATGTTGGTACTCCCGTTTTTTATACTCAAAGGACTTTCTAGCATTTATTGAAGAACAAATCCAGTGGTCATAAACTCCTTCAGGTTTAGATTATCTGAAAAAATCTTAATTTCACCTTCATGTTTCAGTGAGAGTTTTGCCATATATAATGTTCTTGGTTGGTAATTTTTTTGTACTTGAATATTATCATCCCACACTCTGAACTGCAAAATATCTTTAAAGACATCTGCTGATGGTATTAGTGGGACTGAATTGTATATGTTTAATATTTTTTCTCTTGAAATTTTTGAAATTTTTTTCTATGAGATATTTAATAGTTTTATATTGTGTCTCACTTTGGTTTTCTTTAAATTTATGCTGGTCAAAGTCCACTAAAATTCTTGAGTTTGTTTGTCCATTTCTTTTTTCAAATTTGAGCAGTTTTTGTCCATTATTTTTATTTATTTATTTATTTATTTATTTATTTTGAGATGGATTCTCACTCTGTTGCCCAGGGTGGAGTGCGGTGGTGTGATCTCAGCTCATGGCAACCTCTGCCCCCTGGACTACAGTGATTTTCTTGCTTCAGCCTCCAAAGTAGCTGGGACCAAAGGTGCATGAGACCATGCTTGGCTAATTTTTTTTTTTTTTTCTGTAGAGGCAGAGTTTTACTATATTGCCAGGCTGATCTTGAACTCTTGACCTCAAGTGACCCAGCTGCCTTGGCCTCCCAAAGTGCTGGGATTACAGGTATGAGACATCGTGCATGGCCTACCTTCTTGTTGTTATTTTTATAACACACTTGGGACCTGTTATTTATTTCTTCTTGCCTATTTCTCCCTTTGAAACAGCAATGTCTGTCCTTTGCCTTTCCTGATGTTATATTTCAAAAACACATAACATATTGTGTTTCATAGATTCACAGGTAAAGAAAAATTTGCATGAGAATTAATTATACCTTGAATTTCATCCATATGAGATTTAGACAAGACTTTGAACTTACATGTTAATGTTGATTCTGGAATGAGCTAAGAATTACAGAAGCTAGTAGATGGAATGATTGTATTTTGTGTGAAAGAAAAAAATGGGGACATGAGGCATGGTTTTCATGTTTTTGTTTCCCTTAAAAATTTATGTTGAAACTTAATCTTCACAGCAACAATATTGGGAGGTGTGGTCTTTTGGGATGTGTTTAGGTCAGGAGTGCTCTATCCTCATAAATAGATTACTGCTCTTATTAAAAAGTTTGATGAAGAAAGTTTGCTCAATTACACATTATAAATTCTCTCCACTTCATATTAATTAGTAGAGTGAAAAAAGCTGACCAATGGATTGTCTGCTTATCTCCAGTCATTCACCTTTTTGAAAAACATTAACCTAACACTGTACCAGGTATGCAGATAAAATGTTCATAAGTCATTGTCCATAGTATTGTGGAATTTAAGAGAAGATATACAAATAAACTATAAACTTCCAGGACATGTGGCACTTACAATTGTTCAGGAAGTGTGAAGATAATAAAAGCCCCAAAAGAGGGAGCTTCAATGGCATCATTGCAGATTTGATGCTAATGGGAAGTGAAAGAATGAGCTGGCTGGGGGGATGGTACTCATGGGGTTGCTGGGGATGACTCAGGCATTTTTGATTGAGGTAACCATGATGGTTGACACCGAGGAGAGTGGTGGTCCTAGTTGATATAATCACAGAGATTTCCTAAGAAGAGATTTTGTTTGTTGTGTGGTTTGTTTTTCCAGATATGCATTTACTTTTCTGATAAAGAGCACATCTTCAAATAATAGTGCCATAAAAGTGCTTTTTATTCCATAGCATTGGAATCTCTGTCATCTTCCTTCCTCTCTTCTGGATTTTTGCATGCTTTTTGGGTTACAGCCCAGGTCCTGTGACCAGAGCATCAGTAACTAGGCATTCATCTACATAGTGATGCTTCTACTATGGCAAACTTGCTCTCTTCAGACATAGATTGGGAAGATGTTCTCTAGAGTAGCCTCAAATAGAAGCCTGCTGTCTACCTTAACATGGTAATGAGGAGCTTCTTCACATGCACCACTTGCTCTTTGAGCATATTACAAACGATTGCCATTAATCCCAGAACCTACTGTTTGGCAAATTTCAAACTCACCCACCTAAGTTATACACTATGTTTTGTGTTCCTCTCATGGATTTTCAACTTCTGTATTAGTAGTGACTGGCTCTATCCCACTAATGCTAAATCAAATGTAACCTGGGCAAGCATTATTTTTCTTGTTTATTACTGTTTTTCTTCCCCCAGGGGCTACATGAACATAAGCTCGTTTTTCACACTAGCAGCATTTAGAAATGTCTCTTCTGGAGGAACACTGATGCTCTCAAATGCACAGGTGGTAATTCTCTCCTCCAGGCACAAAAGGCAGTCTCAGCATCGCTATAGCAGCAGCCACTCTCTAAGAGTCTCTCCAGAGAAATAAGCTACTCAGACCATCCAACTGCTTTTGAGTTGTTTTGTGGTCACATACTGGGTAGATTTCTTCATCTCATGCTCGTTGGCCATATTCAAGATAAATGATTTAATACTTTTGTTGTTCCAGAAGCTGTGGTCACTGGCTATGTAGGAGTCAGTCTTTCAGTGCCAATCTTTGCTGAGAAAATAATAGTGATTATTGTTAAAACAGTATATAGGATTTGCACTCAATATTTAAGAATTTAGTGACAGAAATCTCTTAAATACACATTATACTGATATAAAATAAGTTACTCATCTGTTACCAAATTTATTCTTTTATTTATTATAACCCTTGGGATAACATTGTCTTTTATTCTTCCGTAAATGTACTTCATATGGATATATCACACATTGTGTATAATTTGACACAATGTTAATATAGTTTAGATCTATTTAGATGTTTGCATATTTATTTTATCTCAGTTTTTGTTCTCAGGAAGAGTATTTTTCTTCATAAACTACATTTTTGGAAAATTTTTGATGCATTTCACTAAGGTAAATATATACAATTTACATTGTTTTGTGTATTAAGTTACATTTTGTCCTCAATCCTGACAACAAATTTTGAAATATATGTAATTTTAAATTTACATGTTTTTCCCTCAGAACTTTGAAAACCATAATCTATTGGATTCTTGATTTTATTCACATATTGAGAAATAGGTTTATTTTCATTGCTTTTTAATTAATTTGAATTTTATCTTAGATGGCTTTACGTGATTTTCTCTTTTTGGTATTATGCTTTTAACTATTGTTTTTCTTTTGATAAGCATGCCTTTAAGCTATTATAATTATTTATTTTAATAATTATATATTTTTTATTCCCTATTTGACATTCACTTCATTTTATTTATTTAAACTTGTACTTAAACAACACCACTTATTCTAGTTTTTCATGTATTTTTGTTTTTTATATTGTTTATTTGCTTTATCTCTATTGTGACTTCTAAATATTCACTTCATCTTACCTTCTAATTGATAATTTCTTTTTTCATTTATGTAATTTTTCTATTTATTCTATCCTTTACATTTTAAATATTAGTTTTTCATTTAAAACTTTCACCTAATTATTTTGATAATATGCTTTATTTTGATCTTACTTTTAAACTTTTCTTCTAATGTATTTAAACATTATAACTACTTATGTTATTTCTACACTATATATACAATTTTGGGATTTATTAAGATCTAATGGTACAGCTGTGTTTTGATTATTATTTTGTTTCTGAATAACTTTGATCTTGATGACTTTTACTTTGTATATTTTAAAAAGAATAGTAGATTTCATTTGATTATAAATGACTGACCTCAATTGATGGCACCACTGAAGATTCTGGGTTGAGGCATTTTATTCCAGTTAAAATTTATCTGTAATGTTAATAATGCTCTCTTTACAGATACCTGAAAGAGAGTAACTCAATGTATTTACCTAAATTGTCATGATTAAAACACATGCTGTACATATGAACCAGAAACTATTATGAGGATTGGTGTTAATTCCCAAATCAACCAAAGAGGAGAAATACCACCTCCACTAACTACTCTAACCTATTTTTTCTAAACTTTTGAAAATGTAAGGATTCTAGCTTTAGATAGCATAGTCAGATCCAAATATTCCTGCATCTATGCTGCTGTGACATTATATTCACCCATCAGACATGTTAAATTCTAACAACCTGTGTTTCCATTATTAGCAATATCCACAGGTAGCATCAACTTCTAGTCTAGTTTTTGTGCTACAGCTGTGCTTCTTTAGTTCCTTCCCGAAAAATTGTTTGTTGAGATACATGCCTTTGAAGTTTCTCAGCATATATGATTTTTGAGGTTGGAAAGATAAGATTATCTAAATTTTTGCCAGAAATTCTGATATCCACATTATATCTTTGAAAGTATTGATTGTCACACTCCTGCTGACATGTGCATTTAGGAGAAGCATATGAATGTCTATGCATTGCAGCCTCTGAGGGGTTGAAATAAACAATACAGGCCCTCTTGGCTACTGAGGCTCACATGTAGATTTTCATTCCCCATCCAGGCATCTAGATTCAGGGGCACCTTACTGAGGGGCTTTTGGTTGAGGCCTTCCTCAGAAACTTTTGTTCAGATCCCTGTTTCTGGAGAAGGAATGAGACTTTGATAATAATTTTTATACACTCTTACTTAATACTCAATACTTTTTAACTCTTGCTCATACATTCTCCCCTACCCTCTCCTGCCCCTTTTCCACAAAATTGCAGGCCTGTTTTTTATGAGGGGGCCACCTCATCAGTGAGACAGTGCCCCATGTTTGTGCTGATCCATCTGACCCTTTCCTGGTGTTTTCCATGAGGAAAAAATGGAACAATGAGGAGTCGGTGCTTCATCTGATTTTGCCTGTTGCTTAACACAATCACAGAAAGGAAGAGAAAAAGGCTTAACTATTATTAGTTTGATGTGGGGCTCTTGCTTTAATTTACAACTCTGATACCAAGCACTTCAGCTCTTCCCAGCTCAGCTCAGCTCTTGAAATTTCATGGAAGAAATTCTGTTTTTATTGGTCTAAATTTCATGTCAGTTATATAGAAAAAAGGTAATAAAATTGCATCAGATATTTAAAAGTTGAATGTCTTCTGTTTGCCATTTTCCTGAAGAGAAAATTTGTGTAGCCTATTGGAATTATGAACAGTGAACCTCCAAGTACTAATAATTCAGAAAAGTTAATGAATCAAAATCCAACTATTTCTCAATAGCTTTTCCTGTTTTATAAACTTTCTATTTTATTATCTGTAATTTAAAAACTTCTGTAGAAAAGAGTTTAAAATTTTCAAAGTTAATATAAAATTATTTTTAGAATTTCTTTTTGAGTAGCCACTTGTAAATAACTAATATTTATAAATTGTAATCATCAACTATTATCTAAGCTGCACATTTAAAAAATGTGTTAATATTTGTTGCTGCTTAAAATATAATAAATATTTACATAATCTAAGTTACTAAAAATAACGTAATTTTGCATAGTAATGTACACACATAATCAACATGTACAGGTCATTGTTTTTCTATTTCTTACTTACATTTTCTGTTTGATATTTGTATCAGAACAAAGTGTTTATGTCCTACTAATAAATGGAAATTTGCCTATTTTGCATTTTGTTATATTAAATAATCAGACATATGCTTAGATTCTTCTAGGTTAAATTTTTTACATAATTGTTATTAACATAAATAATCCAGAAATTGTTCAAAGATTTAAAAAAAATTTGTGAGTGCCCTCACTGTTCATAATACAGATCTATTTGTCAAAGTGTTAGTGCCATTTGCATTATATAAAACAACATTTTAGTGAAATTAACTAACCACATCTCTGTAGGCATAGCTTACTTTTTCATTAGTATATAGTTTTGGTTGTACTCTATTGCTTTTCTAAAAGTGCTCAAAAATAAGCTCCCCCACGGGGATTTGTCTTCAATAAAATAAGATTGTCTCGGAGACCCACAGAAATAGCTGTGCCAAGTACTCTTAGAAACAGGCTTCTGATAGAATGACTTACATAACTTTGAGACACTATCAGTGGGCTAAGTTATTTCTCTGATTCTAGCAGAGGAGCAAATGTGCTTCTTCATCTACTTCTGCTGTTAAGAAAACATTATTTCTCCTTCAGGAATTTTCACCTTCTTTATCAAGGACATCGTGTAATTCTTCAGGGTCACAGAATGCTCTACAGCCTACTTCCTGGTGTCCACCATGGAGGAGATTAGTTGCACCTGAATTCAAGGAAGATTCCAGAGGGGTCACAGCTGCAGAATCCCAAGCACCTCAGTCTGACTGTGCTGATTTTAGAAAGACACATGGGGACCTGCCACAAGGACGGCACTTTTCAGGAAGGCCTCAACCCTAGGACACACCCCTGCAAGAGGGCTCTTCTCCTTCTAACAGTCATTTAGCCTCTTATAGAAAGGAAACTCTTAGAAAATTTAAATGAGGACCAAAATACTAACCCTAACCAATTTATTATCTCAAAGAATTGGAAAAACAAAATTTTCCAATAATAGAGGATTAGAAGAGTAAAGAAGGTGTGCCTGTTCTTTGGAGCTACAGACATATATTAAAAATAGGTTATACAAAGAATTTTTTTATGACATGGGGAAGTGCTTATGAGATGATATACCATTAAACATATTAATTAAATGCATACATTAAAAAGTATAACCAAACTTATACATTACAGCTCAAAATTTAAAATGTGTAGAAAAATGACTGAGAGGAAATATGCCAAATTACAAGAATTGAGGTGTTGCTTATAGGAAGCAGGATTCTGTGATAAATTAAATTGCTTTATTGGTTCTCTTGTACTTTTATAGTTTCCAAAAATTTTACAGAGGGTGTAATGTGGGACCTTAGTCAGGGATAAACAGCTTTTTAAATAAGCAGTAGAGAATTTCAAAGGAAGGGTGTGGTACCGGTCTGTGTGTTTCTTTCAAGATCTAATTTTGTCCATGCAGTGCTTCAGAAAGGACAATGTAATTTCAACTACTTAACCCCATAATCAAGAGGGTGTTACTTAAATACGTTATGGGAGGTCATAGATAAACAACCAGGCAGGCACTAAACATCAGAAAGTCCATGATGTCCATTGGCCTGTGAGATGGTCTGCATTTCTTCAAAGGAAAAAAGCAGGTTTTAAAACACTAGAACTGAGTCAAGTCCTAAATTTAAATAGAAAGATTAGAAAGGCTTATGCATGAGAAAATGATTCAGGGTATTCAATGGTTAATTCTGGCTATTTCTGAGTAATTTAAATTTACCTATAATTTTAAAAACTTTTTAGGTCAGGTGCAGTGACTCACACCTGTAATCCCAGCACTTTGAGAGGCCAAGCTGGGTGAATCACTTGAGACCAGGAGTTTGAGACAAGTGTGGGCACAATGGCAAAACATCGTATCTACTAAAAACACAAAAATTAGCCAGTTGGTGGTGTGTACTTGTAGCCCCAGCTACTTGGGAGGCTGAGGCGTGAGAATCATTTGAATCTAGGAGGTGGAGGTTGCAATAACCCAAGATCTCACTACTGCACTCCAGCCTTGGTGACAAAGCAAGACCTTGTTTCAAACTTTTTTTTTAATTTTAATTAGGAATCAAATAAGTTAATTAAATGTAAACTTATACTTAATTTACTTTTTAAACATTTCAAAAGCGGATATTCTAATTTTATGTTAGGACATTTTAATAATCAATAAAATTATTTTTAAAATCAAAGCAATTTTAAAGCTTTTACTTCATTAGACTCCCTGGCAAAAAAAAAAAGCCCTGGGAGGTTGGAAAGTTTGGAGGACGTCAGAGGGAAGTTTGGGAAAAGTAGATGAATGTATGGAGAGCAGAAGGAGTGAACATCAGGGAAACCCTCCCCTAGCTCAGTCTTCAGATGTGCTGGTGGACTTCCCCAGTCAGCCTGGGTTACCTTCACCACTGACCACAATGTCTTCTGACAAGATGCTCCTTTCAGGAAGCTGGTGTCTGGAAAACTTTTCTCAATTTTAGTGTCAATCATTACCCAGACGTTGAAAGGCAAGCCTCCACTTAAAGTGCCAGTCCTGGGGACTTGGTGAGACCCTCTGCTGGAGAGAAACTCTGCTTCACCTAGGGATTCTAACTTTATCCAAAATGAGGACGTGAGGGGGCAGCCAAGCAGCAATAAGCCAAATCTTAGGCAAGAACCAAACCCTTGGGGGTTCCTTTCTTTCTGCCACATAGTGCACAAATTCTGAACAGATTATAGGGGTGAAGAATAATAAAAGATTTTATTTTTGAAACATCTTGCATGGTTGCCCAGGTTGGAGTGCAGTAGCATGATCATAGCTCACTGCAGCCTAGAACTCCTGGGCTCAAGTGATCCTCTGCCTCAATCTCCCACGTAGCTGAGACTACGGTTGGAAACCATCACACCTGGCTAAATTTTTTTAATGCTTAAAGTGTTTTTGTATAAATAGAGTCTCAATATGTTGACAAGGCTGGTATTAAATTCCTGACCTCAAGCAATTCTATCTCCTCAGGCTACCAATATGCCAGGAATACAAGCATGAGACACCGTGCCTGACCATGACCTTTGCAATGCTTTATTCTCCCAAGTTCCTCTCAGAAAAGGAAACATGCATCAGGTATCAGCTGAGATTTGAACTTCAACCCTGTGCTGAACTCAATTGCAAAACTCTCCATTCCCAACAAGGGACAAATGGAGAAAGAAATGGTAAGAGGGAGCAGCTTGATTCCAGCCATGCTAATTGGGTGACTATTGTGTGCTGGGAAGACCCACTGAGCTCCTTCCAAGCTCCAGCTCCAGCCTCAACAGGATACCCATGGTGTACAAGGCCTAGCACAGAGGAGGGAGCCTTAGCAAGTGGAGCACCCCTCCATGGAGTATTGACACTCAGTCAATTATTTCCATCAATGCTGGTTTCTTTCAGCCCAAGGGAATACTTTTGGAATATCAGGAGTTTCACATTAATGTTCTGAAAACTAGTAAAAGATATGAGTTGTTCCAATGAACCCTTGTGAGCAAGAAAATCCATTCAATCTTCTCTGATTTGGTTAAAACAAACCTTTACTAAAAGGCAGCAAAGAGTAGTGCTTGCCTGTAAGAATTTAAAAACATCTTAGAAAACCACTCCTTTCTCAGTTTAAGAGGAAAGGCTAATGGCTTGTGTGGGATAATAAAAAGAAAGCATATTTATGTAATACTTTGAGTTTCTATTCCTCCTAAGCACCACTGCTACAGAATTTTTCCACAATATAGCTCTTATTTACCCACTCTACTCTTCACTGATTCTGTAACCCCCAGTTAACCCACCCCACAGTCCCCAGATGACCACAGAGGCGTTTTATTCTCTACTTTTTACTGTCCCTCTCCCCAGTCCAGCAAACTCATTCCTCTTTGTGCATAAGCCTCCTGGGTTTCTGCCCTTTTTTTCTGCACCCTCTGCTGAGACTCTTTTGTTTTCACCCATCCCAAACTTATCCCTACTTCCAGTGCATTATCAGGGGTAATTATCTCATCCACCCAGCCTAATTTTTAACCTTGTCTTCCTTCCCCCACCCACTCTCCACTCTGAACAAGCTTTTACTAGGTTGTTATTAAGTTCTGGGACTCAGAGAATCTGACTAGGGTGAGTTTCCCGAAGTAAAGGTAATGCCTTAATAATTTTCACTTTAATTGCTCTTTGTGTAGTGTTCTCCACATAATTTAACACAATAAATGCTCCCTGGGCAAATGAATAAATCTTTGTAATGTCCTATTTGACTCCCTTAGAATTTTCCTATACACCCATCCAGAGTCCTGTCTAACCAGAGTGAAAATGCTCGTGGTTGTCACGTAACATGGCTCAGAATTCCTCATGTGTATGGGACAACTGGCTCCTTCTCAGGTACTCCCTCTTTCTGGCAGACATCCTTGCCGAGAATGGAAATAAATGCTATCTATACCTGTAGGGTCCAGCCCCACAGGGTCGGTGGGTTTTTCTCCCCATGTACGAAGATGAGAGATTGTAGGAATAAAGACACAAGACAAAGAGATAAAAGAAAAGACAGCTGGGCCCAGGGGACCACTACCACCAAGACATAGAGACCGGTAGTGGCCCTGAATACCTGGCTGCACTGTTATTTATTAGATAAAAGGCAAAAGGAACAGGGTAAGGAGTGTGAGTCATCTCCAATGACTGATAAGGTCACATGAGTCACATGTCCATTGGACAGGGAGTCCTTCCCTGTTTGGCAGTGGAGGCGGAGAGACAGAGAGAGAGAGAGAGAGGACACAGCCTATGCCATTTTTTCTTCATATCAGAGGTTTTTGGTACTTTCACTAATTTGTTACTGTTATCTAAAAGGCAGAGCCAGATGTACAGGATGGAACATGAGGCGGACTAGGAGCATGACCACTGAAGCACAGCATCACAGGGAGACAGTTAGGCCTCTGGATAACTGCAGGTGGGCCTGACATCAGAGGTGGAGGAGTAGAGTCTTCTCTGAACTCCTCTGGGGAAAGAGAGACTCCCTTTCCTGGTCTGCTAAGTAGAGGGTGTTTTTCCTTGACACTGACGCTACCACTAGACCATGGTCCGCTTGGCAACAGGCGTCTTCCCAGATACTGGCATTACCGTTAGACCAAAGAGCCCTCTGGTGATCCTGCCCAGACATAACAGAAGGCTCCCACTCTTGTCTTCTGGACAATTCTCACTATGTCCCCTCAGCTCCTATCTCTGTATGGCCTGGTTTTTCCTAAGTTATAATTCTACAGCAAAGATTATTATAATATTGCAATAAAGAGTAATTGCTACAAACTAATAATTAATGATATTCATATATAATAATATCTATTATATAATCATATCTATTATCTATATCTAGTGTAACTATTCTTATTTGATGTATTTTATTACACTGGAACAGCTCGTGCCCTTGATCTCTGGACGCGGCAGCTAGGTGGATTGCCACCCACATCTCCCCCCTTTGTATTACCTAGGATTGCCATCACCATCATTGCTTGTCATTGACTTCAGACTTGTTTTCAGACTCCTTGGAGTCATCTGCAGACTAAAAGGAGACAACGTAAGCATACCAATATCAATAATGCCAGTGACAACAATGATCTTCTGAGGGGTTTGATCCATTTAAAGGGATTAAGATCAGATAATTCTTTAGTTATTCCTTCACAAACGTCTGAGCCAGGAACAGTAGATAAATGAGCTTGTGAAGCCTGGAAAATTTGTTCTTTACGTTTTGAAATATCCAAGGTTAAGTTATCATCCCAGACTTTTAAATGTCTTGAGATCTTTTCCCAGCAATGCTGATCTTTGTTATAAGCATAAGGCGTTATGCAATAATCAGAAGTATTCCAATCACACTGCATTGCATACAATGTTCCAAATTCATAACTCTATCTCCCAGCCAGATTACACTTTGGTGGAGATAATTAATTTGATTAATGATTAATTTTTGATCAATTTGAGCCTGAGAATTCCAAAGTCTGGAGGAGTTTTTCTGCCATGCTTCAACATATTGAGTGGTTTGAACAGAGTTGTGGATGGCAACTCCAGCAGTTGCTGCGGTTGCAGTAATTGCCATCAGACCTGCAATGACTGCAATAAGAGTAAAAATAAATCTCTTTGTTCTTTTGAGGATACCTTTAAGAACTTTACTGACTATGTGAATAGAGGGGGAAGACACCCATGGATGGTGTAAAGCAACAGGTATCCATACCCCCTCCCTAGCCCTTACCAAGAGAATACTTGTTGTGGGATTAAAAGTAGCGTCAATGCATGTAAATAATTCACAGTTATCATATTCTATAGTTTGTGTGTTGGGAGTGATGATTCTTGTAAAGGTAAACTGAGGCTGGAGCCGAACCAGGAACAAAGACACAAGGCAAATGGCAGTGAGAATAGCCTTTATTAGGACTCATGGGTGAGGTTCCTCAGTCCAAAGGTGCAGGCTGAGGAAGTCGTGTTGAGGGAGGAGGGTAGGGGCTTTTTATAGCCAGAGAGGTAGGGAAGCTGGTTGTGCAAACAGGGCCTGGGGGGTCTTGAAACTACTAGGCCAGGAGTTGAGTAAGGGTCATGAGGAAGGGGTCTTTGGAAACTGTTAACCGAAACTGCTGTTTACGAACTTGTGGAATGCAGGTGAGCTGCAGGTCATGGGGGAGTGTGGTTGCCCAGCCAGAACTCTAACACATGTAAGTCTGTGGGTGTGTACAAGGGTGAAGGGAGTCTTCAACAAAAGGTCTGCTATGCTGGGTAATGCTGCCATGTTGGGTCTAGATTCCTGCCTAACATTCCGACCTCTTTCTAATAAGAAAATGGGGCGATGTGTTCATCTGGCTGCTTCCTGCTGCTATGGGTCATCGTGGGGTTCTTTGGAGGTCGGAACTCGAGTATAGGGGTGGAGCAGCATCTGATTGAAAGTGACCTGGGAGACTTCTTTCATGTGGTCCTGGATGAAGTGGAGGACACAGGGAGCTATGAGTAGCAAGAAGCCAATGATTAGTAAGGGGCTTAGAAAGGGTAGGACTTAACCGGCCACAGATGATTGCCACCTCCTAAGTGAGGGCCTTGATCAGAGGTTTTTCTGGTGGAGTCTTTCCCAAATCTTTTCTAGAGTGAGGAGATTGGTTTCTACTAGTCCTGACTCATTGATGTAGTGTTCGGCTGGGAAGGGGAAAGGAGGGAGTTAGGTTAGAGGAGTTAAAAGGGCTGGGTAAGGGTACCGCAACCAGTGTGGGCTTATTCAAGGCTGCACACAAGAAACAACGAGAGATGTTGTGTACCTCAGCCATGTGTACCACTTGAGCCCCTTCCTTGACTAAGGTTAGTCAGGAAAAATGGTTGCTGCTGTCCTGGGGCTTGCTGCCTGGGCTAGAGCTGAGATGGCTTCCTCCTGTTGTCTGATGTCAGAGGCCAGGCTGACGAGGCTGCTTACAACCTTGATGTAGGCCTCAAAGATCCTGAGTTGGGCCACGGGATAAGACTCACTGTGCCCAACAGTCCTAGGAAGGACAAGATCTCTTCCGCATCCTGAGGAGGCTGGAGAGCTTCAATGAGGCTTATTCTATCTGCTGTGAGGCTTTTTGTAGTGGGTGTGAGGAGTATGCCTAGGTAGGTGACAGAAGGGCTGCAAAGTTGAGCCTTAGCTGGGGTAACCTGATAACCTCGGTCACCTAGAAAATTTAAAAGTGTAGCAGTATCTGCAAGGGAGCACTCCTAGGAAGGACTACATAGTAATAAGTCATCGACATACTGCAATAGTGTGCTGTGGGTCAGGGGACAGAAGACAGCATCCTGTGCCAGTGCCTGTCCAAAAAAAATGGGGGCTATCATGGAACCTTTGAGGCAAAACAGTCCAAGTCAGCTGGGAAGAAATATGAGTGTCTGGATCTTCCAATGTAAAAGCAAACAGAAAGTGGCAGTCTGGGTGTAGAGGGATGGTAAAGAAGGCATCCTTCAGGTCAAGGACAGTGAAATGGGTGGTGTCACGGGCAACACGTGAGAGAAGTGTATATGAATTAGGAACAACTGGAAAGGTAGGGACTACTGCCTCATTGATGAGGCGTAGGTCCTGCACAAGACGATAGGCTACAGAGCTTTTCTGTACAGGCAAGATAGGAGTATTGCATGGTGAGTTGGTGGGAACTACAATGTGCTGCCGGAGCAGGCATGTAATGATGGGTTTTAGTCCCTGTCGGTGTTCAAGGGAGATAGGGAACTGGGGCCTAGAGGGAAAGTTAGAAGGGTCTTTTAGCTGGATGTGGACCGTAGTGTGGTGCTGGGCAATGATCAGGGTGGAGGTGTCCCACACCTCAGTGTTAATGGGGACTGGAAACAGGAGTGGGAGTCAGCCTGGCGGGGTTCATCAGGTGAGAGGAGGGGGAAGAGGAATGCGAGGTGTGGGGAGGGGTTGGGCCGGAAATGAACTGCGGCCCCCAGCTTGGAGAGGAGATCTCATCCTAACAAGGGGACTGGGCACGAAGGAATGATAAGAAACGAGTGTGAGAGGAGGGAGCCATCCAACCGGCAAGACAGAGGAGGAGTCTGGCCGTAGGTGGAGGGAGTGCCATCAATTCCCATGACCATGACAGTGGAGGGGTGGCTGGGGCCACTAAAGGAAGGCAAAACAAAAAAGGAGTAGGTAGCCTCCATGTCCATGAGGAAAGATATGGACTTACCTGCTACCTGGAGCATAACCCTGGGCTTGACAAGAGTAAGAGGGGTTCCCGAGTCTGGGCTTCTTCAATCTTTGTACATGTGGAGGAGCTGGAAGGTGCCTCCAATACCTGGAGGAGGGTCGTCACGTGGAGGCGCAGCGACCGTCCTCAGGTTGGGGCAGTCTGACTTTCAGTGGCCCATCTGCTGACAGTTCGTACAGGGGTGGGTTTTCTCCTTTGGGTTGGGGCACTGCTTGGCCCAGTGGCTGTCGTTGCTGAACTTGAAGCAGGCACCAGGTGGCGCTCGGGTAGTACCTCCTTTCTGGGAGGTCCTGGAGCCAGCCAGTCTCAGGGCTGCTACCAAGGCCTGGGTTTGGAGTTGTACCTTCTGTTTTAGCCTGGCCTGTCATTGGGCCTCAGCTGCTTCCTCCCTGGAGTTATAGACCTTGAAGGCCAGTTTGACTAAATCCTGGATGGGAGTTTGAGGGTCTTCCTCTGCCTTTTTAAATTTTTTTTGGATATCAGGGGCTGACTGAGAAATGAAATGCGAGGCCAAGATGGTTCCTCCTGCGGGGGAGGCAGGGTCAAGGCGGGTGTACTGAATAAGTGCCTCAGTCAGCCGGTTAAGAAAAATGGCCGGATTTTCATCTGCGCCTTGGACTACCTCCTTTAGTTTGTTAAAGTTGACTGATTTGTTAGAGGCTGCCTACATGCTGGCAAGAAGGCACTGAACCATCATGTCTCAGCAGCGGTGGCCTGTCTGCCCCACCTGGTAGTCCCAGTCGGGCTCAGCCGAGGGCACTGCCTTGGTGCCGACTGGCACAGCAGGGTCAGTTAAATGAACCTGGTTAGCATGCTGCTTGGCTGCCACTAGGATGCATTTCTGCTCCTCAGAAGACAGGGTTGAGGTCATAATGACATGGAGGTCGTGCCAGGTGAGATCATATGCCTCGCATAGATACCTGAACTCTTTGATATAACGAGTAGGATTGGCCAAAAAGGAACCTGCACACTCCTCAACCTTAGACAAGTCTGCCAATGAAAACGGCACATGGACCCGGACTACTCCTTCAGCACCTGCCACCTCTCGTAAGGGACACAGGAGGTTGGTCCTGGACCGAGTATGGGCTGAGACAGGTGAGGAAGGGGAGGAAGTGGAGGTAGGGAAGACCGAATCTGTCGGGTTTGGTAAGGGTACATGAGGAGGGGAAGGGTGGGGAGGCATTGACGAGGACGGGGATAACGGTGGGTCAGGGTAAGGAGGAGGTTGGGCGGGAGACCAGAGGGGTGGCTGGGATAGGGTGTCAAGAGGCTCAGAAGAAGAGGAGGAATCATCCCTCTCCTTGCTCGAGGGAAGAGACTTTGCGAGCAGACCCTGTGCTAACGAGCATTGGGCGCAGAGATCTGGGCAAGAACGCAAGTCCCAAAAGGCCTGAATATAGGGTATCTTGGACCATTTGCCTAGTCTCTTGCAAAAGTTGGTCAGAACTGTGAGAATGTTAAAGTCTAGAGTGCCTTCTGCAGGCCACTGAGACTGATTCTCCAATTTGTATTGCGGCCATGCTATTGTGCAGAAGAAAATGAGCCACTTTCATTTTATGTCTTGGTTGAGACTTAAAGTCTGGAGATTTGCCAAGAGACACCTCAGAGGAGATTTTCAGTTTGGTTTGGACTGGGTAGTTCACATGGTCTCAAGGTGGGCAGTCCGCAGGCAATGGGAGTGTCCTCTTACTGCCACATGGAGTGCGGGGTATGGTGGCTTCCGGGGAGGTTGGACATCTCCTAGTCCCTGGTACCGAGGTCATAGCTGACCGGAGAGAGCCCCTGACATGGCCATGCGTTTTGGACAGGGACTCCCAGAGGGAGCCTTCAGGATGGGGGGAAACTTCCCAGCAGTGATCAAATTGAGTCAAATGTGATGAGACTGTTCCAGGCTTGAGGAGGGGATCCCAGCTCAGGGAGAGGAGAACCCACCCAACCCAGCAGGGGTCCGGGGAGGGGGTCTCCTCCCGGGTTTCGGCACCAAATGTAAAGGTAAACTGAGGCTGGAGCCGAACTGGGAACGAAGACACAAGGCAAATGGCAGTGAGAATAGCCTTTATTAGGACTCTCGGGTGAGGTTCCTCAGTCCAAAGGTGCAGGCCAAGGAAGTCACGCTGAGGGAGGAGGGTAGAGGCTTTTTATAGCCAGAGAGGTAGGGAAGCTGGTTGTGCAAACAGGGCCTGGGGGGTCTTGAAACTACTAGGGTAGGAGTTGAGTAAGGGTCATGAGAAAGGGGTCTTTGGAAACTTAACCGAAACTGCTTTTTATGAACTTGTGGAATGCAGGTGAGCTTCAAGTCATGGGGGAGTGTGGTTGCCCAGCCAGAACTCTGATGCATGTAAGTCTGCGGGTGTGTACAAGGGTGAAGGGAGTCTTTAACCAAAGGCCTGCAAAGCCAGGTAACGCCACCATGTTAGGTCTACATTCATGCCTAACAATTCTATTTCCAACCAACAGCATGTAAGGGGGTTTGACACAGCTCTGATGGGTATAACCAGTTCAGATATCAAGGTGATATTGGATATGGGTGTTTTGGTATTAGTGTGAAGGAATTAATACGTAGTGTCCCATATCCTTATTCCTGCCAAGGATGCAGCTAATTTCCATAATTTAGGATGTTCTGGGGTAATAAAACGATGAATCATTTTTGGTCTAGGAGGAACAATGCCTGTGTCCATCCATTTAAAGGGGTAAGGAGACCCCCATTGTCTCAACCTGTATAACTGCCATCCATCCTCTATATAATCTAACAAATAATTAAACTCCAAGAATGAAGTATTTTTTCTGGAGCAATCTTTCCAATAATACCCTTCTGGAGCCCAATCAATAACAGTACGCACAGCTGAACTTTGGAGCACAACGGCCTTGGGAGCATTCCTATCATTCCATAAAATTGAAGTCACTAGAAAAGGTCCCTTTGTAGGTTTCTTTGGGCAGTCTGGCAGTCCTTTTGTTTTATTACTTTTAGTAGTGACAGGAACTCTCCATTCCTCATGGGGATTAAGTTTGACAGTGAGAAGTTGAAAAGAATCGGTACTGAACACATTATGTACCTGATAAGAATCGTTTGTAAAGGATGGTACAGTTCACATCCAATTCTGATAAGAATAAGCTAAACAGCCAGGTGACGTTCCAATGCATAGTGTTGGATATTTATAGTCAATTGACAGATTAAAGTGCACACCATATTCTTCCAATTGAGCTGGAAACCTATCATCATTAGCTACTGGCATGAAAGCACTATTACTAGTGTAAACTTCTACTGGGGATTCCACCCAGGAGACAGACCAAATTAAAGGTGGAAAAGGAACATATGCCCAGTAAGTAGAATTTTGAGTTGCCCCAAATGGTGGTACACTTACCGCTGCACTGACTACCATAAAAGCAGTGAGAATTATATTACCAGTCATTTTTGCGATTATTTTTTCTTTTAATAAATTTTATGTTGGGTGAGATAAAACCTTTATAAGACCCCACGTTGGTGGAATTGAGTGAGTGTGTTGTAGGTCACATGGCGAGATTTTGTCTCACTGTTGGGGTCAAGAAGTTTATGTGTCAGGTGGTGAAAGTTGCTCTTTGGTTTCCGAGGGATCGTTGCCTTTTGTTTCTGAAAGCGTTTCATCTTTGGAGTTAGGTGCAATTTTAATTGTCGGGAGGGGACCCACACAGGCTGTAGTCCTTTTCCTGGGGAAACACAAGCAAAATCCCTACCCCAAGTTATAAGGGTCCAGGGAGGGGTGTGTGACCCAAATGTGAGTAGTGTAGAAAGGAGAAGACCTTGCTCTGAGCACTGATTGAAACTTTTGAAAAGAAAAAATAAGTTATCATCAGGTAAAATTTGGTTGAGGCAGTTTCAATGTTGCGAGCTACATGTACTACATATGCTGAGTCAGAGACAATGTTAACTGGTTTAGGGAAATCTTCAAGGATGGCCATAACAGCAAGCAGCTCAGCTCGTTGTGCTGAAATAGCTCCTGTGTGGAGAACACGTACTCTTGGCCCTGTATATGCTGCTCAGCCATTAGAGGAAGCCTCAGTAAAAACAGTGACAGCTTCAGCTAAAGAGGTATTTCTAGTAATGTTAGGTAAAATCCAAGAAGTGAGTTTAAGGAACTGAAATAATTTCACATTAGGATAGTGATTATCAGTTATATCCAGGAAAGCTGCGAAATGTACTTGCCAAGCGATGCAAGTAGCAAAAAGCCTGTTGAACTTGTCATCTGGTGAGGGGAACAATAATGTTTTGGGGCTCTGTACGCATAAGACAAAGGAGACGAGAACGTGCCTGGCAAATGAAGACCGAAATTTGATCTAGGTAAATAGTTAGTGTCCGTAAAGAGTTGTGTGGAAGAAAACACCATTCAATTAAATTATGTCCTTGAATAATGAGTCCTATTGGTGAATGTTCAATAGGAAAGATTAGTATTTCAAAAGGTAAATGTGGATTCACTCTGGTAACCTGAGACTGTTGAATGCATTTTTCTGTGAGCTCTAGCTCGGAACCTGCCTCAGGAGTCAAGGACCTTTTCCTGTGTAAATCAGTATTGCCCCGTAACGTTGCAAAAAGATTAGACATAGCATATGTAGGAATACCTAAGGAGGGATTAATCCAATTTATGTCTCCAAGTAATTTCTGGAAATCATTTGGAGTTTTTAAGGACTCTCATCTGATTTGAACTTTTTGAGGCTTAATGACCTTGTCTTCCAGCTGCATTCCTAAATAGTGATGAGGGAAAGAAGTCTGAATTTTTTCTGGGGCAATAACCAAGCCAGCTGCTGCAAGTGCTTGTTGTAATGCAGAAAAACAAGATATTACTACAGAGCATGAAGCTGCCACGAGATCAGCCGCCTGCTGAGTAAGATCAGTGGCCTGTGGCTGATTTTGTGCCACAGGGACGGCAGGTATTGGAGATCATAAAATTACAGGAAATTGCCAGGCTTTGGGATCCCCATATTCTCTTGCCTGTGCTATAGCCCTCGTAAACAGAGTGTCATTTTGAGGAATGGATGTAACTTGTTGCTTGTGAGCAGCAAGGGTAGATGAGATTACCTGCTGAGCAGATCTTTCATGGGCCTGATAGCCAGGCTGCCATGGCAACTGCGGACCAGGCTTCAAGGGAGCCTGTGACTCTAACGGAGTCTGAGTAGCAGAAAAGGAACCAGGCCTCAAGGGAGCCTGTGACTCTAACCAAGTCTGAATAGTCTGAGCAGAAGGAAAAGAACCAGGCCTCAAGGGGGCCTGTGACTCTAGCCGAGTCTGAGTGGTAAGAAAGGAACCAGGCTTCAAGGGAGGCTTTGAATCTAGCCGAGTCTATCCAGGGGGAAAGAAGCAGGCATGAAAAAATTAGGCTCTGGAGGGATAGGGTTGAGTGCCTCATTACTGGGCCGAACAGGCAGAGGGTTGAGAGCCCTACAGCAGGGCTGAACAGGGACAGGGTTGAGATAATACAGGAGAGTTTTTATAAAGTTTAAATAAGCCGAGTACTTAGTAATGTCCTGTCCCATGGTGTCCCCGGAAAACTCTGGGTGCTCAAGCTTACCACTAAGCTTATTGACTGCAATCCTCAGGAATCTCTCATCAAAATCCTCCACTGAATCTGCACTCAGGGTGCAACTTCACAAAGTGTGGGAGAGCCCCATGTCGGAGCGCCAGGCGTAGGGTCCAGCCCCACAGGGTCGGTGAGTTTTTCTCCCCGTGTGCAGACAATAGATTATAGGAATAAAGACACAAGACAAAGAGATAAAAGAGAAGACAGCTGGGCCCAGGGGACCACTGCCACCAAGACATAGAGACCGGTAGTGGCCCCGAATGCGTGACTGTGCTGTTATTTTTTGGATACAAGGCAAAAGGGAAAGGGGAAGGAGTGTGAGTCATCTCCAATGATTGATAAGGTCACATTAGTCATGTGTCCACTGGACAGGGGGCCCTTCCCTGTCTGGCAGCCAAGGCAGAGATACAGAGAGAGAGAGAGAGGACACAGTCTATGCCATTATTTCTTCATATCCGGGGTTTTTAGTACTTTTACTAATTTGCTACTGTTATCTAAAAGGCAGAGCCAAGTGTACAGAATGGAACATGAAGGCGGACTAGGAGCATGACCACTGAAGCACAGCATCACAGAGAGATGGTTAGGCCTCTGGATAACTGCAGATGAGCCTGACTGATGTCAGGCCCTCCACAAGAGGTGGAGGAATATAATCTTCTCTGAACTCCTCTGGGGAAAGGGAGACTACCGCTAGACCATGATCCACTTGGTAATGGGCATCTTTCCGGACGCTGGTATTACCGCTAGACCAAGGAGCCGTCTGGTGGCCCTGTCTGGGCATAACAGAAGGCTCACACTCTTGTCTTCTGATCAATTCTCACTATGTCCCCTCAGCTCCTATCTCTGTAAGGCCTGGTTTTTCCTAAATTATAATTATAGAGCAAGGATTATTATAATATTGGAATAAAGAGTAATTGCTACAAACTAATGATTAATGATATTCATATATAATCATATCTATTATCTATATCTTGTAAACTATTCTTATTTGATGTATTTTATTACACTGGAACAGCTCGTGCCCTGGATCTCTTGACTCGGCACCTGGGTGACTTGCCATCCACATATGCCAACTTCCTAGAACAAGTACAGGTTTCATCTAGACTAGTTTTCAAAATGAAGAAATAGGACGCAGACAAGTACTTTATTCTCACTTTTTGGCCCTGTCCTTTTTTTTTTCTTTCTTTTTTTAATTATTATTATACTTTAAGTTCTAGGGTACATGTGCATAACGTGCAGGTTTGTTACATATGTATACTTGTGCCATGTTGCTGTGTTGCACCCATCAACTCGTCAGCACCTATCAACTCGTCATTTACATCAGGTATAACTCCCAATGCAATCCCTCCCCCCTCCCCATGATAGGCCCTGGAGTGTGATGTTCCCCTTCCCAAGTCCAAGTGATCTCATTGTTCAGTTCCCACCTATGAGTGAGAACATGTGGTGTTTGGTTTTCTGTTCTTGTGATAGTTTGCTAAGAATGATGATTTCCAGCTGCATCCATGTCCCTACAAAGGACACAAACTCATCCTTTTTTATGGCTGCATAGTATTCCATGGTGTATATGTGCCACATTTTCTTAATCCAGTCTGTCACTGATGAACATTTGGGTTGATTCCAAGTCTTTGCTATTGTGAATAGTGCTGCAATAAACATACGTGTGCATGTGTCTTTATAGCAGCATGATTTATAATCCTTTGGGTATATACCCAGTAATGGGATGGCTAGGTCATATGGTACATCCAGTTCTAGATCTTTGAGGAATTGCCATACTGTTTTCCATAATGGTTGAACTAGTTTACAATCCCACCAACAGTGTAAAAGTGTTCCTATTTCTCCACATCCTCTCCAGCACCTGTTGTTTCCTGACTTTTTAATGATCGCCATTCTAACTGGTGTGAGATGGTATCTCAGTGTGGTTTTGATTTGCATTTCTCTGATGGCCAGTGATGATGAGCATTTTTTCATGTGTCTGTTGGCTGTATGAATGTCTTTTTTTGAGAAATGTCTGTTTATATCCTTTGCCCACTTTTTGATGGGGTTGTTTGTTTTTTTCTTGTAAATTTGTTTGAGTTCTTTGTAGGTTCTGGATATTAGCCCCTTGTCAGATGAGTAGATTGCAAAAATTTTCTCCCATTCTGTAGGTTGCCTGTTCACTCTGATGATAGTTTCTTTTGCTGTGCAGAAGCTCTTTAGTTTAATGAGCTCCCATTTGTCAATTTTGGCTTTTGCTGCCATTGCTTTTGGTGTTTTAGACATGAAGTCTTTGCCCATGCATATGTCCTGAATGGTACTACCTAGGTTTCTTCAGCAAAGTCTCAGGATACAAAATTAATGTGCAAAAATCACAAGCATTCTTATACACCAGTAACAGACAAACAGAGAGCCAAATCATGAATGAACTTCCATTCACAATTGCTTCAAAGAGAATAAAACACCTAGGAATCCAACTTACAAGGGATGTAAAGGACCTCTTCAAGGAGAACTACAAACCACTGCTCAGTGAAACAAAAGAGGACACAAACAAATGGGAGAACATACCATGCTCATGGATAGGAAGAATCAATATCGTGAAAATGGCCATACTGCCCAAGGTTATTTATAGATTCAATGCCATCCCCATCAAGCTACCAATGAGTTTCTTCACAGAATTGGAAAAAACTGCTTTAAAGTTCATATGGAACCAAAAAAGAGCCCACATCTCCAAGACAATCCTAAGTCAAAAGAACAAAGCTGGAGGCATCACGCTACCTGACTTCAAACTATACTACAAGGCTACAGTAAGCAAAATAGCATGGTACTGGTACCAAAACAGAGATATAGACCAATGGAACAGAACAGAGTCCTCAGAAATAATACCACACATCTACAGCCATCTGATCTTTGACAAACCTGAGAGAAACAAGAAATGGGGAAAGGATTCCCTATTTAATAAATGGTGCTGGGAAAATTGGCTAGCCATAAGTAGAAAGCTGAAACTGGATCCTTTCCTTACTCCTTATACAAAAATTAATTCAAGATGGATTAGAGACTTAAATGTTAGAGCTAATACCATAAAAATACTAGAAGAAAACCTAGGCCCTGTCCCTATTAACCAGCTGAACTGTACATAATTAATTTAGCTAAAAATCAAAAGATATATAGGTAACTGAGGGAAGAAATTGAAAATGCAATAAAAATAGAAAATGTTCAGGAATTCAATGTTATTGGTTCATAGAAACGCTACTGATTTTTGTACATTGATTTTGTGTCCTAAAACTTTACTTGTTTATCCACTTCAGGAGGCTTTTCAAGTTTTCTCCAAAAGGAGTTTTGGAGAGGATTTAGGATTTTCTACATAGAGACTCATATTGCAAGTTGAGAGATAATTTAATTCTTTTTACTATTTGGATGCCTTTTTATTTTTTCTATTTTCTGATTGCTCTGTCTAGGTCTTTTAAATCTAATTAAATTGTTTTTGTGAGATTTTCATATATTTTAATATGTCTGTAATTAATTTTATATCTGTATAATGTCCCCTTATATAAGAATATGTAGCAGTTTTATTTATTTATTTTATTATCGATGCACATTTGAGTTGTTTTCAGTTTTGAAAAGTATCAAATAATGCTGCTTTGAGAACTTTTCTGCATTGCAAGATATGCTGTCATTTCTATTGGGTGTATATACCTAATAGTGGAGTTGTTGGGTTTTAGAGTGTGCTTACGTATGTCTTGTATGTAAGGAGATACTACTCAAGACGTTGTGAATATGGTTATAACAGTTTACACACAGAAGGGTATAAGAAAGTTCCAGTTGCTTGACATCATCACTAGTACTAAATATTGTCAGTTTTCAAAAATGTTAATTATTGCATAGTGGTATTAAATTGTAGTTTTAGTATGCATTTTTCTGATACATAAATATGTGGATATGTTTATCTTCTTGTTGGCCCTTTGGTTCTGTATGTGGAACTCCTTCTAGTGACATGTTTGCCAATTTTGTTCAATGTACTGCATCTTTGTTTATTAATTGATGGGATTTAGTTAAATAATCTAGATATAAGGCTTTTGCCACACAAATATATGGCAAATGTTTATTTCCACTTTGCTCTTGGCTTTCTACTCTCCTGAAGGTTTTTTTTTTTTAAGAGAAGGTTTTAATTCTAATAAGACCCAATTTGTCATATTTTTGTTTGATGGTTAATTCACTTTGTGTCCTAAGAAATCTTGGCCTGTGCCAAGGTTATGAACGTGTTTATCTATGTTATCTACTAGAATTATTGTTTTCAACTTTCACCTTAAAATTTTAAATCCACCTGTCAGTGAAATTTCTTAAGAATGTAAGATACGAGTATTTCTTTCTCACATAAATAACCAGTTGACCCAAGGCTATTTGCCGAGATGACTGTGTTCTCTCCACTGCTCTTCTGTGCCTCTTTTGTAATATACAAAATGTCCAAATGTGTGGGTCTGAGTTGGACTCTCGAGTTTTTCTAGTTTTCTTTGTGCCTATTTTTGCGTTACTACCATACATCACTTTTATTATTATAGCACTAACCAGAGTCTGAATACCTGGCATTTTAACTCACAAACTTTGTTATTCTTCAGGATAGTTTTTACTGTTCTTGGCTTTTATAGGTGTTTAAATGTTCAAATTGATTTAGAGATTTCTTACAAGATTTCTGCCAAAATATTGTATTGTGAAAATAGAAATCTGTAAATCAGTTTGGGGAGAAGTTACATAGAAACAAAGCAAAGCAATACAACAATAACCTGCAAGTCAATCTTAAACAGAGCACCACAATAAGAAAAGAAGTTCCAAAATTGGAATAAATATTGCAATTCATGAAATTACAAAGGGGCTCACATTTCCACTACATAGAGTTTTTGTTTTTGTTTGCTTGTTTGTTTTTTGATACAGAGTCTCACTCTGTTGCCCAGCCTGGAGTGCAGTGGTGTGATCTCGGCTCACTGTAACATCTGCCTCCTGAGTTTCAGCAATTCTTCTGCCTCAGCCTCTTGAGTAGCTGGGACCTCACGCATGTGCCACTACACCTAGCTAAATTCTTTTATATTTTTAGTACAGACGGGGTTTCACCATGATGGCCAGGCTGGTCTTCAGCTCCTGACCTCAAATTATCTACCTGCCTCATCCTCTCAATGTGCTGAAGTTAAAGCCATGAGCCACTGCGCTAGACCTGTAAAGATCTTTTAAATATTAGATTAAATATCCCCATAAAAAAAAACCAGAAAAAGAGAAAAAAGAAACATCCAGTCAGTTAAAATTTTTAAAAGACAAAAGACCTTATCATACAGATCCAGTGCCCTGTATCCCTCACTGTAATGGGGGTGGACATGGGCTTCACAGGACATGAAATTCATCAAACAGTTGGTGGCTGAAGGTGGGCAAATCTTGTGGAACCAGCCTCAAGAACAGCTCTGGAAAGAAAACATGGCTGAGCTGTGCTCTGTTTTCATCTGCATTGGCCATGTCTGGAGACTTGAGGGCCTAAGCACCCATGGACACCTAAGTCTGCCCAAACTCACCACATTCCAATATTCTATCTGGTATTGAACATGACACCATGTCCTCACTGAACATGTGCTTATACAGTTTTGTGTCCAACTCCTCGTTTTACAACAGGAAGACTGAAGCCCCCAAAAAGCCAAATTCTGGTCCAGATCGCAGAAATTGGGCAGAGCACAGAGTATTAGGGAGGGAGCCAGCTTCCTAGGCCTTGCATGCACCCCACCTATCAGGTTTGCTTTGGAAATGAGAGTTCCTAAGTCCTGGAAAACCCTGTGCTCTACTTTCTACCTGAGCTTTCTACTATTCCATATTCTCACTAGGTGTGCATGCATGTACAAACACACACACACACACACACACACACGCTTCTAGGATGGAGATCATGGAGGTGAGATTAGGGAGGAGGAAACCAGAGAAGTGACAAAAGGGGAAGGAATAGTAGAGGCAAATTTGCCATGAGGCAGAGGCATCCACTCCCCCAGCTACATGAGCAGGAGCTGACAGCATGGGCTGAAGGATCCTCCAGGTTCCCTGGGTTCTTCCAGGCCTGGGGACCTCCCCAGCTGTTTGAAGAGGACAGGACTGGGATTGTGACTCCCATCTCAGTGGGCACCTGGAACTAAAATGAGCTATGCCCTCCTCCCACCATCCTGTGTGATATAAAGAGAGGCTATGGGAAAGAAAGCCTCCATTTTCTCCCTCATAAATAGGGGTACTTGAAGGGAATAGTATCAAGGATTCCAGATACTCATAAGTGTCTACTGCCCTTGGCTCCTCATTGAGAACTCACTGTGCTTTGAGACTCTGGGAAGAGGCTTTCAGTTTCAAGAGATCCTTCAGAGAAGGGAATGGCCTAAAGACTTGGGCAGATGAGGACTTGGAATAAAGCAGATTGTGACAATGCACTTGGCTCTGGAGTGTGGGGCCCCCCAAAAATACTAAATTTTGAGGGGTCCTTTAAGTCCTCATTTGGAAGTGGAAGAAAATATTGTCTCTGAACGCTGTGAAAATGTTTCATGAGTGCACAGCACAACCCAAGATGCTGAGGCAAATACGAATCAAGGGAGGCTCCCGAGGTCACTTTTGTGGCCCTTGGAGCCTTCAGATACTGCTCCTTTTCCCCAGGGGTCCATGTAGAGCCACTGCATTGAGAATCCCCTAATACAGGTACCTGTTCTGTGGTGCTTCTGCCTGGGACTGCAGTGCTAGTAATGGCCTCTAGGTGGCCTCTAGGTACCCACAGGGCTTTACTGGAGCAGCTGGAGCCAGAGGGAGAGTCACGCTGAGGTCCTGAACCTCCTGTTATCATTCATGATCTCCACATTATTGGATGGCCAAAAGCAGGAAGAAGGGCTTTGTGATTTTCCATTTTATTTCACTCAGCGACTCTTCCCCTAGCACTTACCCTGTGGCAGCTACCTTGGTAGGTTCACAATGTGGTACCGAAAATAATTATGTTATCCCTGCCTTCCCACGGGGAGCCCACAGTCTGAGGACTGCTGGACAAAAACACTAAAGCAAGTACACGTGAAAGAAAAGAGCATTTTATTGTGTAAGTAAAGTAGAATGTTGGGAGGGAGGGCTGGGAAGACGTTTCATGGAGGGACATGAATGCCTCACTGAGGTGACATTATGTTGTGACCAGAATGACAACAGAGAGCCACTCCTGCACAGGTGTGGAGAGTGTCAGGGAGAAGCCACTCTTTGTGAAGAGACTCACAGGCACAGGTGAATTCAGCAGAGGAGGTGAGAAAGGGACCAGTGTGGCTGCAGGCAGCCTGAGAAAGAAAGGAACAGAGGGGTGGGAGGATCCTGGGGCCTGAAAGAGGAGGTTAGCCATTTGCTCCTCTCTGACAACATTGCCTTGAATTTTAGCACCTTTCTACAACAAATACTATCTCATCATTTTTGTGATCCAGAAGCTGGACATAGCTTAGTTGGGTGCCTCTGCCTCAAGGTCTCTTACGAGGCTGGTTCTGTGATTTCAACCGAAGCTGGATTTGGGAAAGATCAGCCTCCACTGCCTCATGGAAATTGGTATGGTTCAGTGTGAGCTGAGAGCCAGAGGTCCTTCCTCTCGATTGTCCTGGGCATCTCCTCTGTTCTCAACCATGTGGGTCTGTACCTAGAGCATCTTAGAACACTGGAGATCCCTTCCTCAGCTTGAGGAATAAAATAGAGGATGGAGAATAAAAGAGCTAGACATATGCTGAGAAAAAGAGAAATGGACATAGAGAGATTGAGAGAGGAAGCATAGGACAGAGCAAGTAGGAGGAAAATAATAGCTTTTAAAAATATATAACCTTGGAAGTTGCAATAGACTATATGATTCTCCCCCCCCCCCATATTCACATTCCAGAACCTTAATTCTGAGTGTAATGGCCTTAGGATGTGAAAGGTAATTGAGTTCTAAGAATGAGGCCCTCATGATAGAGATTACTGACTTTGTAAAAGAAATCACAGAAGGCCGTGTCTCCTTCTTTCTGCTAAATGAGAATACAACCTCAAGTCTGGATATTGAAACTCAGAAGAGAGTCCTTACCAGACCCTAACCATGCTGGAACCCCAGTCTCAGATATCTAGCCTCTAGAACTAAAGTCTTTTGTTTATAAGTTGTGTAGACTATGTTTTTTGGTATAGATGTCTGAACTAAGACCAAAGTGATAAGCTATCATATTTTTTGTATTCTCTTTGACAGAAGCTAGGACCATGTCCTCAAAGAGTTAAACCATTGACTAGCAGAAATTCTCTAGTTTTCAGAATGACAGATAAGAAAAGATACAACTTATTAAAAGACTGAAATTTCCTCCACTTAGGTGACTTTTAAAAACCGGCTAAAATTGGTCAGAATCCCTATAGTCAACTGGAATCTCTGTGAAATAAGCACACTGATGTCAGAGCCCAAATTTCCATCACATATTTTATACTAACTCTCCCCAAATGTGCACATGTGACCTATGTGTAAGCAAGAAAAGAGGACTGTTCATGCCCAGTGACTTTCCATACATTTTTCCTTTCAGCAATTCCCTAGGAATCCAGAACCCACCTCCTAAACCTTTTCTAAGAATATTACTACCTTAAAGTTAGCACAGGGAAAGAGATTTGAGCCAGATTCCTATCTGTGTACAAGTAAAGAGTTGACATGGGAGAGGAGGGTGAGCAATCAGCAGCCCAGCAGGGCCTTTGCATCAGTTTATGGAAGAAAAGGGCTCAGGGGATAACACCTTGAAGAAGCTAACAGACTTCCCTTGTGACAGAACCCAACAGAATTTAGATCTTTGGGAACCAGACACCCACATGCTAGAGACACCCCTGTATCGAGCTCATTTCATGGGAGATGCTTAAGAGAGCACTATGTTTTCAGTATATGTTACATTCCTAAGCAGTTGCCTGAGAAAGGCTCAAAGTGAGAGCCTTTTCTGATAACACACACATTGGCTCTGCTTGCATCCTTGATACCTCTGGCCATTCGGCAGGAAGAACCCACAGGTAACACAGTGTAGCCCAGGGCAGGTCCATCCATGTCAAGCCTACCTTGTCATCTCATCTGGGCAACCCCACTTGGCCTATGATTACCATGCATTTTGGGGGAAGCAGGAAAGGAGGAATCTCTTTCTAACAGGGGCAGATTGTCAGGCATTGGAACTCTGGTGGGAGTGTCATGTTCACACCCAGGTCATGACTGGTGGAATAAAAAGTTGAGCTTTGTGGACCAAGTGGGTCTACTCAGATGAGAATCCCAAGGCTGTAAGCTGTCCTCTGGTTTCCTCATTTGCTAGAAGTCTATGTGGATGCTCCTATGTTCCTGATCCAGGAAGCAGAATTTCAAATGGGGATGTCACCTGCTGGTAAAAACAAAGCAGATCATTAACTTCTTTTATTTATTTATTTATTTATTTATTTATTTTCCTGTCTTGTCTGCTGGGAACTCTCTTTATAGAGCTGCGTTAAAATCAGTGAACAGCTGCTTGATGGGTTCAACTCCCTCATCTCCTTGGACAAAGGACAGGTTCACCACACCCCCAAACATGGCATACAGTGAGCTATGGTGAGAGCAGGCACATGGGAGTCTCTACAGACAGGGGCCTGACAAAACCAGGATGGGCCCAGGACCCAGACCCCAATATGGAATTTCTCTAGGCTCTCCCTTAGGGCTTTTCCATGAGTGACCCAAAGTTCTGTCCCCCCAAAATCTGGCCTTCATTAGTCCCAATTGCAACTTGGTTAGATGTAAAGTCCATTTTTACATACTTGTAGAATTATCAGAGAAGGCCTTTGTGTTGTTTTTGCTTTGCACTAGGCTGTATTTATTCATATTACTACAGTTTGTATTGTTTTAATTATTCACACCTGGTATCATCTGTAGGAGGCAGTTTCACTGTACTGCCAGACCTCCTGCAGGACTTAACAGCCACCACTATCACTACTACGTTACAAAAATAGGGAAGAGTTTACATGAAAAAGGGGTTACATTGTTCCCTGCATTTTTCTGCAATGTGTCCTCTCAGAGAACACATCCCTGTAGCCCATCAGGGCAGAAGCGGTGCCCTCACCTGTCTTTGAAATGTTCCATAATGGAGGTCACTTCCCAGAATGGTTTAGCCTTTCAGTGTCGATTTTTTCTGATCCAAATGGAATAAAATGAGGAATCAATAACAGAAGAAAATGAAAATGTCAATGTATATATGGAAATTAAACAACTCACTTTTGAGCATGCTCATGTTTAAGGGTTGTGAGACTTAATATTGTGAAGTTTGTTCATGATACCTAAGGCAAGTTGCAGATTCAATGCAATCCCTTTTAAATTAACAATATTTTTTAGAAATAGAAAAAGCAACCAACAAATTATATGGAATCTCAAGCGACAGCAAAGAGCACAAAAATGTTTAATAAAACAACAATGTTAGTGACCTCACCTTTTCTGATTTCAAAGCACATTGAAAAGCCACAATAATGAAAACAGTTTGTTTCTGGCATAAAGACAGAAAAATTTTCCAATAAAACAGAAGATAACACAAATGTAAACCTCGCACATGTGAGCAAATAGTTATTTGCACACCTATATTCATTGCAGCATTATTTACAGAGGTGAAAGGAACACAAACTTTCCTCACAGAATGAATAAATAAATACAATATGTAATATAAAAGTAATGGAATATTACTCAGCTTTTAAAAGCAGAAAGTCTTGTAGCATCCACAATAAAGATAAATCTTGAGAACATGATGCTAAGTAAAATTAGTCACAATAAAATAGGTTCTCTATGATTCTACTCTATTCTGCCTATCAAGTTTTTCAGTCTAGTTTTTTGTAGAATTATGTTTTACCCCTCATAGGACTTGACGTTGTAAAGCAGAAAACAGGTGACTTCTCTCTCTGGTGTTCTGGAATTTCTAAACCAAATCCCAACGCCTCCACAACTCCCTTCACACACTTCTGACTCGAGGAACCACAGATTTCTAAAAAATGGCATAACAGAAGTCTCCAGAAGTGTGCACAGATTTTCCCAGATCCCTAAAAGCAATGACAAAGTAACCAGATCATTTAGGTTCTCCAAGATTGTGGGAGGACTTTGGCTTTCAGTGTGAATGCACTGGAAGATTCTGGGAGGGAAAGAAAAACCCTTAGAGGATTACAGAGTAGAATAAGCATAAGACAGGAAATATTCCTCCGTAATAGCAAGAAAAATAAAAGTAGACTTTTCCAAAACAATTTCCATTGAAGCAGAGATGACCAAACCATATTCAAACTCTGGCCTTTTCCGTGACCTTTGGACCTCTCCTGTGTGTTACCTGCTCATTTATTTTCACCATGCATTGTATATAGCTGTTGTCTCATCTCTTTTTACACTCCAGGAATTTTTTCATTGCTGCAGAAAGTTGGTCAAGTCCAGCTTACAGGCTGTCCACTGCAGTTTCTTTTCTTTCCCAGAACAGTAATTGGGCTCATCAGAAAATTCCCAACTACCAGTATCTCCCTTAGGAGAGAATTAAAACAGTAGAATATGTGTTGAAACGTTTGATTTTTGAGAGATTGTCTAAGGATAGATTCTGTCTCTCCTGCTGTGGAATGCTCAAGGACATGATGGAGTCATATGGATGACAGTTTGTGTCTGCTGAGAAGAAAGATGAATGCTTGTTACAGCACTAGAGAAACTGCAATACCACAGACAGCCAATTGGGGAAGAAAATAGAGATTAGAATCTAAAAAGCATCGAGAAAAAAATTCTCTTTAACTTAGAAACACACACAAGTCCAGAGAAAACATATTTGAGAGTGTGTTTGTGAAGCACCTAGAATCTGTAGCCTGGCCTAAGGGTGTCAGTACCCATAGACCCTTAGTCAAGACTGGCTTCACTAAGCCAGTCTTTAAATGCTAGATTTGATGACTGCTGATAGAATCCCAGATCTCATAAAAAAAAAATCACAAGTCACAGAGAGAAGGTAGAAAATATTCCCCATTGGAAGAAAAACAGAAATATCCAGAAATTGAATCTTAAGAAATAAAGATTTTTTGCCTCTCTGATAGAGAAATTAAAACAATCATCTTAAGCATTCTCAATGAACAAAAGTATAACAAAAATAGACAACTGAGTGAAATTTAAAAATAATGAATGAGCAAAATATGATATCAACAAAGAGATAAAAACTATTTTTAGAAACACAACAGAAATCATAGAGTTGAAGAATACAATAATTGAGTTTTATAAATTCACTACAGAGACGCAACAGCAAACAATGGAGCAGAAAAAAGAAAAGTGAACATATATTATTCACAAATATTGAGTTCTGGAAACTAATATTTTAAAGAATGGGAAAAATACAGGTGAAATATAAGACTTACTGAACACCATCAAGTAGACCAATACATTCAGAGAAGAAGTCTTTTAAAACAATATAGGGAGAAAATTGTTTAAACATTATTTAGGAGAAAAAGCGGGGATGCTGAGAACTTTCCACATGTCAGTGATGAAATAAAAAATACTACCAACCAGGAATAATTGACCTGGGAAATATTGTACTTCAAAAATTATAAAAAATTAAAGACTTTCAAAGATTAAAATAAAAAAGCTAAGGTTGTTAACTACTAGAATAAACTAAGGAAAAAAAAGGGGTAAGTTCTCATTTTCTGCCATGTGGCTTGTCCAGAGTTGCTTGGGCTTTCTCCCTGAAGGTGTCCTCCAAGAGGATGGTGCAGATTTACCCATGGTCCATGAAGACATGTGTCACTGCACCTGCTTCTCACTGCACCTGGACAGCAATATGCTGGCCCACTTCTCGGAGATGTGCAACATTGAGGAGTTGCAGGAGGGCTCAGGGCTGGGCGTGAGTGAAGGCTGATTTGGAAGTTGGGTGGACTGCCTTGGGGAGGGCCCCCAGAAGCAGGGCAAGGCAGCACTTTCCCACTCCTCTGAGGGGTCTGCGTCACGTATGAGGGCATGAGGGTGGGATTGGAGAGTAGGTCTTCTTCTTGGCTGTCACATCAGCACCTTCTAACTTCATAGCCCATGAGTTAAAGAACAGAGTTCTGATTCTAAGAAAAAAAAAATCAGGCAGTACTAAGCCAGGCTTGATATCAGCCCAATCAAATTCTATAAAGAAAAATGATGTATTGAACAAAAAGAAAGAAAAAAGGAAGAAAAGCTTCACAGCCTTTGAGTAGGGAAGTCTGCCTGGTGCAGCACTGACAAATACTGTGGTGAGATTGGCATGGTTGTAATGCAAAAGCTCTCATGCAGTCAAGTTACCTGTGAGGAAGCTACTCACGTTCCCAGGACCTACCTGCTTGTCCCATAGTTGATCACAGAACCTTTCCTTTTTCCCAAAAGAACCACGACTAAAATATCATGAAACACACATTGGAAGACAGTGCTGACGTTGGGGGCCCTGAAAAGTTCTTAGGACACCCCTGCATGAGATCCGGCCCAGGACAGCGGGGCAAGGTTGTAGAGGCCTCAAAGTTCTGAAGCCTACCCAAGACACTAGCGCACAAAGAGGAAGTGGCCTTGTGGCTCCCCAAGACCTGCCTGTGCTTCAGACCCATTTGGCAGAAGGTTTTTTTGTGAACAATAATCCTTGCCCATAGCAGGAAGGAGAGAGTAAGAGAGAAAGAGAGAGAGAGAGACAGAGAGAATGTGTGTGTGTGTGTGTGTGTGTGTGTGTGTGTGTGTTTTGAAACAAGAACCCCACCTTATGTGTTTATTGTGGAATTTGAAAATGGAAGCCTAAAGTTGAAAATTAATATCATGTATGATAGCACCCTGCAAACTATTTTCTGTGCTAGATGGTTCATTCCAGGGTGTAGGGCCCTGGTAACACCATTTTCCCTTCCTTCCTGAAAGAGCTACACTCACTGCTCAAAGCCTGCCCCACATGTACCACATGTACCACGTCGAAGACCAGCTCAAGAGTCTGGACCCATCTGCCACCCTCAGCAGGGTTGACTGCAGCTGCTTTTGCTTCCTGAGCATCTTCTGCAATCGTGACCTGAGAGTTGCAGGAGGCATTGGGGCCAGGATTGAACGGAGGAAAAGGGAGCATGGAGGCTGGGGCTGAGGACCAGGCCACCTCACCTGGAGTGTTCTGGCCCTGAGACACCTAGACCAGCATCACATTTAGGTGCAGACAGCTGGCCCTGGTTGGCCCTGTGCTCACCAGCAGCTTCGGGTCCCTCAGTCTGAAATGGAAGAATGGCTTGGAAATGGGCCCGTCGACTGTGTGTCACCTGAGCACATTCTGCCAGGGGTCCAGGAGGGGCCATCGTGTCTCCAGAACCAGAACTGGAAGGTGAAACTGCCAGGGAGAGCAAGAAAGCGGGTCCTCAGTTGGGTGGAGGACCTCATAGCAAGATGCCTGGCTTAATGAAGCTTGGCCATTCCTCAGGCATGTCCAGTGACTAAAAGCGCTTACCATAAGCAGCTGGAACCCACTCCCTGAGAGCTGCAAGATGCATGGGGACCTCATGTGTCTCTTTGTAATTACAGTCAAGGACCAGCACGCAGCATTACTGCATCCACCTGGGGCTTTTACTGGAACCAGTAAGTCTCTGCCAGTCCCTCGCAGGCTCCTGGGATGTGGCAGTGGCATGATCTCGGCTCACTGCCAGCTCTGCCTCCTGGGTTCACGCCATTCTCCTGCCTCAGCCTCCCTAGTAGCTGGGACTACAGGCGCCAGCCACCACACCCAGCTAGAGCTGAGCTGCTTGGGCTTGCTTGTTGGCCAGCAGTCAGGTGGACTCTGGCTGCGAGGTGGTGCCCACCCTGGATCTACATCTCCCACTCCCTCTCCTTAGTCCCTGAGTAACCAACACAAGGCAGTGCTAATGAGCATGTGAGTGATTGGCATCGGGTACCCCAATCCTCTCCAGGAAGATTTGAATGCCATCTGGGCTGGGGCTGTTGGGAGTAGGGGTTGTGGCTGCCTTGGCTTGTCATGATGGCACCCACAGATGTGTCTGCCCTCTGTTGCTTCTCCAGCAGCTGGCTCTCCATGGCCTTGAGTCTGTAACACCATGTTTGCTACCTCATGCTGCTTATGTCTGAAAAAAGTATCCAGAAATGGTGCTGTTGGATGTGAGTGCTCTAAAGGGGGCATCACCTTTGTCCTGGGGGATTAGGAGCTGTCCAGATTCCTCCTGATCCCCTTCCAGAACAAGTGGGGCTGGTGCTGCCATTAATGATGCCCCCACAGAAGACGTGTTTGCACTGGCTGAACGAATATAGTGTGCAGAGACCTAAATGAAGACACGTGAATGGGGTGTGTGGACATCAGTTAGCAGCTGGGAAACAGGTGTCTGTCAGGCCTCTCATCCTCCAGCAAGTGTGGAATGTGCCCGTGCCCATGAGTGTATACATCTGGAGTGTATATATCTGGCTGCTCCTTTTGCTGCCACTATACCCAGGCCCCATCTGGCTTAAGTTCCAAGTTTTAAGTAAAAAAGATAAGAGGCTTTTCTGTGTCCTGGGATAGGAACCAGGGATCTGCATAGGACTAGGATTAGGTGCACATTCGTTTTCTGACAGGATGAGAGCTTGACGTGGTTGTATTAATCATGATAGCCTGTCCAGGTTGTAGTTCCAGGTGAGGGGGAGGGAGTGAGCAGTGGTGGTCCTGGAGACATCCACATGCCCAGCCCTGGCCTGCCTACCCTCAGGCACAGCAAAACACACTGCCACAGGCCCCGACTTCCTTCCCTACTCTCTGCACCCCAGATGGGAATACTTGGAGGCCACAGTCTGAATGTATTTTTCTCCCATTTTAACCAGAGCTGCCTAACACACAGTGGGGGTAGCACGGGTGAAGGGCCTGGGGTAAAGCAGGGCTGGATCATGGATCCTGGGGGAAATTTAGAGATACAGAAGTGGTTGTCACCTCTCTGTGGAACCCAGCTCCATACCTGGTCCTTGCCACACAACCCCTTCTACAGAGAATAGCTCCGGAGAGTTTGGGAATCCATATGGTCCCTGGTGGCTCCCAGTCCCCCGCTGCCTGTGCTCCTTCCCTTAACCTGCTGTCAGAGCCTAAACATGGAGGAGGAAGTAGCCACCATGTAAGCCTGACGGAGCTGTGTCTGACTGGGCCTTCTGCCTGGGGTTTTGCAAACAGCTACTTATGAATATGGTCTGTCCAGATACCTTGTTTGAAAGGAAGTGAGCATGAGCTAGCGAGTGTAGCAACCCCACAGCTGATAAACAGCTTTGTCTTGGTTTTAAACCATCACTTCTTCATTTCACATTGGAATAAAATAAGTGAAACCTGTTACCCCAGCTCGCCCATGTGTTCTGTAACCTAGACTCATTTGGTTGTGAGGGCTGTTGTTAGGAATGTTATGAAAAGAAGAATATGTGTAAATTGGATCAAATGTAAAATTATGCTTATAATGTCACTTGAGTGGGAGGTAAGAGGGTAGAGTCACAGGCACTCAGCTGGGGTTTACCCAGCTGCCACTTACCAGGCTCATGAGAGTGTCACTGAACATCTAACTGCCTGGGCACCATGCCTTTTCACATCAGTTGAGGTAAGAGGATGGGGGGGGCACTCTCTTGAAGTCACACTGCACTGGGAGAATGGAGGAGAGTCTACGACGTACCATCCTAGGGTAGGTTTTAGAGTGAGCTGGACTCTGTTGAAGAGCTCATGAGATGGGAGGAAGGCGGTCCCCCAGGTGCACCTGACAGCCAGAGCCCATGAATTAAGGGTGTGTGTGTGGGGGGTGACCTGTCCCTATGAGAGGAGGAGTTTAAAGCTATTACAGCTGGTGGCTGCTGCTCAGTCATCCCTCTGCAGAGCAGGCAGGCCCTCTCCTGCATGTATATCTGAATGACTTTTGGAGTGTTTAGAGAGTCCTCTATGTCTTAGAAATTTAGAAAAGGAAAACAAATTTCAATTCTAATGTTTATTAGTTTCCCTGAGCCAACTGGAAAAAAAAATGTCCTTCACCTCGAAGTTTTAAGTGACACCCAAGGGTAGCCACCAGTGTCTTGGCACTGAATCCTCATGCATGATTCCACTACCAGTTTGATTTGCAGCCTCATGGTTGTGTTGTACTAAATATTCTTTCTTCTGGACTTGTTTAGTGAACATGGTTCACATGGCTAACTCCAGTTCTTGAGATACAGGCACCACGTAAAACTGAGAATGGATTGGGGTTAGTTACCATTGTGCCTCCTCCTCACTTGAGAGGCCCATTTTTCCTGGTTGATTCATTAAGATTATTAGTGCCATCAGTCGCCTTTGGAAAACTGAAATGACAAGTGGCTGTGGTTTCATAAAGAAAATGAAGGCTTTAGATGTGAAACCCTCATTTTCTCTTCTCCTCATCTTAGGTGAAAGATTTTATTTTTAAAAAAATGGTACATAGTGGTATCCCAGCAGGTGTAGTGTGAGAACTGGTGTGTGCTAGGCTATGATTCCAGTGCGGATGGGCAGTTCTTCAAGATGGAAAACCAAGTCTCACTGAGTTGCTAGAACCACACTCACCTTTCTCCACATCCCCCACCATGGGCTTCTACTTTTCTCCCACACTTGAGTTTTTTTCACATTCATATTGTTTATACACACACACACACACACACACACACACACACACACCTCTCACTCTGTCAGTGCAGTAGCTGAATCATGGGTCACTGCAGCCTCAAAGCAGCCTCTCTTAGGCTTGAGAGATCCTTTCATATCAGCCTCTCAAGTAGCTGGGACTACAGGCATTCAACACTACACCCAGTCAATTTTTGAAATTTCTTCTAGGGACTGAGCTTACTTATGTTGCCCAGACTCTTCTTGAACTCCTGGGATCAAGGGATCATCCCATCTTGGCCTCCCAAAGTGTTTAGATTACAGTTGTGAGTTACCAAACTCAGCCAAAAATAGTTTTTAAAGAACTGTTACAATGAAATTATGAGTTATGATTGCACCACTGCCCTCCAGCCTGGTCACCAGAGCAAGACCTTGTATCCAAAAACAAAACAAAAGAAAACAAGAAAAAAAAAAACCTTATAACCAAATTAAACTTTGAAGATTGTTTCATCAGTGTCCCGCCCTGCCTTCCAAGCTGTCACTGTTAAATATAATGGTTATTGAGAATACGGTTAGATATTATTAAGAAATTTCTATATGTTCTCCAGCTGGAAATAGGTATTCTGATGTGGCCCAAACATTTTCTCACTGCTACCTTCTGGGTCTAAACTAGCAAATCAAATCAGGACACCTGAGAGGACAGTGGCTGTTTTCAAATAGAGAAATACCCCCATTGATGACAGTAATCCAGTGATTTTCAAAAAGACAAGTCAGACTGAGATGCAGCACAGTCAGGGCACAATTACCCTGGATTAATCACTTCACAGAGTATGGTTGTAGAACATTTCTAAGATGAGTAAATTTGGGCAACGTAATTCTTGCTTATTTATTCCCAGCCCCCGCTGCCCACCTGATTCCTAATGGCCACCCCATGATGTGGTCAGCAGTGGGGTGCAGCATGGTGAGAAAGGGGCTCAGGGATGGGATGAGGGTCTTTCCTGCATTATCAAAACGCTTAAAAGTCGTTTAAAAGATGTCCAAATATTCTACTTCCTATCCTTAAATAGCTGCTAAGATGCATTACACAACAGAGCCAGGTACGGGAAAGAACATGTGCATTTCAAGTCTCAGCTCAATTCTTAATTAGCTGTGATACTCTGGGCATGTGACCCCAACTATTTGAGCCTGTTTTCCTGTCCACCCAAGACAATCCTAAGCAACAAAACAAAGCTTGATGCATCATGCTACCAAACTTCAAACTACACTACAAGGTTACAGTAACCAAAACAGCACAAAATATGCTACCAGACTTCAAAGTATATGACAAGGCTACAGTAACCAAAATAGCATGGCACTGGTACCAAAGCAGATATATAGACCAATGGAACAGAACAGAGACCTCAGAAATAACACCACACATCTACAACCATCTGATCTTCGACAGACCTAACAAAAAGAAGCAATGGGGAAAGGATTGCATATTTAACAAATGGTGCTGAAAAAACTCCTTGGCCATATGCAGAAAACAGAAACTGGATCCCTTCCTTACACCTTATACAAACATTATCTCAAGATGAATTGAAGTCTGAAATGTAAAACTCCAAACTATAAAAACGCTAGAAGAAAACCTAGGCAATACCATTCAGGATATAGGCATGAGCAAAGACTTCATGACTGAAATATCAAAAGCAATTGCAACAAAAGCCAAAATTGACAAATGAGATCCAGTTAAAGAGCTTCTGCACAGCAAAAGAAGCTATCATCAGAGTGAACAGGCAACCTACAGAATGAGAGAAAATTTTTGCAACCTATTCATTGGACAAAGGTCTAATATCCAGAATCTACAAGGAACGTAAACAAATTCCCAAGGAAAAAAAAAACACATCAAAAGTGGGTAAAGGATATGAACAGACTCTTCTCAAAAGAAGACACTGTGGCTGGGCATGGTGGCTCACACCTGTAATCCCAGCACTTTGGGACGTGGAGGCAGGTGGATCACGAGTTCAGGAGTTCCAGACCAGCCTGGCCAACATGGTGAAAGCCCGTCTCTACCAAAAACAAAAAATTAGCCGGGTGTGTTGGCAGGTGCCTGTAATCACAGCTTCTCGGGAGGCTGAGGGAGGAGAATCACGTGAACCTGGGAAGCAGATGTTGCAGTGAGCTAAGATCCTGCCACTGCACTCCAGCCTAGGTGACAGAGCAAGACTTTGTCTCAAAAAGAAGAAGAAGAAGAATAGGAAGAGGAAAGGAGAAGAAAAACAAGAAGAAGCAGAAGCAGAAGAAGAAGAAGAAGGAGGAGGAGGATGAGGAGGAGGAGGAGGAGGAGGAGAGGAGGAGGAGGAGGAGGAAGAAGAAATTTATGTGGCCAAGAAACAGAAATGGAAGTCAAAACCACAATGACGTACCATCTCAAGACAATTGGAATGGCAATTATTAAAAGGTCAGAAAACAACAGATGCTGGTGAGGCTGTGGAGAAATAGAAATGTTTTTACACTGCTGGAGGGAGTGTAAATTAGTTCAACCATTGTGGAAGACAGTGTGGTGATTCCTCAAGGATCTAGAACCAGAAATACCATTTGACCCAGCAATTCCATCACTGGGGTATACACTCAAAGGAATATAAATTATTCTACTGTAATGACACATGCACATGTATGTTTATTGCAGCACCGTTTACAGTAGCAAAGACTTGGAACCAACCCTAATGCCCATCAAAGATAGACTGGAAAAAGAAAATGTGGCACATATACACCATGGAATTCTATGCAGCCATAAAAAAGAATGAGTTTATGACCTTTGCAGGGAGGTGATTGAAGCTGGAAACCATTATCCTCAGCAAACTAACACAGGAACAGGAAACCAAACACCTTATGTTCTCACTCATATGTGGGAGTTGAACAATGAGAACACATGGACACAGGGAAGAAAACATCACACACTGGGTCCTGTTAGGGATTTGGGGTCAAGGGGAGAGAGAGCATTAGGACAAATACCTAATGCATGCGGGGCTTAAATCCTAGACCGCAGGTTGATAGGTGCAACAAACCACCATGGCACATGTAAAGCTATGTAACAAACCTGCAAGTTTTGCACAGGTATCCCAGAACTTAAAGTAAAACAAAGAAACAAAAATACACTATCGTTGAGGGTGAGCGGGGGTAGAGGCAGGGGTGGGGCAGGGGTGAGTGGGTCCTGGTGTTTTATTCAATCAGCGGTGCTGGTGTGGGAACCGCCCAATCAGGTGCGCAGTTGGAGAGGAGAGGAGGGCGTCGCTTCTGGAGTTTGGCAGGGCCTTTGTCTCTCTCTGGTGCTGGCGCAGGAGCTTGGGTTCCGTCTCCACTCTTGAGCCTCCTGCACCTTGGGAGCCCCGGGAAACTCCCTCACAGTCCCTGTTGCCCTGTGTGCTGTGGATCCTTGGGGACGCATAGTTAAGTTGCCCGGACGTCCCGGAAGCTGGGAAATGGTGAGTATGCAGAGCTAGGCATCCCGAGAGGGGAAAGTGATCTGTGAAACCGGCGTTACTGGCCTCCCCACAGTCAGATCCGGGTCTCCGGCAGCTTAGCCCTCAGTCCGCTGTGGCTGCAAGATGGCCTCTGGGCCAGCAGTGGGGACCCCCGCGACCCGCCCCTCTCGTCCGGTCCAGTCTTTCGGCAGCGCCCTGCTCTGCGCCCACAGCCCTGAGAATTTCCCAGAGTGTTCAGGGATGCCAGGTGGGTCATCAGGGCCGCCGCTGGGTGTGTGCCTGGCAGGAGCTGCAGCCCGTGAGGTCCCCAGTCTCTCTTGTTAAAACTTAATGGGAGTCCGTGTTAAAACGTTAACCAGTTTATTTGAGCAAACAGCGATTGGTGAAATGGAAAGCACCCAGCCATGATTTGTGGTCCACCCAAGGGGCATGAAGGAAAGGCTTTTATAAGGTGCGTAAGAAAGCAACCCAAGTTCAAAAACTGGTTACAGTTATGTAGTCGCCCTATTTGAACTATCCAGATGGAAATTTCCTGGTGATATAATCAGAGGTTAATTGCAGGTGTATAATTGGTTAAGACTGCATTTTGTTTCAGCCTGAATAGTGATTTTTAAGAAAGGTATTTGAGTTAGGTTTTAGATTTTTTTTTTTTTAAACCTATGAACACAGGGCATTACAGCCACTTTAGTCTAATTTTCTGCTCTTTAATTATTTTAACACTCCAGAGGAGGAATGGCTTTCCCCTGTGTTTTTCTAATATATGGTAAGCGGGACCTCTAATCGACCACCCTGATTTCCAGCTTAACTCAGGCTTGCTGTATAAGTTCCCACTTACTTTGTCACATTCTCAAATGCAACAAATGAGGCCAACTTCCCCTTGCCAATTTACAATGCTATCAACTATTTGTCCTTTATTGTATATTTCATTAAGGTTTTCTATTATTGGATTTCTTTCTACTTCTCCCTACAGTTCTGTCAATATTTGCTTTTTATATTTAGAAGCCTCACTTTTGGATGTATAAATATATATAGTAATATTCTCTTGACAAATTAACCTCTGTTATTATTATATGGTAAACTCTTTTCATACTTGTGACAGATGTTGTTAGAAAGTCTATTTTGTCTAATTTAAGCTTAACTACCAATGCACTCCCTTGGTTATTATTTGCATGGAATATCGTTTTCTATCCTTCCACTTTTAGCCAATGCTCTTAATTCAGAAGTGAATCTCCTGTATGCAGCATATTATAGGGTTTAAAAGATTCATTCATCCACCCTGTCTGTTTTAGTCTCTTTTCTGCTGCAATAGCAGAATATCACAGACTGGTAATTAATAAACAATAGAAATTTATTTGAGTCATGATTCTGGAGGCTGGGAAGGCAAAAGAAAATGACACTACTATGTATCGAAAGTCTTGTTGCTGGTTAATAACTTGGCTAAAGATGTCAGGGAGAGAGAGTTTTGTTTTGTTTTGTGTTTTTTTTTTTTTTTTTTTTTTATAACAGACCCATTTTCGTTATAATTAGCCCATTCCCATTACAAGACCATTAATCCATTCATGAGGGCAAAGTGCTTATATTTTAATTAATTCTTAAGGGTTCCATCTCTTAATTCTATCACATTGGCTATTAAATTTTCTCCTAAATTTTGGAGATGACATTCAGTCTATAACAGTATCTGTTTAGTAGATAAATTAATCTTTTTATATGTAAAGTAGTGATAGGTAAGCGGTTACTATTGTATGTAGTTTTCTGTCCATTTTACATTTGCTTCTTATTTTCTTGTTCTGTCTTTCCTGTGGTATTGTTGATTTTTGTTGAGGCAAACTTATGCTTTCTTGCTCAGACTGAAGTGCAGTGGCACATCACAGCTCACTGTAGCCTCAACCTCCTCTGCTGGAGCAATCCTCCCACCTTAGCCACCCAAGTGGCTTGGACTACTGATGGGTACCACAACACCCAGCTAACTTTTTTTGTAGAAAAAAGGTTTCCTCATTTTACTCAGGTTGGTCTCAAACTCTGGAGCTTATGATTGTTCCACCTTGGTCTCCCAAAGTGTTGGAATTATAAGCAGGAGCCACCATATCCAATGTTTTGTTTTTATATGTTTTAATTCCTTTCTCTTTTTCTTTACTACATTTTTTTTTCTAGTGGTTATCATGAGACTTACATAAAACATCTTGTATTTTAACAGTCCAGTTTAAGATGATAACAATTTAAAGTATTCTGAATTTCAGTATGTATTTACCATTTTTAGTGATATGTATATTTTATTATTTTTCATATAGTTAGTTAGCATTTCATCATATCAATGTGAAGATTTCTTGCAGACCATGGCTAGAGAAATAAAGAATGTGTGTTTTGCCTGATTCAGGGACACAGAAACAACAAAGTTCTGCAAGCCTGTCACTGAAATCTCATGTGAGTATGAATTCTCTTGGGTTTTTGGCAGATTGTTGCAGTGGCCGGACCAAAGCCAAATAAGTTATAGCCAAGTCTAAAGTAAGATGTGGCAGTGTTCTGTTTTGAAGCTGGGACCATGATTGGCAAGTCTGCCACTTGGTCATAAGGAAGGAGACCACTACTACTCCTGCTGCCCTCCTCCCCCCACCTTGCCTAGTTCACAAGACAGGAGAAAAGAGAGAGAGAAACAAAAGTAAGATAAATAGCCAGACAACCTTGGCACCACCACCCAGTCCTAGGAGTTAAGCAAAGTAATAAGAATAACATCAACCCCTGGCCTAAACTACTTGTGTTATCTGTAAATTCCAGACACTGTATGAAAAAAGCATTGTAAAACTTTCTGTTCTGTTAGCTGATGCATGTACCCCCCAGTCACGTTTCCCACACTTGTTCAATTTATCACGACCCTTTCACGTGGACCCCTTAAAGTTGTAAGCCTTTAAAAAGGCCAAATATTTCTTTCATGGGGAGCACAGCTCTTAAGATGTGAGTCTGCTGACACTCCCGGTTGAATAAAAAACCTCTTCCTTCTTTAATTCAGTGTCTGAGGAGTTTTGTCTGTGGCTTGTCCTGCTACATTTCTTGGTTCCCTGACCAGGAAGTGAGGTGATTAACAGATGGTCAAGGCAGCCCCTTAGGCAGCTTATGCCTGCCCTGTAGAATGTCCCTGTGGGGGACTCTGGCCAGCTTGAGTGATGCAGATCCTGAGAGCACTCCTGGGTAGGCATTTGCCCTGGTGGAAGGTCTCCTCAGAGCAGTGTACAGCAGGCCCCCATGGAGGATCAACATAGTGGCTGAACACCGGGAAGGAACTGGCACTTTAAGTCGGGACATCTGAAACTTGGTAAGACTAGTCTTTAGAACTTGCCCACTCCATTTGAGTGGAAGCGTGGCCTGATCACCCATGGCATGCCTGTACCAGCACTTTGGTTTTTGTTTTTGACTTGAATTGATTGCTTGATACTTTGGTTTTAGTTTTTGACTTGACTTGAATTGTTTGATACTTTGGTTTTGGTTTTGACCTGGCTCTGATTTCTGGATACTCTGATTTTGGTTTGATTCTGGTTTGGTATAAACTGAAAATGTGTGTGTGCACCCTTTTTACCCATTCTTTGTTTTGTGGTGTGTGTATGGTGTGAGCGTGGTGCTTTGTCTTGAGGAAACATGGGTCAGACACAAAGTAAGCCCACTCCACTAGGAACTATGTTGAAAAATTCTAAGAAGAGATTTAATGGAGACTATGGGGTTACTATGACACCAGAAAAACTTAGAACTTTGTGTAAAATAGATTGGCCAACATTAGAAGTGGGTTGGCCATCAGTAGGAAGCCTGGTCAGGTTCCTTGTTCTAAGGTATGGCACAAGGTAACTGGTAAGTCAGGACACTCAGACCAGTTCCCATAGATAGACACTTGGTTACAACTGGTGCTAGACCCCCCACAGTGGCTAAGAGGGCGAGCAGCAGCAGTGCTAGTAGCAAAGGGACAGACAGCCAAGGAAGGATCTCGCTCCACTCACTGTGGGAAATCAACTCCTGAAGTTCTGTTTGACCCAACATCAGAAGATCCATTGCAGGAGATGGCACCATTGATCCCAGTGGTGCCCTCCCCTTACCAGGGAGAGAGGCTCCCCACTCTTGAGCCCACAGTGCTTGCGCCTCCACAAGACAAACATGTCCCTAGGCCACTCAGAGTAGACAAGAAAGGAGGTAAAGTCTCCGGAGAAAACCCTCCCTTGGCAGCTGGTTTATGACACAAAACTGAGGTACAAATGCCCCTAAGAGTAACCAGTGTGCTTATTGTAAAGAAATGGGACATTGGAAGAACAAATGCCCTCAGCTAAAAGGAAAACAAGGAGACTCAGAGCAGGAGGCCCTAGACAAGGAGGAAGAGGCCCTGCTCAACCTGGCAGAAGGGTTATTGGACTGAGGGGGACCTGGCTCAAGTGCCCCCAAATAGCGTATGGTCAGGATGACAGTCGGAGATAAAGACATTGATTTCCTTGTAGATACTGGTGCTGAACATTCTGTAGTAACCACCCCAGTCGCCCCCTTATCCAAAAAGACTATTGACATAATTGGAGCCACGGAGGTTTCAGCAAAGCAAGCTTTCTGCTTGCCTCAGACTTACACTGTAGGAGGACATAAAGTGATTCACCAGTTTTTGTACATGCCTGACTGTCCCTTTCCCTTGTTGGGAAGGGACTTGCTTAGCAAGCTGAAAGCCACTATCTCTTTTACAGAGCATGGCTCTTTGCTGCTAAACTGACCTGTAACGGGAGTCATTATGACCCTTACGGTACCCTGAGAGGATGAATGGAGACTTTTCTTAACTGAGCTGAGCCAGGAGATAAGACCAGCTCTGGCTAAGTGGTGGCCAAAAGTGTGGGTGGAAGACAACCCCCCAGGGTTGGCAGTCAACCAAGCCCCCGTACTTATAGAAGTTAAGCCTGGGCACAGCTAGTTAGGCAAAAACAGTACTCAGTCCCCAGAGAAGCTCTTGAAGGTATCCAGGTCCATCTCAAGCACCTAAGAACCTTTGGAATTACAGTTTCTTGTCAGTCTCCATGGAATACTCCCCTCCTGCCAGTTCCCAAGCCAGGGACCAAGGACTACAGGCCAGTACAGGATTTGCACTTGGTTAATCAAGCTACAGTGACTTTACATCCAACAGTACCTAACCCGTACACATTGTTTGGGTTGCTGCCACCTGAGGACACCTGGTTCACCTGCTTGGACCCAAGGGTTCAAGAACTCCCCCATCATCTTCGGGGAGGCATTGTCTCGAGATCTCCGGAAGTTTCGCACCAGAGACCTAGGCTGCGTGTTGCTCCAGTACGTTGATGACCTTCTGCTGGGACACCCCATGGCGGTCGGGTGTGCCAAGGGAACAGATGCCCTACTCTGGCACCTGGAGGACTGTGGGTATAAAGTGTCCAAGAAAAAAGTTCAGATCTGCTGACAGCAGGTACATTACCTGGGATTTACTATCCAACAGGGGGAGCGCAGCCTGGGATCAGAAGGACAGCAGGTCATTGGCAATCTACCGTAGCCTAAGAGCAGAAGGCAAGTGAGAAAATTCTTAGGAGCTGTGTGATTTTGCAGACTGTGGATCCCAAACTTTGCAATATTAGCCAAGCCTTTGTATGAGGTCACAAAGGGGGGGACCGGGAACCTTTTGAATGGGGATCCCAACAACAGCAAGCTTTTCATGAGTTAAAGGAAAAACTTGTGTCAGCCCCAGCCTTGGTGCTACCCGATCTGACAAAACCTTTTACATTGTATGTGTCAGAGAGAGAAAAGATGGCAGTTGGAGTTTTAACCCAAACTGTGGGTCCGTGGCTGAGGCCGGTGGCCTACCTCTGTAAACAACTAGATGGGGTTTCTAAAGGATGGCCCCCACGTTTGAGGGCCTTGGCAGCAACTGCCCTACTAGTACAAGAAGCAGATAAGCTGACTCTTGGGCAAAACTTGAACATGAAGACCCCCCATGCTGTAGTTGAATACTAAAGGACATCATTGGTTAACTAATGCTAGACTCACCAAGTACCAAAGTTTGCTCTGTGAAAATCCCCATATAACTATTGAAGTTTGTAACACCCTGAACCCACCACCTTGCTCCCAGTATCAGAGAGCCCTGTCAAGCATGATTGTGTAGAACGGTTGGACTCAGTTTACTCTAGCAGGCCTGACCTCTGGGACCAGGCTTGGACATCAGTAAACTGGAAAAGAGCAAAAAGAAAAAGACTACCATTAAGTGTAAAAAAAAAAGAGAAATTAGTCATGTGAGAAGACGTGGATGTGGATGTAAATGTAAAAGCAGTCAAGTTAGGCAAGGATTCAAGAGCCGGACAAGGCTAGAGAGAGATTAATGTGCGAGATGCAAAAGGAAAGGACACTAAAAAGGTAAATGTTCAAAGAGGCCATCAGCCAAGGGCTGCCGCACCTTGTAGGAACCAAATACTAATCTGATCAGACTGACAGGAGCTGAAGAATATAAAGACTAGGGCGGACTAAGCACCTTTTCATTAGGCTCCCAGGAGCCCATGGTCACATTAAAAGTTAAAAGCAGCAAGATTCTGCCGTATCTGGATTCCAGTAACTCACTGAAGGCTAAGCCACTAAATAGAGTTACAAAGGGGGAATGGGGAGGAAAACCCCCTCTAAGTAACTTAAACAGTAAGAAAAGCCATACCTTGTGAAAACTTGCTTATAGAATTTACAGAACTGCCCCATGCTGGAGACTATTGTACATGCTAGTACTTGTTTGCTCATTTAAGATAAAATTAAGTTTTTGCCTATGGTCCTCCTCTGAGTCAGGTGCACCCCCACCAAACAAACTAGGTATTTGCCCTATAAAATTTTGTTTGGTTGGCCACCCCCAAATCGTAGGTCAAATTAAAGGTGACTGCCAGAAACTAAAGAAATTAACCTTAAGAAAGCAAATGCAGGCTTTAAAAATAGCCATACAAAGTGTTCATAATAAAATAAATGAAAATGCCTATAAGTCTGACACCCCTTTAAATCTAGTGACTCTGTTTAAAGTAAAATCTAATTTTTCTATGACCCATATAGGATGGGCCCTATACTGTAACCTTGTCCACTGCCACTGCTGTTAAAGTTGCAGGTGTTGTGTCTTGGATCCACCACAGTCAACTAACACTGGCAGCTCAGGAGAAGTGGACAAGCTAGCAGGACACAGATTATCCAACCCAGCTGATCCTGAGATGAGACCAAGCTACTGCTGATGACGACAGCCCTGCTCTGGTCACTCAGGAGGCTGACTAGTCTACACACGGCCGAAGCTTGAGGACTCATCAAGCAAGTAAATGTAGTTAAAAATCTTAAGACTAATAGTTTTCCTGTAATACTGTTTTCCTATTGTTCTGTCACTGTATTCAACCTTTTTCCTAGGTAAGGACCTCTTTTGTCCTTGCTGTAAATTGTTTTGTTGTTGTTACCCCTCCATAACCATGCTAGAAGAAACACCTATATGAGGTGTCCCCACTGTACACATACTACTTAGGAAACCCAAACTCGGCCAGCCCAGCAACAATTCCGGGTCTTACAGTCATTCTTTAAACATATAAACCAGAAGGTACCAGAATCTCTTCCTTTAGAGGTTCCTTAGTAGAACCTCTTTCTTTAGTAAAAGCAGAAAAAAAGCCTATTTTCTCAGTTGGCTGAAAACATTGCTGGCAGCCTAGACGTTTCTTCATGTTAAGCTTATTAAAAGGCTAACATAAGAGACCAACGGCCTTGAGAAGCAAAAGAGTGAATGCCTCAAGATAACTTTACTTTAACTCTTTCCCCAAACAGATGCCTCAAGTTCAAGCATCTGGCTCTAAAAAACTTCTGTTATTAAAATATACTGTGTTACTCGCTAAAAAGCTTTTAAGACCCAGTGACAAAACTAACCTCCTTAGGACATGACAAAGTTGATACATGTGCCTGTACAGGTTTAACACAGGTTTGATCCTAGGTCTTCATTTAGAAAACAGTTTCCAGCTATAAAAATTTAACACCCTCATTATACGTATGTTACTGGTAATAGAAAGTTACTTGCTGTTCCCCTGTGTATTACACTTGTTCCTTCAAATGATAAAAGGTTTTATAGCTACCATGGTTCATCAGAAAACTTCAGCATAAGTATATTACAGAAACCACTATTGTTCTGTCTTGCAAAGAGACTCAGAAAGTAAAAATAAAAGTGAGAACTGCCACCAATTAGTGAAAATTCTCAAAGTGGGGGATAAGGAAGGAGACCACTACTACTCCTGCTGCCCTCCTCCCCCCACCTTGCCTAGTTCACAAGACAGGAGAAAAGAGAGAGAGAAACAAAAGTAAGATAAATAGCCAGACAACCTTGGCACCACCACCCAGTCCTAGGAGTTAAGCAAAGTAATAAGAATAACATCAACCCCTGGCCTAAACTACTTGTGTTATCTGTAAATTCCAGACACTGTATGAAAAAAGCATTGTAAAACTTTCTGTTCTGTTAGCTGACGCATGTAACCCCCCAGTCACGTTTCCCACACTTGCTTGATTTATCACGACCCTTTCACGTGGACCCCTTAAAGTTGTAAGCCTTTAAAAAGGCCAAATATTTCTTTCTCGGAGAGCTCAGCTCTTAAGACGCGAGTCTGCCGAGGCTCCCGGCTGAATAAAAAACCTCTTCCTTCTTTAATCCGGTGTCTGAGGAGTTTTGTCTGCGGCTAGTCCTGCTACAGTCAAGTGCTTACCCTCTGAAGATGTCTTCCTTGGTCTTTGCCTCCATCTGGGTGTCACAAACTCTGAACTGGATCCCAAGGTTTTCATAAATGCACTTATGTTTGCTGTGGCTGTCGCATTATGTTGTGTGGGATGTGCATGCAGGACCTCCCATTCTGTCCTCTTGCTTATGTTACTCTCCTTTATGTTTCACTTTCTGAAATGCATGTCAAGCTTGTGATTTTTAGATTCAAAAGTTGTAAAATAAATTGTTCAAATTTAAACATTATGTAAGTTGTAAATAAAATTTCTTGTAGGTGCTACATATTTATTAAAATTTTTCGTTGTAATTTTAAGCCCACTGTAGGCAGAAAGGAATCATTAAAATTTATATTCTTTTTTTAGTCTGTATCTAAATGATGTTATATTTTAATTCCAAATATTTACTTTATACCTCAGTAATGCTCGTTTTTTGCAAAATTTATGTTGTTCTTTTAATTGAAAATATAAAACTTTTTAGCTCCTGAAAGCTATATTATAGTCATATGGTTTTATTACATTTTGTGGTAAGAATAGTAGCAACATATTGAGAACATAATAAAATTCACCTGTCTTTTTAGTGCTTATTTATTAAAATCTTCTCATTAGAACCTGTTGTTAATGATTGTAATATATTTTCTGTATAATTGTACTGCAATTTATTAAATGCCAATGACTTGAAATGTCTGCTTTTCATGAGTACACACAGTTAATAGCTGTAGATATCTAAAGAATTACTTTTCATTGTATATCTATGCTGTATTCAGGATTTTATGCATTAAAGTCTCCTCTTATTTTCAATTCTGTGTTATTTTGTTTCTTTTCTGGAGGGGGTATGTTTTCTCAGATTGGTGAATTGTATTTTTGCTTTTAAAGCTTGATATTATGAGTTGAATGATAATTTTTAACTCGGTACACTTTACAACAATGTGATGTTTAATTTATATGTGAATTAACCATGTCTGTTGCTTATAGACATATCTATGTGTTTTTCAACTATGTAAGTATGACATCTTTTTTTCCTTTTTTTTTTTCAGTTTTGGATAGTCTTTTTGTAGTTGAAAGATAATTTTGAAACAGAGTCAAAAGAACAGAAATCATTTATCTGTTCTCTTGTAGGGCAGGGAGACAACCTGAGCCTTGGGGAGATGCAGAAATGATCCATCTCTGGCACTTGGCTGGAGGTAAGTAAGCATAGCCTTTGGGCCACAAGACTTGATGACTTGAGTACTGGCCTGGACATAAGTCTCCATCTTCCCTGAAATGTCAACTTTTGTCTGCAACAACTGGCTGGAGAAATATTTCAGAAAGACGTGTGCCTGGAACACCAAAAGGCATACCCTTCCTTTCTCCTTGGCATAGGCCTTGCAACACTGAGGAAAGACCAGATTTGCAATGGAGTGTTCAATAGTCTTCATCCCTTTGGAACTCAGTGGCTCGTAGGGTGACAGGAGAGGAGACAAGCTAACTTGAGAAAAGTCTTGGTCTTGCCGTTTCTCCCCCACTGAAACACTCTACATGTGGGGCCACAGTTCATGGCAAAACACGCATGCTTTCTTTCTTTCTCTCACACACACATCTCGGGAACCCAACTATTTGTTGGCAGGTAGCTCTGGGCATCCTTGGTCTGACATTCACCCACTCAGCATCTAAGCTGTCCTAAAGCTCTTTTCAATCACTTCTCATTCTTTCCATGCCCATGAGGCTAGGTGCTCCATCTTCCACTCTGTCAGGCTGATCATAAAGGCATAGGGTGTGAAAGTCCCCCATTGTGATGGTCACTGCTGGGAAGCAGGGAAGGCTTAGGGCCCACTGCTGTACAAGGCTAATGTAGATGCTCTCTGCTCCACTCACCTCCTCAAAGATTGATGACAGGTTCAGCAGTTGATATCAGTCGTGTTATCAAACCAGGACTGCACAGGCACTGCATTCTCTGGGTGGAAGATGTAAGAAGCAGGCGAGTTGTCCAGGATGAGAGTTTTCTTCAGGTCCCTCCCCAGTTGGCTGAGGTCCTTGACATAGCAGCCCTGGTGGAACAAACACGACTCATGGGATAGGCAGCCCCAGAACACCCCACACCAGTCCAGCGGACCTGTCACAGGATCTGCATTCTTATCCAGGTTGGAATGAAGAGAACACATTTAAAGAGTTCCTCCATTCATCTCAGGAACTTACCCATCTAAGGAACTTACCCACATAAGGCCTCTTCAGCACGTGGATATGGTGAGTGGTCCCCTCAATCTCTACAGGCACTAGGGAGTCAGCATTGCTGATTGGCTTAAAGGAGCTATGCACAAGGGTTTCATCCAGGTCAGTGACCATACAGATCCTTCCTTGATCTTCGTCTGTCACCTTGGGAGCAGGTAAGTTCCTGGGATCTGATATAACTGATACTGGAGACCCTGGAGATGATCTGATTTAGCAGTGGTGTTGGCTTCCTCCTTATGTGTGGAGAGCTCAGTCAGGGAACTTGACTGGCCAACATGCTGGGTGCAAGAATGGCAGAAAGGGGCCTTGTAAGATGTGACAAACATGAAGGCTCTTAGGAGAGGACTTTGGAAACCAGGCCTTGCTTGGTAAGGACCAGGGCATCTTCCCTACATGCCTAGGTGATGATGGAGCCATGTTCCATCTAACAATCCTGATGGCTGGGCTGACTGGGTGGGGAAGACTGGTGGGCACACTGTCTGGGCTGGGCTGGGGGACATGGGCCAGGGCCTGCTTTAGTTCCCAAGAGTCTGACTTCCACCGCTGTTCACATTCCCCCTCTCATTTCCATCACTGGCCAGGAAGGGAGGCGGCCTGTAGGGAGTGGCTTCCCAGGGTGCCCCCAGCCCTGATTCCCCCAGTGGCAGCTTCTGGATCCTCAGTTTGGGTCTAACATAGAGAATACACCAGATAGGCATTTTTTTTCAACTTTTATTTGAAGTTTAGGGGTCCATGTGCAGGATATGCAGGTTTCTTACATAGATAAACGTGTGCTATTGTGGTTTACTGCACAGATCATCTCATCACCCTGGTACCAAGCCCAGCATCCACAGCTATTCTTCCTGATGCTCACCCTCCCCTCCCCCATGCCATGAAACAGGTGCCCAGTGTGTGTTGTTCTTCCTGATGTGTCCCTGTGTTCTCACTGACCTCCTTCCACTAATAAGTGAGAATAATAAGTGGTTTTTTTGTTTGTTTGTTTGTTTTTCTGTTCCTGCATTACTTTTCTGAGAGTAATGGATTCAAACTCCAACCATGTCCCTGAAGGAGACATCATCTCATTATATTTTATGAGTTCATAGTGTTCCGTGGTGTATATGTACCACATTTTCTTTTTCCAGTCTATCATTGATGGGCATGTAGATTGATTACCTGACATTGCTATTGTAAATAGTGCTGCAGTGAATATGTGTGTACATGTATTTTTTAAAATAGAATGATTTATATTCCTTTGGGTGTATACCCAGTAATAGTACTGCTGGGTCAAATTGTATTTCTGCTTCTAGGTCTTTGAGGAATCTCCACACTCTCTTCCACAATGCTTGAAATAATTTACTCTCCCACCAACAGTGTAAAAGTGTTACCTTTTCTCCACAACCTCACCAGCATCTGTTGTTTTGGACTTTTTATTAATAGCCATTGTAATTGGTGTGAGATGGCATCTCATTGTGGTTTTGATTTGTATTTATCCAATTATCAGTGATGTTGAGCTTTTCATGTTTGTCGGGCACATGTATGTCTTCTTTTGAGATATGTCTTTTCATATCCTTTTTAATGGGGTTGTTTTTCTCTTGTAAATTTTGTTTAAGTCCCTTGTAGATTTTGGATATTAGACATTTGTCAGATGGATAGGTTGCAAAATTTTTCTCCCATTCTCTATGTTGTTAGCTTTGATGATAGTTTATTTGGCTCTTCAGAAGCTCTTTAGTTTAATTAGACCTGATTTGTCTGTTTTTCCTTTTGTTACTACTTCGTTTGGCATTTTTGTTATAAAATCTTTACCCATGTCTATATCCTGAATGGTATCATCTAGATTTTCTCTTCTAGGGTTTTTGTAGTTTTGAGTTTTACATTTAAGTCTTTAATCCATCTCGACTTAATTTTTATATATAGTGTTAGGAAGGGTTCCAGTTTTAATTCTCTGCATATGGATAGCCAGTTCTCCTAGCACTATTTATTGAATAGGGAGCCCTTTCCCTAATTCTTTGTTTTTGTTGACTTTGTCAAAGATCAGATTGTTGCAGGTTTGTGGCTCTATTTTGTTTCATTTGTCTATCTGTCTGTTTCTATACCAGTACCATGCTGTTTTGGTTACTGTACTCTTCTAGTATAGTTTGAAGTTAGGTAGAGTGATGATTCCAGCTTTTTTTTTTTTTTTTTTTTCCTTAGGGTTGGCTTGGCTATTTGGGCTCTGTTTTGGTTCCATATGAATTTTAAAAGTTTTTTTTCCCTAATTCTGTAAAGAATGTCAATAGTAATTTAATGGGAATAGCACTGAATCTATAAATTACTTTGGGCAATATGGTCGTTTTCATGATACTGATTCTTCCTGTCCGTGAGCATGGAATGTTTCTCCATTAGTTTTGTGCCCACTCTGATTTCTCTGAGCAATTGTTTGTAGTTCTCCTTGAAGAGGTCCTTCACTTTCCTTCTTAGCTGTGTTCCTAGGTATTTTATTCTCTCTGCAGTAATTGTGAATGAAAGTTCATTCATGATTTGGCTCCCTGCTTGCCTGTTGTTTGTGTATAGGAATGCTAGCTACTTTTACACATTGATTTTATATCCTGAGACTTTGCTGATGTTGCTTATCAGCTTAAGAAGCTTGTGGGCTGAGACAATGAAATTTTCTAAATATAGGATCAGGTCACCTGCAAACAAAGATAACTTGACTTCCTCTCTTTCTATTTGAATACTCTTTATTTCTTTTTCCTAATTTTCCTGGCCAAGGCATCTGATACTATTTTGAACAGGAGTGGTGAGAAAGGGCATCCTTTTCTTTTGCCAGTTTTCAGGGGGAACGCTTCCAGCTTTTGCATATTCAGTATGATATTGGCTGTGGGTTTGTTGTATATGGCTCTTATTATTTTGAGGTATGTTTCTTCAGTTCCTAGTTTATTGAGAATTTTAAACCTGAAGGAATGTTGAATTTTATTGAATGCTTTTTCTGCATCTATTGAGATAATCTTGTGGTTTTTGTATTTAGTTCTCTTTATGTGATAAATCACATTTATTGATTTTCGTGTGTTGCACCTACCTTGCATCCTGGGCACAAAGCCAACTCGATTGTGGTGGATGCACTTTTTAATGTGCTGCTATAGTTGATTTGCCAGTATTATATTGAGGATTTTTGCACAGTATTCATCAAGAATATAGGCACGATGCTTTGTTGCTATTGTTGTTGTTGTATCTGTGCTAGGTTTTGGTATCAGGATGACGCTGGCCTGATAGAATGAGTTAGAGAGAACTTCTTTGTCTTCAATATTTTTTAGATAGTTTTAGGAGAAAGGATACCATCTCCTCTTTGTAACTCTGGTCAAATTCAGCTGCAAATCCATCTAGTCATGGGCTTTTTTTTTTTGGTTGTAGGCTATTTATTACTGCCTCAATTTCAGAACACATTAATGATCTATTCAGGGTTCAGTCTTGGGGAGGATTTATTTTGCAAGGAAACTGTCTATGTCTTCTAGATTTTCTAGTTTATGTGCATAGAGGTGTTTATAGTATTCTCTGATGGTTGTTCATATTTCTGTGGGATCAGTGATATCTCCCTTATTATTTCTAATTGAGTTTGATTCTTCTCTCTTTTCTTATTTGTTTGCCTAGATAGTTTTCCATCTATTTTATTTTATTTTATTTTTCAAAAAACCACCTACTGGATTGGTTGACTTTTTTTTTTTTTTTTGGAAGAGTTTTCAGTCCCTCTCTCTCCTTCAACTCAACTCTGATCTTGGTTATTTCTTGTTTTCTGCTCGCTTTCAGGTTCATTTTCTCTTCGTTTTCTAGTTCTTTTAATTGAGATGTTAGGCTGTTAACTTTAGATCTTTCTAGTTTTTTTTTTTTTCCTTTCGTCAGAGTCTCACTCTGTCACCAAGGCTGGAGTACAATGGCATGATCTCAACTCACTGCAACCTCCACCTCTTGGTTTTAAGTGATTTCTGCTGTCTCAGCCTCCCGAGTAGCTGGGATTACAGATGTACATCACCACACCCAATTAATTGTTGTATTTCCTGTAGAGATGGGGTTTTGCTATGTTGGCCAGGCTGGTCTTGAACACCTGGCCTTGAGTGATTTGCCTGCCCCAGTCTCCCAAAGTGCTATAATTACAGCCATGAGCCACCATGCCCAGCCCTTTCTAGCTTTTTGATGTGGATATTAGTGCTATAAATTTCCCTCTTTTCTTGGTTTCTAGTGGTTATTCTGTCTAAGTGAGTAGTCCAGGAAATAATCTTAAATTCACAATCTACTTATAGTTTAAATCTATATAATTATGTGAGAAGAACTTTTTGTTATTTAAAGGTGATGTTTGAAAGATTTTGTAACTGTGCATTTTAGGTAGTCTTAAATTTCTAATTGTAGTTAAAAACATGTCATTGTCATGTCTAACATTTTAAGTATATGGTTTAGAAGTGGTAAGTATAGTTCTATTGTTTTGCAATAGGTTTCAGATAATTTTTGTCTCACTAAAGTAAAAGTGAATACTCATTACTTTTGAAGGAACTTAGTTAACTTGCCTTAGATACATAGCAAGAGAAGGGTCCATGGAAAGTCCCTGGCCCTTGGGTCAGTGCCTCATCCCTGCATAACATTAAAAAAAAAAAAAAAAGCCTGGAAAAAATCAAGCTGCAGGCACTAACAAGGGAACTAGCACATGGTGTTGTGCTTGAAGTCATGCCCACGGCTGCACAGATAGAAAAACCTCTGGCCCATTTGGTTAAAAACTTGCACAAACCTCCAGCTCACTCAGATAAAGGAACAAGATCAACCTGGCATAGAAATGCCTTTGAGCAGGCACAGCAGCTCATGCCTGTAATCCCTGCAATTTTGGAGGCAGAGGTGGGTGGATCACCTGAGGTCAGGAGTATGAGACCAGCATGACCAACATGGGGAAACCCTGTCTCTACCAAAAATACAAAATTAGCCAGGTATGATGCTGCATGCCTGTAATCCCAGCTACTTGGAAGGCTGAGGAAGGAGAATCGCTTGAACCCATGAGGCGGAGGTTTCTGTGAGCTGAGATCACACCATTACACTCCAGCCTGGGCAACAGGAACAAAACTACTTCCCCCCCCCAAAAAAAAAAAAAGAAAAGAAAAGAAAAAAAGAAATGCCTTTGTCCTTTGTACAGTCAGTGGGCTCCCAGGCAATAGTTTCTTCTCCTTTTGTGGGCATGGCCACAGTGGGCTCTGAAGCATTCCGGTCAACACTCTCCTTTATTTGGACTGTAAGTCTGACCTCTGTGAATATTAACTTCAGCCCCTGATTGCTCCCGGGCCAAGCTCCTGGGCCAAGTTTTCACCTTAGCTTCTGATAAGTCCTGGGTCAAGCTAAGCAGAATCTATGAATCATCCCTTCAGCTCCTGATTGATCCCAGGCCAAAGTCCTGGGCCAAGCTGAGCCACTTGTTTTTCAAGACAGCCTGTGAACTAGGCACTTTCCCTTCCCTTCCCTTCCCAGTCCCTAAAAACCCTGGACCCCAGCCTTATAGAGGGTACCCCGTTCAGACATCTATCTCTGCTGTCAAAGAACTTTCTTTTCTTGCTTATTAAACTTTCACTCTAACCTCACCTTCGTATTCACGCTCCCTAATCTCCTTAGAGGTAGAACAAAGGACTCTGGGTATTATCTCAGATGAGAGACTGTGACATCTTGGTGCACTGCTGAGACTACAACACGTGGTTTCTATGAGTTTGACTAAATATTTTACATAAGTGTAATTATGCAGTCTTCCTTTTTGAGTGTCTTATTTTACGTTAAGAATGTTTTCAAGATTTGTCCTTAGTGTAGTACTTTTCAAGATTTCCTTATTTTTAAGACTGAATGCTATCCCAGTGCAGATAAGTGCACTGTTTTTTGAATCTACTCATCCTTAAAGGCACATTTGCTTCCAGGTAGTATGTTTGTGAGTAATACTACAATGTACATAAATGTGCAAATATCTATTCCATGTTCTGCTTTGCCTGTTTGGGATATTTTTGACACACTGATTTAGTACCATGTGTATTCCCTTGCTTTTGTTGTCTGATCCATTGATATTACCTCCCCCAAATTATTGTCAAGACCAATTGTCATGAAGCTTCACCCTTCTGTATTGTGCTAGGAATTTTACAGCTACAGGTTTTACATTATAGTCTTCATTGATTTTCTAAAATTGACACATGCAATTGTACATATTTTGGGGAAACAATTATATATATATATGTTGTATAATGATAAAAATCAGAGTGCTTAGTATATTTATTGCCTCATGCATTTGTTATTTTTGTGGTGAGAACATTCAAAAGCTTCTTCTCTTGCTATTTTATTTTATCTTTGTTTGTTAATTTTTTTTAGAAACAGGATCTTGCTCTAATACCCAGACTGGAGTGCAGTGGTGCAATCATAGCTCACTGTAACCTCAAACCATCTTTGAACCTTAGCTCCCTAATTAACTGAGACTACAGGAACCTGCCACCATGCCTGGGTAATGTTTTTATTTTTCATAGAGATGGGGTTGCACTTTGTTGTCCAGGCTGGTCTTGAACCTCTGCCTTCAAGTGATTCTCCTACCTCAGTCTCCCAAAAGGTATGAATTGCAGGAATGTGCCACCATAATTGGTCCCTTTTAGCTATTTTGTAATATGCAACACTTTTCATTAATTATTATTACTCTACTGTGTAATAGAAAACAAAAACTTATTTCTCCTATGTAATTGTAACCCAATACCTGTTAAACAGCCTTTCCCCATCCTTCTGCTTCAGTCTCTAGTAACCCCTGTTGTATTCTTTGCTTATATCAACCCTTTTTTTCAGACTCCTCAAATGAGTGAGATAATAAGATCATAAAGTATTTGTGTTTCTCTATGTGGCTTATTTTACTTAACATGATATCCTCAAGGTTCATCCATGCTGTTTTAACTGACAGAATTTTATCCTTTCTTATGGCTGAATATTCACTGTATATATATATAGCACATTTTCTTTATCCATTTATCTGTTGCTGCACATTTCAATTGATTCCATATGTCAGCTACTATAAATAGTTCTGTAATAAACATGGGAATGCAAATACCTTTTTGACACAGTGATATCCTTTCTTTTGGATATACACCCAAGAGTAAAATTACTGGATCATATAATAGATATATCTTTAATTTATTTCAGAAACTTCCATATTGTTTTCTATAATGGCCATACTAACTTACAATTCCACCAACAATGTATATGTCCACTCTTTTTTTATATCCTCACTACTACTTGTTTTATTTATTTATTTATTTGTTTTTATTACACCCATTCTAATGGGAGTGAGGTGGTACCCCATTGTGGTGTGGATTAACATTTCCTTGATTATTAGTAACGTAGAGCCTCTTTTTATGTTGCAGTTAGCCATTTTTGCGTCTCTTTTTGACAAACATCATTAAGATTTTTTGCATATTTTTAATTAGATTATGTGTGTTTTATTTTGAGATTTTAAAGTTTCTTATATATTCTGAATATTAGCCTTTTGTCAGATGTATAGCCTGAAAACATTTCCTTTCATCACCTAAGTTGTCTCTTCAATCTTTTAGTTGTTTTTTTAATATGAAAAAGTATTTAAGTTTGACATAATGTTGTTTGCTTATTCTTGATTTTGTTGCCTATGTTTTGAAGCCTCATTTTAATAATCCTTTCCCAGTCCAATGTTATCAAGCATTTTTTCTACATTTTTCTCTAAGAGTTTCATAATTTGTGGTATTACATTTAAGTCTTTAGTTTTAGTTGATCTTCATATATGGCAAGACACAAGGGTCTAGTATTATTTTTCTGCATATAAATATTTAAATGGCCCTGTAACATTTATTGAAGAGATTAGCTTTTCCTTAAAGTGTATTCTTGGTACTTTTGTTGAAAATCAATTGGCTTTAGGTGCATAAATCAACTCTGGGCTTATTGGGCACATTAGTCTACGTGTTTGTTTTTATACCAGTACAGTGCTGTTTTGGTTACTATAGCTTTACAGCAAGTTTTTAAGTTTGATAAAGTGATGCCTTCAACTTTGCTTATTTTGCTGAAAGTTCCTTTGTCTAGTCAGTTTTTTGTGGATCCACATAAGTATAGAATATTTTTTCTATTTCTGTGAAAAATTGTCATTGGTATTTTGATAAAAATCATGTTAAGTCCGTAGATCACTCTGTGTAGCTGTATTCACAGTATTCTTCCAGTGTATAAACAAAATATTTTTTTATTTATTCATTTGTATTTTATACTTTTTATCCACATTTTGTAGTTTTCAGTGTAGAGATCTTTTACCTTTTTAGTTAAGTTTGTTGCTAGGTGTATTAGGGTTCCCTAGAGTAACAGAACTAATAGGAGAATATATATATACACACATATGTAAATGGGAGTTTATTAAGTTTTAATTTACAGATCACAAGATGCCACAATAGGCTGTCTGCAAATTTGAGGAGAAAGGAGAGCCAGTCCACATCCCAAAGCTGAAAAACTTGGAGTCTGATGTTTGAGGGCAGGAAGCGTCCAGAACGGGAGAAAGATGTAGCCTGGGAGCCTAGGCCAGTCTCTCCTTTTCATGTTTTTCTGCCTGCTTTCTATTCACTAGCAGCTCATTAGACGGTGCCCACCCAATTAAGAGTGAGTCTCCCTTTCTCAGCCCACTGACTCAAATGTTAATCTCCTTTGGCAACACCCACACAGACACACCCAGGATCAATGCTTTCTATCCTCCAATCCAATCAAGTTGACACCCAGTATTAACCACTACATTAGGTATTTTAATTTTTGTAGCTTTTGTATATGCAGAAGAAGCATTGGATGAAAATCAACATTATGATGAAAACTCTCAACAAGTTAGGAATAGAAGGTATGTGCCTCAACACAATAAAGGCCATTTATGACAAAGCAATGCTAACATTATACTGAGTAAGGAAAAGCTGAAAGCTTTCTCTCTGAGACCTGGAACAAGACAAAGCATCCCCACTTTCATCCTTCTTACTCAATGTAGGAAGTCCTAGCAAAGGAAAATAGGCAAGAGGAAGAAATAAAAGCTATACTAATTGGAAAGGAGGAAGTCAAATGGTCTGTGATTTTGGACAAAATAATCTTATATGTGAAAAACTCTAAACACTACAGCAAAAACTATTAGAACTACTAAACGAATTCAGTAAAGTTGTAGAAAATCAACAAAGTAGTAGCTTTCTGTATGCTAATAGCAAACTATCTGAAAAATAAAATTTAAAATTCCATTTTAATAACAACCAAAAATTAGTTCATTTTGAGTTTATTTATTTATTTGAGGTGGAGTCTCACTCTGTCGCCAGGCTGGAGCTCAGTGGTGTGATCTCAGTTCACTGAAACTCTTGCCTCCTGGGTTCCAGAGATTCTCCTGCCTCAGCCTCCTGAGTATCTGGAACTACAGGTGCATGCCACCACCCCCAACCCCAACTAATTTTGTGTGTGTGTATTTTTAGTAGAGACATGGTTTCACCATGTTGGCCAGGATGGTCTTGATCTCCTGACTTTGTGATTCACTTGCCCTAGCCTCCCAAAGTGTTGGGATTACAGGTTGAGCCACCACACCTGATTAGTAGTTGTTGAAGCTGGATAACAGATCTACTATACTATTTTATTTTTATATGTTAAAAATAGTTTTTTTGTTAAAACTTGCATAAATAGACAAAATTTGTCTGTAATGTTAACTTGATTACCTTTGAAAAGGGAGAGAGGGAGTAAGTTATCTTCTTGGTATGAGTAAAGCTAGTTTAATTTCTCAGTTGTTAAAGTTAATGCTCTGTTATAATCCATCAAGTCTTACATGAATGTTTCTGTGTGCATTTCTGTATGTATGTTGCACATCAATAAACAATTAAATATTTTATATTTGCTCAGAAATTTTAACTCAGCGTCTCAGTAGAAAATATTTTATATGCATTTGAAAGATAATTTGTAACTAGTTCACCAAAAGGTCCTGGTTTAAAGAAGTGGTTTTTGGGCTTGGCCACACACTGTAATCAAACAAAGAACTTTAAACACTATTGCTGTCTGGGTTTCATTCCAGAGATTTTGATTTTATTGCTGTGCTGCAACTTGGGTTTGAAGAATGCTTAAAGCCCCTTCCCAGGTGATTCTAATATGCTGCCAGGGTTCAGAAGCACCGGTTCAGGATGAGGAATGCATTAGCTGTTTGTGATTTTCATGTCTGTTGCAGGGATTTGACCCATTGGTACTGCCAGATTAGGGGTCTTGGAAAACGAATTTATTCTATTAAACTCAAAGTACGACTTGAAGACATACTCAGCTGTTTAGTTAAGTTGCAGCAGGAGAAAATGTCTCTTTGAGGATCTGTTTTTATGTTACTTGCTTTTAGAGAAGAGACTGTCTCTGGCACAGTAATTTGATTTAATCTATGTTGAAAACATAAATAGCCTGCAAATACCAAATATACATATTTATATGTGGAGTGCATTCTATGTGTTTTCAAATTTTTCCTATGATGTAAAATAAATAGTATAATGTGGTACCTTGGATTTCTCAGCCCTCAGCCATTTTCTTAAATTATTAAAAGACCTTCCAAGATGGTTCAGAAGCATTTTTCAGAGGAGATTATTCCTAATGGTAAAGGGTAATAAGAGATGGATAAAAATCTCAAATACATTCTGCCTCTACTTGCAGAACTGTCACTCTCCAGAGCCTCTAAGATCCAGGGAAGTTGCATAAGTTAGTGTAGTCTATGGAGATTATGAACATTTAACAGAGTTGGTCTGGACTGCCATCCTAATCTCTTAGTAGCTGTGCAGCTTTAGACAATTTACATGACTTAGAACAGTTATATAAACCTGAGCTGCAAGAAAAATAATAACACTGATTGCAAGAATGACAACCATTTATCATTCCTGTCTGATCCGGGCTCTCTGCAATGTGCCCTTGAGGCTGCTTTCCTGGAGGGAAAGATTTTCTTTTCCCAAATCTTGGATCTGGCTGGCCTTATTTGCTCTGCCTCATTCATACTTTTTGTTCTAATAAATAATTAGAAATGGTTAGCTTCTCTCCAACCTCTATCTAGTTAAAATTATATCTTATAAAATGTTGCCTGTCTTTACTATATTTGGCTATATTCATTTTACTCGATATTCAGGTTTACTAATCTTTTTATCTCTGTTTAATTTAGTGGTTAACCTATACATTGTCTTAATTTTATTATTATTTACATTCTACTGGGCTGTTATTCAAATGTGCTTTTAAACTTTATAGTCTCTTGTTTTTTTCACCAAAATAATATATTCTTCTATTTTTTGTTGTATTTTAACATTTTAAACATAATTTTAATATGGAAAGTGGTGGCATAGTTTTTCTTCAGAGATTTGGTTTTAATTGCTTGTGTTCTTCAGTTTTTAACTTGGTTCCAATATTTGGGAAATATCACATTTGAGATGTCTGTAGTCGTGTTCTGTGCTTATTCCATTTTTCCTTGGAGGAAGGCGGACAACAGGCAGATTTGACATCCTTGTTATCAATCAGTATCTGAAGGGATCACTTTTTTTCCAGTTTGATTACTTCTCTGGCTCATTCTCTTGATTTGCTTTTGCTCTCATCAAGTCCTTATATATTTTTAAACTCTATTCAATGTTTTTAGTGTTCTTGTAACTCCTTGAGGGTTTTTAGTTGTCTACATTAAAATATTTAAAAATATGTAGCCATTTTTTCTTGAAAGCACAAATATCCACAGTGTACACAAGTAGAATATTTCATAGACATTGAGCAGCATACAACATCATCCTATGAGATATTCTATTTTTTCATTCAAAACATCTCTCTCATCTCCCCTCCTTCTAGGATCTCCTCCTGGTTAGGCCCGCCTGCCTCCACTCCTGCCTCCACCATGTCCATCAGGGTGACCCAGAAGTCCTACAAGGTGTCCACCTCTGGCCCCCGGACCTTCAGCAGCCGCTCCTACACGAGTGGGCCCGGTGCCGGCATCAGCTCCTCAAGCTTCTTCTGAGTGGGAAGCAACAGCTTTCGGGGTGGCCTGGGCGGCGGCTATGGTGGAGCCAGCGGCATGGAAGACATCACCACAGTCACAGTCAACCAGAGCCTGCTGAGCGCCCTTAACCTGGAGGTGGACCCCAACATCCAGGCCTTGCGCACCCAGGAGAAGGAGCAGATCAAGACCCTCAACAACAAGTTTGCCTCCTTCATAGACAAGGTACGGTTCCTGGAGCAGTAGAACAAGATGCTGGAGACCAAGTGGAGCCTCCTGCAGCAGCAGAAGACGGCTCGGAGCAACATGGACAACATGTTCGAGAGTTACATCAACAACCTTAGGCGGCAGCTGGAGACTCTGGGCCAGGAGAAGCTGAAGCTGGAGGCAGAGCTTGGCAACATGCAGGGGCTTGGTGGAGGACTTCAAGAACAAGTATGAGGATGAGATCAATAAACGTACAGAGATGGAGAATGAATTTGTCCTCATCAAGAAGGATGTGGATGAAGCTTACATGAACAAGGTAGAGCTGGAGTCTCCCTGGAAGGGCTGACTGATGAGATCAACTTCCTCAGGCAGCTGTATGAAGAGGAGATCTGGGAGTTGCAGTCCCAGATCTCGGACACATCTGTGGTGCTGTCCATGGACAACAGCCACTCCCTGGACATGGACAGCATCATCTCTGAGGTCAAGGCACAGTATGAGGAGATCGCCAACCGCAGCCGGGCTGAGGCTGAGAGCATGTACCAGATCAAGTATGAGGAGCTGCAGAGCCTGGCTGGGAAGCACGGGGATGACCTGCGGCGCACCAAGACTGAGATCTCCGAGATGAACCGAAACATCAGCCGGCTTCAGGCTGAGATTGAGGGCCTCAAAGGCCAGAGGGCTTCCCTGGAGGCCGCCATTGCAGATGCCGAGCAGCGTGGAGAGCTGGACATTAAGGATGCCAATGCCAAGTTGTCCGAGCTGGAGGCCGCCCTGCAGCGGGCCAAGCAAGACATGGCGCGGCAGCTGCGTGAGTACCAGGAGCTGATGAACGTCAAGCTGGCCCTAGACATTGAGATCGCCACCTACAGGAAGCTGCTGGAGGGCGAGGAGAGCCGGCTGGAGTCCGGGATGCAGAACATGAGTATTCATACGAAGACCACCAGCGGCTCTGGATGTGGTCTGAGCTTGGCCTATGGGGGCTTCACAAGCCCGGGCCTCAGCTACGGCCTAGGCTGCAGCTTTGGCTCTGGTGCGGTCTCCAGCTCCTTCAGCCGCACCAGCTCCTCCAGGGCCATGGTTGTGAAGAAGATCGAGACACGCGATGGGAAGCTGGTGTCCGAGTCCTCTGACGTCCTGCCCAAATGAACAGCTGCGGCACCCCCTCCCAGCCTACCCCTCCTGTGCTGCCCCAGAGCCTGGGAGGGAGACCGCTATGTAGGGTACCACTGGGAACAGGAGACCCAACTGAGGGCCTTCAGCCCACCCACAGGGGAGTTTACTACGTGGGGACCCCCCTTGCCCATGCCTCCAGCTATAAAACAATTCAATTGCTTCTTTTTTCGATCCAAAATAAAACCTCAGCTAGCTCTGCCAACAACAACAACAAAAAAACAAAAACAAAAAACAACAACAACAAAAAACATCTGTCTCAAATGTGTAGTAAGCGTCATTTGTAAACGGTAGTTCTTTTGATACTTAGGATTTTGTTTTATGTGCATTTTTGAACACATATACTTAACTGTAGTGAACAGAACTGACCTAGATAGAAACAGAATCACTGTTTTTGTATAACATTAAGTTGATAGAATGATTTATCTTATTCAAGTCTTTTGACTCGAGTCACTATGCTTCCTTTAGTATTTCCCTTACCTCATAAAAGTAATTTGTGGGATTTTTTATTTATTTTATAAATTAATTAAAATACAATTTGTATATGAGTAAATATTACTTGTTGATTAAAATTTATAATTTCTACTGTCATTTTAGTGTCCTAAAATATATGACCTCTTGAATTTTTGCTTTTATAAAATTAACGATATTGTCAGACCTAAAACTTTGCCATTTATATTTACCCCTCTGTTATTGGAATACAGTGTGTATCTTCTGTTTACAGCTGAAAAATTCTACCAATTTTTCTCTCTCACTGGTAGACAAACTTTCTAATAAAGTTATCATTCCTTGTGTTCATTTAGCTACCGTATGTTAAACATTTAATTTATGGTGATCTTAATGTTATTTAATATGATTGTAAATATTTCAATTTGTCATTTTTCACAAATTTCTGTATTCTATGTTTTAGACTCTTAGCTATTAAGTATAGTGTGTGTAAATGACTTAGAATAGTTTCTGAAACATTGTAGGGGTTACTAAGTACTAATCACCCTGATTCATCAAATTTGTATATGTTATACAATTTTGTATGTTACACCATTCTTGCATTGTCTTCTTTTGAAAAATACCTGCTCTTGTCCTTTGCCAACTTTTTGATGGGATTGTTTTATCCTGTTTGAATTATATAAGTTCCTTATAGATTCTGAATATTAGACCTTTTTCAAATGCACTTAGTTTATGAATATTTTATCCCATTCTGTGGGTTGTTTAAACTCTTGGATAGCTTCTGTTGCTCTGTAGAAACTCTTTAGTTTAACCAGGTCACGCAGGTCAATTTTTGTTTTTGTTGCAACTGCTTTTGAAGATATAGCCATAAATTGTTTACCAAGGCCAATGTCCAAATGGTGTTTTCTAGGTCTTTTTTCCCTAGGGTTTATATAATTTGAGGTCTCACATTGAAGTCTTTAATTCGTCTCAAGTTAATTCTTTTTAATGTGGTGAAAAGCAAGGGTCTGCTTTATTTTTATTTATATTTCTAGCCAGTTATTCCAGAACCACTTATTGACTATGGAATCAATCCCCTATAACTTATTTTACTGACTTTGTCAAAATTCAGATGGTTGTAGATGGGTAGCTTCTTTTCTGCATTCTCTATTTTATTCCATTGGTTTATTTATCCATTTTTCTACAAATTCCATGCTGTTTTTGATTACTGTACCTGATATTTTGAAGTCAGGTAATGTAAAGCCCCCAGCTTCTTTCTGTTTGCTTATCCAATTGCTTTGGCAATTAGGGCTGTTTCTGTAGCTCCATATGAACTTTAGGATAATTTGTTCTAATTATTTGAAGAACAACATTGGTAGTTTGATAGAAATAGCATTCAATGGGTACATTGTTTTGAGCAGTATGATCATTTTAACATATTGGTTCTTTCGATCCATGGGCATGGAATGTTTTTCCATGTGTTTGTGTCATCTATGATTCTTTTCAGCAGTGTTTGGTAGTTTTTTCTTGTACAGATATTTTACCTCCTGGTAAAGATATGACAATATCTTTAATTTACACTCTCACCAACAGTGTAAAAGTTTTCCTATTTCTCCACATGATCTCCAGCATTTGTTGTTTCCTGACGTTTTAATGATCGCCATTCTAACTGGTGTGAGATGGCATCTCATTTTGGTTTTGATTTGCATTTCTCTAATGACCAGTGATGATGAGCTTTTTTTCATATGTTTACTGGCTGCATAAATGTCTTCTTTTGAGAAGGGTCTGTTAATATCCTTTGCCCGGTTTTGATGGGTTTTTTTTTTCTTGTAAATTTGTTTAAGTTCTTTGTAGATTCTGCATATTAGCCCTTTGTCAGATGGATAGATTGCAGAAAATTTCTCCCATTGTGTAGGTTGCCTGTTAACTCTGATGATAGTTTATTTTGCTTTGCTGAAGCTCTTTAGTTTAATTAGATCCCATTTTTCAATTTTTGCTTTTGTTGCCGTTACTTTTTGTGTTTTAGTCGCGAAGTCTTTGCCCATGCCTATGTCCCGAATGGTATTGCCTTGGCTTTCTTCTAGGGTTTTTATGGTTTTAGGTCTTACATTTAAGTCTTTAATCCATCTTGAGTTAGTTTTTGTATAACATATAAGGAAGACGTCCAGTTTCAGTTTTCTGCATATGGCTAGCTAGTTTTCCCAACAGCATTTGTTATATAGGAAATCCTTTCCCCATTTCTTGTTTTTGTCAGGTTTGTCAAAGATCAGATGGTTGTAGATGTGTGATGTTATTTCTGAGGCCTCTGTTCTGTGCCATTGGTCAATATATCTGTTTTGGTAGCAGTACCATCCTGTTTTGGTTACTGTAGCCTTTTGTATAGTTTTGAAGACAGGTAGCATGATGCCTCCATCTTCATTCTTTTTGTTTAGGATTGTCTTGGCTATGCGGGCTCTTTTTGGTTCCATATAAAATTTAAAGTAGTTTCCTCTAATTCTATGAAGAAAGTCAATGGTAGCCTGATTGGGATAGCATTGAATCTACAAATTATTTTGGACAGTATAGTCATTTTCACAATATTGATTCTTCCTATCCATGAGCATGGAATGTTTTTCCATTTGTTTGTGTCTTCCGTTATTTCCTTGAGCAGTGGTTTGTAGTTCCCCTTTAAGAGGTCCTTCACATCTCTTGTAAGTTGGATTCCTCGGTATTTTATTCTCTTGGTAGCAATTGTGAATGGGAGTTCACTCATGATTTGGCTCTCTGTTTGTCTACTATTGTGTATAGGAATGCTTGTGATTTTTGCACATTGATTTTGTATCCTGAGGGTAGAGGACTGTGTGCTCACAAACAAGAAGTTCCCGATAAGCCCTGCTCTTGCAAACAAAGCAGGACATTCCTTCTCTGCAAACAAGAAGGATAAAGGAGCCAGCTGTAAGCAGTGGCCTCTGGGAACTGGTCATTGTTTTACTGATCTTGTGAGTCAAGGAAAGGTCAGAGAAGCAACACATGCCCCGTGACTTGGCAACATTCCACAAACGGCTGGATAAAATAAAGCAGTGTGTGCTGTTCAGCGCGGCCGCCATGTATGTCTTGTCCTGTGTTGTCTTATGTGTTCATTCCTTTGTTTAGGAAACACGCGGACCCCAACAACTGGCGCAGCGAGCAGGGTCCGTGGCTCCAAGAGAGCAAGGAACCGGAGAGGGAGCACCCCGGGTTTGTAAGCAAAATAAAAAAAGGGGGACCCACGGGAAAATTATAAGGAATTCCACCTCTCTGGCCTCAGAATATTTATGGCTGTTTCAAGGACTGTTGCTGTCTATAGGAGTAGAATTGAAAGAAAAAGACTTTGAAGTAATTGTTTGCCCATGTTGAACAACATTGTTACTGGTTTCAGTATCGGACTAAAGTGCAGCTGAATCAGAGAGAATGGTTACAGGTAGTAAAAGCTTTGCTTAGAGCTCACCAGTTAGGGGATACTATGCCTCTAAATTTGTGGACCTTGTGTAACTCTATCACTCAGGCATTAGAGTTACTTGAGACTGATTCAGAGTGTGGTGATGTAGCAACAGGAGGAAAGGCATCTGAGGATTTGGGAAAAAATAAATCTGAAATGGAGCCCATTTCTGCCAGGGTAACAGAGGATGGGGGGGTAGCAAAAGGGGGAGAAGAGGAAGAGCCAGCTCTTCCCTCTTCTAAGGGGAATTCTGACATGCAGCATATTATGGGAATGCTTCAACAGATATTACAGATACATTCTTCTAATTCACCTTTATGAGCTTTCCCTGTTTCTTTTCCTTCTGCCCTGTTAGAAGAGTATTTTCCAGTGCCTCCACCCCCCCCCCCCCACCCAGCTTCCTTACCTTTGTCTGGCAAAGTTTTCTCATTGCCTTTCCCGCCATTGGGGGAGGGAGAAAAGGAAAAGATAAGAAAATTTAGGGGGTGGAGCAAGATGGCCGAATAGGAACAGCTCCAGTCTCCAACTCCCAGGGCAAGCAACACAGAAGACTGGTGATTTCTGCATTTTCAACTGTGGTACTGGGTTCATCTCACTAGGGAGTGCTGGACAATCAGTGCTGGTCAGCTGCTGCAGCCCGACCAGCAAGAGCTGAAGCAGGGTGAGGCATCGCCTCACCTGGGAAGAGCAAGGGGGAAGGGAATCCCTATTCCTAGCCAGGGGAACTGAGACACACAACACCTGGAAAATTGGGTAACTCCCACCCCAATACTGCACTTTAAGCAAACGGGCAACCAGGAGATTATATCCCACACCTGGCCGGGAGGGTCCCACGCCCACGGAGCCACCCTCATTGCTAGCACAGCAGTCCGCAATCTAACCGCAAGGCAGCAGCGAGGCTGGGGGAGTGGTGCCCACCATTGCTGAGGCTTAAGTAGGTAAACAAAGCCGCTGGGAAGCTCGAACAGGGTGGAGCTCACAGCAGCTCAAGGAAACCTGCCTGTCTCTATAGACTCCACCTCTGGGACAGGGCACAGCTAAACAACAACAAAAGCAGCCGAAACCTCTGCAGATGCAAACGACTCTGTCTGACAGCTTTGAAGAGAGCAATGGATCTCCTAACACAGAGGTTGAGAACTAAGAAGGGACAGACTGCCTGCTCAAGTGGGTCCCTGACCCCTGAGTAGCCTAACTGGGAGACATCCCACACTAGGGGCAGTCTGACACCCCACACCCCACAGGGTGGAGTACACCCCTGAGAGGAAGCTTCTAAAGCAAGAATCAGACAGGTACACTTGCTGTTCAGCAATATTCTATCTTCTGCAGCCTCTGCTGCTGATATCCAGGCAAACAGGGTCTGGAGTAGACCTCAAGCAATCTCCAACAGACCTACAGCTGAGGGTCCTGACTGTTAGAAGGAAAACTATCAAACAGGAAGGACACCTACACCAAAACCCCATCAGTACGTCACCATCATCAAAGACCAGAGGAAGATAAAACCACACAGATGGGGAAAAAGCAGGGCAGAAAAGCTGGAAATTCAAAAAATAAGAGCGCATCTCCCCTGGCAAAGGAGCGCAGCTCATCGCAGGCAATGGATGAAAGCTGGATGGAGAATGACTTTGATGAGATGAGAGAAGAAGGCTTCAGTCCATCACACTTCTCAGAGCTAAAGGAGGAATTACGTACCCAGTGCAAAGAAACTAAAAATCTTGAAAAAAAAGTGGAAAAATTGATAGCTAGAGTAATTAATGCAGAGAAGGTCATAAACGAAATGAAAGAGATGAAAGCCATGACACGAGAAATACGTGACAAATGCACAAGCTTCAGTAACCGACTCGATCAACTGGAAGAAAGAGTATCAGCGATTGAGGATCAAATGAATGAAATGAAGCGAGAAGAGAAACCAAAAGAAAAAAGAAGAAAAAGAAATGAACAAAGCCTGCAAGAAGTATGGGATTATGTAAAAAGACCAAATCTACGTCTGATTGGGGTGCCTGAAAGTGAGGGGGAAGATGGAACCAAGTTGGAAAACACTCTTCAGGATATCATCCAGGAGAACTTCCCCAACCTAGTAGGGCAGGCCAACATTCAAATCCAGGAAATACAGAGAACGCCACAAAGATACTCCTCGAGAAGAGCAACTCCAAGACACATAATTGCCAGATTCACCAAAGTTGAAATGAAGGAAAAAATCCTAAGGGCAGCCAGAGAGAAAGTTTGGGTTACCCACAAAGGGAAGCCCATCAGACTAACAGCAGATCTCTTGGCAGAAACTCTACAAGCCAGAAGAGAGTGGGGGCCAATATTCAACATTCTTAAAGAAAAGAATTTTAAACCCAGAATTTCATATCCAGCCAAACTAAGTTTCATAAGTGAAGGAGAAATAAAATCCTTTACAGATAAGCAAATGCTTAGAGATTTTGTCACCACTAGGCCTGTCTTACAAGAGACCCTGAAGGAAGCACTGAAACATGGAAAGGAACAACAGGTACCAGCCATTGCAAAAACATGCCAAAATGTAAAGACCATCGAGGCTAGGAAGAAACTGCATCAACTAACGAGCAAAATAACCAGTTAATATCATAAAGGCAGGATCAAGTTCACACATAACAATATTAACCTTAAATGTAAATGGACTAAATTCTCCAATTAAAAGACACAGACTGGCAAACTGGATAAAGAGTCAAGACCCATCAGTCTGCTGTATTCAGGAGACCCATCTCACATGCAGAGACATACATAGGCTCAAAATAAAGGGATGGAGGAAGATTTACCAAGCAAATGGAGAACAAAAAAAAGCAGGGGTTGCAATACTAGCCTCTGATAAAACAGACTTTAAACCATGAAAGATCAAAAGAGACAAAGAAGGCCATTACATAATGGTAAAAGGATAAATTCAACAGGAAGAGCTAACTATCCTAAATATATATGCACCCAATACAGGAGCACCCAGATTCATAAAGCAAGTCCTTAGAGACTTACAAAGAGACTTAGACTCCCATACAATAATAATGGGAGACTTCAACACTCCACTGTCAACATTAGACAGATCAACGAGAAAGAAAGTTAACAAGGATATCCAGGAATTGAACTCATCTCTGCAGCAAGCAGACCTAATAGACATCTATAGAACTCTCCACCACAAATCAACAGAATATACATCCTTCTCAGCACCACATCGCACTTATTCCAAAATTGACCACATAGTTGGAAGTAAAGCACTCCTCAGCAAATGTACAAGAACAGAAATTATAACAAACTGTTTCTCAGACCACAGTGCAATCAAACTAGAACTCAGGACTAAGAAACTCAATCAAAACCGCTCAACTACATGGAAACTGAACAACCTGCTCCTGAATGACTACTGGGTACATAACGAAATGAAGGCAGAAATAAAGATGTTCTTTGAAACCAATGAGAACAAAGATACAACATACCAGAATCTCTGGGACACATAAAGCAGTGTGTAGAGGGAAATTTATAGCACTAAATGCCCACAAGAGAAAGCAGGAAAGATCTAAAATTGACACTCTAACATCACAATTAAAAGAACTAGAGAAGCAAGAGCAAACACATTCAAAAGCTAGCAGAAGGCAAGAAATAACTAAGATCAGAGCAGAACTGAAGAAGATAGAGACACAAAAAACTCTCCAAAAAATCAATGAATCCAGGAGTTGATTTTTTGAAAAGATCAACAAAATTGACAGACTGCTAGCAAGACTAATAAAGAAGAAAAGAGAGAAGAATCAAATAGACACAATAAAAAATGATAAAGGGGATATCACCACTGACCCCACAGAAATACAAACTACCATCAGAGAATACTATAAACACCTCTATGCAAATAAACTAGAAAATCTAGAAGAAATGGATAATTTCCTGGACACTTACACTCTTCCAAGACTAAACCAGGAAGAAGTTGAATCCCTGAATAGACCAATAGCAGGCTCTGAAATTGAGGCAATAATTAAGAGCCTGCCAATCAAAAAAAGTCCAGGACCAGATGGATTCACAGCTGAATTCTACCAGAGGTACAAGGAGGAGCTGGTACCATTCCTTCTGAAATTATTCCAATCAATAGAAAAAGAGGGAATCCTCCCTAACTCATTTTATGAGGCCAATATCATCCTGATACCAAAGCCTGGCAGAGACACAACAAAAAAAGAGAATTTTAGACCAATATCCCTGATGAACATCGATGCAAAAATCCTCAATAAAATACTGGCAAACCGGATTCAGCAGCACATCAAAAAGCTTATCCACCATGATCAAGTGGGCTTCATCCCTGGGATGCAAGGCTGGTTCAACATTCGCAAATCAATAAACATAATCCAGCATATAAACAGAACCAAAGACAAGAACCACATGATTATCTCAATAGATGCAGAAAAGGCTTTTGACAAAATTCAACAGCCTTTCATGCTAAAAACGCTCAATAAATTCGGTATTGATGGAATGTACCTCAAAATAATAAGAGCTATTTATGACAAACCCACAGCCAATATCATACTGAATGGGCAAAAACTGCAAAAATTCCCTTTGAAAACTGGCACAAGACAGGGATGCCCTCTCTCACTGCTCCTATTCAACATAGTGTTGGACGTTCTGGCTAGGGCAATCAGGCAAGAGAAAGAAATCAAGGGTATTCAGTTAGGAAAAGAAGAAGTCAAATTGTCCCTCTTTGCAGATGACATGATTGTATATTTAGAAAACCCCATTGTCTCAGCCCAAAATCTGCTTAAGCTGATAAGCAACTTCAGCAAAGTCTCAGGATACAAAATTAATGTGCAAAAATCATAAGCATTCTTATACACCAGTAACAGACAAACAGAGAGCCAAATCATGAATGAACTTCCATTCACAATTGCTTCAAAGAGAATAAAATATCCAGGAATCCAACTTACAAGGGATGTAAAGGACCTCTTCAAGGAGAACTACAAACCACTGCTCAGTGAAATAAAAGAGGACACAAACAAATGGAAGAACATACCATGCTCATGGATAGGAAGAATCAATATCGTGAAAATGGCCATACTGCCCAAGGTTATTTATAGATTCAATGCCATCCCCATCAAGCTACCAATGAGTTTCTTCACAGAATTGGAAAAAAACTGCTTTAAAGTTCATATGGAACCAAAAAAGAGCCTGCATCTCCAAGACAATCCTATGTCAAAAGAACAAAGCTGGAGGCATCACGCTACCTGACTTCAAACTATACTACAAGGCTACAGTTACCAAAACAGCATGGTACTGGTACCAAAACAGAGATATAGACCAATGGAACAGAACAGAGTCCTCAGAAATAATACCACACATCTACAGCCATCTGATCTTTGACAAACCTGAGAGAAACAAGAAATGGGGAAAGGATTCCCTATTTAATAAATGGTGCTGGGAAAATTGGCTAGCCATAAGTAGAAAGCTGAAACTGGATCTTTTCCTTACTCCTTATACAAAAATTAATTCAAGATGGATTAGAGACTTAAATGTTAGACCTAATACCATAAAAACCCTAGAGGAAAATCTAGGTAGTACCATTCAGGACATAGGCATGGGCAAAGACTTCATGTCTAAAACACCAAAAGAAACGGCAGCAAAAGCCAAAATTGACAAATGTGATCTAATTAAACTAAAGAGCTTCTGCACAGCAAAAGAAACTACCATCAGAGTGAACAGGCAACCTACAGAATGGGAGAAAATTTTTGCAATCCACTCATCTGACAAAGGGCTAATATCCAGAACCTACAAAGAACTCAAACAAATTTACAAGAAGAAAAACAAACAACCCCATCAAAAAGTGAGCAAAGGATATGAACAGACATTTCTCAAAAGAAGACATTCATACAGCCAACAGACACATGAAAAAATGTTCATCGTCACTGGCCATCAGAGAAATGCAAGTCAAAACCACAATGAGATACCATCTCACACCAGTTAGAATGGCGATCATTAAAAAGTCAGGAAACAACAGGTGCTGGAGAGGATGTGGAGAAATAGGAACACTTTTACACTGTTGGTGGGACTGTAAACTCGTTCAACCATTATGGAAAACAGTATGGCGATTCCTCAAGGATCTAGAACTAGATATACCATATGACCCAGCCATCCCATTACTGGGTATATACCCAAAGGATTATAAATCATGCTGCTCTAAAGACACATGCACACGTATGTTTATTGTGGCACTATTCACAATAGCAAAGACTTGGAATCAACCCAAATGTCCATCAGTGACAGACTGGATTAAGAAAATGTGGCACATATACACCATGGAATACTATGCAGCCATAAAAAAGGATGAGTTTGTGTCCTTTGTAGGGACATGGATGCAGCTGGAAACCATCATTCTTAGCAAACTATCACAAGAACAGAAAACCAAACACTGCATGTTCTCACTCATATGTGGGAACTGAACAATGAGATCACTTTGACTTGGGAAGGGGAACATCACACACTGGGGCCTATCATGGGGGGAGGGCAGAGTTGGGAGGGATTGCATTGGGAGTTATACCTGATGTAAATGACGAGTTGATAGGTGCTGATGAGTTGATCGGTGCAGCACACCAACATGGCACAAATATACATATGTAACAAACCTGCACGTTATGCACATGTACCTTAGAACTTAAAGTATAATAATAATAAAAAATAAAAATAAAAAAATAAAAAAAAGAACCTAGAAATCAAAAAAAAAAAAAAGAAAATTTAAGGAGCTGCCTCTGTTTCCCATTATTCATGCTTGTTTTGCTCCTAACGCTCAGTTTCCAAATGGTGGCAATAATGTCCAATTTAATGCCTTACAATTTAAATTTTTGAAAGAAATGAAAGCTGCCATTTCTAACTATGGACCTCAATCTCTTTTTATCCTTGGTCTTCTTGATGCTTTTTCATCAGAAAATTTGATGATTCCTATAGACTGGGAGACTTTGGGAAAGGCTTTTCTTGATCGTTCTCAGTGGTTACAATTGCACAGCTGGTGGATGGACAAGGTGCATGTACAGGCTAGAAAAAATGCTACGTGTGATCCCCCAGGACCCACTGAGGAACAACTCACAGGCACAGGCCAATATGCTACTCTTAATGCTCAGGCTGGCCTAGATGAAGTCACCCTTACTCAAATCAAGACTTTGTTTTTAAGGGCCTGGAATAAGGTAGAGATAACAGGAAAATCTTCCCTTTCCTTTGTGAAGATTTTACAGGGCACAAATGAACCATATCCAGATTTCATAGCCCATTTTCAGGATGCTGTCTTGAAAATTGTGGGTGTTGGCCCTGCTTAAAAAATTTTGTTACAAACATTGTCTTTGAAAATGCTAATGCTGACTGTCAAAAATTTTTGAGACCGTTAAAGGCCAGTGGGGCCAATTTAGATGAATATATTAAAACTTGTGCTGGTGTTGGAGGGGCTATTTATAATGCTCAGTTATTTGCTGGAGCTTTGTCTAAAGCCTTAAAAGGAAATAACAAACAAGGTGTTTGCTTTCAGTGTGGTAAACCTGGACATTTCCAGAAAGAATGTCTTAAAAAATTGAACACTTTTATCCCTCAAGGCAGAAAGCTACCTTCAGAGGTGTACAAACGTTGTAGTAAAGGTCGACATTGGACAAATGAATGTCGTTCCAAAACTGATAAAAGTGGAAATTTACTGTCTCCTCTCCCAGGAAACGGGAGCCGGGGCCCACAGGCTTGGGGCCCCAACAATTACAATACAAGTCTACTACAATACCCAGTGAGCAATGGCCTACAACATCAAGGAATGAATTCAAGTCCTCCTTAAGGATTCCACACCTTACCCCAGTTTCTCAGCTTTATGAGGCAACTAAGCAGAGCGCCGCTGCTGACTTAGCTATTACTCAGCCTTATACCTTGTCTCCTAATAGAGGAGTATATAAATTAGCTATTAGAGTGTGTGGCCCTTTGCCAAAAGGACATGTAGGACTTTTGTTAGGTCAAAACAACAGTGCTATACAGGGGTTAATGGTGATTCCAGGAATCGTTGATCCTGATGTTACTAATAAAATTCTTATTATGGTGCAAGTCTCACAATTTATATGCCTAGAGGCAGGGGAGCATATTGCACAATTACTTTTATTGCCTTTTTTCCCCTTCCTATCTAGAGAGGTATCTCGACAGGGAGGGTTGGGTAGCACAGGAAAAACTGTTTTTTGGGAAACTTTAGTTTCTAATCAAAAGCCCTTATGTTCATTGCACATTAATGGAATAGGTTTTGAAGGGTTAATTGATACGGGGGTGGATGTGTCTATCTTTTGTTTAAATTAGTGGCCTATACAATGGGAAAAAAGACAAGTTTCAGTTATACTCACTGGCTTGGGTGCTGCTTCTGTGGTTTATCAAAACGTAGAACCTTTAACCTGTGTCGGTCCTAAAGGTCAACAAGGTCAAGTGTTTTTTTATATTGTTCCTATCAATATTAATCTTTGGGGACAAGATCTTTCACAACAATTTGGTGCTTTTTTAAACATTCTTCATATTTCCTCAGCTGCCAAAAATATGATGTTCAAAATGGGCTACGATCCTTTAAACTCATAGCCACTGTTCACCAGCCTCAAGTTTTATAATTAAAGTGGAAAACTACCGCTCCTGTTTAGGTGAAACAGTGGCCATTATCTAAAGAAAAACTTAGGGCTTTAAAAGAGTAAGTCAAAAAACAATTGGCCGAGGGGCATATAAAGCCAAGTACTTCTGCATGGAATTCCCCTGTCTTTGTCATGTTAAAAAAAAAAAAAGTGAAAAATGGCGTTTATTAACTAATCTTAAAACTATAAATGTTTACATTCAACCTAGGGGAAGTTTACAGCCTGGTCTTCCTAATCCTGCCCTTATCCCACAAAGTTAAAAATTAATGGTCATAGATCTCAAAAATTGTTTTTTCTCTATTCTATTACAACCTCAAGATTGTAAAAAGTTTGCCTTTACTATTCCTAAATATAATAATGGACAGCCCATTCAAAAATATCAGTAGAAGCTTCTTCCCCAGGGTATACTTAATAGCCCTACTTTATGTCAAAAATTCGTACATAGGACTTTAAATCCTGTAAAAAATCAGTTTCCAACTGTGCTAATTTATCATTATATGGATGATATTTTATTGACTACCCCTGATGTAACCCTCCAAAATCAAGTTTTTAAGGTTTTACAACAACAGTTAATTCATTATAATTTACAAATATCTCCTAAAAAGGTACAAACTCAGTTCCCCATTCAATATTTGGGGTATCTATTGGCTAAAAAAAAATCCGCCCACAAAAGGTTCAAATTAGGAGAAATCAACTTGTGACCCTTAATAATTTTCAAAAATTGTTGGAAAATATTAATTGACTTCATCCCATCTTAAATATTCCTACTTATAAATTACAACATTTGTTTGCTACCTTAAAAGGAAATTCAGATTTAAACAGTTCTCGACAATTATCCCCTACTACAAAAAAAAAAGTCTTTTATAAAACATAAAATTAGTAAAGCTCACTTTGATTATATTATACCTGATCTTCCACTCTCTTTATGTCTTTTTCATACTCCTCATTCACCAACAGCCATCTTACATCAGGATAATAATATTCTAGAGTGGCTATTTTTGGCTAATAAAGCCATTTAAAAACTTCACCCTTATATTGATAAATTGGCTGAATTGATTATTAAGGGGCGACATAGAGCTCGTCAATTGCTTGGAAATGACCCTGTAAAAATCATTACCCAATTATCTAATCAATCCATTGAATCTTTACTAGAAACTCATGAAGGATGGCAAGTGGCTTGCGCTGAATATACTGGTTCCTTTTCTCAGCACTATCCCAGTCATGGATTATTTGCTTTTCTACAACAATATTCTTTCCTGCCCTATAATCCTATTTCTGATACTCCGGTTAAAGGTCCCACCTTTTTTACTGAGGCTTCTAGCAATAGAAAAGCTAGATACTGGGCACTGGATAATTCAAAAATTTCTCATTATCCATTTAAATCTGTACAACAGGGAGAACGTTTTGCCATTCTTATGGTACTGCAAGATTGGCCTCAAACCTCTTGTAATATAGTTAGTGATTCCCAATATGCTGTATATGTGACTAAGTATATTTCTCAAACTTCTTTACCATTAATCCCAAAAACCCCTTTACAAAAACTATTTTCCTTATTGTTCTTGACTGTTACCTCCTGTACAAACCCCCTTTTTATCACTCATATTCATTCACATTCAACTTTACCAGGAGCTTTAACTTTTGGTAATAGCCAAATTAATTCTTTACTTGTTAATAATGTCCAACAAACTCAAGATAAACATCAATTACATCATACTAACAGTTTAAAATTACAATGGCGATTTTCTATAACACGCCGTCAAGCCCAAACTATTGTCAAAACCTGTCCATCTTGTGCTCCTATTATTGCACCCTTTTTAGTCCAGGTATAAATCCCCAAGGCACTCAACAAAATCATATTTGGCAAATGGATGTCACTTATGTTTCTTCTTTTGGTCGTTTAAAATATGTTCATCATACAATTGATACTTGGTCACACTTCCAATGGGCTACACCATTACCCTCTAAAAAAGCTGATTCTGTTATTACTCATTTACTTACTTACTTTGCAGTTATGGGAATTCCTACTAAATTAAAAACTGACAATGCTCCTGCTTATTGCTCTCGTAAATTGGCTGCCTTCCTCTCTTCATATCACATTCGTCATTCCACTGGTATTCCATTTAACAGTCAAGGTCAAGCAATTATTAAAAGAGCTAATGCTACCTTAAAATTACAACTTTTAAAACAAACAGGGGGAAATGGACGAGATTCCCCAAAACATCAAATTCTGAAAGCTCTTTTTACTCTAAATTGTCTTAACTATTGGCGCCAATTACAGCAATCTGCAGCAGTGAAACATTTTCAACAACCATTAGAAAAGCCACAAGCTAACAATTTGTGGGTGTACTATCCTTCATTACAAGGCCAATATTTAAAAGGAAAAGTTTTACAGTGGGGTCGAGGTTATACTCTCATTCGTACAGGTGCCGGAGATGAGTGGTTTCCATCCCGATGGTTAAAGCAGTGCTATGGTGAAGAGGAGCCGGCCGGACAACTTCCTTGTGGCATTTCAAAAATTAAATCTGAGTACTCAGAAAACCTTCACTTACGAAACTCGTCAAGCAGAACCCCCGACATGGGGTCAACTGAAAAAACTTACTCAAGAAGCTGAAGGGGTTGTTCAACAAGCTGGACAGCCCAAAACCTCACTGACCTTATTTCTGGCTATGCTAGCTGTAGTGAATTGCCAGGTAACAGGTGGAGAATTCACATATTGGACTTATATTCCCTTTCCACCCTTATATCAAGGTGTAGCCTAGGGAGACAAAGAAGTCTTAGTATTTACTAATGATACTACTTGGATGCCATCACCTTTTTAAAATCAGGATCCTGAGTTAGACACAGGTGCAGTAAACAGTTCATATCAATTTGGGGTGGAAGGGTTACCTATGTGTCTTGGGAACAGTCCACATTGTTTACATCCTTCTCATAAGGCTTGGGCTGTGCGCTAAAATCATAGTCACATTGCTGCATTTACTATGATTATTGTTACTCAGAGTTTTAAATATAATCATACTGCTCTACTTAATAAAACCTTGCCTACTACATTATCCTTATGTCCTAATCCTGACATGTCCGGAGGTGTTTCCCAATTAAAGTGGACTAGATGTAAAAGAAGTAGACCACGATTATTATTAGAGGTAAAAGGTAGACATTATAGATACCTTGTCACTGACTAGAGGGTGCATGGAAATTTTCAGACTAAGTTTAGCCACTTTAGCCTACGATGGCATAAAAATAATCACAACATTTATGCTGATGGTAATGAAACTATTATTTGGCATGATGGTGGCTTGTCACCCCCTATGCCACATTTGGCCAACACCTCACAAATACAAAGTCATATATGGAAGTTACTAGCTGCTGGCAAACCAATGTCTACTTTTATGGGAAACATGTCCTTAGATATCACTAATCCTTCTAATCCTTTCCATATATCTTTACATCAAAACAGATCTAGATATGTCATTGCTTGTGTTAAAAAACCTTACTTGTTAGCGGGAATCTTTAAATGGGATAATAATACAGGAGTAGTTAACTGTATGGGCAATTGTACACTTTTAAGCTGTATAAATACTACTTGGTGGCATAATAATTGGAATGAGACTCACTCCAATATATATATTTTAAGAGCTAGAAAAGAAACCTGGTTACCTATGAACTTGACATGCATCTGGAGTAAATCTGCTGGGGTTACTTAAATTTACTAAGTAATGCAAGATCTTGTCCACCGCAGCCGGAGAGCGGTTGGGATCGTCATAACAGCAGTAGTGGGACTTGTGGCCATTGCTTCCACTGCCGCTGTTGCTGGACTGGCGTTGCATCAGAGTATCCAGAATGCAGAGTTTGTGCAACAATGGCATGAACAATCTCACTTGTTGTGGCAACAACAACGAGACATAGATGCTCATTTGACTGAACGAGTAGATAATTTAGAACAAGTGGTTTCTTGGATAGGGGATCAGCTGATAGTGTTAAATACTCGAGCCTTGTTAAAATGTGACTGGAATACTACTCAATTTTGTATTACCCCTGTTCCTTTTAACAGCACTGTACATAATTGGACAGAGATAAAAAGGCTTTTAATTGGTCATAACAATCTTTCCCTGGAAATATAAGAACTAACACACAATATTTCTGAAAGATTTCATAATCAGTTACCATTGTTGACTGGCGCAGAGTTAATGACTGGTATTGCGCAAAGCTTGAAATCTTTAAACCCTATGTGTCCTGTAAAAACCTTACTGACTTCTGTTTCTAGTAATGTATTGATTGTTGTTTTTGCCTTTGTCATTTTCACAGTCTACTGGAAACGGTGCCAAAGGGATGTGATGATGGTTTTGAAAAAAATTCAAACCTGTAAACAAGAAGGGGGAGATGTAGAGGACTGTGTGCTCGCAAACGAGAAGTTCCCGATAAGCCCTGCTCTTGCAAACAAAGTAGGACATTCCTTCTCTGCAAACAAGAAGGATGCAGGAGCCAGCTGTAAGCAGCGGGCTCTGGGAACTGGTCAATGTTTTACTGATCTTGCGAGTCAAGGAAAGGTCAGAGAAGCAACACATGTCCCGTGACTTGGCAACATTCCACAAACGGCTGGATAAAATAAAGCAGTGTGTGCTGTTTGGCGCGGCCGCCATGTATGTCTTGTCCTGTGTTGTCTTGTGTGTTCATTCTTTTGTTTAGGAAACACGTGGACCCCAACACCTGAGGCTTGGCTGAAGTTGCTTATCAGCTTCAGGAGATTTGGGGCTGAGATGATGGGGTTTTCTGAATATACAATCACACCATCTACAAACAGAGACAATTTGACTTCCTCTCTTCCTATTTGAATATGCCTTATTTCTTTCTTTTGACTGACTGTCCTGGCCAGAACTTCCAATACTATGTTGAATAGGAATGGTGATAAGGGAGGAGACCACTACTACTCCTGCTGCCCTCCTCCCCCCACCTTGCCTAGTTCAAAGACAGGAGAAAAGAGAGAGAGAAACAAAAGTAAGATAAAATAAGAATGACATCAACCCCTGGCCTAAACTACTTGTGTTATCTGTAAATTCCAGACACTGTATGAAAAAAGCATTGTAAAACTTTCTGTTCTGTTAGCTGATGCATGTAGCCCCCCAGTCACGTTTCCCACGCTTGCTCGATTTATCACGACCCTTTCACGTGGACCCCTTAAAGTTGTAAGCCTTTAAAAAGCCCAACTATTTCTTTCTCGGGGAGCTTGGTTCTTAAGACGTGAGTGTGCCGACGCTCCCGGCTGAATAAAAAACCTCTTCCTTCTTTAATCTAGTGTCTGAGGAGTTTTGTCTGTGGCTCGTCCTGCTACATTTCTTGGTCCTGCTACATTTCTTGGTTCCCTAACTGGAAAGTGAGGTGATTAATGGAGGGTCGAGGCAGCCCCTTAGGCAGCTTATGCCTGCCCTGTAGAGCATCCCTTCGGGGGACTCTGTCCAGCTTGAGTGATGTGGATCCTGAGAGCGCTTCCAGGTAGGCATTTGGCCTGGTGGAATGCCTCCTCAAAGCAGTGCACGGCAGGCCCCCGTGGAGGATCAACACAGTGGCTGAATACCGGGAAGGAACTGGCACTTTAAGTCCGGACATCTGAAACTTGGTAAGGCTAGTCTTTGGAACTTGCCCACTCCATTTGAGTGGAAGCGTGGCCTGATCACCCACGGCGTGCCTGTACCAGCACTTTGGTTTTTGTTTTTGACTTGAATTGATTGCTTGATACTTTGGTTTTAGTTTTTGACTTGACTTGAATTGTTTGATACTTTGGTTTTGGTTTTGACCTGGCTCTGATTTCTGGATAGTCTGATTTTGGTTTTGATTCTGGTTTGGTATAAACTGAAAAGATGTGTGTGTGCCCTTTTTACCCGTTCTTTGTTTTATGGTGTGTGTGTGGTGTGAGCGTGGTGTTTTGTCTCGAGGAGACATGGGTTAGACACAAAGTAAGCCCACTCTGCTAGGAACTATGTTGAAAAATTTTAAGAAAGGATTTAATGGAGACTATGAGGTTACTCTGACACCAGAAAAACGTAGAACTTTGTGTGAAAGAGATTGGCCAACATTAGAAGTGGGTTGGCCATCAGAAGAAAGCCTGGACAGGTTCCTTGTTTCTAAGGTATGGCACAAGGTAACTGGTAAGTCAGGACACTCAGACCAGTTCCCATACATAGACACTTGGTTACAGCTGGTGCTAGACCCCCCACAGTGGCTAAGAGGGCAGGCAGCAGCAGTGTTAGTAGCAAAGGGACAGATAGCCAAGGAAGGATCCTGCTCCACTTGCCAAGGAAAATCAACTCCTGAAGTTGTTTGACCCAACATCAGAAGATCCATTACAGGAGATGGCACCAGTGATCCCAGTCGTCCCCTCCCTTTACCAGGGAGAGAGGCTCCCCACTCTTGAGCCCACAGTGCTTGTGCCTCTGCAAGACAAACATATCCCTAGGCCACCCAGAGTACACAAGAGAAGAGGTGAAGCATCAGGACAAACCCCTCCTTTGGCAGCTCATTTACGACCCAAAACTGGGGTACAAAAGCCCCTAAGAGTAACCAGTGTGCTTACTGTAAAGAAATGGGACCTTGGAAGAACAAATGCCCTCAGCTAAAAGGAAAACAAGGAAAGACATTGATTTTCTTGTAGATACCGGTGCTGAACATTCTGTAGTAACCACCCCAGTTGCCCCCTTATCCAAAAAGATTATTCACATAATTGGAGCCACGGAGGTTTCAGCAAAGAAAACTTTCTGCTTGCCTCAGATTTGTACTGTAGGAGGACATAAAGTGATTCACCAGTTTTTGTACATGCCTGACTGTCCCTTGCCCTTGTTGGGAAGGGACTTGCTTAGCAAGCTGAGAGCCACTATCTCTTTTACAGAGCACCGCTCTTTGCTGCTAAACTTACCTGCAATGGGAGTCATTATGACCCTTACGGTACCCTGAGAGGAGGAATGGAGACTTTTCTTAACTGATCCGGGCCAAGAGATAAGACCAGCTCTGGCTAAGTGGTGGCCAAAAGTGTGCGTGGAAGACAACCCTCCAGGGTTGGCAGTCAACCAAGTCCCCATACTTATAGAAGTTAAGCCTGGGGCCCAGCCGGTTAGGCAAAAACAATACCCGGTCCCCAGAGAAGCTCTTGAAGGTATCCAGGTCTATCTCAAGCTCCTAAGAACCCTTGGAATTAGTTTCTTGTCAGTCTCCATGGAATACTCCCCTCCTGCCAGTTCCCAAGCCAGGGACCAAGGACTACAGGCTGGTACAGGATTTGCACTTGGTTAATCAAGCTACAGTGACTTTACATCCAACAGTACCTAACCCGTACACATTGTTGGAGCTGCTGCCAGCTGAGGACACCTGGTTCACCTGCTTGGACCTGAAAGACACTTTCTTTAGCATCAGATTAGCCCCTGAGAGCCAGAAGCTGTTTGCCTTTCAGTGGGAAGATTCGGAGTCAGGTGTCACTACTCAGTACACTTGGACCCGGCTTCCCCAAGGGTTCAAGAACTCCTCCACCATCTTTGGGGAGGCATTGGCTCGAGACCTCCAGAAGTTTCCCACCAGAGACCTAGGCTGCGTGTTGCTCCAGTACATTGATGACCTTCTGCTGGGACACCTCACGGCAATCGGGTGTGCCAAGGGAACGGATGTCCTACTTTGGCACCTGGAGGACTGTGGGTATAAAGTGTCCAAGAAAAAAGTTCAGATCTGCTGACAGCAGGTATGTTACCTGGGATTTACTATCCGACAGGGGGAGCGCAGCCTGGGATCAGAAAGAAAGCAGGTCATTGGCAACCTACCAAAGCCTAAGAGCAGAAGGCAGGGGAGAAAATTCTTAGGAGCTGTGGGATTTTGCAGACCGTGGATCCCAAACTTTGCAATATTAGCCAAGCCTTTGTATGAGGTCACAAAGTGGGGGACTGGGAACCTTTTAAATGGGGATCCCAACAACAGCAAGCTTTTCATGAGTTAAAGGAAAAACTTGTGTCAGCCCCAGCCTTGGGGCTACCCTATCTGACAAAGCCTTTTACATTGTATGTGTCAGAGAGAGAAAAGATGGCAGTTGGAGTTTTAACCTAAACTGTGGGTCCCTGGAAGAGCCCGGTGGCCTACCTGTCTAAACAACTAGACAGGGTTTCCAAAGGATGGCCCCCATGTTTGAGGGCCTTGGCAGCAACTGCCCTGCTAGTACAAGAAGCAGATAAGCTGACTCTTGGGCAAAACTTGAACATAAAGCCCCCCAATGCTGTGGTGACTTTAACGAATACTAAAGGACATCATTGGTTAACTAATGCTAGACTCACCAAGTACCAAAGCTTGCTCTGTGAAAATCCCTGTATAACCACTGAAGTTTATAGCACCCTGAACTCACCACCTTGCTCCCAGTATCAGAGAGCCCTGTCAAGCATGACTGTGTAGAAATGTTGGACTCAGTTTACTCTAGCAGGCCTGACCTCTGGGACCAGCCTTGGGCATCAGTAGACTGGAAAAGAGCAAAAAGGAAAAGAAAGACTAAGAGTAAGTGTAAAAAAAGAGAAATTAGCCATGTGAGAAGACGTGGACATGGATGTAAATGAGAAGGAAGTCAAGTTAGGCAAGGATTCAAGAGCTGGACAAGGCTAGAGAGATATTAATGTGCGAGATGTAAAAAAAAAAAAGGACACTAGAAGGATAAATGTTCAAAAAGGCAACAAAGGAAATGGCCAACGACTGCCGCACCTTGAAGGAACCAGATACTGCTCTGATCAGACTGACAGGAGCTGAAGAATGTAAAGACTAGGGCAGACTAGGCACCTTCTCATTAGGCTCCCAGGAGCCCATGGTCACATTAGAAGTTAAAAGCAGCAAGATTCTGCCGTATCTGGATTCCAATTTCTCACTGAAGGCTAAGCCACTAGATAGAGTTACAAAGCGGGGGTGGGCAGAAAACCCCTCCTCTAAGAAACTTAAACAAGAAAAAGAGCCATACCTTGTGAAAACTTGCTTATAGACTTTACAGAACTGCCCTATGCTGGAAACTATTGTACATGCTAGCGCTTGTTTGCTCATTTAAAATAAAATCAGGTTTTTGCCTATGGTCCTTCTCTGAGTCAGATGCACCCCCACCAAACAAACTAGGTATTTGCCCTATAAGATTTTGTTCTGTCGGCCATCCCCAAATCATAAGTTAAATTAAAGGTGACCTCCAGAAACTACAGAAATTAACCTTAAGAAAGCAAATGCAGGCTTTAAAAATAGCCATACAAAGTGTTCATAATTAAATAAATGAAAATACCTATAAGCCTGACACCCCTTTAAATCTAGTGACTGTGTAAAATCTAATTTTTGTAAGACCCATATAGGATGGGCTTTATACTATAAACTTGTCTACTCTCACTGCTGTTAAAGTTACAGGTGTTGTGTCTTGGATCCACCACAGTCAGCTAACACCGGCAGCTCAGGAGAAGTGGACCAGCCAGCAGGACACAGATCATCCAACCAGACTGATTCTGAGAAGAGACTAAGCTGCTGCTGAGGATGACAGCCCTGTTCTGATCACTCCGGAGGCTGACCAGTCTACGCATGGCTGAAGCTTAAGGAGACAACAAGCCTTGCTCTAGTCACACACTGGCAGCTGACTAGTCTATGCACAGCCGAAGCTTGAGGACTCATCAAGCGAGTAAATATACTTAAAAATCTTAAGACTAATAGTTTTCCTGTAATACTGTTTTCCTATTGTTCTGTTGCTGTATTCACCTTTTTCCCAGGTAAGGACCTCTTTTGTCCTTGCTGTACATTGTTTTGTTGTTACTACCCCCGATAACCATGCTAGAAGAAACACCTATATAAGGTGTCCCCACTCTACACATACTACTTAGGAAACCCAGACCTGTCCAGCCCAGCAACAATTCCGGGTCTTACAGTCATTCTTTAAACATATAAACCAGAAGTTACCAGAACCTCTTTCTTTAGTGAAAACAGAAAAAGCCTATTTGCTCAGTTGGCTGAAAACATTACTGGCAGCCTAGATATTTCTTCATGTTATGTTTATTAAAAGGCTAACATAAGAGATCAATGGCCTTGAGAAGCAAAAGAGTTAATGCCTCAAGATAACTTTAACTCTTTCCCCAAACAGATGCCTCAAGTTCAAGTATCTGGCTCTGAAAAACTTCTGTTATTAAAAAATACTGTGTTACTCACTAAGAAAAAGCTTTTCAGACCCAGTGACAAAACCAACCTGCTTAGGACATGACAAAGTTGATACGTGTGCCTGTACAAGTTTAACACAGGTTTGATCCTAGGTCTTCATTTAGAAAATAGTTTCCAGCTATAAAAATTTAAAACCCCCATTATAAGTATATTGCTGGTAATAGAAAGTTGCTTGCTGCTCCCCTGTGTATTACACTTGTTCCTTCAAATGATAAAAGGTTTTGTAGCTACCACAGTTCATCAGAAAACTTCAGCACAAGTATATTACATAAAACACTATAGTTCTGTCTTGCAGAGACTCAGAAAGTAAAAATAAAAGTGAGAACTCCCACTAATTAGTGAAAATTCTCAAAGGGAGGGAAAAGGGAAGAGACCTCTACTACTCCTGCTGCCCTCTTCCCCCCACCTTGCCTAGTTCAAAGACAGGAGAAAAGAGAGAAGAAACAAAAGTAAGATAAATAGCCAGACAACCTTGGCACCACCACCCAGTCCTAGGAGTTAAACAAAGTAATAAGAATAACATCAACCCCTGGCCTAAACTACTTGTGTTATCTGTAAATTCCAGACACTGTATGAAAAAAAACATTGTAAAACTTTCTGTTCTGTTAGCTGATGCATGTAGCCCTCCAGTCACATTTCCCATGCTTGCTCGAATTATCACGACCCTTTCACATGGACCCCTTAAAGTGGTAAGCCTTTAAAAAGACCAAATATTTCTTTCTCGGGGAGCTTGGCTCTTAAGACGCGAGTCTGCCAATGCTCCCAGCTGAATAAAAAACCTCTTCCTTCTTTAATCCGGTGTCTAAGGAGTTTTGTCTGCAGCTCGTCCTGCTACAGTGACAGAGGGCATCCTTGTCTTGTGCCGGTTTTCGAAGGAAATGCTTCCAGTGTTTGCCCATTCAATATGATATTGGCTGTGGGTCTGTCATAAATAGCTATTATTATGTTGAGATAGGTTCCATCAATACATAATTCATTGAGAGTTTTTACCCATGAAGAAGTGTTGAATTTTATGGAAGGCCTTTTCTGCGTCTATTGAGATAATAATGTGGTTTTTGTCATTGGTTCTGTTTATGTGATGGATTACGTTATTGATTTGCATAAGTTGAACCAGCCTTGCTTCCCAGGGATTAAGCCCACTTGATCTTGATGGATAAGCTTTTTGATGTGCTGCTGGATTTGGTTTGCCAGTATTTTATTGAGGATTTTTACATCAAAGTTCATCAGGGATATGGGCCTGAAATTTTTCTTTTTTGTTGTGTCTTTGCCAGGTTTTGGTTTCAGGATGATGCTGGCCTCATAAAATGAGTTAAGGATGATTCCCTCTTTTTTTATTGTTTGAAATATTTTCAGAAGGAATGGTACCAGCTCCTCTTTATACTTTTGGTATAATTCGGCTGTGAATCCGTCTGGTCCTGGACTTCTTTTGGTTGGTAGGCTATTAATTACTGCCTCAATTTTAGAACTTGTTCTTGGCCTATTCAGAGATTCGACTTCTTCCTGGTTTGGACTTGGGAGGGTGTATGTGTCCAGAAATTTATCCATTTCTTCTAGATTTTCTAGCTAATTTGTGTAGAGGTATTTATAGTATTCCCTAATGGTAGTTTTTATTTCTGTGGGATCAATGATGATATCCCCTTTATCATTTTTTTATTGCATCTATTAGATTTTTCTCTCTTTTCTCCTTTATTAGTCTGGCCAGCAGTCTATTTATTTTGTTGATCTTTTCAAAAAACCAGCTCCTGGATTCATTGATTTTTTTTTGATGGATTTTTTTATGTCTCTATCTCCTTCAGTTCTGCTCTGATCTTAGTTAATTCTTGTCTTCTGCTAGCTATTGAATTTTCTCTTGCTTCTCTCGTTCTTTTAATTGTGATGTTAGGATGTCGATTTTAGATCTTTTCGGCTTTCTCTTGCGGGCATTTAGTGCTGTAAATTTCCCTCTACACACTACTTTAGGTGTGTCATATTTTAAATTTTAAGCCCTCAACCTTTGTTTTTCATCAGGGTAGTCTTTACTGTTTTATGTTTATGTAAACTGTAAAATTGACTACACAGTTTTTACACAGTTTTTGCCAAAATATTTTATTGAGAATATACAAACCTGTAAGTCAATTGGGAGGGAAGTTACATTGTAGTAATACATAGCCACAAAACAGAACCCCAAAAAACATCCAAACTAGACTAAAACATTTTAATAAAAACGAAAAGAACAAGCTGGCAACAAATATGTGTAATTTATATTACAGAGATGCTCACATCTCCAGTCTAAAGAGAGCTTTTAGAAGTTGATTTAAAATACGGCAAAACACATTATCCCACACTTCACAGAAAATATAAATTTAAACAGCTGTTAACACATGAACATATTATCAAGCTCAGATATAATCAAAATTAAATATTTGACAACAGATTCTACAGTTTGAAATGGAAAAGTGTTTTTCTTTTATCCAGGCCCACAAGTCCAGTTTCTTGTGCCCCCTCACTGTAATGGGGGTTGTCATCGGCCCCTCAGGATATGGGAAGCACAGAGCAGGTGGTGGCTGAAGGTGGGGTATCCTGTGAAACCGGCTTTAAGATCAGAGCCCTTGGTCCATTGTATTGTAATCAGCTGGCTCAGGAAGAAGACCTGGCTGTCCAGAGTTCTATGCCTATTTGCCCTGGGCATATCAGGAGGCCTGAGCACCCATGAGGACCCAAACCCACCCCACCCCAATATATCATCCAGTATTGAGGACTATGACACCAAATTCTCACAGAGAATATGCTTATGCAGTTTTACATTTAATTTATCATTACAATTGGGAAACTGAGGCACCCAAAGAGGCAGGGACTGGTCCAGATCTCAGGAGTTGGGCAGGCTCCAGAGCATTAGGGAGGAGTCCAGCTTCCTATGCCTTGGCTCTATCTCACCTAACAGGTTTGCTTTGGAAATTACAGTCCATAGCTACACATTTAGGGGAACAGAGAATGAGCAGATACAGGGTTTTGCTTCACATGGGGCCCCTTCCATGTCAGTTTCAAGATGACAGGACTGGGGTTCTGCCATCCACCTATGTGGGCACCTGGAAGTAAAGTGAGCTATGCTCCACCTCAGCCTAATATAATGGCTACAAAAAAGCCTGTTTTCTTCCTCACAAATAGGGTACTTGAAGTGGGTGACCTCAATGATTTCACATACTCATAAGTGTCTGCCAGCCTTGGTTCTTCGTTAGTGAACCAAGACACTTTGCTCTGAGACTGTGAAAAAATGCGTCCACTCTCTGCAGGTCCTTCAAATCAGAGGGTGGCATGGCCACTCCAGAGGCATCTTGGGCAGATGAAGATGGAATAAAGCTAAATGTGCAAGAGCATTGGACTCAGAGTCTGAAGTCCAGGGAAAATCTCAGCTCCTGTTGGGTTCTCAAGGTCCTCATTTGAAAGTGGTAGAAAGTTTCACTGGATAAGGGGAGGATTCCTCATAAATATCACATGCCAAAAGGTAGAGGCAAAGAGAAGGCAATGGGGGATGCCAAGGTCACTCATTGTCCTTGGAGCCTTCAGATCCAGCTACCTTGTTCCCTAGGACCTTGGAGAACCAGTGTCTTGAGGACACAAAAATAAAGGTACCCGATTTGTTCTATGATGCTCCTGCATGGGGCTGTAGTGTTAGTGATGACCTGGAGGTGGTTACAGCCTGCTGTGTTTCTGGTGCCCACTGAGCTTTGCTGGAGCAAGTAAGAGTCACACACCTCATGTTATCAATGATCTGCATATTATCAAGTGGTCAAAAGAGGAAGGGATATTAGAGATACCCCATATAATCACTTAGCCAGTCTTTTTTTCCCTTGCACTCACCCTTTGCCAGCTACTCTGGTGGGCCCAACACGTGGTACAGAAAATTATTGCATTATGTCTGCACCACCCCACCCAGAAGCAAACAGTGTGAGGACAGCTGGACAAAGGCACTAAAGCATGTATATGTGAAAGAAAAGAGCAAGGACTATAATATAAAGTAGAACGTTGAGAAGAAGAGCTGAAAAATTATTGCATGGGGGACTCAGGGCCTCACTGAGGTGACTTTTAATCCATGATGAGAATGACAACAGGGAGGCATCCCTGCACAAGAATGTGTTAGGGAGAAGTCAACCTTGGAGAAGAGACTCACAGATGTGAGCTTAGCAGAGATTAGAAAGGGACTAGTTTGGCTGCAGACAGCCTGAGGAAGAGATAAGCAGAGGGATGGCAAATCCTGGGGCCTGGGAGATGAGTCTAGATATCTGTTCCTTTCTGACAACATTGCCCTAAAACTGAGCACTTTTCAACAACGTATACTATCTCACAATTTGTGTGGACCAGAATCTGGACACAGTTTAGTTGGGTACCTCTGCTTTCAGGTCTTTTATGAGATTGAGGCTGTGGTCTCAACTGAAGCTAGACTGGGAAAGCATCTGCCTTTAAGCTCACCATGTGAAAATTGGCAGGTGTTAGCATGGACAGAGAGCCTGACTTTCCTTCTCTCTACTGGCCTAAGCGCTCCCTCAGCTTTTTGTTATGTGGGTCTCTACTTGGAGCATCTCATAGCATTGGAGCTTGCTTCCTCATTTGAGGAATACAATAGAGAGACAGAATTAGACAAAAAGGTTCACACAAAAAGATTGAGGGAGCAAGTAGGAAAAACCCAGTAGGAGATGTTGGGGTGATCAGACCCAACACAAGGTTGTGAGGGTGATGAAGTCTGGCGGAGTCAAAAGATTGAGAAAAAGTTTGAGAAGTAAAGTGGCACAAGGGGGCCACTGCAATCATGGAGGCTGTGAAGACCCCGAGCTCTGGGAGCCCATGCTATTTATTGGTAGTCCAGCAAAGAAACAGGTGGTGAGAATGTGGAGGTCAAATGGGCGCATTAAGCAAACGATTTACAGCTGTGATGGTTTAGCATTTGCTCTGCTACTTGAGATAATGGAGAGCAGGTTCTTTAAACTCAAGATACAATGGATCCTGGGAGAGCAAGGAGGAAGGAGCCAGCAACTCTAAACACATTCCAGAGCCACAAGCCCTGGATTCTATCTAAGCCACAAGGAATTTAATGCCCTAGGCTTAGATTATGGTGCATCGGGGTAGCCTTCCACCCTTTAGCACAGAGCTTGGTGTTACTAAGGCCACAAGGGGTTTTAGACCCAGAGCCTTTTACATATGTCACACATGCAAGCCCTGCCTCAGCTTCTCCCAACACTCAACTGTTCCCAACATGCCCCCCCATTCTCTTTTTTGTAAAAGAGAAGGTATCATTATTACTAGCATAAAAGGTGGCCCCTTTAATTGAGCAAGGCGATTGCAGGAGGTGCAGCCCTTAATTGCCAGTTGGTGATCCAGCTTCATTTTTCTTAGCGCTTATTCAAACTGGAGTTGCTCTGGTTTGAATGCTTCCCACATACCTCCCCTTTCCCTTTTATAAGACCCTTAATCCTAGGGGTTGCAGAAGGATGAAGGTCCATCTTCTCTAACTTCATGTGGAATAGGGGCGGTGATATTCCTAACTATTAGGGTCTCTTGTATTCAGGGTAGAGAGGAGCTCAGTCAGAAAGCGTTGGTCTGTTAAACATCTGTAGGTAAAACCTTGGCGCTCCAGCAGTTTTTCAGCTTCCTGTGCTGTTTTCTCGATCTGTCCCCATGTTGCGGGGGTTGCACCCACACGGTTCATCCCCTGCAAAACCACAATCATACCCTCACCCCCACGTTAGTAAATCTAATGAAACAGAAGAAAAATTTTGTGACTGTAGCCAGGAGGCCACTGATAATGAGAAAGAAGCCCCTTCTAACCGAAGGCACAGGGAAAGCAAATTGAGGTTTTTAAAACCTTCAATTCGCACTGCAGAGATGGGTCCACTAGATGGTGTGGCTCATGATAGATCTTCAGATGTTTGGTGGGTACCCACACAGGCACCGGTGGACCTGGAGAGACACAAGCAAATCCTCTTCCCCATATAATTATCTTTCCCTTTTCCCAGCTCTTTGTATGTGACCGTATCTTTTTCTAAAGGTCTGTGGCATTAAGATGAGTTAGAGAATGGAATGCTTGTGTATCAACAAAGACCGCAGACCAATACGTCCACCCTTTAAGTTTAAAGGACACAACGTTCCTGTTGGAGAGAAAATAAAGAGTATTTTTTATCCTTGCCTCCCTCCCCACTATTCCTTTTATATTTGCCCTTTGAGCCATAGCTAATTTCCATAATTCAGAATGTTCTTGTCTGTCCCTGCAAATCTCTGCTAGTCTTTGCTAGTCTCTACTTTTGTACCTCGCTAGGGCACTGATCTTACATTGCTTGTCTTCATATATCCCTATCTGTCCCTGTCTTTTCCTACCTATCTCCATTTCTCTCTCTATCTCCTTCACTCTAACTCTTCCTTAGCTCTTGAGAGACACCTCAACAAACTGAGGCATACCCGGCACACCCAGTGCCCTTAAAAACACGCAATAGTTGTCCCCTGCCACAGCAGGCAGTGCTGCTGTAGACCTCTGCAGCACAACTCCCATCTCCTTACTTCTTGGGGAGTCACCAAAAAAGGTCCCCATGAGAGTTAGGGGACCCTTGCCCTCAGGAACAGTTGGTCTATTACTTGAAAGATCTAGAGGTGTCACTCTGCATATGGGAATGATTGGTTCTGATTATACCAGAAAAGTTCAATTATTAGTTCAACTCCATGGTCTGCTTCCCTAAGAGGAAGAATTGTTCTTCGCAGAACAGTGTCTTACAACTCTGTCGTGAAGTCTTCATTTTTTTTTTTTTTTTGCACCAATGTAGTAGTAGAGGTTGAACATTCCCATCATAAAAGCCACAAACACCACAATGAACACATTCAGCCCATGTCATGCCTGTGTGCTCATTATATCTGTTTTTCTCTAGCAGAGGCAAGTTAACCATGAAACTGAAGCTTCAAAATGACTTTACTTGCCCCATGTAAAGCAGCCCATGATTTTTCTGGGGACTACTGCCAATCAGGCCTGTGTGTCAATCTGTAAGCATCCAACAGCAGGTCTACTGTACAAATAGGTCTTTTGGCAGACACTTAACCCAATATACTGCCTTTCCTGTTGGATTAGTACTGCCAAAGCCTCCTGTTCTTTTCACTGTGCTGCTTCCCAGCTTTATATCAACAACTGAGCAATTCTTTCTCCTAGGGAAGCAGACCACGGAGTTGAGGAACTAATAATTGAATTTCTCTGGTATAATTAGAACCAATGATTCCCATATGCAGAGTGACATCTCTAGATCTTTCAAGTAATAGACTGTTCCTGAGGGCAAGAGTCCCGTAACTCTCGTAGGGACATTTTTGGGGGACTGCCCAGGAAGTAAGGAGATGGGAATTGTGCTGCAGAGGTCTACAGCAGCACTGCCTGCTGTGGCAGAGGACAATTGTTGTGTTTTTAAGGGCACTGTGTGTGCCAAGTATACCTCAGTTTGTTGAGGTGTCTCTCAATGAACAAGTCTCAAATTCCACTAGGTCTAAGTACTACCAATTGCTCCAGGTTTTAATGTTGCAACTACAGGAGTGGTAAGTTTTGTAGCTAATTCATATTCTCACCCAGTAAGGGGAGAAAGAGGAAGTGGCCATTCACTTAGTTCAGCAGGTGGAGCCAACAGGCTAGTAAAACATACTTCTTTCAGTTTCCCTTTCTTTAATTTCCTCTGGTTTCTGTTCCTCACATTCAGAATCTGAAGTTAGTTTTTTACACTCGTCCTCCTCTTCCTCATCTGAGTCTGCCTCCTCATCTGTTTGAAATGGCTCCAGAACTGCTTTTATTAGCGGCTACATTGACCAAACTTAGACTGGAATTTTTGCTCCATCTTTATATGCTTTTTAAAATCTCCGCTAATTCCCTCCCATTCATCTAACACCATAGTCCCTTGTTCTGGGAACCATGGGCAAAACTGCTTTATTGCACTAAAGAGTGAGTGATAACAAATTTTGAGTACTAACTTTCACTCCCCCTCTTTGTAATAAGCGCCTTAAGAAATACAGAATGGGAGAAAATTTTTGCAATCTACTCATCTGACAAAGGGCTAATATCCAGAACCTACAAAGAACTCAAACAAATTTACAAGAAAAAAACAAACAACCCCATCAAAAAGTGGGCAAAGGATATGAACAGACATTTCTCAAAAGAAGACATTCATACAGCCAACAGACACATGAAAAAATGTTCATCGTCACTGGCCATCAGAGAAATGCAAATCAAAACCACATGAGATACCATCTCACACCAGTTAGAATGGCGATCATTAAAAAGTCAGGAAACAACAGGTGCTGGAGAGGATGTGGAGAAATAGGAACACTTTTACACTGTTGGTGGGATTGTAAACTAGTTCAGCCATTATGGCAAACAGTATGGCGATTCCTCAAGGATCTAGAACTAGATGTACCATATGACCCAGCCATCCCATTACTGGGTATATACCCAAAGGATTCTAAATCATGCTGCTCTAAAGACACATGCACATGTATGTTTATTGCAGCACTATTCACAATAGCAAAGACTTGGAATCAACCCAAATGTCCATCAGTGACAGACTGGATTAAGAAAATGTGGCACATATACACCATGGAATACTAGGCAGCCATAAAAAAAGATGAGTTTGTGTCCTTTGTAGGGACATGGATGCAGCTGGAAACCATCATTCTTAGCAAACTATCACAAGAACAGAAAACCAAACACCGCATGTTCTCACTCGTAGGTGGGAACTGAACAATGAGATCACTTGGACTCGGGAAGGGGAACATCACACACTGAGGCCTATCATGGGGAGGGGGGAGGGGGGAGGGATTGCATTGGGAGTTATACCTGATGTAAATGACGAGTTGATAGGTGCTGACGAGTTGATGGCTGCAGCACACCAACATGGCACAAGTATACATACGTAACAAACCTGCACGTTATGCACATGTACCCTAGAACTCAAAGTATAATAATAAAAAAATAAATAAATAAAAATAAAAATAAATAAATAAATAAAGAAATTTAAATAAGCAGGATGTCTGCTTTCACTTAGTCCCATTGTTACCCTGGTTCTTCCGAGCTCTCAGCTTTCCTACCTAGCTTCTTTTAGACGTCCTTGGGTGTCCTTTGGTGATGGGCCCTCCGCTTTCACACACTCTAGCGTTCCTTCACTGGGGTCTTTGTCACCCCATGTTGGGTGTCAGGAATGTTGTGGTGATCAGACCCAACACCAGGTCGTGGGGGCAACAAAGTCTGGTGGAGTCAAAGGATTGAGAAAAAGATAATTTGAGAAGTAAAGAGGGACCAGGGGGTCATCACGATTATGGAAGTTGCCAAGGCCCCGAGCTCTGGGAGCCCATGCTATTTATTGGTAGCCCAACAAAGAAACAGGTGGTGAGAATGTGGAAGTCAAATGGGCGCATTGCATTAAGCATATGATTTACAGCTGTGACGGTTTAGCATTTGCTCTGCTACTTGAGATAATGGAGAGCAGGTTCTTTAAACTCAAGATACAATGGATCCTGGGAGAGCAAGGAGGAAGGAGCCAGCCAGTCTAGACACATTCCAGAGCCACCAGCCCTGGATTCTATCCAAGCCATGAGGGATTTTATGCCCTGGGCTTACATTATGGTGCATCAGGGTAGACCTCTACCCTTTAGCACAAAGCTTGGTGTTACAAAGGCCACAAGGGGTTTTAGATCCTGGACCCCGGACATGTTCCAAGACTTTTACATTATGTCAGACATGCACGCCCTGCCTCAGCTTCTCCAAACACTCAGCTTTTCCCAACAAGGAGAAAAATTACAGCTTTAAAAAAAATCTTGGCCTGGCATCGTGGCTCATGTCTGTAATCCCAGCACTGGGATGCCGTGACGGGTGGACAGCCTGAGGCCAGGGGTTCAAAACCAACCTGGCCAACATGGTGAACCCCATCTCTACTGAAAATACAAAATGATCCAGGTGTGGTGGTGCATTCCTGTAATCCCAGCTACTTGGGAGGCTGAGGCAGGAAAATCACTTGAACCTGGAAGGTGGAAGTTGTAGTGAGCTGAGATCGTGCCACTGCACTCCAACCTGGGAAATAAGAGTGAAACTCTATCTCAAAAAACAAACAAACAAACAAAAACTTGAGCGTTACAATAAATTTTCTCCTGTATTTGTGTTAAAATTGTAACCTCCAGTGTAATGCTATAAGAAGGTAGGATGTAATTAACTCCTGAGGGTGGTGCCTTCATAATGCAGATTACTGGCTTTACACAAGAAACTGCAGAGGGCTCTCATCCTCCTTCTGCAAAATAAGGATAAATTCTGAAGTGTGCAGTCTGAAATTCAGAAGAGAGTCATCACAAGAACTCAACCATTCTGAAACCCTGATCTCAAATTTTGAATCTCTAGAAGTGTGAGAAATTAAGTCCTGTTGTCTACAAGCTGCCTATCCATGGTTCTTTGGTATAGCATCCTGAACTAATACAAAAGTGATACCCTTTTCTGTATTTCATTGGACGGAAGCTGAATTTGTGTCCCTACACTGTTAAAAAATGACTTAAAAATGGATTTTCAGAATGAAAAATAAGAAATGGCTTGTTGAAACACTAAAATTTTCTCTGCTTATAAGATTTTTAAAAATTGGCTGAAATTGGTTGGAACCAATATGGCCAACTGAAGTCCATGAAGAATGAGTTTGCTGATGTTAGAGCCCAAATTTCCATTGTGTGTCTCATACTAACTCTCCCTGAATTTGAATGTGACTTGTGAGGAAGCAAGAAGAGGTGACTGTGCATGTCTTATGACTTTTTATATTCCTACTTTCCTTCCAGCAATCCCCTACAGAACCCACCTCTTATGCCTTTTCTAATCACTGCCTTAAAGTTAGTATAAGAAAACAAATTTGAGCTGGACTCCTATCTCCTTGTTGGCCAACCCACAAGATGATATTTTCCTCAAAACCCAAGTGCCATACTACTGGCATCAGGCAATAGGCACTTTTTGTTCAATAACAAACAGAGTCACTAACCACCTAGTGCTGAGAGACTTTGTGAAGACTTCCCCTGACATAGGTGAGATAAGGCGCATGGATATGATTCTAAATATAAAGAGAAAGCACTAGAAAGGTGAATGCCTGTTTTAGTCCATTCTCATACTGCAATGATAAAGTACCTGAGACTGGGTAATTTATAAAGAAAAGAGGTTTAATTGACTCACAGTTCCGCATAATGAGGGGGCACCTCAGAAACCTTCCAATTATGGTGGCTGACAAGTAAAGTGAGTGAGAGTAGGGGATATACCAGATGCTTATGAAACCGTCAGATATCGTGAGAACTTACTATCACAAGAACAGCATGAGGAAAACCCATCCCCATAATCCAATCATCTCCTCTCAAGTTTGTCCCTTAACATCTGGGGGTTATAATACAAAATGAGGTCTGGGTGGGGACACACAGCTAAACTATATGAATGCCAGAGGACAATATCTACATTTACTTTCAACTTCTTACTGGAGCAGAATGAAAGTGAGGCCCAGTGGAGAAGTGACTTTCCCAAGATCACCTTGCCAGACCTGAGGCCTGTTTGAGTTGTGGTCCAGGCTACCTCCCACCTATTCTCCTAATGCTTCCATCTCTAAGGGTGTGCATTATCTACAGGTGACACCACACCATGGTTTTTATGTTTTATCTTATATACACCTGATACATTCCCTAGGAAGCAGATGTTAGCATCATCCCCACTGTGCCTACTAGGAGGCTGGGGAAGCCTCAAATACACAATGGCTTTTCTTGGGTCCCAGAGATGGTAAGAAAAACGGGTTATGGCTTAGCTATCTCTTCTATCCTGGAACCCAGGCTGCATTCAGGTCTTTCCAGGGAATTAAGGGGAAGTTGTGTTTTCATAATTGTGTACAAATAAAGAATTGATGTAGGAGAGGAGACTAGTAATCAGTAGCATAGTAGGGCCTTTGGTAAGTCTCATAAAAAGAAGGGGCCCAGTGGATGGAACCTTGAAGAGTTTAACACACTTCCTTGGTGACAGAACCCAACAGCAGTTAAGAAACCAGGAACCCACATTCTTGAGACAGCTCTGTATCCACCTACATTGATGAGAGGTGCTCAAGAGAGTAAGGTGTTCCTTCATTGTGCCTTGACATTTCTGAGTTTAGCCTTACAAAGGCTTAATGTAAAAGTCTTATCTGATAACACAGATATCAACTCAGCCCTCATCTCTGATGCCCCAGCTATTGGCCGGGTGCACTTACAGATAACACAGGGCAGCCCAGGCCAGGCCCCTCCAGGCCAGGCCTCTCTTGTCAACTCATCTGGGCAGTCTCATGCCACATCTTAGTACCATGAGTAGTAGGGGGAACAAGAGGGAGGACACTCTTCTTGGACTCAAGCAGATTGTCAGGTGCTGGAACTCTTGTGTATCTGTCATATTTATACCCAGGTCATAGCTGGCAGAATAAAAAGAAGAGAGTTGGAGACTAAGTCTGTGTACTCAGATGTGAATTTCAAGACTTTAACTTGTCCTCTGGTTTCCTTCCTTACTAGAGACTTTATACTGATTCTCCTTATGTGCCTAATCTGAAAAGCAAAATTTCTTTTCTTTCTTTATTTTACTTATTTTTATTTATTTATTTATTTGAGATGGAGTCTCACTCTGTCACCCAGGCTGGAGTGCAGAGAAAAGCAGAATTTCTAATGGAGGTGTCACATATGATGAAAACAAGGCAGACTACTGTTTTCTTTGCCTGGCTTCTAGACACTTTTTACAGAGCTGCATTCAGATTAATAAGGAGCTGTTTGATGAGGCCAACTCCTCCCTGTTTTTGGAAAAAGAGCAGGTGCACTCCACCAGCAACCACAGTCAGCACTGAGCTGTGGTGAGAGCAGTCACATAGGGGTCTCTATAGACAGAAACCCAAGAAGACCAGGACAGACCCAGGAACCAGACTCAAATATGAAAACTCTCTGGGCTTTGTCCTACGGCCTTCCCATAAGTAACTCATAGTCTTGTTCCAATGGAATCTGACCTTCATTAGTCTCAGTGGTGTCTCTGTTCACATACTTGTGCGAATAACAGTAAAGACTTTTGTGTTGTTTTCACTTTATATTAGTTCGTATTTATACATGTGGCTGGAGTTTGTATTAGTTTCCTGCCCCAGGTATCCCCTGCAGCATACAGCTCCAGTCCTACCAGACCCTCAAAACTTAAAATCTAACTCTATTACTAGAGAGGATTTTGCATGAAAATGGAGAAAGGGTTACACACACAAAGAAAGGTTAAACTACTCTATGCATGTTTCTGCAATGTGTTATCTCAGGAACTCTTCCCTGTAGCCCATCAGGACAGGAGCTGGGCTCTCACCTTTTCATAATTTTCCATAAGGGAGATTCTTCCCCACAGTGTTTAGCCTTCTGATGCTGGTACAGTCTGAGATGATGACATCCTACTTTCATGTCCATCATGCTTCAGGGAATATTCTGTGAATGTCTAGTAGTCTAGAATCATTTGCTAGGGTGAACCCCATCCTTGGTGCTCACTTTTCTGTTATCTTATAATTACCTTTATTGTAAGCAAACCCATGTCTATTTTATCTATTTTATTTTTCTGTTTACTTATTTTGATGTATGGAAAAACATACACACACACACACACACACACACACACACACACACATATATTTATTTATTTATTTATTTATTTATTTATTTAGAGACAGGGGCTCCCTCTGTCTCCCAAGCTAGAGTAGAGTGGTAGAGTGGTGTGATCATGGCTCATTGCAGCCTCAAACTCTTGGCTCAAATGATTCTCTCATCTCAGCCTCCTGTGCCACCATGCCTGGCTAGTTGCCTTTAATTTTTTGTAAAGAATGAGTCTCATTATGCTGCCAAGGCTGGTCTGAAATTCCTGGGCCCAAGCAATTCTCTCATCTCAACCTCCCAAAGTACTAGGATTAAAAGCATGAGCCACTGTGCTTAGCTGCGCCTACTTTAAAAAACTGAGAATAAAAAATAAATAAATCTTTGCCAAATTAAAAAACAAAAAGCAATAGTTTCCAGGTCTTAGATAAAGACAATTTTGTGAGGGGCGGAGCAAGATGGCCGAATAGGAACAGCTCCAGTCTCCAACTCCCAGCGCGAGCGACACAGAAGACCGGTGATTTCTGCATTTTCAACTGAGGTACTGGGTTCATCTCACTGGGGAGTGCCGGACGATCTGTGCTGGTCAGCTGCTGCAGCCCGACCAGCGAGAGCTGAAGCAGGGCGAGGCATTGCCTCACCTGGGAAGCGCAAGGGGGAAGGGAATCCCTTTTCCTAGCCAGGGGAACTGAGACACACAACACCTGGAAAATCGGGTAACTCCCACCCCAATACTGCGCTTTAAGCAAACAGGCACACCAGGAGATCATATCCCACGCCTGGCCGGGAGGGTCCCACACCCACGGAGCCTCCCTCATTGCTAGCACAGCAGACTGTGATCTACCGGCAAGGCAGCAGCGAGGCTGGGGGAGGGGCGCCCGCCATTGCCGAGGCTTAAGTAGGTAAACATAGCCGCTGGGAAGCTCGAACTGGGTGGAGCTCACAGCAGCTCAAGGAAACCTGCCTGTCTCTGTAGACTCCACCTCTGGGGACAGGGCACAACTATACAACAACAAAAGCAGCAGAAAACTCTGCAGACGCAAACGACTCTGTCTGACAGCTTTGAAGAGAGCAGTGGATCTCCCAACACGGAGGTTGAGATCTGAGAAGGGACAGACTCCCTGCTCAAGTGGGTCCCTGACCCCTGAGCAGCCTAACTGGGAGACATCCCCCACTAGGGGCAGTCTGATACCCCACACCTCACAGGGTGGAGTACACCCCTGAGAGGAAGCTTCCAAAGCAAGAATCAGACAGGTACACTCGCTGTTCAGAAATATTCTATCTTCTGCAGCCTCTGCTGCTGATACCCAGGCAAACAGGGTCTGGAGTGGACCTCAAGCAATCTCCAACAGACCTACAGCTGAGGGTCCTGACTGTTAGAAGGAAAACTATCAAACAGGAAGGACACCTACACAAAAACCCCATCAGTACATCACCATCATCAAAGACCAGAGGCAGATAAAACCACAAAGATGGGGAAAAAGCAGGGCAGAAAAGCTGGAAATTCAAAAAATAAGAGTGCATCTCCCCCGGCAAAGGAGCGCAGCTCATCGCCAGCAACGGATCAAAGCTGGACGGAGAATGACTTTGACGAGATGAGAGAAGAAGGCTTCAGCCCATCAAATTTCTCAGAGCTAAAGGAGGAATTACATACCCAGCGCAAAGAAACTAAAAATCTTGAAAAAAAAGTGGAAGAATTGATGGCTAGAGTAATTAATGCAGAGAAGGTCATAAACGAAATGAAAGAGATGAAAACCATGACACGAGAAATACGTGACAAATGCACAAGCTTCAGTAACCGACTCGATCAACTGGAAGAAAGAGTATCAGCGATTGAGGATCAAATGAATGAAATGAAGCGAGAAGAGAAACCAAAAGAAAAAAGAAGAAAAAGAAATGAACAAAGCCTGCAAGAAGTATGGGATTATGTAAAAAGACCAAATCTACGTCTGATTGGAGTGCCTGAAAGTGAGGGGGAAAATGGAACCAAGTTGGAAAACACTCTTCAGGATATCATCCAGGAGAACTTCCCCAACCTAGTAGAGCAGGCCAACATTCAAATCCAGGAAATACAGAGAACGCCACAAAGATACTCCTCGAGAAGAGCAACTCCAAGACACATAATTGCCAGATTCACCAAAGTTGAAATGAAGGAAAAAATCTTAAGGGCAGCCAGAGAGAAAGGTCGGGTTACCCACAAAGGGAAGCCCATCAGACTAACAGCAGATCTCTCGGCAGAAACTCTACAAGCCAGAAGAGAGTGGGGGCCAATATTCAACATTCTTAAAGAAAAGAATTTTAAACCCAGAATTTCATATCCAGCCAAACTAAGTTTCATAAGTGAAGGAGAAATAAAATCCTTTACAGATAAGCAAATGCTTAGAGATTTTGTCACCACTAGGCCTGCCTTACAAGAGATCCTGAAGGAAGCACTAAACATGGAAAGGAACAACCGGTACCAGCCATTGCAAAAACATGCCAAAATGTAAAGACCATCGAGGCTAGGAAGAAACTGCATCAACTAACGAGCAAAATAACCAGTTAATATCATAATGGCAGGATCAAGTTCACACATAACAATCTTAACGTTAAATGTAAATGGACTAAATGCTCCAATTAAAAGACACAGACTGGCAAACTGGATAAAGAGTCAAGACCCATCAGTCTGCTATATTCAGGAGACCCATCTCACACGCAGAGACATACATAGGCTCAAAATAAAGGGATGGAGGAAGATTTACCAAGCAAATGGAGAACAAAAAAAAGCGGGCGTTGCAATACTAGTCTCTGATAAAACAGACTTTAAACCATCAAAGATCAAAAGAGACAAAGAAGGCCATTACATAATGGTAAAGGGATCAATTCAACAGGAAGAGCTAACTATCCTAAATATATATGCACCCAATACAGGAGCACCCAGATTCATCAAGCAAGTCCTTAGAGACTTACAAAGAGACTTAGACTCCCATACAATAATAATGGGAGACTTCAACACTCCACTGTCAACATTAGACAGATCAACGAGACAGAAAGTTAACAAGGATATCCAGGAATTGAACTCATCTCTGCAGCAAGCAGACCTAATAGACATCTACAGAACTCTCCACCCCAAATCAACAGAATATACATTCTTCTCAGCACCACATCGTACTTACTCCAAAATTGACCACGTAATTGGAAGTAAAGCACTCCTCAGCAAATGTACAAGAACAGAAATTATAACAAACTGTCTCTCGGACCACAGTGCAATCAAACTAGAACTCAGGACTAAGAAACTCAATCAAAACCGCTCAACTACATGGAAACTGAACAACCTGCTCCTGAATGACTACTGGGTACATAACGAAATGAAGGCAGAAATAAAGATGTTCTTTGAAACCAATGAGAACAAAGATACAACATACCAGAATCTCTGGGACACATTTAAAGCAGTGTGTAGAGGGAAATTTATAGCACTAAATGCCCACAAGAGAAAGCAGGAAAGATCTAAAATTGACACTCTAACATCACAATTAAAAGAGTTAGAGAAGCAAGAGCAAACACATTCGAAAGCTAGCAGAAGGCAAGAAATAACTAAGATCAGAGCAGAACTGAAGGAGATAGAGACACAAAAAACTCTCCAAAAAATCAATGAATCTAGGAGTTGGTTTTTTGAAAAGATCAACAAAATTGACAGACCACTAGCCAGACTAATAAAGAAGAAAAGAGAGAAGAATCAAATCTACGCAATTAAAAATGATAAAGGGGATATCACCACCGACCCCACAGAAATACAAACTACCATCAGAGAATACTATAAACACCTCTACGCAAATAAACTGGAAAATCTAGAAGAAATGGATAATTTCCTGGACACTTACACTCTTCCAAGACTAAACCAGGAAGAAGTTGAATCCCTGAATAGACCAATAGTAGGCTCTGAAATTGAGGCAATAATTAATAGCCTACCAACCAAAAAAAGTCCAGGACCAGATGGATTCACAGCTGAATTCTACCAGAGGTACAAGGAGGAGTTGGTACCATTCCTTCTGAAACTATTCCAATCAATAGAAAAAGAGGGAATCCTCCCTAACTCATTTTATGAGGCCAACATCATTCTGATACCAAAGCCTGGCAGAGACACAACAAAAAAAGAGAATTTTAGACCAATATCCCTGATGAACATCGATGCAAAAATCCTCAATAAAATACTGGCAAACCGGGTTCAGCAACACATCAAAAAGCTTATCCACCATGATCAAGTGGGCTTCATCCCTGGGATGCAAGGCTGGTTCAACATTCGCAAATCAATAAACATAATCCAGCATATAAACAGAACCAAAGACAAGAACCACATGATTATCTCAATAGATGCAGAAAAGGCTTTTGACAAAATTCAACAGCCCTTCATGCTAAAAACGCTCAATAAATTCGGTATTGATGGAACGTACCTCAAAATAATAAGAGCTATCTATGACAAACCCACAGCCAATATCATACTGAATGGGCAAAAACTGGAAAAATTCCCTTTGAAAACTGGCACAAGACAGGGATGCCCTCTCTCACCACTCCTATTCAACATAGTGTTGGAAGTTCTGGCTAGGGCAATTAGGCAAGAGAAAGAAATCAAGGGTATTCAGTTAGGAAAAGAAGAAGTCAAATTGTCCCTGTTTGCAGATGACATGATTGTATATTTAGAAAACCCCATTGTCTCAGCCCAAAATCTCCTTAAGCTGATAAGCAATTTCAGCAAAGTCTCAGGATACAAAATTAATGTGCAAAAATCATAAGCATTCTTATACACCAGTAACAGACAAACAGAGAGCCAAATCAGGAATGAACTTCCATTCACAATTGCTTCAAAGAGAATAAAATACCTAGGAATCCAACTTACAAGGGATGTAAAGGACCTCTTCAAGGAGAACTACAAACCACTGCTCAGTGAAATCAAAGAGGACACAAACAAATGGAGGAACATACCATGCTCATGGATAGGAAGAATCAATATCGTGAAAATGGCCATACTGCCCAAGGTTATTTATAGATTCAATGCCATCCCCATCAAGCTACCAACGAGTTTCTTCACAGAGTTGGAAAAAACTGCTTTAAAGTTCATATGGAACCAAAAAAGAGCCCGCATCTCCAAGACAATCCTAAGTCAAAAGAACAAAGCTGGAGGCATCACGCTACCTGACTTCAAACTATACTACAAAGCTACAGTAACCAAAACAGCATGGTACTGGTACCAAAACAGAGATATAGACCAATGGAACAGAACAGAGTCCTCAGAAATAATACCACACATCTACAGCCATCTGATCTTTGACAAACCTGAGAGAAACAAGAAATGGGGAAAGGATTCCCTATTTAATAAATGGTGCTGGGAAAATTGGCTAGCCGTAAGTAGAAAGCTGAAAGTGGATCCTTTCCTTACTCCTTATACGAAAATTAATTCAAGATGGATTAGAGACTTAAATGTTAGACCTAATACCATAAAAATCCTAGAGGAAAACCTAGGTAGTACCATTCAGGACATAGGCATGGGCAAAGACTTCATGTCTAAAACACCAAAAGCAACGGCAGCAAAAGCCAAAATTGACAAATGGGATCTCATTAAACTAAAGAGCTTCTGCACAGCAAAAGCAACTACCATCAGAGTGAACAGGCAACCTACAGAATGGGAGAAAATTTTTGCAATCTACTCATCTGACAAAGGGCTAATATCCAGAACCTACAAAGAACTCAAACAAATTTACAAGAAAAAAACAAACAACCCCATCAAAAAGTGGGCAAAGGATATGAACAGACATTTCTCAAAAGAAGACATTCATACAGCCAACAGACACATGAAAAAATGCTCATCATCACTGGCCATCAGAGAAATGCAAATCAAAACCACAATGAGATACCATCTCACACCAGTTAGAATGGCGATCATTAAAAAGTCAGGAAACAACAGGTGCTGGAGAGGATGTGGAGAAATAGGAACACTTTTACACTGTTGGTGGGATTGTAAACTAGTTCAACCATTATGGAAAACAGTATGGCGATTCCTCAAGGATCTAGAACTAGATATACCATATGACCCAGCCATCCCATTACTGGGTATATACCCAAAGGATTATAAATTATGCTGCTATAAAGACACATGCACACGTATGTTTATTGCAGCACTATTCACAATAGCAAAGACTTGGAATCAACCCAAATGTCCATCAATGACAGATTGGATTAAGAAAATGTGGCACATATACACCATGGAATACTATGCAGCCATCAAAAAGGATGAGTTTGTGTCCTTTGTAGGGACATGGATGCAGCTGGAAACCATCATTCTTAGCAAACTATCACAAGAACAGAAAACCAAACACCGCATGTTCTCACTCATAGGTGGGAACTGAGCAATGAGATCACTTGGACTCAGGAAGGGGAACATCACACACCGGGGCCTATCATGGGGAGGGGGGAGGGGGGAGGGGGGAGGGGGGAGGGATTGCATTGGGAGTTATACCTGATGTAAATGACGAGTTGATGGGTGCAGCACACCAACAAGGCACAAGTATACATATGTAACAAACCTGCACGTTATGCACATGTACCCTACAACTTAAAGTATAATAATAATAATTAAAAAATAAAAAAATTAAAAAAAAAAAAGACAATTTTGTGTCACAAATAATGACAAAAGACTATTTAGCTGTTAAAATGATTTCAAAGAAATCAAAGAAGCAGAGAAAAAAGGTACATATAAAAGTTTTTCAGGCCAGGCACAGTGGCTCATGCCTGTAATCCCAGCATTTGGGGAGTCCAAGGCAGGAGGGTCTCTTGAAACCAAATGTTCAAGCCCAGTACAGGCAACATGGTGAGATTCTGTCACTACAAAAAAAAAAATAGAATAAAGCTGGTTGGGCAAGGTGGCTCATGCCTGTAATCCCAGCACTTTGGGAATCTGAGGGAGGTGGATAATGATGTCAGGAGTTTGAGACCAGCCTGGCCAAAATGGTGAAACCCTGTCTCTACTAAAAATAGTAATAAAAAAAAATTAGCCAGGCATGGTGGTGTGTGACTGTAATCTCAGCTACTCAAAAGGCTGAGGCAGGAGAATTGCTTGAACCTGGGAGGCGGAGGTTACAGTGAGCCGAGATCATGCCACTACACTCCAGCCTGGCCCACAGAGTAAGATTTTGTCTCAAAATGTATATATATATAAAGTTAGCCAGGCATGGTGGTGCATACCTATAGTCCTAGGTAATTGAGAGGTTGAGGCAGGAGGACTGCTAAAACCCCAGAGGTTAAGGTTACAGTGAGCTATGGTTGTGCCATTGCACTTCAGGCTAAGTAAAAGAGTAAGATTCTGTCTCAAAAAATTAATTAATAATAAAAGTTTTCTAAAGTACATTGTTTAAGAAAAGGGAAAAGAAAAAATCTCTTCTCTTATTTTCAAATGGGAGAATAGAGACTCTCATTTCTAATTTGTATTTGGTTCTGCAAAAATTAGGTCTAGGCCCATGGTCTTGAACTACTGGACATCTGAATTTTAGTAGGTGCTGGATTCAGGCAACTGAGAAGCAGTTTTGGGAACACTGTGTGCACATAAAAAAAGGGTTTGTGGGGAACTAAAAGGCAAAAGAGGGGAAGGTGCTATTAAGAACTCACAAGTGGGAGACAGTACAGGGTTGGTGGAAGGACTGGTTCATGCTACAGATGCTGACCCAGCTGAGACTTTGCTCTGACATTTCTATATCCACGCAGGAAGATGAGATTATGATCAGGGGGCACAGAAGCCTGTGATGGTGAAAAAAAAACAGGTTGCTACTGCAGATTCGGTGTCTGAGGTAGAGCATATGCCAGGAGTCTTATAGGCACGTGTGTGGGTTTTTGGTGTGAAAGTCTATGAGGAAAGGTAGCGTGGGCAACAATCTTGATGCCGAAACCTTGTCCTGGGAGGGACTTGACCACATCAACAGCAGTGGGTATGTTCAGTGGGTGAAAAGACCATGTGGTGGCCACAGGTTGGCAGGAGGGTAGAAGGCATCTGTTCTCAGGACTTCTTCCCTCAGAGTCCTCAGTCCTTCTCACCCTGGGAGGACAGCTGGAACCACAGGGCAATGCATGGTGTAGCAGCCTGTGTGCAGAGCAGAGCCTACCTTTCCCAAGGAATCTGCAGTCTCTCTCTAGCCCAGGCCCCAATAATGTCTTTCTTCTTACAATACTTCTGACTCTAAATGAAATGTGTAAAGTTTCCTGGAAACCAACTGATTCTCCAACACCTACATGTTGCCCAAAAATTTAATTCTGACACAACTTAGAGTTTGCATGGACCCCACAAAATCAGGGCTCAGTCCCACATCACCGCTCTCACTGCAGAGGTGAGTCACATGTCCTGGAATCCCGTCTTTACTTCTGAGCTACTGCCTATAAATCTGAGACTCCCATACACCCCTTTTCAAGTTAAATAATTTGATAGAACTACTCAAAAAAAAAACTCAATAAATAACTCTAACTATATTTACCAATTTATTATAAAAATACCACTCAGAAACAGACAAATGGAAGAGATGTCTAGGGCAAGGAACAGTGGTGGGGGAATGTAATCCTGGAAATAGCTAAATTTGAAGAAATTCTCCCATTCTTAGTGAAGAGAAATGTGCTTCCCATTATGACTTTGAGAATGCCCCCTTTTTTTTCACCTATCACAAAGTTGGACACAGATTGAAATTTTTCATTTTTAAAAAAGAACAACCAGGTCAGTACTTTAGTCTTCAGTGGTCAAAACAAAGTACTTGTTAACAAAACTTTGCTTGTTTCTCTTCTTCCCACCAGTCCCTGAACTTTGACTCACTCACAGCCTGAGCAAACCTACTACCTATATTTATACATACCCCTCTAAGAACAGGCTGGCTTCAACGTGAAACATTATCTTATCTGGGATCTGATTTTGCTACTCTCTATCCTGTGCTTCCCTTCCAACTTTCTTGGTACACTTGTTTTCTCCTCCCTATGAAATAAAGCCCTTTTCCACCTAACTTTTGAGAAGATCTTATCATTTGTACTTTTTCTTTGTTGCAATACTTCTTAAGTAAATCGAAATTAGTTTTATTTGACAAATTCTAGAAACAGTCTCAGGACAATGACAATTCCATTCTAGAAAGAGTCTCCCAACATTTTTTCTGTCTCAACCTCAACTACATCTGCCTGTGAACTTCCAACTTTCCAAGGCTCTGTATCTTCTGGCAGTAACAAAGGTTCCTTCCATGGTTGGTGTGATCAGGCTTGGACACCTGCAGGTCAGACCCCCAGAAAGAATCAACTGGGCCTTCAGTGGCCTCCTTTTGCAGGGTCAAGATTGGCCTTAGCTTTTAGTCAATGGTCTAAGACTTCCACTTCCCAGTTAGAGTCATTCACTTAGTTTTTATTTTAAAAAATACTTCATGTTTGAAGAATCCAGCAAAAATTATTCAAATCTAAGGTTTAAAAGAAAAGAAATTATGGCCAGTCATGGTGGCTCATGCCTGTAATCTCAGCACTTTGGGAGGCCGAGGCGGGCAGATCACCAGAAGATGGGAGTTGGAGACCAGCCTGATCAACATGAAGAAACCCTGTCTCTACTCAAAATACAAAATTAGCTGGGCATGGTGGCACATTCCTGTAATCCCAGCTACTTGGGAGGCTGAGGCAGGAGAATCGCTTGAACCTGGGAGGTGGAGGTTTCAGTGGGCAGAGATCATGCCATTGCACTGTAGCCTGGGCAACAAGAGTGAAACTCGAAAGAGAAAAAGAGAGAGAGAGAGAAAGAAAAGAAGGGAGGGAGAGAGGGAGGGGGAGGGAAGGGGATGGAGAGGGGAAGGGAAGGGAAGCGGAGAAAGAAGAAAAGAAAGAAAGAAGGATGGAAGGAAGGAAGGAAGGAAGGAAGGAAGGAAGGAAGGAAGGAAGGAAGGAAGGAAGGAAGGAAGGAGAAAAGAAAAGAAAGAAAGAAAGAAAGAAAGAAAGAAAGAAAGAAAGAAAGAAAGAAAGAAAGAAAGAAAGAAGAAAGAAAGAAAGAAAGAGAAAGAAAGAAAGAATGAAAGAAAGAAAGAAAGAAGAAAGAAAAAGAAAGAAAGAAAAGGAGGAAGGGAGAAAATTATAAGGGGCTTACATCTTATACCTCAATGAGAAAAGCCAAAGTATCTACCCCTTTCAAAAAAATAAGCATGTAATTTAATTATTTTCATAACAAATCATTTAGTAACAATTAATCATATATGAACTCTTCCAGGAGGTGCCAAGTCCCAGCTCCTAAAACAACATTACTCTCAAACATCCAGATAGCAGCATGTGGAACAGAGATATGCACTTTCAGAAATTCTCTATTTTGAAAAAATGAACAACTGATGTTGTGATAAATTTATGTAATTTGACATTTAATCTACCTCACGTGCTTGTGGATATGTATTTATTTCCTACCACCATAGTGGAAGAGAGACTATCCCTATCTTTACACCTGGTAGTATTTCCAACAGTACGCTGTGAGATTCTTCTTGAAATCACTTCTCAAATAAAAAACAGACCCGGGAAACACACTACACTCACTCTGCTAAAGGAATAGGGGTAAGTAACAATTTTTGACAATGAAATATGTTACTACTTAATTTTTTTCAAAATTCAACTTAATGTGCTTTATAAATATTTTCATATCTTTCAAGCTCTACTGATAAAATTTAATTTAGTTAATTAAGAACTGAAGTTAAAATAAGTATAAAAATCTTTTCAAGGTGACAAAATTAGGAGGTGACAATGCTGACTGAAACACAGACATATCTGACCCAAGTGTCAAGCCATTCAATTACTTGGAACATTTTCCCCACTCCCATCTGGTTCAGTGAAGTGGGTCATGACCGTCCTACCAGGATCCGCTATGCTGTGCTCCTCTGTGTCCCTGAGGTGCATTTTGCTTTGCAGGTTTTCTCACTGCCTCACCGAGTTGTGTTTCTTTGTCCTTTGAAATATTTTCTCTGCCTTCACCAATCTGAAAACATTTTTTCCTCAATACCAGCATCCAATTGCCTGGCCTACAATGTGTCTCTAAGGAATGGAAGCTAAGCATTGGGGTAAGAAAATCCCAAAAGGGGTTTGCTTTTAGAGGAACGATACACTTGGAGATTTCTTCCAGGCACAGTGCATCCAATCACTGCACAAAAAAAGGCTGCATTCCCATACCTTGGGCTGTTCCCTGAGAGGAGATGACATAAGTGATGCTATTTACTAGACACTTCAGGAGCCATGGCCACTGCTGGCATCTTGGGGGAATCCTCAGACAGTTTTGAAACTCAAAACCAAGAAAATCACATACAATGGCTGAGGATGTATTGCCCTGTGAAGTTTCCAAAGTGAAACCTCAAGCCAAAGACATTTTGATGAGATGTCTGTGCCAATGGAAGATTAAAGGAAGGGGCACAAAGGTTTTCTGCTTTTTTTTTTTTTTTTTTTTTTTTTTTTTTTTTTTTTTTTTTACAGGGGAGTGTCAGGGGATTATTCTCTGCTTTCATCTCCTGTAAAATGTTTACAAATGAAAAATCTTTTTCAAAAAAGTGCCATCCACTACTTTTTGAAATAATGAAGACTTAAAATACCGTGTCTCAAATGTGCAATAAATAAAAGTTGATAATGTTGTGAATTATACAAGGTTAGTTAGTGTTGGTGAATGTCAGGAAAGAACTGGAAATTTAAAATCTGACTGCAAGCCAGAGTTAGGCTGGGGCAACAGGGTGGTAGATTTGAGGCTCTGCTTGCCACATATTTGGAAAATGCATGAGAAAACTAGTTCTCTTTTGGAGTGTTAAAATAATTAAAAACAAACAATTAGGTTGAGGTGGCTCTAGTGCCCTGAGCTCTGGCTGGGGCGACAGACAAAGGCCCCCCTAGATCCAAAAAGCTGCTCCATCTTCTCCTGTGGTGCACCTGATTAGATAGTTTCCACTCCAGCAGCTATGATTGGATATAGTTCAATTCCCCACCCCACCCCCTCAGGCCATGAGTGACATATGTGGTTTGACACTGGTTGAATAAAGCAAGAATTATAGGTTTTTCCTGGTTTCTTTTCTGGCAGGATTTCCTCTGTGCACTGAAAACTGGCCCTGCCTGTAAAAGATTTGCATTTACATTTGTATGTAAGGTTATTTTTTAAAAGAATAACACATATATGTTATTCATACGTGGAAGCAATATAATGACAATCATTTTTAAATTTCAGATTTTTTACTTTCCTGGCATGCAGGCTTTAGAGCAGGCAGCCTGAGATTTCAAAATGGAGGCAATTCTCTAAGAAATAATGTGTGAGGCACATATGAATTTTAAATTTTCTAGTAGCTACATTTTAATAAAGACTCCAGGCATGCTTGCCTGTGCCTGTAGTTTGAGCTATTAGAGAGACTGAGGTGGGAGGCGCGCTTGAGGCCAGGAGTTTGAGACCAGCCCTGGCAACAGAGGGAGACCCCACCTCTAAAAAAAAAAAAAAAAATTAAAAATGTACTCAGGCCTGGTAGTGCATGTCTTCAGTCCCAACTACTCAGAAGGCTGAAGCTGGAGGATCACTTGAGCCTGAGAGGTCAAGGCTGCAGTAAGCCATGATCACACCACTGCACTGCAGCCTGACTGACAGAGCAAAACCCTATCTCCAAAAACTGATCTCTGGAGAAGATATTTTCTTTTTCTACAATGCAACCAAACAGCTAAGTGTGTCTTGAAGCCATCCTTTAATTTTTAACAGGGCAAGAATGTTTTCTAAGACCTCAATCTCCAGAGTTGTGATGGGACAAATCCTGAAGTGTACATGGAAATTCCTCACAGTTAAAGCATCCCTCACTCCTATCCAGTGTTTCTTATCCCTGAAGCATATGAATCACCTGCGGGGAGAAAACCTTTAAAAATTCCTTAAACCCAAGTTGTAACTGATCAATTAAATCAGAACCCCTGGAGTTGGATCTGAAAAACAATATGGTTTAAAGTTCTCCAGATGATTACAGTGTGTAGGCAAGTCACAAAACCATGGATTAACCAGCAGCTTTTGTTAGAAAGGATTTCTCAAATGAATGTAAAAACATTTGCCGCTGAATTGTGACCTTTCAATCTTGCCTGCTTTTTCTACTAACTTTACTTTGCAGACCCAGGCTCTGCTGCTCGCTCCGGTCCTGATTCACCCAGTTCTGTGTGTGCTCAGTGCATCATGTGTGCAGGTCACTGTGCTGTGTGCCCTGGCCTGGGTGAGCATCATTCTTGGGGGAGAACCTTGCTGAAAACAAAGCTGCATTCCAAAAAGTTAAAACCATGCTACTTAACTATATTGAAGTAAAAATTAAAAGACCTAGAGGGCTCACCCAAAAGTTAAAACATAAATAAATAACTTGGAACATTAATATACACCTTATGATGTCCTGAGTGAACATGCCCCACTTTAAAACAAAACAAAACATTACTATTATTATTAATTTAGGACTATTATGCAAATATGTACTATTTACATTTTTATTGATGTATAATATGCATACAGCAATATAGGCACAAAACATTTACGGAATGCTTGATGAATTATTACAAAATAAATACACTTGTGTATCTAAGAATCAGACTTGTTTATGCCCCTGACACTTTCTCCTTCCCAAAGGTAATGAAGATCTTAAGAGCCAAGTGTTAACTTTGTAATTTCGTACAAGTGTTTTATTACAGAACATCAAAAACATACAAAATACAAACAAAGTATAACAGACCTGTCACCCAGCTTTAACAGCTACTATACTTCCAGCCATTCCCCCCCAATTTCATTATTTTTTAGGCTTTTTGGATAACATATATATTCATTGCAAGGTACAATCTGAACTGTACATTTTGACAAATGAATACACTCATATAAACTTTTCCCCTTTTAAGAATAGAATTACAACACTTATCAATCATTAAAGTGCATATAAATTACCTCAACATATTGTTTAAAATCCAGATTTTTATTTAATAGTTCTGAGTTTTGATTGAGAATACTTTTTCTTTTTCTTTTTTTTTTTTTTTTTTTTAAGACAGAGTTTCACTCTTGTTGCCCAGGCTGGAGTGCAATGGCATGATCTCAGCTCACCACAACCTCCACCTCCCGGGTTCAAGTGATTCTCCTGTCTCAGCCAGAATAGCCTAAGTAGCTGGGGTTACAAGTGCATGCCACCATACCAGCTAATTTTTTATATTTTTGGTAGAGACAGGGTTTCACCACATTGGCCAAGCTGGGCTTGAACTCCTGACCTCAAGTGATCTACCCACTTCAGCCTCCCAAAGTGCTGGGATTATAAGTGTGAGTCACCACACTCAGCCTGAGAATTCATATTTCTAACAAAGTACAAATCCATAGGGCACATGACAGCAGCAATGTCTATCTACAGTAAATATAGTTTGATGAATAAAATTAAAGGCAATTGATCTAAGGTGAAAAAAAAAGCATGAATGTTATGTGCTATCTGTAGGAGCATTTGGTTAAGAATAACAAACTGAGCAATTTTATTGTTTTAATAACCAAAACTGGAAAAAATTTTACTTTTTTTTTAGAGAAATGCTGTTCGCAAGAAAAAATTTTCATATCATGAGAGCAAAAATGACAACCATTTGCAAGTAAATGCCTTATGAAATTAAGTATCAGATATCTTTTCAAGCTCATGGCCTTCAGATAGTTACCCCAAACTCAATCATTTACATAGCAAGTGCAGATAATTTTCATAGCTTCCTATTAAATTTATATTTTAATGCCCTTACAAATTGTGACTGTTTTTAAATAAAGTTCATTAACTAAAATGTTGTATATGACATACGATAAATTCCCCTTCAAGTCACCTTAAATTTACTTAATTTTATTAGGCAGTGTCTGTCCAACACCCAATATTATTTGGGGATTCTCCCTCCATTTGCAGAGGCATCACAGCTGGGGAAACAGGGATTCACAAGACACAGGCTGTTGCCTGCATATTTTTTTTCTCCTCGGACATCAGTTCATCAGTCAACCAAGTCATGTGAGAGTGGCAGCCATGTATTCCCTATTATTCTTGGGCACTCTCCTGTAAGGAGGAAAAGGCCAGGAGGTCCTGTTAGAGGATGCACTCTGAGAGGCTAAGCTCCTTAAGATGTGAGAGCTCTAACTAGCAGGTGCAGACTTTTCAGGAGGTGGGGAATGAGGCAGGCATTCCAAACCTGGAGCTTCATCACCTTTTGTTTCATCTCAAGACAATTCTGATGAGCTGTTTTGGAACGTGTCTGGAAGGTGAATGTTGAAGAAGAGTGCGGGCTTTGATGTGAGTCAGATGAGGTCTTTCATGGGGAGCCAGGAATTCAATGCCCAGAATCTGGGTTGGTGTCTTTGAGGTCAGGAGGTTGCCTCTTTGTATCCAAGTCCATTATTACTAGGGAGGAGTCTGGAGATTCTGAGTGGCTTCCAGACCCCCTCTCTGATTCCCCTTTGGAGATGGGGTCTGAAAAAGACAAACTCAGTATTTTCAGGAAATTCTAAAAAGTCTGGTTGGAAACCTGGGAAGACCTCTTACCTAATGCCTCAATGCTCAATTTGCCGTTCTAGCCACATAGATGCTTGGTAGGCATAGAACTGGGTTTGCCTTTATATCAGCAAAACCTATGTCAGGGGTGAAGAAATAGTCAGGACAAAGTGTCTTGGTGGCAGGCTGGAGAACATCTTAAAAGCAAATTTCTAGCCTGCTGACTCTTGGCAATGAGTGTTGGGTCCTGGCCAAAGTGCTTGAATGCAGCGTGAGGCTAATCCATAAATTCACCTTCTAATGGAAAAATGTTTGCTTTTTTTTCAGTTTGATGCAATCAGGGTGAAATTACCATGCCATTGGTTTGTTTGCTTTTTTATTATTTCACATAAAATCTAAGACAAAATACATTAAATGCTTATTGACATATGTATTTATTCTTCACCAGACTCATAACATCTGCCTAATTTTAAACTTTCTTCCATTTTGTAGGTTTCAACTTCTTTTATTATAAGATATTAAATCTAATACAGGCATTATGACTTTTACATATAATTTTCTTTTATTTCATATATTTCCTATTGGCATTTTACATTTAAATTATGGACTATTTTGTCATATAAATAGCTTAATTTCTATTTTAAAAATAAAAGTCTTTGGGTTTTTTTGTCTTGTAATTTTCATATTACATAGTAATGAGATAAACATTAATGTTTTCAGGGTATTTTAAATTCTAGATAATTACTCATTTTATCCATATTAAGTTTGTTTTTACTGCATGTGTGGGTTGGAGAACTCTTTTCGCTTCTGCTTCATCTTTACTCTGAACTCATAGCTCTTGTAGTTGGAAGACTGCAGTTTATCATTCCAATCAATGGGGTAAATATAATGACAACATTCTACAAATGAGTTTGAAAGCAGGACATGTCTTCAAAGCATGCACAACATGGGCCTATATATGTACAACAATAGTAATTTATAAGTTACAGTTTGGATGGAAAATACAAGTACAGAAATTTTGTTAAACTAAATTAAAATGGAGATCAGGTCTTAGCAACCTCTGAGCAGACAAAATCAGTTAGATCTCATAAGTGATCTCAACCTTGATTGATTTGCAAATATAAGCAAAACCTAAATTATTTCTTGTAGCTGCCTATTTAAAAAACAGGAGTGAAACTCAGCCAATCAGGGGTAGCCAACAACCTTATATAAATAGGAAATGTCCAACAAGGTAAACAAACAAAAAGCAAACAAAAAAAAATTAGGTGCTGCCCCCAATCAAATGATTTCTTTGCTTCCACATTTTTCCAATAAATATTTGCTTTTTACACTGTCAATGAAACACTAAATATCTTTCAGTCTGATGTTCTATAATTTATCAATCGCTCTTACTCAAATGAACACTTTACAATTTCATTTTGTCTCAAATTACCTATTAGCAGAATAAAATAAACCATCTAGGAATAAATATTATAAAAACATGTACAGAATATGAAAAAAACCATAGAAAGTTTATGAAATATATGAATGCAGACATAAGCAAATAGAAAATTTGTATCATATTCTTAGGAAGAAAATCTCAGTATTATCAACATCAGTTGTTCTTAAGGTAATTTATAAATTCAATTTTGTTCCAATACAGATACCATTAAATATTGGAAGTAGACATATTACTGTAAAATATTATATAGATGAAAACACAAATAAGAGTAGACAAGAAAACTCTGGAAAAACAAAACAAAAAGAAAACAACAACAACAAAAAACAAGACTGGCCAGTCCTGTGAAAAATCTTGATTGATTAAAAAACTCATAGGTCATTGAAACTAAAAATTCAGAAATAGACCAAAGTGCCTAAGAAATTGTCATAGTGCATCCAGGCTGCTATAACAAAATTCCTTTGACTGGGTAAAAGATAAACAACAGAAATGTGTTTTTCACAGTTGCAGAGGTTAGAAACTGCAAGATCAAGGCAGCAGCAAATTTAATATTTGGTGAGAACCTTGTTCCTCAGAAATGGTACCTTCCTCCACAAGGGACAAGGGCCTTCCCTTCAACTTCCTTTAAAAGATCTCTGATTCCGTTCATGAAGATGAAGAACTCTTGGCTTCATCACTTCCCCAAAGGCCACACACCTAAAATTATCCACATATGAATTTGAAAGGGGACATAAACATTCTGGCCATAGCAATAATTTAGTAAGCAATAAAAACTACTTGGAGGATGGCATCACTGATACTTAAGGTGCAAAAATGTGATGTTCTTATCTCAAAGGAAATAAACGATTTATTCTTCATGACATATAACAAAATAAAGGTCCAATGAAAATATTTTTTATAAAGATAAATCTATATGGTAAAAAAGCTAAGTGTTGATAAAGTTAATTCTACAGGTTGCATCAGGATTTTTGAGGTTTCTGGGGATGAGCAAGGCCCCGGAGTTCCCTCCTGTGACATTTTCCTGGAAGTTGCTCATGCTCTTATTCAATTTGAAAGTAGATAAAAACATTTGTTTATGTTCCAATATTTACTAAATTCAAAATAATAAAGGGCTATTTATGCATAATTCTCAAACAATCATTCAGTCAGTGGTGTTCTGCTGAGGAAGAGCACACTCACATCCACACACGTATGATGTTCCTCAAATAGAAGAATTCTCCCTGTGCCAGAGCCACATATGTTGCACATGATCAGAGGCTTTCCAAGGCGAGCATTTCTCTGCAACTCTTCTATAGACTTAACCCTGAAAATCTGACTCAGAAGGTGATGGATGAACACCCGCCCTAGTGTTCTAATCTAATGGATCCTCTACTAATAATTCGTTCCAGGGATCTGGGATCTTTCCTGGATTCATCTGCCACACACAGCTGGACTCAAAAATTTGGACAGAAGCTTTGATCCTCACTGACCCTCCTGCCCTGTCCTGCCAGCTTCTCTAGAAGTAGGATGCTTCTCTAATTGCTCCTGAAAGACCCCATCTAAGGGTACCTCTCTGTGCCAATATAATTGAGCTTATAAAGTGAGAAGAGAAATAGGCAAGAGTCCAGCTATGCTAGAAGCTGTGTCTAGGGTTCCTTACCTGATTTATGTCTCTGATTTACCTGAATATTGACTAATACTGATTCATTTTAGGTAGTAGGAAAAACAGAAGGAGAAATCCCAGTTCATAAAGGAAGAATAAAATGCAATCAATGCTGCCTAGAGTCTGGCTTAAGCTCAGCCACGGGGTACTAAGTCTCTTCAGGAAAAAGCAATGGTTGTCCATCATCTGAAAAACTGTGGCCTTGAACCATGGGCACTGAGAGTGCACACTGCCCACTAGAGTTCCATGTGTACATCATAGAGAGATAGAATAGTCTCAAAGGATTCTTAAGGGTAATGAGGGGGACCAAAAGGAGATGAATCCACAGCCTCTGCCTTACCATCTGGTCTAACTAATACTATTCCCAGACTCTTTTCTAGGCTGCACCAGGGGTTATTCAGAAAGACAAAAAGTTGTTAATGCCCCATCATTCCCCAGAGCTTCTGAGGTCTAAGTTGTTCATTCCCCAGGTTCCAGGTTGTTCTCCCCCTACCTCCACAGAATCAGTGTGTCTCATTCTGGTACCTATAATCTCACCTTTATTCTAGTTGCCCTCTACCTTTTTCTAGACATTTTATCTGAGAGCCAGGTAAAATAGAGACAAGAATATTTAAATAAAACTTAACTAGAGCTAAGTTGGAGTCCCATAACTACTAGTAGGCTGGGATGCAACTCAGAGGGTACACAAGCCAGGCTGGTCTAGAATTGTAGTTATGGGAAAGAAAGACACATTTCACCCAGGAATTATTAGCATGAAATCTCAAATTTGTGAAATAGATTCCTAGATCCCCCAACCATTTCATCCTTATCTTGGAGGCAATCAGGAAGAGATAATCCCCTTTTAGAGAAAACCATCCCTAATCAACAAATTATCTAACCAACATGTGTGAAAAAGGATGTACCATCATAGAGTTGGCCCGTTTTAGTAGATATGGTGATAAATGCCACAAAGTCAGAGTTCAAGTGGTCTCAAAAGCCTAAAAGGTGGCACAGATTATCTTCAAGGGATACACAGTATGGCTGGAGTCAGCTGACTATTATGCTGAAGATGTCAACAGTGGTGACTGATCTCTCAAGAAGTGGGCCAGAAGTCCGCTTCTGGTTATTCTGCTAGGTATGGTTTAGGAATTGTTCAACCATGAGACAAATAGATCACCTTTCACCACCAACCCCAAGTCTGGCATGCAGTGTTAGACTCTGCGTTAGACACAGATTTAGGCTCAATCTGCAGCTTGATTGTGATTAGTCTCTAGAAAACAAACCCTTACCACAGACTTCTAGATGAGTGACCCAGTTAGATCAGCATCTGAGACTGTTTCCAGTTTGCAGCCCAAAAGACAATCAGTCTGTAGTTTTCATTGTAGAAAATCAAACAGATAGAATATGGGCAATTACCCCAAACCCTGAGTTCTGCCCACTGAGAAGAGCAACCACTCATTTCAGGTTCTGCATGGCTGGCACAGGTTAAACAGCCACAGAAGCCCAGTGGATGTCATGAGGTGTCAGCTTCCGTGACTCATCTGTGAACTAGGACCAGTTATATATGAAATACTCAGTAAATTGGGGGCCCCACAGAGACAGCAGCTTTGCTTCAGAGAATAGAAGGAGGCACAAAGTTTCTACCAGCTGGGGATGCCCTAGCCCTCTATGGGTCAAACTTAGTTTGGCAGGAGTTCTGTAGCAAGCTCTTAGCTGACTTTCAAATCAGTGGAACCAGTAGTAGTGTCAAGATGGCTCTGAGTCCAAAAGCCCAAAGAACACCTCTAGGTGGAGGCTAATCCTTTACTGGAGGCTCTAAATATCAAAATCAAGATTTTCTTGACCTCAGGATGAATTGATCAATGCAAATCTCCCCAAATATTTTCACTAAACCTTAATTGAAAAGTAAGACTCCAGATTTTTCAACTCTCACAAAAAATAATTCCAATTTTTTCATCTGGGATCTATGTATGTGTGTAGGACCATGCCTTTACCAATCAGCATGAAGTTACAACTGTCCTTGTGCCTCTACTTTCTACTTGTGCAAAGTTTAAAATACAGAGGGGAGATCTTAGGGTTTTCTGGGTCTTTTGCTAAGCAAGTGCCTGACTCTTAGCATCCCCAATTCCCCATTGCCTTCTTGATCCCTAGGACTATTATCACAGTCCTAATTCCCAACAGCTTTTCCTCTTAGAGCTTTTCAGCATGGTTATTTTTAAACCTAACTGATGTCCTTTTTTCCTGGTGGACAGGGTAGTTCATTTCCATTTAAATGCTTTTACAAACATTAAGCTATTGATTTAAGATTTCTCTGCATTTTAAATTAAGTAATTCTGCTGTTAGCTTTCCACAGGATGTGAGGGTTATTAAAAAAAGGAAGAACATAATTATTTTATACAAATAGTATGAAAAAGAGACTAGGGATGACTATGTTAATAGCAGACAAAATAGACTTTAAAAGGTTACAAGGGGCAATAAGACATTATATAGTCATAAAATGTCTATTTGGCAAGAAGATAGAAATATTTTAAACACTTACATACCTAATAATAAAACATTAAGATATAGAAAGCAGAAGTTGACAGAATTAAAGGGACAAATAGGCAGCTCTAAATAGTTGAGGATGTTAATACTTCACTCTGAGTAATGAATAGAATAATGAGATGAATGATAAATTAAGAAATAGAGGACTTGACTAACACAATGAACCAAATTGATCTAGCAGATATATACAATATACTCCATCCAACAAAAAAGAGTACACACTCTTCTCAAATGAACATGGGGAATTCTCCAGGATGGGCTGTATAGTAGATCTCGAATTAAATCAATAACAGAAGAAACTCTAGAAAATTTACAAACTTGTATAAATTAAAGAACATACTCTTAAACAATCAATAAGTAAAAAAAGAAATCACAGAGTAAGTAGGAAAATATGGAGGAAGAAAAATGAAAACAAAACATATCAAAAGTTATGGGAAACAGCAAAAACAATGCTAAGATGAAAAGTTTGCAGCTAAAAGACATTTAAAAAGTACAAAGATCTCAAATCAATAATAACTTTATCACCTAGTAAATTAGAAAAATAAGACCAAGTTAGATGCAAAGCAAAGAGAAAGAAGAAAATAATAAAGATTTTAGCAGAGATAAATGAAATAAAGGTTATACAAACAACAGAATTCCAAAAAACCAAAAGTTGATTCTCAGTTCTTCAAAAAAATTAACAATTGGCAAACGTTCAGCTACACTAAAAAAAAAAAAAAAAAAAAAAAAAAAAAAACCAGCATATTCACATACTAAAATGAGAAATGAAAATGGGACATTACTACTAATTGTAAAGAAATAGAATGTTTTAAAAAAGTGTACTATGAACTATGATAGGATGATAAATTGGAAAACCTAGATGAAGTGGGCAGATTCCTAGGTTTACAAGACTTGAATACAAAGAAATACAAAATCTGAATAGATACACAACCACTAAGGAAATGGAATCAGTAATTAAAAACTTCTTGATGAAGAAAAGCCATGGTTTTGTTGACTTCACTAGTGATTTAGATTAAGCATTTATAGAACAAAAACCCTTTTCAAACTCTACCAAAAAACTGAAGAGAGCAGTTCCAAGCTTATTCCATGATGCCAGAATTACCTCATACGAAAGCCAGACAAAGAGACTACAAAAACCCACAGACTAATCCCTCATGAACACAGATGCAAAACTACTCAGCAAAATCCTAGCTAACTACATTCAGCAGCATACTAGCAAGATTACACCCCATGACCAAGGGAAATTTATTGTTGGAATGCAAGAAAGTTTTAGCATATGACTGGTTTCTGTGCAGTGGTGTTTATAACCAATTGATCACAACCAGTACAGATTTCTTTATTCCTTTTCCACTACCACTGGTTCACTTAGCTAGCCTTTCTTAACAGAAGTTTTAGCATATGAAAATTAATCAATGCATGTGTCACATTAACAAAATTTTTAAAAAAATTATCTCAGAGAAAATGTATTTTACAAAATTCAAAATATTTTATAAATAAAAACAAAATAAATCAGGAATAAAAGGAAACCACCTTTGTAAAATTCACATATAAAAACCCACAGCAAACAACATATTCTAGAGGAAAAGACCAAAAGTCTTTTCTCTAAGCTCAGAAGACAGACAGAATGTCTGCTCTTGCCACTTTTATTCGACGCAGTATTAGAAGTTCCAGTCAAGAGAATGAAATAAACTGCATCAAAGTGTGTACAGAAAATATATTCGTATATGTAGAAAATCTTAAGGATTCCACACAAAAAATGTTACAACTAATAAATTCAGCAGAGTGGTAGCATATAAAATCAACATAGAAAAATAAACTGTATTTTATGTAGTAATAAAAATAATCTGAGAAGAAAACTATGAAAAAAAATTCAACTTACAATAGCATCAAAAGAATAAAGTATTTAGGAAGTAACCAAGAAGTAAAATTCTGATTATTTTTGTGTAGATATAAAAAAAATCAATTTTTAAGTTTACAGGGAATCTCAAGAGACCCTAAATTGCAAAACTAATTTTGAAAAAAAAAATACCAAAGTTAGAGAAGTCACACTTAATGATTTCAAAACTTACTACAGAATTCCAAAATAGCATGCTACAAATAGGCTAATGGAGTAATATAGAAAGCCAATATAAATAAACCCTCATAAATATGGTCAAATGATTTTTATGGGAAAATAACTGCCTTTACAACAATTAGTGCTGGGGAAATTGGGTACCCAAGCATAAAAGAATGAAGCTGGACCCTTATACCATAAGAAAAAATTAACTAACTGGATCAAAGACCTAAATGTAAGAGCTAAAACTACAAAATTCTTAACATAAAATATAGGTAAAACATGTCATAACACTGAATTTGGCAGCGATTTTTGTTTAACATGACACCCAAAACACAAGAAACAGAAGAAAAATAAATAAATAGGACTCTATCCAGAATATATAAAGAACAATTCAGCAATAATACAACAAACTACTTGTTTAAAATATCAGCAAAAACCTTAAACATTTCTCTAAAAATTATGTAAAGTGGCTAATAAGCCCATGAAAAGATGTTCAACAAAACTAATCATTAGTAAAATGCAAATCTAACCCCAAATGACATATCAATACCCATCAACATAGCTACTACCAAAAGAAAAAAAAAAAACAGAAAATCACAAGTGGTGGGGTGGACGTGAGGCAATTTGAACCTTTGTACACCGTTGGTGGAAATGTAAAATGCTGAAGCTGCTATAAAATAACAGCATAGTAACTAAAAAATTTATACATAAAATCATATGATCCAGCAATTTCACATCTGGGTATGTAGCAAAAGATGTGAAAGCAAAGACACAAACTAATACACGTACACCTAGGTTCATAGCAGCATTACTCACATCACCCAAAAGGTGTTTTAATTACCCAACTGTTGTTTAAATTAATGAATAAATTAATGAATCGATGAATAAATAGATAAAATGTGATTTATACATACAGTGGAATGTTACTGAGTTATGGAAAGTAAGGAAATTCTGACACATGGTATGTCATGGATAAACCTTAAGGACATTGTGCAAAGTGACATGAGCCAGTCATAAAAGGACAAATACTGTATCATTCCACTTATGAGATACAGAGGGGGACCTGGAGGGCAGGTCTGGGCTGAGCATTGAGGAGGGTGTTACCCTATGAAGATACCTTACCTTTGCCCAAATCGGGCAGATTGTCCTCACCCGAATGGCCCTATCCTTCTCAGGTTCCTCTTTCGGCTGCACTCAGGGTTCTTTCCAGAACATTGTGTCTTCTGCAGCCCAGAGTGCTGCCTTCTTTCCTAAACCACTGTGGAAACTGTCCTGATGTCTCAGACACTGTCCATTGTGCTGCAGCCCCCTTTTTTCTCTAGCCAGAGTGCGTTCTCAGCCACTTTTTAGAGAAATCTTCCACCTGGCCAGCTTATGAACAGCTTCAGAGCCCTACAGGGGGTGATAAGGGCTGTGACTTCCTGGAAATGTCACTCTCAATGGCGCCTTTTTCACAAATGTGAAAGTCGAGGCATCCGGAAGGTTAATTATTGTGTTGCACGAAATCTGCTAAGAGCAAAAGAGAAAACCCCATTTCTGAAGTGTGAGTCTTGTGAGCCATTTTCATCAACCCATTTAATTTGACAAGCTCCAAAATGCAACCTGAAGCTGCTGACTATTTAGGCATTTTACCTTGAAATCATCAGTCTTATCTCAAGTCACGCCTGACTTGCCACTGTCTCAGAGACACAAATGGGACCTGATCCCTCAGGAACAGATAGTGTTCCAGCTTTGTGGGAGCGACTTTTAAGATGTAGAACACTTGGGGTTGTTTGAAACCCGCTGTCTTCAGTAGGGACTTTTACTTTTAGACAGCATGTGCATTTTGATTTTATCTGTCCTCAAGCTGATGTTTGGCTCATTTTAATAGTAAAAAACACATTCCCGGGTGGAGATTTCAGATGCTAATGAGACACACAACGTATGCACAAATATGTACAGCTACTGCACATGTGCACCCAGAAGACCACTCAAAACATGCTTACTGTAACACTTTTTTCTACCTTCTTGTGAATAATCATGTAAAACTCCCAAAAGGAGGGTTTCTCTAGCAACAATTAATGCTGTCTCACTCATATGAGCAGGCTGCTCTGGAGTCTCTTTCTAAGACGGTACCATCTATTCTGCACTTAATTTTCAAAATATTCTTTTTGTGTGTGTGCGATAAATTACTCTATGCTGTACTTCTTTTGCTGTGTGTTTCTTGTTTAAATTCTTTTAAGCTAAGAAGATACTAACCAAGGTATCACATCAGCCATCAATATTTCTGGTGCCATGGCCCAGAGAGAGGATTGTCTGCTTCATTAATTTCACTTTCCCTTTACTTGCAGTGAATACTATGGCAGTTCCAGACTACCTGGTTAACTATCGCTGCTTGTTCCAGCGCTGTTTCACTAAAGTTCTGGGGGAAACGTTTTTAAGTCACCTATATTCTTTAGAGAGAGAATATATGTCTGCTCTCCTTTTGGCTGCTGCTTCTGTACTATCCATAAATACACTAACCACATGGGGGCTCTCAACATTTCATACTCGGGCTACTTTGCTGCTTAGTTTCACATCTTTCTGGCCACACTTCAGACTCAGCTTATCATTTGCTGTCCCTTCAGCAATACTCAATCTCCACCTAGTGGCTATTGTAATTTATTTTCTGGCCAGGTTTTCTGTTAACAAAATTTTTGTTTTCTTTCAAATGGCACATTAAAAGAACTCTGTCCCTTCAGACTTTATGCATTACCCAGCTCCTTGAAATTGTTCTTCAACAGGCTTTCTTTGCTGAACAAAAGATGCACAGTCATGTAGATGCCTGGTCGCAGGGACTGCATCTGAACATTGCAGGTGCTATAATTGGGCATCATAAATGGTAAACCAGTGAATTATGGAAAGACTGTCAGCCAGACATCTGCCCCCCAGCAAGCAGTAGGGGTCATCTTGGTAGGACTAGAGATGTCCAGTGCTGGTGAGAGCTAGGATGGTTTATGGCAAATGCCTATGACCTCCAAGACCTTCAGTTAATGGGGTTTTGAGGAGATGCGCTGGACACCTTTGTGGTTCCACTTGGCTCGTGGGGATGTCCATGGCTTCCTGGACTTCAGTACACATTATGTCATTGTAGAATTCTCTTGGCACCATGGGAGCCGCTTCCTCTACTGTCACTGAAACACTCCTGGGATGTATATTTAAAAATTGGAACAGCTTTTGACTAGATGAACCAAAAAACAACAACAATAACAAAAAACCTTTATCCTCTTTTGTAACACTATTTAGCCTACATACAGATTAGCTGACAAAACATGGCTGGAGAATGAGACTGTGAACTTTAACACCATCCTACAGCTAGATCTTTTCTGTAGAAACCAGGGAAAATGGTCTGAAGTATCTTATGTGCAAGACTTAATGGCCTGACAACAAAACCCATCTCCTTGCAGCACCTGTGGGCTAAAGCCTAGTAAGCCACAAAGCCCCTTGGAACCATTAGAAGATCATCTCTTATTAAGGGTGTAGGGGACTACGTGCTCGCAAAGGAGACGTTCCTGATAAGTCCTGCTCTTGCAAATGAAGCAGGGCTTTCCTTCCCTGCAAATAGGGAGGACAAAGGAGCCAGCTGCAAACAGCAGGCCCTCGGGGCTGATTTATGTGTAAACATCTTGAAAATCCAGAAAGTCAGGGAACAGTCAGAAAAACAACAATGCGTCTTGTGACTTGGCAACATTCCACAAACGACTGTATAAAATAAAGCAGAGCGTGTCGTTCAGGGCGGCCACCATGTTTGTCTCATCCTGTGTTGTCTTGTGTGTTCATTCCTTTGTTTAGGAAACACGCGGACCCCAACATCTGGTGCAGCAAGCAGGGTCCATGGCTCCACAAGAGCAAGGAACTGGAAGGGGAACACCCCAGGCAGGTAAATAAAGAAAGGGGGACCCACGGGAAAATTATGGAGAATTCCACCTCTCTGGCCTCTGAATATTTGCGGTTACTGCAGGGACTGTTGATGTCTATAGGAGTAGAAGTAAAAGAAAAGACTTTGAAGTGATTGTTTGCCCATGTTGAACAACATTGTTATTGGTTTCAATATCAAACCAAAGTGCAGTTAAATCGAAAGGAATGGTTACAAGTGGTTAAAGTCCTGCATCAAGCTCATCAGCAAGGGCAAATGATGCCTCTGACTTTTTGGACTTTGTGTAGTTCCATTCCTCAAGCATTAGAGTTACTTGAAACTGACACAGAGCATGGCGATACTGCCACAGGAGGTGAGGCATCTGAAGCTTTAGAGAGGAATGATCCTAGAGAGAAACACATTTATGCCCCAGTTGCTGAGGACAAGGAATTGGAAGAAGAGCTAATGCCTCCTTCATCTGAAGGAAATTCTGATTTGCAGAGTATTTTAGAGATGTTACAACAGTTGTTAAAATTGCAAGGTGCCGCTGCTCCTGTTTCTCCTATCTCTCCGCCACGAGCCTTCCCTGTTACCTTCCCTTCTGCTCCTTTGGAAAGATTTCCCTTTGCCTCCACCTCCAACCTCTTTGCCTATGTCAGGTCAGGTTTTCTCTGTGCCTTTTCCTCCTGTAGAAGAAAAGAAGGAATCAAAGGAAAAGGATGATTTTGAGGAATTAAATCTATTCCCAATAACATGGGCTGCTTTCGGCCCCAATGCTCAGTTCCCAAACGGTGGCCAGAATGTGACTTTTACAGCCCTACAATTTAAATTTTTGAAAGAAATGAAAGCTGCAGCAAAAATTATTTAGACTTTTAAAGACCAGTGGAGCTAATTTAGATGAATATATTCGGGCTTGTGCAGGCATTGGAGGAGCTATTTACAATGCTCAATTGTTTGCTGGAGCACTTTCTAAGGCCTTAAAGAGTAATTCTAAACAAGGTGTATGTTTTCAATACGGGAAACCCGGTCATTTTAAGAAAGAATGCTGAAAAAAAATGGGCTTCCTGACTACTAAAGAGAAAAAGTTACCTTCTGGGGAGTGCAAATGATGTGGAAAAAGTCGACATTGGACAAATGAATGTCGTTCAAAAACTGATAAGAGTGGAAATTTATTGTCACCCCTCCCAGGAAACGGGAGCCGGGGCCCGCAGGCTTGGGGCCCCAACAATTACAATGCAGGCCTACCACAATACCTTATTACGGCACAAGTCTCACAATTTATGCACCTAGAGGCAGGGGAACGTATTGCACAATTGCTTTTATTGCCTTTTTTTCCTTTCCTATCTAGAGATGTGTCTCATCAAGGAGGTTTTGGTAGTACTGGGAAAATTGTTTTCTGGGAAACTTTAGTTTCTGATAAAAAACCTTTATGTTCATTGCAAATTAATGGGATACTTTTTGAGGGATTAGTTGACACAGGAGCGGATGTATCTATTATATGCTTGGCTCAATGGCCTGATCATTGGAAAAACAAACAAGTATCGGTTACTCTATCCGGCCTAGGTACTGCTTCTATAGTCTACCAAAGTGTCGAGCCCCTGAGCCGTGTAGGACCTGAAGGACAAGGAAAAGTATTCTTTTATATTGTTCCCATTAATATTAACCTTTGGGGCTGTGATCTTTTACAACAATTTGGTGTCTTTTTAAGCATTCCTCATATTTCTTCAACTGCCAAAAATATGATGTTCAAAATGGGCTACAATCCTTTAAACCCTTAGCCACTGTCCACAAGCCTCAAACTTTACAATTGAAGTGGAAAACTACAACTCCGATTTGGGTGGAACAGTGGCCATTATCTAAAGAAAAACTTAAGGCTTTAAAGAATTTAGTTAAGGAACAATTGGCCAAGGGGCATATTGAACCAAGTACTTCTGCATGGAATTCCCCTGTGTTTGTCTCGTCAAAAAAAAAAAAAAAAAAAAAAAAAGGAAAATGGCACTTATTAACTGATCTTAGAGCTGTAAATGCTTGTATTCAACTTATGGGTACTTTACAACCTGGGCTTCCTAATCCAGCTCTTATCCCACAAAATTGGAAATTAATGGTTATAGATCTTAAAGATTGTTTTTTTACTATCCTGTTACAACCCCAAGATTGTGAAAAATTTGCCTTTACTGTTCCCGAATATAATAATGGACAGCCTACTCAAAGATATCAATGGAAAGTTCTTCCTCAAGGTATGCTTAATAGTCCTACCTTATGTCAAGAGTTTGTTCATAGTGCCTTAAATCCTGTTAGATGTCAATTCCCTACTGTGTTAATATACCATTATATGGATGATATTCTATTCGCAACTCCTGATGAAGTCCTACAAGGTCAAGTTTTTCAGGTCTTACAACAACAATTAACTCAATATAATTTACATATTTCTTCTGAGAAAATGCAGACTCAATTTCCTATTCAATTTTTGGGATACCTTTTAGCAGAAAAGCATATTCGGCCACAAAAAGTTCAAATTCGAAGAGATCAACTTTTAACCCTTAATGATTTTCAAAAACTGTTAGGAGACATAAATTGGCTTCACCCCATCTTAGGCATCCCTACTTACAAATTGCAATATCTATTTGCTACCTTCGAAGGAGATTCAGATTTAAATAGTTCTCGTCAATTATCACCTGTAGCAAAAAAAAAAAAAAAAAAAAAAAAAAAATTGTCATTTGTAGAAAATAGAATTAATGAAGCTCACCTTGATTATACTGCACCCAATCTTCCACTTTTGTTGTGTCTTTTTCATACTCCTCATTCGCCAACGGCCATTTTACACCAAGATAATAATATTCTGGAGTGGCTGTTTTGGCTAGTAAAGCCACTAAAAAAAAATTCACCCATATATGGATAAATTGGCTGAATTAATTATTAAAGGATGACATTGAGCTCGTTAGTTTCTTGGTGCTGACCCTATAAAAATTATTACCCAATTATCTAATCAATACATTGAATCTCTATTGGAAACTCATGAGGGTTGGCAAGTGGCTTGCGCTGAGTATACTGGTTCTTTTTCTCAGCATTATCCTAGTCAGAATTTCTCACTACCCATTTGAATCAGTACAACAAGGAGAACTTTTTAAAAACTGATAATGCCCCTGCTTATTGCTCTCGTAAATTGGCTGCTTTCCTTTCTTTATACCACATTTGTCATTCCACTGGTATTCCATTTAACAGTCAGGGTCAAGCAATTATTGAAAGAGCCAATGCTACCTTAAAATTACAACTTTTAAAACAAAAAGGGGGAGATGGGCAAGATTCCCCAAAACATCAAATTCTGAAAGCCCTTTTTACTTTAAATTTTCTCAACCATTGGCACCAATTACAGCAGTCTGCAGTGGCGAAACATTTTCAACAGCCTTTAGAAAAGCCGCAAAACAGTAATCTGTGGGTGTATTATCCTTCATTACAAGGGCAATATTTAAAAGGAAAAGTTTTACAATGGGGCCTAGGCTATGCTGTTGTCCGTACAGGTGCCAGAGATGAGTGGTTTCCATCTTGATGGTTGAAATAGTGCCATGGCGAAGAGGAGCCAATCCGAAGAGTTCCTCAAGGAATTTCAGGAGCTGAATCTGAGCGCTCAGAGAACACTCACCTTCAGGACTCGACGTGTGGAGCCCCCGACATGGGGTCAACTGAAAAAGCTTACTCAGAAAGCTGAAGGGGTTGTTCAACAAGGTGGGCAGCCCAAAACCCCACTGACTTTATTCCTGGCTATGCTGGCCATAGTAAATTGTCAGGTAACGGCTGGAGAATTTACATACTGGGCTTATATTCCTTTTCCACCCTTATATCAAGGTGTGGCCTGGGGAGGCAGAAAAGTCCCAGTACTTACTAATGATACTGCTTGGATGCCATCGCCTTTTTTAAACCAGGATCCTGAATTAGACACTGGCACAGTAAATAGTTCATATCAATTTGGGGTTGAAGGGTTACCTATATGTCTTGGGAGTAGTCCACATTGTCTGCATCTTTCTCATGAGGCTTGGGCTGTTCGCTATAACCATAGTCATATCTCTGCCTTTACTATGATTATTGTGGCTCAAAGTTTTAAGTATAATCATACTGCAGTACTTAATGAAACTCTGCCAAGTACATTATCTTTATGCCCTATCCCTGATGTGTCCGGAGGTGTTTCCCAACTAGAGTGGACTAGATGTAGAAGTAGTGGGCCATGATTGTTGTTAGAAGTAAAAGGGAAGAGTTGTAAATACCTTGTTACAGATTGGAGTGTACATGGAGATTTTCAAACTAAATTCAGCCATGTCAACCTGCGTTGGCATAAAGGTAATCACAGCATCGCTGCAGATGGCAATGAAACTATTATTTGGCATGATGGTGGTTTATCACCCCCTATGCCATATTTGGCTAATACCTCACAAATACAAAGTCATATTTGAAAGTTGCTAGCTGCTGGTAAACCAATGTTCACTTTCACGGGAAACATGTCCTTAAATCTTACTGCTAATATTGCTAACCCTTTCCATATATCTTTGCATCAAAATAGTTCTAGATATGTTATTGCATGTGTAAGAAAACCTTATTTGTTGTTAACAGGAATTTTTAAATGGGATAATTATATAGGGGTAGTTAACTGTACAGACAATTGTATATTCTTAAGTTGTATACATACTACTTGGTGGAATAATAATTGGAATGAGTCTCATTCCGATTTATATATACTAAGAGCCAGAAAAGAAACCTGGCTACCTGTGAACTTAACACGTGCCTGGAGTGAATCTGCTGGGGTTACTCAAATTTACAAAGTAATGCAAGATCTTGTCAACTGCAGCCAGAGAGTGGTTGGGGTTGTCGTAGCAGCGGTGGTGGGACTTGTAGCAATTTCTTCCACTGCTGCTGTTGCTGGACTAGCTCTACCCCAGAGTATACAAAATGCAGAATTCATACAACAATGGCATGAACAATCTCATTTGTTGTGGCAACAACAACGAGACATAGATGCTCATCTGACCGAACGAGTGGATAACTTGGAACAAGTGGTTTCTTGGATATGAGATCAGCTAACAGTGTTGAATACTCAAGCTTTGTTAAAATGTGATTGGAATACTACCCAATTTTGTATTACTCCTGTTCCTTTTAACAGCAATGTACATAATTGGACTGAGATAAAGAGACTTTCAATTGGTCATAATAATCTTTCCCTAGAAATACAAGAATTAACTCAAAACATTTCTGAAACATTTCACAATCAATTACCGTTGCTGACTGGTGCAGATTTGATGACTGGTATTGCACAAAGTTTCATGTTTTTGAACCCTATGAGGCCTGTAAAAACTTTGCTGACTTCTGTTTCTAGTAATGTATTGATTGTTGTTCTTGCCTTTGTCATTTTCACAGTCTGCTGGAGACTGTGCCAAAGGGCAAACACCAAAACCCAGCGAGCCCAACATGTAATGATGGTTTTGAAAGAAATTCAAACTTGTAAATAAAGAAAGGGGGAAATGTAGAGGACTACATGCTCACAAACGAGATGTTCCCAATAAGTCCTGCTCTTGCAAACGAAACAGGGCGTTCCTTCCCTGCAAACAGGGAGGACAAAGGAGCCAGCTGCAAACAGCAGGCCCTGGGGGCTGATTTATGTGTAAACATCTTGAAAATCCAGAAAGTCAGGGAACAGTCAGAAAAACAACAATGTGTCTTGTGACTTGGCAACATTCCACAAACGACTGTATAAAATAAAGCAGAGCGTGTCTTTCAGGGTGGCTGCCATGTTTGTCTCGTGCTGTGTTGTCTTGTGTGTTCATTCCTTTGTTTAGGAAACATGTGGACCCCAACATCAGGGAAGGTACCCCAGACCCCACAGCCCAACACCAGCTTCAGATAGGGAGCCTCAGGGTCCTACACCTCCTTTAGAATCCCCAGCATCCTCTACACTATCAGATACTTCTGTAGAATCTAAGCTTGTTTCACCTCCTCCTTATGCTCCTCTCTATCGTCTTTTGCCAAGTACAGTAGAGACCAGCCCAGCTGTAGTTACTAGCAGTGGAGCTTCACACCATCCAGGGACAGAGAAATTGCTCCCCTTACAGAAAGTCCCAAATGGAGAGAGGATCATCAGAGTGCTTCTTCTATTCTCAATAAATGATCTAATCCAATGTAAGCAACAACTCTGATGGCTCTCAGAGAACTTCAGCTCATTTATTGAAGCCTTCCATGATCTAACTTTGACCACCATTCAATTTTACCATCCAGAAATGGACCCAAAGACTGCTGCCAACTTAGCCGCACAAAACTTTTGCTTATTGGCAAAAAGTAGAAAATACTTAAAACTATTGTTGCTTTCACCATTTTAATGCAAAATACTTTTTCAGCACAAATGTCACCACAAGTTGGAGCCTTGGGAGTCCAGTATAAACTATCTCAGAAAACCACAATGGGTCCCTAATAAGCAGCAGAGGGCCTCAATAGACTTCAACAGCATCTCGACTCCGTAGCCACTGTAGTCCGACAAAACCAAAGAGCCTGGGATCTTCTCCCAGTCAGGTAAAGAGGAACATGTTTATATCTAAAAGAAAAATGCTGTTTTTGAGATCAATCAGTCTGGTTTAGTCCAAGAAAATGTTAACAATATCATCACCCAGGCAGAAAAAATTGAATCTCTAGGAACTTCCATGGGAACATGAAAACAATGTCTATTACTTGCCTTGCTCTCTTTAACAGTACCAGTCATTACTGTATTTTCAGCTGTTACTTTTGTTCCAATTTTGTTTAAAATGTTAACTGATTTCATGCTGTCTTGCTTACTGCAACTCCATGTTTGCATGATGGTTTTGCAAGGCTTTCCAACTTTGGCTGCCAACATCTTGCCCACTGGTTCCTTGAATGACATGGTTTACACCCAGTTAGATCACACAGGAAGAAACTTTAGGGCCCAGGCTAAGCAAAAGTAACACCCACTCAGCAGGAAACAGCTCCAGAAAAAATGTTCTAGCCCCTCAACCTGCAATATGATTATGGCCCTAAAATCTCTTACAGGGAAATTGAAACAGAATACATAGTCAAGAAAATGACCATGATCTTGGGATACAGAAACCGTGGTGACTGTACAGCCAACACAATAAGCCTTAGCATTCGCATTGTGATTGGGCTCATTCAAGCAAAGCTATCTTCATTAAGAAACTTTCTGTTCTACAGAACATGTGCATTTTGATTTTACGCGTCCTCCAACTTAATTTTTGCTTATTTTAATAGAAAAAAAAACTGCCCCCAGCTGGGCACGGTGGTTCACACCTGTACTCCCAGCACTTTTGGAGCCTGAGGAAGAGGGATCACTTGAAACCAGAAGCTCAATCCTAGACTGGCCAACAAAGTGAAACCCCATCTCGACAAAAATACAAAAATCAGCCGAGTATGGTGGTGCATGCCTGTTATCCCAGCTACTCAGGAGGCGGAGGCATGAGCATGGCTTGAACTGGGGAGGCGGGGGTTGCAGTGAGCGGAGATCGCACCACTGCATTCCAGCCTGGGCAACAGAGCGAGACTGTCTCAAACAAACAGAAATACACTCCTGGGTGGAGATCTAAGACACTAATGAGATATGCAATGTATGAACAAGCATGTACAACTACTGCACAAGTGCACCCAGAAGACCACTCAGAACATGCTTACTAGCAACTCCTCTTCTCTCCTTCTCACTAATAATAATGTAAAACTCCCATAAGGGGGTTTCTCCAGTGACAATCCACGCTGTCTCCCTCTTATGAGCAGCCCGCCCTGGAATATCTCTCTCAGGGTGCACTGTATTCTGCACTTAACTTTCTACTTTTTTTCTTTTCAATAAATTATGCTGTACTTTTTTTCTTTGTGTCTCCTGTTTAATTTCTTATAAGAAGACAAGAACAGAGGTATCACATCAGCTGCCAACACAGCAATAAGCCTCCTTCCTGTGGGCATAGCCCATGCAGAAAAGGAGAGTCGAATCACCTAGTGCTGGATCCAGAGATAGGTCACAATTTATCCTATACAGAAAGTTAAGGTAATAGAGGAGAGTCATATTAAATAGTTTCTGGGCCCAGGGATATGTCACAATGGCACCTGTGAGCAGAGATCAGGCAGAATAATCACATAACTGGTGTGCTGGACACAGCAATAAGCCACCCTTTCATCTGTGGGCATGACCCAGGCAAGTAAGAAGAGTCACAGCATTTAGGTGCTTGCCACAGAGTTATGTAACAATCTCTCTTATGGAAAAAGCTCAGGTAAGAGAGAAGACTCAAACCTCCAACGTGACTAATGTAGAAATATGTCGCAAGAAACTTTTTAGGCAGGGCCCGTGCAGGATCTTCTTATCTTCTAGATGTTAGGTCCAGGGATATGTCAGAATACCCAAAATACACAGGGCTCAGTCAAAAAAGGAGAGTCAAATCACCTAGGTGCTGAGTCTAGACATATGTCACATCTCTTTTATGGGAAAATCTCAGGTAAAAGAGGAAGGTCACATCAAATAGTTGATAGGCCCAGAGACATGTCACATTGTCTCCTGCTTAAAATGTTTAGGCCAAAGACACATATCACCTTGGCCCTAGGCCTGTGTTTGTATATAAACATTAAACCAGAGTTGAAATGGTGACTCATTTCTAAACTCAGCTCATAGGCAAGGGAGGACTCTCCTATCCTGACTTAGTTAATTGGAATGATGTGACTCTCATACCCGGGCTTAATGCTACAGGTACAATCATGGGTCCCTACCATTAGGAAGGCCTTAAAGTTGATTGCAACTCTCATTCATATTGTATAGGGCCACTGGGTAGTACACAGAGCATGATAACTGGGCTGAGAACACAGGTGAGATTGTGACACTTTTATGCGCACCCAACCAACAGTAAATATTGTCATTCTCTCACATGAACACAGGTCAGTCTGCAGAGGAATTGAGGCTCTCATGCACAAACCCAGTCTGGTGTTGAGTTGGTTACCCATGAGCTTAGACCCAAAATACAGGATGTGTTGAATGTCATGCCTACAACTGAGACAGTTGTTGGATTGTTAATCTCATTCCTGTTCCATTCTGCAGGTTTCATTGTGAAATATCCCAGTGCCTAGCATCTGAGTGACCTGACGCTCTTGCAAGGACCCAGGCCACAGATAGGATATTAGCATATTGCTGGATCCAGCACCTTGAGGATGGAACTCTATTCTCCTTCCTTGGCACCATCCACAGTGAGCATTTTGACATACTGCTAAACCTTGCACCCAGGTGATGTTAGTCTCCTCTTCTGCCTTGGCGCAGCCCACAGAAAGAATTATTATATATAGCTTGGCCTCACACCCAGGTTATGTGACTCTCTGGCTTGTGCACTGTGCATATGGGACACCGTGGTATATTGCTGGGTCCACTACCCAGGCAATGTAACTCCTCTGTCTGGCCCCTGCCTACAAGGGGCATTGTGACATATCTCTCTGCTCATCAGTCAGGTAATGTGATTCTCTTCTCCTGCCTGCTCCCTTTACACAGAAGGGATTGTGACATGTTGCTGGGCTTAGCACCAAGTTGATGTGAATCTTCTGCCTGGATCAAGTTCACAGAAGGCATTGTGACATACATCTGGGTCCATCACCTACTTTATTTGACCTACTTGATTTGATTCTCCTCTCTTACCTGAACATTGCCCATAAGAGAGATTGTGACATATCCCTGGGCCAATACTAGGAGGATGTGACTCTTCTCCCTGCCGAGGTCATGCCCACAGAAGGAAGTGTGACTTATAACTGGGCACAGCACATGGGTGATGTGATTCTTCTGCCTGGTCCCTACCTGCAGGAGTCATTGTTAAATACCTCTGGGCCCATCATCTACACTATGTGACTCTCTACTTCTTCCTAGGGCCTGCTTACAGTAAGGATTGTGACATATTACTTTGCCCAGTACCTACATCATGTGACTTTTCTCTAATGTCTGGGCTCCATCTTGGAGATGAATGTGACACATATCTAGGCCTAACCCCTAGGTTATGTAACTTCTCCTTTTTCAAAATCCTACCCAGCAGGGGCATTGAAACATCTCTCTGGGCACTTCACTTAGGTAATGTTACACTGTTGCCTGGAGCCTTCCCTCAGGGTATATTGTGACATATTGCTGGACCCAGTATCTATGTGATATTACTCTTCTTTCTTGCCTGGGCCCTGTATACATTGTGTATTGTAATATATGGCTGGATCCAATGACTAGGTGATGCAACTCTTATGCATAGGCCCTACCCACAGGGACATTATGACATTTCTTTATTTCTGACTCTCCTCTTTTGCCTTAGCCCTGCCAAAAAGGGAGGCGGTGACACATAACTCGACCTAGCAACCAGCTGATATGAGTTTCCTCTTTTGCTTGCACCCAGCATATTTTGGGTATTGTGGCATGTCATTTATCTCAAACCTGCAGGATGAAAGGCTCCTGCCTGAGCCCAGCCATCAGTAAAAATTGTCATTCTCCCACACATGAACACAGCCCATAACAGATTCTGAATCTCATGCCCAGAAGCAGTCAAAAGTTGGGAAAACTGGCTCTCATAAGTGGATATTGTCCACAAGTGGATTTGTGATTCCCTGACCAAGATCCAAAACACTTGTGAGGCTGTGACTACACTAAGATAACTAGGTATGTGACTCTCTTGCTTTGTCCCTGTCCTCAGGGAAGACTGTGACATATCCCGGACACAGACCCAGATGATGAGACTTTCCTGCTTGCTGACTACCCAAATGTGAGATTGTGATTTATATTTTGGCCTAGTACATAGGTGTGAAAATGACTTTCATACCTTAAACGAACCAATAGGAGAGATACTTTATCTCATAGCCAGGTTTTTAAAAAAGTGCAAAATTATGGGTCTTCTCTTACTATGAAGGTCAGAGAAAATAAACACTCTTGCATATCATGTAAAGCACTCAGATGGTACAGTGTCATCACAGGCCTCAGAACACAGGTGAGATTGTGTTCTTTGTATGCACACCCATCAATCATCAGGATTGTCATTCTTACAGAGGAACAGAGGTGATTGGGGAGGTCCTAAATCTCATACCTGAATGCAGTCCACAGTTGGAATTGTAACTATCATATGTCAACATCCAGTCACAGTTGGGATAGTGGCTTATTTCTGAACCCAGTTTATAGCCAAGTAAAGATCCTCTTCTCTGGATCCACCCAGCTGGAGACAGATTGACTCTCATGCCTGGGCTTATAGCCACAGGTATGGTCATAGGTTCATGTCAGCATGAAGACCTCAGAGTGGATTATGTCTCACTCATAGTGTACAAGGCCCTCAGGAGGTACATAGTGTCCTAACAGGGCCCAGCAGACAGGTGAGATTGCAACACTCATGCACATTCTAGTGACAATAAAGGTTATTATCCTCAAAAATGAACACAACTGGCTGGGCGCGGTGGCTCACGCCTGTAATCCCAGCACTTTGGGAGGCCAAGGTGGGCGGATCATGAGGTCAGGAGTTCAAGACCATCCTGGCAAACATGGTGAAACCCGTCTCTCTACTATTTATTATTATTATTTTGAGATACTCTTGCTCTGTCTTCCAGGCTGGAGTGTAGTGGCACAATCTAGGCTCATTGCAATCTCCGCCTCCCAGGTTCAAGCAATTCTCCTGTCTCAGCCTCCCGAGTAGCTGGGACTACAGGCGCATGACAGCACACCCAGCTAATTTTTGTATTTTTAGTAGAGACGAGGTTTCACCATATTGGTCAGGCTGGTCTTGAACTCCTGACCTCAGGTGATCTACCCACCTCAGCCTCCCAAAGTGCTGGGATTATAGGCATGAGACACTGCACCTGGCCACCCTGTCTCTACTAAAAATATAAAAATTAGCTGGGCATGGTGGAGTGTACCTGTAATCTCAGCTACTTGGGAAACTGAGGCAGGAGAGTCACTTGAACCCAGCAGACAGAGGTTGCATTGAGCTGAGATTGCCCCACTGCACTCCAGTGTGGTGATAGAGTGAGACTCCATCTCAAGGGGGAAAAAAGGGAAAAAAATCGACTCTCATATATGGATCTTGTCCACAGGTGGGTTGGTGACTCTCAACCCAAGATTCATTACATCTGTGAGACTGTAACTCTCCTAAAGGGACACAGCCAGCCAGAGAAGGCTTATTTATGAATCCAGTTCACTGTTGAGATCGGGACTGGTGTACTTAGGCCCAACACACAAATTCTCATACCTGGAATCTGGACATGTGTGATATTGTTCATCTCATCCCTGTAGCTTTCTGCAGGTTGGATTGTAACATACATCTCTGCCCAGCTCCTGAGTGTTTTAGCTCTGTTTCCTGTGCCCAGCTCACGAATGGGATTCTGATACATCACTGAACCCAGAACCTAGGTGATGTGACTCTTATTTCTTGCCTTGGTGCTGCCCACAGGGGACATTGGGACATATCGCTTGGTCTTGCACGTAAGTAATGTAAGTTTTCTGTCTTGCATTAGTGCTACTCACAGGGGCATTGTGATGTGTTGCTGGGCCCCACATCCAGGTTACGTGACTCTTCTGCCTGTGCCCTGTCCACAATGGCCATTGTGACATGTTGCTGCATCCAAAACCTAGATGCTCTACTTCTCCTTCCTGAGCTTTGCCTAAGGGGACATTGTGAAATATCTATGTGCCCGTCACCCATATGATGTGACTCTCTTCTCCTGAGTAGTCCCTGCTTAAAGAAGGGGTTATGACATATTACTCTGCCCAGCACCTAGCTCATGTTACTCATCTTTTGTTTTTTAGGATTTGTTTGGAAGGAGACTGTGACACATTGGTTGGTCCAACTCCTAAGTGACATCACTCTTTTGACTTTGCCCTGCAAGCAGAAAGCATTGTGACACATTACTGGACCCAACACCAAAGTGAGTCTCCTGTCTGAACCCTGCCTATAGTAATTTGTAACATATGGCACTGTGACATGTCTTTCTGCCTGTCAACTATTTGACAAGTCTGTTCTTTTTTAACCAAGGCTTTACCCATAAGAGAGATTGTGACATAATTCTGAACCCAGAAAATAGGTGATGTTTCTTCTGTTTTTTGCTCGAGCCCCACATTGTGACATATTCCTGGTCCCAACACCTGAGGGAAGGGAATCTCCTGCCTGGGTCTTGCCTATAGGGAGCCTTGTGAAATATTTCTGTGTTCATCACCTTAAAGATGTGACCCACATCTTCTGCCTTGGCCATGTTCACAGAAGGGAGAATAAGTTACTGCTAGGCCCAGCACACAGTTCATGTGATTCTGCATCCTGGTCTCTCTCCAGAGGGGTCATTTTGATATATCTCTAGACCCATCACCTAGATGATGTGACACTCCTCTTCTCCCCGAGACCTATCCGTAGTGGAGATTGTGAAATACAGCCTGACACAGCACCTACATGATGGTACTCTCCCCTCATGCCTGGGCGCTGCCCACAGGGGTCATAGTGACTTATAGCTGGGTACAGTCTTCAGGTGGCGTAACTCTCCTCTATTTTTGGGCCCACACACACAGGGCATTGCCACATAGCTCTGCTCCTCTGACTTAGGTGATGTAACTCTCCTGTCTGTTACCTCCTCTTAGGGGATATTGTGATATATTGCTGGGGCCAGAACTGAGTGATGTGGCCTTTTCTCTTGCCTGGGCCCTGCATACATGGTGTATGGTGACATATGTCTAGGTTGAACACATAGGTGATGTAACTCTTCTGCATAGCATAGGTCTTGCCAACGAGGGTATTATGACATCATAACATATTGCTCAGCAAGATGATGTGGGTCTTCTGCCTGAATTCTGCCCACAAGCAGTATTGTGAGACATCTCTGAGCACATCCATCATTTGATGTGACTCTTCTCTCTTACCTGGGCTTTGCCCATAAAAAAGATTATAACATGTCTCTGGGCACAGCACTTAGGTGATGTGATTCTCCACTTTGGCCTGAGTCATGCCCGTGGAAAGAAGAGTAACCTCGTTGACAGCAGCACACATGTGATGTGAATCTTGTACCTGATTTCACCTCACAAAGGTTCTTGTGACACCTCTCTATTCCCAGAATTTAGATGATGTCACTTTCTTCTTCTTCCTGGGACCTGTCCCAAGTGCAGATTTTGGGCCAGGAAATATGTGATGTGACTCTCATCTTATGCCTGGGTCCTGCCCGCTAGAGTGATTGTGACACATAGCTGGGCCAAGCTTCTAGGTTAAGTGACTCTCCTCTTCTTCCTGAGCCCTATCTACAGGTGGCATTATTAGATATCTCTGGGCACCTATAGAATCTGCATACCCAGAGGGCCCCCCAGGGGACAGCAATGGTTATACTATAATTATAGTGTATGAAGACGTTATTAAAGTCACAAAGGAAGTCCAGGTTGGATTGCAAGTGTTGTTGTTGTGGCCCCACTGGTAGCGACATAGCCATTCAGAAATGTTGGCAGGGACAGTTCTTCGAGGTAGTCCATTTCCTGTGGCCTCTGGCAATTTGATGCATAGCCAACATTGACGGAGGTTGGCTTTTGTTGCAGCGGTGGCTACCCAGTTGATGAACTCATTCTCGGCCTCAGACATGATGATCCAGGTACTGATTACTAGCAGACAGGTTATTCTCTGTAGTAACAAAAATGGAGGGGGACATGATATTGTTTTTCGTCTTTAGGAAATTGTACTACCCCTTTATTTTCTGCTCCCATAGCTACAATGTCACCAGCCATAGGGGTGACCTATGTCACCTATGTGATGGACGCTGTATCCATATTTTGGCTCCAGGATTTAAGTGTCCTGTACTAGTGGATCTGAATCTCCCAGTTATGTGTGTAGCCTCTGTTGAGGCAGAGATTTCCTCAGGGGTTAATTGTTAGTAAGGTACCACTGACAATTGACCAACCCGCATCTGTGGTCTTGTAGCAAAAGAATCTGGAGTGGTATTGTATAAAGTGAACTTTAACTGTCCCCGGTAATCACTATCAATTATACCACCATACATTACAATGTGTCTAATTGCCAGGCTTGAACGTGATGTAATCTATTCATCCACACTCAAGTTTGCATTTATGGTGGAAATTTTGGCCTGTCGATCTGCCTGCTGATTGAATAGTCTGTCAAGAGAAAGCAGAGATGCATGAGCATCAATATGGAAAACAGTGATAATGGTAGTGTGCACCAAGATTCAGATATTTTCCCAGTAGTGTTTTCTCCAGACCTCTTTATTCCCAATTAACCATTTGTTTCATTGCCATTCGGGCATCTGGGTAGTAAGACCATATGCTACTGAAAAAGAGTCAGTATACAAGTAACAAATCCCTCTGGCCTCCTCCTGAATAGCTTGGAGGACGGCTACTAGTTCAGCCAGCTGGCTGCTTCCACCCCTGCCTTCATCAGAAATGTTTATTTTTTAACAGGATTATAAGCCACAGCCTCCCATCATTGGGTCCCATCAATGTATTTGGCAGAACCATCAGTAAACCAAGTGTGTTTCTGATACTCTGGGCTTAGTTCTTTAAAGGATTTGCCTCATTGGGCAGGGGAGGTTTCCTTCCATATCTGCAGGACTTGCTCGGTGGTTTCCTGAGTTGGCAGGTTTTTCACATCTTCAGTAAACATGATACCCCTTTTTGTTCCAAATGGTCTTGTACGTACCATTTCCATTGTACGTACCATTTCCATTCACTTTCTTGAGTGTACCCTATCCAATGAGTTTTGAGAGAGCTCATGACTCAAGTCATAATAGGAATTTTGGGCCTCATAGAAACATCATGATTAAAACAAAGGTGTTCTGTTTCCTGTAAAGTCCAGTAGCAGGCCAACAGCTGCTCCTCAAAGAGAGTATAAGTTGTGCCAGCCTCAGGCAGCTTCTGGGTCTAAAACCCCAGAGGCACTCTCTTCCCATTTTGTTTCTGCCTAAGGTTAGCATGTTGATCTAGGACAGTTACTTGCAGTTCTACTGGCCAATCCCGTGAGGGCCATAGATCTAGGGCCAATTGCTCTGCTTGTTTGGCTTGTTGAAAAGCCATGCTCTCTTTCTCTCTCCACTGAAAGTCATAGCATTTTCTAGTGACTGCATGTGGAGGTTGTAAAATGTTACCCAAGTGGGGAATATGATGTCTCCAGAATGCAAACAAGCCAACAAAATTTTGAACCTCTTTTTCAGTGGTAAGGTTGCAAATTCTAGTATTTTAGCCTTAGCCTTTGGTAAAATGGACTGTTTCCCTGTATTCCATAGGATGTCAAGAAACTTTACAGTTTGTGCAGGTCCTTGAATTTTACTAGGGTTAACTTCCCATCTTTGAGATAGGATTTGGGTTTTTACCCACTCTAAGCCCCGACTAGTTCTTCAGTTTTACCCTGACTGGGCCACTCAGACAGCTGCTTTTTTCAGCAATAGGCTAATAGCTGTGATCCTGGTCAGTCAAAATGTAGGCCCAGCATTGTGCCAGGGCCAGTCTGGAAGTCATATTAGCATTTTCATTTTCCGGCTTACATTTCTCTTGTAGCAACCAGTCCCTATCTTGACACATTAACTTATAAGCAGTAACCAACCACCATCCATACTGGGAAATTCCCTCAGCATTCCATTTACCAACTAGGATTCCCTGCAGCACCTCACACACAGCCAGTAGTTCAAAATGCACTAACTTAGATTTCCAATTTTGGCAAAGGCCAGTTCCCTTGGACCATTCAATGACCAAGGGAGAGAACTGGGGGAGTTTCTATCCCAGGATATGGGAAGTCCCCAAGCTTTCAGTCTGGTCCCTGAAACCAAAAAATGGCATGCGTTCACTTTCGGATCCTGTTCGTGACGCCAAAAAATGTTCTGTGAGGGAAACGTGCAACAGAAGAAAAGACACACACATGCAATACCTTTAAGGGTAAACAAACTTTATCCCACGTAAATGGCAATGCAGATATAATCAGCAAATGATACAACAAGCAAATTGCAATTGCAAGGGGAGAAGGGAAAAGAGATACATATATTTATACTCGCCAGACTATGGAGGATTCACCACTAGACTGGGAAGCAACAGCCTGGGCTCCAGAAGTGGCCACTTGTCCGTGCACAGATGAGGAGATATCTCATGAAGCTTTGGTGCAGTCTGGAACCCTAGCTCTTTTTGTAATGAGTTATTTGACATGAAGTCCAGTCAGGAGGGTCCTTCATGACTGGACTCAAAAAATACAAAAAAGTCAACTTGTTTCTTGTAATTGTCTATTGTTTTTCAATAGCTAACATGTAGGAATAAATTGAAATAAAGATTTATCCGAAACAGCACTGGATGAACGCCTCAAGAGTCTCACACAACCTGTTCCAGGACTTGGTGACCATTGTTCATGTCCATGTTCAATTGAGTTAAAATTTAATATTTACCTTTTACTCCACAAATTGTCAAAAATTAATTCCTTCAAATGCAGGAAATTATGTAACTACTCACAAACTAAACTTCTCAACCAAAAGTCATAAATTGAGTACAGAGATTTAAAAGAAAAGAAAAGAAAATCTAACTACATCTGTGTACAGGAGACCTTGTTTATTTATTTATTTATTTATTTACTTACTTACTTACTTATTTTAGAGACATGGTATTACTTTGTTTCCCAGGCTGGTCGCCAACTCCTGGGCTCAAGTGATCCTCCCACTTCAATCCCCTAAAATGCTAGGATTACAGATATAAGCCATCATACTATATAGTAACAAAAACAGACTAAAAGTGGCAAGATGCAGCAAAAAAATTTTATGCAAATGATAACCAAATGAGGACAGACTATGTCACAATTATATTATGAAAAATACTTTTTAAATAACTGTCTTAGTTTATAAAATGTACTATAAATTAAAACTGTCAAAGAAAATAAAGGACAAAATAATAAAATAGTTTATTCACTGGAAACCTATGCAAATTATGTACATTTATATAATTGTGTGTATATATCTAATTATGTATACACAAACACATATATACACCTCACATGAGGATTTTAAAATATGTTAGTAATATCTTGACAGAACATAAGCAAAAAACAGCAATATACTGAATACAATATTTTAATACATGAGTTCTGTAATTAATAATAAGCCAGATAGAATATTAAAAAGAAAACAGAGGACATGAAAATACTTTAAAGCAGTTAGATGTAACAGATGCATAGAGACCACTCTACACAACAACAAAACTCACAATCTTCTCAAAAGTTCATAAAACATTGTCCTAAAAATAACTATTAGGCCAAAAAACAATTTTTAACAGAATTTTTAAAAACTTGAACGTTACAGAAAACCCTTCAAAAACTCAATGAATCCAGGAGCTGGTTTTTTGAAAACATCAACAAAATAGACCTCTCTAGCAGGACTAATAAAGAAGAAAAGAGAGAAAAATCAAATAGATGCAATAAAAAACTATTATAAACACCTATAAGAAAATAAACTGGAAAATCGAGAAGAAATGGATAAATTCCTGGACACATACACCCTCCAAGGCTAAACGAGGAAGAAGTTGAATCTCTGAATAGATCAATAACAGATTCTGAAATTGAGGCAATAATTAATAGCCTAACAACCAAAAAAAGTCCAGGACCAGATGGATTCACAGCTGAATTCTACCAGAGGTACAAAGAGGAGCTGGTACCATTCCTTCAGAAACTATTCCAATCAATAGAAAAAGAGGAGTCTTCCCTAACTCATTTTATGAGGCCAGCGTCATCCTGACACCAAAGCCTGGCACAACAAAAAAGAGATAATTTTAGGCCAATATCCCTGATGAACATCGATGCAAACATCCTCAATAAAATACTGGCAAATCGAATCCAGCAGCACATCAAAAAGCTTATCCACCACAATCAAGTCGGCTTAATCCCTGGGATTCAAGGCTGGTTCAACATACTCAAATCAATAAACACAATCCATCACATAAACAGAACCAACAACCAAAACCATATGATTATCTCAACAGATGCAGAAAAGGCCTTTGACAAAATTCAACAGCCTTTCATGCTAAAAACTGTAAATAAACTAGGTATTGATGGAACCTATCTCAAAATAATAAGAGCTATTTATGACAAACCCACAGCCAATATCATACAGAATGGGCAAAAACTGAAAGAATTCCCTTTGAAAATTAGCACAAGACTAGGTTGCTCTCTCTCACCACTCCCATTCAACATAGTGTTGGAAGTCCTGGCCAGGACAATCAGGCAAGAGAAAGAAATAAAGGGTGTTCAGTTAGGAAAAAAAGGAAGCCAAATTGTCCCTGTTTGCAGATGGCATGATTGTATATTTAGAAAACCCCGTCGTCTCAGCCCCAAATCTCCTAAAGCTGATAAGCAACTTCAGCAAAGTCTCAGGATACAAAATCAATGTGCAAAAATCACAAGCATTCTTATACACAAATAACAGACAAACAGAGAGCCAAATCATGAGTGAACTCCCATTTGCTATTGCTTGAAAGAGAATAAAATACCTAGGAATCCAACTTACAGGGGGTATGAAGGACCTCTTCAAGGAGAGCTACAAACCACTGCTCAGTGAAATAAAAGCAGACACAAACAAATGGAAGAACATTCCATGCTCATGGATAGGAAGAATCAATATCGTGAAAATGACCATACTGCCCAAGATAATTTATAGATTAAATGTTATCCCCATCAAGCTACCACTGACTTTCTTCACAGAATTGGAAAAAACTACTTTGAAGTTCATATGGAACCATAAAAGAGCCTGCATAGCCAAGACAATCCTAAGCAAAAAGAACAAAGCTGGAGGCATCACACGACCTGACTTCAAACTATACTACAAGGCTACAGTAACCAAAACAGCATGGTACTGGTACCAAAACAGATACATAGACCAGTGGAATGGAACAGAGGCCTCAGAAATAACACCACACATCTACAACCATCTGATCTTTGACAAATCTGACAAAAAAAATCAATGGGGAAAGGATTCCTTATTCAATAAATGTTGCTGGGAAAACTGGCTAGCCAAATGCAGAAAACAGAAACTGGATTTCTTCCTTATGCTGTATACAAAAATTAACTCAAGATGGATTAAAGACTTAAATGTAAGATGTAAAACCATAAAAACCTAGAAGAAAACGTAGGCAACGACCATTCAGGACATAGCCATGGGCAAAGACTTCATGATTAAAACACAAAAAGCAATGACAACAAATGCCAAAACAGACAAATGAAATCTAATTAAGCTCAAGAGCTTCTGCACAGCAAACAAAACTATCATCACAGTGAACAGGTAACCTACAGGATGGGAGAAAAATTTTGCAATCTACCTATCTGACCAAAGGTTAATATCCAGAATCTACAAAGAACTTAAACAAATTTACAAGAAAAAACAAACAATCCCATCAAAAAGTGGGCAAAGGATATGAACAGACACTTTTCAAAAGAAGACATTTATGTACCCAACAGACATATGAAAAATTGCTCATCATTGGTCATCAGAGAAATGCAAATCAAAACCACAATGAGATACCATCTTATGCCGGTTAGAATGGGGATCATTAAAAAGTCAGGAAACAACAGATGCTGGAGAGGATGTGGAAAAATAGAAAAGCTTTTACACTGTGGGTTGGAGTGTAAATTAGTTCAACCATTGTGGAAGACAGTGTGGCAACTCCTCAAGAATCTACAACCAGAAATACGATTTGACCCAGCAATCCCATTACTGGGCATATAACCAAAGGATTATAAATCATGCTACTATAAAGACATATGCACACATATGTTTATTGCAGCACTATGCACAATAACAAAGTCTTGGAACCAACCCAAATGTTCATCAATGATAAACTGGATTAAGAAATTGTGGTGCATATACACCATGGAATACTACACAGCCTTAAAAAAAGGATGAGTTCATGTCCTTTTCAGGGACATGGATGAAGGTGGAAACCATCATTCTTAACAAACTATCAGAAGGTCAGAAAACCAAACATCTCATGTTTTCACTCATAGGTGGGAGTTGAACAATGAGAACACGTGGACATAGGGCGGGGAACGTCAAACACTGGGGCCTGTTTGGGAGTGGGAATCTATGGAAGGAATAGCATTAGGAGAAACAGCTAATGTAAATGATGAGTTAATGGATGCAGCAAACCAACATGGCACACGTATACCTATGTAACAAACCTGCACATTCTGCACATTTACCCTAGACCTTAAAGTATAAGATAATATTGAATGTTGCATGCTATAATTTCTGGCCAAAATGTATTAAACTAGACATCAATAACAGAAGAAAATTCATGACGTTCATAAATACATGAAAATTAAACAATTTACTCTTCAACATGCTTTTGTTCAAGAGTTAGAAAACTTAATATTTTAAACTTGTCCATAATGCCCAAAGTGACCTACAGATTTAACACAATCCCTATGAAATTCTTAATTTTATTTTTGACAGAAACAGAAAATGTGACTCCCCAAAGTATACAGAATTTCAAGGGATCACAGAAAAATGGTGGAAGCATTACAATTCCTGATTTCAAAACAAGTTATAAATCTACAGTAATCAAAATAGTTTGTTACTGGCATAAAAACAGACAACTAGACTAATAAAACAACACAAAATGATGTAAACTCTCACATATTTATTGTAGCTTCGCTTACAAAAATCAATAGGTTAAAGCAATCCATACTGCCTTTAACTAATGAATGAATTAATACAATTTGTAATATAAAAACAATAGAATATTACTCAGTTTTTGAAAAGCAGAAAACCTTTTATATACAATAAAAATACAATCTTTATGACATTATGTTAATAAACTAAGCCAGCTACAAGACAGATACTATGTGAATCCACATGTATGAAATATCTAAAGTAGTAACACCCTTAGAAACAGAGAATAAGATGGCATTTGTAAAGGGCTGAACGAAGGAGAAAATGGGCAGTGGTTTCAAGTGTATTGAGTTTTAATTTTGTAAGATAAAAATGTTCTAGAGATACCTCGCATAATGTCAATATGCTTAATAAGTCTAAACTATATAATTATTATCACTGTAAATTATTGTAAAATTGCAAATAATTGCCAATTTTATGTGTTTCTTGTAACAATGTAAACAACAATAATACCTAAGGGAGACAGAGTTATAATGCATTTCAATAATTACCTTCAGGTCCTCGGCAAAACCTGAGTTCTTTCCTCTCGCTTTCCTCCCCAGACAGCGCGAACTTCCCCACTCGCTCCGCACCTTCTCCATCAACTGCGGGTCCCTGGGATCTGTCCGGTCGCCCAGCTAAAGCGCCAGCAGGTCAGCAGTGCGGCCAGCTTCTATACAGGTGCTAGGGGCTGGGGCTCCTGGATTTCTGTGTCCCATTCCACCAACTTCCGCGACAACTTGGGGTCTGTGGTCCTAGCTGCGGCGATTGCCAGGGGTCTGGCGAGTAAGAGGGGTATCCAGAATGAGAAGGAGATCATGCAAGGCCTGAACAACTGCCTGGCCTCCTACCTGGACAGAGTGAGGAGCCTGGAAACTGAGGATCGGAAGCTGGAGAACAAAATCCGGGAGCACCCGGAGAAGAAGTGTCCCCAGGTCAGAGACTGAAGGCATTATTACTTCAAGACCATTGAGGACCTGAGAACTCAGATCTTTGCCAACTCCGTGGACAGTGCCTGCATCATCCTTGAGATTGAAAATGACCATTTTGCTCCTGATGACTGTAAAGTGTGAGACAAAGCTGGCGATGTGCCAGTCTGTGGAGAGTGACATCACTGATAACATCAGTGTCACTCAGCCGCTGCTGGAGACAGATATCGAGGCCTTCAAGGAAGAGCTGCTCTTCATGAAGCACCATGAGGGGGAAGTTAAAGGTCTACAAGCCCTTATTTCCAGCTCTTGGTTGACCATGGAGGTAGACGTCCCCAAGTCTCAGGATCTTGGCAAGATCATGGCAGGCATCCAGGCCCAATACGACGAGATGGCTCAGAAAAACTGAGAGGAGCTTGACAAGTACTGGTCCCAGCAGACTGTGGAGAGGACCACAGTGGTCACCATGCAGTCCCCTGAGATCGGAGCTGCTGAGATGATGCTCAGGGAGCTGAGAAGTATAGGCCATTCCTTGGATATCGACCTGGACTCGATGAGAAATCTGAAGGCCAGCTCGGAGAACAGCCTGAGGAAGGTAGATGCAGATGGAGCAGCTCAACAGGATCATGCTGCACCTGGAGTCAGAGCTGGCACAGAGCCGGGAAGAGGTGCATCAGGTCCAGTAGCACGAGGCCCTGCCAAACATCAAGGTCAAGCTGGAGGCTGAGATTGCCACCTACTGCCACCTGCTAGAAGACGGGGAGGACTTCAGTCTTGGTGATGCTCTGAACAGCAGCAAATACTTGCAAAGCATCCAAAAGACCACCACCCGCAGGACAGTGGAGAGCAAAGTGGTGTCTGAGACCAACAACACCGCCGTTTTGAGGTACTGAGCCAGCAGAAGCAAGGTCCCTTTGGGGAGCAGGAGGCCAATAAAAAGTTCAGAGGTCAAAAAAAATTACCTTCAAATCACAGAAGTGTTTTCTTCACACAAAAGTAATAGAGATTCATTAATACATAGATGTGAAAATTAGGACAATTTCCACAACTACTCACCCAAAGAGGATTTTAAAAAAAATTGACTACCAACTAATAAAAGAAATACACAAGTAATAAATAAAGTGTTAGCAATGTTTATACAGATAGACGAACAGAGAATTATGTTGGCAATAGATGTATGGTTGATTCATATTTGACTTTTTTTCTATACCCTCTTAAAGTGTACACAGTTGGATATAGTCATACAAAATTATAATATATAGGCAGAATCTAAAAATACAGTTAAATGATGTAAGGCAGCCTATCCTAACAAGGAAATACAGGAATATAAAATATTACAAAACAAAATTAAATAAACATTAACCTGTGAAATACCAAATTAAAAAAAGCATACGAGTGAAGAAGACTCTTTCTAGATAACTACAATGTTCAATCATAACTGGGCACCCATAAAGAGCAGATTTTGAATTATTAGCGTATGGTTAGAGTAACAAAATTTCACAACAAATGCATTATCATCTCCCATAAAGAGCATTTAGAAGAAAATTTTTAAAAAAGATTTCAATGATATTACAGACACTTTTTATTATGTTCTTAATATATTACTCTTCTTTTTATACAAATGGAAAGGCTATGATTTATTTTTTATTTTATTTTATTTTATTGTATTTTTTGAGACAGATTCTCACTCTGTCACCCAGCTGGAGTGCAGTGGTGAGAACTCAGCTCACCACAACCTCTGCCTCTGAGGTTCAAGCAGTTCTCTGCCCCAGCCTCACAAGGAGCTGGGATTGCAGGTGCCCGCCACCACACCTGGCTATTTTGTTTTGTTTTGTTTTGTTTTGTTTTTAGTTTTAGTAGAGACGGGGTTTCACCATGTTGGCCAGGCTGGTCTTGAACTCCTAACCTCATGATCCACTGACCTCAGCCTCTTAAAGTTCTGGGATTACAGGCGTGAGCCACTACACCAGCCTATAATTTATTTTTTTAAAAGCAAAGAAAAGCCTTGCATTTTAAAATATGGGAACAACATGAATATTGGAAAATGTGCTATGGAACACTACTATATAATAAGCAATTAGAAATAAATTATACTGTCATTCAGATAAATGCTGAGGAAAGTAAATGGAAACACTAATGATAAGTTTTTCTATGCAGTAAACGTAGACACACAAATGAAAACTTTTCTTAATGTGATGTGCATACTATCTAATTCACTTTTTATATAACACATAAATTCAAGTATGCTATTCTGAAACCCCTGAAGCTAAAATTATGGACTAACTTGGCATAAATAAAAATAGGAGAGGCAAAATGTACAGATAGTAGTCCCATTAAGCTTTATATACAATTAATTAATAAAATAACTCATTAAGAAATAATGTAACAATTAAGAATTTATTCTATTCTTGGCAAGTTTCTAAGTTTTTCTATGGCATTAAGGTCTTTAAAAATTCTTTGAGATGAGTAGATACAATAAACTATTCCTCAGGTGAGGGGCTTGGCCTAGGGAGTTCACATTTCTAAGTTAGTTCCTACTAAGGAAAAGAAAACTTTTTGATCTACCTTACCAGAGATGACAAAAAGAGTAAAGTGAAACAGAAGATTCAACTTTATCATATGCTGAGTTGCTTTGGGCTCTGACAAAAGATTTTTCTGATTTTTTTGCAGGATCACATTTGAAGTCATAGGACTGAAAGTTATGAAGCAGAAACATTTGTCCTTGGTATTTCTGAAATACGTGAACCAAACCCCAATATCTGCACTTTTACTCTCATAAACTTCTGACATGAGGCACAGATTTTTACAAAATAACTTAATATGGAAATCTCGCAAAATATGCAGATTTCCCCAGATCCCCCAAAACAATGGAAAAGCACTCAGACCACAAGGCCTTCACCAGAATAACGGAAAGAAGAGGAGAACTTTGGCTCTCACCGTGAACGCCCTGGAAGATTAGTGGAGGCACAAGGGAAGCCTTAGAATATTGAAGGGCATAGTAAGCATAGAGTAGAAAATTTCCATCTGTGGTAGCAAAAGAAGTAAATCTAGGATTTTCCAGAACCAATTTCATTGAAGTGGAACCTCCAACACCACATTTTTAAAGTTTCCCCCTTGGCCTTTGCACCTCTCATCTTTGTTATTTGTTCATTCTTTCCTGTTGGGGTGATACCTACTATTCTCTGTCTTTTTACATTCCAAAGATATTTCCTTTACTGTAGAACAGGGGCATCCAAGGGAGAATACAGCCACGAGTTCTTAGTCTCTATCTCCGGCATCACTGATAACACCAGTGTCACTCAACTGCTGAGTGAACCAGTAAGGCCCTTTCCTCATCCCCCTTTCCACTTATTACTAGAGACAGAACATAAATGTATGACTGCAGGCTGCTAAAAGCCTAAAACAAAACAGAACCATAACAACCACAAAATAAGGTGGGTTGGAAAAACTTGCTATACAAAGCAACCAGGTCTGGCTTATATTTATCACATTCCTTCTTCTTTCCCAAAACAGCAATTGGGCTCAAGAGAAAATGTTCAACTTTTAGTATTTCCCTCAGTATAGAATGAGAACAGTGAAACATATTTTCAAAGGTTTGGCTTTTTTGGGCTATTGCTGATGATGACTAGATTCTGTCTCCTCCAATAGGGAGTGCTAAAGGAAATGATCGAGTAGTGAGGATGACAATTGATGACTACTGAGAAAAGAAGTTGCATGCTTATCACAGCATCCGAGAAACAAACACTGCAATCAACTGCGGAAGCAAAGGACTACAGTGTCTGGAAAACAATGGGAAAAATACCTGTACCTTAAAAATACACACACAAGCCCAGAGAAGACACATCGAAGACCCTGTTAATGAAGCACCAAAATGTACAGCCTCACTGATTGCTGTATTATCTTGTAGTAAGAAAGTTTGTACATACTACAATACACAGTTGTTTTATAAATTTCTGAGTATCATCAGAAGATTGGGGGGCATACAGAGAAGTCAGAAAACATGTCCCAATTGAAGAAATAAAATAAACCTACAAATATTTAGCTTTTAAAATCTTTGTTGACCTTTAAAGGTCAAAATTTGCAGGTTTATTCTTTTGTTGTTATTGTTGTTGTTGTTGTTACATTATATAATTTAAAAAATCAAAATAATTATCAAAGCTCCTTAATGAGACCGGCACTCCTCCAGTCCCCGGGGCCCTGGCAAGGGAGGAGCCTCGAGACCGTGCGGGACACCCAGGTGGACCCCCAGCCCATGCCCAAAGCTCAGAGCAGGAGCAGGGACCTGGCTGCACCGGGCCAAAGCCGCCTCCACCGGCAGTGGTCGCGGACTCCGGGCGCTCCAGAACTGGGGTCATGATGAGATTTGTTGATTGCGCGATGGTGGCTGAGTTGCAAGCAAACGGGTTTCATCACCTTAAATGGTTTTCAACCAATGAAGCTGTATTCCCTTAAAAAGATGGACAGCCCATCGTGTGAACTATAGAGTTTGTGAACAAATTTATATTGGGTTCATAGTGGCATCATGCACGCAGACTCCTGCGAGTTCCCGTAAGTTCTTAGAGGACTGCTTTGCCTTTTGATCTGAGAGTTGCAAAGTTTGGTGAAGAATGGCCCTTGTGGACAAGCACAAAATCAAAAGAGAGCGATTGGACAGAATTTGTGAAGGAATTGGTCCCCAGATCACAAAAGGCCCCCTGCATCCCCGCCCCGTGGTGGCGCTGCTGCACGGCTGTGACTGCACTGTGTACATGCCCATCCTGAAGGACCTGGCCACCGTGGCCTTGTGTGATGCACAGTCCAGGCAGGAGATTCACGAGAAGGTTCTAAATGGAGCCGTGGGCACCATGATGTACCACACCATCACCCTCACCAGGGAGGGCCTGGAAAAGTTCAAGGCCCTCAGACTGATCGTGTGGGTGGGCAGTGGCTAGGACTAAGGAAGGAGACCACTACCACTTCTGCTGCCCTCCTCCCCCGACCTTGCCTAGTTCACAAGACAGGAGGAAAAACAGAAAGAAACAAAAGTAAGATAAATAGCCAGACAACCTTGGCACCACCACCCGGCCCTAGGAGTTAAAAAAAGTAATAATAATAACATCAACTCCTGACATAAACTACTTATGTTATCTGTAAATCCCGGACACTGTATGAAAAAAAAAAAGCACTGTAAAACTTTCTGTTCTGTTAGCTGATGCACGTAAGTGCCAGCCACGTTTTCCCATGCTTGCTCGATTTATCACGACCCTTTCACGTGGACACCTTAAAGTTGTAAGCCTTTAAAAAGGCCAAGTATTTCTCTTTTGGGGAGCTCAGCTCTTAAGACGCGAGTCTGCTGACACTCCCGGCCAAATAAAAAACCTCTTCCTTCTTTAATCCGGTGTCTGAGTAGTTTTGTCTGCAGCTCCTCCTGCTACATTTCTTGGTTCCCTGACCTGGAAGCAGCTGATTATGCACGGTGGAGGCAGCCCCTTAGGCAGCTTATGCCTGCCCTGTAGAGCATCCCTGCGGGGGACTCTGGCCAGCTTGAGCGATGCGGATCCTGAGAACGCTCCCAGTAGGCATTTGCCCTGGTGGAACTCTCCTCAGAGCAGTGCACAGCAGGCCCCCGTGGAGGATCAACACAGTGGCTGAACACCGGGAAGGAACTGACAATTTAAGTCCAGACATCTGAAACTTGGTAAGACTGGGGTTTGGAACTTGCCCACTCCATTTGAGTGGAAGCACGGCCTGATCACCCATGGCGTGGCTGTACTGGCACTTTGGTTTTTGTTTTTGACTTGACTTGAATTAATTGCTTGATACTTTGGTTTTTGTTTTTGACTTGACTTGAATTAATTGCTTGATACTTTGGTTTTAGTTTGGATTTTGACTTGACTTGAATTGCTTGATAAACAGGCATGCCTTTATTGGCACTTTGGTTTTGGTTCTGATTTTGGTTTGGCTTAAATTGCTTGACAAACAGGTGTGCCTTTAACAACACTTTGGTTTTAGTTTTGATTTTGATTTACTGTCAATTAGATGAGTGAGTGATTTTTTACCCTTTCCTTCTGGTAATGTGAATGTTGTTTTGTCTCGGGAGAAAAAATAGGTCAGACACAAACCTACTCCACTTGGAACTGTGTTAAAACATTTCAAACAGAAAAATTTCAAAAAAAATAAAAGGAAAGTCAGGCCGGGCGCGGTGGCTCAAGCCTGTAATCCCAGCACTTTGGGAGGCCGAGATGGGCGGATCACGAGGTCAGGAGATCGAGACCATCCTGGCTAACACAGTGAAACCCCGTCTCTACTAAAAATACAAAAAAAATTAGCCAGGCGAGGTGGTGAGCACCTGTACTCCCAGCTACTCGGGAGGCTGAGGCAGGAGAATGGCGTGAACCCGGGAGGCGGGGCTTGCAGTGAGCTGAGATCCGGCCACTGCACTCCAGCCTGGGCAACAGAGCCAGACTCCGTCTCAAAAAAAAATAAATAAATAAAAAATAAAAGGAAAGTCATCAAATCATCAAAACTTACTCTATTAAAATGCATGTTACAGAACCTTAAGAAAGGTTTTGCAGGAGATTATAGAGTTAAGTTAACCCCTTAGAGGTTAAGATCTCTGTGTGAATTAGAACTGCCCTCTTTTGGTGTTGGATGTCCCACTGAAGGAACTATAGACAAGGAACAATTGGCCATGTATTTAAGGTGGTGACAGGGATCGGAGGACAACCAGGGTATCTAGATCAAATTCCTTTATATTGACTCACGGTTAAATATAATATAGACAAAACCAGCATAAATTTAGCCCTGTTTAACAGCTTATTGCAAAAAAGCCAAAAGGAAAAGTAAGAGCAGCTTCACCAGCAGACACGGAGTTAAAAAGGGAGTCCCAGAAACAGCAAGAGAAGCTAGTTTTGTGAGAGCTGCCAGAGATCATAGAAATTGTTTCTCCATATGTGCAAGCCTACCCCGCTTTACTGAGGCCAACAGCCCCTCAGAAATGAGATTCAGGAGCTAACACGCCCCAGGTTTCACCTCAAAGGGGGGGATCAGAGCCTTGAGAGGCCAAGGAAGCTAAGATAGTCAAGTGGGCCATCTCAGAGCTGGTCTTGCTCAAGCTATGCAAATGCCTCTCAGGGAGATGCGAGGACCTGTCTATTATAATGACCAGGCACACATCCGGTGGGGAGCAACAGACTTTCATCTATCAGCCCTTTTCAATCATTGATTTACTAAACTGGAAACACCCTAAACCCCACCACCTTGCTCCTGGCAGCTAGAGCCCTAGTCGAGCATGACTGTGTAGAGGTGTTGGACTCAAGTTTACTTTAGCAGACCTGAACTCTGGTACAAGCCTTGGGCATCAGTAGACTAGGAGCTATGCGTGGATGGGAACAGCTTCATCAACCCACAAGGAGAGAGATGTGCAGAATATGAGGTGGTAACCCTGGAACACTGTCGTTAAGCTGGGCTCATTGCTTTAATTCAGGCCTTAGAACTCAGTAAAGGTAAGAGTGTAAACATTTACACTGACTCTCGGTATGCCTGTGTAGCCCTCCAAGTGCATGGAGAATTATATAAAGAAAAAAGCCTGTTAAACTGTAGGAAAAAGGGGGAAAAAAGACCCAGAGAATGCAACTCAGCTTCAGCATTTGCAGAGGTACTGAGAAGCACTTCTGCAGAGGCTAAGAGTTGGTAGAAAAAAGCAAGTAATATAAAAAAGATTCTAGGAATGCTTCAAGGAGCTGACAAGAGCCTAAGTCAGTTTTATAAGAGACTCTATAAAGCATTCTGGCTTTACCCCCCATTTAACCCTGAGACTGCTGAAAATCAGTATATAGTGAATATTTCATTTTTAAAGTAAGCCCATGGTAACATCAAGCAGAAGCTGCAGGCATGAATACCACCTAGTCTATAAAAGTGGCCATCGAGGTGTATGTTAACTGTAACCAAGAAACAAAACTGGGAAAGAGCAACAGAAAAAAAAAAAAAAAAGACCAAGAGTAAGTGTAAAAAAAGAGAAATTAGCAATGTGAGAGGACATGGACGTGGATGTAGATATGAAAGAAGGCACATTAGGCAAGGATTCAAGAGCTAGACAAGGCTAGAGAGAGATTAATGTGTGAGATGTAAAAAGAAAGGACACTAGAAGGGTAAATGTTCAAAAAGACAATAAAGGAAATGGCCAAGGCCACAAGAAAAAGAGGCCATCAGCCAAGGGCTGCTGCACCTTGGAGGAACCAAATACTGATCTGATCAGACTGATAGGAGCTGAAGAATATAAAGACTAGGGCAGACTACGCACCTTCTCATTAGGCTCCCAGGAGCCCATGGTCACAGAAGTTAAAAGCAGGCCGGGCGCGGTGGCTCAAGCCTGTAATCCCAGCACTTTGGGAGGCCGAGACGGGCGGATCACGAGGTCAGAAGTTCGAGACCATCCTGGCTAACACGGTGAAACCCCGTCTCTACTAAAAAATACAAAAAACTAGCCGGGTGAGGTGGCGGGCGCCTGTAGTCCCGGCTACTCGGGAGGCTGAGGCAGGAGAATGGCCTAAAAACCCGGGAGGCGGAGCTTGCAGTGAGCTGAGATCCGGCCACTGCGCTCCACCCTGGGCGACACAGCGAGACTCCGTCTCAAAAAAAAAAAAAAAAAAAAAAAAAAAAAGAAGTTAAAAGCAGTAAGATTCTGCCGTATCTGGATTCCAATTTCTCACTGAAGGCTAAGCCACTAAATAGAGTTACAAAGGGGGGTTGGGGGGAGAAAAACCCCTCCTCTAAGAAACAAACAGGAAAAAGAGCCATACCTTGTGAAAACTTGCTTATAGACTTTACAGAACTGCCCTATGCTGGAAGCTATTGGTACATGCTAGTGCTTGTTTGCTCATTTAAACTAAAATCAGGTTTTTGCCTATAGTCCTCCTCCAAGTCAGGTGCACCCTCACCAAACAAACTAGGTATTTGCCCTATAAGATTTTGTTTGGTCGGCTACCCCCAAATCATAAGTTAAAGATGACCTCCAGAAACTAAAGAAATTAACCTTAAGAAATAAAATGCAGGTTTAAAAACATAACCATAGTGTTCATAATTAAATAAATGAAAATGTCTATAAGCCTGACACCGCTTTAAATCTAGTGACTCTGTTTAAACTAAAACCTAATTTTTCTACAACCCATATAGGATGAGCCCTATACTGTAACCTTGTCCACTTCCACTGCTGTTAAATTTGCAGGTGTTGCGTCTTGGATCCACCACAGTCAGCTAACACCGGCAGCTCAGGACAAGTGGATCGGCCAACAGGACACAGATCATCCAACCCGGCTGATCCTGAGATGAGACCAAGCTGCTGCTGAGGACGACAGCCCTGTTCTGGTCACTCTGGAGGCTGACCAGTCTACGCACAGCTGAAGCTTGAGAACTCATCTAGCAAGTAAATGTAGTTAAAAATCTTAATAGTTTTCCTGCAATACTAACTCTTTTCCTATTGTTCTGTCACTGTGTTCAATCTTCTTCCCAGGTAAGGACCGCTTTTGTCCTTGTGGGATATGAATATGCTGTACATTGTTTTGTTGTTGTTACCCCCCCATAACCATGCTAGAAGAAACACCTATGTAAGGTGTCCCCACTGTACACGTACTGCTTAGGAAACCCAGACCCGTCCAGCCCAGCAACAATCGCAAGGTCTTTCAGTCATTCTTTAAACATATAAATCAGAAGTTACCAGAAACTCTTCCTTTAGCAAAAACAGAAAAAACCTATTTCCTCAGTTGGCTGAAAACATTGCTGACAGCCTGGATGTTTCTTCATGTTATATTTATTAAAAGGCTAATATAAGAGACCAATGGACTTGAGAAGCAAAAGAGTTAATGCCTCAAGATTACTTTAACTAACCCTTTCCCCAAACAGATGCCCCAAGTTCAAGCATCTGGCTCTTAAAAACTTCTGTTATTAAAAAATACTGTGTTACTCACTAAGAAAAAGCTTTTCAGACCCAGTGACAAAACCAACCTGCTTAGAACATGACAAAGTTGATACATGTGCCTGTACAGGTTTAACACAGGTTTGATCCTAGGTCTTCATTTAGAAAATAGTTTCCAGCTATAAAAATTTAAAACCCTCATTATAATTATATCACTGGTAATAGAAACTTGCTTGCTGCTCCCCTGTGTATTACAGTTGTTCCTTCCAATGATAAAAGGTATCGTAGCTACCACAGTTCATCAGAAAACTTCAGCACAAGTGTATTACATAAAACACTATCGCTCTGTCTCGCAAAAAGACTCAGAAAGTAAAAATAAAACTGAGAACTCCCACTAATTACTGAAAATTCTCAAAGTGGGGAATAAGGAAGGAAACCACTACTACTCCTACTGCCCTCCTCCCCCCACCTTGCTTAGTTCACAAGACAGGAGAAAAGAGAGAAAGAAACAAAAGTAACATAAATAGCCAGACAACCTTGGCACCACCATCCGGCCCTAGGAGTTAAAAAAAGTAATAATAATAACATCAACCCCTGACATGAACTACTTGTGTTATCTGTAAATCCCAGACACTGTATGAAAAACAAAAAACAAAAAACAAAAAAAACAGAACACTGTAAAACTTTTTGTTCTCTTAGCTGATGCATGTAGGCCCCAGTCACGTTTCCCACACTTGCTCGATTTATCACGACCCTTTCACGTGGACCCCTTAAAGTTGTAAGCCTTTAAAAAGGCCAAGTATTTCTTTTTTGGGAAGCTCAGCTCTTAAGAGGCGAGTCTGCCGAGGCTCCAGGCTGAATAAAAAACCTCTTCCTTCTTTAATCCAGTGTCTGAGGAGTTTTGTCTGTGGCTCCTCCTGCTACACGACGACGTGGACATCAAGGCTGCTGGTGAGCTCGTAATTGCTGTGTGCAACATCCCGTCTATAGCCATGGAAGAGACAGCGGACAACCATCTGCCACATCCTCAATATGTACTGGAGGAACACTTGGCTGTACCAGGCACTGCGGGAAGGCACGTGGGGTCAGAGTGTGGAGCAGATCCGAGAGGTGGCCTCGGGAGCGGCCTGCGTTGGTTGGGAGACACTGGGCCTCATCGGCTTCGGTGGCACGCAGGAGGCGTTTGCAGTTCCAGTCAAGGCCTTTGGATTCAGCGTCATATTTTACAACCTCTACTTGCAGGATGGGATCGAGGGGTCCCTGGGCATGCAGAGGGTCTTCACCCTGCAGGATTTGCTGTGTCAGAGTGACTGCGTCTTCTTGCACTGCAATCTCAACGAATATAACCACCACCTCATCAATGACTTTACCATAAAGCAGATGAGGCAGGGAGCATTCCTTGTGAACGCAGTCCGTGGTGGCCTGGTAGACGGGAAGGCCTTCGCACAGTCCCTCAAGGAGGGCAGGATACAAGGGGCAGCCCTGGACGTGAATGAGTCGGAGCCCTTTAGCTTTGCTCAGAGTCCATTGAAAGACGCCCCGAATCTCATCTGTACTCCTCACACTACCTGCAACAGCCAGCAAGTGTCACTGGAGATGATGGAGGCAGCTGCCACCGAGATCCACTGGGCCATCACAGGTCGCCTGCCAGGAAGCTTCAGAAACTGTGTGAACAAGGAATTCTTTGTCACATCAGCGCTTTGGTCAGTAGCAGACCAGCAAGCAATTCATTCAAGCATCGTGGGCGTGGCTTCAGGAGGACTTCCTGCAGCCATGGAAGGATCATCCCCGGAGGCATCCCAGTGACTCACAACCTCCCAACAGTGGCACATCCTTCCCAACCGCCCTCTCCCAACCAGCCCACAAAACACGGGGACAATCAAGAACACCCCAATGAGAAATTGCAGAGAATGCCGGCAGATTATCACTCAGATACACTTGGGAAAAAGAGACAGTGACAAATAGATGAAATAAGAGAAAAAGAATCTGACGGTCTTTTTAGCTGATTCTGGAAATATACATCATTGATGTTGCAGTGTTAAAACTACAAGAGCTGGAAAACTGAAGATATCGTTTGCTTATGGAAGCTCTGAAAGACTAGGGTGTGATTTATTAACGATCAACTTCTGTTATTGTGTGTTAAGTTTTTCACCTGTGCATCAAATCACAAATAATAAATAGAACTTTTTCCTTTATCAGTCCCTTGGCCACAGCAGGTCCTGAACACCTTGCTTAGAATGTTGCATCAAGAGTTCAAACATCAAAATAAAAACCATGAAGAAGAAATCCCCATCCTGTGACTTGAGTCCTTCAGTCTACAGGGACTGGTTGTCGCTTTTTGCTAATAGGAAGATTACATTACTAGAAAATGTGGAGTAAGCTGTTTGCCTGTGGTAGACACCTGCATGCACAGGATTGAAGACAGTACCGGCTCCTGTACAGAGAAGCGTCTCTCACATCTGAACTGCATACTGAGTGGGCAAGTTGGTTGTAAGTTCAGTAAAAGCATCCGATAATGCAAGAAAAAAAAAAAAAAAAAGGTGTTTCCTAATGTCACAGGAAACACTTTTAATGCAACTTGTCAGATTGTCTATGAAAAAATCCACTTTTTTAGATACTGATAAAGTCTTCTTTTCTTCAAGTGGTTTTTTATACAAGAACACTTCACATGTATTGGATGTGACTGATTTTAACAAATCCTATTAGATTTGTATCAATTAGTTACATGTTCTATTCATAATCTTTTGTGAATCATTTGTCTTTTTGTTTAAAAAGATAGCCTATTTTGAGCCTTTGCATATGTACATTCCTATTTTTGTGACAAAATAAAAACTATAAAATTGTCCCAATCAGAAAAATAATGGCTATCAGAAGTATGTTTTGTTTAACGTAAGTTACTGTTACTGTATTTGTTTATTATAGAGGTGGACATTTAGCATTCGGTGCAGTTTTCAATCAAATGTAATTAGAAAAAACTGCTTAATGAACAAAACAGAACATAGACAAAAAAAGAATATTAGAAGATGTGAGGCATGAAGAAAATGAGATATCAATAAAAAGATTTTTAAAAATCAACAGAAATTGTGAATCTGAAGAACACAATAACTATATTAAAAATTTAATCAATAATCACAAAAGCAGACTTAATAAAGTGGAAAAAAATAGACAATTGATGACATTGTACTTATAAATACTGAGTCATGAAAACAAATTTTTTTAACAGAATAGAGAAAAAAAGATGAAATATGGGACTTACTGTGCACTGCCAAGTGGACCATTGTATTTATATAAAGAGTCTTAGAAAAACAATATAGGAGAAAAGTAATAAAGAGGTTATTTTTAAAAAGCAGCTGAGAACTCCCCAGATGACAAGGTAACTAAACAAGAAGAAATACTGCCAAACAAAAGCCTTCAACGGGAATAATTTCACTTCAAAAAAAAAAAAAACTAAGCCTTTCCAAAATAAATAAAAAGTTGAGTGTGTTATGAACCACTAGAACAGTCCTAAAGGAAATGTAAAAGAAAGTCTATCATGGCCAAAAATGAAATGATGCTGCACAGCATCATAAAAGTAAATGAAAATAGAAAGCTCTCTATTAAAGGTAAATATATAAACAGGTATAGAAATCTCTACTGTCATAATGATAGTACAGAAAACTTTCAAAATTTGCTATGGAGTTTAAAAAATGAAGCATAAATCTGCATAAATGTGTGTTCACAGATACTCAATAAGAAAACATAATATGTGATATTAATAACAAAGTGGGGGCATAAAGAGGTACAGCTTTGTATTCCATTGAAATATAGTTGTTATATACTGTCATAACTTTAAGATGTTTTATGAAGTCTTTATTTCTCAAGATGATTACCAAAAAACCTGTAGAAGGTATGCAAAAGCAAATGAGAAATTGAATCATGTCACTACAAAACCAACAAACAAAAATAAAGCAGTAAGAGAAAAAATGACAAATAACACATCTACAAGAAACACAGAAGACAATTACAAATAATAATAGTAACTTCATTAACTGCAGTCATTACTTCATATATAAAAAGTTAAATACCTTAGAGAAAATGAATAAAATTATTTAATGGATTAAGAACAAAGAAGATTCAGCAATGTGCTCTCTCCAAGAGTCACTTTAGCTCTAAGGACCCAAATAAGTTGAAAATAACAGTATAAAGAAAATATATTTTATGCAAAGAGTAGCTACAATTGGAGGGGTGTGGTCATAATTATGTTAAAATATATTTTAAGTCATAAATTTTAACAAGAGACAGATTGGTATTATGTAACTATGAGATGGATTAACTTGCAAGGAATCTATAACAATAATTTATAAATCATATTTATATAATTTGAAAAATCGGCAAAAATATACCATTGGGATTTTGATAAAAATTAAATTTTTGTGCTACTATAAACAGCACTGACATCTTTCTTTCTTTCTTTCTTTCTTTCTTTCTTTCTTTCTTTCTTTCTTTCTTTCTTTCTTTCTTTTTTTTTTTTTCAGAGTTTCTGTCTCCCAGGCTGGAGGGCAGTGGCACAATCTCACAATCAGTTCACTGCATGCAACCTCCTCCTCCCAGGCTCAACTGATTCTCATCTTTCAACTATGTAAAACAAATATTGACAGAAGTGAAGCAAGAAACATATAGCAACACAACAATTGTGAACTTCAAGACTCTACTTTCAATAATGACTAGAATAGTCAGATATAATATCAGTAACAAAGCAAAACCTGAACATTATAGACCTAAACAGCATCTTCAGAACTCTGCAATGGAAAGCAGAAAAATATGCAATATTCTCAATCATACATGGTACATTCTGTTAGGATACATGTCTTATTAAATTTAAGAAAACTGAAGCCACAGAATGTAAATGAAACTAGAAATCAAAAGCAAGAAAAAGTGGCAAATATGTAAATAAGAGAAAATTAAGCAAAATCTTACATATAGTCTTCCTCAAGTATCAGGTGATTTAATATTATTAAGATGTCAGGGCTGGTGCAGTGGCTCATGCCTGTATTCCCAGGACTTTGGGAAGCCAAAGTGGGTGGATCACTTGAGGTCAGAAGTTTGAGACTAGCCTGGCCAACATAGTAAAACCCCATCTCTACTAAAAATACAAAAGTTAGCTAGACTTGATGGTGGATGCCTGTAATCCCAGCTACTCAGGTGACTGAGACTGGAGAATTGCCTGAAGCTGGGAAGTGGAGGTTGCAGTGAGCACAGATCCCACCACTGCCCTTCAGCCTAAGTGACTGACTAAAACTCCATCCCCCACGCCCCAAAAAAAGTTGTCAGTACTACTCATGATGATATAAAAATGTAATGTAATTTTATCAAAATCTCAATTTTTTTTGTTTTTGTTTTTGTTTTTGCAGAATTTTTGTGTGTAATTCTAAAAGTTGTTTAGGAACTGTGACTAGCCAAACACCCATTAAAAAGAACAAAGAGGCATTACACTTTCTGATTTAAAATCATGATACAATGCTACAAAGATAAAAACAATATGCTACTGCCACGAAAACAGATACATAGATGATGAAACAGAATTACAGACATCCCAGAAATAAACCCTTACATATATGATAAAATAATCTTCCATGAGCTTTTCATGACCACGCAATAGAAAAACAAGAATCTCTTTAACAAAGAATTTTCAAAATTGAATATTTACAGAGAAAAAAATAAAGTTGGATGCTTCCTTTGTACCATATATAAATAGAAAGGTTTTTTTAATGGATTCAATACTTAAACATAAAAAATAATAAAATTCTTAGAAGTGAACATAGGGGAAAGTTTATGGCATAAGTCTTAAAACTCTTTGCCTAAGTATGACATCAAATGCATAAACAACATGGAAAAGAACAAAAAAAAGGAGACTACATTAATCTTCAAGTATTCTACACATCAAACATTTAGTGGCATACAAATGTCACCTAATAAGTGGGTGAAAGCTGGGCATGATGGCTCAGGCCTATAATTCTAGAACTTTAGGAGGCAAAGGCAGAACAATCACTTAAGCCCCAAAATTTAAGACTAGCCATGAAGACATAGCAAGACCCTATCTTGTATAGGGTTATATATGTGCATACATACATACATATAACAGAAAAGAGTAAAAATATTTTCAAATCTCATATTTCATAGGTGTTAATTTTCAAAATATATAAACTCCTAAAATTCAACAACAACAAAAATAACTTGATTTAGAATGGCAAATGTTTGAAATGACATTTCTCCAAAGACGTACAAATGGCTAGCATTTAAAAGGACACTCGACATTATTCTTCTAGAAAAATGCAAAGCAAAGTCACAATAACCTGTCACCTCAAACCTATTTTTAAAATGGTATGAAAGCTCTTCAAAAAATTTAAAATGAGATTATTATATAATCTAGCAACTCCCTTCTGGGTATGTATTTAAAATATGCAACACACGATCTGCAAGAGATATTTGCACACCCAAATTTGTTGCTGCATTATTAACACAAGCCAAAAGGCAGGAACAACCCAGATGTCCCTTGACCAATGAACAGATTAATAACAAGTGGCACATACACAAAGTGGAATATTATTCAGTCTTTAAAAAGTCACATGATATGACAATTCTTGAGAGTATCATGTTAATTGAAGTAAGCCAGGAACAAAGTGACAGTGTATGATTCCATTCACAATCAGGTATTGTAAGTAGACAAACACATAGGAACAAAAATTAGAATGGTCAAGGGCTGAAGGGATGGTGAAATGGGCAATTGTGTTAAAAGGCATTTAATTGTAGTTTTGCAAGACATAGAAGTTCTGCAGATCTTTTGCATAACTATGTGAATGTACTTAACACTAATGAAATATACACTTCAAAATAATTAAGAGGGTAAATTTTACATTATGTGTTTTTACCACAATTACAATTTTTAAAAGAAAAAATATAGAGTTATAAAGCTTTCCAAAAATTAAATTTTGTTCACAAAAGATTTTATCTCACACAAAGGAAGTATAGATTTATAATTAAACACATGGTGAAATTAAGACTATTTCAATGACTACTCAACTACACAAGATAAGACAATCATTGAAAATCAGCCAAAAATACACAAGATAAGCCATACACAAAGTTGGAGACATATTCATAGAGACAAACACATATATAATTTAATTTGGAAAACATATGATGATTTATATTTTAATTAAACCCAACATTAGTTTCCTGAGTGAAATTTGGTTTTCAATTTGGGCGAATGAAGACGTTTCTGGGGTTAAATGGATTCTTTCTTCTCTGTTGCTTGATATGGACCTGTGCTGGGGATTGATCAGCTGTTCAAGTGCAATGCACTCAGTTTTGGTTCTGTGCCAGGATTAAACCTGTGATATTTCACATTTCATATATAAACCCCGATGGAGTGTTTCTAGGAGATGGCTGCCCCATAACCTATGTTTTGCTAAATGTTTACTATGAGTCTCACCATCATCCTCTAGAATGTGGTATTGTAACTAAAACTCTTCAGGAAATTCTACTTAAAACTAAAATCATGTATATTTCAAGAAACTCTCTTGATTTGAAATGCCTCTGTCATGTGTTGTCTGCAATCAGAATTCCTCTTTTAAAGAAAGTAGAAAGGAGAGATGAGGAAACTGATAGTGTTACTGAATGGGAGATAGAGGTGAGGATGCACATTGTGGATGAAAACATGGAAGTTATTTCTACAACTCAATCTTGTAAGTATCTGACTGCTACGCTCCCTTGTGTATCAAATGATATACCTTTATTGCAAGAGAAGAAATTGCGCCGTTCACCTTGACATTGAGAGGCAATTTGGAATCTCTGTGGTGATTGCTTAAGACTGAGGATTTAATGTGCTATTTTGTGTAAAACTTAGAAACAGAAATGCGATTTAATGATCTGAACTATTATCCATCTGAAAAACCTAACTTGTGATTTTAAATAAAATGGCATGCTGCCCTCCACTAATCCCTTTTTAAGATAGGAGCTGCCCCTGCTTTTAACTTTATGAAGTTTAATCTATGAATAGATTGCATTATTAAAAATTTTTTTAAAATCCACATTGACTTGAAGTGTACAGGCAGAGTTGGAAACTATACCATCCAAAATTATAATACATAGGTAAAACCCAAAATAAAATCAACTGCTGCCCTGGAACCTATTCTAAATAATTGAGATAATTAAGACAGTAATATGGAATTGTAAAGAAAAATAAGAAAAACATTTCCTCACAAAATCTTGTATGCAAACTTTTTTTTTTTTTTTTGAAACAGTTTCACTCTGTCACCAGGCTGAGATGCAGTGGCACGATGTCGGCTCATTTCAACCTCTGCCTCCTGGGTTCAAGCCATTTTCCTACCTCAGCCTTCACTGAGATCACAGGCACCTGCCACCACACTCAGCTACCTTGTATGCAAACTTCATGTATCATTTATAAAAATTTTTTTTTAGATAAGTACAATATTCTACTGTGACTTTGCATTCATGAAGTTTGGGTGTCTTGAATTTTTGACATGTAGTGTATGACAGTAAAATTTTACAGAAAATACACAATAACCATTAATAAAAGGCTCTAATAAGAGAATTTTAATGCATAAGAATTGAAAAGACACCATAAATAATTTCCGTTATATTTTTAATATACTGATGCTATTCTTACACAAAATAAAAAGGCTGAGTAAGTTGTGGTCGCTCACACCTGTAATCCCAGCACTTTGAGAGGCTGAGGTAGCAGATTGCTTAAGCCCAAGAGTTCACTACAAATCTGGGCAGCATTCGGAGATCCTGTATCTACAAATAACAATAATAAAAAATAGCCAAGTGAGTTAATATACGTTTATGGTCCCAGCTACCCAGTAGGCTCAGGCAGGAGAATTGCCTGAGTCTGAGTGGTCAAGCTACAGTGAGCTGTGATTGTGCCATTGCATTGCAGCCTGGGTGACACAGTGAGACCCTGTTTAAAACAAATAAAACTAAACTAACAATTAGCCAGGTGTAGTGGCATGCACCTGTACTCCCAGCTACTTCAGAAGCTGAAGTTAGAGAATCATTTGAACCTGGAGTTTGAGTCTGCAAGGAGCCATAATTGAACTACTCAACTCCAGTTAGGGTGACAGAGCAAGGCCTTGTCATAGATAGATAGATAGATAGATAGATAGATAGATAGATAGATAAAATACAGCTAGAGAAAGAGTAAATTTAAAAAACAATGTAGTAGGACATAATTTTTAAAATAAACTTTATGTGTATCACTTAGAAATTTATAGAACGGGCTGGGCGCGGTGGCTCACGCCTGTAATCCCAGCACTCTGGGAGGCGGAGGTGGGCAGGTCACGAGGTCAGGAGATCGAGATCATCCTGGATAACATGGTGAAAACCCGTCTCTACTAAAAATACAAAAAATTAGCCAGGCGTGGTGGTGGGAGCCTGTAGTCCCAGCTACTCAGGAGGCTGAGGCAGGAGAATGGCGTGAACCCGGGAGGCGGAGCTTGCAGTGAGCCGAGATCGCGCCACTGCACTCCAGCCTGGGTGACAGAGCAAGACTCCATTTCAAAAAAAAAAAAAAAAATTAGAAAAGAAAAGAAAAAATAAGTATATGGAACATAGCCAGAAGAATAAAAAACAACCTCTTAACAGTTTTTCTCAAAGAAAAAAAAAAGTGAGTTTGAAGAGAAGGGAATAAAGGGGAGACTTTCAGTTTATTACGTTTTTATTTTTTGAGGCAGGATCTCACTTTGTTGCCCCGATGGAAGCACAGTGGCATGATTACAGCTCACTGCAAAGTTGGCCTCCCAGGCTCAAACAATCCTCCCACCTCAGCCTCCCTAGTAGCTGGGAATACAGGTGTACATCACCACAGCTGGCTAATTTTCATATACTTTATGGATAGAGGGTTTTACCATGTTGCCCAGACTGGTCTTGAGCTTCTGGGCTCAAAAATTTCACCTGCCTTGGGCTCCCAAAGTGCTGGGATTGAGCCACTGAGTCAGCCAAGGATTTTTGTTTTGGAGATGGAGTCACATTCTGTTGCCCAGGCTAGAGTGCAGTGGCATGATCTCAGCTCACTGTAGCCTCTGCCTCCTGAGTTCAAGCGATTCTCCTGCCTCAGTCTCCTGGATAGCTGTGACTACAGGCACCCGCTACCACGCCCAGCTAATTTTTGTATTGTTTTTAGTAGAGACGGGGTTTCACCATGTTGGCCAGGCTGGTCTCAAATTCCTGGTCTCATAATCCTCCCGCCTGCGCCTCACAAAGTGCTGGAATTACAGACATGAGCCACCGCTCCCAGCCACCAACCAAGACTTTTACTTTATAAAGATATTTATGGCCGGGCGCGGTGGCTCAAGCCTGTAATCCCAGCACTTTGGGAGGCCAAGACGGGCGGATCACGAGGTCAGGAGATCGAAACCATCCTGGCTAACACGGTGAAACCCCGTCTCTATTAAGAAATACAAAAAACTAGCCGGGCGAGGTGGCGGGCGCCTGTAGTCCCAGCTACTCGGGAGGCTGAGGCCGGAGAATGGCGTGAACCCGGGAGGCGGAGCTTGCAGTGAGCTGAGATCCGGCCACTGCACTCCAGCCTGGGCGACAGAGCGAGACTCCGTCTCCAAAAAAAAAAAAAAAAGATATTTATGATGTGTTCTTTTCTTTTTATAGTATGCATTTCATTTATAATTGTAGATACAAAAAAAAAGGTGATTGTTACTGTCTGGCATCAAGGCAGTAGTATTATCTTCATCAATATTTGCGCTTCATGAGTAGAAACCTGTAAGGGAAAGCCCAGAAAAACTCTAAGGCAAATAAATTATGCTTGCAAAAAGTGAGAGGATTATCTTTTTATCATAACCAATATTCCAGGTGAGAGCTGGTCACGATCTACCACTGCTCCATCTCACTCGATAACTCTCACACCTGCCAGGGCAAGAAGGAACAGAGAGAAGGAAAAATGCCAGTGAGTTTTCTTTCCCACTAAGGACCTATTTGGCAAATTTCCTATCATGAAGTAGAAGATGGACTAAGAATAAAACCTGTGCCCTTGCAGATGCTAGTAGAGATGCACAAAATAGAAAAGGAGGTAAGCCCACACACTGTGAAGGCAGAGATCCAAGTGTTCACATTAAGAAAGTAGTATCAGACTTCAAAATATGGGAAAGATATTTTGAATAATGTCAATGAGGCCAAGCACGACATGCCCAGCTTCATAATCAATCCCAGCAGCATTAGACTGAGGAGATCTACAGGTAACTATGCTTCTTCAACAAATTCCAGGAAGAGGAAGAGCGTGGAGTCTGACAACATGACGCAAATGTCACTAGTGTACAGTGACTTAGGTAGTGGGAGTGGAATCCCTACATATTCTCTGAATTTCAGTTACACAGTGAGTTCCCAGGAAACAAATGGAATAGAAAAGGCAATACAAAAGATATAACTATAAATGGGGTGAGCATAGCAGGTTCACAATCACAAATCTAAGCAGGAGACTCAAATCACAAGGAGCACCGAGATCTGTGAACAGCAGCTGTGGTGGCAACAGGTTCAACATTCTGAGACCGCCACTGTGGGCAGTGTCTTTGCAGGCACACTCAGCAGCAGTGTATCTGAACACAGATCCCAAGGCTCTTCATTAATTATTAAGATGACAGATGATGGATAACTTCATGTTACAATATCCCCACTAACGTTGTGGACAAGTGAATTCAGAAACCCCCACCTAAATACACAGTAAAGAGTAGGATGAGAATACTGCAGGATAGGGTAGGAATGGGGGCACTCGACCCCACAGCGTCTATTTAAAATAAGAGAATGGCCCTAATGTTGTGCTGTGGTCTTCCTATATATAATTCCTTATTTTTCCAATTTCATAAATGCCATACAGTTTTTCTTCCTTTCTTTACAAATGTGCTGACGAACCCATGTGTGATTAATCCTGAAAGGGGTTAATTCTTCATAAAGTACAGTAACATAATTCAATTGCTATGATGAGGTTTTTCGGGGTTTTTTTTAGAGTGTTCCATACTCACGAATCACAAATGAAAATTATAAGAACATATAATAAGAACAAGGTATTATTTTCACACAGAGTAATACCCAGGTTTGTACAGATTAGATGCATCACGAAAGCTGGTATCATCTGGGAATCAAAGGAACCATCTTGAGGACATAAGGAACTTAGGGCTGTCGATTATTAAGAGGTTACCTGAAAGCAGAAGTTCTTCTGGGTTTTCATCTAGACAGAAAAATTTAACGGATAAGCCCCAGCATATTAAGGAATATTTCTAACAGCTGTGGGTGAATAATTTCCATCCAAAGCAGTAAAACAAGATAGACTTCAAATGCTGCCCAAGTGCTCCGCACCTTGAAAGTCATTCCCACAAAGCTGGAGCACCACCTATTCCTGAGGGATCAGGTCACCACCTGTGTTTTGAGACACTTGTCAGTTAGGACTCAGTTGAGAGGAGGGTGGTGATTTCAAGTGTGAAATATCTAAACCATCATCTTTGGGTAGATTCTTACGGCTGGGAATTGTGGTTTTCTCCTCTGCTGTTAGCAAGTCCTGGGTAACCCAATAAATATCCTCTCTCACGCGTCAACTTCTATATCACAAGAAAGGTGCCGTAGAGGGTGACATTTTCAGGAAGGAGCCACAGTCCGAATCACCTGCTGAAAGCTCTGAAGTTGTGCACGGGCGGGCCACCCAGCAGGTGGATGTCTCGGTTCCCATAGAGTTTAGCACAGCAGGCAGCTCCCTGGACTGGAAGAGGCGCGATGCTCTGGAAAGACCCCCGGATATGGATGGGAGAGGACACCGAGATGTGCAGAGGGCTGTGGGTGAGAACCAGACCCCTCCGATTTGAGCAAAGGAGGTGCACTTCCCAGCGTCACACCATCCTCACCGCCCAGCCCAGACCTGCCCCTCAAGTCCTCCTCCAGACTCCCTTGGTCGAGAGTGTGACACAGAATCAGCGGCTGGCATCAGTTAGGAAGGGGCGAAGTCCACACTGCCCTGTCCCTCCCTCCAGGGCTGTGCACCACAGGGGAGGACTGACAGCGCATGCTGGGATTGTAGTCCGCAGATTCGCGCCAGTGGGCTGGAAACCGTTAAGACACCATAAGTCCCAGCACGCCTGGCTAGGGACACGCCTGGCTAGGGACACGCCTCTCTATCGTTCCGTCTGATACTACACACCACCCCCAAACCCAGAGCGTCCCGGAGCCCCGTGAGCAATGGGCTGGAAATAGTTAAAGGACTATGACTCCCAGGATGCCTTGCGAGGTACCCACAGTCTGGACCCTTCCTCTAGGACTGCCCACCGTCCCCAAACCGGGCACATGCTGGGATTGTAGCAGGAGGAGCGGCGGACAAAACTCTTCAGACACCGGATTAAAGAAGGAAGAGGTTTTTTATTCAGCCGGGAGCGTCGGCAGACTCCCGTCTTAAGAGCTGAGCTCCCTGAAGAAGAAATACATGGCCTTTTTAAAGGCTTACAACTTTAAGAGATTCATGTAAAAGGGTCATGATAAATCAAGCAAGCATGGAAAACGTGATGGGGGGACTACATGCATCAGCTAACAGAACAAAAAGTTTTACAGTGCTTTCTCTTACAATGTCTGGAATTTACAGATAACACTAGTAGTTTTGGTCAGGGGCTAATATTATCATTATTATTTTAACCACCAGGGCCAGGAGATGGTGCCAAGATCATCTAGCTATTTATCTTACTTCTGTTTCTTTCCAACTTTTTCCCTCTTCTCTTGTCTTATAAACTAGGGAAAAGGCAAGACGGGGAAAAGCTGGGAAAGACAGCAGGAGAAGTGGTGGTCTCATTCTATATTTCCCCCCTTTGAGAATTTTCACTTTTTTAGTGGGAGTTCTCACTCTCATCTTCACTTTCTGAGTCTCTCTGTGAGATAGAGCGATAGTGATTCACAGAATACGCATGTGCTGAAGTTTTCTGATGAACCAAAGTAGCAACAAAACTTTTTATCATTTGAAAAAGCAAGGGTAATACACAGGGGAGCATCAAGTAAGTTCCTATTACTAGCAATACACCTACAATCAGGGTTTTAAATCCTCCTATAGCTGGAAACCATTTTCCAAATAAAGACTCAGGATCAAACTCATGCCAAACCTGTACAGGCACATGTGCCAACTTTGTCATGTCCCTGGCTATGTTTTCAACAACCTGTCCTTGATCATCTATTTGTAGGCAGCAATTGGTTAAGTTAAATTTTCCACAGACTCCTCCTTCAGCTGCCAGCAAGTAGTCCAAGGCCAGTCTATTCTGATAGATAACGTTTCTCATTTGAGTTTCCTGCCAAGCTAAAACAGTCAAAGCTCTGCCATTTTCATTAGTAATTATTTCTAAGATGGCCTGCAACCGTATGATCCGATTGAGCATGTAAATGGGGGTTTGGTATCCCCATGAGCTATCTTGTGCCCATGTGGCAGGGCCATAATACTGTATGATCTTTTCAGGAGGCCACTCATTATCTTTCCAATTTCCTATAATTATGCCTCTCTTTTCTCGGGAGGCATAGACAGGGAAACTTAGGAGCTCACCCATTTTTACAGGTAATAAGAAAAAGGATGGTTTAATAGTGCCAATAACACAACTACCTGTCCATTTATTAGGTAACCGAATGTAGGCTCTGTGCCCACATATCCAGTATAGTCCAGCAGGAGCCATCCAGTCCTGATAAGATTCTGGATGAGCCCAGGCAGTTTTTAATTTAGAAAATTTACTAAATGGGTTCTTTTCAGTGTGATTTAGGCCCCACCAAGTAATTGTTTTTGTTGTGCTGTTGTACAACTTCTGTCCTATACAATTAAGTTTTCCTACAGGGATGATGAAGTCTTTTCCTTCTCTAGCCAAGGCCATCGGTCTCCGATAGTGTTTCCCCCACATACATAACAAGAAGTAACCTTAAGGGAATGAGCTACATTTTCTGCTAATTGGAGAAACAATTTTTTTGTCTTTTTCAGAAGTTCTGGTGCTGGCAGATTCAGCTCCTCATAAAAGGTTTGAAACACTGGTTTGGGAGAGTGCCTGTAGACCTCCCCTCGGACTAAAATGGCAACGTGGGGGTTTAACCTTGTCCCATCGATCCCCAGGGTTACACGTTCTCCCTTTTCCCAATAGGGGTCTAGGGGATTGGTGGTTATTAGTTCCAGTGGGTTACAGTGACCAGCAGTACAGGAGTGGTTGGCTTCCCCCTTCTGAAGATGAACCGGGTCCTTTTTGTTCTTTTTCCAAGTAGCCCAAATAACACATGGCCAAAAGGCACAATTTTCACAAACCCCTGACTCATGAAAAACATATTTATTTTCTACTCTGTAGCTCCTTTCCCAGTTAAGAGAACCACATCCTCTTCCTAGCTTGTTACTATTAATGGCTGCACAAGCATCAAATCTTAAAGTTACTTGTTTGGGGATTCCTTTTTCTTCTGTTCTAGTTATTATTTTACTTGCATCACCAAGAAAAGGCCAGTTCTTAATCTTATTTCAAAAACGGTGGTTGCAGGGGACTCAGATGGGTTATAACACACATCAGGTTGGTCATTTCCCGGGCTACATACCTTGTACTGAGTGGCATTATACAAACAAGTTTCCTTCAACGTTCCCATACATTCATAATAACTACAGAACAGAAAGATTGTTTTATTTTGCTGTCCTACCTCAGTGACCTGATGAATACACTGGGAACAGTCACCAGTTTGAGTAAGGTCAATTGAAGTCCTTACTGTATAAGTCCAAAATTTAAGAAAAATGAATCCCACGATGAGATTCCTCATGCTTCAGCCGTGCGTGGACCAGTCAGCTTCCGGATGTGACTGGAGCAGGGCTTGTTGTCTTCTTCAGGGTCACTCTGCAAGGGTTGTCCGGGCTTGGTCTTGCTTCCCAGGTTTCAGGCGCTGCAGGTTTTACACAGCTGTGGTGGATCCAGGCTGGGATTCCCTCTACCTTCACAGCGGTGGGAGTGGTCAAGATAACAGTCTGGGGTCCTTTCCACCGTGGGCACAAAGAGGCTACGTTCCAGTCCCTGATCCACACTTGATCACCTGGGGAGAAAGGGTGAACTGGGGAGAATAAGCTAACAGGGCATCTCTCATTTACCCAGACTGAGATTATTTGTGTAATTTTCCCTAAAGCCTGTAACTGTCGCTGTAACTCAATTTCACCTAACTCTCGAGGAGTGCCTGGAAGTCCCCACAATATGGAAGGGGCCTATGATATAATATTTCATAAGGGGAATATCCTGTTCTTTTAGAAGGGGTACATCTAATTTTAAATAATGCCATAGGGAGAGCCTGTATCCATTTTAATCCTGTTTCCTGACATACTTTCCCTAAACTATTTTTGATAGTCCGATTCATCCGCTCCACCTTTCCAGAACTCTGAGGCCGGTAGGCAGCATGCAATTTCCATGTGATCCCTGATACCTTTGCTGTCTTCTGTACCAAGTCAGCCACAAACGCCGGCCCGTTATCTGAGCCGATCCATAAGGGCAGTCCAAATCTAGGAATAAGATCTCAAAGAAGCACACGGGTTACTTCACGAGCTTTCTCAGTTCGTGTTGGATAAGCCTCAACCCACCCAGAGTAGGTACACAGAAGAACTAGTAAATACTTGCTACCTCCACACTTTAGCATCTCTGTGAAGTCCACCTGGAGGTCTTCAAAGGGGGCTGCTCCATAAGCTTGTATGCCGGGCGGATGGGCTGGACCTTGTCTCGCATTATGCTGTCGGCAGGTAACACACTGCTGCATCACAGTTTTGGCAAGGGGTGACAAATGCGAGATGTAGAAATACAGACCTAACAACTTTTCAAGTGACTCCTGACCTATATAGGTGGTTTCATGCACAGCCAGTACAACTGCGGCTCCTAGCAGCTGTGGCACAGCTACTCTCCCATCTGGTAACCGAATCCATCCTTCATCCATCACTTGTCCTCCCTCTGCCTGGAGAAAGTCCTTTTCTTCTTTAGAATAAGTAGGTACAAGATCAGGTGCTTGAGGGAGAAGGAGGGCTGTGACCGATACCTGGAAGGGGGCAGATGCTGCTTTTTGAGCCTCTGAGTCAGCGCGGGAATTCCCCAAACCCACCAAGGTGGAAGCTCGCTGGTGTCCTCTGCAATACATAACTGCCACCTTGTGGGGTTTTCATACTGCTTCTAATAATGCAAGATTTCTTGTTGATATTTTATGTCCTTTCTCCCAGAGTTCAATAGGCCCTTTTCTTTATATAATGCTCCATGCACTTGAAGGGTTAAAAAGGCATACCGAGAATCAGTGTAAATGTTTACAGTCTTACCTTCACTGAGTTCTAAGGCCCAAATTGAAGCAATGAGTTCAACTTTCTGGGCTGAAGTGCCCTGGGGCAACGATCTGGCTTCAACAACAGTGTCCAGGGTTACCACTGCATACCCTGCACATCTCTCTCCTTGTGGGTTGATGAAGCTGCTCCCATCCACGTATAGTTCCCAGTCTACTGATGCCCAAGGCTGGTCTCAGAGGTCAGGTCTGCTAGAGTAAACTGAGTCCAACACTTCTACACAGTCATGCTTGACAGGGCTCTCTGATACCGGGAGCAAGGTGGTGGGATTCAGGGTATTACAAACCTCAATGGTTATGCGGGAGTTCTCACAGAGCAAACTTTGGTACTTGGTGAGTCTAGCATTCGTTAACCAATGATATCCTTTAGTATTCATTAAAGTCACCACAGCATGGGGGGCCTTTATGTTCAGGTTTTGCCCAAGAGTCAACTTATCTGCTTCTTGTACTAGCAGAGCAGTTGCTGCCAAGGCCATCCTTTAGAAACCCCGTCTAGTTGTTTAGAGAGGTAGGCCACCGGCCTCGGCCAGGGCCCCACAGTTTGGGTTAAAACTCCAACTGCCATCTTTTCTCTCTCTGACACATACAATATAAAAGGCTTTGTCAGATCGGGTAGCCCCAAGGCTGGGGCTGACACAAGGTTTTCCTTTAACTCATGAAAGGCTTGCTGTTGTTGGGATTCCCATAGGTTCCTGGTCCCCTCCCTCCTTTGTGACCTTATACAAAGGCTTGGCTAATATTGCAAAGTTTGAGATCCACAGTCTGCAAAACCCCACAGCTCCTAAGAATTCTCTCACCTGCCTTCTGCTCTTAGGCTCCGGTAGATTGCAAATGACCTGCTTTCTTTCTGATCCCAGACTGCGCTCCCCCTATTGGATAGTAAATCCCAGGTAATGTACCTGCTGTCGGCAGATCTGAGCTTTTTTCTTGGACACTTTATACCCACAGTCCTCCAGGTGCCAGAGTAGGGCATCCGTTCCCTTGGCGCACCCGACTGCCGTGGGGTGTCCCAGCAGAAGATCATCAACGTACTGGAGCAACAGGCAACCTAGGTCTCTGGTGGGAAACTTCTGGAGGTCTCAAGCCAATGCCTCCCCAAAGATGGTGGGGGAGTTCTTGAACCCTTGGGGAAGCCGGGTCCAAGTGTACTGAGTAGTGACACCTGACTCCGAATCTTCCCACTGAAAGACAAACAGCTTCTGGTTCTCAGGGGCTAATCTGATGCTAAAGAAAGCATCTTTCAGGTCCAAGCAGGTGAACCAGGTGTCCTCAGCTGGCAGCAACCCCAACAATGTGTATGGGTTAGGTACTGTTGGATGTAAAGTCACTGTAGCTTGATTAACCAAGCGCAAATCCTGTACGGGCCTGTAGTCCTTGGTCCCTGGCTTGGGAACCATGGAGGGGAGTATTCCATGGAGACTGACAAGAAACTATAATTCCAAAGGTTCTTAGGCACTGGAGATGGACCTGGATACCTTCAAGAGCTTCTCTGGGGACCGGGTACTGTTTTTGCCTAACCGGCTGGGCCCCAAGCTTAACTTCTATAACTGCGGGGGCTTGGTTGACTGCCAACCCTAGAGGGTTGTCTTCCGCCCACACTTTTGGCCACCGCTTAGCCAGAGCTGGTCTTATCTCTTAGCCCGGCTCAGTTAAGAAAAGTCTCCATTCCTCCTCTCGGGGTACCATAAGGGTCATAATGACTCCCATTCCAGGTAAGTTTAGCAGCAAAGAGCGGTGCTCTGTAAAAGAGATAGTGGCTCTCAGCTTGCTAAGCAAGTCCCTTCCCAACAAGGGCAAGGGACAGTCAGGCATGTACAAAAACTGATGAATCACTTTATGTCCTCCTACAGTACAAGTCCGAGGCAAGCAGAAAGCTTGCTTTGCTGAAATCCCCGTGGCTCTGATTATGTCAATAGTCTTTTTGGATAAGGGGGCGACTGGGGTGGTTACTACAGAATGTTCAGCACCTGTATCTACAAGAAAATCAGTGTCTTTACCCCCAACTGTCATCCTGACCATAGGCTCTTTGGGGGCACTTAAGTCTGGTCCCTCTCAGTCCAACAACCCTTCTGCCAGGTTAAGCAGGGCCCCTTCCTCCTTGTCTAGGGCCTCCTGCTCTGAGTCTCCTTGTTTTCCTTTCAGCTGAGGGCATTTATTCTCCCAATGTCCCATTTCTTTACAATAAGCACACTGGTTACGCTGCAGACTCTGACAGCCAGGCTGAGTTTCTTTCCCCGGGCCGCCCTTCCCTTGCCTCTTTGGGGGGACCCCTCTAATTGCTGCAGCTAACAGGTCAGCATTTCGCCAGGCCTGGCGTTCATTCTCTTTGCCATTTTCCTTACGGTTTACTGCTTCCCTGTTTACAAACACCTGGTTAGCTATTTCTAATAACTGTGATGTATTCATCCCTGCAAACCCAGCCTGTTTCTGCAGTTTTCTTCTAATGTCTTCTGCGTTTTGACTAACTAAAGTCATGTTAATCATGCACTGCTTTTCAAGGCTATCAGGATCAAAGGGAGTATACATACGATAGGCCTCACACAGTCTCTCGTAGAATTGTGCTGGACTTTCTTCTTTTCTCTGAATGACTTCAGAGACCTTGTTAACATTAGTGGCCTTCTGGACTCCCCTCTTTAATCCTTCCAGGAGAGCTTCCCTGTATCAGTTCAGCCTTTGCACACTCTCTTTCATTTGGGTCCCACCAGGGGTCGGTTCCTGGTAACTTGGTCCTTATATAGTCTTGGGGGTTTTGGTAATGAGCTGGTACATTTTCCTCTAGCCACTTGGTTGCTGCTTGGAACACTCTCTGCCTTTCATCTGTGTTAAAGAGGAACATGAGCAACTGGTGGCAATCAGCCCAAGTGGGGTTATGGGTCTGGATAATAGTTTGTAGCAAATCAATTAGAGCTTGTGGCTTTTCAGTATAGGATGGGGTATTGTTTTTCCAGTTGAGAAGGTCGGCAGAGGTGAAGAGCTGGTACACAAAAACATGTCTCTCCACCATGTGACCATCCTCATCTATCCCAGTATACCACTGCTCTCTCAGGGGCATTTGTACCCCAGTTTTGGGTTGAAAATGAGCTGCCAAGGGAGGGGTTTCTCCTGAGGCTTCACCTCCTCTCTTATCTACTCTGGGTGGCCTACGGATATGTTTGTCTTGCGGAGGTGCAAGCACTGTGGGCTCAAGAGTGGGGAGCCTCTCTCCCTGGTAAGGGGGGGGCACCACTGGGATCACTGGTGCCATCTCCTGCAATGGATCTTCTGATGTTGGGTCAAACAGAACTTCAGGAGTTGATTTCCCTTGGCGAGTGGAGCAGGATCCTTCCTTGGCTATCTGTCCCTTTGCTACTAGCACTGCTTCTGCCTGCCCTCTTAGCCACTGTGGGGGATCTAGCACCAGCTATAACCAAGTGTCTATGTATGGGAACTGGTCTGAGTGTCCTGACTTACCAGTTACCTTGTGCCATACCTTAGAAACAAGGAACCTGTCCAGGCTTCCTTCTGATGGCCAATCCACTTCTAATGTTGGCCAATCTAATTCACACAAAGTTCTAAGTTTTCCTGGTGTCATAGTAACCCCATAGTCTCCATTAAATCCCTTCTTAAAATTTTTCAACATAGTTCCTAGCAGAGTGGGCTCACTTTGTGTCTGACCCATGTTTCCTATGAGACAAAACACCACATTCACACCACATGCACACTACAAAACAAAGAACAGGTAAAAAGGGCACACACACACCTTTTCAGTTTATACCAAACCAGAATCAAAACCAAAATCAGAGTATCCAGAAATCAGAGCCAGGTCAAAACCAAAACCAAAGTATCAAACAATTCAAGTCAAGTCAAAAACAAAAACCAAAGTGCCAGTACAGGCATGCCATGGGTGATCAGGCCATGCTTCCACTCAAATGGAGTGGGCAAGTTCCAAAGACCAGCCTTACCAAGTTTCAGATGTCCGGACTTAAAGTGCCCATTCCTTCCTGGTGTTCAGCCACTGTGTTGATCCTCTGCGGGGCCCTGCTGTGCACTGCTCTGATGAGGCGTTCCACCGGGGCAATTGCCTACCCGGGAGCGCTCTCAGGATCCACATCGCTCAAGCTGGCCAACGTCCCCCACAGGGATGCTCTAAAGGGCAGGCATAAGCTGCCTAAGGGGCTGCCTCGACCATCTGCTAATCACCTCCCTTCCCGGTCAGGGAACCAAGAAATGTAGCAGGATCAGCCACAGACAAAACTCCTTGGACACCGAATTAAAAAAGGAAGAGGTTTTTTATTCGGCCAGGAGCGTCGGCAGACTCGCATCTTAAGAGCCAAGCTCCCTGAAGAAGAAATACGTGGCCTTTTTAAAGGCTTACAACTTTAAGGGATCCATGTAAAAGGGTCATGATAACTCAAGCAAGCATGGAAAACGTGACAGGGGGGCTATATGCATCAGCTAACAGAACAAAAAGTTTTACAGTGCTTTTGCATTAAATGTCTGGAATTTACAGAAAACACTAGTAGTTTTGGTCAGGGGTTAATATTATCATTATTATTTTAACCACCAGGGACAGGTGGTGGTGCCAAGGTCATCTAGCTATTTATCTTACTTCTGTTTCTTTCCAACTTTTTGCTTTCTCCCCCTTCTCCTGTCTTATAAACTAGGGAAAAGGGGAGATGGAGAAAAGCTGGGAAAGACAACAGGAGAAGTGGTGGTCTCATTCTATAGGATTGTAGTCTGGTAGCCCTGTAACCAATGAACTGGAAACTGTTAAGAGACCATAACTCCAAGCATGCCTGGCTAAGGACACATCTCCCTATCCTTTCCTCCAGTGCTACACACTGCCCCAAAGCCCGGTGCATGCTGGGATTACAGTCCGCAGGCCGGGGACCAATCGCTGGAAACCGTTAAGAGACCATAACTCCAAGCATGCCTGGCTAAGGACGCACCTCCCTATCCTTCCCTCCAGTGCTACACACTGCCCTGAAGCCCGGTGTATGCTGGGATTACAGTCCGCAGGCCGGGGGCCAATCGCTGGAAACCGTTAAGAGACCATAACTCCAAGCATGCCTGGCTAAGGACACACCTCCCTATCCTTCCCTCCAGCCGTTACACACCGCCCCCATCCCGGTGCATGCTGGGATTGTAGTTCGATAGCCTTGCGACCAATGTGCTGGAAACTGTTTAAGGACTATGACTCCCAGGATGCCTTGCAAGGGACCCACCCTCTTGCCCCTTCATCTAGGGCTTGGCACCGCCTCTAAACCCGGCGCACGCAGGGATTATAGTCCGACTGTCGCGACCAGAAGGCTGGATGTGGATCTGAGACTACAGTTCCAACACTCCGGGGAAAATCTCGTCTTCTCCTCCCCTCTCCATGTTTCCAGTGCAATTCCTCCCTGCTGAGAGGAGCCTATTTCTTCCCAAACTTCTCCTGCCTGCCCTGAGGAGATAGCTTGGCCAGGGCAGGTGGTCTCACTTGTAATTGTGACACAGTCTCCCCAGGTGCCAGTTGTATGACTAATTGTGCCTGAAGTTTGATTTCTCTGACAAGAGAGATCCCGGGAGCCTCTCACAGTCTGCCCAGTGTTGCCATAACGCTTGCTCTCGGGGAGCTGGGCGCGCCCAGCGCTTTGCAGGGCCTCTTCCTCAGCCCCGCCCCTTCTCGTCACCCGTCTCCTGCCACGCCCCTTTGAACATGCACGATGCAGCCTTTCGGTGGTGGGGACCCTGGGCCTCTCCGGATCCCTTGCGGGAAGCTGCCTTCAGTCTGAAACCATCAGTTCACTGCCACAAATGAAAATACCTGGTCCCTAGTAGTCTGGTACTTGCTTTTTCAAAGCCACCTTTTCTTCTCTTCTCACTCCTTGAACCCCCGGGGTAGCTGTATGGCTCATACCTGGGTCAAACCTCTCAGAGGGATGCTCCTGCCACTGTAATAGAGAAAACGTCACAGGGGAAAGACCTGACCCTTCTTTCTACAGCTAGGAAACCCAGGACTTTGATATTCTAGTGTGGACCTCTTGGCCATACTTAATACAAGCCAACATAACCAAGCCCCTTGGTCCTTCTCAAAACATTTATGAAATTTATGTAGTGAGGTAGTATACAATGTCTGCATTTCTGCCCTGAATAAAGCTCCCTTGGGAACTCTTAATTTTCCTTTTAAAATACCTTTTTAGAAGCACTTTTTATAATTTTCCATGAAACTTAACAGTGAGAATTCTCAATTTATGTTTCCCTTTAGTTTTTCAGATTAATTCTAAGTAGCACTCCACTGCTACATGCTTCTTATTCTGCGTTAGGCACAGCCTCTGCTATGTGCAAGGAAGATGCACAAGGGTAGAATATCTGTGAGACGTCTTTCTGAAGCATCAATATTACTACACGATTTGGAAAAAACAAATTTAAAGAGTTACCAAAGTAAGAAATGAAAAATTTCGAAGGCTGGAAAGTCATCTGCCTTTGATAACAGTCATCTTTGCAACAAAACAAAACAAAACAAAACAAAAAAAACACTCTGAGAATAACCTATCTTCCATTCTATTTACTATTTATTTCCATAATATCCATAAATAGTAGCAGTTAGAAATCACAGCAAGTCAAGCAAAAGCCCTGCCCTGCCAGTTTCATAAACCACAATATGGCCTTGCTGTGGTTTTATTTGTATTTTGTTTTGTATTTATTGACCTTTTGGATATAAATATTTAGGTATTTGGACAGTTTTTGGAAGTATTCCGCTATCAGTTGTTGTTTCCTTTTGTTCCCTATTTAATTTTTTTGTCTCCTCAGATTCAGTCATTCCACAGGTCTCAAAAGCTCTGTGCATTTCCTTTAAACTTTTTGTACTTTTTTTTTTTTTCTTTCCTTTTTCCCAAACTGGATAATTTCTATTACTGTGTCTTCTGTTTTAAATCTGTGGATAAACTCAAAAGTTTTTTTTTTTCATTTCCTTATCTTTCTATTAGGTGTTTCTTTTGTTGTTGTTATACATAACTTCTATTTCTCTGCTAAAGTTCCACATCTGTTTATGATGAGAATATTTTATTTTTCCCCATGAACATATTTTAAAAACTGCCTTCAAATTCTTGCATGTTGATTGCAACATCTTGGGATTTCTTCCTCCTGCTTTTGATATTGTATGTGGATTACATTTTCACGTTTCTTTACATGTCTTATGAATTTTAAAATTGCGTACTAGAAACTATAAATGACAATTATACAATAGAAACTCTGGATTTTGTTGTTTTACCTTTAAGAGTTTTGTTTTATAAACAGGGTTCATTGCGCTAGTGTCAAGCCAATACTTATCTCCCCTGCAGTGGGCATAGCTGAAATCCCCATTCAGTTTTTATACACACATATTATGTATGTACTATGCACAGATCTTTTTCTATGATAATATATTTTATTCAAGTTCCATCATTTAACAATGTGACAGTTCAACAAGCTACTCCACCATTAGTGGAAGTCAGAACCTCAGTTTTATTCGATTGTTGTATTTTATATAAATGAAATTATATAGTATGTATACATGTACATCTATTTTCTTTCTTTCCTTTTCTTTTTTCTCTCTTTTCCTTCCTTCCTTCCTTCCTTCCTTCTTTCTTTCTTTCCTTCCTTCCTTCCTTCCTTCCTTCCTTCCTTCCTTCCTTCCTTCCTTCCTTCCTTCTTTCTTTCTTTCTTTCTTTCTTTCTTTCTTTCTTTCTTTCTTTCTTTCTTTCTTTCTTTCTCCTTCCTTCCTTCCTTCCTTCCTTCCTTCCTTCCTTCCTTCCTTCCTTCCTTCTTTATTTTCCCCAGGTTGGTGTGCAGTGGCATGATCTCACTGCAACCTCTGCCTACCAGGCTTAAAACATCCTTCCACTTCAGCCTTTTGAGTAGCCAGGATCGTAGCCATGCACCACCATGCCCGGCTAATTGTTTTGTATTTTTGGCAGAGACAGGGTTTCACCATGTTGCCCGAGTTGGCACACGTACTTTATTTTATGCAACATCACATTTGTGATATTCAGCCACCTGTTGCAAATAATTGCAGTCTGCTCATTTTAAAAAGTATTTTTTTAAATTTTAGTAAAATATAAAAATACATAAAATTAACCATTTTAGTAATTTTTTGTGTGCAGTTTAAAGAAATGAAATACATTCACATCTTTTGCAACCATTGTCCATGTTCATAGGGAACATTTTTTCAGTCTTTCAAAGCTGAAACTCTGTACCCAGTAAACAACCCCCCCTCCTATTACCCTTTCTTTAGTCCCTGGGAACTACTCTTCTACTTTGTGTTTCTATGAACTTAACTACTCTAAATACCTCATATGAGTGGAAACATACAGTATAGCAAAAGGAACATGAGGAAGAATAATATATACTATATAACATATGCTTATCCATTTGAATAAAAATGCTAGCAGAGATCAGTTCATGGTGATTATTGAGAAAGATAGGTAAAAGTGAAAAGGGGATTGGGTGCATAAAATTTGTGATGTGGTGCCTCAAGTAACAGAGCAGTGAGGTTTCTGCCCCACTCACAGGTCTGGTCAGTAGTGGGACCGACAGCCTATTCAAGCTGCCTGACTTCCAGAGCCCATGCTTAGTACAAATTTCAATGAGTCCTGAAAGCAATTCCAAGAACAGGCACTTAATGGCTCTGATATTCTAATAAGGGCTCCAGTCACGTGGAATTAAGATAAACCCAATTAATTCACTTAACTTTGATTACCTTTGCAGAGACTATATGTTCAAATATAATCAGGTTCTGAGGCACTAGGTGTTAGGACATGAACATATAATTTTTAGGAAGGGAATGCAATTAGCTCACAACATTTACTAATCCTTTGTAGATTATAGTCTCCCAGGAAAGTGATTACTCAGTGAAAGAATAGGAAAATGTGAAGTTTTAGTAGATAAAGCCAGAATATATTCCAAAAGGGCTGTGAAAAGTACGGCCCTTTTGGAGCCCTTATTAGAATAGGCAGTAAGGACAGAAAAGCACAAGAGAAGATCTTGTGAACACAGAGATGGCAGATGATCATCTACAAGCCAAGGATGGAGACCTCAGAGAAACCACCCAGCCAGTAGCTTGAGGTTGTATTTCTGGCTTCTAGAATTGTGAGAAACTCAATTTTTGCTGTTAAAGCACTTCAGCCTGTGGTACTGTACTATGAAAGCCATAGCAAACTGTTACAGCCTATTAGGACATGCATAAGATGTGGTACAACAGTAGTTTCTGAATTTATCTGCTTTTATGGATCCAGACCCCCTTGGATGTTAACATTCTTTTAATTTTTTGTCAATCTATGTGGCAAAAAAAACTATGTTTCTATTTCAATTTTTCAACAGTTATATTTGAGTTACCTTTCAGTTGGTTTATATCTATTTGGGTTTTCTGTTCCCTGAGCTACCTGCTCAATTCCTTGGCCCTGTGAGGGGTTTCCCTCACCTTGGAGTCCCCAAGCATTGACACCTTTGCCGGGTGTGGAATTGCTGTAGTTGTTTCTCCAGACTCCTTTTAAGGTTTTACAAGACCTAATTAAGTTGCTTTAAGTCAAAAGCATTGTCTTAGGGTATCTTGTCCTGTGTCCTGTCTTTAAAATAGGAAGAAAGTGAGTCTTCCCCATGCCCTTCCCTCTATGTCAGGGACAGACATAGAGCCTCAGGTAGCTTAAAGGGAATTTCATGTCACCCTCACTGTGGAAGATTCTCATTCTTACCTGTGTGGTTTTGAGCAGCCATTTGACATCACAAAGCCTTGTTTTCTCATTTCTAGACTGAGGGGTTTTTTTGAGAATTCTCTGAGATAATGCTGTTCATAAAGATTATTAATACAGGTAGGTGCTGTTGTCTTACAACTGATATAATATCGTGAAGACCTTGAATGTATTCATGGTTTAATTATTATCTAGCTCCACATTAAATTTGACGTCAGGGGCCTAAAACCTTTTTCACCACAAACACCCATGTCCTCCACATGCTTAAGTCTCTGAACGATGGGGTTCTCCCAATCTGAGCTCCACATTCCAATCCTCTGGTGTTTCATGTTCTTGTCATGAAGGTTTTGTCTCCTCCCCAGGAGGAAATGAGTCTATCCTGAACCTAGAGGTATGAATGATGCCAACCCTCCAAGACAGGCACAAGGGAGAAGCTGATGAAGTCCCTGACAGCAGCCATCTAGATTCAAACTCTCTCTTTCTTTACCATTTTTCTGAACTCTTGCCAGGACTTCCCACCGCTCTATAGTCCATGGACCAGCTGTCTAGTAGGTGAGCATATGTCTTCTCCAAGGCATGGTGGTGACTCTGCCAGATACTAAGTGTGTCTTAGGATACCAGTGTATCTCTATCAGCCTCAATGTGCATCTCTGTAGAGAATTGTACAATGAACCTCTGTTCTGTACAGGAGATGCACGTTGGTAGAAGAAAACACACCCACAATACCTTTAAAGGTAAAGGGTAAACCTTTATCTCACATAAATGGCAGAGAAACCATAATAAACAAATTGCAATGGGAAAGGGAGAAGGGAAGCAATATATACATATTTACACTCACCAGACTATGGAGGATTCATCACCAGACAAGTAAGCCACAGCCTGGGCTCCAGAGTCAGCCTCCCATCCATGCATAGACAAGGAGAGGTCTTGGCATGAGGCCCAGTCATGAGGGCCCTTCACAACTGGACTCAGGAAACACGAAACCGTAAACATGTTTTTTGTGATTGTCTGTTGTTTTTCAATAGCTAACATATAGGAATAGATGAAATAGAGATTTATCGTAAACAGTGCTGGACGAATGCTTCAAGGAGATCATGCAACCTGTTCTGGGATTTGGTGACCATTGCTTGTGTCCATGTTCCGTTGAATTCAAATTTAATACTTAACTTTCCCCCACAACCTTATATGGTTTTTGTGAGAAATAAATGGCATAAAACATGAAAAGTGGATCCCTAATGTTTGGCTTGGTGGAAAGGCTGCAGGAGTATGTTCTGGTTGTTCATATTTATTTTTTTCTCTTCTTTCACCACAGAAGCTTTTTCATGTCACAATGATTCATGTCCCTCTATGGATGGAAAAGCATATAGAAAACAAACCTGTTCTTACATTTGTAAAGGGCACTCGAGCTTCCTGGTAGCTGGACTTTGTCTTTCACAAAGACAGATTCTGTGCCCCTGCATGCTGAGAAAGGGGCCCCAAGTACACTCAGACAGAGCTAAAAAGGTTGTAGTTAGGGTTTATTTATTTATTATACACATATAACATACATATATAGCACTTTTCCAGACACTTGGCATAATTCAGTGAAGAAAGCAGATGACAGTTCCTGAGCCACAATTTACTTTAGGGAGTCAGACGCTCATAGTAGACATCATAAGCAGATCATGTTCACAGAATGTAAGATCTGATGTTCTCATGCTCTCCTCTAGGAATGGATGGACCTCTCAGCTTCTGATCAGAACGACAGACCTAGGACCAAGCATAACATTTAAATAGATGCAGAAAACTTTCATTTCTTAAAAAAAGTAATATCCCTTTATGATAAAAATGCTCAACAAATTAGGTATAAAATAAATTCACTTCAATGCATTAAAGGCCATGTATTACAAATGAATAGCTGGGCAGGCAGGTCTGCCATAAGACAGGGGCATCCACTTCCCTAGCTACTTATCCAGGGGCACAGAGAATGAGCAGATCCAGGGTTCTGCTTCACCTGGGGTCCTCTCCAAGTCGGTTTCAAGAAGACAGGAATGGGGTTCTGCCATCCACCTCTGTGGACAGCTGGAAGCAAATTGAGCTATGCTCCACCTCAGCCTAATGTAGACAATGGCTACAGGAAAGCCTGTTTTCTTCCTCATAAATAGAATTGCTTGAAGTGGGTGACCTCGATGGTTTCACAAACTCGTAAGTGTCTGCCAGTCTTGGTTCTTCATTGGTTAACTAAGACTCTTTGTTCTGAGATTCTGCAAAAATGTTTCTGCTCCCTGGAGACCCTTCAAATCAGAGAGAGGCATGGCCACTTCAGAGGCATTTTGGGTAAATAAAGATGGGATAGAGCAAAATGAGCCAGAGCACTGGACTCTGAGTCTGATGTCACAAGAAAATGCCAGTTCTTGTTGGGTTTTTGAGCTCCTCACTTGAAAGTGGTATTAAATAATTTCCCTGGATAATGGGAGAGTGCTTCATGAGTAAATAGCACACCCCAAAAGGTGGAGGCAAGAGAGGGCACTGGAGGATTCCAAGGTCACTCATTGTACTTTCAGCCTTCAGATTCTGCTCCTTTGTCCCTTGGAACCCTAGAAAGCCAGTGTCTTGAGGACACAAAAACAATGGTACCTGATTTGTTCCATGATGTTCCTGCATGGGATTGCAGCGTTAGTGACGGCCTTGAGGTGATTACAGCCTGTTGTGTTTCTGGTGCCTATTGAGCTTTGCTGGAGCAGCTGGAGCAAGTAAGAGTCACACACCTCGTGTTATTATCAATGATTTCCACAATGTCCACTTAGCCAGTCTTTTTTCCCTTACACTCTCCCTTTGCCAGCTACCACGGTGGGCCCAACATGTGGTACAGAAAATGATTACTTCATGCCTGCATGCCCCCCCGAGGGAAGAACTGTGTGAAGACAGCTGAACAAAAGTCCTAAAGCAAGTATACATAAAAGAAAAGAGAGAGATCCTGAGCAAGATGGCCAAATAGGAACAGCTTCGGCCTCCAACTTGCAATGCAAGCAATACAGAAGACAGGTGATTTCTGTATTTTCAACTGAGGTACTGAGTTCATCTCACTGGGGAGTGCCAGACAATTGGTTCTGGTCAGCTGGTGCAGCCCGATGAGTGAGAGCTGAAGCAGGGTGAGGAATCACCTCACCTGGGAAGCGCAAGGGGGAAAAGAATCCCTTTTCCTAGCTAAGGGAGACTGAAACACACAACACCTGGAAAATCAGGTAACTCCCACCCTAATACTGTGCTTCACCAAGGGTCTTAGCAAATGGAACATCAGCAGATTATATACCACACGTGGTCTGGAGGGTCAATGCCCACAGAGCCTCTCTCATTGCTAACACAACAGTCTGAGATCTAACTGCAAGGTGGCAGCAAGGCTGGGAGAGGGGTGTCCACAATTGCTGAGGCTTAAGTAGGTAATCAAAGCCGCCAGGAAGTTCAAACTGGTTGGAGCTCACCACAGCTCAAGGTGACCTGCCTGCCTCTGTAGACTCCATCACTGGGGACAGGGCATAGCTAAACAAAAAGCAGCAGAAACCTCTGCAGATGTAAATGACCCTGTCTGACAGCTTTGAAGAGAGCAGTGGGTCTCCCAGCACAGAGATTGAGATCCGAGAACAGACAGACTACATGCTCAAGTGGGTCCCTGACCCTTGAGTAACTTAACTGGGAGACATCCCCCACTAGGTGTAGACTGACACCTCACACCTCACACGGCTGGGTACACCTCTGAGATGATGTTTCCAGAGCAAGAATCAGACAGCAACACTTGCTGTTCAGCAATATTCTATCTTCTGCAGCCTCCGCTGCTGATACCCAGGCAAACAGGGTCTGACGTGGACCTCAAGCAAACTCCAACAGACCTCCAGCTGAGGGTCCTGACTGTTAGAAGGAAAACTAACAAACAGAAAGGACACCCACACCAAAACCCCATCAGTACGTCACCACCACTAAAGACCAAAGGCAGATAAAACCACAAAGATGGTGAAAAAGCAGGGCAGAAAAGCTGGAAATTCAAAAAATCAGAGTGCATCTCCCCCTCCAAGGGAACATAGCAAATCACCAGCAATGGATCAAAGTTGGACGGAGAATGACTTTGACGAGTTGAGAGAAGAAGGCATCAGTCAACCAAACTTCTCAGACCTAAAGGAGGAACTATGTACCCAGCGCAAAGAAACTAAAAATCTTAAAAAAAGAATGGAAGAATGGATAACTAGAAAAATCAATGCAGAGAAGGCCATAAACGAACTGATAGGGATGAAAACCATGACTCAAGAATGACATGACAAATGCACAAGCTTCAGTAACTGACTCGATCAACTGGAAGAAAGAGTATCAATGATTGAAGATCAAATAAATGAAATGAAGTGAGAAGAGAAGTCGAAGAAAAAAGAGGAAAAAGAAATGAACAAAGCCTCCAAGAAATATGGGATTATGTGAAAAGACCAAATCTACGTCTGATTGGTGTGCCTGAAAGTGAGGGGGAAAATGAGACCAAGTTAGAAAACACTCTTCAGGATATCATCCAGGAGAACTTCCCCAACCTGGTAAGGTAGGCCAACATTCAAATTCAGGAAATACATAGAATGCCACAAAGATACTCCTCGAGAAGAGCAACTCCAAGACACATAATTGTCAGATTCACCAAAGTTGAAATGAAGGAAAAAATGTTAAGGGCAGCCAGAGAGAAAGGTCGGGTTACCCACAAAGGGAAGCCCATCAGATTAACAGCAGATCTCTTGGCAGAAACTCTACAAGCCAGAAGAGAGTGGGGACCAATATTCAACATTCTTAAAGAAAAGAATTTTCAACCCAGAATTTCATATCCAGCCACACTAAGTTTCATAAGTGAAAGAGAAATAAAATCCTTTACAGACAAGCAAATGCTGAGAGACTTTGTCACCACCAGGCCTGCCCTACAAGAGATCCTGAAGGAAGCACTAAACATGGAAAGGAAAAACAGGTACCAACCATTGTAAAAATATGCCAAAATATAAAGACCATCGATGCTAGGAAGAAACTGCATCAACTAACGAGCAAAATAACTAGCTAATATCACAATGACAGGATCAAGTTGATGCATAACAATATTACCCTTAAACGTAAATGGACTAAATGGTCCAATTAAAAGACACTGGCAAATTGGATAAAGAGTCAAGACCCATCAGTATGCTGTATTCAGGAGACCTATCTCACATGCAGAGACACACATAGGCTCAAAATAAAGGGATGGAGGAAGATCTACCAAGCAAATGGAAAACAAAAAAAAAGCAGGGGTTGCAATCCTAGTCTCTGATAAAACAGACTTTAAACCATCAAAGATCAAAAGAGACAGAGAAGGCCATTACATAACGGTAAAGGGATCAATTCAACAGGAAGAGCTAACTATCTTAAATATATATGCATCCAATACAGGAGCACCCAGATTCATAAAGCAAGTCCTTAGAGACTTACAAAGAGACTTAGACTCCCATGCAATAATAATCAGAGACCTCAACACCCCACTGTCAACATTAGACAGATCAATGAGACAGAAAGTTAACAAGGATATCCAGGAATTGAACTCAACTCTGCACCAAGTGGACCTAATAGACATCTATAGAGCTCTCCACCCCAAATCAACAGAATATACATTCTTCTCAGCACCACATCACACTTATTCCAAAATTGACCATATAGTTGGAAGTAAAGCACTGCTCAGCAAACGTAAAACAACAGAAATTATAACAAACTGTCTCTCAGATCACAGTACAATCAAACTAGAACTCAGGATTAAGAAACTCAATCAAAACCTCTCCACTACATGGAAACTGAACAACCTGCTCCTGAATGACTACTGGGTACATAACGAAATGAAGGCAGAAATAAAGATGTTCTTTGAAACCAATGAGAACAAAGACACAACATACCAGAATCTCTAGGACACATTCAAAGCAGTGTGTAGATGGAAATTTATAGCACTAAATGCCCACAGGAGAACACAGGAAAGATCAAAAATTGACACCCTAACATAACAATTAAAAGAACTAGAGAAGCAAGAGCAAACACATTCAAAAGCTAGCAGAAGGCAAGAAATAACTAAGATCAGAGCAGAACCGAAGGAGATAGAGACACAAAAAACCCTCCAGAAAATCAATGAATCCAGGAGCTGGTTTGTGAAAAGATCAACAAAATTGATAGACTACTAGCAAGACTAATAAAGAAGAAAAGAGAGAAAAATCAAACAGAAGCAATAATAAGTGATAAAGGGGATATCACCACTGACCCCACAGAAATACAAACTACCATCAGAGAATACTATAAACAGCTCTACACAAATAAACTAGAAAAGCTAGAAAAAAATGGACAATTTCCTGGACACTTACCCTCTCCCAAGACTAAACCAGGAAGAAGTTGAATCCCTGAATAGACCAATAGCAGGCTCTGAAATTGAGGCAATAATTAAAAGACTACCAACGAAAAATAAAGTCCAGGACCAGAAGGATTCCCAGCTGAATTCTACCAGAGGTACAAGGAGTAGCTGGTACCATTCCTTTTGAAACTATTCCAATCAATAGAAAAAGAGGGAATCCTCCCTAACTCATTTTATGAGACCAGCATCATCCTGATACAAAAGCCTGGCAGAGACACAACATGAAGAGAATTTTAGACCAATATCCCTGATGAACATCAATACAAAAATCCTCAATAAAATACTGGCAAACCGAATCCAACAGCACATCAAAAAGCTTATCCATCATGATCAAGTGGGCTTCATCCCTGGGAAGCAAGGCTGGTTCAACATATGCAAATCAATAAACGTAATCCAACATATAAACAGAATCAAAGACAAAAATCACATGATTATCTGAATAGATGCAGAAAAGGCCTTTGACAAAATTCAACAGCCCTTCATGCTAAAAACTCTCAATAAATTCGGTATTGATGGAACGTATCTCAAAATAATAAGAGTTATTTATGACAAACCCACAGCCAATATCACACTGAATGGGCAAAAACTGGAAGCATTCCCTTTGAAAACTGACACAAGACAGGGATGCCCTTTCTCACCACTCCTATTCAACATAGTGTTGGAAGTTCTGGCTAAGGCAATCAGGCAAGAGAAAGAAATAAAGAGTATTCAATTAGCCAAAAAGGAAGTGAAATTGCCCCTGTCTGCAGATGACATGATTGTATATTTAGAAAACCCCATCATCTCAGCCCAAAATCTCCTTAAGCTGATAAGCAACTTCAGCAAAGTCTCAGGATACAAAATAAATGTGCAAAAGCCACAAGCATTCTTATACACCAGTAACAGACAAACAGAGAGCGAAATCATGAATGAACTCCCATTCACAATAGCTTCACAGAGAATAAAACACCTAGGAATCCAACTTACAACAGATGTGAAGGACCTCTTCAAGGAGAATTACAAACCACTGCTCAGTGAAATAAAAGAGGACACAAACAAATGGAAGAACGTACCATGCTCATGGATAGGAAGAATCAATATCGTGAAAATGGCCATACTGTTCAAAGTAATTTATAGATTCAATGCCATCCCCATCAAGTTACCAATGACTTTCTTCACAGAATTTGAAACAACTGCTTTAAAGTTCATGTGGAACCAAAAAAGAGCCCACATTGCCAAGGCAATCTTAAGTCAAAAGAACAAAGCTGGAGGCATCACGCTACCTGACTTCAAACTATACTACAAAGGCTACAGTAACCAAAGCAAAGTGGTACTGGTACCAAAACAGGGATATAGACCAATGGAACAGAACAGAGCCCTCAGAAATAATACCATACATCTACAGCCATCTGGTCTTTGACAAACCTGAGAGAAACAAGAAATGGGGAAAGGATTCCCTATTTAATAAATGGTGCTGGGAAAATTGGCTAGCCATGACTGGAAAGCTGAAACTGGATCCTTTCCTTACTCCTTATACAAAAATTAATTCAAGATGGATTAGAGACTTAAATGTTAGACCTAATACCATAAAAACCCTAGAAGAAAACCTAGGTAATACCATTCAGGACATAGGCATGGGCAAGAACTTCAAGTCTAAAACACCAAAAGCATTGACAACAAAAGCCAAAATTGACAAATGGGATCTAACTAAACTAAAGAGCTTCTGCACAGCAAAAGAAACTACCATCAGAGTGAACAGGCAACCTACAGAATGGGAGAAAATTTTTGCAATCTACTCATCTGACAAACGGCTAATATCTAGAACCTACAAAGAACTCAAACAAATTTACAAGAAAAAACAAACAACCTCATCAAAAAGAGGGCAAAGGATATGAACAGACACTTCTCAAAAGAAGACATTCATACAGCCAACAGACACATGAAAAAATGCTCATCATCGCTGGCCATCAGAGAAATACAAATCAAAACCACAATGAGATACTATCTCACACCAGTTAGAATGGCAATCATTAAAAAGTCAGGAAACAACAGGTGCTGGAGAGGATGTGGAGAAATAGGAACACTTTTACACTGTTGGTGGGATTGTAAACTAGTTCAACAATTGTGGAAAACAGCATGGTGATTCCTCAAGGATCTAGAACTAGAAATACCATATGACCCAGCCATCCCATTACTTGGTATATACCCAAAGGATTATAAATCATGCTGCTATAAAGACACATGCACAGATATGTTCATTGCGGCACTCTTCACAATAGCAAAGACTTGGAATCAACCCAAATGTCCATCAGTGACAGACTGGATTAAGAAAATGTGGCACATATACACCATGGAATACTATGCAGCCATAAAAAAGGATGAGTTCGTGTCCTTTGTAGGGACATGGATGCAGCTGGAAACCATCATTCTCAGCAAACTCTCGCAAGAACAGAAAACCAAGTACCGCATATTCTCACTGATAGGTGGGAATTGAACAATGAGATCATTTGGACATGGGAAGGGAAACATCACACACCGGGGCCTATCATGGGGAGCAGGAAGGGGGTTGGGATGACATTGGGAGTTATACCTGATGTAAATGATGAGATGATGGGTGCAGCACACCAACATGGCACATGTATACATATGTTAAAAAAAAAAAAAAAGAGCAAGGACTATTATATAAAGTAAAATGTTGAGAGGAAGAGCTGCAAAATCATTACATGGGGCGATCCAAAGTCCTCACCGAGGTGACATTTAATCTATGATTAGAATGACAATAGGGAGGCATCCCTGCATGAGAATGTGCCAGGGAGAAGCCACCCTTGGAGAACAGTCTCACAGGTGTGAGTTTGACAGAGATTTGAAAGGGATCAATTTGGCCACAGACAGCCTGAGGAAGAGATAAGCAGAGGGATGAAGAATTCTGGGGCCTGGGAGATGAGGCTAGATATCTGCTCCTTTCTGACAACATTGCCCTAAAACTTAGCACCTTTCAACAATATATACTATCTCACAATTTGAGTGGACCAGAATCTGGACACAGTTAATTTGGCTAACTCTGTCTTTAGGTCACTTGTGATATTGGGGCTGTGGTCTCAACTGAAGCTGGACTGGGAAAGCATCAGTCTTTAAGCTCACTCATGTGAAAATTGGCAGGGTTAAATGTAGACTGAGAGCGTGATTTCCTTCTGTCTACTGGCCTGAGCACTCCCTCAGTTCTTTGTTTATGTGTGTCTGTACATAGAGCATCTCATAACATTGACGCTTGCTTCCTCCATTTGAGGAATACAATAGAGAGACAGAATTAGACAAACAGATTCACACAAAAAGACAGAAAGAGAAATTGAAAGACTGAGGAAGCAAACAGGAAAAACCCAGTAGGAGAAAAATGGCAGCTTTAAAAAAAAATCTTGAAAGTCACTATAATTCTCCTCTTGTATTTGTATTAAAATTGTAATCCCCAGTGTAATGCTATAAGGAAATAGGACGTAGTTAACTCCTGAAGTTACGGCCATCATGATCGAGATTACTGGCTTTATTAAAGAAGCCCCAGAGGGATGTCTGTCTCCTTCTGCCAATTGAGAATGTAACTTGACATGTACAGTCTGAAATTCAGAAGAGTCATCACCAGATCTCAATCATGCTGACACTCTGATCTCAAATTTCCAACCTCTAGAAGTGTGAGAAATTAAGTCCTGCTGGCTATAAGATGTCTAGTTCATGGTTCTTTGGTATAGCAGCCTGAACTAATACAAAAGTCATACACTACTCTGTATTCCATTCGACAGAAGCTGAATTTGTGCCCCCAAACCATTAAAAGAAAAAGACTAAAACTTGTATTTTTAGAATGAAAGATAAGAAACAACTTGTTGAAACACTTAAATTTCTTCTTCTTATAAGATTTTTTAAAATTGGCTGAAATTGGTTGGAACTAATATGGCCAACTGAAGTCCATGGAGAATGAATTTGCTGATGTTACAGCCCAAATTTCCATTGCATGTTTCATACTAACTCTCCCTGAATATTTATGTGACCTGTGAGGAAGCAAGAAGAGATGATTGTGCATGTCTCATGACTTTCCATATTACTACTTTCCTTCCAGCAATCCCCTACTAATCCAGAACCCACTTCTTAAGCATTTTCTAATCAATACCTTAAAGCCTGTTTAAGAAAACCGATTGAGCTGGACTCCTATCCCCTGTTCGCCAACCTACAACAAGATGACATTTTTCTCAAAACCCAAGTTTCATACTACTGGCATCAGGCAGTAGGTTATTTTGCTCAATAAAAACTGAATCACTAACCACCTAGTGCTGAGAGACTTTGTGAGGGCTTTCCCCGACAGAGGCGAGATAAGGCACATGGATATAATTCTATATATAATAAGAAGGCACTAGAAAGTTTAATGCCTGTATTAGTCCATTCTTATACTGCAGTGATGTAATACCTGAGACTTGGTAATTTATAAAAAAAAAAAAGAAAAAGGTACAATTGACTCACAGTTCCACATGATTGGGCGGGAGGGGGTGGTGGCCTCAGAAAACTTCCAATTATGTTGACCAATAAGTGAAGTGAGTGAGAGTAGGGGATGTACCACATGCTTATGAAACCATCAGATCTCATGAGAACTCACTCACTGTAACAAGAACAGCATGAGGAAAATCCAATTACCTCCCCTCAGGTTTCTCCCTTAACACTTGGAGGTTAAAATACAAAATGAGGTTTGGGTGGGGACACACAGCTAAACCACATCAATGCCGAGGACGATATCTACATTTAATTTCAATCTCTTATGGGAGCAGAATGAAACTCAGGCCCAGTGGGGAAGTGACTTTCCCAAGATCACACTGCTAGACCCCAGGCCTACTTGAGTTGTGGCCCATGCTACCTTGCTACCTCCCACCGATTCTCCTAATGCTTCCATCTCTAAGTGTGTGTGTTATTTACAGGTGACATAAAAACCATGATTTTTATGTTTTATCTTACATACACCTGAAACATTCCTTAGGAAGTAGATGTTAACATCATCCCCACTGTGCAGCTTGTGAGACTATGGAGCCCCTGAGAGGCACAATGACACACCTGGGATCACAGAATTAATAAATTAAACATAAGGACTTTAACTCAGCTTTGTATCCCCAAACCTGTGGCTCTGGTTGCATTCCATTTCCTCAGGGACTGGTGCAGGAGGTGCTGTATTTGCACAATTGTGCACAGGTAATAAGATGAAATGGGAGAGAAAGGTGAGGAGTCAGCAATTCAGAAAAGCCTTTGAGAACGTCTTATTGAAGGAAGGTAGGTCTTATTGAAAGAGAAATAAAACCTTCAAGAAGTGACCTTATTTCTTTGGTGAAAGACCCTAACAGTACTAAGGACTCTGGTAATCAAAAACTCACATTCTAAAGACAGTCCCCTATACAGCTCAGTTGGCCATAATCTCTCAAGAGAGAAAGATGTTCTGCTGTATACCAACTTTCTGAGGCTCTTGCTTCAGCAGGGTTTGAGTGAAAGCCTTTTCTAAAGATGCAGAAGTTGGATCAGTTCTCAATTTTTCAACCTCAATGCTTCAAGCCACTGGCAAAGGCCACCAAATCTAAAACCAAGGAGCCCAGGGCTGTCCCATCTAAGCAAGTCTTCATTTGTAAATCCATCTGGGTAGCTTCATACCCCCTCACCATCACCATATGTGTGTGTAAGTGTCAGGAGCAGGAAATGAAGAGGCCCTCATCTGGGAACAGGAAGGAACATGTTGTTAGGTGCTGGAAATTTGGTGAATCTTATATGATCATATCTCAGGTCATGACTGGTGAGACGAAAAGGTGAGTGTCGGTATCCAAATTTGTATACTCAGATGTTAGTCCCAAGACTTCAAGCTGTCATCTAGATTCCTCTGTGGCTGAAAGTCTATGTCTGATCTGGAGAGCAGATTTTCTAATGTGAGTATTGTTCTGTGCAGGAAACATGCGAGGAGAGAAGAAAAGGAATACACACAATACCTTCAAGGGTAATCAGCCTTTAACCCAAGTGTATGGCAATACAGATATAATAAGCAAATCATATAATAAGCAAATGTTATAATAAACAAATTGCAATGGGAAGGGGAGAAGGGAAAAAATATATGTATTTACACTCACCAGACTATGGAGAAATCATCGTCAGACTGGTAAGCAACAGTCTGGGCTCCAGAGTCAGTCACCTGTCCGTGCACAGATAAGGAGAGGTCTCATGAAGCTTTGATACAGTCTAGAACCCTAGCTCTTTTTGTAATGAGTTGTTTGGCATGAGGCCCAGTCATGAGGGAGCTTTGTGACAGGGCCCAAGGAACACAAAAAGTTCAACTTGTTTTTGTGATTGTAATAGATTGAAATAAAGATTTCTCCCAAGCAATGCCGGATAATTCCCTCAACGGGTTCAAACAACCTGTTCTGGGACTTGGTGACCATTGTTTGTTTCCATGTTCAATTGAGTTCAAATTTAATATTTAATTTTTCCTCCACATTCAGCCTCAATTTGATACTCAATTGTAGAAAAATACCTTTACAGATACTCAGGGAAGGCACAGTTGGTATAGATTACATATACAGGGTTAGCACAGGAGAATTAAAAGCTCAGTTAATAAAACCACACCCACCATGGCTTTGCAAGGAGAATAATATTGTGAGAATTGTCAGGGATATACACATAACATTCAGTATGCAATAAGGTGTAAACCCCTACTTGGGCTGCGATTAGCATATCTAACACCATTGAATTTAGCAACACAACAGTATGCAGCTGAACAAATTCATCTGACAACAATGTAAGTTTGGTGCTACTATTATTAAGAGCTCTTTCCACACGCAAGCTTAACATTTTAATTTGTTGCTGAAGCAGGACTGTAGGGTACCACCACCAGGGAGTCCAGCGGATTTGTAAGCAGCGATGTTTGAAAGCATGTAGATTACTGGGGAGGACAGTATTTTCCCTGATGGTGAACGGAATTAAAGGCCACCCTCAAGTGCATCTCCCCATCCAATATGAGAGCACGTATTGCCACCCATAGGATCCACATACCCAGAGGGCCCCTCCAGGGGACAGCAATGGTTTTACTATAATTATAGTGTATTAAGCTGCTATTAAAATAGGAAAGAGGTTGTGTTTTATTGCAGACAATGTTGTTGATTTGGAGTATGTGTTGACAATTGCCTGGCAGGAGAAATCCCAGAATAACGTTAAAGAGGCCACTTAAGGCCTTCAGAAAAAAGTGGGGCTATATGGAATCTGCCCACCAGCACAGCAGTTCCCAGTATGTACCATTGTAGGCATATTGGGCAGAATACCAAGGCTTTTGATGCAAGGCAAGGGCGGAGTTCACCTTTTGTCTGACTTGGGCAAAGATAGATTGCTTGGTTTGGTCAAAGGAAGTCCAGGTTGGATTGCAAGTGTTTTTGTTATGGCCCCATTGGTGGTGACATAGCCATTCAAAAATGTTGGCAGGGACAATTTTCTAAGGTAGCCCATTCCCGGTGGCCTCTGGCAACTCGACACATAACCAATATTAACTGCTGTTGGCTTCTTTTACAGCAGTGGCTACCCAGTTGATAAATTTATTCTTGGCCTCCGACACAAAGACACATATGCTGACCATTACTAGATTGGTTATTCCTTGCAATACTGCCTTTCGTTGCAACCTTGAACGTGTTGTAATCCATTCATCCTCATTTCAGTTTGCAGTTATAGTGGAAATTTTGGCCTGTTGATCTGCCTGCTGATTAAATAGTCTGTCACAAGAAAGCAAAGATACATGAGCATCAACCCAGAAAACAGTGATAATGACAGTGTGCACCAGGATTCAGATATCTTCCCAGTATTATTTACCCCTAACCTCTTTATTCCCAATTAACCATTTGTTTCATTGCCATTGGGGCATCCAGGTAGTAAGACAATTTGCTACTGACCAAAGTTGGTATACAAGTGATAAATTCCTCTGGAGTCCTCCTGAATAGCTCGGAGGATGGTTACTAGTTCAGCCAACGGTGTGTTCCCATCCCTCCCTTTATCAGTGTGCTTATGTTTTTTAACAAGATTATAAGCCACAGCCTTTCAGCATTGGGTCCCACCAATATATCTGGCAGATCCATCAGTAAACCAAGCATGTTTCTGATCCTCTGAGCTTAGGTCTTTGAAGAATTTGCCCCATTTAGTGGGGGAGGTTTCCTTCCCTATTTGCAGGACTTACTTGGTAATTTCCTGAGCTGGAAAATTTTAGACATCCTCATGTAAAAGTGATACTCCCTTTGGTTTTGGCTTAGCCTGGTCTTGTATGTACCATTTCCATTTTACGATGCTACTTTCTTGGGCATGACGTATCCATCATGCCCATTTCCATCAGAAATATACCAAAGAACAAACAGTAACATAGACATTGAGCACAAACTTCCAAACACTCTTAAGAAGCAGCTCATTTCTTCATAACAGAGTTGAAAAGCATGAGATGATAAAGTCCACTCAGTTCATGACCACAAAGAAATTCACCAACAACAAGATGATCTATGTGGTTCTTTCCTCTGAAGATGCTCTTGGTGAGTAGTTTGTGCTGTGAAGGTACAAGAATCACTTCTGGCACCTGAACAAGAAAATCACAATGTATGCACTCGAAAGCATCATGACTTCAACCAAAGAGAGGACCCAAGACACCATCAGAGAATAAACAAGTCCCTTGATGATGTTTTTCATGAGAGCAGTGAATAGTATTGGCATTTAGTAGATTGGTCTGTGTTATGTTGTAATAAGCTATAGTTTAGCTTATACTGACAAACTGAAGGACCAAAAAATAAAAAAAAGTGTCATATGATTTCTGAGTTTGTGTTTAAGTCTCAGCAACACTAAGGTGCTGGGGTGATGGAGCAGCCTGGAGCACACTCAGGAAACAGATTGGGCAGAGGGAGATGGTCCCCATTTACCTGTTCATGTTTCTTAAAAGCCTTATATTTGAAGTAATTCTGCAAATTCATTGATTCAAAAATGCCTGGAGACAAAAACTCCATTACAACAAGGAGTATCACTATATGGATGAAGGCCAAGGTACAGATGATCAAGTCATGAGGCTTAGGCCTTTGACCCAGAGTGTGAAAATGGGGAAGAACAGAAAAAAGCTGTTGGCTAAGATTACAATGCCAGCTGAAGAGAAAACAACATTTTTAATAACAGCATATGTAAAAAGTATATTTATATTAATAGCATGGAGAAACATATTTTGTATATCTGAAAAATAATAATACATCTCAGCCAGGCACCATGGTTCATGCCTGTAATTCCAGCTCTTTGGGAGTCCAAGGTGGGTAGATCATGAGGTCAGGAGTTGAAAACCAGCCCGGGCAATATGATGAAACCTCATTTCTACTAAAAGAAAAAATACAAAAATTAGCTGGGTGTGGTGGTGGGCGTTGGTAATCCCAGGTACAAGGCTGTGGCAGGAGAATTGCTTGACCTCAGGAGGTGGAGGTGGCAGTGAGCCGAGATCTCATCACTGCACTACAGCCTGGGTGACAGAGCAAGACTCCATCTCGGAGGGGGAGGGGGGAAAGAATAATAAATCTCACATTATCAGTGAGATTCTAAAGTTGTCAAAATAGTTCTTTTTATTTTTATTTTGCCTACTTGTTATTGATAAAATCTATCGCATTAATTTTTGATAATTCAGCCTTTATATTACTTTCTACAAAAAAGTGCAAGACCAGCATATTTAAAATTATGCCTCCATAGGGGGCAGACTGTCTATATTCCTCATGCACCTGGGCCCCCTGTTTTAGAAACCACATTCTCATTGTCCTACATTCTCCCACTTTATATTCAGTCCCAAAATAGTGACAATCATTTAGAATTAATATTATTTGTTCAGTTAATGAATACAAGTGTATGTTAATGTGGAAGGATCACTCAAGTAAACAATTTTTATAAAAATCCATTTGAAAACTTACATCCCAACACTTGGATATATTTTATTCTTTATGTATCTTCCACATTTTTGAACCCTTGAGATTATATTGAACCCATTGTGATATTTTATAATCTCTCTATATTTCACTAGGAGATTAGTAATATTGACCTTACCTGAAACCTTTTATTCTGTTTGTCATGAATTGTAAGATGTTCTCAGTATCTGGAAATATGAACATCAATGTCTTTTTGAGGAATGGATATATACTACAAACTAGTTGAAAACAAGGACATGTATTTGAAGCATACATAATAAGTACTTACATATGTACAAAAACAATAATTTACAACATACACTTGGCATAGTAGATGAAATTACAGAAGAATTGGTAAAGTAAATTAAAATGGAGATGAGACCTGAAAAATCCTGAGTAGACAAAACCAGCTAGACCTCATAAGTGACCTCAACCTTATGTAACAAAGTTATTTGCTAACATAAGCAAAACTTGAGTTATTTCTTGCAGAGGCCTATAATAAAGAAAAGCAGAACTTAATCTCAATGAATCAGAAGTTGTCAACCAACTTATACAAGTGGGAATTTTCCAACGAGGTAATAAACAGGAAATGTTGTAACAGCAACCAATCAAATTTTTTTTCTGCTTTTGCATATACCCAATAAACACTTTCCTCTGACACTTTGCCATCCAAACAATAAACCTCTTTCTGTCTAGTGTTTTCTAAATTATGAATTGCTTCTTAAATAAACTCAAACTTCTTTGTGCCTTAGTTTGCTTTTTAAGAGGATAAAATAAAATAAACTACTTAGGAATGAATCTAACAAAACTGTGTATAGCACATAATAAATACCATAAAAAGTACCTGAAATATACAATTGTAGACATAAACAAATAAAAACACTACCAAGTGCAGAAGAAAGCATTTTAGTCTTCTCAGGATGTTATGACAAAATACCTTAGACTGGATAATGTAAAAACAGAAACATATTGCTCACAGTTCTATCGACTAGAAAGTTAAAAATGAAGGCATCACAAATTCAGTGTCTGGTGAGGGTTCTGTTTCCTACAGGTGGCACCGTCTAGCTATGTTCCCACGTGGCAGAAGGGGCAAGAATATTCCTTTCAACTTCCTTCACATAGGCACTCATTTTGTTCATTAGCATGCAGGCCTCCTGACTTAACTTTCTCAAAGGTCCCATAACTAATAGTATCACACTGAATACATACGTGGATTAGATTTTTACATATGAATATGGAAGGTGAGGAACACAAGTATTCAGACTACAGCAGAAAATTAATAAGCAATAACAATTGGAGTGGACAGTATTATTAATATTTGGGTTGTAGGAATTTTAGGTTTTTATCACAAAGGTTAGAAAATGGTTTGTCCTTGGCCAGGTGCAGTGGCTCATGCCTGTAATCCCAGCACTTTGGGAGGCAAAGGCAGGTGGATCATGAGGTCAGGAGATCTAGATCATGCTGGTTAACATGGTGAAACCCAGTCTCTACTAAAACTACAAAAAATTTGCTGGGCATGGTGGCAGGTGCTTGTAGTCCCAGCTACTCAGGAGGCTGAGGCAGTAGAATGGTGTGGACCCAGGAGGCAGAGCTTGTGGTGAGCCAAGATCGCATTTGTGCACTCCAGCCTGGATGACAGAGTGAATTCCATCTCAAAAAAAAAAAAAAAGTTTATCCTTTAAAACACATAAGAGCAGTTCCAAGATGGCCGAATAGGAAAAGCTCCAGTCTACAGCTCCCAGCCTGAGCAACACAGAAGACAGGTGACTTCTGCATTTCCAACTGAAGTACTGGGTTCATCTCACGGGGGCTTGTCAGACAGTGGGTGCAGGACAGTGGATGCAGCCCACCGAGCAGAAGCCAAAGCAGGGCGAGGCATCGCCTCACCCAGGAAGTGCAACGGGTCAGGGAATTCCCTTTTCTAGCCAAGGGAAGCTGTGACAGATGGAACCTGGAAAATTGGGTCACACCCATCCTAATACTGCGCTTTTCCAACGGTCTTAGCAAATGGCACACCATGAGATTATATCCAACGCCTGGCTCAGAGGGTCCCATGCCCTCAGAGCCTGGCTCATTGCTAGCACAGCAATCTGAGATCAAACTGCAAGGCGACAGCGAGGCTGGGGGAGGGGCGCCCACCATTGCTGAGGTTTGAGTAGGTAAACAAAGCAGCTCAGAAGCTCTGGCAGCTCTCGAACTGGGTGGAGCCCACCACAGCTCAATGAGGCCTGCCTGCCTCTCTAGACTCCACCTCTGGGAGCAGGGCATAGCTGAACAAAAGGCAGCAGAAACCTTTGCAGACTTAAATGTCCCTGTCTGACAGCTTTGAAGAGAGTAGCAGTTCTCCCAGCATGGAGTTTGAGATGAAAACGGACAGACTGCCTCCTCAAGTGAGTCCCTGATGCCCGAGTAGCCTAACTGGGAGGCACCCCCCAGTAGGGGAAGACTGACACCTCACAGGGCCAGGTACCCCTCTGAGATGAAGCTTCCAGAGGAGTGATCAGGCAGCAACATCTGCTGTTCAGCAATTTTGGCTGTTCTGCAGCGTCCACTACTGATACCCAGGCAAACAGGTTCTGGAGTGGACCTTCAGCAAATGCCAACAGACCTGCAGCTCAGGGTCCTGACTGCTGGAGGAAAACTAACAAGCAGAAAGGATATCCACACCACATGTAAAACCCCATCTTACATCACAATCATCAAAGACCAAAGGTAGATAAAACCACAAGGATGCGGGAAAAAACAGCAGAAAAGCTGAAAATTCTAAAAATCAGATCACCTCTCCCCCTCCAAAGGAACACAGATCTTCGCCACCAATGGAACACAGCTGGATGGAGAATGATTTTGACGAGATGAGAGAAGAAGGCTTCAGATGATCAAAGTTTTCCAAACTAAAGGAGGACGTTCAAACCCATTGCAAATAAGCTAAAAACATAGTAAAAAGATAGATGAATGGCTAACAAGAATAATCAGTGTAGAGAAGTCCTTAAATGACCTGATGGAGCTGAAAACCGTGGCATGAGACCTACGTGATGAATGCACAAGCTTCTCATATCCAGCCAAGCTAAGTTTCATCAGTGAAGGAGAAATAAAATCCTTTACAGACAGGCAAATGCTGAGATGTTGTCACCACCAGGCCTGCCCTACAAGAGATCCTGAAGGAAGCACTAAACATGGAAAGGAACAACCGGTACCAGCCACTGTAAAAACATGCCAAATTGTAAAGACCATCAATACTAGGAAGAAACTGCATCAGCTAATGAGCAAAATAACCAACTAACACCATAATGACAGGATCAAATTCACACATAACAATATTAACCTTAAATGTCAATGGGCTAAATGTTCCAATTCTAAGACACAGACTGGCAAATTGGATAAAGAGTCAAGACCCATCAGTTTGCTGTATTCAGGAGACCCATCTCACATGCAGAGACATACATAGACTCAAAATAAAGGGATGGAGGAAGATCTACCAAGCAAACGGAAAACAAAAAAAGGTAGGGGTTGCAATCCTAGTCTCTGATAAAACAGACTTTAAACCAACAAAGATCAAAAGAGACAAAGAAGACCATTACATAATGGTAAAGGGATCAATTCAACAAGAAGAGCTAAGCATCCTAACTGTATATGTACCCAATACAGGAGCACTCAGATTCATAAAGCAAGCCCTTAGAGACATACAAAGAGACTTAGACTCCCACACAATAATCGTGGGAGACTTTAACACCCTACTGTCAACATTACACAGATCAACGAGACAGAAAGTTAACAAGGGTACCCAGGAATTGAACTCAGCTCTTCAACAAGTAGACCTAATAGACATCTACAGAACTCTCCACCCCAAATCAACAGAATATACATTCTTCTCTGCACCACATCACACTTATTCCAAAATTGACCACATAGTTGGAAGTAAAGCACTCCTCAGCAAATGTACAAGAACAGAAATTATAACAAACTGTCTCTCAGATCACAGTACAATCAAACTAGAACTCAGGATTAAGAAACTCAATCAAAACCTCTCCACTACATGGAAACTGAACAACCTGCTCCTGAATGACTACTGGGTATATAACGAAATGAAGGCAGAAAAAAAGATGTTCTTTGAAATCAATGAGAAAAAAGACACAGCATACCAGAATCTCTGGGACACATTCAAAGCAGTGTGTAGATGGAAATTTTTAGCACTAAATGCCCACAAAAGAACACAGGAAAGATCTAAAATTGACACCTAACATCACAATTAAAAGAACTAGAGAAGCAAGAGCAAACACATTCAAAAGCTAGCAGAAGGCAAGAAATAACTAAGATCAGAGCAGAACCGAAGGAGATAGAGACACAAAAAAACCTTAAAAAAAAAATCAATGAATACAGGGCTTGTTTTTTGAAAAGATCAACAAAATTTATAGACTGCTAGCAAGACTAATAAAGAAGAAAAGAGAGAAGAATCAAATGAAAGCAATAATAAGTGATAAAGGGGATATCACCACTGATCCCACAGAAACACAAACTTCCATCAGAGAATACTATACACACCTCTATGGAAATAAACTAGAAAAGCTAGAAGAAATGGATAAATTCCTGGACACATACACTCTCCCAAGACTAAATCAGGAAGAAGTTGAATCCCTGAATAGACCAATAGCAGGCTCTGAAATTGAGGCAATAATTAATAGCCAACCAACCAAAAAAAGTCCAGGACCAGATGGATTCACAGTTGAATTCTACCAGAGGTACAAAGAGGAGCTGGTACCATTCCTTTTGAAACTATTCCAATCAATAAAAAAAGAGGGAATCCTCCCTAACTCATTTTATGAGGCCAACATCATCCTGATACCAAAGCCTGGCAGAGACACACACGCAAAAAGGAGAATTTTAGGCCAATATCCCTGATGACCATTGACACAGAAATCCTCAATAAAATACTGGCAAACTGAATCCAACAGCACATCAAAAAGCTTGTCCACCATGGTCAAGTGGGCTTCATCCCTGGGATGCAAGGCTGGTTCATCATACACGAATCAATAATTGTAATCCAGCATATAAACATAATGAAAGACAAAAACCACATGATTATCTCAATACATGTAGAAAAGGCCTTCAACAGAATTCAGCAGTCCTTCATGCTAAAAACTCTCAATACATTAGGTATTGATGGGATGTATCTCAAATAATGAGAGTTATTTATGACAAACCCACAGCCAATATCATACTGAATGAGCAAAAACTGGAAGTATTCCCTTTGAAAACTGGCACAAGACAGGTATGCCCTCTCTCACCACTCCTATTTAACAAAGTGTTGGAAGTTCTGAACAAGGCAAACAGACAGGAGACAGAAATAAAGGGTATTCAATTAGCAAAAGAGGGAGTGAAATTGCCCCTGTTTGCAGATGACATGATTGTATATTTAGAAAACCCCATTGTCTCAGCCCAAAATCTCCTTAAGCTGATAAGCAACTTCAGCAAAGTCTCAGGATACAAAATAAATGTGCAAAAATCACAAGCATTCTTATACACCAGTAACAGACAAACAGAGAGCCAAATCATGAGTGAACTCCCATTCACTATTGCTTGAAAGAGAATAGAATACCTAGGAATCCAACTTACAAGGGATGTGAAGGACCTCTTCAAGGAGAACTACAAACCACTGCTCAATGAAATAAGAGGACACAAACAAGTGGAAAAACATTCCATGCTCATGGATAGGAAGAATCTATATCATGAAAATGGCCACACTGCCCAAGGTAATTTACAGATTCAAAGCCATCCCCATCAAGCAACCAATGACTTTCTTCACAGAAGTGGAAAAAACTACTTTAAAGTTCATATGGAACCAAAAAAAGGCCCGTATTGCCAAGACAATCCTAAACCAAAAGAACAAAGCTGGCGGCATCACACTACCTGACTTCAAACTATACTACAAGGCTACAGTAACCAAAACAGCATGGTACTTGTACCAAAACAGAGATATAGATCAATGGAACAGAACAGAGCCCTCAGAAATAATACCACACATTTACAGCCATCTGATCTTTGACAAACGTCACAAAAACCAGAAACTGGGAAAGGATTCCCTATTTAATAAATGGTGCTGTGAAAACTGGCTAGCCATATGCAGAAAACTGAAACTGTATCCTTTTCTTACTCCTTATACAAAAATTAATTCAAGATGGATTAGAGACTTAAACGTTAGACCTAATACCATAAAACCCCTAGAAGAAAACCTAGGTAATACCATTCAGGACATAGGCATGGACAAGGTCTTCATGTCTAAAACATCAAAGTCAATGGCAACAAAAGCCAAAATTGACAAATGGGATCTAACTAAACTAAAGAGCTTCTGCACAGCAAAAGAAACTACCATCAGAGTGAACAGGCAACCTACAGAATGGGAGAAAATTTTTGCAATCTACTCATCTGACAAAGGGCTAATATCCAGTATCTACAGAGAACTCAAACAAATTTACAAGAAAAAAAAACAAACAACCTCATCAAAAAGTGGGCAAAAGATATGAACAGATACTTCTCAAAAGAAGACATTTATGCAGCCAAGAGACATATGAGAAAATGCTCATCATCACTGGTCATCAGAGAAATACAAATCAAAACCACAAGGAGATACCATCTCACACCAGTTAGAATGGCAATCATTAAAAAGTCAGGAAACAACAGGTGCTGGAGAGTATGTGCAGATATAGGAACATTTTTACACTGTTGGTGGGACTGTAAATCATTTCAACCATTGTGGAAGACAGCGTGGTAGTTCCTCAAGGATCTAGAACTAGAAATACCATTTGACCCAGCCATCCCATTACTGGGTATATACACAAAGGATTATAAATCATGCACTATAAGGACACATGCACAGGTATGTTTATTGCAGCACTATTCACAGTAGCAAAGACTTGGAATCAACCCAAATGTCCACCAACGATAAACTGGACTAAGAAAATGTGGCACATATACACCATGGAATACTATGCAGCCATAAAAAAGGATGAGTTTGTGTCCTTTGTGGGTACATGGACGAAGCTGGAAACCATCATTCTCAGCAAACTATTGCGAGGACAAGAAAACCAAACACTGCATGTTCTCACTCAAAGGTGGGAATTGATCAATGAGAACACGTGGGCACAGGAAGGGGAACATCACACACCAGGGCCTGTCTTGGGGTCGGGAGTGGGGAGAGGGATAGCATTAGGAGATATACCTAATGTAAATGACGAGTTAATGGGTGCAGCACACTAACATGGCACATGTATACATAAGTAACATACATGCACGTTGTGCACATGTACCCTAGAACTTAAAGTATAATAAAAAAAGAAAACTTCAGTAAAAAAAATAAAAATAAAAAATAAAGCCCATTACAAAATTAAGGTCCAATTAAAGGTAAATATATATAGAAAAAAAAATCAAGCTCTGATAAGACTAATTATAACAGGTTGTGCCCAAATTTTCTGGGGACGGACAGAGCCCAAGAGTTTCCTTCTATGACATTTCCTGTGAAGTTTCTCACACTGTTACTCAATTTGAACACGGATAAATATGTTTTCTCTGTTTTATTATTTAAGAAATTCATAATAAAGAAGGCCTATTTATGCATGGTTCTTAAATAATTATTGAGTCCGTGATGTCTGCTGAGGAAGGGCACAGAATCTGACACCCACGGAAGCATGATGTTCTGTCAGATAAGCGACTTCTCCCAGAGCCAGAGCTTAATCTTTCAAATAGAATTAGAGGTTTTCACAGGCATGCAGTACTCTTAAGCCCTATCAGAGGCTTAGCACTGAGAATTTGACCGAAGAAGGTGACTAATAAACATGTGACCTAGTACTCCGATCTGCAGAGATTCTATTCTCTTAAATAGCAATTTCCTGGTTCTGGAATCTTTTCCGAATTCATCTACCACAAACAGATACACTGGAAGATTGAGAAGAAGCTTTCATTCTCACTGTGAGTCCTGCTCTGTCTCACTAGTTTCTCTAGAAGTGTAATGTTCTAATTATTCCTGAGAGATTTCATCTCAGGTATTTCTCTCTGACAACATAATTGAGAAGAGAAATGGGCAAGAGTCACATTATCCTGGAGGCCGTGTCTAGGGTTCTTACATGATTTATGTCTCTGATTTATGTAAATACTGACAAATACAGATTTATCTCTAAATGGTAGAAAAACAGGAGAAGGCACTGCCCACAGAGAAAATGAAAGATGAATTCGATGCTTTGTAGATCCAGCTTATACTAACATAGGGTATTGAATTTTTTTAGAAAAAAAAAAGCAATAGTTTTTTTTGTTTGTTTTTGTTTTTTGGTTTTTGGTTTTTTTGTTTGTTTGTTTCCTGAAGCAACTCAACTGTCGCCTCGGACACCTGGGCACTGAGAATGCATGCTCCTTACTAGAATTTCATTACTACATTGTAGAGAAATGGGATAATTCCAAAGGATCCTTTTTTTTTTTTTTTTTTGAGATGAAGTCTTGCTCTGTCATCCCCGATGGAGTGCAGTAGCATGATCTCAGCTCACTGCAACCCTCGCCCCCCAGGTTCAAGCGATTCTCCTGCCTCAGCCTCCCAAGTAGCTGGGACTACAGGCACATGCCACCCTGCCTAGCTAATTTTTGTATTTTTAGTAGAGACGGGGTTTCTCCATGTTGGCCAGATGGTCTTGGTCTCCCGACCTCGTGATCCACCAGCCTTGGCCTCCCGAAGTGCTGGGATTGCTGGTATGAGCCACTGTACCCAGCCCAAATGATTCTTAAGGGTGATAGGGGGACTGAATAAAAAAATAAACCCAGTCTTTTCCCTTCCACGGTGTCTAACTAATTCTACTCTCATCCTGTCCCAAAATTATTGCCAGACCCTTCTCTGGAGTGTGCCAGGGGTAATTCAGAAAGAAAACAGGTTATTCATGCCTATTCATTTCCCATAGCTCCTGAGGTCTAAGTCTTCTCTCCCCAGGTTTCAGGTTGTTGCTCCCCCTCTATATCCTCAGAATTAATGTGATCCATTCCAATACTTATAATTTTATTTTTATCTAATCCCCTCCTATTTTATTCTAGACATTTTATGTAGTAGAGCGAGTTGTAATAGAGACAAAAATGTTTATATACAACAAAATCAGAACTAAGTTGGAGCTCCATAACCCCCCTTTTTGACTGGGCTGCTACTCAGAAAGCATACAAACCAGGCTGACTGGGGGTTGCAGTTAGGAGAAAACACATCTTGCCCAGGATGTCATTGTGGAACCTCAAATTTGGAAAATAGATTCCTACAGCCCCAATCATTTTGCAACTGTTCTACAGAGTTAAAAGAAAGCCAGTATCTAACAGAAAGTCTTGAGTTTGCAGGACAACAGACAAGAAAAAAAAAAAAAAAAAACCTCAACTTGCCAAAACACTGAAACTCCTTCCACTCATGAGATGAATAAACTGGCTTAAATTGGTGTAATCAATATGGCCAAATGGTGTTTCTGCAGTAATGACCTTACTGAAGTCACATCCTAAATTTTCACTGCATGTATTGTTGCAACTCCACCTCAGTTTGCACATGAGATCCATGAGGAGGCAAGAAGAGATCAGTCCTGTTGCCTGAGAACTTTCCAGACTTTCCCTTACCTTCCACCAATCACCTACTAACCTCAGAATTCACCCCATAAGTCTTTTCTAATAATATTATTACCATAAAGCCAACACAGAGAGACAAAATTATTTTCTCTTAAAAACCTGGTGTCATAGTATTAATTTCTAGCACTTCAAGAAGTAAGCTCCTTTTACTCAATAACAATGTTATCTATACCTTAGAGGCAGTCAACAGGAGATAATCTGTTTTGGGACCAAAGAAGGTTACTAATAAACCATTTAATTAATGCATTACCTAACAAAAAGGTGTGGACCCAGATAAGGAAAATAAGTTAAAATCAGACTGTTGGCTCATTTTAACAGATTTGGTGATAAAAGCTCCCCCCCCCAAAAAAAAAAAGAATTTAAGTGATCTCAAGAACCTAAAAGATGACAAGGATTAGCTTCAAGAAACACATAATGTGGCTGGAGTCAGCTGATCTTTGTGCTGAAGGTGTCAACAGTAATGACCAATACTTCAAGTCATGGGTCAAAAGTCTAAGGAAGTCATTGTGCCAGAAATGGTCTGGGACTTCCCCAACCACGAGACACATAGATCACCTTTCACAAAGAACCACCAACTTGGCATTCAGTGATGAACCTCTGCAGTAGAAATGGATTTAAGCTTGATTGTGGTTTATTTCTTCAGAGATGTAACCCTAATTGTGAACTTCTAACTGAATGACCTGACAATTAGATCAACAGCTAAGATAAATTTCAGTTTGCAGCCCCAAAGATGTTCTTAATGAGACAGCTTATTGTTTTCAATGTGGAAGCCTAAACACATAGAATGTGGCAATGACACAGAACTCTCAGTTCTGACAATTAAGTGAAGTAACCACCCCTGATTCAGGTTCTTCATTGACTGGCAATGAGATCAACCACCCACAGCAGCCCAGTGAACACTGTGAGGTGCTATCTTCCCTGGCTCATTAGTGAACCAGGAACAGATATTTAGGAAATATTCAGTGAATTGGGGAGTCCCATAGAGGCAGAAGGCTTGCTTGAGATAGTGGTGGGTGGCATAAAATTTCTACCAAATATGAATTTTAATTTTTACTTTAGTGCTGTTTCTATTTTAGTCTAATTTCCTTCTAGAATATGTTATTTCTATTTACCAAGTGACTTTCTGAAGTCTTTCACAGAGTTCAAATCAACCCATCTCAAAACAGAAAGATCAAGCTAAAGAGCTCCCATAGGGGTCAGAATTCAGTTTCACAGAAATTCTGTAACAAGCTCGTCGTTGACTTAAGAATTAGTGAAACCAATGGTAATATCATGGTGGCCATAACTCCAACATCCCAAAAAGTACCTGAAGGTAGAGGCTGCCTTCTTTTATCAGAGGATTCAAATGGCAAAATCAAACTTTACTAGATTACTTTAAGAAGTGAGCAATGCAAATCTGCAATATAGTTTCACTAAACCTTAATTGGACAGCAAGACTCTAGGTATTTTAGCCCTCTCAAAATATAAATCTTCTGATCCCTTCATCTGGAATCTGTATGTGTGTGTTGGGGTGTGCCTTTACCAATCAGCCATAAATGTCTAACTCTGCTTTTTCCTATACTTTCTGCTTCTGCAGAGTTTAAAAGACAGAGGTGGGAGCTTAGGGTTTTTAGAGTTTTTCCTGAGTATCTATCTAGCCCAGGATATCCCCATTTTTTTCTAGATTTCAAGGAGTACTATCACAATCCTAATTCTCAGTCTCTTGTCTCCAAGTATTTCCTCCTAGCAATTGTCAGCGTGACTATCTTTTGACCCCACTGATAGTCTTTGCCTCTTGTGAACTGGGTAGTTCATTTTCATTTAAATACTTCAATAAGTATGAAACTATTAATTTAAGATTTCTTTGCTTTTTATAAAGTAATTCTTCTGTTTCCCTCAGTTCTCAGCTTTTACTAAGTCTCATAAATTTTATGTTTTGTCTAAATTTCTATTTATCTTAAAATATTTTCTGACCCTTTTTGTTAATTTTTTTATTCATTAATTATTTAGGACTGTGTCATTTAATGTTCACATGTTTGCATTTCCAAATTTCTTGCTTTATTAGTCTCTAATTTTCTCTTTTTTGATTACAAAACATTCATTGTATTTTTTCAATCTTTCAATTTTATTGATGTTTGTTTTATGATGCAGTATATTGTCTATTGTAGAGAATGTTCTATTTGCATTTGGGAAGAATATATATTCTGATTTGGGGTGAAGAGTTCTGCATATATCTAGTTTTATTTGGCTTATAAGGTTATTCATGTCTTCTATTTCCTTGTTTCTCTTCTGGCTAGTTCTTCTACTGAATAGTGTAGGTAGGGAGGTGAAGCCTGCAACTATTATTGTTGCAACTCTTTCTACCTTTATTTCTGTCAGTTTTGCTTTATGTATTTCTGTGCCCTTTTGTTACATTCATATATGTTAATAATTTATTTTTCTCATGAATTTACCCTTGTAATTATAATCTGTCATCATCCCTAGTAATAGTATTTGTTGTCTTAAAGTATATCCTAATTTTTAAATTTTGGTTTTGTGGGTGCATACCTTTATGAAGTACATGGAATATTTCCATACAGGCATACAATGTATAATAATTACGTCAGTGTTAATGGGGTATCCATCACCTCAAGCATTTACTTTTGGATTTCAAATAACCCAATTATACTATTTCTGTTTTTTTGCTTGTTTGTTTGTTGGTTGGTTGTTTGTTTGGGATGGAGTCTCGCTCTGTCATCCATGCTGGAGTGCAGTGGCACGATCTTGGCTCACTGCAAGCTCTGCCTCCTGGGTTCACACCATTCTCCTGCCTCAACCTCCCTAGTAGCTGGCACTACAGGTGCCCACCACCACGGCCAGCTAATTTCTTTTTCTATTATTTTAGTAGAGATGGGGTTTCACTGTGTTAGCCAGGATGGTCTCGATCTCCTGACCTCGTGATCAGCCTGCCTCGGCCTTCTAAAGTGCTGGGATTAGAGGCGTGAGCCACAGTGCCCAGCCTATTTCTGTTATTTTAAGATGCACAGTTAAATTATTATTGACTAGAGTCACCTTGTTGTGCTATCAAATACTAGAACTGATTCATTCTTTCTAAATAGAACTGATTCATTCTTCCTAACTATATTTTTGTACCCATTAACCATTTCCACCTCCCCACCTCCAATCTTCTACTACTTTTCCCAGCCTCTGGTAATCATCATTCTACTCTCTATCTCCATTAATTTTATTGTTTTAATTTTTAGCTTTAACAAATAAGTGAGAACGTGAAGTTTGTCTTTCTATGCCTGGTTTATTTCACTTAATACAATGACCTTCATTTTAATCCACTTTGTTGCAAATGACAGGATCTGATTCTTTTTTTTATGTCTGAATAGTACCACATTGTGTATATGAACCACTTTTTGGTTTATTCTTCTGAGATAAACACTTATGTTACTTCCAAACCTTGGCTATTGTGAATAGTGCTGCAATAAACACAGGAGCACAGCTATCACTTTGATACACAGATTTTTCTCTCTTTTGGGCATATACCTATTTGTCATTAGTATTTTTTTGAGTAATGTCTATTTACATATTTTGCCTATTTTTAGAATAAGATTTTTAGATTTTCTTTTCTATAGAGTTACATGAGCTCTTTCTTTATGTTGGTTACAAATCCATTTTCAGATAGGTAGTTTGAAAATGTTTTCTTTCATTCTGTGGGTTGTTTTTTCACTTTGTTGACTGTTTTCTGTGCTGTGCAAAAGTTTCTTTTAACTCAGTGTGATCCCAATTTTCCATTTTACTTTGGTTGCCTGTGCTTGTGAGGTATCAGTCAAGAAATATTTGTTAAACCAAGATTTTTTAGAGTTTCCCCAATGTTTTCTTTCATAAGTTTTATAGTTTGTGGTATTCCATTTAAACATTTAATCCATTTTGATTTGATTTTTGCATGTGGCAGAAGATAGGGGTCTAGTTTTATTCTTCTGCATATATGCAGATTTACCAGCACCGTTTATTGAAGAGATTTTTTTTCTTAATGTATTGTCTTGGTGCCTATGTAAAAAATGAGTTCACTGTAGATGTATGGATTTGTTTCTGGGTTCTGTACTCTGTTCCATTTGTCTGTGTTTCTGTTTTTATGACAGTACTATGCTGTTTTGGTTACTATAGATCTGTAGTATAATTTTATGTTAGGTAATGGGATTCCTCCAGTTTTATTCTTTTTGCTCAAGATAGCTTTGGCCATTCTAGGTCTTTTATGACTTTATATAAATTTAAGACTGTTTTTTAGACCTGCTCTTTCTATTTGTGTGAGGAATGTCAATACTATTTTCACAGAAATTGCATTGATTCCATAGCTTGCTTTGTGTAGCATGAACATTTTTATATTGATTCTTCCATTCCATAAACACAGAATACTGACTAAAACAATCTGCAAATGGGTGGTTTTATTTCCTCTCTTCTTATTTGGATGTGCCTTTTTTTTTTCCTCTTTTGTGATTGTTCTGGCCAGGACTTTCAATACTATGTTGAATAGGAGTGGTGAGAGAGGACATCTTTGTCTTGTGCCAGTTTCCAAGGGAAATGCTTCCAGTTTTGTCCATTCAGTATGATGTTGGCTGTGTGTTTGTCATAGACTACTTTTATTATTTCAAGGCATGTTTCCTCAATACCTAGTATATGGAGAGTTTTAACATAAAGTAATTTTAAATTTTAAGAGAAGCCTTTTCTGCATCTATTGCGATAATCATGAGGTTTTGTCTTTAGTTCTCTTTGTATTATGAATCACATTTATTGATTTACATATGTTGAACCAACCTTGCACCCCAGGGAAAAACCCTACATGATAGGTTTTTTGATGTGCTGCTGTATTTGGTTTGCCAGTATTTTATTGAGAATTTTTGCATCGATGTTCATCAAAGATAAGACATTTTCCTTTTTGTTGTGTTTCTTCCAGGTTTTGATATCAGAATGATGTTGACCTCATAGGATGAGTAAGGAAGGAGACTTTCATTCTCAAATTTTGTGCAGTTTCAGTAGGAATGGTACCAAATTCTTCTTTGTATATCTGGTAGAATTTGGCTGGGAATTCATCTGTTCCTGGGCTTTTTAAAATTGGTAGCCTATTTATTACTGATTCAATTTTGGAGCTTGTTATTGGTCTGTTCAGGGATTCAATTTCTTCCTGGTTCAGTCTTGGAAAGGTGTATATGTACAGGAATTTATTTAATTCTTCTAGGTGTTCTAGTTTTTTTGCATAAAACTGTTCATAATATTCTCTGATGTTTATTTGAATTTCTGAGAAGTCAGTGGTAATATCCCTTTTGTTGTTCCTGATTGTTTTTATTTGAATCTTCTCTTTTTTCTTCTTTATTAGTCTAGCTAGTAGTCCAGCTTTTAAAAAAACCTACTCTTGGATTCATTAATCTTTTAGATTTTTTGTGTGTTCTAATCTCTTTCAGTTTAGTTCTGATTTTGCTTATTTCTTTCTTCTGCTAGATTTGGAGTTGGCTAGTTTTTCATTCTCTAGATCTTTCAGTTGTGATGTTGAGTGGCTAAACTGAGATATTTATAACTTTTTGTGGTGGTTGTTCAGCACCATGAATTTTTCTCTCAGTGCTGACTTAGTTGTGTCTCAGGGATCCTGGTATGTTTTGTGTTTGTTCTCAAAAGTTTCAAGTAACTTTTGGCTGATGCCGTAATTTCATTATTTACCCAAAAGTTATTCAGGAGTTAGTTATTTAATTTTTATGTAATCTTGTGGTATTGAGTCTTGGTTTTCTCAACCTTTACCTCCAATTTTATTGTACTGTGGTCTGGGAGAGTGGTTGTCATAATCTGAATTCTTTTATATTTACTGAGGATTGTTTTATGTCTGAATATGTGGTTGATTTTAGAGTATGTGCCATGTGGCAATGAGAATGTATATATTGTTTTGGTGAAGAGTTCTGTAGGTGTCTATTACATCCATTTAATCCAGTGTTGCATTCAGATCCTGAATATCTTAATTAATTTTCTGCCTTAATAATCTAATATTGTAAATGGTTTGTTGAAGTCTATCACTATTATTGTGTGGGACTCTAAGTCTTTTTGAAGACCTCTAAGAACTTGCTTTATGAATTTGGGTGCTCCTGTGTTGGGTGTGTATATATTTTTATATATATATATATATGAATATATATATATTCTTGTTGAATTTAAACCTTAACCATTTTGTAATGCCTTTTTTGTCTTTTTAAATATTTGTTGGTTTAAAGTCTGTTTGTTCTAAAATTAGGGGTGCAACCTGTTCTTTTTTCTGTTTTCCATTTGGTTGGTAGATTTTTTTTATCCCTTAATTTTGAGCCTATGAAAGTTATTGCATGTGAAATGAGTCTTGATGACAGCATATCATTGGGTCTTTGTTCTTTATCCAGTTTACCACTCTGTGCCTTTTAATTGGAAATTTCAGCCCATTTACATTCATAATCAGTATGGATATGTGTGCATTTGATCCTGTCATTATAATGGTAGCTTGTTATTATGCAGACTTGCTTGTGTGTCACTGGTCTGTGTGCTTCAGTGCGCTTTTTTAGTGGCTAATAATTGTTCTTTATTTCTATATTTACTGCTTTCTTTGGAAGCTTTTGTAAGGCATGTCTTATAGTAATGAATTTCCTCAGAATTTGCCTGTTTAAAAAGGATTTTATTTCTCCTTTACTTATGAAGCTTAGCTTGGGCAACTGTGAAATTCTTGATTGGAATTTATTTTTTTCAAGGATGTTAAATATTGGTATTGGTCTCTTCTGGCTTGTAGGATTTCTGCTAAGAGGTCTACTTTTACATTGGTGATCTTTCCTTTGTGGTTGACCTGACCTTCCTCTCTAGCTGCCTTCAACATTTTTTCTTTTATTTCAGGCTTGAAGAATCTGATAATTATGTGTCTTGGTGATTATTTTCTTGTGGAGTATCTTACTAGAATTCTTTGCATTTCTTGAATTTGAATGCTGGCCTCTCTTGGGGAAGTTCTCATGAATGATATCCTAAAACATGTTTTTCAAGTTGCTTCCCTTCTCCCCTTCTTTCATGGACACCAGTGGGTCATTCATTTGGTCTCTTTACATAATCTTATATTTCTCAGAGGTTTGAGGGTTTTCATTTTTCTTTTTTCTTTATTTTTGTCTGAATGTCTTATTTCAAATAGCCACTCTTCAAACTCTGAGATTATTTCTTAGCTTTGTCTATTCTGCTACTAATACTTGTGAATTTATTATTAAATATTTAGTGTGTTTTATCAGTTCTCAGGTTAGTTATGCTCTTAATACTGGCTATTTTTTCTGCCCGGTCTTGTATTATTATTTATTAAAAAGTTAAGAAAAGATTCTTAACTTTTTTGAATTGAGTCTCAAGGTACTTCTGCATTTTAATTATCTTTATTTCTACTCATATTCTGAATTCTACTTCTGTCATTTTAGCCATCTTGGACTGGTTTAGAACCTTACTGGAGATGTAGTGTGGCTGTTTGGAGGAAGAAAGGAACTCTGGCTTTTGAGTTGTCAGAATTTTTGTGTTTGTTCTTTTTTACCTTTATGGGGTGATATTTCTTTAATCTTTGAAGTTGTTGACTTTTGGATTTCTTCTTGTATTCTATTTGCTGACCTTAATTGTTGAATTGTGGTATAAAGTTTACTCAGTCAAGAGGCTTTGTGTGTATTCATGCAGGTGAAGGTGGCTGCTCAGGGCTGAAGAGAATCTGCTGCTTAGAGCTGAGGAGAGTATGCTGCTCAGGGCTGAGGAGGGTCTGCTGTTCTTTGTGCTTAGTTGCACTCAAATGGCAGTGTTGGCAAAAGGGCAGGGTGCTGGTTGTCGTGGGGCTAGTGGGCTCTGTGTACACCAAGACTCTGACTGCAAAGGTGGTATAACAGGGATGGGGGCCTGGAGTACACTCCTACCATCAGCAGTGCCAAGGCAGAATGCATGTGCACATTTGCACTGACAGGCAAGGAAGGCAAGATCCTTCCATGCGTGCACGCACACACACACACACACACACACCAGCACAGTGATGTGTGGAGTGGCCATGGTCCTTGGGGGGAAACTACAGTGAGAAGAGGCAGCAGGCAGACTGATGCCCGGATGGGGCCACCCCACTGGACTTGTCTACTGGTGAGGCAGGATCTGCCAGGTCAGGAGATATGACATAGGCCACTAGGGCACCCAAGGCTGCACTGCAAGCAGGCATGACCAAATTGGAGCCACAGGAAAGGCCAGCAGACCAAGGGGTGCTCAGGTCAAAACAGCCCCATCTGATGGGCCAGACCACCCTGCAGAATTTATGTCCAAAATTTCCCCTAGGGCTAACGTCTCTTATGGGAGCAAGTTAAGCTTATGGGTATGGACATCCCTGGACATGCTTCACTACAGATGCTCCCACACCAAACCCTATGGGCTCTGCACTGGCTGGTGTGCTGCCCCTATCACTTCTCTAAGCAGCTCTTCCTTTCAACTCATTTTTCATGGTGGTCAGGGGTGTCTGCCACTGGGATTCCAGAGGCTAGTGGGGAAAGCAGGTAGCTCCTTGCCAGTTAAACTCACCTGTTTTCTCACAGTCACTGGGGGCCAGAAATGAGTTCCACTGTGCTTTAGCCCTGTGCAGGGTTCCCAGATTCTGAACCTTCAGTTCAACTTTTGTGTCTTTCCTCCATCCCCTCTCAGTACCTGCCCTTTCTTAAGCATGTGCCAGTCATCCTGTTCCGTTGGTGGTAGCTGTTCCACCTTGGTGTGTCTATTCAGCCATGTTGCTCAAATCTATAAAGTCTTATAGGTCAATAATAAATAGAAAATTGACACTTGAAAAATATGCAAAGAACTTGAATTTAAAATTTCTACAAATAAAAAGCAAAAATTGTCAATAAATTTTAAATATGCAACATATTAATGTAGAGAAATGCAAATCAAAAGCTCAATGAGATACTTACTAAAATAGCTGTAACAAAGAGACAATAAAAAAGATTGCTGGGCATGCGACTGTGCACTCAATCCAGCACCATGGGGAAGCAGGACAATCGGGTGGCCTATATGAACCCAATAGCAATGGCAAGATCAAAGGGTCCAGTCCAGTCTTCAGGGCCAACAATACAATGTTATCTGAATTGACCAAGGCCTACCTGGGAAGAAGTAAAAGAGCAACTAGAAAAGAGAAAGAAAGGCTGCAAGGCTTTGGCTGAATTTGAAGAAAAAATGAATGAGAACTGGAAGGAAGAATTGGAAAAACACAGGGAGAAATTATTAAGTGGAAGTAAGAGCTCATCCAAAAAAAGACAGAGAAAGAAAAATGAAAAGAAGAAGTCTGGTAGGTATTCATCTTCTTCTTCATCAAGCTCTGATTCTTCCAGCAGTTCTGATTCTGAAGATGAGGATAAGAAACAAGGAAAATGGAGAAAGGAAAAGAAGAACTGTTCACATAAATCTTCTGAAAGCTCCATGTCAGAAACTGAACCAGACAGTAAGGATGGTTTTAAAAAGAAAGAGAAGTCAAAAGATGGAACTGAGAAAGAAAAGGATATTAAAGGACTCAACAAAAAGAGAAAGATGTATTCTGAAGATAAACCTTTATCATCTGAGTTCTTGTCACAATCAGAGTATATTGAGGAGGTGTGAGCAAAAAAGAAGAAAAACAGTGAAGAACGAGAAAAAGCAACAGAAAAAATGAAAAAGAAAAAGAAGCATAAGAAACACAGTAAGAAGAAGAAAAAGAAGTGTGCTAGTTCAAGTCCTGACTCACCATAACGTTAAGAAAAATCAGGATTCCCTTATAAAGAAAGTGCAATGCCTGAGGAAATTTCAATTGTGAAAACTACAACATACTTACTAAAATGTATGAATTTTCTTGTCTTTAGAATTATTCCTGGACTATTCAGTAGCCACTCAGATGTCACTGTGTGAAAGGGCCATAAATGTTGGCTGCTGCTTGAACATCTATTTTTTTTTCTTCCAGTGCTTGATAACTCTGTGAGATAATACACTGTGGTTATACTCGTGGTTAAGATATTTGGGAATAAAATCAATACTTTTGACTAGAAGTGTCTAAGGATAAACCAACAGAAATTGAATCTAGATGTATCTTTAAGATGTAATCAGAAATGACCAGATGACTCTAGTTAAAATTTTTGAAGGAGGGATTACATTAATATTTAAAAACCCTTACTCTGTAAATAAGTGTATTTTAATTTTTTCCCCTCATATACTTTTATTTATCAGGGGAAGGACCTTTTAGGGTTGGGGGGTGGCTTGCTATCTCTTTAGCTAGCAGAATAGTGTGCCTTTGATCCTCACACATCCTATATTATGGACACAGTAGCAATGCTTCACGGGGAGGTCAGAGTTGGCTACCAGCAGTCTTGCCCTTTACTGAACTTAGTGTTATCCTTGGATGCTGCTTTGAGTGAACCAGAGAAACAGCCATTTGCAGCATGAGAAAGCCCCAAAAGCACTGAGATTTACCTACACTTCAATAATAATGAATATTTTTTAGCATTAGAAGGTGTTATGTCATTTGAATTAATTTTGATTACACTTTGGCTTGGGAGAGGAATTATTTTAAATAGACGCTGGTTCTTTTTGAACTTGAGAGCTAAATATTCTAAAATGCATGTTTAACACTAAGTTTTAACCAGTCAGGAAAATTTTATGTAACCAGTGATAGTTTATTTTTTGTATGAATTTTGTTTAGCCTGCAATGTTTAGCTTTTGTTAACTCCTCACTCTTGCTGTCTTAAGTTCATTACCGTGTTTAATGGCCTACTTGCCAAGATATTTAGCATGTAAAAAGCAGGGTTTTGATTTAAGAAAAAAAAAGGCTTCATATTGAAAGCTGAGATTTGCAATAACAAGTTGAGTGGCCAGCCTGGTATGCTGTGTCTTATTGCCTGAATCTTAGTAAATGTAGTGTTTAAAAAAAAATTGCCAAAGATATCAAAAATATGAAAGCTTCAAAGACTGTATGTAGCAATGTAAAAAACAACCACTTTAAAAAAAATTTGGCGATTATTCAAAATGTTATAAAGAGTATCACCATATGACTCAGAAATTTTACTCTCTGGCCGGGCGTGGTGGCTCAAGCCTGTAATCCCAGCACTTTGGGAGGCCGAGACGGGGGGATCACGAGGTCAGGAGATCGAGACCATCCTGGCTAACACGGTGAAACCCCGTCTCTACTAAAAAACACAAAAAACTAGTCAGGCGAGGTGGCAGGCGCCTGTAGTCCCAGCTACTCGGGAGGCTGAGGCAGGAGAATGGCGTGAACCTGGGAGGCGGAGCTTGCAGTGAACTGAGATCCGGCCACTGCACTCCAGCCTGGGCGACACAGCGAGACTCTGTCTCACAAAAAGAAAAAGAAAGAAAGAAATTTTACTCTCTGTTATGTACTCAAAAGAAATGAAAGCCTATGACTACACAAAGATTCTAATGTAAATGATCAAAGCAGTAGTATTTATAATAGCCCCAAAGGAATAAAACCAAAATATTCATTAAATAGTAAAAGAAAAAAATAATATGTGCTTCTGTCCATGCAATAAAATACTATTTGCCAAATTTAAAAAAATGAACTAATGATACCTGCTATGTCAGGAACAAACCTCGAAATTATCAAAGTAAGTTAAAAGAAACCAAACCAAATGAGCAGATAATTTATGATTTCACTTAAAATAACTTTTAATACAAGGATTAGATGTGAAAACAGATTAATGATTGCCTGTGACCAGGGAAATAAAATCAGTAAGTACTAAAGGGCTGAATTTCTTTTTCCATAGTAATAAAATTATTTCAAAATTAGATTGTGATTATGGTTGTCTGTAAGTATATTTTAAAAAATTGGAATTGTACACATAAAATATGTGATGGTTTTGTTATAAAATCATATCCCAGTAAAATGTTTCCAAAGGAAACATGCCACAGATAAAATGTACTACTGTTGATTTTTGGAGAACTAAGTCACAGACTCTAAAAACCAAACCCAGTTATTGTTCATCTCAAGGCATGTTAAATTAAGAGGAAAAGACAAAGATATAGTTATAACATTAAAATGTTCATAGCAAATAGTTATAAGAAAAAATTTAAGTTTGTAAAAGGTATTAATAGATAGAAATTATCTGGTTAGATTTACCAGGCCAGAAATGTGAATTAAATAATAGTACTTTATTGAAGACCACTCTGAGTCACAGATTATTAGAAATTTGTAATGATGTCATCATAAGGTTAAAATATCCCTTACCAAAAATGACTCAGAGAAAAAATGTTAAATAAAGTGTGTTGGTGGCACCCATATCCATAGTTGCAGGTACTTTTAGTGTAAGACCAATTAGAAAGCTGCGCATTTTTCCCTCATTTGTAACCAATTTCAGCAGTTGAATCCATTATTGAACTCCTAAATTTATTGATAAAACATGTGAGCAGATGTTTGACTTGTTTTTATTACAAAACATGGCTAATATACAGTATAGGAAAGTTTCCATAAAATTATTAAATTATTTATTTCAAAGTTATAAAAATAAAAAGTTTTAGCAAACATAGCAAGAATTATACACTAACATTTATCATACATACCTATCACAAGGCTTCAGCAATTATCATACTTTTATTTTTCATTTTTAACTATCAACTTCAATTATTCTTGTAGTATTTTAAAGTAAGTATATTACATTTTTCAGTTTGTAGAAATTTGAGTATCTATATCTAAGAAATAAAAAGAAAAATAATAAAAACATTATTATAAAATCTAATTAAATACAAATATTTCCTAATATTATTTTAAAATGTTTCTTGATTTTTTTATGTGCAAAACACTAGATTTAGCAAACACTGAGACTTTATGAGAAGTAACAATTTAAGTGTAATATTTATCCTAGAGACTCAAAGTGAATATAAATGAATATATCTTTAGTTAATACAGCTTAAAAAGACTGTATTTGTAAAAACACATTTTGAAGATGGCTGACACCTTTATTACAAGACATGGGGTATGTATTGTAAATAAGAAGTTTAAAAGTCCATGGAAAAGAGATTTTCCACCAAAGAGTCTATAGGAAATAAACAATTTTGGTTTTTCTGAACTCAGGACATGAGGCCAGCTTTTAAAACTCTGATTTAAAAGAGCCATCAAGACCCTAAGCTGGATGAGAAAGTCATCAGCAGATCTCATTTTTCAACTCTGTTCACCAGGTCACATATCTAGCAAAACGTCCCCTTTCATGTCAGGTTTTTTCTGTGAACTCAGAATGACCACTGTCCCTTAGTATACAGCCCTGCAGTGGACCCCAAAATAACAATCAATCAGGTCCAGTGGTGCTCATTGTGGTCTTTCCAGAATATAATGATATGAGGACAATAATTCTCCCCTTGTAAAATTAAGAAAATATGAGAATATTTGCCTAATTTTTGATAACATCATACTGTGAGCTATTAAAAAAAGGAAGAATTTAAAAAGTAAGGGATTATCTGGATCCTAGGGCACAGAGATACCCTTCAAATAGAATAGTTTCAAGCACAGTTTTACATGTGGACTTCCTGTGCGCAAGAAAAGAATGTGTGAGTCAATAGTTGAGAAGTCTGTAGGTTGCAGGATTTTAAGGAATCAGAGAGACCGATGGGGTTCAGGAGGATATTTATTAATTATTTAGGTGCACCAACCCAGTTGGATTAACATCCAAAAGACTGAGACCTGAACAAAGAGTTAAGTTACCTTTTAAGCATTTTGTGGGTCGGGGGAGATTTGTGCAGGGGGAATCATACTACAGAAGCAAGAAACAAAGACAGCTATTCAATTGAGACATGCATTATATCATTTCTTACTTTTCAAGGAAAAACCTGTTCTGTGACTTGAGTTTATCTGTCTAGTGACCTTGCAACTGCACAGCTAGGGAAACAGGGTCTTCAAAATGCATGGGAAGGGAGAAGAGAAGATTCACTGGCCACAGAAAAACAAGCAGTTCGTTTTTAAAGGTGAGTTGGGTTTTCTTACATACAACTGAGTTTCTGCTTACACACTCTTTAATTTCTTTTGATTCCTATTTCATTCTCCATTTCAGTGGTTCTTATACCAGAGATGTTAATAGAAAACACCACTATTTGCCACCTCTTTGTGGAGCTGAGCTTCTTCTACTGGCAGCGGTTGATAGCTGGTTAATACCATCAACTTTGTGGCAGTGTATTGGGCTGCTATTGCCTCCATTGTTTACTGAATACTCCTAATAAACCCGGACAAAAGGCAAGGGAGGAAGAGGCAAGTGCCAAGAATAAGCAATAACCTACTAATATGGGTTTTGACGTTTTCAAAGGCTGAGAACCATCCTCCAAACAAGGAATCCGGGGACTACCCAGACCAAGTCTGAACTGGAACATGGGCCAGCTTACACATTGTAGCTGTGATTTCTATGACAATTTTTGTGAATTTCTTGGCCATTACTATGGATTTCTAGGCAAGAATTGATTAAATTTTCCACATACTCCTTCTTCTAAGGCAAAGAGGTCATTTAAAGCTAGCCTATTTTGATATATAGCATTTCTCATTTGTGTTGCTTGTATTGCCAATAAATCTAATGCCCTTGCTGATTCATTGCTTATGATATCAAGGACTGCCTGCAACTTTATGATGTGGTTGAGGATATAGACTGTGGTGTGGTACCCTCATGACCTTTCTTGCCCCCAGGTAGCTGGCCCATAGCATTTAATGATTCTTTCAGGAGGCCATATATTATCCTTTTAGTCTCCTATGTCCACATCCTTTTTTGATATTTGGGTTTATTTTTGTGATTATGCTTTTTAAAGTTCTTCTTTTATTTTTATTATAAAATGGATATTCTAAGGGTTCCCCTTGCTTCAGAGGAATTATAAAGAAGGTTGATTTGTTTGTTTTCAATACACATGCCCCTGTCCATTTGGCCAGCCAGCAGTTGACAGTATGCCCATGATCCATAAATCAAATATAGGCCAGGGGGTGCCTTTCAAGCATTTGGAGCTTCTAGCTGATGCCAAGTGTAGCTTAGAGTAGAGAATGGGGAGAAAGTGTTTGGATCTGATAAGTAGGAGTCATTCAGGCATTTCTCCCTAGAGTTTTGTTTTTAGTCTCATCATAATACTGTTGCCCTAAGCAGGTTGTTTCTCCTACTGTCTCTGCAAAAGCCTTTTCCCATCAGGTGATACAGTACTATCCAATTATGAAGGTTTTTAACAACTAACACTGGCTGAGGCTGTTGGTTCACTGTCAGGGTTAAGCGAACTGAAGTTATCTTGTGGCATTAATTTCTTTGACTCCCATGGCCACTTGTTCTCCATATTAGTTTCTGTACATACATAACATGAGGAAATTTTAAAGCTGCCAGCTGTGTTTTCAGCTAGTCGAGCAAATAAGTTTTTAGTTGAGGGGGGAAACTCAGGCACTGGCTGATCAAAATGCTTATAGAATGACTTATGAACCTGAAATTGAGGGGTTGGATGCATTTGAGTCCTTCTAGTCTTTTTGACAATTTCCTAACAGGGGATTTAAATCTTAGTTACCATACAAAGGTCCAACCAGACCTAGGAGGAACTCCCTTCAGGACAGGACAATAGACAGCTCTTCCCAGGTGGTTGGGGAAAAAACGACAAAGGGGATTCAATAATTGATACAGAGACTCTTGTGGAAGCAGAGTTAGAAAAATTGCCTAATAATTCCTCTCCTCAAAAGTGTGAGCTGTTTGCACTCAGCTAAACCTTAAAGTACTTACAGAATCAAAAAAGACTATCTCAATCCTGACTCAAAAGGTTACATACACCCTCTCTGAAATGAATTTGCTTAAGAACTGTTTTATGGGAATGCATCTTGATTGGGCAGCTTGGTTGTTTTGAAATACTCAGGAAACCAATCCAGCTCTAGGACTCACCTCTGAGTGCAAAGGCAATGTTGGGCACGCTGGTTAAGGACCACTAGAATCCAGCAGGCTGGACCCCTTTCTTTGTGGTCAAGAAAGGCGGGAAAACAGATGCAGGACTGCTAAATCAGTGAGCATAACTAGTCCGATAAACCGAGGTCCATGGGTGGTTATGCACCCTGGAAAGGAACTCACTTCTGAAGGCAAAGGCAATGTTGGGCATGCTGGTAAAGGACCACTAGAATCCAGCAGTCCAGTCCCCTTTCTCTGTGGTCAAGAAAGGTGGGAAAAGGGGTGCAGGACTGCTACATTGGTGAGCATAACTAATCTGATAAGGAGAGATCCATGGGTGGTTACGCACCCTGGAAAGGAATACGCATTAGGACCATAGAGGACGCTCTAAGACTAATGCTCATCAGAAAATGACTGGAGTACTGGCATCCCTATGTTCTTTTTTCAGATCGGAAACGTTCCCCCCAAGGCAAAAACACCCCTAAGATGTAATCTGGAGAATTGGAACCAATTTCACCCTCAGACACTACGAAAGAAATGACTTATATTCTTCTGCAGTACTGCTTGGCCACGATATCTTTTTCAAGGGAGAGAAACCTGGCCTTCTGAGGGAAGTATAAGTTATAACACCATCTTACAGCTAGACATCTTTTGTAGGAATAAAAGGCAACTGGAGTGAAGTGCCATAGGCACAAATTTCCTGTTCATTAAGAGACAACTCGCAATTATGTAAAAAGTATGATTTATGCCCTATAGGTAGCCCTCAGAGTTTACCTCCCTACACCAGCGTCCCCCCAACTCCTTCTCCAACTAATAAGGATCCCCCTTCAACCCAAACAGTCCAAAAGGAGATAGACAAAGCGTTACACAATGAACCAAAGAGTGCCAATATTCCCAGATTATGCCCCTTGCAAGCAATGGAAGGAGGAGAATTCTGTCCGGCCAGAGTGTATATACCTTTTTCTCTCTCAGACTTAAAGCAAATTAAAATAGACCTAGGTAAATTCTCAGATAACCCTGATGACTATATTGATGTTTTACAAGGGTTAGGACAATCCTTTAATCTGACATGGAGAGATATAATGTTACTGCTAAATTAGACACTAACCCCAAATGAGAGAAGTGCCACCATAACTGCAGCCCAAGAGTTTGGTGATCTCTGGTATCTCAGTCAGGTCAATGATAGGATGGCAACAGAGGAAAGAGAACCATTCCCCACAGGCCATCAGGAAGTTCCAAGTGTAGACCCTCACTGGGACACAGAATCATAACATGGAGATTGGTGCCGCAGACATTTGCTAACTTGCGTGCTAGAAGGACTAAGGAAAACTAGGAAGAAGCCTATGAGTTATTCAATGAAGTCCACTATAACTCAGGGAAAGGAAGAAAATCCTACTGCCTTTCTGGAGAGACTAACGGAGGCATTGAGGAAGAATACCTCCCTGTCACCTGACTCTATTGAAGACCAACTAATATTAAAGGATAAGTTTATCACTCAGTCAGTTGCAGACATTAGGAAAAAACTACAAAAGTCTGTCTTAGGCCTGGAGCAAAACTTAGAAACCCTATTGAACTTGGCAACCTCGGTTTTTTATAATAGATATCAGAAGGAGCAGGCAGAAAGGGACAAACAGAATTTTTAAAAGGCCACCGCTTTAGTCATGGCCCTCAGGCAAGCGGACTTTGGAGCCTCTGGAAAAGGGAAAAGCTGGGCAAATCGAATGCCTAATAGGGCTTGCTTCCAATGCGGTCTACAAGAACACTTTAGAAAGATTGCCCAAGTGGAAGTAAGCTGCCCCCTCGTCCATGCTCCTTATGTCAAGGGAATCACTGAAGGCCCACTGTCCCAGGGGACAAAGGTCCTCTGAGTCACAAGCCACTAATCAGATGATCCAGCAGCAGGACTGAGGATGCCGGGGGCAAGCACCGGCCCATGCCATCACCCTCCCAGAGCCCCGGGTATGCTTGGCCATTGAGGGCCAGGATGTTAACTGTCTCCTGGACACTGACGTGGCCTTCTCGGTCTTACTCTCCTGTACCGGAAACTGTTCTCCAGATCTGTCACTATCCGAAGAATTCTAGGACAGCTGACAGCCAGTCACTAGATACTTCTCCCAGCCACTAAGTTGTGACTGGGAAACTTTACTCGTTTCACATGCTTTTCTAATTATGCCTGAAAGCCCCACTCCCTTGTTAGGGAAAGACATTCTAGCAAAAGCAGGGGCCATTATACACCTGAACATAAGAGAAGGAACATCCGTTTGTGGTCCCCTGCTTGAGGAAGGAATTAATCCTGAAGTCTGGGCAACAGAAGGACAATATGGATGAGCAAAAAATGCCCATCCTGTTCAAATTAAGCTAAAGAATTCTGCCTCCTTTCCCTACCAAAGGCGGTACCCTCTTAGACCCAAGGCCCAACAAGGTCTCCAAAAATTGTTAAGGACCTAAAAGCCCAAGTCCTGGTAAGATCATACAATAGCCCCTGCAATACTCCAATTTTAGGAGTACAAAAACCCAATGGTCAGTGGAGGTTAGTGCAAGATCTCAGGATTATCAATGAGGCTGTTGTCTCTCTATACCCAGCTGTACCTAACCCCTGTACTCTGCGTTCCCAAATACCAGAGGAAGCAGAGTGGTTTACAGTCCTGTACCTTAAGGATGCCTTTTTCTGCAGCCCTGTACATCCTGGCTCTCAATTCTTGTTTGCCTTCGAAGATCCTTTGAACCCGATATCTCAACTCAACTGGACTGTTTTACCCCAAGGGTTCAGGGATAGCCCCCAACAATTTGGCCAAGAATTAGCCCAAGACTTGAGCTAGTTCTCATACCTGGACACTCTTGTCCTTTGGTAATGGATGATTAGCTTTTAGCCACCCGTTCGGAAACCTTGTGCCATCAAGTCACCCAAGTGCTCTTAATTTCCTCACCACCTGTGGCTACAGCTTTTCAAACCAAAGGCTCAGCTCTGCTCACAGCAGGTTAAATACTTAGGGTTAAATTATCCAAAGGCACCAGGGCCCTCAGTAAGGAATGTATCCAGCCTATACTGGCTTATCCTCATCCCAAAACCCTAAAGCAACTAAGAGGGTTCCTTGGCATAACAGGTTTCTGTGGAATATGGATTCCCAGGTACAGCAAAATAGCCAGACCATTATATACACTAATTAAGGAAACTCAGAAAGCCAATACCCATTTAGTAAGGTGGACACCTGAAGCAGAAGCAGCTTTCCAGCCCCTAAAGAAGACCCTAACCCAAGCCCCAGTGTTAAGTTTGCCAACGGGGCAAGACTTTTCTTTATATGTCAAAGAAAAAAACAGGAATAGCTCTGGGAGTCCTTACACAGGCCTGAGGGATGAGCTTGCAACCCATGGCATACCTGAGTAAAGAAATTGATGTAGTGGCAAAGGGTTGGCCTCACTGTTTACAGGGAGTTGCAGCAGTAGCAGTCTTAGTGTCTGAAGCAGTTAAAACGATACAGGGAAGAGATCTTACTGTGTGGACATCTCGTCTTGTGAACAGCATACTCACTGCTAAAGGAGACTTGTGGTTGTCAGACAACGGTTTACTTAAATATCAGGCTCTATTACTTGAAGGGCCAGTGCTGTGACTGCACACTTGTGCAACTCTTAACCCAGCCACAATTATTCCAGACAATGAAGAAAAGATAGAACATAACTGTCAACAAGTAATTGCTCAAACCTACGTCATTTGAGGAGACCTTCTAGAGGTTCCCTTGACTGATCCCTACCTCAATCTGTTTACTGATGGAAGTTCCTTTGTAGAAAAAGAACTTCAAAAAGTGGGGTATGCAGTGGTCAGTGATAATGGAATACTTGAAAGTAATCCCCTGACTCCAGGAACTAGTGCTTAGCTGACAGAACTACTAGCCCTCACTCGGGCACTAGAATTAGAAGAAAAAAGGGTAAATATATATACAGACTCTAAGTATGCTTACCTAGTCCTCCATGCCCAGGCAGCAATATAGAGAGAAAGGGAATTCCTAACTTCCGAGGGAACATCTATCAAACATCAGGAAGCCATTAGGAGATTATTATTAGCTGTACAGAAACCTAAAGAGGTGGAAGTCTTACAGTGCCGGGTCATCAGAAAGGAAAGGAAAGGGAAATAGAAGGGAATCGCCAAGCGGATATTGAAGCTGAAAGAGCCCCAAGGCAGGACCCTCCATTAAAAATGCTTACAGAAGGACCCCTAGTATGGGGTAATCCCCTCCGGGAAACCAAACCCCAGTATTCAGCAGAAGAAATAGAATGGGGAACCTCATGAGGACACAGATTCCTCCCCTCTGGATGGCTAGCCACCAAAGAAGGAAAAATACCTTTGCCTGCAGTTAACCAATAGAAATTACTTAAAACCCTTCACCAAACCTTCCACAGAGGCATTGATAGCACCTATCAGATGGCCAAATTATTATTTACTGGACCAGGCCTTTTCAAAACTATCAAGCAAATAGTCAGGGCCTGTGAAGTGTGCCAAAGAAATGATCCCCTGCACTGCAGGCTGTATATTTCAATCCCTCTATCTTTAACCTCCTTGTTAAGTTTGTCTCTTCCAGAATTGAAGCTGTAAAACTACAAATGTTCTTCAAATGGCGCCCCAGATGCAGTCCATGACTAAGATCTACCATGGACCCCTGGACCGTCCTGCTAGTCCATGCTCCGATGCAAATGACATCAAAGGCATCCCTCCTGAGGAAATCTCAACTGCACAACCCCTACTATGCCCCAATTCAGCAGGAAGCAGTTAAAGCAGTTGTTGGCCAACCTCCCCAACAGCACTTGGGATTTCCTGTTGAGAGGAGGCAGTGAGAGACAGGACTAGCTGAATTTCCTAGGTCAACTAAGAATCCCTAAGCCTAGCTGGGAAGGTGACTGCTTCCAACTTTCAACATGGGGCTTGCAACTTAGCTCACACCTAACCAATCAGATAGTAAAGAGAGCTCACTAAAATGCTAATTAGGCAAAAACAGGAGGTAAAGAAATAGCCGATCATCTGTTGCCTGAGAGCACAGTGGGAGGGACAACGATCTGGTCATAAACCCAGGCATTCCAGTCGGCAATGGCTACCCTCTTTGGGTCCCATGCCTTTGTATGGGACCTCTGTTTTCACTCTGTTTCACTCTATTAAATCTTGAAACTGAAAAAAAAAAATGCCTCACAAATTATTTCATAGAACTTACTGGTGCTTTTATCTGCACCCTGAAGAAGTTCCTGAGATTTTTAAAATATTGATTGCCTTTTTCTTTTACCATCCTTTAACCTTTGCAGAAGTGCTTCTCGGCACCTTTGCAGGTGCTCAAGCTGAACTGCATCATCTGGGTCCTAGTGGGAGTCCCCCTGTCCTCTTAAGAGGCATGAGCACAATTTGGATATGACCAGACCTAAGACAGCCTGCCTGATTTTTCATTTTGATTTCCCCTTCTTGGATGAGACTGGGAGCATGTATCCATTTGAACTTAACTCCTTAGGGGCAGTTAGCCTTGGTAAAGGGGGTAGATTGGAATGTAAGGAGGAGGGGTCTCTATTCCCTTCTGTGGTTCTTGCAAAGCCAGTTTTTCTGCCTTTTCTGAGACTCTTTATTTGTCTCCATAGCTTCTGGGGCAGCTGATTTTTACTTTCAGTTTTGCCTGGGAGGTGCTACAAGCCTCCGTGATTCCTTTAACTCTGTAGCTGCCAGCGCAGCTGATTTCTCTTGGCATGAACTGTGAGCATTCCACAATAAACTGCTAGGCAGGGCTGCATTCATTTAGCCATGAGTCAATATAAAAGACTAGGTCTGAACACCCTGGCTGTTCTCTGATCCTAGTCACCATCTTAAAACACACGGCCAAATTCTCTGTAATGCCTTTGGCAAGCCATCTGACACTAAAAGAGGGTTATTCTAATTCACAGTATGTCCTTAACTTTTGAACATTCAGTTTCATGCTATAATCACCTCAATTCTTTTTAAAAATTATTTATTATGCATTTCAAAGGAGTTGGTTTTGATGCTTTCCTTCTCATTTCCTCCATTGCGGTGCGCTTTCACTCTTACTTTCACTTTTGGGTCCACCAGACTGGTCCTATTACGGGAGTTTCAGACGCTGCTTAGCCAGGAACGTGCCTTCCCCGTCACAGCCTGCTGCAGCTGCAAAGCTGGTCCTATCGGCCATATGCAGCATCCTAGATCTGATTTCCCCCACACTCACCTCAGAGGACACAACCCACGCTAGCGGATCTGTGCCTCCCCACGTCACTCTCTGCATTGACCTCTACAAAGACTGTCTCTTTCACACACTTTCATACACCTCCCTGCCCCAGGACTCCTCATCAGATGAAATGAGCCTCTCTCATGTCCCAGGTAGGTTCACATGCACCCACACATTCCGTTAGGGTGGCAAGCCACTCTTGCCACCTTGCCAGCAAGCTCTACCTTGCTGCACTTGCTGCTCTGTCAGCCCATTTCCTCCCTTTTATCAGTTCCAGTGTTAGTGGGGACACGAGGTTCATCCAAATTGGCAAGCCACTCCTGCCACCCCCAGTCACTCTGAGTTGGATTTGTGGTCATTTCCTGGGAGTTGATCAAGTTCCCCTTTGTCCTTATGGGACAGGCTTTCTTGTCTTGGGTCTGTACTCCTTACTGTGATTCCTGAAGTGCTGGTATCATCCAGCAACCCCATCCCTGGTTCCATTGTGCTGCCAGGCAGGGCCCAGGTTTCAGGAAGAGCTGGTTTCCATCTGGGTGAAGCTCCCCCATGGCATGCCTTGGATGCCTCTTGTCTCCCAGCCCCAGGGCTCTAGTCCTGCAAGCAAAGGAGAAAGTAAATCTTTTGTCTCCAATTCCAGGCAAGCCCCTAGAAATGTAGCAGAGTTTTAAGGAATCAGAGAGACTGATGGGGTTCAGGAGGATACTTATTAATTATTTAGGTCCACCGGCACAGTCGGATAAACATCCAAAGGACTCAGTCCTGAGCAAAAAGTTAAGTTACCTTTTAAGCATTTCCTGGGTTGGGGGAGATTTGTGCAGGGGGAATAATACTATAGAAGTGAGAAACAAAGACCATTATTCAATTGAGATATGCATTACATCATTTCTTACTTTTAAAGAAAAAAACATGTTTTGCAACTTGAGTTTATCTGTCTAGTGACCTTGCAGCTGCACACCTAGGGAAACAGTCTTCACAATGCCTGGGAAGGGAGGAGAAATAAGGCTCACTAGCCACAGAAAAACAGGCAGTTAGTTTTTAAAGGACTCCAGCTCATTCTCTTTCCTAGGGGGAGCTGGGTTTTCTTACATACAACTGAGTTTCTGCTTACACATTCTAGTTTCTTTTAATTTCTGTTCAATGTAGGACCACACTAGAATTCACACCAAAACTTTTTCTAAAGATGGGTGAGGACTTGGGAGACTCTGATTCACAAAGGCATCTGAGTGTGCAGTCTCTGTAAACCAGCTGTGGAGGAAAAACTAAACATTAAATTTGAACTCAATTGAACATAGACACAAGCAATGGTCACCAAGTTCCAGAACAGGTTGCATGAGTCCCTTGATGCATTCATCCAGCACTGTTTTGGAGAACTGTATTTCAATCTCTTCATCTACATTAGTTATTAAAACACAACAGATGATTGCAAAAACAGGTTGACCTTTTTGTGTTCCTTGAGCCCAGTCATGAAAGGCCTTTCATAGGTCCTCCTGTAACTTGTTAAATATGTATGTTTAGCTAACCTATTCAGCATAAAGTTCCCCATGACTGGGCCTCATGCCATCAACTAGTTATGAAAATAGCTAGGGTCCCAGAGCACGCCGAAGCTTCATGAGACCTCCCCTTGTCTGTATGAGGAGAAGTGGCTGATTCTGGAGTCTAGGCTGTCATTTTCTGGTCTGGTGGTGAATCCTCCATAGTCTGGTGAGTGCAAATATATGTACGTGTTTTCCCTTCTCCCTTTCCCATTGTAATTTGCTTATTACATCTATTTGCTTATTATATCTGCGTGGCCATTTACATGGGATAAAAGTTGTTTACCCTTAAAGGTATTGTGTTTGTGTCTTTTCTTCTCCCCTCACACGTCTCCCACACAGAACATCAGCCAGGACCAGTTCAGTGGTCTTATCAGGAGAAAGTTAACTGAAATCTGCAATCAAAGCTATAGTTATGACTGGTGAAATAGAGGCTCAGCAAGTCAGTCATCTGGTGGAGATGAAAGTTGCTTTAATATTGCTTATTTCAAGGATAGTGCTTGCTTAGCTGCTAGAGAAATAGAAAAATCTTGTGGCAATTAGAACATAATGTATCCTTTACATGTCAAAGTGTATGATTTAAACGATGCCTGGCATAACCTTAGGTCCTCTTTAAAATTTATTTTCTTATTGCCACAAATAGTATGCTCTGTCAGCCTTATGATCTTTATTTTACATTATGGCTAGTTAGCTTTTGTGTCTAAACCATAAAAGAGAGGGTGTATATTGAGGAATGTCTTACCTCTCATTCAATTATGGCTGTAAACTAAGTTTTTAAGTTTTTCTCTGGTTTCCTTTGACCCCAAGTGTGGGGTTCTACTCAGTCAGTGGGGGATTAGAATGTTATTTTAATTGTACAGCTTTCTTGATATTTTGGCCCAGACAATTCTTTTTTGCAAGGAAGCAGTTTTTTTCCTTAGTAGAGTCTTTACTGACAGTTGCCAGTACAAATAATCAGTTATCTACTAAAAAAAACCAGAGAGTCAGACAGGTTTTCAAACATTGGCAAATGTCTCAGGGAGAAAAAAATGCCCCACTAGAGAAGCACTGCTGTATTCCTGTGTGTACGTACACACAGCACCAGGCAGTTCTATGCATGATAATCTGGGACTGTAAAAGTGACTATATAACCCTCTACATTCTGTCACATTACTTACAATTTAAAGTGAGCATCTTTTTCTATGACTTAAAAATTGTCATTTTTTTTAGTTGGGAGCTACCTTTAGCATTTTTTTCCCTTTGTATTTTTTAATATTGTTACATAATAATTGTATATATTTGTGGTGCATGGGTGATATTTTGATACATGCATGCAGTGCTCGGTGATCAAATCAGGGTATTTAGAACATCCATCACCTCAAACATGGATATTATTTTCTTCATGTTTGAAAAAATTTCTTTGTGTTGGAAGAATTTAAAGCCGTCTCTTCTAACTATTTTAAAACATATTAAAAATTAGTGTTAACTATTATTATCCTAATGTGCTGTCAAAGACTAGAAATTGTTCCCTCTATGATAAAAAGTTTAGGCTTTGTCCCATGGACAATATGACAGCACATGACTTAGTGGTCATCTCGGAAATTCTCTGGATAACTTTGGAACAGTCCTGGCTGAGCCAGGTGGCTGTTGCAACAAACAGTAGGAAAGCCCCTCCCCTTAATACACCCTGAGCCAGCTGTCACTACAGGGAAAAAACCTCCAGACCTGAGGGCCCCAGGAAACAATGACAGTTCCCACTGACATGCAACCTGCACTTTGCTCAGTACCCTCCACATTGAGCCTGACCCAGTTTTACCCAAGGGCTGTAAGGTGGGACAATCAGTATCCATTTATTTTAAAACATTCAGTGAAGCTTTGGGCTTAATGTGAGTGAAGGGATCCTGAAAGCTGGGATCCCAGATCCACCACTGCCCAGTCCTGCAAGTGGTGAGAGTTACCTCACCTTCACTGGATTTGATTTTGCCCTCTGTGAAATGGGGCAGTGCTAACTGATTACTCACATATCTGGGATGCATGGGAACTGTCAATGAACTGAGTGCTCCACACAGTGCCTGGAGCTCAGAGTGTAGATCGGGGAGGAGGATGAGCCATGATTCTGAGGGAAGCCCCAACACAATTTAGCCCTTCCATCTAGTAGCCGGGCCCCAATACAGAGTCCTATGTCAGTGACAGGGCAAACTAAGACCAGCTCAATCTCAGCCTCTTCCTCAGTAGCAGGGCTCAGCCAAGGCACTTGGGGTTTTGGTTCATTTTCTGCAGCTTCAATGTAAAGAATATTGTGAGACTTTTACTAGAACCACTGAAAATCAGAAGAAGAAGAGACAACTCTTCTCCATCTCCCTGAGAGCTCTTCCCCAGAATCTGTTTATCCAGAGAGGAAGGGAAATATTTATTTTTTGTAAATAGTAAATGCTAGAGTTGAATATTATATTAAAATGTCATTCTACTACGAACTCGGAGTTGTGGTTGTGGTTCTTTTTATTTCACTTGTGTAAACTTAAATGAGATACAAACTCTAACATTTCTCCTTGAATTATGGAATCCTAAAGAGTCAGCAGCATAATGTATGAGGAAGAAGAGAAAAGCAGCCATACTTTCTGGCTGCTGGATAAGACACGCAAGTCCATCTTTCTCAGAGCACATGTTCATTTTAGTATTAACCCAAGGAAAGAGTGAAGATAGCCCCTTCAAAATTCCAGAATTAATAATTTGAAGGTATTTTCACAAAGCATAGCAACAGTCTTGGAAATATAGATTTCTTTGTCTTTTTTTTTTTTTTCCTTTTTGTGGAGATCGGGGTCTCGCTATATTACCCAGGCAGGTCTCGAACTCCTGGGCTCAAGCTATCCTCATGCCTCTGCCTCCCAGAGAGTTGGGATTACAGGCGTGAGCCACCGCGCCCGGCCAGGAAATATTGATTTCTTTAAAAAGCAGCTGCGGAGATCAGGAGGGTGAATACTTTTCTATGATTTTACCAAAAAAAAAAAAAAAAAAAAAATCAACTTCTGTTTCACTTGCTGAGGTTTCTCTTAACCAACTATGGGGCATTGTCATTTTTTCTTCCAACTCTGGAGTTGCATCAGGTCTATGTGGAAAAAATATATATATAAATAAAATGACCATTGTGAAAAGGAGAAAGCTAGGGAAAGCCTATAGACAATGGATGCAGGGCAGGAAGGAAACTTCATTCTCAATATTCTTCTGGGGGCCTGTGATTGAGTCTTTACCTTAGATGTAAATCCTCCCAGAGTTTTGTCTCTTATCTTAGAATTTCTATTCTTTTTTTAAGCTTGTTTCTTATCTAGGATGAAAGAATTGTAATGCCACTTTATGGCTACACCTGGGCTTTATTCTGTAAACATTTTTGCCATCCATGAAGTAAAATTCCCAGCATTAGGACAATTCTTTATCCAATTCTTATTTTTACTTATTTATTTGTTTATTTATTTATTTGAGATAGAGTCTTGTTGTGTCACTCAGGCTGGAGTGCATTGGTGCAATCTCAGCTCACTGCAATCTCCACCTCCTGGGTTCAAGAGATTCTCTTGCCTCAGACTCCTGAGTTGCTGAGATTACAGGTACCCATCTTCATGCTCAGCTAATTTTTTTTGCTTTTAGCATGTTTGGTAAATTTTGTATTTTCAGTTTCACTATGTTGGTCAGGCTGGTCTTCAACTCCTGACCTCCAGTAATCTGCCCGCCTCAGCCTCCCAAAGTGCTGGGATTACAGGTGTGAACCAATTGTTTCTGAGAAATAAATTATCTGAAAGTCCTCAAGCCTTTTTGTCAGGCACATCTTGGTCTTTTCTTCCTGGCTGGGGTTCGATGAATCACAAGTGAGCATTATTTTTCTATATTCGTCACCAGTGATAATCCCTGCACCCTTTATTTTTGATTAAAAGAAATCCAAAATGGAGATAGTTATTTGAGAGGTCTCTAAAGAGAAACTAGGATGGCAGATGGCATGAGGAGTTGAATTAATACTCATACAAGCCCAGGTGGAATTTTACCTGTTCGAACTGGGAAAATTACAGATGTCCTAAAAAGACAGCTGCATTTGACTTGAATTGTTTATACTGAGCCTGATCACACACCTCCTGAAGAGACAGCTGTGCTAAATTAAGCTGATGATTGCTTAGATACATTCTAAGCTGGCAACCAACCATTGTCTGTCATAGACTGTGCTAAAATCTTTCACTTGAGTAAACTCGCAGTAAAACTTTATAAGCCCCTCCCTAACCTCATCTGAATGGAACATGATATAGCTTCTTGCTAAATTTGCATCTCCCAGACAGCAATTATAAAAAATCATGATTAAAATGCCTCTTATTTTGTTTATTTTCCACAGGGTTTTAGTTTCATCTTTTAAAACTGCTTTTTTCAAGAAAGCATAGAGCCCATTTTCTTATCTGGAGAGAATCACAGACACAAGGCCTTGCAAAAGAGCCAACTAAAAATACATACATACATATAAGCAGCAAGAATTTAAGACTCAAAATATTAAATATGTTACAAAAGTATATAAGCAATAGAATAAATGGAATGAATAGCAAAATGGATAAAATCAACTGTGAGTCAAAAGCCTGAAAGTTCAGGTGAAGGTGTTGAAAATGCTTTAGAAAAAACTAAAGACATCACTTTTTATAAAAATAAAGAGCTGGGCTCAGTGGCTCACACTTGAAATTTCAGCTACTTGGGAGGTTGAGGATCAATTAAGGCCAGAAGTTTGAGACAAGCCTAAGCAAGACCCCTGTTACTAAAAAGTTTTAAAAATTATTTTGGCATTGTGGCATACACCTGTAGTCTCAACTACTTGGAAGGTTGAGACAGGAGGATCACTTGAGCTCAGGAACTTGAGGTTACAGTGAGCTATAATCATGCCACTGTACTCCAGCCTGGAGTGTGGCAAAATCTAGTCACAATAAAATAAAGAAAAATAAAATAAAATAAAATCTAGTCACATTAAAAGAAAGCACAATTATCAAGGACAAAAATAAAATTGTACAACTTGGTAATAGAAAAAAATAGAGCAATTGCAGGGGAAAGGGGTTGAAAGTATAATTTCCTTTTTATTTTCTTAATTAGTCCTTACTTAGACTTTTTCACTTAACTAAAATTTTCTTATATTTTGGTGCCCAGTTAACCCCAAGGCATTTTTAATTAATTTGTTTAAAGATAGATACTCACATAAGCTTTCCATTGTTTGCAAATTACAAGAGCCAAATTTTAAATAAACGTTTGACCTCTAAATTTTCTAAATAGCAAAATTTAATGAAACAAAAATTATAAAAAACACTTTGTAAAACGTTTAGTATGTAACTGCTATTTCTAACACATAATAAATCCACTTATGGCAGAGACTCACTCTGTTGTTGATAATCTCTCTGTTATATGACTGCTCCTTGGGGTGCTTAAACCTCAGCAAGAAAGAATATATAAATGTCTGAACATTGCTTTAAAAAGACAATGTACATTAAATGTAGAGATACGTGACCAGCTTATAAAACTGTGCACTTTTTCCACTGCAGGCAAACTGGAACCTGGATACTCCAGGGTCACAGCTCATGAGAACATAGGGCTGGACTGTGAGAAAACAAGCAGCCCAGAGGGTGCCCAAGATGGCTGAATAGGAACAGCTCCAGACTCCAGCTCCCAGCATGAGCGATGCAGAAGACAGGAGATTTCTACATTTTCAACTGAGGTACTGGGTTCATCTCACTGGGCATGTGGACAGTTGGTGCTGGTCAGCCAGTGCAGCACAACCAGTGAGAGCTGAAGCATGGTGAGGCATCGCCTCACTTGGGAAGTGCAAGGGGGAAGGGAATTCCTTTTCTTAGCCAAGGGAAATTGAGACACATGGCTCCTGGAAAATCGGGTAACTCCCACCCTAATACTGTACTTTACCGAGGGTTTTAGCAAATGGCACACCAGGAGATTATATCCCACACCTGGCCCGGAGGGTCCCACACCCACAGAGCCCCCCTCATTACTAGCACAACAGTCTGAGATCTAACTCCAAGGTGGCAGCAAGGATTGGGGAGGGGCGCCCACCATTGCTGAGGCTTTAGTAGGTAAACAAAGCTGCTGGGAAGCTCGAATTGGGTGGAGCCCACCGCAGCTCAAGGAGGCCTGCCTGCCTCTGTAAACTCCACCTCTGGGGACAGGGCATAACTAAACAAAAAGCAGCAGAAACCTCTGCAGATGTAAAAGTCCCTGTCTGACAGCTTTGAAGAGAGCAGTGGTTCTCCCAACATGGATGTTGAGATCTGAGAACAGACAGACGGCCTGCTCAAGTGGGTCCCTGACCCCTTAGTAGCCTAAGTGGGAGACATCCTCCACTAGGTGCAGACCGACACCTCACACCTCACACAGCATGGTACACCTCCCAGAGCAAGAATCAGACAGCAACACTCGCTGTTCAGCAATATTCTATCTTCTGCAGCCTCTGCTGTTGATATCCAGGCAAACAGGGTCTGGAGTGGACCTTAAGCAAACTCCAAGAGACCTGCAGCTGAGGTTCCTGACTGTTAAAAGTAAAAGTAACAGACAGAAAGGACACCCACACCAAAATCTCATCAGTACGTCACCACCATCAACGACCAAAGGCAGATAAAACCACAAAGATGGGGAAAAAGCAGGGCAGAAAAGCTGGAAATTCAAAAAATCAGAGGGGATCTCCCCCTCCAAGGGAACACAGCAAATCACCAGCAATGGATCAAAGCTGGACGGAGAATGACTTTGACAACTTGAGAGAAGAAGGCATCAGTCGATCAAACTTCTCAAAGCTAAAGGAGGAACTATGTACCCAGTGCAAAGAAACTAAAAATCTTTAAAAAAGAATGGAAGAATGGATAACTAGAATAATCAATGCAGAGAAGACCATAAACAAACTGATAGGGATGAAAACCATGACACAAGAATGACGTGACAAATGCACAAGCTTCAGCAACTGACTCAATCAACTGGAAGAAAGAGTATCAGTGATTGAAGATCAAATGAATGAAATGAAGTGAGAAGAGAAGTGTAGAGAAAAAAGAGGAAAAAGAAATGAACAAAGCCTCCAAGAAATATGGAATAATGTGAAAAGACCAAATCTACGTCTGATTGGTGTGCCTGAAAGTGAGGGGGAAAATGGAACCAAGTTGGAAAACACTCTTCAGGATATCATCCAAGAGAACTTCCCCAACCTGGTAAGGCAGGCCAACATTCAAATTCAGGAAATACAGAGAATGCCACAAAGATACTCCTCAAGAAGAGCAACTCCAAGATCCATAATTGTCAGATTCACCAAAGTTGAAATGAAGGAAAAACTGTTAAGGGCAGCCAGAGAGAAAGGTCGGGTTACCCACAAAGGGAACCCCATCACACTAACAGCAGATCTCTTGGCAGAAACTCTACAAGCCAGAAGAGAGTGGGGGCCAATATTCAACATTCTTAAAGAAAAGAATTTTAAACCCAGAATTTCATATCCAGCCAAACTAAGTTTCATAAGTAAAGGAGAAATAAAATCCTTTACAGACAGGCAAATGTTTAGAGATTTTGTCACCACCAGGTCTGCCCTACAAGAGATACTGAAGGAAGCACTAAACATGGAAAGGAACAACAGGTACCAGCTATTGCAAAAACATGCCAAAATGTAAAGACCATCGATGCTAGGAAGAAACTGCATCAACTAACGAGCAAAATAACCAGCTAATTTCATAATGACAGGATCAAGTTGACACATAACAATATTAATCTTAAATTGAAATGGACTAAATAGTCCAATTAAAAGACACAGACTGGCAAGTTGGATAAAGAGTCAAGACCCCTCAGTTTGCTGTATTCAGGAGACCCATCTCACATGCAGAGACACACATAGGCTCATAATAAAGGGATGGAGGAGGATCTACCATGCAAATGGGAAACAAAAAAAAGCAGGGGTTGCAATCCTAGTCTCTGATAAAACAGACTTTAAACCATCAAAGATCAAAAGAGACAAAGAAGGCCATTACATAATGGTAAGGGTATCAATTCATCAGGAAGAGCTAACTGTCCTAAATATATATGCACCCAATACAGGAGCACCCAGATTCATAAAGCAAGTCCTTAGAGACTTACAAGGAGACTTAGACTCCCATACAATAATAATGGGAGACTTTAACACCGCACTGTCAACATTAGACAGATCTATGAGACAGAAAGTTAACAAGGATATCCAGGAATTGAATTCAACTCTGCACCAAGCGGACCTAATAGACATCTACAGAGCTCTCCACCCCAAATCAACAGAATATACATTCTTCAAAATTTGACATTAAATACTTATCATTTTCTATTTGGCTTATTTTACATGGTATAATGTCTTCAAGTTTCATCCTTGTTGTGGCATGCATCAGCATTGCATTTGTTTTGAGATAGTCTCTCTTTGTCACTCAGGCTGGAATGCACAGCAATGCAATCATGACATTGCTGCCTCAACCTCCCTGGGCTCAAGTGATCCTCTGATTCAGATGGACCTCCCCTGTGGCTGGGACTACAGGCACATACCATCAACCTCAGCAAATTTTTGTACTATTGGTAGAGATAGAATTTTGCTATTTTGCTCAGGCTGGTCTCAAATTCCCAGGCTCAGGAAATCCTCTCATCTTTGCCTCCCAACGTTCTGAGATTATGAGCATAAGCCACCATGCCCATCAACATTGCATCATTTTAAGGCTAAATAATATTCTGTTGTGTGTATATACTATATTTTCTTTATTTGTTTATCTCTTAGAAGATATCTGGACTTGTTTTTACATTTTGTACCGTAAATGATGCTGCTATAAAATTTGGTGTGAAAGTATCAGTGCATAAGTGAATAAAATTTTAAAACCTGAACACATATCTGCATGTAGTTCTTAGAGTGAATAATAGAGGCCACTCACAGTGGCTCACACCTGTAATCCCAAAACTTTGGGAGGCTGAGGCGGAAGATCACTTAAGCTCAGGAGTTTGAGACCAGCCTGGGCAACATGGCGAAATCCCATCTCTACTACAAATTCAAAAATTAGCTGGGTGTTATGGATTTACAGCCAAATTATACCAAACATACAAAGAAGAGCTGGTACAATTCCTATAGAAACTCTCCCCAAAAATTGAGGAGGAGCGTCTCCTCTCCAATTCATTCTATGAGTTCTCATTCTCAACTCTATTTATATATATAATATATATAAGTATATGTTGTATGTATATTTAAATATATAATATATATTCACACATTTATATATTTTTGACAGAGTGTCGCTCTGTAATCAGGCTGGAGTGCAGTGGTGCAATCTCAGCTCACTGCAACCTCTGACTCCCTGGTTCAAGGGATTCTCCTGCCTCACCTCAGCTTCCCAAGTATCTGAGATTACAGGCACTTGCCATTATGCCCAGCTAATTTTTGTAATTTCAGTAGAGATGGCATTTCACCATGTTGGCCAGGATTGTCTCAATCTCCTGACCTCATGGTCCACCCGCCTTGACCTCCCAATGTGCTGGGATTACAGCCATGAGTCATTGCGCCTGGCCTATATGAATTTTAAATAGTTTTTTCTAGGTCTGTAAAAATTTTATTTGATAGTTTGATAGAAATAACATTGAATCTGTAGATTGCTTTGTGCAGTATAGCCATTTTATCATATTGGATCTTCCTATCTGTGAGCATGAGATGTTTTCCATTTGTTTGTGTCTTTTCTAATTTCTTTGAGCAGTGTTTTGTAATTCTCATTGTAGAGTTCTTTCACGTCCCTGGTGAACCGCGTTTCCAGATATTTTATTATTTTAGTGGCAATTGTGAATGGGATGGCCTTTCTGATTTTGCTGTCAGTGTGGCTATTGTTGGAGTACAGAAATGTTAATGATCTTTGCGCACTGATTTATTATCTTGAAAGCTTGCTGAAGTTGTTTATTAACTAAAGAAGGTTTAGAGCTGAAACTACAGAGTTTTCTAGATTTAGAATTATGTTATCTGCAAACAGAAATAGTTTGACTTTCTCTCTTCCTATTTGGATGCTCTTTTTATTTCTTTCTCTTGCCTGATTGCTCTGGTCAGGACTCCCAATGCTATGATGAATAGAAATGGTGAGAGAGGGAATTCTTGCCTTGTACTGGTTTTCAAAAAGAATGCTCCCAGCTTTTGCCAATTCAACAGAATGTTGGCTGTGGGTTTGTTATAGATGGCTTTTATTATGTTCTGCATCTGTTGAGATAATCATGTGTATTTTGTTTTTAGTTCTGTTTATGTGATGTATTGCATTTATTGATTTGCACATGGGGAAGCAACTTTGCATCATAAGGAGGCAGCCTACTTGATCATGATAGATTACCTGTTTGATGTGCTGCTGGATTTGGTTTGCAAATATTTTGTTGAGAACTTTTGTATTGATGTTTATCAAGAACATTGGCCTAAAGTTTTCTATATTTGTTGTGTCTCTGCCAGGTTTTGGTGTCAAGATCATGCTGACCCCATAGAATGATTTGGAGAGGAGACTCTTCTAAATTTTGGGGGATAGTTTCTGTAGGAATTGTACCAGCTCTTATTTGTACATTTGGTAGAATTTTGCTGTAAATCCATAAGATCCAGAGCTTTTTTTTTTTTTATTGGCAATCTACTTATTACATATTTAATATCAGAGCTTGTTATTGGCCTTTTCAGGAAATCAATGTCTTCCTGGCTCAATCTTTGTAGAGTATGTATGTCTAGGAATGTGTCTATTTCTTTTAAGTTTTCTAGTTTGTGTGTATAAAGGTGTTCATGTTAGTACTGACCCCACATAAATAAAAACAACCATCAGAAATTACTAAAGCTTAACACTTATTTTTATGCCTTTAATCTATTTTTATGTAATTTTTATACATGGAATGTGATAAAGATTCAACTTTACTAGTTTAAATGTGGACTTGTTTTCCCAGCATCACTTGTTGAACAAACTGTCGTTTTCTTTACATAATGATGTAGGCACCCTTGTCAAAAGACAATAATTTATGCAAGGGTTTCTTGGATTATCTATTTTATTTATTTGTTCTCTATCATTGTTTTTATGCTCTACACTCTGCTGTCTGCAAATGAGGCTGATCTGTGAGAGGATTATAACAAGGAGCCTGAGAACTTTGCTTGTTCATTTTTCATCTGCTGGAAGGATTAAGGAATTCTTAAAGCTAATGTTGAGGCTTGGATGAGTGCAAAACACTAGAAATTCATGCGGTTGAGCTGTGAGCAGCCAAAAGGCTGCTGAGAGCTACATTAACAGGTCTTGTTAGTATCTGCTTTACCCACATGAAGGAGCCTGCTCCCTCTGCACTTCTAATTTTTTTCCTTTGTCTATAGCCAACTTCAGCAACCTTAAATATTAAACTACATAAGATTGGAGATTGGAGGGGGGAACTCAAACGTTTATAGTTCTGTTGGATACAAGTATCTAATTCACCATTCTGCGTAGCTCCCTATGATGCACAGGAGATATAAGTGTTAGGGTGGCTGGAAGTGCTGACAAACGTAGGGCCAAGAGTGATTACAAAGAGGTAGAAAGAAAAAAATTCTTAATCCTGGGTATTCTTGAAATGTAAGGAATCACAGACCTTAGTATAACAAGCCAAGATAGAAAAATATCTCCCAACCACTCAAACCCTCATTTTCATGTGAATCACTTCTGGGCCCTTGTGCCCTGATCCTCCTGCCCAGGGGATAGTGTCATCCTACTTTAGCCCTTGCCTCAAACAATACTTAACACTATAGTCTCTGTTTACATAGAAGAAGCTGAGCACAGAAAAAAAAAATTGTGCTAATTCCACACATGTTTCATGACTCTCATAAATTACAAATTGTAGGGTGAACATATTAACAATAAGAGTTCTGTAAATACAAATTTTGTTTTATTTTATTTTATTTTATTTTATTTTATTTTACTTCACTTTATTTTTGAGACAGGGTCTCACTCTCACCCAGGTTGAAGTGCAGTGATGTAATCTCAGCTCACTGCCACCTCCATCTCCTGGGCGCAAGTGATCCCCCCAGGTAGCTGCAACTATGAATGCACACCACCACACACATCTAATTTTTTATTTTTTGTAGAGTCAAGGTTTCCTCATGCTAGGAAGTGTCAAACTCCTGAGCTCAACCAATCAATCCTCCCACCTCAGTCTCCAAAAGTGCTAGGATTACAGAAATTAACCACCGTGCCTGGCAGTGTTCTATAAATATACATTTTAATGAGCATTATATGACAATAGATGTTCTTAGATTTATAGAAATATTTAATTTATACTAAGTATAACCCCAAGGCTCTTTTTAAAAATTGTCTGATTACTACTGTGAATTAGGCAAGTCAATTCAAGTCAGGTCCTTCTGCCTTGACTGATGATAAAGAGTCAGAAACTGTGAGTCACCAGACAGTGGGGAGCAGAGGAAAAAAATTGGACTGTAGTTCACTGATCTATTTATCCTGTGATTTGCACTTTGTCTCTCCACAAAGTTCAACAAGTTTTGATTTCTTATAGGCTGTGTCTGAAGTATCCAGAAATGTTATTAGGTTCCAACTGAGCTATGAGTTTGGAATACTTTACTATTTGTTATCTACAGAAGAAAATACATGGAGCTACTTAAGGGCACATTCTCTGCCAAGCACTGTGCTAAGCAAAAGCTTACAGGTGTGAGGTCACTTAATCTTTTTGAAAGCTCAAGGATCAAGGGACTCATTATTCGAATTTTACACAGGAGGATAAAATGTTGTCTCACTGTGAGTGTCTGCTTAGAAAGAATAAATGAGTAACCAAAGACGTATGACTCATAAGTGGTAAACTGGAATCTCAAAACCAGTCATTTAATCCTATCATTTTGATAAGCTGAGCAATCCCTTGCCAGTGGTCTGAAAAAAATGCCTGGAAAAAAGAGTATAGAATTTGATAAACAGGTAAAAACCTTGTGTTGATATTCAGAAAAAAGTATTAGATTATCACAAAACTTTACATTCATTTTTAAATTAATGCAGTGCATAGAAGTGTTTACAAAACTTGCACATGCATTTGAGAGCAACATTTTGGAGGGATTTACATAGAATATACATTTTCCTTAAAAAACATATATGTAGCTACAGGTAACTCTAATTACTACATGAATTAGGTGTTTTATCTAAGAATGAGATTGCTAATTATGTGTTTAATAGAGAATTCAAGATAGCTGTGTTAGGGAAACAAAGAAATTCAAAATAACAAAAGAAGAAATTCAGAATTCTATCAGATATCTTTAACAAGCAGATTAAAATAATTGTATTTATTTATTTATTTATTTATTTAGAGGAAGTTTCACTCTTTCTGTCCAGGCTGGAGTGCAGTGGTGTAATCTCAGCTCACTGCAACCTCTGCCTTCTGGCTTCCAGTGATTATCTTCCCTCAGCCTCCAGAGTAGCTGGGATTACAAGTGCCCTCCTCTATACCTTTAATAGAGATAGGGTTAGACGGATCACCTCTGGTGATCTGCCCACTTTAGCCTCTCAAAGTGCAGGGATTACAGGCATGAGCCACCACTCTTGGCCTAAAATAATTTTCAAAAGAGTCAAGTGGAAATTTTGGGGCTACAAAATGCAATGAGGTAATTGAAGAATGCATTAATGTCTTTAAATATCAGAATTGATCAAACAGAAGAAAGAATTAGTGAGCGTCAGGAAAGGTTATTTAAAAATACACAGACAGGCCGGGCGCGGTGGCTCAAGCCTGTAATCTCAGCACTTTGGGAGGCCGAGACGGGCGGATCACGAGGTCAGGAGATCGAGACCATCCTGGCTAACACAATGAAACCCCGTCTCCACTAAAAATACAAAAAAATTAGCCGGGCGTGGTGGCGGCGCCTGTAGTCCCAGCTACTCGGGAGGCTGAGGCAGGAGAATGGCGGGAACCCGGGAGGCGGAGCTTGCAGTGAGCCGAGATCGCGCCACTGCACTCCAGCCTGGGCAACAGAACGAGACTCCGCCTCAAAAAAAAAAAAAAAAAAAAAAAAAATACACAGACAGAGGAGACAAAAGAAAAAAGAATGAAAAAAAACAAGAACAACTTTTTGTTCAAGGCTAAGGACATGAGAACTTGGAATTTGGCTTGTGTAAGTCCTGGATTCAAAAGACCAAAGAGCCTGGAGTTGTGATGTGCAAAGTTAGGAAAAGAAGAGTGTGCCGAGAGAGAGAGAGAGAGAGAGAGAGAGAGAGAGAGAGAGAGAGAGAACAATTCTTCTTTCTTCTCTTTTTAAGTTAAATTAAATTAAATTTACTTTTTTGAGATGGAGTTTCACTCTTGTTGCCCAGGATGGAGTGCAGTGGTGCCATCTCGGCTCTCTGCAGTCTGTGCCTCCCAGGTCTAAGGATTTTTGTGCCTTAGCTTTCCAAGTAGCTGAAATTAAAGGCATGAGTCACCACACTAGCTAATTTTTGTATTTGTAGTAGATTCTGGGTTTTATTATGTTGGCCAGGCTGGTTGGGATCTCCCAACCTCAGGTTATCCACCCATCTCAGCCTGTGAAACTGCTGTGATTATAGGCATGAGCCACCATGCCTGGCCCCGTCTTCCTTTTTTATCTTGGATCCTCACTAATTGGATGGTTTCTGCCCACATAAAGAATGAGCCTTTCCACTCACTTCCAAGATGGCCAAATAGGAAATGCTCCAGTCTGCAGCTCCCAGCAAGATTGATGCAGATGATTGATTTCTGAATTTCCAATAGAGGTATCTTGTTCATCTCATTGGGACTGGTTGGACAGTGGGTGCAGCCCACAAAGTGTGAGCTGAAACAGGGCAGGGTGTTGCCTCACCCAAGAAGCATAAGGGATCAGGGGACTTTCCTTTCCTAGCCAAGGGAAGCCATGAGTGACTTTACCTGAAAGAACAGTACACCCCTGCCCAAATACTGCATGTTTCCCATGGTCTTCAAAACTGGCAGACCAGGAGATTGCTTCCTGTGCCTGGCTTAGTGGATCCCACACCAATGGAACCTCGCTCGCTGCTAGTGCAGCAGTCTGAGATTGACCTGGGACACAGGAGTTTGGCAGGGGGAGGGGCATTAACCATTTCTGAGGCTTGAGTAGGTGGCTCTATGCTCGCAGTATAAACAAAGTGGCAGTGAACCTCCAACTGGGTGGAACCCATTGCAGCTCAACAAGGCATACTGCCTCTCTAGAGATTCCACCTCAGGGGGCAGGGCATATGTGAACAAAAGACAGAAGACAGCCTCTCCAGACTCAAACCTCCCTGCATGGCACTTCTGAAGAGAACAGTGCTTTTCCCAGCATGGCATTTGAGCTTCAATAACAGAGAGACTGCATACTCAAATAGGTCCCTGACTCCTGTGTAGCCTGACTGGGAGACACCTCTCAGTAGGGGCTAAAAGACACCTCATACAGGCGGGTGTCCCTCTGGGACAAAGCTTCCAGAGGAAGGATCAGGCAGTGTTATTTGCTGTTCTGCAGCCTCTATTGGTGAAACTCTGGTAAACAGGGTCTGGAGTGGACCTCCAGCAAACTGCAAAACAGACTGTCTCTTAGAAGGAAAGCTAACAAACAGAAAAGAATATCATTGACATCAACAAAAAGGAAATTCACACCAAAACCCCATTGATTGGTCACCTACATCAAACAGCAAAGGTAGATAAAACCACGAAGATGGGGAGAAAGCAGACCAGAAGGGCTAAAAGTTCCAAAACCAGAATTCCTTTTCTCATCCAAAGGAACACAAGTCCTCGGCAGCAAGGGAAGAAAACTGGATAGTGAATGAGTTTGGTGAGTTGATAGAAGTAGGCTTTAGAAGGTAGGTAATAACAAACTTCTCCAAGCTAAAGAAGCATGTTCTAACCCATCGCAAGGAAGCTAAAAACCTTGAAAAAAGGATAGACAAGTGGCTAACTAGAATAGCCAGAGTAGGGAAGAGCTTAAATGACTTGATGGAGCTGAAAACCACAGTACGAGAACTTCATGAAGCATATACAAGCTTCAACAGCCAATTTGATCAGGCAGAAGAAAGGATATAAGTGACTGAAGATCAAATTAATGAAATAAAGCAGGAAGACAAGATTAGAGAAAAAAAGTGAAAAATGAACAAAGCCTCCAAGAAATATGAGACTATATGAGAAGACCAAATCTACATTTGATTGGTGTACCTGAAAGTGACAAGGATAATGAAACAAGATTGGAAAACAGTCTTCAGGAGATTACCCAGGAGAATTGGCAAGGCAAGGCCAACATTCAAATATAGGAAATACAGAGAACATCACAAAGACACTCCTCAAGAAGAGTAACCCCAAGACACATAATTGTCAGATTCAACAAAGTTGAAATGAAGGAAAATATGTTAAGGGCAGCCAGAGAGAAAGGTTGTGTTACCCACTTAGGGAAACCCAGTAGACTAACAGTGGATATCTCAGCAGAAACCCTACAAGCCAGAAGAGAGTGGGGGCCAATATTCAACATTCTTAAAGAAAAGAATTTTCAACTCATTTCATATCCAGTCAGAGTAAGCTTCAAAAGTGAAAGAGAAAAAAAATCCTTTACAGATAAACAAATGCTGAGAGATTTAGTCACCACCAGGCCTGCCTTACAAGAGCTGCTGAAGGAAGCACTAAACATGGAAAGGAACTGGTACCAGCCACTGAAAACAATATGCCAAATTGTAAAGACAATCGATGCTATAAAGAAACTCTATTAATTAACAGGCAAAATAACCAGCTAGCATCATAATGACTGGATCAAATTCACACATAACACTATTAACCTTAAATGTAAATGGGCTAAATGTGACAGTTAAAAGACACAGACTGGCAAATTGGATAAAGAGCCAAGAACCAGGCCGGGCACGGTGGCTCAAGCCTGTAATCCCAGCACTTTGGGAGCCCGAGATGGGCGGATCACGAGGTCAGGAGATCGAGACCATCCTGGCTAACACGGTGAAACCCCGTCTCCACTAAAAAATACAAAAAACTAGCCAGGCGAGGTGGCAGGTGACTGTAGTCCCAGTTACTCAGGAGGCTGAGGCAGGAGAATGGCATAAACCCGGGAGGTGGAGCTTGCAGTGAGCCGAGATCCGGCCACCGCACTCCAGCCTGGGTGATAGAGTGAGACTCCACCTGAAAAAAAAAAAAAAAAAAAAAAAGAGCCAAGAACCATCAGTGTACTATATTCAGAAGACCCATCTTATGTGCAAAGACACACATAGGCTCAAAATACAGGGATGGAAGAAGATCTACCAAGCAAATGGAAAGCAAAAGAAAAGTCAGGGTTCCAATCCTGGTCTCTAATGAAACGGACGTTAAGCCAACAAAAATCCAAAGAGGCAAAAGAGAGCATTATGTAATAGTAAGAAAATCAATTCGACAAGAAGAGCTAGCTATCCTAAATATATATACACCCAATACAGGAGTACCAAGACTCATAAAGCAAGTTCCTATAGACCTACAAAACGACTTACACTCCCATACAGTAATAATGGGAGACTTTCACTCCCAACGGTCAATACTAGATCAAAAAGACAGAAAGTTAACAAGAATATCCAGGACTTGATCTCAGCTCTGGAGCAAGTGGACCTAATAGACATCTACAAAACTCTCCACCCCAAATCAACAGAATATACATTCTTCTCGGTACCACATCGCACCTATTCTAAAATTGACCACATAATTGGACGTAAAACACTCCTCAGCAAATGTAGAAATACAGATATCACAACAAACTGTATTTCAGACCACAGTGCAATCAAATTAGAACTCAGGATTAAGAAACTCACTCAAAACTGCACAAGTACATGGAAACTGAACAGCCTATTCCTGAATGACTACTGGATAAATAACAAAATGAAGGCAGAAATAAAGATGTTCTTTGAAATCAATGGTAACATATACCGGAATTTCTGGGACATATTTAAAGCAGTATGTAGAGGGAAATTTATAGTACTAAATGCCCAAAAGAGAATGCAGGAAAGATCTAAAATAGACACTCTAACATAACAATTGAAAGTACTAGAGGACCAAGAGCAAACAAATTCAAAAGCTAGCAGAAGGCAAGAAATAACTGAGATCAGAGCAGAACCAAAGGAGATAGAGACACAAAAAAATCCTTCAAAAAATCAATGAATCCAGGAGCTGGTTTTTTGAAAGGATCAACAAAATAGGTAGATAGCTAGCAAGACTAATAAAGAAGAAAAGAGAGAAGAATGAAATAGACACAATAAAAATGGTAAAGAAGATATCACCACCGATCACACAGAAAAACAAACGTCATCAGATAATACTGTAAACACTTCTATGCAAATAAACTGGAAAATCTAGAAGAAATGGATAAACTCCTGGACACATACACCCCGCCTAGACCAAACCAGAGAGAAATTAAATTTCTGAATAGATCTTTTTTGTATGTTTTATGATTTTTTTATGGTTTTGCAGAGACAGAATCTTGTTATCTTGCTCAAGATGTTCTCGAGATTCTAGGCTCGAGCAACTCCTGCCTCAACCTCCCAAAGTGCTAGGATTACAGGGATGAACCACCATGCATGTCTGGCAGTCTCCAGATATTCTTTAATTTACGTAAGCAGACAACTAAAATTAATTGTTATAAGTACACCCCTCATCATATTGACACTTATACATATGCTCTTATATTAATTTCTAAATGAAGACAATAAAAAGGTGATAATTCCAACAAATACGCTGCATCTATTCCAAGAATAACAAAAAATGCAATAATCTCTTTTCCAGAACGTGGGGTAAAGCTCTTGGATAATGTTTACTTTTTTCCTGATTAAAGAGTAAGATATAAATTGAACATTATTTAAATGCTGATATAAAAGTAATAAACATTTTATTACATGGCAAAGAATAATAGAAGAGCAAAAACAGCAATATTTGGTTAACATATGCATACAGAAACAAGAATATAGTCTTAACTATATAGGAAGGCCATCATCATGGCAATTATAGTCCTCATGTATATCACTGGTCGTGTGATTGTAGTTTGTATTTCTAACGACTTTCTACTATCCATGATGTATTACATTTAGCAAGTATCTGAGCTGGTTGTGGTTCTTTACTCAGAGTTGTGACCCAAAATTTTATTCCTAACGAGTATTTGTTGTTTTTATTCTTTCCCGGATTGTGCTCTTGTAATTTTCCATTGACCTTAATTACAGTACATTCTAATACTATGTATTTCTGACATACTCTTCATTATTTCATTGTGGATTAGTATTTTAATTTTTCCCTTGGTATTCTAAGTTTATTACCCCAGGTAACACCATAACTCCCTTCTAAGTCTGTTGACTCAGAGGCCTGAGGATCCCGAAGTAGCACAGTGGCATTGTTAATTTTCAGTTCAATGGAATCACTTAATCTGTGTGGGGAAGCAATTCTTATTCTGGAACTGAGATCTCTAGGACCGCAGAATATAGTCACGGGAGCAGAACCAAAATTATTGCTAGAGGGTCATGAGGGGCAATCATGAGTGATGCCACCCCCATTTTCACCTGTTTAGTTTTAGACTCATAAATGTTGATTATGGGGGAAATGGTACCATAGGTTGGATGCTGATGCAGAGCATGTATCACCTTCTGAAGAACCTGGTTTCATTGTTAAGAAATTTTGTCATCTACTTGGTGCTTTAACCAACATTTCAAAAGGTCATTTCATCACTCTTTTAAGTTGGTTGCTTCAGGGTAATGGAAAGCACGGTAAGTCCATTGACTTCCATAAAAATGAGCACATTGCTACACTTTGACTGTGAAGTGAGTTTCTTGGTCTGAACAATACTATGTGGAATATCATGGGGATGGATGAGGGATTCTGTGAGTCCATGGAGGGTGGTTTTGACTGAATAATTCCATGCAGGGAAAGCAAATTTATATCCTTGGTAAGAGCCTACTCCAGTGAGTACAAACTGTTGCCCCCTATATTATAAAAGCTATTCAATGTAATAATTTTACTACCAGATGTTTGGTGAATCACCCTAGAAATGATGTCATATCATATCAAAGGCACAGTGTTAATCTGTGCTGCTGTCAAATTAAACATTCAGAATTAACTGTAGCCAGACTGGCCTTTGGGATCCAAAGTTCATGTTGCTTAGCCCATGCATTGCTTTTATTTCTGCTACTATGTTCACATTGTTTATTAGCCCATCGGGTGATGATGGGGGTGGCAGGGAAATAAGAATGACCCATACTCACAGAACAAGTCATTTTGTCCACATGATTATCAAAATCCTGCTCTGATTCTTTGAACCCTTGGTGGGCATTCACATAGAACATACATATCTTTTTGTAATTTACCCAGTGAGAGAGGTTTATCCACAAATTTTTTTCCTTTTTTTTTTTTTTTATTTTGGTCTTGAATTCTGTAATCATGTTCCCTCCGTGTCATTGACCATGTAGCAAATTCACGGGCCACAGCAGCATTGTGGGAGTGGGTATCATAGGATCTCAAACTCCTTGTCTTAAGTAATCGTTGCCTCAATCTCTTAAGTAGCTAAGACTATAGGTGCACAACCACAACACCTATCTAATTTTGTTTTATTTTTAGTAGAGATGAGATTTTCCTTTTTTCCAGGCTGGTCTCATGTTCCCCACCTCAAGCAATTCTCCTAGCTTGGCCTGCACCGTGTTGGGACTAGAGGCATAAATCACCACACTCAGCACCTATAATTTGATATTTTAAACAATACTATCTAGTGAAACCCATTACGAAGTTCTCTAGGGAAAGAAAGCTCACTATCACAGTGTAAAATTGTATAGATATGATGTGTGCATGTGTGTGTATACATGCTTGCCTGTTTGTATAGGTGTGTGTTTTCTGAGAAATGGTACCTCATTGCTTTCAGTCTAGGATAACATTCATGTTCCGATGATGATGTCAAATATTGAGACTCCAGGATTCATAGAACAAGATTCCTAACTGGTTCACGAGACCGTGAACTATTGAGTAATGGGCATTTTGGATAAAACAACTGGCCTAGGGACAAGAATCATCTCCTCTGTGAATGGCTTTTTTCAGAGCACGCATTTCATGCCTTTCATTCTAAGGTGATAGATATTGCTACTCTGAGTTTGTGAGAGATTTAACCTAGGGTCTACTGTGAAACTCTCTAGACTGGATTTCTGTCTGAGGTAGCCCCTGCCTCTACCCGTAACCTATGACACACTCCAGTGGAGAATTCCTCTCTGGACAAATGGAAGTTCCGGATGATCCAATCCGATGGGCAGAGAGTGTGACTGTTTTTCTCAGGGGCTCTGGTTGAATAGTTTTGAAAATTTTTGGGAGGATGTTCTGTACACAGAAATGTTGTGCAAGGGGAATCACGAGAAAACCGATGACCCCGTGTCCATCCCACTTCCTCTCCTACCCCTCCATCAGGGATTCCACTTATTCCAGGATGACACGTATTTTGGTTGTCTTTGGGCGACACCTAGCGACGACCGTTATTGAAAATATAAGCATCACAGAACAGAAAAAGCTCTGGTCGCCTGAGCACAGCTCACTCGCTGAAACGTTGAATTCTGGGCTTAAGCAAACCTCCTGCCTCAGCGTCCTGAGTAGCTGAGAATATAGGCATGTGCCACAATGCTCGGCAATGTTTTTAAAGTAGTGGTAATCTCTCTCGATGTGTTTCCCAGGTTGGTCCAAAACTCCTGGCCTCTATCCATCCTCCCACCTTGGTCTCCAGAAGTCCTGGGATTACAAGCATGAGCTACTGTGCTGAGTCCTATAATTGGATATTTTCAACAATACTATCTAATGAAACGCATCACAAAGGCATTTTGCAAAAGAAAGCTCACTATCATGATATAAACTTTTGTGCATATGGTGTGCTCACGTGAGCGCACGTGCGTGCCTGAGTGTTTTCTGAGAAGTGATAATCTTTTCCCAGAGGCACTGGTTGAAGAGCTGTGGGGACTGTCTGGGAGGGTGCCCTGGGCCCAGAAACGTAATCCAAGAGAGATCAGAAGACCGGCGACCCTATGTTCCTCCATGTCTTTCTTTTTCCACAACCCCTAAACCAGGGATTCCACTCAGTGCAGACTGGCATGTCGTTCGGTTGTCATCTGGCGTCACCTAGCGGTCAGTTATTGAAAATGTAGGCATCACAACAAAACTTCTGGCCACCTGCGCACAGCCAGGGAAAACTGGTTTCTCTCGGGCCCCACCCAGATCTCAGAGGCACTTCTTCCCTTCCTCCCCCAATGCCTTGTTGCCTAGGAAACCTCCACCCAGGCTGGGCCTGATTTATTTATTTATTTTTCAGACGGCGTTTCCCTCTTGTCGCCCAGGTTGAAGTGCAGTGGCGCCATCTTGGCTGACTGCAACCTCCGCCTCCCGAATTCAAGCGATTCTCCTGCCTCAGCCTCCCCAGTACCTGGAATTACGGGCGCCCGCCACTATGCCCAGCTAATTTTTGTATTTTTAGTAGGGACTTGGTGTCGCCATGTTGGCCAGTGAGGTCTCCAACTCCTGACCTCAGGTAATCCACCCACCTCGGCCTCCTAAAGTGCTCGGATTACAACATAAGCCAGAGCACCTGGCCTATCATTTGTTTTTCTTTTTCTGTTTATTTTTTTTAATAAGCATGAACACTTATATCTGTGTGTTTTTTTTTTTTTTGTTTTTTTTTTTTTAAGACGGAGTCTCACGCTGTTGCCCAGGCTGGAGTGCAGTGGCGCGATCTCGGCTCACTGCAAGCTCCGCCTCCCGGGTTCCCGCCATTCTCCTGCCTCAGCCTCCTGAGTAGCTGGGACTACAGGCGCCCGCCACCGCGCCCGGCTAATTTTTTGTATTTTTAGTAGAGACGGGGTTTCACTGTGGTCTCGATCTCCTGACCTTGTGATCCGCCCGCCTCGGCCTCCCAAAGTGCTGGGATTACAGGCTTGAGCCACCGCGCCCGGCTATCTGTGTTTTAAAAATTGTGTGAAAGAAAAATAAATATTGGGGCTTCTAAATCGCTAAACCAAAGAGAAAAGTCAAGCTGGAAACTGCTTAGGGCCATCCTGCCTTCCATTCTATTCAAAGTCATTCTTCTGCTCACAGCGATAAATGCGTATTTGATTGCCTCCTTTGGAGAGGCTAATCAGAAACTCAAAAGAATGCAACCATTTGTCTGTTAACTACCTATGACTGGGAAGTCTCCTCCTCACTTTGAGTCTTCCCGCCTTTGCTAAGTTGTCCCGCCTTTGCATACCGAACCAATGTTCATCTTGCATACGTTGGTTGATGTCTCATGTCTCCCTATTCTCTTTTCTTTTATTATTTATTTATTTATTTTTGAGATGAAGTCTCACTCAGTCGCTCAGGCTGGGGCCCAAGGGAGCGATCTCAGCTCACTGCAACATCCGTCTTCTGGCTTCAAGCGATTCTCCTGCCTCAGTCTACGAAGTACCTGGGATTACAGGCACCCGCAGTTATGCCCGCCATTTTTTTTTTTTTTTTTTTTTTTTTGAGACGGAGTCTTGCTCTGTCGCCCAGGCTGGAGTGCAGAGGCCAGATCTCAGCTCACTGCAAGCTCCCCCTCCGGGTTTACGCCATTCTCCTGCCTCAGCCTCCCATGTAGCTGGGACTACAGGCGCCCGCCACCACGCCCAGCTAGTTTTTTGTATTTTTTAGTAGAGACGGGGTTTCACCGTGTTAGGCAGGATGGTCTCGATCTCCTGACCTCGTGATCCGCCCATCTCGGCCTCCCAAAGTGCTGGGATTACAGGCTTGAGCCATCGCGCCCGACCTTTTTTTGTATTTTCATAGAGACAAGGTTTAACCATGCTGGCCACGCTGGGCTAGAACTCCTGACCTCAGATAATTCGTCCGCCTTAGCCTCTCAATGTGCTGGGATTACAGGCTTGAGCCACCACGCCCGGTGAGTTCTCTTTTCTTTGTGAAGGGCAAGGCAAGGTGGAATGGATTCACCCGAAAGTGGAGTGCATGCCTTGGAAAGCATCATGGTTAGACCCATGTGAGACAGGTTAATTTTACTGCGTGTGTTCTCCTTCTGTTGTTACCCATGTGTTGTTGCCATGGTAATCCTGCTCGGTATGAGAGGAACTGTAGGTTCAGACATTTGGTGTATTTGCTTGGCTGAGGAGCCAATGGGGTGAAGTTACCATCTGTGGGATTATGACTGAAGGCCTCTAGGTCAGAATCTCACCAAGGAGGAAGGATGTGGCAGCCCTGCCCAGCCTCGGTTGGCCTCAGATAGCCGGCCCGCCACCCTTTCTACTGGCCGGAGGCTCCGCCCCGCTGCGCCGCTGAGACCGGGCTCCGGTGCAGATAGTCCCTAGTCCTAAAAAACGGCTGTGGCTAGAAAGGCGGTTGCCCCTTGGACCATCACGTAGCGCGTTTATGGGGAATCTGATGCTAAACTATTCACAGACGCCCTGCTTCTGGGTCAGAGTTTCCTAAGGAGCAGAGCAGCTCCCTTACTGCAACCTATTGAAAGTCAGTCCTTCACACAAGGGTCTCCCAACCAGTGTGCGGGAAACCTGGCTTTGTGGCGTGTCCTGTGTAATTGAGCCCTGACATCAACCTTCCTTCTTCCCTCCTTTTGCCCGTGGGGACTTCGTTCCCGGGCCTGCTCATGCCCACCCGCCCCTGAGCCCCGGAGCATGCACTGGGTGTCTCTCTCGAGAGTCCATCTGTGCCCACCGTGCATTTGGGAGGCGCTGGTTCCAACCCGCGGGCTTTCCAGGATGCAGTGCTGGGGGTTGCTGAGGTAGGGTTGGCTCCCCTGCTCGATGTTCCACTTCTCTGATTGAGTTTCTTTCCCACCACCCCTCTGGGAATTCCTCCACTAGCTGGGACCGGATTCCACGAGCCTAGTGAGAACGGCTGAGGTGCGGGTGTTGGAGGTTGTGACCCTGCAGTCCCTGTAGGAGTAGTGCTCGCGCGTGCCCGTGGGTGTACGTTGGGGTTACAGTCCCTCTCCCCGCCCCAGGTGCACAGGAAGGAAAACATGCCAGTCACCACCCTTGTGTTTTTCCTCCTCTTCCCTGCCCAGGTCAGCCAGTGGACCGCGGGGGAATGGCTGGCAGATCTGAGTTAGATGGCCTCAAAGGTGGGCCAGTTCTATGTGATAAGTTTCCAACTGGGTCTGACCACTTCCGTCCCCGAGCACCAAATTTGGCCTTTAGGGTGGACCTGATCGATTAGATGCTTGCATTTGGTTTCTTGATCAGTCCGCTAGTCGACCACCTGTGGTAAGAAAGCGACATCCTTTTGACATGGCCGCCGGCTTCTTTGTCTGGAAGACCAGGGTCTAAGGCCCCACGTCTCAGATCTCGGGTCGCCATAACCCCCATATGTCCGCGGCAGGCGTTGTACTTGACCTTCAACTTGGGATTTCTAAGTTAGACCAGATGACTTTGGTCAGCAGCAGTATCACCTGCATTCACTAGGTGTTGCTTTTTTACTATGTTGTTTCTTCCTCTCCTATTGGTTCCACAGTATTTTCAGTTGCTCTTCGTTTTGTTTTTCTTTTACTTTTCTTCCCCCTCTTTCTACACACAGAAGTTGCTGTTGTTTTACATTTACCTTTAATTTACTTATATATTTTGATGCAAGTGGGAGTGTAAGAATGCAATCTCAACTCACGGAACCCTCGACTTTCTGGGGCTCCTACAGGTGATCTTCCTATCTCAGTCTTCCAAGTGGCCTTGACTGCCGGAAGCTTTCTGAAACCTTTCTGAAAACTAACACTCTCCTCACTTAAGATTTCCGACATGGAGCCATTGCGCTCCAGTCTGAGCAACAAGAGTGAAAGTGCGTCTCCAAAAAAAAGCAAGCAAGCAAGCAAGCAAACAGAGAAACAAACAAAAAAACACCATTCTCTCTGAAACTGCTTTGTCGTGTGTGGATTCATCTCACAGAGTGAAACCTTTCTTTTGATATACCAGGTTGGAAGCGGCCCTTTTGTAGAATCTGCAAAAGGACATTTGGGAGCTATTCGAGGCCTAGGGTGAAAACCAGGAAACGGTAGATAAAAACTAACAAGAAGCTATCTGTAAAACTGCTTTTTAGCGATGTGTAGATTCCTCTTACTGAGTTAAACCTTTCTGTTGATTCAGCAGATTGGAAGCATTTTGTTGTTGTTGTTGTTGTTGTTGTAGTAGTAGTAGTAGTAGTAGTAGTATTTTTTTCTTAATATTTTTATTTTTTTAAGACAGACTCTCACTCTGTCCCCCAGGCTGGAGTGCAGTGACACCATCTCGGCTCACTGCAACCTCTGCCTTCCAGTTGAAGGGATTCTCCTGCCTCAGCCTCCCAAGTAGTTGGGATTACAGGCACCCGCTACCAAGCCCGGCAAATTTTTTGTGTTCTTGGTAGAGATGGGGTTTCACCGTTTTGGCCAGGCTGGTCTCGAACTCCTGACCTCAGGTGATCCACCCGCCTCTGCCTCCCAAACTGCTGGGATGACAGGCGTGAGCCGCTGCACGCGGCCGATTGGAAGCAGTTCTTTGCAGAATCTTCGAAGGGACATTTGGGTGCCCTTTGTGGCTTATGGTGAAAGTGAACATCCCCAGAGGAAAAGGAGAAAAACTGCTGCTGGTGAAACTGCTTTTTGACGTGTGGATTCACCTCGAACGGATAATTCTTTTGAACCAGGAGGTTGGAAACACGCTTTCCGTAGAACCTGTGAGGGGACATTTGGAAACCCATTGAGGCCTACGTTGGAAAACAGACTATCCACAGATTAAAACCAGAGAGAGGCTATCTGTCACATTGATTTGTGATGCGTAGATTGATCTCTTAGCGATACACCATTCTTTGGATTCATCAGGTTAGAAACACTTTTTTTGGGCAGTCTCTCTGAATGGATTTTTGGGAGTCCCTTTAGGCCTATGGTGAATCACCCAATATTCCCAGATGAAAATTAGAAAGAATGTATTTGAGAAACTGCTTTGCGATGTGTGGACTCTTCCTAAAGAGTTACACCTTTGTTTTGATTAGGCAGGTTGGAGACGCTCTCTTTGTAGAGATTCCAAAGGGACATCTGGGAGCCCTTGAGGCCTATGGTGAAAAACTGAATATCCCCAGACAAAGACCAGAGAGAATATGTCATTGAAACGGCTTCGTGATGTCTGGGTTTATCTCCCAGCGTAGAACCTGTTGTTTCTTTGTTTGCTTGTTTGTTTGTTTGTGTGTGCGTGCGTGCGTGTGATTCAGCAGGTTGGAAATGCTCTTTTTGTAGAATGTGTGGGAAGACATTTCAAAACCCATTAATTCCTGCTGTCAAAACCAGATTATCCCCTCGCTAAACGCCATGAAGAAACGATCTGTGAAACGGCTTTGCGTGATTGGATTCATCTCGCAGAGTTACACCTTTCTTTTGATTCAGCGTGTTGGAAACACGCTTTTTCTAGAATTTGCCAAGGCGTATTTGGGAGCCCATTGAGGCCTCTGTTGAAAAATCAAATATCAAATATCCCCAGAGGAGCAGTAGAAAGAAGCTCTCTGTGAATTGGCTTTGTGATATATGGATTCATCTCACAGAGTTAAACCCGTCTTTCGGTGCAGCAGGTTGGAAACACTTAGGTTGTATAATCTGCAAAAGGATATTTGGGACTCCTTGGAGGCCAATGGTGGCAAAGCGCATATTTCCTGATAACAACTACAAGGAAGCTATCTGAGCAACTGCTCTGTGTGTGGATTCCTCGCACAGAGGTCTAACTTAATTTGGACTCAGCGGATTGGAAGCCCTCTTTTAGTAGAATCTGTGAAAAGAATGTGGGCTGCAATTGAGGCCTAGGGTGAAAAACAGATTCTCCCCAGATAAAAACCAAAAAGAACCTATGTGTGAAACGGTTTTGTAATGTGGGGATTCCTCTCACAAACTTAAAGCATTCTTTTGATACGTCGGTTTGGAAATATTCTTCTTAATGGAATCTGCGAAGGGACTTTGGGAGCCCCTTGAAACCTATGGAGAAAAACCGAAACTCCCCAGATAAAAACCAGAAATAAGGCCGGGCGCGGTGGCTCAAGCCTGTAATCCCAGCACTTTGGGAGGCCGAGACGGGTGGATCACGAGGTCAGGAGATCGAGACCATCCTGGTGAACACGGTGAAACCCCGTCTCTACCAAAACTACAAAGAAAACTAGCCGGGCGAGGTGGCGGGCGCCTGCAGTCCCAGCTACTCGGGAGGCTGAGGCAGGAGAATGGCGTGAACCCGGGAGGCGGAGCTTGCACTGAGCTGAGATCCGGCCCCTGCACTCCAGCCTGGGCGACAGAGCGAGACTCCGTCTCAAAAAAAAAAAAAAAAAAAAAAAAAAAACCAGAAATAAACTATCATCGGAGGTGATTACTCATCTGTGGAGACACGTTACAGAGTTACAGTTTTCTTTGGATTCCAAATGTTGGAAACACTGTGTTTGCAGAATCTGTGAAAGAACATTGCAAAGACCATTGAGGCCCAAGGGGAGCGCTCTCTCTCTCTCTCTCTCTCTCTCTCTCTCTCTCTCTCTCTCTCCCCCCCCCCGCTTGTCTCTCTCCCTGTGTCTGTCTTCTGTCTTACTCTCTTTCTCTGTCTGTCCTTCTGTCTGTTGGTCTCTCTCTCTCTCTCTCTCTCTCTCTCTCCCCCCCGTCTGTTTCTCTCTCTCTCTCTGTCTGTCTGTCTGTCTCTCTCTCTCTCTCTCTCTCTCTCTCTGTTTCTCACTGTCTCTCTCTGTCCGTCTCAAAAAAAAAAAAAGGATAGATGCATGCATGCATGCATGCATACATACATACATACATACATACATACATACATGCATACATGCATACGTACAATTAAAAATTAGAAATAAAATAAAAGGAATAACTAGGCCCGGCGCGGTGGCTCAAGCCTGTCATCCCAGCACTTTGGGACGCCGAGGGTGGTGGATCGCTGGATCACGAGGTGGTCAGACCAGCAGGGCCAGTATGGTGAAACCCCGTCCGTCTCTAGTCAAAATACCAAAAATTAGCCGGGCATGGTCGTGCGCGTCTGTAATCTCAGCTACTCGGGAGGCCGAGCTGAGGCAGGAGAATCACTTGAACCTGGGAGGCGGAGGTTGCAGTGAGCTGAGATCGCGCCACTGTACACCAGCCTGGGCGAGAGAGGGAGACAACCTCTCAAACAATTAAAAATAAAAGTAAAAATGAAAGTAAAATTAAAAATTAAAAAAAAAAAAAGAAAAGGAAAATGAAAAAATTAAAAAGTGAGTTTCCGGGAAAAGAGGGAAGAAAAAAAAAAAAAGAAAAAAGAAAACAGTCCCACAGTGACATAAACACATGCCTCTCGCCTTTCAAGGCGTCAGTGATGCTACGAATGATGCGCAATTTTTTCTTTTTTAACTTCCTTTTATTTTATTATCATTTATTGTTTGACACGAGCCTCGGAGGCCCTCCCTCCCTCCGTCCCACTCCCTCCCTCCGTCCCACTCCCTCGTTGCCCACACAACTTCAGGAGACAGACCCTGGCTGGGCCAGATTGTTCTTCTCTTTGAGCAGTTGTTTCCCTGTCTTGCTTCGTGTCTTTAACCCGTGTGGACTCTTCTGCTCGGATTTCACAGATGGCAGCTCCACTTCAGGCCTTGTTGTTAGTGGGGGCTTTCCTGATTCTCCCCACATGTAGTGAAAGCAGGTAGATTCGCCTCGCCTCGCCTCGCCTCGCCTCGCCTCGCCTCGCCTCGCCTCGCCTCGCCTCGCCTCCTCCTCCTCTCTCTCGCTCGCTCGCTCGCTCGCTCGCGCTCGCGCGCGCGCGCTCTCTCTCTCTCTCTCTCTCTCTCTCTCTCTCTCTCTCTCTGCTGCTTTCTTGCTTTTTCTTTCTGTCTCTTTCTCTCTTTCTGTCGTGCTTTCTTGCTGTCTTGTTTTCTTGCTTTCTTGCTTTGTCTTTCTTCCTGTCTTTCCTCTTTCTTTTTTTTTCTTTCTTCTCTCGTCTTTCTTTCTCGCTGTCTTTCTCCCTCTCTCTCACTCTTTCTTCTTTCTTTCTTTCTTTCTGTCTTTCTTCCTCTCTCTCTTTCTCTCTCTTTCTTTCTTTCTTTCTTTCTTTCTTTCTTTCTTTCTTTCTTTCTTTCTTTCTTTCTTTCATATTTTTTCTCTCTCTCTCTCCCCCAGCCTCTGAAAGTGCTGGGATCACAGGCGTCAGCCACCGCGCCTGGCCTATTTGCTTATGTTATGTTATCTTATTTTTTATTTATTCATGTTTATCTGTTCATTCATGTGTATGCATATAAATTTTTTTCTATTTTAATGTAGTTTTATATGTTATACCTATATCCAAATGTAAATACTTATATTGATATTTGTCTTTTTTTTGTTCTCTTTTCTTTCTTTCTCTCCTTTAGGTTTTCCTTCCTTTCTTTCTTTCTCTGTTTCCTTCTTTATGTTTGCCTGCCTGCCTGCCTGCCCTCCCTCCCTCCCTCCCTCCCTCCCTCCCTCCCTCCTCCTCTGTCTGGATTCAGGAAGAGCCTACGCATTCTGTGTCTCCCTGTGTCCTCAACGACCCGCGACCGAGTCCTTGCTTGTTGTTTCTCCCACCGAGATGCCTCTCCGAACATCCACACGCCGTGGGTTGTCTTCTGACTGTGTCGCGGTCCATGCAGAGACAGGGTTTGGGGACCGTTTCTGTGGGGTTGGGGTACAGGGGCTGCGTTTTCGGCCTCGGGATAGCGTCTCTCGACTCACGGTTTCGGTTTTGCGGTCCGCGGGCCGGCCTGCCATCCGGATCTGTCTTGGTGACGTTCGCGACGGTTGTCGGACTCCATCTGGCGGCCGCTTTTATATCGTTCCCTTGGCTTCCGGAGCTGCGGTGGCAGCTGCCGAGGGAGGGGACCGTCCCCGCTGTGAGCTAGGCAGAGCTCCGGAAAGACCGCGGTCGTCAGCCGGGCTGTCCCGGTCGCGCCAGAGCTCTGGCGCGTCACTTGTGAGTCAGAGCTCAGGCGTGCAGGCTTATGTGGGGAGAGGTTGTCGCTGCGCTTTCGGGCCAGAGCCGGGTGTGGGGCTGCCGGGGTTGGTCGACCAGCACGCCGCGGCTCCCGAGGCCTGACCCGCGACCCGCGGGGACCCACCGGGCTTGGGGCGGGAGGCTGGGGACACCCTTCCCGGCCCGGTCGCGGGCCCGCGCGCATCCTGGCCGTCTGAGGCAGCGGCCGAATTTTTTCTCCAAGTCCCCGTGGGGAGCCGGGGACCGTCCTGCCTCGTCCCCCGGGTGCCGGGGAGCGGTCCCTCTGCCGTGACCTGTTGTTTGCCAGTCCCCGTGGGGAGTCGGAGAGCGCTCCCTGAGCGCGCGTGCGGCCCGAGAGGTCACACCTGGCCGGCCTTCGGTCCCTCGTGTGTCCCGGTCGTACGAGGGGACGGCCGAAAACGCTTCCGAGTCTCGCTCTGGAGACTCGGGCCGGCCCCTGCGTGGCACGGGTGGCCGGGAGGACGTCCCTGGCCCGGCGCTGCTCCGGCGTGTGTCCTGGGGTCGACCAGAGGGCCCTGGGTGCTCCGTGTCTGGCTGCGATGGTGGCGATTTTGGGGACAGATGCCCGTGTCGCGGGTTCCCTGGGCCGGCGGCGTGGTCGGTGACTCGACCTCCTGTCTCCTGGGGAGGTATATGTTTCACTCCGAGCCGGCATTTTGGGCCACCGGGTTATTGCTGACACGCTGTCCTCTGGCGACCTGTCGCTGGAGAGGTTGGGTCTCTTGGATGCGTTGCGGGTCTTCGGCCTCCCGGTGACCCGGCTAGCCGGCCCTGCTCGTGCTTGAGCCGCCTGCTGGGGCCCGTGTGCCCGGTCTCTCATGCATCCGAGCGTCCCAGCTCCCGGTGCCGCCTTGGGTCCGGGTCTCTGACCCACCTGGGGGCGGCGGGGAAGGTGGCGCGGGCTTACCCTGCCACCGTGCGCTCCCCGCTGCGGGCACCTGGGGCGGCCGTGACAACCCCACTCCCGCTGGCTCCGTGCCGTGCGTGTCAGGCATTCCTCGTCTCTGCCGGGTTGTCTGCCGCCCCCGTCCTGGAGCTGGGGATGGCCAGGCTGATCTGCTCGCTGGCCTCTGGGGAGGCTGTGGCTGGCTGGCCGACCCTGCTCCGGGGATGCTTTCCCTGATCGATGTGGTGATGTCACGCTCTCCCGGGCCGGGACCGAGCCGCGACGGGCGAGGGGCGGGCATTCGTGGTGAATGAGACCCGTTCTTCTCGTCCCGCCCGCGGGGTTTCCCCCGTCTCCCATCCCCGCCTGTGGGCGGTGCGTTGGGAGGCACTGGGGTGCGGAACCCGGCCCGACCTCGCTGTCCCGACCCCGCCGTCTGCCTCGTGGCGTCCGGCGTGGGTCGGCGGGGGTCCTCTGACGCAGCAGGCACCCCTCGCTTTCGCCTCTTGTGGTCGTAGTCTCGTGGGCCGCCCCCCTCCGCGGCGGTGGGGGTGCTGTCCCGCTGGCCCGCCGTGCTGCCCTCTCGGGTATTGCGCGAGCGCTGGCTCCGCCTGGGCCTTTGCGGTGCTCCTGGAGCGCCCCGGGTTGTCTCTCAGGTGCCCGAGGCCGAGCGGTGGTGTGTCGCTCCCGCCCCCAGCGCCCCCTCCTCCGGTCGCCGCCGTGGTGTCCGCGCGTGGGTCCTGAGGGAGCTCGTTGGCTGTGCGGGTCGAGGCGGTCGAGTGAGACGCGCCCCTCCCACGTGGGGAAGGGCGCCGCCTGGTCTGGCGAGCGCACGTCCCGTGCTCCCCTCTGGCGGGTGAGCGCGGGCCGTGTGAGCGGTTGCGGTGGGCTCGGGCCGGCCACGCGTGCGCCGGCCGGCCGCCGAGGGGCTACCGTTCTGCCTCCGATCGGTCGTGTGTGGGTGAACTGGAGGCGCCTTGCCTCACAGAAAGGAGGTGGGTGGACGGCGGGGGGCCTTGGGGGCTGCGCGCACGCGCGCCGGCCGGGCCCCTGCCCTGACCGCAAACGCTCAAGGTTGCCGCAGGTTTCTTCTCGCGCCGCAGGCCCCCTCCCTTCCCCAGGCGTCCCTGAGCGCCTCTGCGGGCCCGACGAGGGGCGACTGGCGGGTGGGGAGCGTGACCCGCCCTCGGTGAGAAAGCCTTCTCTAGCGATCCGAGAGGTGTGCCTTGGGGTACCGGATCCCCCGGCCTGCCGCCTCTCTCTGTGTTGTGGTAGCGCTGCCGTAGCGACTCGCCTGCAGAGAACCCTCCTCCTCCGCTGCCCCCGCCTTGATGGGATGAGGTGGGGGGACAGTGAGGGTTCCGCCGGACCCCGCGGTGGGGGCCGAGCGCGCGGCTCGTCGTCTACTGTGGCCCGCGCCTCCCCCTTCCGAGTTGGGGGAGGATCCCGCTGGGCCGGGCCCGACGTCCTAGCGGATGGGAAGGCTGCTGCGAGTGGCGGGTGCGCGTGGCACGCCGTCTGGCGCGCGACGCCGCTCTCCGCTGTGAGCCGGCTCTCCGCCCGCTCCCG